>NC_092764.1:40229045-41525712 GCF_047496795.1 Chiloscyllium punctatum
TGATCTCTACAAAGACATGGGCAGCAGATGAATGGGAACACCATCACTTGAAAGTTCCCTTCGAACCACATACTATCCTGACTTTGAACAATACAATATTTCTTCATCATCATTGTATTAAATCCTGAATCTCCCTTCCGAAACATAGCTGATAATGTCAACAGCAGATGGACTGTAATAATTCAAGAAGGTGGTTTATCACCCCCTCCTCTAGGACAATTAGGGAGAGGTATTAAATACTGGCCTAGACAGTGGTGCCCACATTCCATGATAAAATAAATTAGAGAACAACTTCTAGTGACTGCTCATTCATAGTTAAATGCTTCATTTAGAAAGTCATGGTGTGAATTTCCCTGTGCCTTCGATGCTGCACTATATCTATATCATTGAGAGACTCATCATGGAAACACATGAAATGCATAACATGGCACTCCTTATTCACTAGATATCCACAAAACAGATTGGAAAATGTTAGTGTTTGCACATTCTCATGTGTCAATATTTAACAGTGTGTAAGTCTTAAGTAAAGCAATCTACATTTTTAATACTGAAAAGAAAACTTCTATAAGTGTAGACATTGTAAAATATGTCATCGGAAAAAAGAATCATTTGCTTTCTATTTTTGATGAATTAACTTTTTATGACATCAATTGAACATCAACAGAAAAGTTGTATTAATTTAGTGAAATATTGGAAGAGGCTTCATGGGAGCACAATCAAAGTTTTTTTTTTCAATTCTCAAATTGTTAAAACATGGGTTTCCTCTTTATACAGAAACATTTTAACACTTACCTGTCATTCTCACTGTTTCAGCTATTATAATTAACTATCTGATTGTTCTAATAAGTATCCCCCACACTGATCATTTTTGGAATATAGTCCTAAAGGCTTGTCATTCCTGTAATATAAGTCTTTTGAGAAATAATCAGCAGATCTAACATTATTCTTTCATGCGTGTCACATGAGCCTGCTGATACACTACGATTATAACTATGCTCTTGTCAGTTTGCTAAACCGGTTATTCCAGTAATATCAAGTGAGCAAAACAAACTTGATATATCTTAGTTGCGAATCTGACTTTCATTTTGAACATGAATTCTGGTTTCCTGAAGTAATGCGATATTACTCTATGCATATAATACATCAGTCTAATTATCAACATGTAGCAGAATAATTCTGATCAGAATAACTCAACAAAGCAATTCTTTTTTTAAAATTTTAAGCTCATTCACTTAGTTTAATAGTATCATGTGTTTACTTTGTTGCTGTTGGAAATATGTTGAAAGTCTTTGCTCTAAAAGCTTCAGTAACCGTCTCAAGAATGCATTCCCTCCTGACTCTGGGGAAACAGAGGTAGGTTTAACTCTTCATCCTGTCACATAGGATTGGTCAATTTAGCATGGATAAGGAAAGAAACCTAAAATTTTATTGGTCGATCCATCTCAGCACACAATATTTAGCGCATTTACCTACTGCGTCATTCACATGCTTCAGATGCTAAGTTAACCATTGCTTGTGGAGATTGAGTTGGGAGAGTTCCATTAAAGTCTGGGAGTATTCACCTATCTATAATCCAATGTAATTTTACCAAGTGAACCCAGATCTATGTGTAACGACAAGAATTCAAATTAAGAAATACATATGAATCTTATAATTATATGCTGTTTCAACATCTCTCCAAGCAATCCAAAGTAAAACAAATATCAAGGATCTTGCACTAACTTTTGAATATCACACCTCATTTGACTGGAATGTACAGTTAAAGGCTGTGTCTGTGAGTAGGAGGAACTAAAGGATAAAGAATCATTAATCTTGGGCTCACTGGGAAGCTGCACTAAAAGGGAGATAAATTGATGGATGATTTTAAAGGAAGAGAGAGCACTGAGGAGGCACAGATATTTAGAAATGGAATTCTGGATCCTAGGGCCTGAATGGTTGAAGATGTGTTAGGTTGAAGCAAGTTAGATAAGAAAGACAGAAAATTACAAAAATGCATTTTGGCATAACAACAGGGGCAAGACTTATACAATTAATGGTAGGGCCTTGGGTAGTGTTGTAGAACAGAGGGACCTGGACGTTCAGGTACGTAATTCCTTAGAGATAGCATCACATATAGACAGGATGGTTAAAAAGGTATTTAGCACACTTGCGCTCATTGTTCAGTTCATTTGAGTGTAGGAGTTGGGAAGTCATGTTGAAGATGTACAGGATATTGGTCAGGCCTTCTCTGGAGAACTGTGTCTAGTTCTGGTCGCCCTGTTATAGGAAAGACAGTATTAAGCTAGAGAGGGTTCAGAAGAGATCTACCAGGATATTGCTGTGTATAAAAGGATTGAGTTATTAAAAAAGGATGGATAGGTTGGGACCTTTTTCACTGGAGTGTAGTAGGAGGTTAAGAGGTGACTGTATAGATATTTATAAAATGATGAGGAGTGTAGAAATGGTAGGTGTCTTTTCTCTAGGATGGGGTGTTTCAAGACTAGGTGGCATATTTTTAAGGTGAGAGGGAAGAGATTTAAAAAAGACATGAGGCACAATATATTTACACAGAGGGTGGTTCGCGTGTGGAATGAGCTTCCTGAGGAAAGGGAGGATGTGAACACAATTACAACTTTTAAAAGACATTTGGATAAGTACGTTAGTAGGAAATGTTTGGAGGGATATGGGCCAGGAGCAGGCAGGTGGGACTAATTTTGTTTGGGATTATGTTCAGCATCGACTGGTTGGACCAAAGGGTCTGTTTCTGAGCTGAATGACTCTATGACTTTTGTTGTCAGAGGATTGTTGGACGAGAGAAGATTTGAGTTATTGCAAAGGGCGAGACCATGGAGCAATTTGAACAAAGACTGTTTTTAATTGACAGAAAGACAACACAATTAGAATGGGGGCATGAAACAATGATATTTGTCATTTCAACATTTAATTAGAGGAAATTGTAACTAACTCAAGTTGACCAAACAACCTGACAGTCTAGAGGCAGTGGAGCAGGTGGTGAGATAGAGTTGTTGGAGAGGTGGAGCATTGAGTAGGTGAACAGGAGATTTGGAAATTTGGGTTCAAAGAAACCATATTTGATAACAAATGGTTTAAGGAGGATCTTGTGGGAGCATAGGAGATGGTTTGGAATGCAGGGATCAAAAGTTTCTTTGTGGGGCCTGGAGATGCAATTTGATACATCTGATTCAACAAATAAAAATGCAACACAGCTTAAGCAAAGCTTATTTGTTTGGACGTTGACCCTGATCCTCTACCCACTGTCATGGTCTAGCAGGAAAATCGCAAGAGTTTCTCTTCATGGCCACCTGTTGACATGGGTCAGACCGTACTCTGCATTGTGAAAACAGGACTTCACTGGATTTTGCAAATAGCAGAGCCAGCTCTGGTAAACATGCTGTAATAAAGTATGGCTGAATTGCTGGTTAAGACAGATTTTAATTAAAATAAAAATAGCAAATACTAACACTGGTAATCAGGCGCCATCTGTGGAGAAAAAAATTGAGTTAACATCATCTTTCATTAGAATTGAAAGAACTCAGAGATATGATAGGTTTAAAGCAAATACAGAGGCAGGGAAAGCAAGAAAGAGAGGCAACATGATTGTGCAATTATATATTTTGTAAAAAATGTCTTTAAAATGAACAATGTTACTTACAAAATGGGTTCAAAAGATCACATGATTTTGGTTGTTGTTTCATAGCAGCCAAGATAAATAGACTCATGTGTTATCAGAAGAGTCAATCACAAAGGATCATGATGGATTCAAGGGATTTCAAGCTGTCCATCTTCAAGAGGTGTGAAGAATCAGAGACTTCAATTGTATTGGAGAGTAGTTTAGAAAAGAACAAGGAAGTTCAAAGGAGGGGAGTTCCAGCATTATTGACTTTCCTTAGTGGAACATTGATTAATCAAGTTTCATGTCTGCATCCATTTTGCTGGATTGTGATCAAGAGCTTTCTGAACGTGTCATAATGTCTGCAGTCACCCATTCCAAGTGAACAGTATTTGAGAGTTGGGTTTTCTCTCCTTCACCAGCTACTGTGTGGAGAATGCACCCAGAAAACCTCTCTACTTTGCTGAAAAGAACTCCAGGTTGTTTTCAAGTGCCATGCCAACAAAACCAGTGAAGACAGGGATTTTCTTCACTCAAGGGAACTGAAGTTACTCTATCAATTAAGTCTCCCCTTTAAAGCAAAATATGAAAGCTCCAACTATTTAATCACAGAAGCTTCAGATTTTCAATCCTTTCACTTCAAATAAGCCCGGCCTGCAATTGAGACTGATCTTACGTAACTGTTTAAATCTATGCTTCTGTATTTTAGCATGATCTTATGTAACCTTTAAAATCTATGCTTCTGTGTTTTAGCAACTCACTATCAACTTTTTACTGAACTATCAGTGACACTTGTTAATAGACTAACTGTTTAACTTGTTAACAAACTAACTAACTAACTGTGCTGCTAGTCATTTTTCAAATTGAAAGATTCATAGGCAAGAAAGTGTCTGTGGAGGAGCTATATAAATCTCACAGTTCACAGACCACTCTGAGGACAAACGTGGTGTGGTCTTGATAGAGGAAAAGAACAAAAGTAAAGGCCTGTGATGGAGTGGAAGAAAAAGTAAATGACAAAAGATGGTGCGAGACAAAAATGACAAGTAAACAAACAGAAGGTAGTTTTAAGGGAGAGGTGAATGGAAATACTAATGATTCTGAAACAGCATTTCTTTGATAATTAAAATTATATCACTTCTAACCTTATAATCAGTGCACAATTTTCTGACTTATTTCTGTAACTACTATCTGTA
Source organism: Chiloscyllium punctatum (assembly GCF_047496795.1). Lineage (NCBI taxonomy): Eukaryota > Metazoa > Chordata > Chondrichthyes > Orectolobiformes > Hemiscylliidae > Chiloscyllium > Chiloscyllium punctatum. The sequence continues at coordinate 40,233,849 of NC_092764.1, forward strand.
TTCATTCTTGTAACCCTTAAAGCGTACATTTACTTAGTGCGTCTCCCACTCCTCTGCTATAACTCTGGCAGAGTGCTGGAAAAATAACAGCAAGTTTGCAATGCACACTGTTATTAAGGTAAAAATTGATCAGCAAGTCCAGGTGATGAAGAAGTATATTGTGAGGATATTTAAAGAATTTGCTGGATTTGACAATGAATTACCCATTAAACTCACCACAGAAACTGTACAGCATAAATACCTTTTAAACAATACAGTAATTGCTAACGTAATATCAATCACCTTTTTCAGCCCCATTGCATTTCATTTCTCCATGTAATAAATTCTTCCTTGTGCATTTTGCAAACTGAAATGCTTGTTTTATATTTTTCCTACTTTACGTTTGTTTCTCTTCTGCCTCTTAATCTTATTTTTCAATCCCTGTATTTTTGTACCTGACCTAGCTTTAATCACTCTCCTACTCTGCCAGTCATTGTACTTTCTTCTGATGTTGAATATTATTCAGGAGGTAGAATGTGATCACTTTCCAGGTCAGCTGCACTGTTACCCTCCCTCCACCATTATCAGCTGTTACAGCAGAAATAATATTTGAGCTGAAGAGTGCAGGAAGATTTCTATAAGCAAATATCACAAAATGTTCACTTCAACAACATCATAAAATCATGGCGACTAGGCTCCTCCTCACTCTGCTCACTCTCGAAAGGAACAGCTCACTGATTTGCACTCAATAAACTTCCACCGTCACCTGCAAATATTTTCTTTTTGGGTAATCATTCAATTTCCTCCAAACAATTAGGCTGATATTGCTCTACTACACTGTCAGGTAATGTATTTCAGATTCTAATCATTCCCTGTCTAAAAAGACATTTCCTCGTATCATTGCTGGCTCCTTTTGCTAATCACTTTGAGTCGATGTTCCCAATTCTTGACATCTGCTGATGGGAAGTTTCTTTGTATCTCCTCTGTATATCCACCTCAACCAAATTTCCTCTCAAAACCTTCCCCTGTCTGTGGAGTCCCAGTTGTAACAATCTATTGGTGTATTTGAACTCCCTCATCTCTGGACACATTCTCATAAATCTTTTCTGCAGCTTCTTTAAGGCAGTGATATTTTTTCCAAAGTACCCAGCCTATATTTGATCAATGCTCCATTACTTTGTCCCCTTTTGCTAATCCTTTTAAATGCTAATCAGTTCAGCTATTGGAAGATAGCTCCTATCTTATGTTTTACACAAAATAATCTCCAGTTCTGCATTCAAAATATTTCCTTACATCACACAAAAGCTCATAGCCAAGGCACTTTCTTTGTAGATACTTACAAGACACAGCAGTCAAACGTCTTCTCTGGTGTTCTTTTATTTGATGTGAATAAGACTTAGGACACCCAGGCTGATCTTTAGTTCTGCACTGCAGTGTTTGCTCAAAGGGCATTGTTACATTTAATGTGCCAGGCTATTTTTCTTTCAGATAATTTTAATGCATTCGAGTCAAGCATTCCATTACTGCTGGCTCAGTTAAGCCTTCAAACTACGTAAAGCTTAGCCAGTGACTGAACTGAAATACTGAACGACTGTCTAATTTTAGTACCATTCACTTCACACAGCTTGAACTAAAATATATTGAAAAGACACGCACCTGTTTTCTGTTGAAAGAATTCTGACAGTTGCTGATATTGCTCTTGATACCACTCCAAGCAGCGTTATAGTCGTTTGAGTGAGGTTTGAGTTACTGGTGTATTTTTGTTAATGTGCTTCAGGACGGAAGGAAGGAAGTGCAAAACTGGAGTTATATTTTATTACCTAGCCCTACCTTCTCTTCCTCTTGCTTTTTGATTAAATCCACAGAGTTGTAGCGAACATGCTGATTTCATTTGCCAATTGCAATTTGATTGGGATTCTGTCAGGATCATGAAAGCACACATTCAATGATTTAATTTGACTTACCACTGTCATGTAATACTGAGTTACAGTGAAAGTGTTGTCTCATACTTTACAGGCATGAGATTTGAAATGAAGTTGACTGTACCTTTTAAAAAAAACTAAGATATATTAAAGGTTCAATGCTGAAAAACAAAATCATAATTGTATTTCCAAAAAAGCTACAATTTTCTACTGTTCTTCCCAAAGTCTCCTTAACATGTCCCGGCTTCATAATCACTGTACACGTAATGGCTCCTCCCCAAAACCAGTCAAAGTCCAAAGCTGTGAGCAGGCTTTATTTATCTTGATTGAGATAATGACAAAGTAAAATATTCTAATTCCAATGATAAAACAGTGAGTCTTAATTGAGTAACATCTTTAGGTATATCACAGATATCTTAGTGAAACACAGATTTGAAGTGAACGAATGATGAGGTTAGGATTCCATTTCATTTACTGATTTTCAGCATTTCAAAAGTTAAAATTCACAAAGTAAGGCCTCAAACTACAGATAAGCACAAGCCACTGACTTACCCTGTTTTCATTGCGACATTACAATAATTAAGCATTCAAGTTTAGAAAAAAACATTTCCTGAGGAAATCTCAACAACAGATGGTTAAAAGCTCCAGTAGGCTGACTGGCACCTCACTGAAGGCCGTACCATACTGTTAAAAGTTAAAGTTATAATCAAAGCCCAATTTTGTTAAAATGAGTGGGGGAAAAAGCCACATTCCCTCAAAACATTTTGACGTTCTGATCTAAAATAACAGCTTCATCTGTAGTTTTCTCAGACTGTGAAACAGAAGAACACAGACCAAAGACCACTAAAGAAGACAAAACAGAAATAAAGATTGTCAAGAAAAATGAAAAACTGAGAAAAACTGATGGAAAGCAGACTATATTGTAATCTCATTATGACTAATTTTATGGCTTTGGGAATCATGTTGTACTTGTAAAGATAGAACAGAGGAGGAATTGTACTCATATTTATTTCTCTCAAAATTCAAGTTTTAAATGGTTTTCAGCTGATATCATGTTCCATTTCGTTTGCTATCAGAATATCTTGATTATTCTCATTGCATGAGGTGGTTTATTGTAGAACAACTTAAACAAACTAATCCAGTTTTTTTTCTTCAGTCCTGGATAGCAAGAGGTTTGACATCTGTAGGTATACAGTATACAGCAGAGGGAGGGTTGTGGATTTCTGGAAAATTGAGGCTCTTTCTGGGGTAGGTGGGACCTCTACAAACAGGATGGTCTTCACATGAACCAGAGGGGTACCAATAACCTGGGGGGTAAATTTGCTAATGCTGTTTGGGTGGGTTTAAATTAATTCAGTAGGGTGATGGGAACCGAAATTGTAGTTTGAATATATGGGAAGATGCGAGTAGTGAAGTCAAAATTAAAATTTCAAGATCGCAACAAGTTACTGGCAGGCAAGAGGTTAGTTTGAAGTGTGGTGTTGGAAAAACACAGCATGTCAGGCAGCATCCGAGGAGCAGGAAAATTGATGTTTCAGGGAAAGACCCATCCTGCTGAAGGGCTTTTGCCTGAAACGTCGATTTTCCAGCTCCTCGAATGCTGCCTGACCTGCTGTGCTTTTCCAGCACCACTCTCATCCAGACTCTGGTTTCCAGCATCTGCAGTCCTTGATTTTACCTAGTTTGAACTGCGTCTACTTCAACACCAGGAGCATCCGGAATAAGGTGGGTGAACTTGCAGCATGGGTTGGTACAACATTTCAATGTTGTGGCCATTTCAGAGACATGGGTAGAGCAGGGACAGGAATGGTTGTTGCAGGATCCGGGGTTTAGATGTTTCAGTAAGAACAGAGAAAATGGTAAAAAGTGGGGTGGTGTGATACTGTTAGTCAAGGACAGTATTATGGTTGCAGAAAGGATGTTTGAGGATTCCTCTACTGAGGTAGTATGGGCTGAAATCAGAAACGGGAAAGGAGAGGTCACCCTGTTGGGAGTTTTCTATAGACCTCCAAATAGATCAAGAAATGTAGAGGAAATGATAGCAAAGATGATCTTTGATAGGAACGCGAGTGACAGGGTAGTTGTTATGGGGTCTTTAACTTGCCAAATATTGACTGGGAATACTCCAGTTCAAGTATTTTAGATGGATCAGTTTTTGTCCAATGTGTGAATGAGGGTTTCCTGACACAGTATGTAGACAGGCCAACAAGGGATAAGGCTACATTGGGTTTGCTTTTGGGAAATGAACCAGGTCAAGTGATAGATTTGGAGGTAGGTGAGCACTTTGGTGATAGTGACTGCAATTCAGTTATTTTTACTTTAGTGATGGAAAAGGATAGATATATACTGCAAGGCAAAAGTTATAGCTGGGGGAAAGGCAATTATGATGCGATTAGGCAAGATTTAGGATGCAAAGGATGGGGAATGAAACTGCAGGGGATGGGCACAATTAAAATGTGGAGCTTATTCAAGGACGAGCTATTGCAGGTCCTTGATAAGTATGTACCGGTCAGGCAGGGAGGAAGTTGTCAAATGTGGGAGCTGTGGTTTACTAAGAAAGTTGAATCACTTGTCAAGAGGAAGAAGAAGGCTTATGTTAGGATGAGATGTGAAGGCTCAGTTAGGGCACTTGAGAATTACAAGTTAGCCAGGAAAGATCGAAAGAGAGAGCTAAGAAGAGCCAGGAGGGGACATAAGAAGTCTTTGGTGGATAGGATCAAGGGAACTTCTAAGGCTTTCTGTAGCTATATCACGAATAAAAGAATGACAAGAGTAAAATTAGGGCCAATCAAGCATAGTAGTGGGAAGCTGTGCATGGAATCAGAGGAGATCGGGGAAGCACTAAATGAATACGTATTGTCAGTATTCACACTAGAAAAAAACAATGTGGTCAAGGAGATGACTGAAATATAGGCTACCAGACTAGATGGGATTGAGGTGCATAAGGATGAAGTGTCAGCAAATCTGGAAAGTGTAAAAATAGGTAAGTCCCCTGGGCCGGATGGGATTTATCCTAGGATTCTTTGGGAAGCCAGGGAGGAGATTGCCAAGCCTTTGGCTTTAATCTTTATGTCGTCATTGTCTACAGGTATAATGCCAAAAGACTGGAGGATAAAAAATGTTGTTCCCTTGTTCAAGAAGCACAGTAGAGACAACCCTGGAAATTATAGACCTGTGAGCCTTACTTCGGTTGGGGGTAAAGTGTTAGAAAGAGTTATAAGAGATAGGATATGTAATCATCTAGAGATGAATAAGTTGATTAGGAATAGTCAACACAGTTTTGTGAAGGGTAGGTTGTGCCTCACAAACCTTATTGAATTCTGTGAGAAGGTGACCAAACAGGTGGATGAGGGTAAAGCAGTTGATGTGGCGTATATGGATTTCAGTAAGGCATTTGATAAGCTTCCCCATGGTAGGCTAATGCACAAAATACGGAGGCATGGGATTGAGGGTGATTTAATGGTTTGGATCAGAAATTGGCTACCGGAAAGAAGACAGAGGGTAGTGGCTGATGGGAAATATTCATCCTGGAGTTCAGTTACTAGTGGGGTACAGCAGGGATCTGTTTCGGGTCCACTGTTTTTTGTCATTTATATAATGACCTAGATGAGGACATAGAAGGATAGGTTAGTAAATTTGAGGATAACTTGAAAGTCGGTAGAGTTGTGGATAATGACAAAGGATGTTGTAGATTACAGAGAGACATAGATAAGCTGCAGAGCTGGGCTGAGAGGTGGCAAATGGAGTTTAATGTGGAAAAGTGTGAGGTGATTCACTTTGGAAGGAGTAAAAGGAATGAAGAGTACTGGGTTAATGGTAGGATTCCTGGTAGTGTAGGTGAGCAGAGAGATCTTGGTGTCTAGCTACATAGATTCTTGAAAGTTGCCAACCAGGTTGATAGGATTGTAAAGAAGGCAAACGGTGTGTTAGCTTTTATTGCTAGAGGGATTGAGTTTTGGAACCATGAGGTCATGCTGCAGCTGTACAAAACTCTGATGTGGCCACACTTGGAGTACTGCATACATTTCTGGTCATCGCATTATTGGAAGAATGTGGAAGCTTTGGAAAGGGTTCAGAGGAGATTTACTAGAATGTTGCCTTGTATGGAGGAAAGCTCTTATGAGGAAAGTCTGAGGGATTTGAGGCTGTTTTCATTAGAAGAAGGGTGAGAGGCAACCTAATTGAGACATGTAAGATAATCAGAGGGTTAAATAGGTTGGACAGTGAGAGCCTTTTTCCTTGGATGGCGATGGCTAGTACGAGGGGACATAGCTTTAAATTGATGGATGATAGATAAAGGACAGATGTCAGTGGTAGTTTCTTTATTCAGAGAGTAGTAGGGGTGTGGAACGCACTGCCTGCAACTGTGCCAACTTTAAGGCATTTAAATGGTCATTGGATAGGCATATGGACGAGAATGGAACACTGTAGGTTAGTTGGGCTTCAGATGGTTCCAAAGGTTGGTGCAATATCAAGGGCCAAAGTGCCTATACTGCGCTGTAATGTTCTATGTTCTATAACACCAATTTTTAGTAACACTAAAGGCCAAATGTTTGGTCCCACATGGGAGGACAGAGTTGGGATGAATTTCCAACCCCTCTAATCGGACTCGGGAGAATGTCTCCCAAATCGTAGCATTTTCTGGAAAAGAGGTTTTAACAAGGAGTTGGGCCCATTGATCCTGAGAGCATTGGGGAACAGCTACAGTGGTTAAAAAGGCCTGTTTTGGGAACTTTTTTCCCAGTTGCGTAAAATACAATAAAATTAAAGACAGTGTTCTAAATTACACCTGACACATTGCCTCAAGCACCCACACATTCCCAATACCACATCCACAATAACTCACCTTGGCCTCTCATACCCTCTACCTATGCCACTCTACTCACCCCATGGCCCTTTATAATCCTGAAAACTTAGCACCAACTGAAGCTAACACATTCCTCCACCCCCCTCCCCCCAGTCATCAATATTCCCCCTAAGCTGCTTGAATGGTCTGAGATTGCTGATTGTCTTGTGATTGCATTCACATCCTATTCACATCCTATTCCAGAAGCTGCTGCTGCACTCAGACCTCGGACATTCATGCAGCGAGAGGAAGAATTTGCCCTTATACTCTCCATACTAATTCACCCAGTATCCATCCTGGGCAGATATCAGGAATCATTTTGAGATGAGGCAAAGGTTGAAATGTTCATTGAAGACTTTATTAAAATAAAACTCTCACTGAAACAATACCTATTCAATAAACGTAAACTCATCCAAGTATTTAATCCCTTATGAAACCAACTGTTTCCTTCAAGTACTTAATCACTTATGAAAATGTACATTTTTGTTCATAGCCTGATATCAAATATTTGGAGCTATTCATCAAACTACAAACTTGCAACCCTTCCCCCTGCTACGCTAATACATTATTCCTATAATGTGTTATCGTATTGCCCTTAAGTGAATAGCTGCAGATCTGCCAAAAGTGGACCTCTCCAAATGACTCCCATATATTTAAATCTTTTGCTGAAATGTGTAAATCCCATAAATTACGTTTTGCATGTCCCACTATTAATAACGGTACCTGGTTGAAGGCATATGCAGCTGCTTTTGTGAACTGCAAGGTACTACTGAAGTGCCTGGCGAAAATGGTGGGTGTCAGGTTCGGGGCAAGGCTTCTGAAATCGGGGCTGCAACAAGAATTTGGCAAAGTCAGAGACCTCCTTCATTCCCATGAACATCCTAACTGTTGACAAAGTAATGTCAAGAATTTGGCCAAAGATCAGCAAAATCTGGATTTTTAATCAACAGCACAATTTGGTTTGGTACATTTTAATCATTCTAACCTGTTATCTGAAAGTCAAAGTAAATGTGAGCTTTTAAAATAGGCGGATTAACAACGATTTTAAAATAGCACATCAAACAACACAGTAATGGAGGGGATCTCCCTTGACATTTCTCATGGTTAGCCTACAGCAAACCTTTGATGATGAGCTATGAAAATGGCTCATGCAGACCTGCTGAGCAGAAGTGTTGCATACATTATTCTCAGCTCCTGAGATCAAAGAGACAGTAACTTTATTGATTATTAATTCCTGATTACAAATAGGAAGAATCACTATCTCCTTCAGCTTTCATTTTTTTACAACTATATTATTATGAATGCTGAACTTTGCAAAATGCTTCTGTTAAAATACATCCTTAATTGAATGTATAATGTTTCACTCTGAAAGGTGGACGTTGAATTGGTAAACACCTCAGTCTGGAGAAATGCCTGTGAGACTTGAGGTTTCATGGGTGATGAGCATTGAGATGAAAGAGAAATGCATCAGGAAACCCATTGAAAGCCATTGGGATGATTGAGGACTCTGGGTCTATACTTGATAAGAGTTTAGAATAGAATCCCTACAGTGTGGAAATAGACCCTTTGGCCCAACAAGTCCACACCAACTCTCTAAACAGTATCCCGCCCAAACCCATTCCCTTACATTTGTCCTTAACTAACACATCCCTGAACACTACAGGCGATTGAACATGGCCAATTCAATTAACCTGCACATTTTTGGATTGTGGGAGAAAACCAAAGCACCCAGAGGAAACCCGCGCAGACAGGGGGAGAATGTGCAAAATTCACACAGTCACCCGTGGCTGGAATCAAACCCATGTCCCTGGCGCTGTGAAGTAGCAGTGCTAACCACTGAGCCACCATGCCACCCCACAATGATGGATGAAGGAGGATCTCATTGAAACTTACAGAACACTAATAGGACTGGATAGAATGGATTTGGAGATGTTTGCACTCGTTGAAGAGACTAGGACTTGAGGGAATAGCCTCACACTTTCTAGAACTGAGATGAGGAGGAATTATTCAGCCATGATCTTCACAGATTAGGTGGCTTATCTGTGGAACTCATTGCCAAGGAGAGCTGTAGAGGCCAAATCATTGAATGTCTTTTAAGACAGAAATAAACAGGCTTTTCATTAGTTGAAAAATGTGATGCTGGAAAAACATAGCAGGCCAGGCAGCATCCGAGGAGCGGGAGAATCGGCGTTTCGGGCATAAGCCCTTCTTCAGGAATGAGGCTGGTGTGCCAAGTGGGCTGAGATGAAAGGTAAGGGGGAGGGAATTTGGGGGAGGGGTGCTGGGAATACGATAGGTGGAAGGAGGTGAAGGGTGAGGGTGATAGGCCAGAGAGGGGGTGGGGGCGGAGAGGTCGGGAAAGAAGATTGCAGGTCAAGAGATGCTAAATCCGGGGGTTGGGATTGAGATAAGGTGGGGGGAGGGGAAATGAGGAAACTGGAGAAATCTACATTCATTTACTACAAACCGACCGATTCCCACAGCTACCTAGATTACACCTCCTCCCATCCTGCCCCGGTAAGAATGCCATCCCATATTCCCAATTCCTCCGCCTCCGCCGCAGGAGAACCAGTTCCATCACCGTAAAACCCAAATGGCCTCCTTCTTCAAATACCGCAATTTCCCCTCCGATGTGGTCGATGATGCTCGCCACCACATCTCCTCCACTTCCCGCACCTCCAACCTTGAACACCACCCCTCCAATTACCACCAGGACAGAACCCCACTGGTCCTCACCTTCCACCCCACCAACCTTCGGATACATCGTATCATCCTCCGTCATTTCCGCCACCTCCAAACAGACCCCACCACCAGGGATATATTTCCATCCCCACCCTATCAGCATTCTGGAGAGACCACTCCCTCCACAACTCCCTCAGCAGGTCCACACCCCCCACCAACCCAACATCCACTCCCGGCACCTTCCCCTGCAAAAGCAAGAAGTGCAAAACTTGCGCCCACACCTCCCCCCTCACCTCCCTCCAAGGCCCCAATGGATCCTTCCATATCAGTCGCAAATTCACCTGCACCTCATACACATAACTTACTGTATCCACTGCACCCGATGTGGTCTCCTCTACATTGGGGACACAGGCGCCTACTTGTGGAATGTTTCAGGGAACACCTCTGGGACACCCGCACCAACCAACCCAACCACCCCATGGCTCAACACTTCAACTCCCCCTCCCACTCCGCCAAGGACATGCAGTTCCTTGGCCTCCTCCATTGCCAGACCCTGGCCACACGACGCCTGGAGGAAGAGCGCCTCATCTTCCGCCTAGGAACCCTCCAACCACACGGGATGAATGTAGATTTCTCCAGCTTCCTCATTTCCCCTCCCCCCACTTTATCTCAGTCCCAACCCCGGATTCAGCACCGCCCTCTTGACCTGCAATCTTCTTCCCGACCTCTCCGCCCCCCCACCCCCTCTCCGGCCTTTTACCCTCACCTCCTTCCACCTATCATATTCCTAGCGCCCCTCCCCCAAATTCTCTCCCCCCTACCTTTTACCTCAGCCCGCTTGGCACACCAGCCTCATTCCTGAAGAAGGGCTTATGCCCGAAACGTCGATTCTCCCGCTCCTCGGATGCTGCCTGGCATGCTGTGTTTTTCCAGCACCACATTTATCAACTCAGGTCTCCAGCATCTACAGTCCTCACTTTCTGCTAGGCTTTTCATTAGTAAAGGGATCAAAGGTTATAGGGACAAGGCAGAACAATGGGGTTGAGAAACATAGCCATGATCAAATGACAGAGCAGACTTGATAGGCTGAATGGCCTGATCCTGCTCCTATATCTTATGGTCTTATAGTTGAGTTGAAGTTTTTAAGCACCTCTCACAGAACAGACAGATGTTACTGCTACAAGGCAGGGAGAAGAAAATTGGAATTTTCCAAGCATTGGTCTTCTGTGATGTGGAGTGGAAGTAAGATTACTGGAGTCATAGAGATGTACAGCATGGAATCAGTTCAACACATTCATGCCAACCAGACATCCAACCCTAATCTAGTCCCATTTGCCAGCACTTGGTCCATATCCCTCTAAACCTGTCTATTCATATACCCATCCAGATGCCTTTTAAATGTTGTAATTGTACCAGCCTTCACCACTTCCCCAGGCAGCTCAATCCATACATGTACCACTCTCTGCGTGAACAAGTTGCCCCTTAGGTCCCTTTTAAATCTTGCCTCTCTCACCCGAAATCTACACCCTCTAATTCTGGACTCCCTGTCCCCAGGGAAAAGACCTTGTTTATTTACCCCATCCGTGACCCTCATGACTTCATAAATCTCTATAAGGGTCAACAGTTTTACCAGTGCTGACTAAAACATATGCAGGTTTGTTTACAAAACTCTCTGGAATTCTAGATTGTCAGTATTACAATGACTTGGGTGAGACAGGAAGTCAAAGCATACATTGCTGGTATTAATTGGATCTGGAAAGCTCAGGCAGAGTAGACCTATTGGTGAGAGGTACTGGAATTGTATGCCTAATGTTGTCCAAAAAACAATTCTGTGCCACCACATTCTGTCTCCTGCCTGCATCTCTCCTGCTGGGACTCCTAGCAGTCACCAACCTTTTTCCACCAGGTGAAAGATTACAGCTGGGTGTGAAGTGACAAGAGGTCGATTGGTGTGAGAGCTAGCCACCTGAAGCCTTGCATACCCCTTAACTTGCCAGGTTGGGGGAGGGAAATGTAGGTACAGCATTTGGAAGGACCTACATGTTTACAAATACACCTCACTGGGGATTGTAATATTCTACCCTACATTTCTTAAAATTGGATTATGATCAATAACTAAGCAGAGATAGAAGTTTCCCTATGTTAATAGTTATCCTGAAATTCAAATGCACAGAAGTCTTTAATGTCAAATACTTGGCAGTAAACATCATCTGGTGCTAATGCTCTCTCCACAGCTCTCAGTGGCAGTGTAAAGGAGTGATAATCACTTTCATATTTAGTTGTGAACTAAGCAAAATCTTTAGGCCCCAAATATCTGAAAAGCAGAATTATTTCTCATTTTCAGGCAAAAGGTAGGGTTCTACTCGGCTGGAAAATAGTTCCAACTAACACCATTGCTGACTTCTTCAATTAGTGATTAAAATCATTTTAAACGTCAAAATTATGAAGAAGAAAAAGAAGGGAGAGGGATTAAGGAGAGGGAATGAAATGAGATGGATTATCCGGGTAAAATATTGACAGACTTGACCATTTCTGGATTACAGTATTCTATGTGTTGCCTCAAACAAGAATTCCTTGGCACATATTAATAACTTCAGGAGCAGAATGTACCACGAGACCCACTCTCCAATTTCACTCAGTTAAACTGCATATGCACTCTTCAAAGGGCATGGTTTAGATGAGAAGATTTTCATCCCAATAATGATCAATTGCTCTGTCCTTGCAGAATAATGACATTTTACCAGATTATCAAAATAATTGCATTTATTTTTGATCACAGAATACAACTTGGATACAATATCATTATTGTACAACATTGTTGTATACAACTGAAACACTCTTGCAGTCCTTATATCATGTGATTGTCAATGCAGTATTCCCTGGCAGAGATTTGCTTCTTATACTGTCGTACAAAGTGGCCAGGACAGAACAATAAGATCCTGGCTCAGGTTCTAGTTTCTGTAAAGTCTGTTAATTGCAGGATTCTCACTGTACAAAGACCAGGCATAGCAAATTGGGTAGATTTCCTCTTCAAGTGAATACTAAGGAGCAGGAAATACACGTGTTCAGTTGCTGCTTGAAAGCATGTGCTCTGCACTGGGGCTTTCTGATTTGCTCCAATCAGTAAAACAGTGTGGATACCACAGAAGCATCCTTTGAACTTCTGAATTCATATCAATTAGAAATGTACAGGATTTAAATTGCATTGTTGCTGTTAGAAAAAATATACAAGGTACTTATTTTAAGTTATTTTCTGCATTGTTCTAATACTGACAGCTTAATATTTGTGCTGGAAAAGTGCAGAGAGGAATGTGGTATAAGTGCTTTGGAATTTCTTAAGTGAATAACGCTAATCAAAGTTTTGAAACTCATCAAGAAAAAACAAAATACTTCAATCAAATACTTCAAATCAAAATAAAATTGTACATTTAAAAAAATATAGTATTTATACATTTCATATTCTTTTAAACCCATGTTATAAGCAATAACATTTAAAAGAATGGAGGATATTGTCCTTGCTATTGTAAGACTAGCATTCATTAACCTTGTTCAGTAAAGTAAACTTGTCTGGTCCATAGGTTTGTGTAGCCCCACAATACATAGTTCGCATAAACATCCTCCAAAGTGGGATGAAGCATGGAAGGTGTCATTTCCAAAGAGCATACTTTATTTCGAAAAAGATATGTAAGAAACAAAGCATACATTTCACCCCAAGATACTTCAACTGAAGGGTGCTGCCTGTGCTGGGTGTTTACGATGGGTACTTTCAGATGTGTACCTTAAGCTGGCACCAACAAACCAAGGCATCAACAACACAAACATGTCCTCTTTTATAAGCCACTGTGTTTTAGACAGTTCATTTTCAAAAGTGATTGCACTTTCTTAAAGACGAATCATACCACGGAACTTCCTCCGTGTCAACAAAGGTTTTCAGTTTGTCAATGTTGCTTTCTGGATAGCCATCTTTTTTTTTCTGGAGACAGTCAGGAACACTTCCCATGGTGTAAACTCGCTGATCCTGGAACAGTCGAGCAGAGTTTGTCCCTGAACCTGTTCATGCCAGACGAATGCTGAATTAAATAACAGCTTGTGTCTTAATGAAATACATTTTCTTGTCATATAGCTCCTGAACATGATTTAAGGCAAAAGATTAAAAGTTTCAGGAATGGAGGGAACAAATACCACTAAAACAAAAGCAAGATATTGAGGATGATAGAAATTTGAAATAAAAACACAAAGCACTGCAGAAACTTAGCGGGATTGGTAGCATCTATGGAGATAGAAACAGAGCTAACCTTTTGAGCCTGATTGCACTTTTCAACAGAAGTAGTGTTGGACAGGACCCAAAGCACTAACTGTATTGCTGAATCCACAGATGCTCCCAGACCTACACAGATTTTCCAGCACTTTGTTTCTATCTTAGAACAAAGGTCACTACTCCACAACAATGAACACTGCCTATCAATACATGATAGAATAACAATGGTTTTGTTGTTCACCCATCAGAGTGACCCAAACAGAGCCTACATGTGAAGCTTTCTGCATACATTCCTGTAGCACAGCCAGGCTGCATCATTGTTTGAATGCATACATCTATTAGGCTACCTAACTAATCATATGCTCTGGCCTGAATCAGTGTTGGAGAATGATCTTCCTTTTAAGCTCCAAGTCATATTTATAGAAATACAAGAATCAGATCTAGTAACTGGATTGTATATTTCACTCAAATGTTTGCACATCTTTGATAGCTGAAAAATGTGTTGCTGGAAAAGCGCAGCAGGTCAGGCAGCATCCAAGGAGCAGGAGAATCGACATTTTGGGCACAAGCAGACCTTGAAATATATCGTACATGTATATATGTAATATTTCATGGTTTGTGCCATTCTTTGCTAAGTTGAAACACAATCCACACAAGATTTCTACCTCAGTAAGACTAAATTGCTCATGAAGGGCTTTTGCCCGAAACGTTGATTTCGCTGCTCGTTGGATGCTGCCTGAACTGCTGTGCTCTTCCAGCACCACTAATCCAGTAAATTGCTCAATGTCAGTTTCCATTTGAAATTGGCAGAGAAATCACACACAATGAAAATTGATCAAAACTGACCCTGGGGCATCAGCAGCAAACCGTAGACAGTAATTTGGTAGCTCATGCAGCTTATGGTGTTGGAGGGTTTGAAATTTTAGTTAGCTTGGCCCTGGAGGTTTGTGAGAGGATATTGCAGACACAAGGCATGGAAAGGCCTATTGAATCTGAAGCAGCACCAACCTAGAGAATTTCTCTGTGAACAGGTCAATGTCTGCTTCGCCTAGTTTTACAGAAATTAAAATCCCAAAAGAAAAATTCCTCCCCTGTTTTTGTGGTTACCCTGCAATCCATATAAAAGTCCTAAATTAGCAATTAAAGTTCCAGAACAGATAGAGATGCATAAAGTGTGCAGCTGAAAATCATTTTGCAGCCGTGTTCAAAATGAACACCAAGACCTAAATTTTGAACATTCATGGCATTTGACTAGTTACTAGGGCACTAAGAAGTCACTGTGCTCTTCTAAGGATCTCTGGGTATAAGAGATTGCTGCTGGATATCTGTACCTCAGTGCTCACTGTCAATCAGAAAAGAGACACACATCTGTCCAATGTGCATCTCCATAGTTTCAATCTACAAGTGGAGATGGCCTCAGAGCACAAAATGGCTCCCAATTCAACACTTAGGGGATATTTCTATTTCTCTCAAAGTAATAAAAAGTTTGACTATTATTCTTTACCAGTTATTTGTTGGTCTAGAAAGTAAAGATTGATTCTTTCTTTAAATAACTAAAATTCTGATGGAATGTCAATGGTGTGCTAATCCATGCATAGATTTCCATCTTTACTGTCCTCTTTAAAATTGTCAGTATAAGATTCCATATTGCAACATAGGTATTTTTTTCTGTTGTTATTTTAGCATTGGTTTCTTTTTTCCTTGCTGCTTTCAAACTAGCAGACTTGTACCTTTAGGTGTGTTTTCTACAAAGAAAGAGTCATGTGGTCATTCTTGTTTGTGTTTTGTCTGCCAAAAAAGCAAGATGGCTGAACAGACTGATGTCTGGGCACAGGTATGTCTTCATTAGCATTAAAAAACTGCCATTTCCCCCTTTTTGTTTGTACTTTGCCTGAATATTATTTTAGTAGATTTTAGCTATGCTGCAGCATTGTAGAAGACCCATTTTTAAAAAGTGGATTATCTGTGATAATCCTATTTAAAAGGGAGAGACTCTAGATAAGATAGGTGTCCTGAAATTTATCAACAATATTAACTGTTTAGATTGTTAGCATATCACATATTTAAACATAGTCTGGGTGTTGTGCTTAATGATATTAAATACCTTACATACGCATAGCTAATTGACTGAACACATTACACTGATGTCAATGCACCAAGGGTCTTTTAGAGGTTAGGTGGACACCTTTATTTTGGAATGTCACATATTATGACATCATATAATATCTTAAGGTACATACGCATTAACATAACCCTGACCTTATGTTTCTTACCAGCAGGGACTGCTGGCACTTTCTAGAAGTATTCAGTTCAGAGGGTACCCCAGCATTGTTGTCAGGATGGCAGGTGGGAGGGTGATTTTGTTCGTAAAATTGGAAAGGTGGCTAAGAACAACCGACAAGCTGAAAACAGGGTTCCATGTGCAACCTGAAAGATTCCATTATCCTTGGAAAATCATTGCTAATTGCTTAACAACATCAATTGGCTTTCACTACTGCCTGCTAGGTTACCATCAGCACTTTGAACGTGCCTCTGGACAGGGTAGGAGGTACTGAGATTGTCCAGTCAAATGTTAATCCCTTGTATCCAATCCTATACCTAAAGACATGATAAAATTCCTTTACATGTTGCTTCTATAATCCTGACAAGGACACAAAAAGAAGAATTATGTTTTTTTAAGGCTGATGAGCTTTTCTCACCAAGCACATTACTTTTGTACTGATAATATAAACACACAGAAGAAACTTTTATCTTTAGCTGCACACCTGTACAAGGTACATACCTATGCGCTTAATTCTCCCAAATTAATTCAGTCGAATATTTGGGTTTTTATGATTGGCATTTTTCAGTCTTTCCTTTCCATCATTTGAGATGTTATTCACCAGAATCCTAAAAGAGAAAGACATCAAATGATTCTAAAAGTAAGGATCAAAAGTCTTCAGTTCTTCAATGAGTAAAAGGGCCGAACACCAGGATAATGAAATGAAAGACCACTTTGTAAAGGCTGTTTTTTCTCTGTAGTTCTTTCTTCATCCACAGGGAGGAATTATGTACCTTTTTTAAAATTTTGTTCTTGTACTTGCTTGGATGCAATATAGAAAAGCAAATGAAGTGGGAAATCTCATGTATAAAATGGTGCACACCCAATCTTCTTTTTGGCTTAAGTGCAGCCACAGAAAATTCTGCTTTAAATGTGACCAAAACATGCATTATTTAAAAAGAAAACTACTTCCATTCCAAGTGGCAACTGTAACATCTTTTAACTTGTTACAACAAACACTATAAATGATACATGATTTCTTCTGACGCTGCAAAAAAGTCATGAGAGACTGTGTAAATATGTCAGTATAATTATTATATACTGGATGTTTTGAGGCAATTCTGAACTAACTATTTCAAAGAACAAATGTATCCTCCTGTTGATACCTGAAATAATTCCGCAGAGGCTGATCTTCCATCACCATTCACACTTTAGTTACATGTAGAAAGTTCTTGTCACTGATCCAGCTCCCTCAGAGCCAGTTCAGAGTGAACAAGACATCTGGCACTCCTGTTCTTATCTGTAAACCAGGGCTCCCTGTTTGGACATGATCAACAGCCCCAAACTGAAACTCATATTCTATGATGTCTATCTGGCGTTACATTCACTACAATATCCAACATGAGCAGTTCTGTTCAACACTGTGTTATTGCAGTGTGGTTTTTTTTCAACACAGACTGAAATTAACTTTTATTTATTTTTAACTAGAACTAATTATAAATATTAAGTTATTTGCCAGTTAAGTAAAATAAACATACCTATTATATCTTACACTTCTCTTTTAACTCAGTAGCATTTTAAAAAGGAACTTTAATTCCTTATCACAATGTGAATTTCATTCTTAATGCCACACTAAGTAATCTAAAAAAAACAAAGGTCAAATTAAAAAATTTGTGTTATTTTTGCCTTGCTTTCCAGTGGGATCACAGCATAGACACACCGATAAACACAAACGTTAGCACAGGAGTTGACATTTAGTCCACTAAGATTATATCACCATTCACTGAACTTGTGACCGATCTGTGAACTAACTATATTTACCTGCCTGCATTCCAAATTCTTTGGTGAATGAAAATTGATTACTCTCAGTTTTGAAATTAACATTTAATCCAGTATCGGTTACTTTTTGTGAAAGAAAGAGAGGGTGAAACCTCTAGCACCTTTTTCACGAAGAAATGTTTCCTAATTTCACTCCTGAAAAATTGTGCCTACCTTTTTTTAACTATGGTCCTAGATGAATACAACATAACTAGTGAAAATACTTTCTCCCAATCTATTTTACCAGTTTTTCTTAATACCTTGAAAACTTCAGTCAAATCACTCTTAAATATTCCAAATTCTAGGGAATACAACATAAATTTATGTCATTTCACCAAAAATTTACTCTTTATGTCCAGGTATTATTCAGATACAGCTATAATGCACTGAACCAAAACCAATACCATATTATCCACCTACGGTGTGGGGCTCAGAACTGCTTACAGTGGTCTAGGTGTGGTCTAACCAGGATATGCATAGCTATGTTTCACCCTCTTGCACTCTGTTCCAGTAGAAATAAGAACGTATTAACTCTTTTAGCTATTTTCTGAAACGGGTTATATCTCTACATTCTGCACCCCATTTCATCAGGTCTCTTTGGATGTCCGAGACAGTTAGACAGTGCTCTGTTTTATTCTTTTACATTTGACGATACTGAAATCTGTTTGCCACAATTTTGCCAATTCACCTAAATGATCAATATTTCTTTTGCATTTTCATTTACACTGATTACAATTCTACACATCTTTGTTTCATCATCAAGTCTGATGAAGAAGGTTCAAAATACAATCTTCTAAGAAAATGCCAGCCTTCTATCTATGACTGTAATCAACTAAAAAATTTCAAAGAAAGAACATTTTAATAAATGAACAATAAAACAAAATTCTTACCACAACTCTTCAAGTGTGTCATTCACTTCTAAAGCACTTCTAAAATAATCGCTCCCTTTCTCACTGATACCATTGTCTCCGAGTCTACAAACAAATATTCTCCATTGTATTAATGAGCACCCACAAAGTACAGCAATATGTACAATGAAACCCCTTAAATATGAAAATGTATGAATCACAAATACATATAACAACAAGAAAATAACAGAGCACTTTTAAAGGAGCCATTCTCTTAAAAACAAATAATGACAAACTTTTCCCCCGGGTACAACAGAGTGTTACAAGGGGACATAAATTTAAGGTGAAGGGTGGAAGGTATAGGGGAGATGTCAGGGGTGGGTTCTTTACCCAGAGAGTGGTGGGGGCATGGAATGCGCTGCCCGTGGGAGTGGTAGAGTCAGAATCATTGGCGACCTTTAAGCGGCATTTGGATAGGTACATGGATGGGTGCTTAATCTAGGTTAGAAGTTCAGCACAACATCGTGGGCCGAAGGGCCTGTTCTGTGCTGTATTGTTCTATGTTCTATGTTCTATGACCTGCCTACAGCCAAATTAATTCTAAGTGGGAAATCAGATTGGGAATTTGCTGAACCACCACTAACTGAGGCTTTTAACTGGGAAACGGATACCCACGTAAGCCTCTCATAGCACCATCGCTGGTATTCACCCAGTGGTGAGGCTAGGTGGAGTGGTGCAGAGGGAGATCTGACCACGTTCGGAGCCCACCGAACGAACCTTAACCGGGTGTGTATGTGTGTGTCCATCCTTCCTCATTGTACTAACTCAAAGGATCAAGCATCACGACTCAGTACTCCATTGAGAGACTCATCTCTGTCCTATTTGCCAATCTTTCTCCCATGCAGCCCACCACCTCCTTGGCTTGTGCCCAGTGGATACCTGAAGCAGCAGATACCAGCTCCCTTGTGCCATTTAATAATTAGCACTGCTGGCTTCTGGAGGGTAAGCAGTTCTTGCTGGGTGGGATGTCTGCCCTTTGGGTCCTTGATTCTGGGAAAGGCCCACCACTGCCCAGTTAAATGACTGATCAGATTTAACAACAAAGATGGGACAGATGGTTT
Organism: Chiloscyllium punctatum; assembly: GCF_047496795.1. NCBI lineage: Eukaryota > Metazoa > Chordata > Chondrichthyes > Orectolobiformes > Hemiscylliidae > Chiloscyllium > Chiloscyllium punctatum. The sequence continues at coordinate 40,253,583 of NC_092764.1, forward strand.
GCGCCATGTTTCCAGCTCGCAGGTGGCATTCCCAATGCCTCTGTCCAATGTAGCCAAAGCTCACTGCAAACATCAGCCAGGCTCAGCCCATGAGCACACAGACAAGTGCTAAACCACCAGGCAATAAGAAATGTGGGTAAAATCAAACTTAAAAGCTCACCTGAAAATAGGTGAACCTGGGAGAGATTGTGATTGGAAAAAACATTCTTCTGTGAGTGTACATTTAAGCACTTACCTTAGTTCAACCAAGCTGCGATTTTTTTTCATTGCTTCTGCCATATACATTGCACCTTCATCCCCAATCTTGTTAAATTGCAAGCTGAAACAGGACACACATATATTTAATTTCCCTTCAATAATGAGAACAGCCCTCTTGGCACCAAACTAACTCAATTCATTAATATTTTGAGCACTTTGGGGGGAAAAAAGGAAGCTCATTACACTCCTAGGTTCAATCTTCAACAGATACTAAGTTAGCTCATTTAACTTGAGGTGGTCATGGAGCATTGGTTCATAGCCTGTAGGTGAAAGAGAGATAATGACATTGAACCAAGCTTTCTAGTTTTTGAGCTAGTGACTTCTACACTGCCACCTATTGATACCTGAAGCATCAGCTTCAGGTATCAATAGGTGGCAGTGTAGAAGTCACTAGCTCAAAAACTAGAAAGCTTGGTTCAATGTCATTATCTCTCTTTCACCTACAGGCTATGAACCAATGCTTCAGGTATAGTTGTAATAATGGCTGTGAATATTAGAGATTCATGGATGAGGAAATGCATCCACAGCATGATGGAACCATCCTGTGCTTTCAGAAAGGGAGGGGGAAATGGGGATTTAGAAAAAGGAAAGTTGAATTCTCGAGGGGTAATGGTGCAGTGCTTTGGAACATCAAGCGCTCTGCCATTCATTTGTAGAGTGCAGGACCACAAGTACATCGTCTCATATGGTGGGAACCTTTCTCTGGCCAAGCAAAATGAAGACCATGAATAAAGAGAAAAAAGCTCCAGAATTCCTCAGGTGGGAACGATCTCATTAATTTGTAAGGTAGTCTTATTTGCATGGATCAGGTGTAAGGCTGTTTTTGAAAACAGTTTCTCCATTGTTGACAGTAACTTTGGTGCTCATTTTCCCTTTGTAGTGGAAATTTCCCAATGCCATTTGCTACTGCCCCAGGCAATTAGTTCTATAGACAAGGGTGCTAATTTGAGCTACTATTGGGGTCCATAGTCAATCCTGTGGAAGCCAATATACCAGCACTCTGTGGACTACCTATTATCAATACACAGTCACATTGCAGCATTGTAGTGAGAGCCCCTAGCTTAAGGAAAGCCAATCAACAGTTCTAACAGTGAGTACTTTTAACTTAGCAAAGGACATAACTTCCTCTGAGGTATTGAGGAAATGGGTGGTGACAGAGCATGTCTTCCAGTGGTTTCAGGCCCTATTTTTAAATAAACACATTTAGGGAACATTTCAAATATTAATAATTTAATAATGTAATTATGTCTCTAGTTATAGCTGGGTGATACAGTTACTTTTATCTTGGGTTTATTAAGTAATGAAACACACAAGTTAATTTGTCAACAGTCCAGGAAGTAGAGTATTGAGAATTCCTCTTCGTCAAGACAAGGATCCACAATGGACTTGAAATGGGAACCACGAACAGTGCTGTCATAAAATCTAGTAATATCCACGGGTAGTGCACAAAAGATTTGAGGAAACAATACCCGAAAACTCGCAACGTTGTGTTCATCTCCAGGGCTTCAGCAATCAAACGGGTACCTTTAGCTCGGACAGAATTTGCCCTTAATCTAGTGAAATCAGAGAGATTTTGTTAAAATAAACAAAGTAAAACCGTCAGTCATCATAACAGCAGTTAATTTTGTTTATAAATTCTCCTGCAAGTTTGACAAACATTTGATTTTGCTAAGTTGAATACATACCCCAATGTTTTCAGACTCCTGTTTGTTTTCAATGCATCAGCTATTTGAGCTGCTCCTTTTTCCTGTATGGAGTTGTGTTTCAACCTGTGAAGATCCCAGATATTCAGACAGTATAACATTTGTATCATTTGCCTGGACCTGAAGCTAGCAATACACAAATATCCATGGACACTGTAGTCCATCAGTTTACTGATAGCATCTGAATTACTTATAACTGATTTGGAAATTTCCCAATTAATTTAGGATGCATGGCATACAGGGAAATTATTTATTGCAGTTAAACAGTGAAATGTAAGCTCTTACAGTACAAAACACATCAGAAACAGTTATTTTCATGTGCTAAACAGAGTTACTTAATTTAATGTTGCATTTATTACACTGCTTTTAACTTGAATCAGAAACACAATGGTGTAAATACATTTTGGAGTTACTTAATTTTGAGAATCAAGATTATTATTTACAACCAGCTAAAACTAATGATATGATATATTCGAAAAAATAAGCAAGACAGGTCATCGGCTTCTATTACAAAAATCAATTAGAGTCATAGTCATAGAGATGTACAGCTTCGGTCCAACTCATCCATGCCAACCAGATATCCCAACCCAATCTAGTCCTGTCTGCCAGCACCCAGCCCATATCCCTCCAAACCCCTCCTATTCATATACCCACCTAGATGTCTTTTAAATGTTGCAATTGTACCAGCCTCCACCACTTCTTCTGGCAGCTCATTCCATACACATACCACCCTCTGCGTGAAAACGTTGCCCTTTAGGTGTCTTTCATATCTTTCCCCTCTCACCCTAAACCTATGCCCTCTAGTTCTGAACTCCCCTACCTCAGGGAAAAGACTTTGTCTATTTATCCTATCCATGCCCCTCATAATTTTATAAACCTCTATAAGGTCACCCCTCAGCCTCCGACGCTCCAGGGAAAACAGCCCCAGCCTGTTCAGCCTCTCCCTATAGCTCAGATCCTCCAATCCTGGCAACACCATTGTAAATCTTTTCTGAACACTTTCAAGTTTCACAACATCTTTCCGATAGGAAGGAGACCAGAATTGCATGCAACATTCCAACAGTGGCCTAACCAATGTCCTGTACAGCTGCAACATGACCTCCCAACTGCTGTACTCAATACTCTGACCAATAAAGGAAAGCATACCAAACGCCTTCTTCACTACCCTATCTACCTGTGACTCCACTTTCAAGGAGCTATGAATCTGTACTCCAAAGTCTTTGTTCAGTAACACTCCCAAGGATCTTAACATTAAGTGTCTAGGTTCTGCTCAGATTTGCTTTCTCAAAATGCAGCACCTCACATTTATCTAAATTAAACTCCATTTGCCACTTCTCAACCCATTGGCCCATCTGATCAAGATGCCATTGTAATCTGAGGTAACCTTCTTCGCTGTCCACTACACCTCCAATTTTGGTGTCATCTGCAAACTTACTAACTATACCTCTTATGCTCACATCCAAATCATTTATATATATGATGAAAAGTAGAGGACCCAGTATCGATCCTTGTGGCACTCCACAAATCACAGGCCTCCAGTCTGAAAAACAACCCTCCACCCTCTGTCTTTTACCTTTGAGCCAGTTCTGTATCCAAATGACTAGTTCTCCATGTATTCCATGAGATCTAACCTTGCTAACCAATCTCCCATGGGGAACCTTGTCGAATGCCTTACTGAAGTCCAAATAGATCACATCTACCGCTCTGCCCTTGTCAATCCTCTTTGTTACTTCTTCAAAAAACTCAATCAAGTTTATGAACCACCCACAAAGCCATGTTGACTATCCCTAATTGCCTTTTCAAATATGTGTACGTCCTGTCCCTCAGGATTCCCTCCAACAACTTGCTCACCACAGAGGTCAGGCTCACTGGTCTATAGTTCCCTGGCTTGTCCTTACCACCTTTCTTAAACAGTGGCACCACGTTAGCCAATCTCCAGTCTTCCGGCACCTCACCTGTGACTATTGATGATACAAATATCTCAGCAAGAGGCCCAGCAATTACTTCCCCAGCTTCCCACAGAGTTCAAGGGTACACCTGATCAGGTCCTGGGGATTTTACCACTTTTACATGTTTCTAGATATCCAGCACTTCCTCCTCTGTAATACGGACACTTTTCAAGATGTCACAATCTATTTCCCCACATTCTATATCTTCCATGTCCTTCTCCACAGTAAACACTAATACAAAATACTCGCTAAGTATCTCCCCCATTTCCTCCACACAAAGGCTGCCTTACTGATCCTTGAGAGGCCCTATTTTCTCCCTAGTTACCCTTTTGTCCTTAATGTATTTGTAAAAGCCCTTTAGATTCTCTTTAACTCTATTTGCCAAAGTTATTTCATGTCCCTTTTTGCCCTCCTGATTTCCCTCTTAAGTATACTCCTACTGCCTTTATACTCTTCTAAGGACTCACTCGATCTATCCTGTCCATACCTGACATATGCTTCCTTCTTTTTCTTAACCAAAACCTCAATTTCTTTAGTCATCCAACATTCCCTCTACCTACCAGCCTTTCTTTTCACCCCAACAGGAATATACTTTCTCTGGACTCTCATTATCTTGTTTTTGAAGGCTTCCCATTTACCAGCTGTCCGTTTACCTGTCAACATCTGCACCCAATCAGCTTTTGAAAGGTCTTGCCTAATACCATCAACGCTGGCCTTCCTCCAATTTAGAACTTCAACTTTGCTTGTACACACTTAACAAATTCCTCTCCATATAAACCCTTAACACTATGGCAGTCCCAGTCGATGTTTGGAAAGTTAAAATCACCTACCAGAACCACCCTATTATTATTAGAGATAATTGAGATCTCCCTACAAACTTGCTTCTCAATTTCCCTCTGACTATTAGGGGGTCAATAATACAAGCCCAATAAGGTGATCATCCCTTTTTTATTTCTCAATTCAACCCAAATAACTTCCCTGGATGCATTTCCAGGAATATCCTCCCTCAGTACAGCTGCAATGCTATCCCATATCAAAAACGCCACTCCCCTCCCTCCTCACAGCGCCAGAGACCCAGGTACAATTCCCGACTCAGGCGACTGACTGTGTGGAGTTTGCACATTCTCCCGGTGTCTGCGTGGGTTTCCTCCGGGTGCTCCGGTTTCCTCCCACGGTCCAAAGATGTGCAGGTCAGGTGAATTGGCCATGCTAAATTGCCCATAGTGTTAGGTAAAGGGGTAAATGTAGGGGAATGGGTGGGTTGCGCTTCGGCGGGTCGGTGTGGACTTGTTGGGCCGAAGGACCTGTTTCCACACTGTAAGTAATCTAATCTAATCTCTTTTGCCTCCCTTTCTCTCCTTCCTGTAGCAATTTATATCCTGGGACATTAAGCTGCCAGTCCGGTCCATACCTGAGCCATGTTTCTGTAATTGCTACAATATCCCAGTCACATGTTCCTAACCATGCCCTGAGTTCATCTGCCTTCCCTGTTAGGCCTCTGGCATTGAAATAAGTGCAGTTTAATTTATTAGTCCTACCTTGTTCTGTTTTGTCCCTGCCTTCCCTGACAGTTTGACTCGTCTTTGTGATCAACTGTACCAATCTCAGATTGATCTCTTTCCTCACTACCTTTTTGGGTCCCATCCCCCAACCTTACTCGTTTAAATCCTCCTGAGCAGCTCTAGCAAATCTCCCTGCAAGTATATTAGTCCCCTTCCAATTTATGTGCAATGCGTCCTTCTTACACAGGTCACTTCTACCCCAAAAGAGCTTGCAATGATCCAAAAATGTGAATCCTTCTCCCATGCACCAGCTCCTCAGCCATGCATTCATCTGCTCTATCCTTCTATTCCTGCCTTCACTAGCTCGCAGCACTGGGAGTAATCCAGATATTACTACTCTCGAGGACCTCCTTTTTAAAATCTGTCTAACTCTCTGTAATCTCTCTTCAGAGTCTCAATCCTTTCCCTTCCTATGTCGTTGGTTCCAATGTGTACAATGACCTCCTGCTGGCCCCTCTCCCCTGTGAGAACATTCTGCACCCTCTCTGAGACATCCTTGATCATGGCACCAGGAAGGTAACACACCTTTCAGATTTTTTGCTGCTGGCCACAGAAACGTCTGTTTGTACCTCGGACTAGAGAGTCCCCCTAACACAAATGATCGCGTGGAATCCATCATGCTTTAAGATTACTATCCTGACTTATTCATTGATTTGTTTAACATTTGTTTAAAGATTTTGTTTTAAACAGTGAATGCTGATGTTACTGTAAGAAAACTCGTTTGGAAAAGTTAGCATTGCAAAATACCTACATATGTGATATAATAATCACTGAAAATCCAATGATTAAATACTACTTCTATGCTAACAGATTTTTTTAAAAATCATTACTTCAATGAGTCCTCCCAATTTCTGTACTGGCGTTAGCTACAGTACAATCTAATAAAACAAAAATAACAATAGAATAGTTATTCATAATTAATCATAACTTTTAACAATTTAATCTTTAAGATATACAAAGTAAGTGCAGGCTTCTATAAAGTATAAAGTTAAGAACCTGAAAACAAAACTGTTGATCAACACAATGATACAACAGTTCAAGAAAAGAGTTTAGAATTAACTTTGTTATTCTTTGGCTGTGAATTTTAACTCTTAAAAAGTCAGTTTTTAACGAACAACATTTCGTTTAGTTTATATCTTCATCGTGAACCAAAATTTGCAATTGATATTTGATTGTATCCACTCTGCCATTTTTAAGATGTGAAACAGATGAAGGCAATTTACCTTAAAATTTCTATTCTGCACATCTTACTTCTGAGTGCATTTGCGATGATCTCTGCTCCTTCATCTTCCAGCATGTTTCCCTCTAAACTGTGAATGAAAGGAAAATTATCATCGTTTTGTTCACCTGGTATTTGTGAATATTCTTCAGCTAATGAAATATTCATTCCTGTAGCTGCACTGGGTGAATAACTCAATTTTAGGTAGCTCATTTCTGTTCATGGCATGGCCTCCTATGCTCCTCATTGACCCAGGACTGACCCCTGGCTTTATGGTAAGGATAGAGGGGGTGATATGCCAGATCATGAGGCTGCAGACTGTAGATGAGTGCAACTGTGCTCCTGCTGATGGCCCACAGTGACTCATGGATGTCCAGTCTTGAGTAGTAGGTCACATTGAAATCTATTCCATTCCCCACAGCAAAATGGACAGCAGCCTCAATACGAAAGCAGGGCTGTGTCACCTGAAGGACTAGTGGTGTTCATTCCTACTGGTATTGAATGTATGTACCTGCTACAGGTAGATTGGTGGGGATGAGGTCAAGTATGTTGTAAGGCCAGTTTTACAGTGGTGGGGTGGGGGGATGGGGTGGTGTTAAGGGAGTGGCAAAGAATGGTAGTTGGCAGTAAGATTTCACAAGGACCAGAGTAAATGTTAAAGGGCAACTCCCTCCTGACTGTGTTACCATCTCTGCAAATGGTGATTGGTGCCGTCTGTAGGATTTTATCAAGCTGGTCTGTGGAGCAACTTGCAATTTTTACACAAGCTCACACCTAAGATTAGTAAAGAGGACTTTGCAGGGTTGACTGGGATGGGTGCCCTCTTGTTGTTTTTGGCAATGCTGTAATGTCAATCCAGTTTCACTCCTTTTATTATACTTTGTCGCAGTTAGGTACAACTGAGTGACTTGCTAGACCACTTCAAGAGGGGAGTAAAGACTCAATGACATTGTTCACAGTCAATCACATTGCTATGAGTCTGGAGTCACATGTAGACCAGACAAAACAAGGAATGCGGATTTATTTTCCTAAAGGGCATTAATGAGTCAGACTTATTTTCACAGATTTGTTTCCACAAAGCTTTTCACTGTGTCTCGGTACACGTGACAATATATTCAATTCAATTCAATTCAATTGTTTTTATGACATTCGACAATGGTTTTATGGTGACTAAAAGACAAGTTTCTAATTCCAGATTTATTAATTGAACGAATAATTCACCATGTTACATGGTGGGATTCAAACTTGTGTCCACCAGCATTAGTCTAGGCCAACAGCACTATGATATTACTAACACTAGGACATTAGAACTGGGCCACTGACTCCCTGTTGACCTGTAGGAAAAGATACAGAGAATTGACCTAAGGCTGGGTTATGAAATTGGGATTTTGAGGAGGTAACAGGCAATGGGGTTTTAGATCAGAATTCCAAAATATCGGGGCTGATAGCACAATTGCCAGTTATGGGTGGAATGCTCATGAAACTAGAGTTTCCAGGCAGAATTACAGGGAGTTAGGGAAATTAGGAACAATAAAATGATTGGCAAATTCAAATTAGAAGGATGAGAATTAATTTGAGGCACTGCTGGATCTGGAGCCAACACAGGAAGGAGGAGTGATGGATCATGGATGAATGCAGGCAGGGGAGTTTGCTGAGTTGAAATTTAATGAATTATGAAGCCTATCAGGAGAACATTAGAACAGCCAAATCTACGTGACAGGGGCATGGATGGAAGTTTTAGCAATGGCTGTGTTTGCCGACACCAGCATATGTGAACCATGTGCTGCTTTAAATTACATTGGGGTTGGGGTCTGTTGGGGTGGGAATGAGGGGAGACTGGGAGGACCATAGAAAAAGAGTGTCCGCCCGCCCACCAAAACTGTCCCATGCACCCTTTGCCCACCACTGAAACCCTATTCAAATTCTTGTGCACAATACTTTTGCATGTGATGTCACACATAAACTACATCTATGTGATGACACTGTATTTGGAATTGTGCACATGCACATTTCTAAATGAGCTCACATGCGTAGTTGCCCTCAGTTGCCAGTGTCAGCAAACATTGCCTTAAAGTTAATAACATTGAAAGTTTTGTATTTAATAAGATAGTATTCGTGACTTCAAGATGTTCCAAGCACTTTGCACCCAATAAAATATGTTTCAAGTGTAGTCACTTGTGATATGAAAATCTGCCAAACAACTTGAACACAGCAATAAGGTTACAGGCCAGATAATCTTTCTTAATGATGTAACTTGAGGGATAACTATTGACAAGATAGCTTATTTGAATATTAACATGAAATCTTCTAAGTCTTCCTGAGAGAGTACACAGGCCTTAGTTTAATGCCGAATCCAAAAGATAGTGCACTATCTGCTAGTACGCAGAAAGTCAGCCTGAAGTATGTGCTCAAGGCTAATCTAGAATCGACTGACTCAGAGATGATAATGTTACACAGCAATAGCTGACATCATAACGAGCGGCTTGCACCACTGTGGCACATAAAGGATCTGCCTCAAGACACACATTTTCAGAGTTTGCTCACAGTCACTTTATAGTCATATACCAATTGAAGTTGTTTATGGGACCTGCATGTAACTATGTTAGATCATTTTTCTCTAAACTATGGTAAATACCAGATTAATACAATATATGCAATCAAATATTTTCATTTTTTTTGTTACTGTTTAAGAAACTTCAATATCAAATGTCTGAATTGTAACAAAAGTAGATATTTCCGGTTTCTAGCTTCCATGGATGTTTAAAAATATGAATTTGTAATAAAGATTTTAAAATATTAGCCACAATATAAATGTATCAATTGCAGAACAATTCAATTTGAAAACAAAAAAGCAACCATAATATTTAATGTATGCATATGTCAAGGTTGTTGACAGCATCATTTCAATGTCGAGAGTGTGTTGCTGGAAAAGCACAGCAGGTCAGGCAGCATCCGATGAGCAGGAGAACCAACATTTCAGGCAAGAGTTCTTCATCAGGAATTGAGGAGGTGGAGAGATAAATGGGAGGGGGGGGGGAGGTAGATCTGGGCGGAAGGTAGCTGAGTGAAATAGGTGGATGGAGGTGGGGAGAAGGTGATAGGTCAGAGAGGAGAGTGGAGTGGATAGGTGGGAAGGAAGATGGACAGGTCGTTAGGGCGGTGTCGAGTTGGAAGGCTGGATGAGGTGGGAGAAGGGTAAGTGAGGAAATTGGTGAAGTCCACATTAATGCCACGTGGTTGGAGGGTCTCAAAGTGGACACATTCTCCTAGCATCATTTAAATGCAATGCATGACACTTTAGTCAACTAATTTAATATTAAACATAAATCTATTAAAGTCTTATTGCTGTATCTTTAAAAGATAAAATGACCAAGTCACTAAAATTCTAGAGCATTCCCAATTCTTCGAGTTCATATATGAAAAACACATTTTAATACCTCAGTGTCTTGACTCTTGAGAAAACAGACTCGAGTCTTTGGAAACCCAAAGGTCCAGCTTTACATCCATCTAATTCTAGTGTTTCGATTGTTGTATGGTAAGACAGAAGGTTTGCAATTGCAGTGCAGTCAGTCACATTCAAAGAGATGTAAGAAAAGTTTACAGTATCACTAGTTTGGGAAGCAACTTGTTGTGTTAAATTTTCATTTGCTGCCTCATAGAGACAATGTGAGGCTGTAAGTTTTTGTCTTTTGTGTGTTGTGTACTTTACAATGTTTTCTGGAGTCACCGTGTCTTCTTTAGGAACTTCAACTGCAGCAACATTTTTGATAGCATCAAATACTTCCCTATCTTTAACCTGATAATTAGGTACCAATTGCTTCACAAGCTTTCTGTTGCTGAGAGACACCAGGCCAGCAGTGAATCTCAGTACAATCTCAAACACACTGCTTTTTGAACTGAAGGCTTTATGAACATGATTTACTCCAGGTTCATTTGCAGAAATGCAATATAGTGCTGCAAAAAACTCTTGGTGCGTCAAGTGGAAAAATTGCCAAATGTGAGACTGCATCATCTTCAGGCTTTCTTGTGTGAGAATTTTTTTCCAGAAGGAACTTTTGCCTTGAGTGATATTCTTTTCAACATCTTTTGCTGAGAATATTATTGTTTTATTGGTGACTCCATCCCATGCAAGTTGTGCTAATTTAATGATCTCATTTTTGTCTTCATCATCTTCTAAGCAGAAGGACTCAGGGTCTTCTTCCTCATCATTGTTACAGACCAATAAACACTTGGTAAATCTGAGGAACAAATCTGTGATTGTCCTGGGAAAGGAAGACAGCTGAGACCACTTGCCTTTACAGTGAAAGGACTTGTGGAGGTAGAAACACAGAATGTCACAAAATGCAGGAACGTAGCAAAGTCCAAATAAGGAATCAATGCTCTTCACCTTTTGAAAGACATGCTCAGCAGCTGTTTTATCCTTGAGACACTTCACAAAGTATGCAGCAATTTCATTTTTGGAAAATCCTAAAATTTCAGCACAACGATTAAAATATGCTTTGTTATCCAAATCAATTGTGGTTGGGCGGGATGTAATAAGGATGGTTGCGTTGTGAACAAGGTCTCCCTTTATGATACTTGCAATCAAATGGTTCATGTGTTGAGCAATGGAGATGTCAACTTGTGAATAAATGCCAAAATCAAGAGAGGATTTGAATTCATCCAATCCATCAAATAAAAACAGAATCCTACTGGGCCATTCTAATATCTTTGTGCACACTGCTCTCAGATGAGGGTAACTACGTATAATAAGCTCAGTTAGACTAATTTTCTCCTTGATTGTGTTCAACTCCCGAAAACTGAAATACAGCAGTATATTAAACCCAGAATAAAGTGTTCCACAGGCCCAACTATGAGCGACTTTTTGCATCATAACACTTTTGCCTATTCCTGCCACTCCTTGCACTAGACAGACTCGTGGTGGTTTTTCCCCAGGTGCAGATGGTGAAAGGAGCTGTCTTAAATCAATACGTTCACATGCTGTATAATCCCTGTGTTGTAGGAGTTCATGCTCTGTTTTATTCCTTTCTCGAACATTAAGAATGACTAAACTGGTGAAATGTTCTTGTAGCAAAGGTCTGGAGTTATCAAATGCAAAGTATGGTTTAATTCTCTCCATTTGTGCTTTTATTGTTCCTTTATGAATGGCCACAACTTCGGAGATTTCTGTAATTACAAGACAAAAGTAATGAGTCATGGTGAAACTTGCATTTTCTCCTATAATGGACAAAGCCCCAGCAAATCTGACAGTGTCACCATACTTAATATGTTACAAATATTGTACATTTACTTAATGAAAACAAATAAAGCAAACTTAATCTTTCTTGCTGCACAAGGTTGATTTATGTTTAATTAAAGAGATTAGTGTTTGTGCCTATATGACAACATCTGCTACAGGACTTTGCCCTACAAAAACGGTTTATCTGAAAACAAAATAATTGGAACCTGAATAATGGAGGCTTACTTGTGTATATAAAGGATTGTAAGGCATCTGATAAATTGTAGGTCATTTTAGGAATTCAAATACCTCTTGTAGAAAGATAATAAGGTACCCAATAAACTTGTTTAAACTGTAAAGTACTTCATTCCACAATGTAATAAACACAGTATGCTATAAAAATGAACACTGGTGCACTCAGTATAAGAAGACAAGACATCAAGGAATTGAAAGCTGTCCTTTGTTTAAGTAGCTAATTCTTTCTGATGTACCATGCAGAATAATAATGACATGGCTTCCAGCCAACCTAATCCAGGAATCCATGATGTTTGCAATGTAAATCAATTAGAACTTTGAAAAAAAATCAAAGAGAATGAAATGTGCAGAATTTTTCAGTGTAACTGTGAACTTAATATAACCGGGCACTACACAAGCCAATGACCATCAGTAGGGTGGAAGCATGCTATTGTGAAGTAGATGGCCTGGATTAGATAGTGACCTGAATGTGAATGGGGTAGCTGATGGGGAACATGATGAAGAGACCAATTTAGGAGGAGTGCCTGTAAGTAACTCTGGCTGGAAACTGATGTTGGGAGTTTCCTACTATGATACCCACTTCCAAAACTGGGATGCAAACTGCTCTCTTTAAGTGTGAAGACATCAAACCAAGCAACATCAATACAGATATGACAATGGGTCCAAGTCTTTCATCAAAATTAGTGAACTGAAACATTAGGATAATCTATATCAACACAGATTTATCTATAATGAGTTTAAATTATGTTCCCACCAATATTAAATAATTTCAAAATCAATGGATCCAAGCTAGTAACAATACTAGAATACTAAATGTGGAGATGCCATTTGTTACTAACACCCAAGAACTTATCTTTTACAAATCATTCCTACCTTCAGGGAAATCGGTTATTTGGATTTTTTCATTGGTTCCCTCAAATGAAACAATTGGTAAGTTTTCATGGAGAAGATCAATTCTTGGCCTGTCAACTTTGTCAGTGTAGGATTCCAGTAGTGTTGTTATAAACTGTTTTAAACCAGGATAATAGTCTTCTGTGTCTTGCAGTACATTGAGAAAATTAGCACATGATCCCTGACCTCTGTGGCTTAGCATGTCGAGAAGAGTTCGTCCTTTATCAACGTCTGGTTTATCTTTTATTGCATTGTGGTCATCTTCAGATATTATTTTCTTATTAACTAAAAGGTTTAAAAGTGGCAGTATATTTGGACTGATGTAATTTACCACTGTTCGACGACCTTCTTCTATAGCATTAATTGCCCAGTCAGCACGCTTCAATTGTGATGGAAAATATCCAGGATCCTCACAAGCACCTGTTAAGAATGTTACAAAATCATTAAAAATCAAACTAAGCTAAATTTTAGAACTAAGAGGACCATTTTACACAAAATTGACTGACTTATTGTTTTTTTTTCAATTTTGTAACCTACTGCATTAACTTGTCTGGCAATTTTAAATCATGGCTTGAAGTTCTAATTATTTCACAGATTAAGTAATGCAGATACAATATTTATTTCCCAAATAATCATATAAGGGTTGCTATTGTCTATTTTATTTATGTGTGTTTGACCTTCCAGTGAACAGGTATTGGGGTCCCCTTAAATGTTTGAAGCTATTGCTGCTAAAAGGAAGTTACCTCAATCCAGGGAACGTTCTTCTTCCAGAGTAACTCTCAGATACCTCCAATACTGAGTAATGCAATGAATGTGCTAAAGGTTGCTCACAATTACATTATCTACTTCAGGAACTTGTATATATAAGTCGGCGATTTTTGCTGAGTTCTCTGGAACATAGTAGGTAAAAGTCATGGGAAATTGGGTAAATTATTAAAAATAGCCAGTTCTGCCTTTCCTCCAAGGACTCCACAGTCTGTAAGTTGCTGGTATTTCAGGATCATAACTTGGAATGGAATATGAAATAATCTTTCTCCTCTATCTCTTGCATAAGGCATTGACTCCTTGATCAAGTGCAGAACCATGGATGTCTATTGGTTTCTGATACCGGATCCATTCTTTACAATTGAGCAGAGACTGATTTGCACCATCTGACATTCACACTCGGTGAACGGCAAGGATTGCTGCAAACAATTCAGATGCTGAGTTTAATTTTGGTAGCCCAACTCCTCTCTATCATGGATAAGCTGATTTTACAAAGGGCTAAAATTTAATCTTAGAACCGCTTGCTGCTGAAGTAAACAAGTCAAGGGTGTGTTTTCTGATTTGCAAAGTTAGTTTCCAAAATGCTTAGAATACTTGGACAATATTGTAGAATTCTGTGCAGAGGAGCAGCATTTCTGGTTAAGGCAGGGTACGCTCAATCTAAAATCCAGTGGAATTGGCTGCAGATAGAAGATGCTCCCTTTTTGCAGAGTGCCGCATGTTTGCAAACAACAGAATAAGAAGATCAGAATCTGCTCTCAGAAATTCCATCACTTAAACAAGAGTTATGGTTGACTCATTTAAAAATGAAAGAAAAGTGATTGAATTACCTGCTTGACAATTTCTATTTAAAACATAAACTTTGAAAAATAGAAAAAATAATATTTTCAGTTGGATATCATATATATTTTAAGTTGGTTTCCCACAATTTCAAGCAGGTAAAAGTTTCATGCTCAGCTTTCTGTACTGGAGTTTTTGATCATAGTGTTCACCATGGGCATTCCCATAAGAGGAACTGGAAGAAGAAATAACAAGGGCTTACAGGCTAAGGCCACATCACTGGAAAAGGAGGAAAAACTTCCACCAGCACTAGCAAACCATTTCCCTCCAGGTAGTGCTGCACTGTCAATGTCATGTTGGATACTGCGATTGAAAGTTGTCATGATTCATGCAATCTATCAAGTTGTCCAAAATGGCCCACTTTTTGAATAAGATGTTCATCCAACTAGTTTAGTTTCGAACCACATCTTAACCAGTTTGAGAAAACAGGCAGAAAAACGTCCAAAAAGCCTTTGCTTGTCACTATAAGATCTCATTTTCATCTTTGAATCCTCTGCAACTGTGAAGATATTGTACACATACACAAAGAGATTGTAGTGAAAGGTAAGGTGGCTTTAAATAGCTTGTCTTGGTTGCTTCGGTGAGGTTACAAAACTTCTTTTCACATTGCAAAGAAGTTCTACTTGTAGAAAGCGCAAATCACTATTACGGTAGAATTCTGGGCCCAGCCCCCAACAGAACATCTTCAAGCACCACATTTTTATCGGAAAGTTGAATATGATTTAAATAGACAAAGATTTCTAAAGGCTGCAGTGCAGAAAAAATTGGGGGTTCTTGCGCATGAATCATAAACAGGAAAAGCTAGTATTCAATCTCATAGAATCCCTACAGAACTGCTACAGTGTGGAAACAGACCTTTTGGCCCAACAAGTCCACATTAACCCTCCGAACAGCAACCCACCCAGACTCATTCCCCTACCCTATATTTACCCCTAACTAATACACGTAACCCTGACACCATGGGCAATTTAGTATGGCCAGTTCACCTAACCTGCACACCTTTGGATGTGGGAGGAAACCAGAGCACCGAGAGGAAACACGGGAGAATGTGCAAACTCCATACAGACAGTTACCCGAGGGTGTTCGGGAAGGGAACTGCAATGTTGGCCTTTATTTCAAAAGAAATGGGAGCATAAAAGTAGGAACAATATGATAAAATTATACAAGACACTTGTCAGACCATAGCTGGAACACTGAATAGCTTTGATCCCTTAATGGAAGAAAAAGTATACTGTCACTGAAAGGTTCACTTGGTTGATTCTGAGTATGAAGGGTTTTTTTATGAGGAGAGGTTGAGTAGGTAGTGCTTGTACTCACTGGAGTTTAGAATAATGACAGTGAGATTGATAGATTCTTGTTGTCTCGGGGAATTAAGGGCTACGGGGAGAATGCGGGTAAGTGGAGTTGAAGTGCCCAGCAGCCATAATTGAATGGCGGAGTGGACTCGATGGGCCGAATGACCTTACTTCCACTCCTACGTCTTATGTCTTATGGTCTTATCTTATTGAAACATAGTGGATTGTTAGGGGTTTGACAGGGTAGATGTAGAGAGAGTGTTTCCCCTTGTGGGGGAATCTCTGACCAGAGGGCATAATCTCAGAGTGATGAGTCATTCATTTAAGACAGATAGGAGGAGGAATTTCTTCTCTCATGGGATAATAATTCTGCGGGATTCATTATCACAAAGAGGGTTGTAGAGACTGGGTCATCAGGGCTGGGGGGAACGCGGGTCTAGAGTACTGAGTTGAATGATCAGCCATGATCAGCTTGAATAACAGAGCAGGGTCAAAGGACCAAGTGGCCTACTTCTGCTCCTAGTTTCTAAGTTTCTACATTCAAAGTTGAGATGGACAGAGTTTTAACTAGTAAGACAATCAAGGGTTAAAGGGATCGGGTAAAAAGGTAGAACTAAGGAATTATCAGTTCAGTTATGATTTCATGAAATGGTGCAGCATACTTTATAGACTGAATGTCAACTGCTGTTTCTACATCTTACTCTCTTAAGACCGCCATTAGAAAACATACAGACCCAGCCCAAGTTCTTTCTCCTGATGTTCATTATCGGTATCTTTGATCTGTCTGTCACTGTTCCTGCTCAGATTTCTTGTTTTTAAGTCAATACACAGATAGACTTTTTAAGCAAGAGCAGTTTTTAACCACAGCCATGCAACAAGATCCAGATCTTACTGCAAATAGTTTTGTCCAACATTTCCTAGTCTCCCTCTTTGCTTTATCTTTTAAAATTGAGAAAAATGTAAGAGCAATGACCTGACAACAGTTAAAACTTTTGTTTCTAGAAGAACCATTAAGTGCTTTGAAATTTTGAGACCAAATTAGTTTCAACAAATTGCTTAGCTTACAAAATAATGTTTCTGTAACTTACTACGCAAAGAACATTTACCCTTCAATTACCACTAGTTTTGTATAAAATCAGGAAAATGTTGAGAGAAATCTGCTTGCTGGAAGCCTGTTAATTTAGCCACACATTCGCTCATCATGTTTAAAGGCTGCTCTTTGAATCATTCCAACAGGAACACACTTTGTTTCTCTCTATTGCTGGGCACTTCTTTCACTGTTTATCCTCTTTACTACAACTAAATTTCTGCTAATTGGACAAAGGAAATCACATTAAGGTTGTTGACATGGGTAAAAGGAGCAGCAGATGAGCTACCAAAACTGCAAACTTAGCAATCTAGTTAATATTCTGAGGCCCTGACAGTACCTTCTGTTCACTTTATTTGGGACATATTGGCAACAAATTTTCAAATATACCGTAAATGTCATAGTGTGATGTTAAGAGATGAGTGTACAAGGTATCTGCATAACATTTCATTGACCATTATATTAAGTAAATAATCTACCCATGTAAAATAGGTTATTGCCCTGCCTTCCATGACATCTACTAACTCCATTCCTGCCTCAGTTTATTTGCTGCTGAAACAGTCATCCATGCTTTTGTTACCTCTAGCCCTGACCTATCCAAAACTCTCCTGATCGGCTTCCCATATTCCACCCTTCATAAGCTTGACCTCATCAAAACTCTGGTGCCCATATCCTAACATACAATAAATAAGTCCTGATTATCCGTCAGCCCTGTGTTTGCTGACCTATATTGACTTTTAGTCCCACAATGTCTCAATTTAAAACTCTAATACTTGGTTCAAACCTGTGCATGATCTTCCTGCTCAATATTGCTGTGCACTTCTCCAGACAAACCTTTACAATTCCCAGACTACTCTAATTCTGGCCTCCTGTGCATCTCCAACTTTAAGGGTGCCACCATTGGTGATCTGCTGCCTTAGTCCTAAAGTTCTGAAACTCTCTATCTTAACCTGTCTGCCTCTCTATTTCGTTCTGTCCTACCATACACAGCTTAATTCTTCACTCTGTGCCCAAGTTTTTGGTCAACTGTCCTAACATCTCCTACTATCTCAGAATCAAACTTTGTAATGCTCCTGTGAAGTGGCTTGGAAAATTTTATCATGTTTTACGTTAAGTGTCAGTTGTACCTGTTATTAAAATATTAGACAGAGGAATTAAATTAAATATGTGAAGTCTTGTCTGCTAATATTACACACAATAATTTAAAGGCTATCATATGCATAGCTATGTACTGTCAAAGAATTCCTATTTTGTTATTTAATCAATTTTGACACTGACTAATACAATTCTAATTTTATTATGCAGTAAATAAATGTAACTCACCTTTGGTTTCTAAAGCAATAACTTTTGAAATACTATGTTTCAGAGCATCATGCTGGACTTCAAAAGAATATATCAGCTTTCTTTTTGTAGCTTCTGTATTTCTGAAGGTGAGCTGAGATACTAAACTGTATGCTCCACTTCCTTTGTGATTTTCTAAAGACATGGCAATGTCATGTTCTCCTTCCGTGAAGTACATTGTTTTGTCTTGTTCATTCTGATAATAATCGCTGATTTTTCTGTATTCCAATTGTTTTACAGATGATGAGGTGCTGTTCCATTTACTGATGAGAACTTTCTGGAAGTTACCCTCTTCCTCTCTGTACCAAGAGACTTTGACAGCTTTCGGCTTGAACCAGAGAACTGCACAAGCCAGAGAGACTGAATCATCTGTATGGAAATAGTTTGGTTTGATGATGTCTGTCACTTTTGGAGCAACTGAAAAAAAGAACAAAGAGGAACAGAATCTCTTAAACAAACTGCCATTCTTGTAATGTGCTGTATTGATCATTTTCCTAGCTTTTGAACTTATTTTTATGCACCATTTTCTTTGGGTAGGCGCTCGAAGATATTCTTTGTAAGCAAATGCATTATATTGTATCAATTGTCTGATGTAAACCAATGTATTAGTTACATTTGTATTGTATTGCAACAAAAGCAGCCAGGTGGACCTCAGAATATGAGTTCCTTGATTAGGGCTGCTAATCTGGTCCAATCAGGGAGTCCTAGCTGACACTGAGAGCTGGCTCTGAGGGAGCTGGATCAGTGTCAAGGGCTCGCCATGTGTAAATAAAGGGTGACTTGGTCACGGGAGACTGGCCTCTGTGGAGTTATTTCAGTAATCACTTTTAAACACATAACTGTGTTATTGTGTTTTCCCCAGCAATGAATGTGAACTGGTTGTGAAAGAGTCCTATTGGTGAAAGCTTGTCTCATCATGGTGAAATTGGACAGCCATGAAAGAAGGAAGAAAGTCTCTGGGCTAACCATGCTATTGGAATTAATACACAACATACTTGGAAATGTCAGGCCAGGTCCCTGAAATGGAGATTTGTCACAGATGCCTTGTTGATATTGACAATGAACACTCAGACAGGTGCCAATATGTTTTTTTTCACCCCAAGGTACAAGTTGATTAGGTTGCAGCTAGAGTGTTTTCTGCAATTCTAGAATCCACAATATAGGAGGGATGCTATTGCACTGGAAAGACTGCAGAGGAGATTTACCAGGATCTTGCTTGGGCTGGAGAGTTCGAGTCATGAACAGTTATGAGATTGGCCGGGATTTTTTTCTTTGCAGCAAAGGAGACTGGTGGTTGGTGGGGGTATGATTGAGATTACAGAAGTATAGAGTCATAGACATGGTAGATAGAAAGGAACATTTACCCTTGACGGAAGAATCAATGACAGGTAGCATAGATTTAGGGTACGGGGCAAGAGGTTTAGAGGAGAAGTGAGGACATTTTTTTCCACTCAGGGAGTGATGGGAATCTGCAACTCACTGCCTTTAAGGGTAGAGGAGGCAGAAACCCTCACATCATTCGAGATGTATTTAGATGTGCACTTGCAATGTGAGGCATAGTAGGCTATTGGCCAAGAGCTGGAAAATGGGATTAGGAAAGTTAGATACTCATTTTTGACCAGTGCAGACTCGATGGGCTAACGTGCCTTCTTCTGTGCTGTAGGCCTTTGACACTACGATGCTAATGTCACACTCATTGTTAACATAGTTCTGGAAGACAACCCGTACTGAGAGCAGGATATGATGACGTGGAGGTGGTCCCAGCACAGCCATGGTAGGATTAACACTAGAATCAGAGTTGAGAGTGTGTTGCTGCAAAAAGCACAGCTGGTCAGGCAGCATGCGAGGAGCAGGAAAATCGATGTTTTGGGCCGAGGCCCTTCATCAGTTCCAGCTCGAAACGTTGATTTTCCTGCTTCTCGGAGGCTGCCTGACCTGCTGTGGTATTCCAGCACCACACTCTCAACTCTCTGATCTCCAGCATCTGCAGTCCTCACTGTCTCCTAACAGTAGAATCAGATAACCCAATTTAAGACTTTGCCTTATTTGCCATGGGGCAGGATCAGAAGTGCATATAAAGACAGACCAAATAAGTCAGCTTTGTTAGCCAAAAACTGGGTTCTCTGAAAGAGGAAGGGTAGACTGATCATCCATCAAAAAGATATGCCAGGAGTTTCAAGGAGCTCTGACCATCTGAGATAAACCCAAGCCTACTAGTGCCTGGGACATTAGGGGTATGTATAAATTCATATACTACATCTTATAGATTAAATAAACGCATTCTACACAAGTGGAACAGGATCTAATTTTCTATGCCATTTCAATGCCTACAGTGAAACCCACAAAAATGTGTCTTATGACTGGGTCCCTTTCCCTTATATCCTCAACTAATCTAAATGGGTAACAACTTTCAATCCCAATGGACAAAAATTGATTTATCTTCTGAAATTCAGGATTTAAGCAATTAAAAAAGAAACCAAATTTCAAAGCAGGGTTGAGAACCCAAAATGTGAATATTTTCCAGGCCTCATCTTAGTAATCCTCAGCTATTTTTAAAAATAAATGCCTGATTTGGGCAGGAGATATTCTCAGCGTCCAACTGGCTGCACTGAAGATCTCTATGAGGTGGGAACGGTCAGCCTGGTACCAGCAGCAAATGTTTACAACAGCAATACTCAGGTCTGTCGCTTTCTAAAGAGCAGGTTAGCTTGCCTTAATGGAAGGAATGTAGATGTGCAGCCAAATGCAGATAATACTCATGCCACTGCCCCACATGTCCTGCACAAACACTTTTCAGTCAATGTAAGTACATTTTCAGGTCTCCCCACTATGAACTGACAGCTGGTTATTACCAGCATCAGATTGTTCAGGTTCACTGGACCTCCTTTTGAAAATGACAGTGTTATCCTCCCTGCCTCTAAAGGAGCTTAATGAGCTGTTATTTGGAGATGAGATGCTTCCAGATTCTCTCTTCTCTGCTTTCACTCCTAAAAATAGCAACCTGTCCCTGAAGTGTCAGGATCCAGATAGGATCCGTGAATGTGATTTTTAAAATCATTGCTACGCAAGGTGCTGATCCCACTGGGAATTGAAAAGTGAGAAAGTGTCAGCATAAAAAAACCCATCAGGAATGTATAGTTGAATGCTGTGGATGATAAAAATAATTACAATCTACGGTACCAGAAACAGCAAGATATAGTCCTATCTTTAAAAATGATTTATATTATAATATCTTCTACCTTAAATCATTGACAGAGCATCACTCTTACATGAACTGCTGAGGGGGCCAACACCTTTTAGGGAAACTAGAAATGCCAATTAAATTCAGTCTTGCCAAATTCACCCCATTCCCAAAATACCAAGTTCCAGAAAGTCTGATCATTTACCTTTTCCTTTTTTGTTGCAAAAAATAAATGTTCCAAAACAAATGGCCATAGTGATCACAAAGGTTAGAAGAAAAGTGAGCAATGTTCCTGATTTTATTCTTGGGTTGGATCCTAGAGAAATGCAAGACCAAAGACGTGTTAGTGTTGATTTAGCCAACACAGACAAACAGCAGTGAATAACTAGGATTCATTACAGGAAACAGAAAAGTTCTCACAACACAGTATAAGGCAGCATTACACCTGACGAATTGTAAACCTCCTTTATTGATAAATGAAGCAGTGGCCCCTCTTCTATTTATAATCTCTGGTGAATAGCCCAAATATTTTGTAAGTCAAATGGCCTTACTATAGTCCATCTAATATATTAGATAAGCTTGAAATTTTAAAAATGTATTTCAGAGGACACCCATTAGTGGAATTCTTTCAGTAGGAATAGAAACGTGAAATGTGTGACAGTTCAGCATCTGCACAGCAATTTAGATTATGATGTCAGTAAGAAAATAATTACTTATTGATTCAACACTCTACTCAGTCCCGCTCTGCACCCAAGATACACTACACCTAAAGTCTGTTTAGAAAATAAAAGTTTTCATCTTTTTACCCTGAGGATCCAAAGCTGGCTTTATCAAAGTTTGCGTTTTACGGATATTAGGAGTGCAATTTGGTGATCATAATAAAAGCCATATGTTGATGAGTAGTACTATGACAATGAGATGGAAAAGAACTGCTTTGCCAGCGGTTAGAAAAAAAAAGTCATTTTTAACTGTTGGGCAATATAGTTAGCACTGCTGCCTCACAATGCCAGAGAACCAGGCTTGATTCCAGCCTTGGGTGAGTGTCTGTGTGGGGTTGTACATTCTCCTTGTATCTGAGTGGGTTTCTGCTGTTTGCTCTGGTTTCCTCCCACAGATGTGCAGGTAAGATGGACTGGTCATGCTAAATTGGCCTATTGTGTCGAGGGATGTGCAGGCTAAGTGGGTTAGCCATGGGAATTGCATGGTTACAGGACTAGGGTAGGCAGGTGGGTCTAGGTGGGGTGTTCTGAATATCGTTGCAGGCATGATGGGCCAAATGGCCTCTTGCACGGGGTAGGGATTCTATGTCTCTGTATTTAAACATTTAGGCATGCAACAGTAAGGGTTATTTTGGCTTGTATGTAAGATTCACTACCAAACCCTGAAAAGGATTTGTGATAATAGAGGCTCCAAAGAGTAATTTTCCACTCTACACTGATACCATTGAGGGAAAGTCAATTTCATGCAGACTTTGTTAATAAATCCTCTGGAATACACACAAAAAACAACTGGGACTTGGGGTAAATAGTAAAAATGTACGTTTCCACATTTTGACCAAGGAACAAAAGAATCCACTTTAAAAGTTCCACATAAATTAGATTGTTTACTAGACATAATGGAAGGTTATTGCTTTGTCATCCTGTAATTTTCACATGAATTTGTGTGAAAGTCTGGCAGTATTTCTATTCAACTATCCCTCTGAAATGTGAAAAACCTTCATAAATCCTCTGCAAGTTAAAAGAACACGTAAGCAGAGAACAATCTGAATGATGAAACAAATCTGTGACAAAATTAAAATCTGGCAAAACTTTTTATAATGAATCAATGTTTATACTTGAAGGAACCTAATAATGTCTGTTACTTATAATGATCCATCTGTTGTATGGTTCTCTTATACAAATTCAAGCCAAGACCCCCAAAGTGGAAAAAATAGAATTCATGTCATATTAGAATTGAGAAGTGTTTCATGCCATTTTCTAGATATCATTCTCTTTTAACTACTCACCCTTGATTGTCAAACTAACAACCTTTTGTACAGGTATCTTTAAAGCTTCATGGATAACTTTGCAGACATAGGAAGCCCCATCATCTGTTTGAATGCCTTTGATGATAAGGAACGAAAGCAGATTAAATGTCCCATCTTCATTTTGTTGAGGTGATCCTGTAACCGCTCTTGATGTAACATCAAGTTGGTTTTCACTGTTTTCTGAGCCACTTTTTAACCAAGAGATAGAATGATTTTTTGGATAAAAGTTTTTCATCTCACAAATGATTACTTTGTCTTCACCAGGTTCAATTACAATGTTTACAGTGTTCACTGAAACTGTAGGAGGTGCTACAAAGACACAAGGAAAAAGGATAAATATTATATTATTTTCATTAGCCTTATTGGCATTACTTTGCAATACATCATAACAATGTTAGCCAATGTAGCCCCTCAAACCTATTCTCCTACTTAATTAGTTCAGTGTTGGTCTGTGATTTAACTCCCAATTTGTTCTTTGTCTCATATACCTCAATAATATTGCTCAATGAAAGTCCAGCTATCTCAGATTTAAAATTATTATTTTACTAAGTGCAAAAGTGAGTTAAAAATTCAATCATAATTTGCATGAAGTAGGATTTCCTAATTGGACTTCTGAACAATCTGGCTCTGATTTTGGATAATACTCCCTCTCCCATCAGTGGAAATGACCTCTCCCCAGTGGTCATATCAATGCCCATGACATCTTGAATATTTGATGTTTGTATAATCTGTCTTTTGTAATTTATTGCTTGCAGCTCAGATCTTCTGACAAATACACACAATACTCTCCCAAGACATCTGGTTTTCACTTACAGCAGATTCTAATGATTATGGATCACTTTTGGGTTTAATTAAACTGTAGGTTCAATACCCATTCTTTACATATTTCAGTATTTAATAGCAAGTGGAGAAGAAATTCTGTTTAATTTGTTCAACATTTTTGATGGAAGTTATTGACCTCCAGGTGAACTCCATTTCTCCCTTCACCAATACAGTCAAACTTGTTATTTCCAACATTTTCTATTTCTACTTCAAACTTCTAGCAGCTTCAGTACTTTCTTTTTGGTTTAGTAAAAAGCATTCTCAGGTTGACAATTTTGAACTTGGATGGTCAAATGTCAGGAATTTAGTTTTCAGTATTAAAGCTGTGTCATGGAAATGGTGACAAAGCCAAGAATATTGTATTCGGGAAAACAGGTCATTTTGACTTGTTGATTTATGTCCACGAGGTATGAAACTGCACTGTTCAGTTATTTGAAGAAAGGACCTACAATTGGCCATCAGGGATAGTAAATGCTTCACCCCAATAGTTCAGTTTGCTGAATGTAAACAAAATCAATCCAACTCACATTATTGCTTCTGTTTTTTTTCTAACTTGCAAGACAGATTAGAGTAATTTTACAGATATTGCACCATAGCTAAGTAAAATATCTACCCTATGTCTTTAAGAAGAAACACAATGGTCTGTACCTTGTGGCATCAGCAAAGCACCAGCATTCACCTTTGACTTTCATGAAAGTTATACACAAAAATCTACCAATTTCTGTGGCAATTTCCTTTTCCAAGGTCAGTTTTATTGTTGGTACCAAGTCAATGTGTCTCAAAGCATCAAGCAACAGTGGATGTGATCGATTTGGATTTTCAGAAGGCCTTTGACAAGGTGCTGCATAGGAGGCTGCTAAATAAGATAAGGACCAAAGGTGTTGGAGACAAGATCCTGGCATGGGCAGAGGATTGGCTGACTGGCAAAAAGTAAAGAGTGGAGATAAAAGGGTCTTTTCTAGCAGGGCAGGCAGTGATTAGTAGAGTTCTGCAGAGGTCAATATTAGTATCACAACCATTCATGTTATACATTAATGATTTGGTTGAAGAAACTGAGGGTACTGTTGCTTAGTTTGCAAATGACACAAAGATAGTTGGAGGGACAGGCAGTGTTGAGGAAGCAGGGAGACTGCAGAAAGAGTTGGACAGGCTAGGAGAGTGGGCAAAGAAGTGACAGATGGAATACAATGTGGGAAAGTGTGAGGTTATGCACATTGGTAGGAAGAATAGAGATGTGGACTACAAACAATTTGTAGATGTCTATCAAGTCACCCCTCAGCCTCTGTCGTTCCAGGGAAAACAATCTCCTCATAAGTAAAACCGTCCAGACAAGGCATCATCCTGGATAAACCTTTTCTGCACCCTGTCCAAAGCATCCACGTCCTTCTGGTTGTGTGGCGATCAGAACTGCATGCAATATTCCAAATGTGGCCAAACTACAGTTTTGTACAGCTGCAACATAAATTGCCAACTTGAATAATTGATGCCCCGGCCAATGAAGGCAAGCATGTTGTATGCGTTTTGACCACCTTATCTACCTGTGTTGTCACTTTTAGGGATCTGTGGACCTATACATCCGGATCTCTCTGTATGTCAATGCTCCTAAGGATTCTGTCCTTTATTGCATAATTCACAGCTGAATTTGATCTTCCAAAATGCATCAACTTGCACTTGTTTGGATTAAACTCCATCTGCCATTTCTCTGCCCAAATCTGCAATCTATCTATATCCCACTGTATCCTTTGACAATCTTCTTCATGGTCTGCAACTCTACCAATTTTGGTATCAATAAACAATATAGACAATAGGTGCAGGAATAGGCTATTTGGCCCTTCGATCCAACACCACCATTCATTATGATCATGGCTGATTATCCACAATCAGCATCCTGTTCCTGCCTTATCCCCATAACCCTTGATTTCACTATCTTTGAGAGCTCTCTTTCTTGAAAGTATCCAGAGACTTGCCCTCCACTGCCTTCTGGGGCAGAGTATTCCATATATCCACCACTCTCCGGGTAAAGATGTTTCTCCTCAACTCTGATCTAAATGGCCTACCCCTTATTTTTAAACTGTGTCCTCTGGTTCTGGAAACATGCTTCCTGCCTCCAGAGTGTCCAATCCTTTAATAATCTTATACGGCTCAATCAGATCTCCTCTCATCCTTCTAAACTCAAGTGTATACAAGCCCAGTCGCTCCAATCTTTCTACATTATGATAGTCCCACGATTCTGGGAATTGACCTCGTGACCCTATGCTGCACTTCCTCAATAGCCAGAATTTCCTTCCTCAAATTTGGAGACCAAAACTGCACACAATACTTCAGGTGCAGTCTCACCAGGGCCCTGTACAGCTGTAGAAGGACCTCTTTACTCCTATACTCAATTCCTCTTGTTATGACGGCCAGCATGCCATTAGCTTTCTTCACTCCCTGCTGTGCCTGCATGCTTGCTTTCATTGACTGATGAATAAGAACACCTAGATCTTGTTTTACTTCCCCTTTACCTAACTTGACTCCATTTAGGTAGTAATCTGCCTTTCTGTTCTTGCCACCAAAGTGGATAACCACTGATTTATCCACATTAAACTGCACCTGCCGTGCGTCTGTCGACTCACCTAGCCTGTCCAAGTCATCCTGTACTCTCATAACATCCTCCTCACATTGCACCCTGCCACCCAGCTTTGTGTCATCAGCAAATTTGCTAATATTACTTTTAATATATTGTAAACAGCTGCAATCCCAACACTGAACCTTGTGGTGCCCCACTGGTCACCACCGGTCATTCTGAAAAGGACCCGTTTATCACTGCTCTTTGCTTCCTGTCAGCCAAGCAATTTTCAATCCAAGTCAGTATTTTGTCCCTAGTACCATGTGTCCTAATTTTGCTCACTAATCTCCTATGTGGGACTTTATCAAAGGTTTTCTGAAAGTCCAGGTACACTACAACCACTGGGTCTTCCTTGTCCATCTTCATGGTTACATTCTCAAAAAATTCTGGAAGATTAATCAAGCACGATTTCCTCTTTGTAAATCCATGCTGACTCTGGCCTATCCTGTTACTGCTATCCAAATGAGTTGTTATTTCATCTTTTATAATTGACTCCAACATCTTTCCCACAACTGATGCCAGGCTAACCAGTCTATAAATCCCTGTTTTCTCTCTCCCTCCTTTCTTGAAAAGTGGGACAACATTTGCCACCCTCCAATCCACAGGAATTGATCCTGAATCTATAGAACATTGGAAAATGATTACCAATGTGTCCATGATTTCTAGTTAAGTACCCTGGGATGCAGACCATCAGGTCCCGGGAACTTATCAGCCTTCAGACCTAACAGTCGATCCAACACCATTTCCCACCTAATATAAATATAAATTCCCTTCAGTTCATCCATTATCCGAGGTTCTTCAGCCACCAATACATCTGGGAGATTGCTTGTGGCTTCCTCAGTGAAGACAGATCCAAAGAACCTATTCAACTCTTCTGCCATTTCCTTGTTCACCAGAATAAATTCACCCATTCCTGTGTTCAAGGGACCAATTTTAGTCTTAACCTTTTTTTTTCTATTCACATACCTAAAAAAGCTCTTACTATCCTCCTTTATGTTTTTGGTCGGTTTGCCTTCGTACCTCATTTTTTTTCTCCACGTATTGCCTTTTTAGTTATCCATTGTCGTTCTTTAAAAAGTTTTCCAGTCCTTTGGCTTCCCACTCATCTTTGCTATGTTATACTTCTCTTTTATCTTTATACAGTGCTTAACTTATCCACAAACTTACTAATCAGACCGCCTATATTTTCCTCCAGATCATTTACATATGTTTACATTTATTTACATAACAAGCATGTTAGCATTCATTTCAAGAGGGCTAGAATAAAAGAGGGACATATTGCTGAGGATGTACAAGGCTGTGGTCGTACCATATTTGGAATATTGTGAGCTGTTTTGGGCCCGTATCTAAAGAGGTATGTGCTAGCCTTGGAGTCACTCCAGATGTTTACAAAAATGATCCCGAGGATGAAGGGCTTTCCATATGAGAAGCAGTTGAAGACCCTGCTCTGTAATCAATGGAGTTTAGAAGGCTGAGAGGGGAATCTTATTGAAATTTACAGAATACCGAGATAACTGGAGAGAGTGGACATGGAGAAGATCTTTCCATTAGTAGGAGAGACTGGGATTCAAAGGCACATGCTCAGGGAGAAGGGATTCCTTTAGAACTGTGATTAAGATGAAGTTCTTTAGCCAGAGAGTGGTGAATCTGTGGAATTTGTTGCTGCAGAATGCTGTGGAGGCCCAGTCATTGAGTCTATTTAGGACAGTGATTAGAAAAGGGATCAAGGGTCATGGGGACAAGGCAAGAGAATAAGCTGAGAA
The DNA here is from genome assembly GCF_047496795.1 of Chiloscyllium punctatum. Taxonomy (NCBI): domain Eukaryota; kingdom Metazoa; phylum Chordata; class Chondrichthyes; order Orectolobiformes; family Hemiscylliidae; genus Chiloscyllium; species Chiloscyllium punctatum. The sequence continues at coordinate 40,282,366 of NC_092764.1, forward strand.
TTGTACCAGCCATGATTGAATAGCAGAGCAAACTCGATGGGCCAAATGATCTAATTCTAGTCCCATATCTTATGGTGTTCATGGCAATGCCTCAACCAATTAGCACCCTTGTTCTCATACACTATAAGCTGTTTCAAAACAAAGATGTTGGAGATCTGAAACAAAAACAGGTACAAAAATTGCTCAAGAATAGCAGCAGGTCTGGCAGCATCTGTGGGAAGAAAGCAGAGTTAACGTTTCAAGTCTGAACTGTTAGTAAATGTTTAAACAAAAATGGTATTTATGCGGTGGAGGGGTAAGCAGATAGATGGAGATGAAACCGAGAGAGAGAGAGAGAGAGATATGAAAGGGGTAGATAAACAGGGAGATAATGGATAGCAGGCCGGGACAGTGGCATTATAACGTATATATTCCATATCAATGGTGTTTTTTCCTCTCTCTGGTTTGACAGTGCTTACATATAAAATTGTCATATTTCTATTTTAAAACAAAGCAGACAAGGCAATGTGCTGTCAGATGCAGACTATAAGTCACAGCAAATGATTAGGTCTGAACCATAGCCTCAGATGGGCAAACCTTTCTGTGCCAGTTCCAATCTTTGCATTTGCTTTACTAGTCGTTATTATGACCACTTTGAGTCATCAGGCCTATTTTTATAGCCAGATTTAAATGTATGCACACTAGAAAGTAGGCTGGGAGCCTTAACATCTATCACTATGACAAACATTACTTTGGTATTAAAAGACATTAGCCAGCTAAAGACAACACTGCGTAGTTCCAGAACAAAACTTCTAATAGGATTGAAACACACAAAAATAGTCTTGGTGGGTATCTTCTCTTTTCTTGCCCACTGTGGGAGGGAGCACATCTCAGCATCTATAGGGATCTCATCACAAGACACCAACCTTCCATGCACCTCCCCGGCCCCCATGGTGCTTAGTTTAATGTTGAAATTAGTACAGTGATTTTCTTCCATTAATAGTAGAAATAGCCTTGTGACTTACCAGTTTATGCCAAAGTTGACATTTTCCAATTTGAACTCAGTTTAATTTAGAATAGTTTTTCATAACTGAAAGAGCAATTTGTAGGAATACAAACAACAATTCAGGAAGTACTGTAATGTGTTATTTCTATTTCTTTGTGCCACCTTTATTTGGAGCTTCTAAGCATGATTTCTCGATTAGGTTTGAACCATAAGCAGTTATGGATTGCACTCAAAATCCTTAAGGACTTTCAGGAGCTGTCAGGCAGAGGTGACTTTTAAACCTCTTAACGTAAATTAGATTATATTCAAACCAGATTAGATCAAATTCAAACCCTGAGGTGACTGCTACTAACTTAATGCTGTCAAACCTCTCTTTCATACACTTTGACTTCTTTACATTTATTCGCCCTGAGATACTAAAATTTAACTTTTCTCATTCTGTCAATAGGCTGGTTTTTGAAGCTCTTTCATCTTCAGACAGTTTTTCTGTTTGATCTTCACAGCTACCTATTTTTACACATTGTAGATAATTTATCAGTCTGCCAGCCAGAATGAATCACTTTTGCCATTCAGCTTCATTTTGTTTCATATAAATTCCCTCCTCCATTAATTTATTTGGGCAGGAGTCTCCCTGTACATTACAAGTTTACTTTCCATAAACCAAACTTGTTCACTCACACATTAAGTATAATTTTTTCAGGCTCACTGCACAAAAGTGTGAAACCTGTTTCACTCCAGTCGCTCAGTAATTTTAAAATTCTTTACCATCTTTTCCATAACATGAAGTTTTGACTGGCAATTCCTAACCAGCACATTGTAGTTAAGTCTAGTTTCCAACCTGAATTGTTCCCACATTAGAGCTTTACAAGAATGACCCTGGAAATGGAGGGCTTGTCATATGAGGAGCAGTTGAGGACTGTACTCGGTGGGGTTTAGAAAGATACGAGGGCTCTCGTTAACATTTACAGGATAGAGTGGACGTGGAGAAGATGTTTCCACTAGTAAGAGAGACAAGGACCAGAGAGCCCAGACTCAGTGAAGGGACAACCCTTTAGAAGTGAGATGTGGACAAAATGCTTCAGCCAGAGGTTGGTGAATCTGCAGCACTCATTGCTGCAGAGGGCTTTGGCAACCAAGTATTTAAGGCAAAGATAGGTAGATTCTTGATTAATGAGGGGATCAAAGATTATGAGGAGAAGATAGGAGAATGGGATTGAGAAACACATCAGCCATGATTGAATGGCAGTGCAGACTCAGCGGGCTAAATGGCCTAGTTTTCATACCTTACGGACTTACAGAAACTCACCTGGTAGAAATGTTGGCATCCAGAAATGTACCTTCTCCACTGAGGTAACTTGAAATGTTTTCAATTTGAGTTTGGAAGTGCTTTTCTTTCATCACTTCTTACTGACTGTTACATTAAAAACTGTGAATGGGTCTCAACAAAATCATGGTCAAGATCTTTTAGTTTGATCAGGTGATGTCAAATTAATTGTCACTTTACATCAAACCTGCTTCCAACTGACAGTATTCACATCTGTATAATTTTCTCATCCTACATTTTAAACTTCTCACCATTATGAATGCTTATCCACACCATTAATGTTTACAGAGAAGACAGTAAGTAAAGGAAAACCTCCAGAGGTCCTAAAGGTTTACACTTTAGGCATTATTTTTCACTCACCTGTTACCGACAAAGTAACTTTCCCTGTGGCTTTGTCGGAAAATACTGTCACTGTGCAGGAGTATGACCCAATGTCGTAAATCGTAACATTTTTTAGGAGTAAAGAAGCATTTGCTTTGCTTATTTCATTTATAGAGAGACTTGATCCTGGTCTATAGCTTTCATATTCTCCAAAGTCAAACAAACAAACAGCTTTTTCCTCATTTCCCACTCTATGGTTCCACTCAATGACAATGTATCTCAAATCAACTGCAACTGCGCCTGAAAACGTGCAGCCAAGGAGGACATCTTCCCCAAAGGTGGCACTGACAGCTGGTGTGAGCATCACCTCCAGTGAACCTGCAATAAAAATAATAGACATCAAAGGAGAGTAGGGTCGATACATTGTTTATTAATCATTAATTTTATTTGTCAGCATTCCAAGGAGGGACAAATGGCTAGCAGTTTCAGGACCCAGGAGCTGGGAAACTCATTGGGTCATGTTTCATTCTTATAGTTGCTACACTTCGGAGAAACACTTGACTGGCTATAAGGCTTATTATTACACAGAGACCTGGGAAAAAGGCTGCATTAATACAAGTCCGATGTCTCCCCCCTCCACCCCACCCACACCTCCAGCCAGATGAGCAGAGGCATTAAGTAGTGATGTGGGTGGGAGAGAAGGAAGGGGAGGGGAGAGGCAGGCAAGTTTAGCTGCCATTGGGTTGAGGGGGCTATGCTGTCAGCTGCCATTGCAAAACCAGACAGAAGCTTGTTTCGGGTTGTGCTGGACACACACAATTTGCCTGTTTTGGCTCGAACTTACACTTTTAAAAAATCTGTCTCTTTGGTGAAAGTCACTTGCTACATTAGAAAGTGGCAAAATGACACTGTACCTCAAACAAATATATTAAATATGCTCTTTGCCTGACCTGCTGAGTTTTTACAGCAATTTCTGTTTTTGTTTCTGATTTACACCATCCACAGTTCTTTCGATTTTTATTTAGTATTAAATCTGCTATTTTGCAGGGTTCTTCATCTAGGTGAATTTGCAGGGAGCAGTATGGACAAGACAGTCAAATTGTGACTTCTTCTCACTGTAACAATTCTGTGATTACAGGTGACTTTAATGTTTCAGTTCTCAATATCCATGAGGGATTGGGGCATGAACTTCCCATGTATAATAATAAGCACGATACCACTCTTATGTACCTCAAAGGACCACAATGTTTACTAAGGCAAACTGGTTGAGACAATGGGATAAAAAGAGGTCTGGGGTAGACTTCACAAGTACGAGGGTAGCAGATAGCAAGGCGTGAGCACACCACAGGAAGTTTTGAAGGGCTCAAATACATATTTGAATACTGCAGTGACTCTTTTGGAGTTTAGTAGATAATTACTTAAATTTACTGAGTGCTGTCGCTTCAGGATAATATTTATTGTCAGATTCATAAAAAGAGTTTGAAGCTTGCGCAAGAAAGAATCCAATTCAAGGCAGACATGTCTGATGGACGAAGGGGAAAACCAAAACTGACAAATTACAATACAGTAGCCAGAACTCTTTCACTTGTTTGTAAGTCACTGTGTAGGTCAGCCTTGGCTAGGGTGATGTGCTTCCTCTCCAAAGGGTGAATTTTTAACCAAACAACAGTAGTTACAGAGTCACTGTTTAGCTAGCTGTTATTCCAGATTTTTACTGAATTCAAACTTCACCATCTGCTATAGTAATATCTAAAGCAATGTCCACATCTCAGAATGCTGTTCTGGATTACTTGTCCAAAGACGCTAAGACTATGCCACTGTTTCCTTATTTTCTCTCCTGCCTGAAGAAAAATAACTTCAGAAACCACTGTAGTCTTTAGATATTTAATTGCTTTGAGTAATGTGCAACATACCAAATATCATATTTATTGCTTCACTAAAAGAACTTTCATCAAAATATATTTCCACTTTCTAAGCCTGAAATGAAGGCCTATACTTCACATCACCCCTTTCATATCCGAAAAGCTGCAAAGAAATGACTTCCTTGTTTACAGTAACAGCGAGATAAAGCAATTCTCCACTTACCCGCTAAGGGGACAAAACAAAATATAATCAGTTCTACTAAAAAGCAATTCATTGTTCCATGCGTCTCAATTTAAAGCAGAATTATGATAACAATACATAATCACCAAGCAAACTACAGCCCAACATCTTAGCCGAAAAAATGAAAACTAAAGCGAAAGCAAACAGCACCGGAAGTTGCAAGTATGAACGCATTCATTTATGAAGGTTCCTGGTCCACCTCGAAAGTTATCTGCATGATAGCGCTGAGCATTCGTAAACTCATAAAAAACATCAGGTTTGCCAAAATCTTCATGAAAGATGTGCTGTTTTAAAACGGACCATTACCACGTGGAAAGAAAGAGATTTTGAAAGATAGAACTCCTTTATATCATAACATAGCAAATATCAAATAGCGAAAATCTGAGATAAAAACTGAAAATGCCGAACTATTGAGAAGACACTGAGTAAACTCGGACAGGTTAATGATTCAACCTGAAATAAATAATTTAAAAATAATTAAAACAGAAATGTGAGAACTACAAATATACGAATATGAGAAAAGGAGAAACAAGGATGCAGTGAGTCTGAGGTATGGTGTGATATAACTTTGATCTCCAGAATCATGTATCAGAGACTCTGCTAGAGGATTGTACCAAAGCAACTGTAGGGCATAGATGTCTTCTGAGGTTCTTCTGCTGATCGTAAAAATACTGTTTGAACACAGACCTTCAGGTCTAGTTGGAGATTATTGAAACAGATTAAACGTTAAACAAGATGTGCTATTTAAAAATCCACCAGATTCAGTTAAGGTTGGAAAAAGAGAAATTTTACATGAAGTAAAAACAAACAAATACTGTGGCTGCAAGAGCAACTTAGAAGCTGGGAATTCCACAGTACCTCGCTGCCTGAATTCTTTAAGCCTGTCCATCACCTGCAAGGCACAAGTCAGAAGTGTGGTGGAATAATCCACACTTGGTTAGTTGGGTGCAGCTCCAACAACACTCACGTAGCTTGACACCATCCAGGACTAAGCAGCCTGCTTGCCTGTAAGATCCTTTATGCACGCCCAGACTCTCAACCACACCGCATGCTGCCCTCAAAGCGGCTGTTGGGGGTGGGGGGGGGGGGGGGGGGAGGTGGGGAAACGAGACTGTCACACACCTCCTTCTGGAATGTGCCTATGCAGAAGAAGTCTGGAAAGGAATGCAGCGGTGTTTGTCGAGGTTCGTCCCGAGCAGTGCGGTGACGCGGGACTCCATGCTCTACAGTCAGGTCCCCAGGACGCACACCGAGACGAACATCAACTGTGCCTGGAGGATCATCAGCTCGGTGAAGGACGCTCTCTGGGTGGTCCGAAACCTGAATCTAGATTAGAATGGTGATGGAAAAGCACAGCAGTTCCAGCGGCATCCGAAGAGCAATAAAATCGATGTTTCGGGCAAAAACCCTTCATCAGGAATACAGGCAGAGTGCCTGAAGGGTGGAGAGATAAATGAGAGGAGGGTGGGGGTGGGGAGAAAGTAGCATAGAGAACAACAGGTGAGTGGGGGAGGGGATGAAGGTGATAGGTCAGGGCGGTGCAATGGATAGATGGAAAAGAAGATAGGCAGGTAGGACAAGTCATGGGGACAGTGCTGAGCTGGAAGTTTGGAACTGGGATGAGGTGGGGGAAGGGGAAATGAGGAAACTGTTGAAGTCCACATTGATGCCCTGGAGTTGAAGTGTTCCGAGGCGGAAGTTTCGGCGTTCTTCCTCCAGGTGTCTGGTGGTGAGGGAGCAGCGGTGAAGGAGGCCCAGGACCTCCATGTCCTCGGCAGAGTGGGAGAGGGAGTTGAAATGTTGGGCCACAGGGTGGCGTGGTTGATTGGTGCGGGTGTCCCGGAGATGTTCCCTAAAGCACTCTGCTAGGAGGCGTCCAGTCTCCCCAATGTAGAGGAGACCACATCGGGAGCAACAGATACAATAAATGATATTGGTGGATGTGCAGGTAAAACTTTGATGGATGTGGAAGGCTCCTTTAGGGCCTTGGATGGAGGTGAGGGAGGAGGTGTGGGCGCAGGTTTTGCAATTCCTGCAGTGGCAGGGGGAGGTGCCAGGATGGGAGGGTGTGTTGTATGGGGGCGTGGACCTGACCCGGTTGTCACGGAGGGAATGGTCTTTGCGGAAGGCGGAAAGGGGTTGGGAGGGAAATATATTCCTGGTGGTGGGGTCCATTTGGAAATGGCAGAAATGTCGGCGGATGATTTGGTTTATGTGAAGGTTGGTAGGGTGGAAGATGAGCATCAGGGGCATTCTGTCCTTGTTACGGTTGGAGGGGTGGTGTCTGAGGGTGGAGGTGCGGGAAGTGAACGAGATGCGTTGAAGGGCAACTTTAACCACGTGGGAAGGGAAATTGCAGTCTCTAAAGAAGGAGGCCATCTGGTGTGTTCTGTGGTGGAACTGGTCCTCCTGGGAGCAGATACGGCGGAGGCGGAGGCGGAGGAATTGGGAATACAGGATGGCATTTTTGCAGGAGGTAGGGTGGGAAGAGGTGTAATCCAGGTAGCTTTGGGAGTTGGTGGGTTTGTAAAAAATGTTGGTGTCAAGTCGGTCGTCACTAATGGAGATGGAGAGGTCCAGGAAGGGGAGGGAGGTGTCAGAGATGGTCCAGGTAAATTTAAGGTCAGGGTGGAATGTGTTGGTGAAGTTGATGAATTGCTCAACCTCCTTGCGGGAACACGAGGAGGCGCCAATGCAGTCATCAATGTAGCGGAGGAAGAGGTGGGGAATGGTGCTGGTGTAATTACAGAAGATGGACTGTTCTACGTAGCCAACAAAGAGACAGGCATAGCTGGGGCCATACGGGTGTCCATGGTCTGGAGGAAGTGGGAGGATTCGAAGGAGAAATTGTTAAGGGTAAGGACTAGTTCGGCTAGACGAATGAGTGTGTTGGTGGAAGGGTACTGTTGGGGACGTCGGGAGAGGATGAAACAGAGGGCTTGGAGGCCTTGGTCATGGCGGATGGAGGTGTAGAGCGATTGGATATCCATGGTGAAGATGAGGCGTTGGGGGCCGGGGAAATGGAAGTCTTGGAGGAGGTGGAGGGCATGAGTGGTGTCTCGAACGTATGTGGGGAGTTCCTGGACTAGGGGGAATAGGACAGTGTCGAGGTATGTAGAAATGAGTTCAGTGGGGCAGGAGCATGCTGAGAAATGGGTCAGCCAGGGTGGTCAGTCTTGTGGATCTTGGGAAGGAAGTAGAACCGGGCAGTGCGGGGTTCCCGGACTATGAGGTTGGAAGCTGTGGGTGGGAGATCTCCTGAGGTGATGAGGTTCTGTATGGTCTGGGAGATGATGGTTTGGTGAAGGGGGGTGGGGTCATGGTTGAGGGGGCGGTAGGAAGAGGTGTCCTCGAGTTGGCGTTTGGCTTCAGCGGTGTAGAGGTCTGTACGCCAGACTACCACTGCGCCCCCTTTATCTGCTGGCTTGATGGTGAGGTCGGGATTGGAGCAGAGGTATTGGAGGGCTGCACGTTGTGAGAGGTTGGAGTGGGGGAGGGGGGTAGGCAGGTTGAGGCGGTTAATGTCCCGGCGGCAGTTGGAAATGAAGAGGTTGAGGGCGGGTAATAGGCTGGCACGGCGTGTCCAGGTGGATGGAGTGTGTTGGAGGTGGGCGAAGGGGTCCTCAGAAGGTGGACGGGAGTCCTGATTGTGAAAGTAAGCTCGGAGGCGGAGGTGGCGGAAGAATTGTTCAACGTCACGGCGTGCATTAAATTCATTGATGCGTGGACGGAGGGGGATGAAGGTGAGTCCTTTGCTGAGGACTGATCGTTCGTCCTCAATGAGGGGGAGGTCGGGGGAATGGTGAAAACTCGGCAGGGCTGGGAGCTGGAATCTGGTGTGGGTGTGGAGCTGGGAGTGGGGGCGGAGCCGGTAACTGGAGTGGGTGTGGTGGTAGGGCAATGGGGGTGGAGTCATGAGCAGGGGTGGTGTTCCTCTCAGGATTCTGGGGGGTGAGGATGGTGACAGTGGGATCTGTGGGGGGCGTGTCAGCAGAATGTAGGTGAGTTGTGTTGGTGGGGGCGGAAGTGGTGGCAAACACAGCAGTGGGGGGGGTGGAAGTCACTGAGAGTGTGACATCAGCGATGATGTGAGGGGCGGAAGTGATGTCACATATGGTGCATGAGGAATTGTGAGGGGCAGAACTGCCTGTGGAAGCGGCCATGATGGGGGCGGAAGTGACATCATCAATCAGCGTGGGGATGGTGGCTGCACGAGCCGCTTGGCTAATGGCGTCCGAGCAGTTCCAGAGGCCAGGGGAATCTACTGGAATGTTTGAGGAGTGCTGGTTATGGAGGTGGGTAGATAAAAGTTTGTTGTACTTACAGTTTTTGATGTCTGAGATGGAGTTGAAATACTGTTCATTAAGAGTATGAATTCTCCTGAGGATGTAGTACAGAAGGGGTCCTTTGCAATTCTGAGAGTGTGGCCCTCAGTTGAAGCAGGGCAGTCATTGTTTTTACTGCAGTCCGAAACCTGTTGATCTTCCAGCTGAAGGAGTTGACCCTGACTGAGTGTTGCAGACTGGCGCATTCCAAGGTCCAGGACTATGTGTTGAGGGACGCGCTGAAGCTTGGGGCAGATGCCGCCAAGGCGTGGTGGGGAAAGACCACTGTATAACATCTGCTTTCCTAAGAAGAACAAGGGACCCATGCAGTCATTTGGGCTCCATTAACGCCTCAGCTAAGTATGTGGATATATGATTGATAAACGTACAGACCTGTATATATGAATGATAAATTCTGATCTCTGTATGTAAATGTTTATGTATGTATGGCATGACCAACTGTACAGACCATCAAATTATTTATGAATAAAATATATTTTTGAAATATAAAAAAAGTTCCATCTAACACCTACAACATTTAGTCCCTTCACCATAAATAGAATGGTAGCAGAGTGTGCTATCTACAAGATTAGATTACTTATAGTGTGGAAACAGGCCCTTCGGGCCAATAAGTCCACACCAACCCTCCAAAGAGCAACCCACCCAGACCCATTCCCCTACACATAACACTACAGGCAATTTAGCATGCTAAATCACCTAACCTGCACATTTTCTTTGGACTGTGGGAAGAAACCAGAGCACCCGGAGGAAACCCATGCAGACAAGGAGAGAATGTGCAGACTCCACACCAACAGTTGCCTGAGGCGGGAATTGAACCCAGGTCTCTGGTGTTGTAAGGCAGCAGTGCTAACCACTGAGCCACCGTGCTGCCTACTGCAGTAACTCACAAAGGCTCCTGCTGACTGTACCACAACATCTTTCTTACCTTAACCTACCAATGCCAGTATCAAGGTCAAGGTGGCAAAATAGGTATTGTGCAGTGGCGAACCTAGCTCTGTCAACCCTGTAAAAGCTTCCTTACCAACATCTGGGGACATGTGCTGCACCTCAGTACCAAACGAAGACCATCACCATGCTCGAAACCATCCAAGGGACTCCATTCACCACCAAAAACAGTAATCTCTGCCAATATATACCATATACAAGATACACCATCCACAAGATGCATCACAATAATCCAGCAACTGTCCTATGACAGTAAGTCAGCACCTTCCAAACTTGTGATCTTTGCCACCTGTAAGGACAGAGTAGCAGATGCATGGAAACACCAAATACACCTTCTCCTCCAAGCCAAACCATGCTGACTTTCACAGGATGAGGATGTTACTGGCTAGGCCAACTTTTATTGCCCATCACTAATTGCCCCCATTGCTGTGAGTCTGGAGTCACAGATAAGTCAGACCAGCTAAGGATTTACCTTTTTAAAGGGCGCTAGTGAAGCAGATGGGTTTTTCCCAACAATGGATTCATAATTAGATTGTTAATTCCAAATCTATTATTGATTTATTTTATTCTGGCACTTGCTGTGGCTAGATTCAAACCCCAGAATGTTACCTGGGTCTATGGTTTAATGTGTCAATAATAATACCACTAGGCCATTGTCGCCACTTGCAACCATATTGCTATTCCTTCAATTTTACTGGGGCAAAACCTTGGAATCCCTTCCTTACAGCATTGCGAGCATTTCTATTGTCACAAAGCATGTCCTTTTTTTTCTCTAAAAACTGTTCCTTGGCTCAAGGAGACTCTGCCCTTAATTTTTTTCAGAGGGGCAATAAACCAGGCTGGATTCCAATCAATCTGGTTTGATCCAGAGATGAAAAGGAATTGAGAGACTTTTTGTTTATATGTTATCAGATGAGACTTCAGGCCAAAGTGGTCATGTTTTAGAACTGACCTGTATAATGAAAGGGGAATGGTTAGCACTTAGCTAGCTCAGCTGGGCGGGTTTTAGTTCAGTTTTGAACTGGGAAGTTCAACAGGGAGCTGTGTTGAAACTCTTTTTTTCTGACCTTCAACTTCAACTTGCAAGCACGTGTTCCATTTATACTAGTTTTTAAAGGGAGTTTGCTTATTGGGACTGTTGTATATATTGGGAACAGCATAATTAAGTGTAATTGGATAGGCTGAGCTCTGTAGGGTTTCGTTATTCTGTTCTTTGTGTTTCGTTGTGTAATTTGTGAATAAATATTTTGTCTGTTTTAAAATCTAGTAGTCAACTTAGCTATCTTACTCCAGGTGATTTTTACTGTATACTTACTGAAACAAAGTTAGGTCTAGGGCTGCCTGCTTAAGAATGTTTTGAGTGGTCTGGCCTAGTCCATAACACGATGTCCTAAGGACTATAGCAGTTCAAGAAGGCAGCTCATCACTATCTTCTCCAGGCTATTAGGGAAAGATGCCCATATTCTATGGATTAAAAAAAGGTTCTGGTCAATCTTCCCTGCTAGCTTGTATCTGTAGTCACAAATTAGACTACATGTTATTGAGCATAGAAAGAACATAACTTTACAGAGAACTTTGATGCTGACCACCCCCAATATCACAAGAACTAATCTGAATTGAATGCTTACAGTTTATTCAGCAGTAGTAATTGCCAAAGTTAAGTCTTACCTGCTCTTACCAACAGGAGCATACACACATCCTTCTCACACAGCAACCTTTACTTTATATTGGTGCTTTCTTTATTTCAGCAATGATAAACCAAATCAAGGTTTCAATAGTGGCCCTGCCCTTGAGCCTGTCAGCCTGGGTTCAAGTCCCAGCTGATCCAGAGGTGTGTCATAGCACATCTGAACAGGTTGAGCATTCAGATTAAAAAGTATCTTCAGTGACAAGTGTTAGGTTTTTTCATTTTTTCTTTAACACTGAATTGTGGAATATTGTGTGCAATTCTGGTCTCCTTCCTATCAGAAGGATGTTGTGAAATTTGAAAGGGTTCAGAAAAGACTTACAAGGATGTTGCAGGGTTGGAGGATTTGAGCTATAGGGTGAGATTGAATAGGCTGGGGCTGTTTTCCCTGGAGCATTAGAGGCTGAGGGGTGACCTTAGATGTTTATAAATCATGAGGGGCATGGAAAGGGTAAATAGACAAAGTCTTTTCCCTGGAGTGGGGGGAGTCCAGAACCAGAGGGCATAGGTTTAGGGCGAGAGAGCAAAGATATAAAAGAGACATGAGGGGCAACGTTTTCATGCAGAGGGTGGTACATGGATGGAAAGCTGCCAGAGGAAATGGAGTCCAGAACTAGAGGGCATAGGTATGGGGTGAGAAGGGAAAGATATAAAAGAGACCTAAGGGGCAACTTTTTCACACAGAGGGTGGTGCGTGTGTGGAATGGGCTGCCAGAGAAAGTGGTGGAGACTCGTACAATTGCAACGTTTAAAATGCATTTGGATGGGTATATGAATAGGAAGGGTTTGGAGGGACATGGGCTGGGTGCTGGCAGGTGGGACTAGGTAGAACATAGAACAATACAGTGCAGAACAGGCCCTTCAGCCCTCGATTTTGCTCCGACCTGTGTACTATTCTCAGCTCGTCCCCCTACACTATCCTATCATGATCCATGTGCTTATCTAAGGATTGTTTAAATCTCCCTAATGTGGCTGAGTTGACTACATTAGCAGGTAGAGCATTCCACGCCCTTACCACTCTCTGAGTAAACAACCTGTCTCTGACATATGTCTTAAATCTATCACCCCTCAATTGGTAGTTATGCCCCCTCATACAAGCTGACATCATCCTAGGAAAAAGACTTTCACTGTCTACCCTATCTAATCCTCTGATCATCTTGTATGTCTCCATCAAATCCCCTCTTAGCGTTCTTCTTTCCAATGAGAACAGACCTAATTCTCTCAGCTTTTCCTCATAAGACCTTCCCTCCAGACCAGGCAACATCCTGGTAAATCTCCTCTGCACCTTTGCCAATGCTTCCACATCCTTCCCGAATTATGGCGACCAGAACTGTACACAATATTCCAATTGTGGCAGCACCAGCGTTTTGTATAGTTGCAGCATGATATTGCAGCTCTGGAACTCATTCCCTCTACAAATGAAACCTAACACACCATATGTCTTCTTAACAGCGCTATCAACCTGGCTAACAACTTTCAGGGATCTATGTACATAGACTCCAATATCCCTCTGCACATCCACACTACCAAGAATCTTTCCATTGACCTAGTACTCTGCCTTCCTGTTATTCTTCCCAAAGTGCATCACCTCACATTTAGCTGCATTGAATTCCATTTGACACCTCTCAGCCCAATTCTGCAGTTTATCCAAGTCCCCCTGCAACCTGTAACATTCTTCCAAGCTGTCCACTACTCCACCGACTTTAGTGTTGTCTGCAAATTTACAAATCCATCCACCTATGCCTGTGTCTAAGTCATTTATAAAACTGACAAACAGCAGTGGTCCCAAAACAGATCGTTGTGGCACACCACTAGTAACCGGACTCCAGGCTGAATATTTTCCATCAACCACCACTCACTGCCTCCTTTCAGAAAATCATTTTCTAATCCAAACTGCTAAATCCCCCTCAATTCCAAGCCTCTGCATTTTCTCCATCAGCCTACCATATGGAACCTTATCAAAGGCTTTACTGAAGTCCATGTATACCACGCCAACTGCCCTACCCTCATCTACATGCTTGGTCACCTTCTCAGAAAACTCAATGAGGCTTGTGAGACACAACCTGCCCTTCATGAAAACTTGTTTGAAATCAAATTGTTGCCTGCTAGATGATTATAAATTTTATCACTTATAATCCTTTCCAAAATATTTCCTCCAACAGAAGTAAGGCTCACTGGTCTATAATTACCTGGGTCATCTCTACTGCCCTTCTTGAACAAGGGCACATTTGCAATCTGCCAGTCCTCTAGTACTAAACCTGTAGACAATGATGACTCAAATATCAAAGCCAAAGGCTCTGCTATCTCCTCCCTAGTTCCCCAGAGAATCCTCGGATAAATGCTATCCGGCCCAGGAGACTTGTCTACTTTCATACCTTCTAGAATTGATAACACCTGTTTGTGACTAACCTCGATCCTTTCTAGTCCAATATCTCGTACCTCTTTCTTCTCCTCTACAATATTCTCCTTTTCCTGAGTGAAAACCGATGAGAAATGTTTGTTTAGCACCTCTCCAAACTCCACAGAGTCGGGTTGGGAAATCCGGTCAGCATGTTTGACTTGGACTGAACGGTCTATTTCTGTGCTGTACATCTCTATGAGTCTATGTACAATCATCCACAGGAGCACTAAGTGTCCTCCTTCCATTGGGCCTCTTATCCTCTAGACTCTGTCAACTACAGTTCATTGACTTATGCATGTTCATGTCCATGATCTAACTTGCACCAAGTTCTACTCATTCAGCAGTCTTCATTAACCTGCACAGATTTCCACTACCAACATGTCTTGATCTTAAAAGTTTAATTTGTAAGTTCTTCCTTGTCCTTTTACCTCAACTCTGTAATCTCCTCCAGCACATCACGCTGCATCCAGTCCCTGTACAGTTCCTTCTCATCCATCCATTAACAGTCATACCATCAGCCCTGCAAGTACTACACTCTGGAAATTCTTCCAATCCTGTATCTATCTACTCCCCTGCTGTTTTTATTCCCCAAAACCACCCTTAAAACACACCCATTTAACCCTCTGTGTCTTTTTTGATTCACTTCCTCTTGTGTCTCTGTGATGTGCACTGGAACACATTTGTATGTTAAAAGGATATGAAATGCAAGTTGTTGGCGCTTCTAATATAAATCAACAATGTTTTTCACTTTTACATTTGAATGAGCTTTAATAAAATTAAACATTTGATAAATAAATTACTTGCAGTAAGTGGTTATTGTTATAGTATATATTTGGTACACATTAATGGAATGTTGGGACAGCACACTGGCTTGCACTGCTGCCTCACAGCTCCAGGGACCCGGGTTCGATTCCACCCTCAGACAGCTGTCTGCGTGGAGTTTGCACATTCCCCCGGTGTCTGTGTGGGTTTCCTCTAGGTGCTTCGGTTTCCTCTCCCCAAAGATGTGTGGGTTAGGTGAATTGGCCATGCTAAATTGCCAATAGTGTCCAGTGATGTGAGGATTAGCCATTGGAAATGCAGGATTACAGGGATAGGGTCAGGTGGTGGATCTGGATGAGATTCTCTTTGGAGGGTCAGTGAACTTCATGGGCCAAATGGCCAGCTCCCACATTTTAGGGATTCTATGATTCTAGCATTGCTTTGATTAATTTCATTGTCCTGAAATCTGAGAGGAAACTGAACTGCAAGTTTGCTTTTTAAAAATGTGACAAAGCAAGATAATAAATTCATGTTTTTATTGATACAATTAAACATACAGGGCCACATCTCTTCCAATGAAGCCATGCTAAGGAGTCAATGTCTGCAGTTGGACCAGCTGCACAGCCCTGGATTTAAAGGTCAATGCTTCCTTTTCCTTTAAATTTCTTGGCAGAACGTTCACTTGATCTCAGCTGAAACTTGCTACCATAGATATAGGAAACAAAGCCGTCGATTTCCACACTGAAGATACTAGCTTGCTTGGGAATAACTGGGTTGCAGAAGGGGAAAAAAATTTAGTAATTAGAACATTATATGAAGTCCAGTTGCTTCAAGTTTTTTGTTGTTATTTCAATATGTGACAACAAAAGTTATGCTGTATCAAAAATATGCAGGAGCCACAGCTGGTGATGTTGCTGCCAGAACAAAATCAATGCTTTTAAAAAATAACATTTACAATTTATATGTAAAACAGAGAATAATTGCTATCTGAGAGTGATTATAAACTGTTAACAAAAGGAATTGAAAAGCCCAAAACCAACCATTAATTTATGCTTTGCAACCCACCAATTATCCACATAAAATTTCTAATGAACTGCTTTTGACTGCAATTAGCTACAAAGTTCAAAGTTCAAATTGAGTTTAGTCCCTGGTGTTCACATTTCACTGAGCACAGATGATGGAATATGACTAACTATCGGAACTTTATCTCGCTCAGCTGTACTTTGGCTTCCTCTGCCAGGAACAGGCTGACCACAGGAGGACTGTACATTGTATAACCCTGTCAGGCTTGATACCTATTTTGTCACAGCAGAACAATAGTATGAATTTCAATAATACAAACATTTAGAATTACCTTTTACTCAATCAGGTCTAGGTCCCTTCACAATTCAGAGGAAGGAGAAAAACAATAGATAAAAGAAGTTGTTGACTGTTTCTATCACATACCATTTCAGACTGCAACAATGTGTTGTTTACCAAATAAAACTGCATGTATGAAGGATAGGTTAACAGTATAAGATAATTGCTAGAAATCTTCATCCAAGAGGGAACATTAATTTACTTGGCCAAACCCAAGACCAGAAGTAGATCCAGTGATCAATTTGCTGATTATTTTTTGAAGGGTCACTGTCCTCGAAACATTAACTTTGCTTCACTCTACACAGATGCTGCCAGACCTGTCGAGTTTCTTGAGCAATTTCTGTTTCAGATTTACAGCACACACATTTTTGTTTTATTATTATGCTGATTGTTTTTGTACACTAAGGGAATGAGGATAAAGTAACCTAAGGCCAGTTAGCTTTGTAGAAAAGCTGGAAATAGCAAAATAAAGTACTTGTGTTTTCAGCTCATAACTGGTCAGAAACCTTCCAGTTGCAGCTCAGTTGGCTGCACTCATGTCTGATTCAAGTCCCACTCTAGAAACTAAGCATAAAGATAACCAAGGCTTACACTCCAGTCCAATACTAAGAATGCTAAGTTGTGGGAGGTGTTCTCTTTTGGAGGATATCGTAAATCAAGACCCTATTTGGCCTACAGATAACTTGCAACTATCTATACCAGAGAGTAGGCCAATTGCACCCTCTCAAATTGGCCTACTATTTGCTACAGATAGTTGCAAAAGATTTATTAGTACGAGTTTGAAAAAGTGGCAAAGACATCATCCCCAGTGTCCCAGCTAAATCCAATCCCTCAAAAGACACAGAAAAAAAAAATTCTCATCATTTTGTATCTGTGGGAGCTTGCTGTTTGTAAAGTTTATGCAGCATTTCCAACATTCATACTTCATATCTTTGCGAAAAGTATTGAGCTGTTACGAAAAGTACTAAGCTTAAGAGTCAGAGATAATATATCACAATACAAAATGTGAACAAATGCAAGAGAGTTATCTTATTCTCTTTATCCTTGAGCTTTTTGTTTGCTATGAGCCATGCTACAACTGAGCTAGATACTAATCTGTAAATGTAAAGTTTCCATTGTAAGGGCTGTGAAATACGCTTATCGGACAGATCCAAAATTCGCAACAGTACCTTTAAGTTTATTTTCCTCAGTAATAATCTTGAATATATGCTTCATTTCCTGCAAAATAATGCCTGTGGCCCCTACATAGGAAGGACATTTGGATTTCACCACTGTAATGCAAACAGATTTTCAATATAAAATTTTAATCACACTAAAATATTTAGCTGTAGTCTTCTTTAGGCAGAGAGAATGGCATGTTTAAGTTATTACTTGCTCATGTGCACTTTTCAAAGAAAAAAATCAATCTAGTATTTCAGAAACTTGCTGGATTTATCTGAAAAAAAATAAAATTCAAACTGAAGTCAAAAATTTGCGAGGTGCTGATGTGCCATAAATCAATAGACAAAAAACTTTAAATTCCATGAGATTTGATATAAAAATCATTTGTTCCTATTTTTGAAAAACAAACTGAGATAGAATGATAGTTGGTTTATTAAGCTGAATGGCAGCTTATTTAATAGTCAAACTATTTTACAAAAACAAACTGCATCTGAAAATAGTTTACAAAAAAGACTTAACAATTTCTACCTGTTATCCCTACATTTGTTAAAAAAAAAAAATCCACTCTTCCACAGGAATGGAACTACAGCACAGAAAGTAATCATTTGGCTACGATTGAGGTGGTCATGTATTCATAAGTTAAACTTGGACACTGACTGCATGATAGGCCAAAATTAAGGTTCAAGGACTTCTTGAAAATGTATTGCAGGAAATGTTTCATGCCCACAACTGATTGGGAGACATAAACTAGGAAACAATCTTAAGCAGTAGCACTGTTTCCTCAAAGCATAAAAGAATACAGGCAGGAGAGGACAAAAGGCAGTTAGAAAGATTGGCAGTCCCAATAAAATCCAACAATTCATATCTACACTGTGGAAAACCACGCAGGGCTGCAGAGCCTCCACAGCCATGTTAGAATGTACAATAGATGATGTTACACATGCAAAAAAATGGTGAATGCAAACTGACATCAACATCTGTGCCCACTCATTGGGAGAACAATTCACTCAACCTTACTCCTGTGCTCTTTACTACATTCTTGTGATTTCTTTTCTCTTCATGTATTTACTCAATTCCCTTTTCAGGATTACCACTGAATCTGCTTTCACCACCATTTCAGGAAATAGTTTCCAGATCCTAGTGATAATTCATGATGGAGAAATGAATGAAAGGAAGTTCTGATAGGATCAGATGAAATAAGGTAGAAGGCAGTTTGTGTAAGTGGAATTACAATTCAGCAATGTGGAAGACAAATTATGCTACCTACTTATGCCTTCCCAGCATTAGTTGAAGGATTCTATTCCATGGCACACATTTACAGCATTCAGTATATCTTATGAAAAGCACACTTGAGAATTAACTTTAAAAGAAAAGACTTTATCAAAGGGACAGGCTTCAAATATTTCCTTCACCCCCTATGACTTTCTTTTAAAGATGAGATAATGTTTATTATTTATAATATATTTTCTTCTGCTCAACACTGTCAAGACTTGCTAAGAAACAGCACTTTGATAGTTATGATAATCTGCACCAAAGACAAAGAAATTAATGACTCTTAGTAGAAGTCAGTAAAGCTGTTTGTCATTTAAAACAGTACAGCACAAAAACAGGCTAGAAGCTGTTCACAACTGCCTTAGCTTTTTCTTCGAGCAATCCAGTTAGTTTTATTCCTCCATTTTTCCAATATCCATGACATTTTCCTCCTCCAAGTATTTACAATTGATGAGTAGGAAAATATGCCATGAAAAAGACAAAGACGTTGCAGAGAACTACAGATAGATTGAGTGAGTGGCACAAAAATCTGGTAAATGGAATATAATGTGAGAAAGTGTGAAGTGTTCACTTTGGCAGGAAAATGAGGAAGCAGTGTGTCACTTAAATAGAGAATGGCTTCAGAATTCTGAGAGACAGAGACATCTATCTGTTCAAGTGCATGAGTCACAAAAAACTAACATACAAATCAAAAAAGCTAATCGGAGATTGTACTTTATTACACGAGAAATCAGATGTAAACGTATGGATATTACGCTTTAGGTATACAGGGCATTGGTGAGACCATGTCTCAAACAATGTGTACAGCTTTGGACTCCTCATGTGAGGAAGCTGTAAGTGGGTTGGTGGAGGTTAAGAGGAGGTTTATTTGATGGACACCTGGAATGTCTGAGTTGCCAATGATATTAGATCAGGCTGGGCTTGTTTCTACTGGAGTTTGAAGGGTGAGCGGTGACTTGATTGAAGTGTATAGATCCTGAAAAATGTTGACAAAGTGGTTGTGGAAAGGATATTTTTCTTTGTGGGTCAGTCCAGAAGTAGAAGGCACCCTTTATGGGGTTGCCCTCTTTTGGAAGAAATGAGGACTTTTTTTCTTTTTATGGAATTTGAAACATGTTCAGATCAGCCATAATCTTAATAAATGGCGGAGTGTGCCTAAGGGCCTAAATAGCCTCCTTCTACTTCTATTTGGTAAATTCACATTACCCAATTCTCTTTTGAGGACTACCATTGAACGTACTTCCATTAAAATGATCTGGTAGTGCATGCCAAATTCCAAGTATTCGCTCTGTCAATAAATTTTCCTCAAGTCACCTTTGTTTCTATTGCTATAATAATCTCAAAATTGTATCCTCCGATTGTTGACTACCTATTGGAAGGAGTTCTCTGTACTTGCTCATTCTAAACCTGTTTGAATATCAGTACCAAATTGCCCGTTAGGTTTTTTTTCGCTCTCAGGAGAACAGCCTCAGCTTTTCCAGTTTTACTTGACGAATTTAGCTGAGTCAAACATGTTACCTTACACACAAAATTGCTGCATGTTCTCTGTCTTGGATTTATCTCCCTTACTGCAGATTCTTCACAATTTGCCAAATTAAAAGCCAAATCTAACTATATGTGCACCTGTCACAATGGCTCCATGAAAATCTGCCTTCATTAATTTGGTCTGGATCGTCTGTGTCTGCCTAAAAAATATTAAAACAAAAGGATAAAAATAAAGCAACAAGATTGGCAATTGATTATATATTAGACAGTTGTTATTCTGTGGGATTTATCAGCAATCTGAAATGCAGTAAAGCATTTATTACAATACAATATTCAGCTTAGCCAAAAATAAATGAGACCTTTTCAAAAAAATTATAGCTTTAAGATTTCAGGATAGAAGTGATACAAAATGATTATCAAATTCTCCTGAACTCTCTTCCATATTTGTAACAACTTCCATGGAGACTGGCCACTTTTAATTAGTCAAAATTAATTGTTATTTTATTAATGTGGCAAATGTTACACCCACTTTGGAAACCACATTGATTTTCAAGCCTCACTACTCCCAGGGTTGCCAGAAAAGTTAATGTTTCAATCAAAGCATGCCATGTCCCTGATTTACCTGCCATTTGGAATCAAGTTATAGAACATAAAACAGTCCAGCACAGTGCAGGCCCTTCGGCCCTTGATATTATGCCAACCTTTTATCCTACTCCAAGATCAGACTAACCTACATACCCTTACATGTGACTATCCACGAATTGCTTAAATGTCCCTAACGTATCTGACTCGACTACCACTGCTGGCAGGGCATTCCACGCAACCACCACTCTATGTAAAGAACCAACCTCTGACATCTCCCCTAAACGTTTCTCCAATCATTTTAAAATTATACCCTCGCGTGACAGCCATTTCCGCCCTGGGAAAAAGTATCTGGCTATCCACTCTATCTCTATCAAGTTGCCTCTTATCCTTCTTCACTCCAACCTTTCTTCATAAGACATGCCCTCCAGTGTAGGCAGCATCTTGGTAAATCTCCTCTGCTCCCTCTCTAAATCTTCCACATCCTTCCTGTATGAGGTGACCAGAACTGAACACAATATTCCAAGTATGCTCTAACCAGGGCTTGTAGAGATGCAGCATAATGTCACGGTTCTTAAACTAGATTTCCCCCTGCCAACACATGATACACTTTCTTGACCACCCTATTAACATGGGTGGCAAATTTGTGGGATCTATGGACATGGACCCCAAGGTCCCTCTGTTCCTCCACACTGCCAAGAATCCTGCCTTTAACCCTGAATTCTGCATTCAAATTCAACCGCCCAAAATGAAGCACTTCACACTTTTCCAGGCTGACCTCCATCTGCCACCTTTCAGTTCTACATCCTGTCAATGTCCCGTTGCAACCTACAACAGCTCTCTACACCATCCACCATTCCACCAACCTTACTAACCCACTCTTCCAATTCCTCATCCAAGTCATTTATAAAAATCACAAAGAACAGGAGGTCCCAGAACCAATCCCTGTGGAACACCACTGGTCACCAAGCTCCAGGTTGAATACTTTCAATCTACTCTGTCTTTTATGGGCCAGCCAATTCTATATTCAGCTAGATTTCACTGTATCCAATACCTCCTTACTTTCTGAATGAGCCTACCATTGGGAACCTTATCAAACGCCTTGCTAAAATCCACGTACACCGCATCCACTGCTCTACCTTCTATGTGTTTTGTCATATCCTCAAAGATTTCAATGAGGCTTGTGAGGCATGACCTGCCCCTTTCAAAGCCATGCTGACTATCTCTAATCAAACTATGGTTTTCCAAGTAATCATAAATCCTGTCTCCGAATCCTCTCCAATATTTTACCCAGCACAGACGTAAGACTGATTGGTCTGCAATTCCCAGGATTATCCCTATTCCCTTCTTGAACAAGGGAATAACATTTGCCACCCTCCAATCATCTGGCACTACTCCAGTGGACAGTGAGGATGCAAAGATCATCGCCAAAAGCATGGGAATCTCTTCCCTCACTTCCTGTAGTAACCTTGCATATATCCCGTCTAGCCCAGAGGATTTATCTATCCTTATGATTTTCAAAAGTTTCAGCACATCCTCTTTCTTAACATTGATATGCTTGAAGACGTTAATCTGTTTTCTGATGACTCAGAAACATCAAGGTCCCTCTCCATAGTGAATACTGAAGCAAAGTATTCACTAAGGACCTCCCCTTACCTCTTCCGACTCCAGGTGCAAGTTCCCTCCACTATCCCTATCAGCCCTCACTCTGGCCATCCTCTTGCTCCTCATAGAAGTGTAAAATGCCTTAGGGCTTTCCTTGATCCTACCTGCTTAAGCTTTTTATGCCCCCTTCTAGCTCTAAGTTTGTTTTTCAGTTCCTTCCTGGCTACCTTGTAACCCTCTGGAACCGTGTCTGATTCTTGCCTCCTCAGCCTTAAGTAATCTTCCTTCTTCCTCTTGATGAGATGTTCCACATCCCTTGTCACCCACAGTTCCTTCACCTTACCATCCCATTCTTGCCCACTCCCCCAATTAAATACTTGCCCATTGTGTCTGCTCCTACCCCTCTCCATGAGGATAGTAAAGGTCAGGGTGTTGTGATCACTATCACCAAAATGCTCTCTTACCGAGGTGAGCTGACACCTGGCCTGGTTCATTGCCATGCACAAAATCCAATATGGCCTCCCCCCTAGTCAGACTATCTACATATTGAGTAAGGAACCCTTCTGGACACACCTGACAAAAACTGCTCAATCCAAACTATTTGAACTAAGGAGGTTCCACTCAATATTAAGAAAGTTAGTCACCCATGACAACAACCTTGTTACTTCTGCACTTTTCCAAAATCTGCCTTCCAATCTGCTCCTCTATTTGTCAGAAAACACTGACCACATTTCTACACTTATCAAGAACTACTCTCCACCACTGACACTCAGTAGCCGCAGTATGTACTGTCAACAAGATGCACTGTAGAAATTCACCAAAGATTCACCAAAAACCCGCTATAACTTCCATCCAGAAGGATAAGGGCAGCTGATACATGGGAACACCATCACCTGCAAGTTCCCCAAACCACTCACCATCCAGACTTGGAAAAATAGCACTATTCCCTCATTGTCACTGAGTCAAACCCTGGAATTCCTTCCCTAATGGCATTGTGGGTTTACCTACAGCCAGCAGAATGCAGCAGTTCAAGGAGGCAGCTCACCACCACCTGCTCAAGGGCAACTAGGGGCAGGCAATAAATGCTGGCCAGCCAAAGACACCCACACCTTAAGAATTAATGAAAAGAAATTGAAGACAATGACTTTTAAATAAATCATAAATTAATTATTTTATTTGCAAAATAATTGAGAGATATTCTTCCTGATCCAGAAACCATTCAAATTAAAGTGGACATCCTGCCCCTACCCTGCTCGCCAGAAGAACAAAACAAGTACCCTTTATTACATCAATAAATATGAGCAATACGTCTGGGGCAACTGGCACATTCATAGATTTAAAGCATTTTTTTAAAGAGCAACATTAATTTGAGCAAGACTTTAGATAATATTTTAAGTACAAACTTTCACATTGATTGAGAAGCAACAATTAAAGACTGGAGAAAATTAATCTATGTTCTACGAAAACACCTTTTTGCATTTTTATCCCAAAATAATTACATCATTTTAATAATCAATGCTTGAAATACTAATTAAACTCTTGATGGATTATTGTGAGATCACTTGGACTCCCAAACAGCTCCATCATCATCCACCCCGTGAGAGAACAAAGAGTCTTTATGGGCGGCACGGTGGCACAGAGACCTGGGTTCAATTCCCACCTCAGGTGACTGTGTGTGTGGAGTTTGCACATTGTCCCAGTGTCTATGCAGGTTTTCTCTGGGTGCTCCGGTTTCCTCCCACAATCCAAAGATGTGCAGGTTAGGTGAATTGTCATGCTAAATTGCCCATAGTGTTAGGTGAAGGGGTAAATGTAGGGGAATGGGTCTGGATGGGTTGCGCTTTGGTGGGTCAGTTTGGACTTGTTGGGCCAAAGGGCCTGTTTCCACACTAAGTAATCTAATCTTTCCAATTTCATGCAGGTACAATAGAAAATTTCAGTAGCCAATGACAGTGAATGTGTCCATTTTACAGTACAAATATTGTACTTACATGTCAGGTTTGAAGCCATTGCACAAGTCACGAATGTATTGTTTCCATAACTCATGCAAAGGGAGAAACAATTCATATCTGGAAAAAGAAAGAATTATATAGTTCAGTATCTTGACACCTATAAACTAACAATCTGAATCCTACCAATCCAGTAGGAAAGAACTACAAAATCACAGAAATCCTCTTGAAACAGAGGAGATGTATCTGATGTAGCTAACTCAGAGTACAAAACAAGGTTCATGACCACATTACAAAGAATTAAACGGTTACGCTTAAAAACTGAAAATAAATTACAATTAAAACAGGAATACTAATGTATTTTCTCCCAGACAATGACAAAAGGTAATGCAGAGATTAGGTTATAGCTATCCAGCATTTGATTAAGATAACCACAGACAACAAATCCAAATGAAATCAAAAAGAAATGCTGTTATTCACGTATTTAATACACAGATCAAGAAGCATTTTCAAAAGCTCCAAGTTATAAATGAATGTCACTGTCACAACTTGGAACAGAAGTTATCTGTATAACTACCACTGATTTCTAATTAAAGTTGATTTTTAAATTTTTTAATTCTCCTATGTGTTTTAAAAAATGAATTTTTCTACTTTCTCAACTGTATATGATCCTCAGTTTGCATAGCAGACCGGATTGTAGATCTCACCATCTGCAATAGTTCAGATTATTATCAATGGATAGAAAGCACATGTCCAGCATGAGAAATGGACTTCAAGAATCTTTGTGTCCATCAGTAACCACAGCATTTTCTCAGTCAATTAACGCTCAATGAAATTCAAAGCAGCAATGTTTGTAGAAACTAGGAGCCAATGCACCACAAATCAATATTGCAGATTTCACTTTGTAATGTACCAACTTAGATATTCAAAACTCGAAGGAAAAATTTCTCAGCATCAACATCACCCTCTTACCTCTGTTCTTCTGGTTTAAGTTCAAATATTCTCAACTCCCGCCTCTCTTTGGCAGACAAACATTTTGCTTTTCTCCTTTTCTGTTTCTTACGTCTCTTTAAGACATGCTCGAGAATAACAGCTTTTCTGTGTAAGTGTGTCTGAATCTGCTCAGCACTCAACCGTGACAAACTGTTCTTGAGAAAGGCATTGACAAATGCTTCAGCCTGTTTGGATCCCTGAGGCTGTCAGAAGGAATTCAGAATTATCTGAAAGCTAAAAACAACTTTTCCTGAGGGTTGATAATTGCACCTCCCCCAAGCAAATAATGTCTGACTTCACCGAATATTAATATTACTCTAAAGCAAAATAATTTGTTTTAAAGTTATGCATGTAACTAAATTGTTATGAAATTATACAGTCATCACTTATTACTGTGCACATTTACATACAATTATAAGATACAAAGTATAAGGCATAATCAATAACAAAAAGAAAGAAACCAGATACACTCATGGTTGGCCTAGACATCAGAAGTGGCAACAACAAACACAGTCCTGTCAACTCTGCAAAATCTTCCTTACTAACATCTGGGGACTTGTGCCAACATCGGGAGAGCTATCTCACAGAATAGTCAAACTATAGTTTGATATAATCACATTCACCAAATCATAAATTACAAACAATATCTCAGACAAGATTATCATCATCATTACCCTCTTCCTTGGTATGTCCTGTTGCAGTCTCAGGAGACACCCACTGGAGGTGCAAGCACAGTGGCAAACAATTGGTAGGAAGTTGTCAAGTGACTCTGGATCCTTACAGCCTCATGGCATCAAGTCTTACATGAGCAAGGAAAGCTGCTACGGTTTCTCCTTACCCTCAACTGATAAATCAGTAGTTGTGAAAACCAGTTGACAGAAGCACTGAGCTGGGCAATGGCATAGTATGTACCCTGGGAGGGGGGACCTCAATGTCAATCAGCAGGTGTAAGGGATATAGCTGCTTTAAATATTATGGCTAAGAGCAGGTGAGATGCTGGGAATTTTGCAGGGAGTAACTTACCTCACATTTCTCCTGCTCAAGCAGGAATGTAATGGAATATTTTCCATTTACTTGGATGACTGCAGCTCCAACAATACTCATGACGTTTGACACCATTCAGGATAAAGTGACATGCTTGTCGGAACCCTATTCACCATCTCCAAAATTCATTCCCTCCAACACTAATGCACTGTGGTAGCAATGTACACCAGCTACAAGATGCACTGCTGCAACTCTCCAATGTTCCTTTGACAGTATCTTCCATACCTGCAACTAAACCACCTCGAAGAACAAAGGCAGGAAATGAATAGGAACATCATTGGTCAGCACACCGAGTATCAGAGTTGGGAGGTCATGTTGTGGCTGCATAGGACATTTGTTACGCCACTTTTGGACTACTGCGTTCAATTATCGTCTCCCTGTTATATGAAGGACGTTGTGCAGCTTGCAAGAGTTCAGAAAAGATTTACAAGGATGTTAGCAGGTCTGGAGGGTTTAAGCTATAGTGAGAGGTTGAATAGGCTGGGGCTATTTTCCCTGGAATATCAGAGGCCAAGGGATGACCTTATAGATGTTTACAAAATTATGAGCGGTATGGATAGGGTGAATAGCTAAGGTCTTTTCCCCAGGATGGGGGAGTCCAAAACTAGAGGGCATAGGTTTAAGGTGAGAGGGGAAAGATTTTAAAAAGGGCCTAAGGGACAACTTTGCCATGCTAAAGGTGGGGCATGTATGGAATCAGCTGCCAGAGGAAATGGTGGAGGTTGGTGCAAACAACATTTAAAAGGCATCAGGATGGGTATATGAATAGAAAGTGTTTAGAGGGACATGGGCCAAATGCTGGCAAATGGAACTTGATTTATTTAGGATACCTGTTCGGCATGGACGAATTGAACTGAAGGATCTGTTTCTGTGCTGTACAACTCTAAGACTCTATCACCACTTGCAAGTCACACACCATCCCATGGATGTCAGCAAATCAGGATTTCTGCGAAACCCCTAACGTGCATCTTGGGTCATACGTATACTTTCTGACTATCTTGAAACTGGAAGGTAGTGACTGTTGTGCTCAACCTCTCAGCGTGCGTCCTCAGCACTGACAACACAGAAACACCAGAGGGCAGCAGTGACTACAAAGTAGCATATACCTGAATGTCCAAATGAGCTGTCTCTTTCGCTGAAATCGTCCTGTAAATGATATCTTCAAACAGGGAAACAAAAACCTTCAGTTAAATTGGGTAAAAAGATGGCAACAAGAACCAAAAAAAACATGCTTATTAAATCATGCTAAAGCACCATTATTTCAAACTGAAATGTAAATTTGCATTTATTCTGCTAATCAAAAATATTCTGATGGGATCTTTGGCAAATGTGACATGTGATGCAGAAACTTATAGTTAAAAAAGAACGTAATGAAGCTGCAAAGCAAAACTTTACTTCCCATTAAGATCAGAGGCAGAACAACTTCATGAAATTCATTGATAAAACAACAAATCTGCTGGGTATTTTCATTCCCTTCACACCCGGAGTTCTTCCAAGCTAAGATGCTTAAGTCTGCACAGATCAGAAGCTGAACCTGCTTTGACTATTTGACTTGATGCCACAATGGGCTCCAAACACACTAGTTATCTGGAAAGTTTTATGGTACTTCTGAGAAGGATTTGTGACATATTTTGGTAGTAAAGCCTGGCTAAAGTAACATATTTGTCTGCTAAAGACCATAAGGTCTCTTTCCATGCTATATGCATCTATGACTTCTTAAGGAATCTTTTCTTTTGTAGATGGGGCTAGGGAAAGAAAAGGAGAAAAGTAAACCCTGATTTAAAACCAAGGCAACATCTTTGCCCAGTTGCATGCTTTCTAAAACAAAAAGATTTTAATGTGCATTTTTCCAAAATTGATTTAACATATTAATAGAAATATCCCACACAATTTAGGTGATACTTGATTTACTTGTAGGCCCTGTATTTAACTGCTCCTTGTACAAGCCTCTTTAAAGGTTTTCATTTCAGTCATCTGCCAAATAGGACATATTTTTGTTTTGCTGAAGCTGTACAATTTGCACAACACATCAAGTCCAGTGACACTCAAAGCATGACAAACAACTTCTGAAACGCTCTGTTGGACACTGAGCAAATCAAAAATCAATTCAGAGCTAAGCAGAGTAATATAAAGCCTAATTTTATTGCCTAACCAGTTTGTCATTGAACAAAAACTGTAAAGCACTAATGACAAAAATAATTCCAGAATTAATTGGTGTTTTATCAGGATTCCATTTCCATTGATCCCTGACTGGACAGAGCTGACTCCCAATTGTATTATTCCCATATCAGCACATTTTCTGGCCTTGTTCTCCAAGGTAAAAGTAAGCATTTTAAGAACTTGAGATTTTCTTGAAAAGTTTATTAGACCAGTCAGATCTAAGCAGCTTATTTAGAATACCAGAAAGCAACAAGTGGGACACTTATTAGAACTAAATAATAGTTAATGTGATGCAGATGTCACTTTTAGCAGCCAACTTTAGAGAATTGGAAGGGACAAAATAATTAAAATGTACATTTGGATGCATTCATGAGTTTAAGTATTGATATTTTCAAATCCCAATCAAAATCACACAGAAATTCTGTTTTGAGAAGGCAGAAAGACAACACAAACAAAATAAATGAATAGCTTATGCAAAATAAAAAGTCAGGTCATGAAAACAAGCTCTTTTTTACATATTAAATCACATAAATATACAGCCTACAGAAAATGCCTCAAATCCAATATCCCTTTTCAAATGAGCACCGAGGAATCACCATCACATTGCTATGGAAGAAAACCTCAAAACCATTACTCTTGTATCCAACAAGACCTTTGGCAGAATAAATAGATTTGGTGGTAGTGGAGTAATCTTGACAGAACTATTTGCTTGATATTTTCAGCTCTGGAAAGGAGAAGCATGTCCGCTTGATTAAATTGCTCAAAATGAAGGAAAATGTTGATTAAATAGAAACAGGTTTTAGTTGATTATTCACTTTAATTTCATTCCAAGATTAAAATTCTCACCAACTGCAGATTTATGAAGTTCAGGCCATACAGTACTAGCTGATTGTTTTCTAAATAAACATGATACCACATACATTGCCTCCAAAAGCACTATAAGCACTGAAAATTCATTAATATTTATTGTACTGGTAACTTAAAACAAATATGTCAGTTTGCCCCAAATGTACAAAATGATGGTGTATTATAAAATGATAGCAAACTGTTGTCCACCTGCACAATCCAATGAAAATAAGACAAATTCCTCAATACTACTTCTTGCTGTGTCACCTTAATTAGCCTTTGTGTATTGGATTATTAAATCATAGCGTTTCCAATTGCTGTGAAAGCACACGTTGCTGTGAAATGAGAACCTTCACTTTACAACAGAATTAGTTGCCATAGTTCAGTGAACACCCACTCACCACTAACAGAACCAACATGATGCTTTACTCGAAAGGAGAACAAAGTGTGGGTTAGTGACTTCTTCCTATACCAGCTCAGAACAATCTTTCTTATTAGTGGAAGAATGATTCAGTCATAAAACCAAAGCTCCCAAATGAGAAGGCTTATTCATTGACTGAGAACACTTGAAAAGATATATACATAAATGCATGAAAGTAAATGACAGGGTGACTTATGGCTCTGGCTGTTATGTGGACTTAGTGTTTTAAAGGTTATTCTATTTACAAATACATGACTTGGAGTTGTACAGCATGGAAACAGACCCTTTGGTCCAACTCATCCATGCCCACCAGATATCCTAAATTGACCAGCATTTGACCTATATCCCTCTAAACCCTTTCCATTCATGTACCAATCCAGATGCCTCTTAAATGTTGTAATTGTACCAGCCTCCATCATTTCCTCTGACAGATCATTCCATATATGCATCACCCTCTGCGTGAGAAAGTTGCTTCTCAAGTCTTTTTAAAGTCTTTCCCCACTCTCCTCAAACCTATGCCCTCTAGTTTTGGACTCACTTGGGGAAAAAAGACCTTAGCTGTTCACCCTATCATGCCCTTCATGATTTTATAAACCTTGATACACTCCGGGGAAAAAAGCCCCAGCCTATTCAGCCTCGCCCTGTAGCTCAAATCCTACAATTCTGGCCATGATTTGGAGATGCCGGTGTTGGACTGGGGTGTACAACGTTAAAAATCATACAACACCAGGTTATAGTCCAACAGGTTTAATTGGAAGCACACTAGCTTTCGGAGCAACGCTCTTTCATCAGGTGACAGTGGAGGGCTCGATCGTAACACAGAATTTATAGCAAAAATTTGCAGTGTGATGTAACTGAAATTATACATTGAAAAATTGATTGTCTGTTAAGCCTTTCATCTGTTAGAATACAGTGATAGTTTCACTTCTTTCATGTGTGAATCACAAAACCTTTTTTTTTAAAAAGTTGCATTCTCGGGTTAGCTGTTAACAATGGTGATAGCTAGACAATGTGTTGAAGGTGTTAGCCCACTGTGTTCTCTGTCTATGCCATGATGTTTAGATTGATTCTAATCTAAAAAGTGAGATAACAGAGTTTTACATAAATTCATGCAGTTTTTGAGCAAAGTACAATGTAACTCTGCAAGTACAATTTCACCCCAGAAAATGTGTGTGTGCATGTGGGTCTGTGTGTGTGTGTGTGTGTGTGTGTGTGTCTGTCTGTCTGTCTGGAGTGGGGGTTGCGAGTGTGAGAATGTGTGTGTGTGTGTGTGTGTGTGTAGTGCAATGGTGATCACCTGTAATGTGACATGACCCAAGGTCCCAGTTGAGGCCCTCCCTATGGGTACCGAACTTAGCTATCAGCCTCTGCTCGGCCACTTTCCTCTGCTGCCTGTCCCGAAGTCCGCCTTGGAGGATGGTCACCCGAAGGTCCGAGGCTGAATGTCCTGGACTCCTCTGCTGTCTGTCCCACAATTCACCACAAAGGTTTACAGGAAAGCCACACACAAAGACCAAGTCCTAAACTATGAAAGCAACCACCCCAACACACACAAACGAAGTTGCATCAGGACACTATTCAAAAGGGCCACAACACACTGCAGTACACCAGAACTGCAAAAAGAGGAAGAGGAACACCTATACAAAGTATTCGCCAAAAACGGATACCCGCGCAATTTCATCAACAGATGCCTAAGGGAGAGACAACGGAACGAGGACATGCCGCAACCCAAAGGACTAGCCACACTACCATACATCAAGAGCATTTCTGAACTGACAGCCAGACTACTGCGACCACTAGGACTCATAACAGCACACAAACCAACAGCCACGCTCAGACAACAACTCACCAGAACAAAGGACCCGATACCCAGCATGAGCAAAACCAATGTAGTGTACAAAATCCCATGCAAGGACTGCACAAAACACTACATCGGACAAACAGGAAGACAGTTAACGATCCGTATACACGAACACCAACTAGCCACGAAATGACACGACCAGCTATCCTTAGTAGCCACACACACAGACGACAAGCAACATGAATTTGACTGGGACAACACTACCATTATAGGGCAAGCCAAACAGAGAACAGCTAGGGAATTCCTAGAGGCATGGCACTCATCCACAGACTCTATCAACAAACACATCGACCTGGACCCAATATACCGGCCACTACAGTGGACAGCTCGAACTGATAACCGGAAGCGGCAGAGACAGGCCACTATAAATGCCGGAGGAAACAGCACAGAAGCGCTTCACAGGAGGCTCCTGAGCACTGAGGATGTCACCTAGACAGGGGACGAAACGTTTGCAAGACAAATTCCCAGCTCGGCGAACAGAACCACAACAACGAGCACCCGAGCTACAAATCTTCTACCAAACTTATGTTAGTTTTGCTCCTGTGCACAGTGACTTGATATTTGTGAATTATTTGTGAAGGAGACCATTCGTATCCCATCGTATCTGCACTGGCTTGCTGAGTATTTTGACTTAGTGTCAAACTTCTGCCTTATCCCAAGAACCCTGCATGTTATTCCTTCAAGTGACTCAACTGAACCTGTTTCCACGACACTTCCAGGCAATAGATTCCAAAGACAGACCAATCGCGGTGTGTAAAAATGATTTTTTCACCTCGATTTTTCCTTCCTTTGGAAAACCCTTTAATATTTGTTTGCTTCTGGACCATGATCCATTTACCCACAGGAAGCTTCTCCCAATCTACTCCATCAAGACCCCATATAATTTTGAAAATTTCTATCAAATCTCCCTTCAGTCATCTCCACTTTCTTCCTAAGTGCAGTTTCTCATTCTTGGGAACATTTTTGACAACTTCATCTGTTCTCTCTCAATGTATTCACATTCCTGCTAAAGTGTGGTGCCCAGAACTGCATACAATACTCCACGGAGGTCTAACTGCTGTCCTACATAAACACTCAGCATTTCCCTCCTTTCTCATGTACCCTGTGCATTAATATAGCTCAGTATGGTGTATGCTTTATTTACAGCTCTGTCTACCTGTCCTACCACCTTTAATGACTTATATACACATAGTTTCTTGTCTCTGTGCTCCTTCACACTCTTTAGAATGTTACCCTTTACTTTGTATGGTCTCTCCATGGTCTTTAATAAAGTGCATCAGCTGTCACTTCACCACATTGATCTTGACTTGCTGTTCATTTCGCACTACCAACATCCTTCTAAAATTCGACACGGTTTTCCTCACAGCATGCTTAAAAGTTTTCTGTCAGCTGCTAACTTTGAAATTATGCAAAAGTGAGTACTGCAGGTGCTGGAGATTAGAGTCAAGAGTGTGGTGCTGGAAAAGCACAGCAGGTCAGGCAGCATCCAAGGAGCAGGAAAACCAACATTTCGGGCAAAAGCCCTTCATCAGGAATGAGGCTGAGAGCCTCGGGGGTGGAGAGATAAATGGGAGGAAGTGGAGCTTGGGGGGGGGGGAGGTAGCTGAGAGTGTAATAGGTGGCGCCGATGCAGTGATCGATGTAGCAGCGGAAGAGGTAGGGAGTGCTGCCGGTGTAACTACGGAAGATGGACTGTTCTATGGAGCCGACAAAGAGACAGACATAGCTGGGGCCCAAACGGGTGCCCATGGCTATCGTTTTCATCTGGAGGAAGTGGGAGGATTAAAAGGAGAAATTGTTGAGGGTGAGGACCAGTTCAGCCAAATGAATGAGTGTCAGTGGGAGGGTATTAATGGGAATGTCGGGAGAGGAAGAAGCGGAGGGCCTGAAGGACCTGGTCATGGCAGATGGAGGTGTTTAGGGACTGGATGTCCATTCTAATGACGAGGCATTCGGGTCCAGGGAAACAAGTGGAGGGCATGGGTAGTATCCTGCACGTATGTGGGAGTTCCTGGATCGGGGGGATAGGAAAGTATCGAGGTAGGTGGAGATGAATTCGGGGGGTGGGGGCAGGAGCAGGCTGAGACAATGGGTCGGCCGGGGTAGTCAGGCTTGTGGATCTTGGGAAGGAGGTAGAATCGGGTGGTGTGGGGCTTCCGAACTCGGAGGTTCAAAGCTGTGGGTGGGAGATCTCCTGAAATGATAAGACCATAAGACATAGGAGTGGAAGTAAGGCCATTCGGCCCATCAAGTCCACTCCGCCATTCAATCATGGCTGATGGGCATTTCAACTCCACTTACCAGCATTCTCTCCGTAGCCCTTAATTCCTTGCGACATCAAGAACTTATCAATCTCTGCCTTGAAGACATTTAGCGTTCCGGCCTCCACTGCAATGACTTCCACAGGCCCACCACTCTCTGGTTGAAGAAATGTCTCCGCATTTCTGTTCTGAATTGACCCCCACTAATTCTAAAGGCTGTGCCCACGGATCCTAGTCTCCTCACCTAACGGAAACAATTTCCTAGCGTCCACCCTTTCCAAGCCATGTATTATCTTGTAAGTTTCTATTAGATCTCCCCTTAATCTTCTAAACTCCAATGAATACAATCCCAGGATCCTCAGCCGTTCCTCATATGTTAGACCTACCATTCCAGGGATCATCCGTGTGAAATCTCTGCTGGACACGCTCCAGTGCCAGTATGTCTTTCCTGAGGTGTGGGGACCAAAACTGGACACAGTATTATAAATGGGGCCTAACCAGAGCTTTATAAAGTCTCAGTAGCACAACGGTGCTTTTATATTCCAACCCTCGAGATAAATGACAACGTTGCATTTGCTTTCTTAATCACGGACTCAACCTGCATGTTTACCTTTAGAGAATCCTCGACTAGCACTCCCAGATCCCTTTGTACTTTGGCTTTATGAATTTTCTCACCATTTAGAAAGTAGTCCATGCTTGTATTCTTTTTTCCAAAGTGCAAGACCTCGCATTTGCTCACATTGAATTCCATCAGCCATTTCCTGGACCACTCTCCCAAACTGTCTAGATCCTTCTGCAGCCTCCCCACTTCCTCAGTACTACCAGCCTGTCCACCTAACTTCGTATCATCGGCAAACTTCACTAGAATGTCCCCAGTCCCTTCATCCAGATTATTAATATATAACGTGAACAGCTGTGGCCCCAACACTGAACCCTGCGGGACACCGCTTGTCACCAGCTGCCATTCCGAAAAAGAACCTTTTATCCCAAATGAGGTTGTGTATGGTCTGGGAGATGATGGTTTGGAGATGGGGGGTGGGGTCATGGTCGAGGGGCGGTAGGAGGAGGTGTCTTCAAGTTCGCACCTGGCTTCAGGGGTGTAGAGTTCAACGTGCCAAACTACGACTGCACCCCCATTGTCTGCTGGTTTGATGAGGAGGTTGAAGTTGGAGCAAAGGGAGCGGAGGGCTGCGCATTCAGAGGGTGAGAGGTTGGAGTGGGGGAGGTTGATGAACAGGTTGAGGTGGTGAATGTCTCGATGGCAGTTGGAAATAAAAAGAGGTCAAGAGTGGGTAACAGACTGGCACGGGGTGTCCAAATGGATGGGGGTGTATTGAAGGCGGGTGAAGGGGTCCTTGGAGGGTGGGTGGGAGTCTTGATTGAAAAAGTGAGCTCGGAGGCAGAGGAAGAAGTGTTTGATGCCACAATGCATATTGAATTCGTTGATGCATGAATGGAGGGCAATGAAAGTCAGGCCTTTGCTGAGGACTGATCGTTCATCCTCAGTGAGGGAGAGGGTGGCGAGGAAAAGAGAAAAGAGGTGGGGCGGATGGTGAAAACTCAGCAGGGCTGGCACCTAGGAGTTTTGAAACTATCTCCTCCATACCAAGTTCTAGATCATTTACATATCCAAACTCGAAAACCTAGGACTCTGCTCTCCCCTCTGCAGCTGGACTCTAGACTTCCTGACCCTCAGGCTTAAAACAGTAAGGATAGGCGATATCTTTTCCACAATAATCCTCAACATCAGTGCCCTGCAAGTCTGCACTCTCAGCTCTTTACACACTCATGAATGTGTGGCCAATTCTGCTGTAACTCCATTTACACATTTGCTGGTGACACCAATGTGATGGGTCAGATCTTAAACAATGATGAGGAAGACTACAGAAAAGAGATAGAAAGCTCAGTGGCATGATGTAAAGACAACAACCTCTCCCTCCACGTCAACAAAGCAAAGGTAATCAACTTCAGGAAAGAGTGGCGGACATTCCGTCTATATCAATGGTGCTGAGGTGGAGATGGTTGAGAGCTTCTAGTTCCTGGAGTAAATAGCACCAACAACCTGTACTGGTCCATCCCTGTTCACACTGTGGTCAAGAAAGCACATCAATGCCTCTACTTCCTCAGAAGGCTAACGAAACTTGGCATGTCCACAATGATTCTAATCAATTTTTATAGATGCATCATAGAAAGCATCCTAGAACATAGAACATTATAGCACAGTACAGGCCTTTCGGCCCTCCATGTTGCGCCGACCAGACTATCTGGATACATCACAGCTTGATATAGCAACTGTTCTGCCGAAGATTACAAGAAATTACAGAGAACTGTGAACATAGTCCAATCCATTTGACAAATCAACCTTCCATTTATTTACTCCATTTATACTTCCCGTGACCTTGGAAAAGCAGCTAACATAATCCAAGACCCCTCCCACCTCTTCCATTAGGCAGAAGATACAAAAGTTTTAAAACACGTACCAACAAATTCAAGAACAGCTTCTTCCCTACTGTTGAAATTTTTGAATGGACCTCTTATGTTACAGTTCATTTTTACCTGCATTTTCTCTGTGGGTGTAACACGACATTCTGTATTTTATTCTATTACCCTGATGTACTTATGCAAGGTATAACTTGCCTGTATCGCATGTAAATACTTTCGCTCTATCCCGATATATATGACAATAAATCAAATCAAAATACATCAGAAAAAGCACTGGTCCCAATTCCCACCCTTGGAGAACTCCCTTCTACAAACTTGCCTCCAGCCAAAACAAAAAGCAGCTACTAATTACTACTCTCTTTTCCTTTCAGTCAAACACATTTACATCTACAATGCCACTGTCCCTTTTGCTCCATGACCGAGAATTTTCCTCAAGTCTGGCAGGACTGAGTTGGCACAGTGCAGTGTATTTTGAACATCTTTTGGAAGTTTATGTACACCACATCAACATTCTTGTCCTCATCAACCTTCGCTTTTATCTCTCCGGCAAATTTTCCCTTATTAAGTCCAGGTGATTCTTTTGAATTAAACCAAATGTTTCCATGTGACAATTCATTTATCCCTAAGCATCATGGGTTCTTGGATTCCCTGTCACAAGAAGCTGCAGCTTTTCAGTGCCATTCATATTGATACTGACTATAGTACAGGTAGGCAAACCTTTATCCGAAAAGCTCAGAAGTCCGAAGGTTATTTTGTGAAGTTTTTTCTCATTAACAAGGTTGTTTGGCATGCAAACAGTTAACCCAAGTCCACACCCAATCGATACGTGTCACTCAGATAACATGTGGGGGTGTGGCCCAGCACTGGCAGGCCACACTTTTGTTTCACGGCCCATTTTACTCATATTAAGTCTTCTTTGGAAAGATTTTTTAAAACTTTCACCAAACTGCCACTTATTCTGAAATTCGAAAAATTGTGAATTCCGAAAACCAGCTTGTCCTGAGCATTGCGGATAAAGGATTGTGCACCTGTAGTAACTTTCCTTATTCCACTTTCCACCATTATATGCTTCACCTTTATAACATCAAAACTTGAGCTGAAGAAATTTGGAAAAACAGTCCACTTTCATCCATGTTAAAAGTGTCTCTTGGTACATATCTGTTCAAGACATGGACAAGACCATATCCTTTCTGCCATAAATGCCACACTCTCACTGCTTACCATCGAGAGGACAAATGCTGTGCTTCACCTTGAATCGGTTCAGCCATCCATTACAGCAGGTGAACTTCATGTGCCCTGCTTTATCAGGGTGACTCCACTTTCCTTTGGGATCAGGCTAGAGATGGGAACATACTCTGCTCAAGCTTACTTGAATCATGTTAGCAAAACTTGTTGGATAAGGAACCGTTCTCACTTTCTTCCTTGCTGGAGAGAATGCCTGCGCGGCGTATTGTCCCAAGGTATTTACCTTGTGTTTCAGAATGATGCCCAAATTTGATGGCGAAATCTCCCACTTCTTTGGGTTGTGTAAATTCTATTTCATGCCATGATTTTCCACTTGCTGCAGCAACTTCACCTTCGCTCCAATCAACAACAC
This sequence comes from Chiloscyllium punctatum, assembly GCF_047496795.1. Lineage (NCBI taxonomy): Eukaryota > Metazoa > Chordata > Chondrichthyes > Orectolobiformes > Hemiscylliidae > Chiloscyllium > Chiloscyllium punctatum. Next base: position 40,320,278 of record NC_092764.1, read on the forward strand.
CTAACTTTCCAACAGGTTTAACCATATCCAAACAATTTGCGTGTTCTTTCACAGCAAGATCTTGGTGTAAAAATCATGGCTTGCTCAGTGTTGCATGATTTTGTGCTTGTGGTATAACTGTGCTGATTGGTTAGCAAGCTGCCTACCAAATCACTTGTTATGATTTGCACACATATCGCCACTCCTTTGGTGTCACTAGATCAAAATCTTAACATCAGCAGAGTGGTGGGTATACCTACACCAAACAGACTGCAGTAGTACATCAAGATAAATCATGCCAACTTCTCAAGGCGAATTGGAACAGGGAAGAAATGCTGTTCCACCCAGCAAACCACACATCTCATGAATCATTTTTGTTTTCAGAAATGAGAAATTTACAGAAATTTGGCTAATTTGGAATTATTAGCAAGGAATTTTCCATTTATCATGAGCATTATTACATTATTATTCCTATTTTGTAATTCTGCAAATGGGAACTGTTGAAAGTGAGGACTGTAGACGTTGGAGATCAGAGTCGAAGAGTGTGGTGCTAGAAAAGCAAAGCCAGTCAGGGAGCAGGAGACGATTCCTGATGAAAGGCTTCCGCTTGAAACATCGATTGTTAGATTAGATTACTTACAGTGTGGAAACAGGCCCTTCGGCCCAACAAGCCCACACTGCCCCGCCGAAGCGCAACCCACCCATACCCCTACATTTCCCCTTACTTAACACTACTGGCAATTTAGCATGGCCAATTCACCTGACCTGCACATCTTTGGACTGTGGGAGGAAACCGGAGCACCTGGAGGAAACCCACGCAGACACAGGGAGAACGTGCAAACTCCACACAGTCAGTCGCCTGAGGCAGGAATTGAACCCGGATCTCTGGTGCTGTGAGGCAGCAGTGCTAACCACTGTGCCACCGTGCCCTGCTCCTCTGATACTACTTGACCGGATGTGCTTCTCCTGTACCACAGTCTTCGACAATAGGAACCGTTAGCTACTTTGACAGAACCAGAAGTTGGTGACATCCAAACACGATACATTGCACTGTAATTTGAAACAATCACAATGTGAAACAGTAGCAAAACCACTGAGGAAAAGGAACAGAGGAATACAGAATAAACCATAAACACTGGAGAAAACATTAAACACATACCCAGCTGACAGATCACAGAGGTGTAGCAGAACCAAATCACAGGGACACCTTAGGAAGGATATATTGACCTTGGAGCAAATACAATTTAGGTTTGAATGATACCTGGACTTCAGGGGTTGAGATTATTCAAATTAGGCCAAATTTCTCTAGAATTTAAGATTAATTGGAGGGGGGGGGGGGGGGGGCAGCAACTGTCACTGGACTCAAAATGTTAACTTTGATTCTCCTGCCACAGATGCTATTACATGTGTTGAGTTTCTCCATCAATTTCTGTTTTTTTTTGCTTCAATTTCAAGCATTGACAATTCTTTATTTCCTTTAAAGGTTAAGGGGTGATCTGATCAAGGTCTTCAAGAAATTAACAGGAAAAGACAGAATAAAGATAAACTGTTTCCAATAGTCGCTGTTTCTAGAACTGGGGGCATAATTTGACAATTAGGGCTAGACCACTCAGGTAAGATATTAGGAAGCACTTCTACATAGAAAAGTGTGGTAGCAGTTTCAAACTCTCTTCCACAAATATCAGTTGATGTTAGTTCATTAATTTTCAATGAGGTGTATAAGTTCTTGTAAAGCAAAGGTTTTAAGGGATTTTTGACAAAGATAGGTATATGGAGAGAAAGCAGAATTAATACTTTGGTTCCACAGATGCTGCGAAACATGCTGAGTTTTTCCAGCAATTGCTGGGTTTGGGCCACAGATCAGCCATGATCGCAGTAAGTGGCAGAACAGGCTCGAGGGGCTGAATAGCTTACTCCCGTTCGTCTGAATTAAAGATGGCGTTTTAAAATCAATTTACAGCAAGCCAGCTAAGCTGAATGGGGAGAGGAGCATGCAGGGAAGACACAGATTATGAACTTTTGCTAAATGAAGTTGTGGAGAGTGTCTTCAAAGTAAAAGGAATTTCAGAGATTCAGCAGGGGTTTAAGGTATAAAGATTGGGGCAAACAGATGTGTTGGAGACAGTACAAAACAATGGGTCAGAAATGAGAATGAAGCTTAAATCAGGGTTGTAAAATTCACCACTTTTGGACTAGGTGTCATATCATAGCTAGGAAAATTCCAGAGCCATAGACAGATGTTACAGTAGTTGGAACCAAACACTGCTTTAAATACTAATTATTCTGGAAGAAATGAACAAGCACCTACTGTTTGAAAAAAGATAAAAGCACTGGTTACAATCTGATATAGCTGAATGTCGTGTTGAGTCCAGAGACTAAATTAAAGAATTAGCTTTGTCACATGCAATTGAATGAGTGCAGCAAAAAGTTTGCTGTCACTGCTTACGGCTTTAATTGAGAAATAGGCAGCTGGAGATTATAGGAACTACTAGAGAGGTTGAGGGAAACCAGAGGCAGAAAAAGCTGGCTGCTAGCAGTGTGTATGAAAAATGAATACTGGATTAGTGGTGCTGGAAGAGCACAGCAGTTCAGGCAGCATCCAACGAGCAGCGAAATCGACGTTTCGGGCAAAAGCCCTTCATCAGAAATTTGCCCGAAACGTCGATTTTGCTGCTCCTCGGATGCTGCCTGAACTGCTGTGCTCTTCCAGCACCACTAATCCAGAATCTGGTTTCCAGCATCTGCAGTCATTGTTTTTACCTGTATGAAAAATGAAGCTGTGCCTATGAAGTCCATCAATGAGGATGAGAAGGGCTTTGCTAACTGAAATTTATTCTCTATGAACCTTGGACCTGTTCATGAAGTTTTAACGAGCCTATTCACCAATATGTATGTCACACTGGGACAAGTGGGGCCAGTGACTCTGCGTCTTTCCTAACGGTCGGAAATGCCGATATTCTAAAAGCCAGCGGCTGAGGAGTGGGAGTGGGGGTGGAGAGAATAGGAACTCGGTTAGTGCTCCAGACCCGGAGCTTTCCGCGACCAACCCGCATAATCCGACCCTCCCCACCAACACGGCGGCGAGTTAACGACTTACTGCTCATGGCGCGGCGTGATGACGTTCACTCCCGACGCAATAAAATGTCGTCATTGCAGGCTCTTACCACAACCCCCCGCCCCCCCCCCAGTGATGGATGGCAGCCAATGGGAGGAAGGTGGGTGTGTTGACATTGGAGCAAGTAAACAAACAAACAAACTGTTTCCAGAATGGCTGGAAGTGTCAACAACAGAAATGTACCAGCAGCTACTGTTCGAAAAAAATAAAAGCACTGGTTACAATCTTAAAAAGCTGAATGTAGTGTTGAGTCCAGAAACTAAATTAAAGAATTAGCTTTGTCACATACAATTGAATGAGTGCAGCAAAAAGTTTGCAATGTCACTGCTTACAGCACCATTTTAGGTACAATATACTTAAGTATTTGATACAAAATTGAAAGAATAATTGGTAAAAGTCCAGTGTAAACATAAACACAAAGAAAGTAATTGACTTACAGTCCTTTCGCACTAGTCTGTGCCAGCACCAAGTCTGCACTCTACGATGGGCTTCAAAACTACAGACTACAGATTCAAAAATACCAGCAACGGTTCTCCTTCAAGATGCTCTGCTCCACGCTCACAGCAATGCGCCAGCACCTAACCTCTCTACAGTCATCCCTGCCTCAGCTGACGGGCACACTTTCTCAAAATTGCAAAGGACCCACTCTGTACTACATCCTCAGGAGAATTCATACTCTCAACAAACAGTATTTCAATTCCATCTCAAACATCAAAAACTGTAAGTACAACAAACTTTTATCTACCCACTTCCATAACCAGCGCTCCTCAAACATTCCAGAAGAGTCCCCTGGCCTCAGAAACTACTCAGACGCCATTAGCCATGCGGCTGATGCAGCTGCCACCCCAACGCTGATTGATGATGTCACTTCCACCCCATCATGGCCACTCCCATAACCACTTCCGCCCCTCACAATTTCTCATGCATCACACGTGACATCACTTCCGCCCCTCACATCATCGCTGATGCCACCCCAACTGCCGTGGTTCTGCCCCCACCAGTGCCACTCACCTGCATTCTGCTGACACGTCCCCCACAGACCCCACTGTCACTATCCCCACCCCCCAGAACCCGGAGGAGAACACTACCCCTGTGCATGACTCCACCCTCATTCCCCCCACCTCCACACCCACTCCAGTTCCAGATTCCACCCCCACTCCCAGCTCCACACCCACACCAGATTCCAGCTCCCAGCCCTGCCGAGTTTTCACCATCCCTCCAGACCTCTCCCTCACTGAGGACGAATGATCAGTCCTCAGCAAATGACTCACCTTCATCCCCCTCCGTCCACGCATCAATGAATTTAATACACGCCATGACGTCGAACAATTCTTCCGTCGCCTCTACCTCCGAGCTTACTTTCACAATCAGGATTCCTGCCCACCTTCCGAGGACCCCTTCGCCCACTTCCAACACACTGCATCCACCTGGACACCCCGCGCTGGCCTATTACCTGCCCTCAACCTCTTCATTTCCAACTGCCGCCGGGACATTAACCGTCTCAACCTGTCTACCCCCCTCCCCTACTCCAACCTCTCACAATGCGCAGCCCTCCAATCCCTCTGCTCCAATCCCAACCTCACCATCAAGCCAGTGGATAAAGGGGGCACAGTGGTAGTCTGGCGCAAAGACCTCGACACCGCTGAAGCCAAACGCCAACTCGAGGACACCACTTCCTACTGTCCCCTCGACCATGACCCCACCCCCCCATCACCAAACCATCATCTCCCAGACCATACAGAACCTCATCACCTCAGGAGATCTCCCACCCACAGCTTCCAAACTCATAGTCCGGGAACCACGCACTGCCCAGTTCCACCTCCTGCCCAAGATCCACAAGCCTGACCACCCTGGTCGACCCATTGACTCAGCATGCTCCTGCCCCACTGAACTCATTTCTACATACCTCGACACTGTCCTATCCCCCCTAGCCCAGGAACTCCCCACATATATTCGAAACACCACCCACGCCCTCCACCTCCTCCAAGACTTCAGTTTCCCTGGCTCCCAACGCCTCATCTTCACCATGGATATCCAATCCCTCTACACCTCCATCCGCCATGACCAGGGCCTCCAAGCCCACCGTTTTTTCCTCTCCAGATGTCCCCAACAGTACCCTTCCACTAACACTCTCATTCGTTTGGCCGAACTGGTCCTCACGCTTGACAATTTCTCCTTTGAATCCTCCCACTTCCTCCAGACCAAAGGGGTAGCCATGGGCACATGTATGGGCCCCATCTATGCCTGTCTCTTTGTTGGCTACATAGAACAGTTGATCTTCTGTAATTACACTGGCACCACTCCCCACCTCTTCCTCCGCTACATTGATGACTGCATTGGCGCCACCTCGTGCTCCCGTAAGGAGGTTGAGCAATTCATCAACTTCACCAACACATTCCACCCTGACCTTAAATTTACCTGGACCATCTCTGACACCTCCCTCCCCTTCCTGGACCTCTTAATGACGACCGACTTGACACTGACATTTTTTACAAACCCACCAACTCCCACAGCTACCTGGATTACACCTCTTCCCACCCTATCTCTTGCAAAAATGCCATCCCGTATTCCCAATTCCTCCGCCTCTGCCGTATTTGCTCCTAGGAGGACCAGTTCCACCACAGAACACACCAGATGGCCTCCTTCTTTAGAGACCGCAATTTCCCTTCCCACGTGGTTGAAGATGCCCTCCAACGCATCTTGTTCACATCCCGCACCTCCGCCCTCAGACACCACCCCTCCAACCGTCACAAGGACAGAAAGCCGCTGGTGCTCACCTTCCACCCTACAAACCTTCGCATAAACCAAATCATCCGCCGACATTGCCACCACCTCTAAAAAGACCCCACTACCAGGGATATATTCCCCTCCCCACCCCTTTCCGCCTTCCGCAAAGACCGTTCCCTCCGTGACTACCTGGTCAGGTCCATGCCCCCCTACAACCCACCCTCCCATCCTGGCACCTTCCCCTACCACCACAGGAATTGCAAAACCTGCGCCCTCACTTCCTCCCTCACCTCTATCCAAGGCCCTAAAGGAGCCTTCCACATCCATCAAAGTTTTACCTGCACATCCACTAATATCATTTATTATATCTGTTGCTCCCGATGCGGTCTCCTCTACATTGGGGAGACTGGGCACCTCCTAGCAGAGCGCTTTAGGGAACATCTCCGGGATACCCGCACCAATCAACCACACCGCCCTGTGGCCCAACATTTCAACTCCCTCTCCCACTCTGCCGAGGACATGGCGGTCCTAGGCTTCCTTCACTGCCGCTCCCTCACCACCAGACACCTGGAGGAAGAACGCATCACCTTCTGCCTCAGAACACTTCAACCCCAGGGCATCAATGTGGACTTCAACAGTTTCCTCATTTCCCCTTCCCCCACCTCACCCTAGTTCTAAACTTCCAGCTCAGCACTGTCCCCATGACTTGTCCGGACTTGTTCTACCTGCCTATCTCCTTTCCACCTATCCACTCCACACTCTCCTCCTTGACCTATCACCTTCATCCCCTCCCCCACTCACCTGTTGTACTCTATGCTACTTTCTCCCCACCCTCACCCTCCTCTAGCTTATCTCTCCACGCTTCAGGCTCTCTGCCATTATTCCTGATGAAGGGCTTTTGCCCGAAACGTCGATTTCACTGCTCCTTGGATGCTGCCTGAACTGCTGTGCTCTTCCAGCACCACTAATTCAAAACCCAAGGCCTTGTCTCCAATCTGCAAGGGCCTCGCATCTCTGTGGTGACCTCCAGTCTAGGATTCACCTCTGGCTGGGGAGTTGCCTTCTTCATTCCTCTCTGAGTAAATCTAAAGTCAGAAGTTTAAAATAAAATTCAAGAAAAGAATAAAAAGAAGACAAAGTGGGTGTGGAGCAGAGGATCTCCAGCTGGGGCTTCTTTTGAAAGTTAAATCTAAATCTAAGTCTATTTTAAACCTGCCTTTTGTTATTTTGAACCTATCCCTTTGTCCTATTAATAGTTTAGTCATGAAGTAACTTTTTGAACTTAGCTTTTCGTTATGCTTTTCGTAAGGTTTTAGGTTGTCTCATTAAAGTTTACAAATTGTCATCTCTTTGGAAACCCATAATGTAAGTCACTGTATAGCATCAGGGATCAATGTCATTGGTCTTTGACTTCATATCAGAGACTGGGAGCTGATTTTAACTTTGTATAAGTGAATGGATTTTAAGTAGGTTAAATCTTTGCTGGAACATTTCTCTGGAATTTGGTGATCAGAATTGGACACAGAGCTGAAGATATTGCTTAATCAGAGTAACTTGCAGTTTGAGAATTTATCACAGTTCATGTACACGAGTCAACTTGCTCAATCACTCCTTTCTCTCTCTTTTTGGCACAACAACAAGAAATGCTTAACACTGATTTTGATTGTTTCACTCGTCTTATTTTCTGCTTTCTAATGAAAGGCCATTTTCAACCAACCTAGCCAATTTCACACAAATGGTAGGATCATTAACTTGCTTCACAATGCTTTTTGATAATCAGAGTAAGTGATATGCAAGGAACAGCAGTTTACTAGTTTAGTTACCTCCTCCAAAGAATGAGACACAATATACTGCTACATACAATCTTAGGGATGCTCATTTTTTTTAGTTTAGATTATTTAACAGTATGGAAACAGGCCCTTTGGCCCAACAAGTCCACACCGATCCCCCGAAGAGGAACCCACCCTTACCCATTCCCCTACACCTAACACTATGGGCTATTTAGCATGGCCAATTCATCTGACCTGCACATTTTTGGACTGTGGGAGGAAACCGGAGCACCCGGAGGAAACCCATGCAGACACGGGGAGAATGTGCAAACTCCACACAGACAGTTGCCTGAGGCAGGAATTGAATCCACTGCTAACCATTGTGCCACCGTGCAGCCCACTTTATTTGCACTCTGAATAAAGATAGATAGAATTCTATATAAATGTCCCAGTATTAGTCCCATCAGTTTCATTTTAACTTCTATGTTCCTCCTATTTCTGTTTTGAATATCAAGGTAACAGGTGATTTTCAATTTCTTGTCTTTAGTTAATTACTTTATTTAGCTTTTCCTTGAACCAAAGGGAACAGGAGTCAGCCATTCAGCCCCTTGTGCCTGGCCCACCGTTCAATGAGATCATGACCGATCTGTGATTTAACTCCATACTTTAACCTTTGGCCCATACCTCTTAATATCTCTGCTTAACAAAAACATTTCTATCTCTGGTTTAAAACTAACAACTGATCTAGTGTCAGCTACCATTTGTAGAAGTGAGTTCCAAGCCACCACCCTTTTCTGTGTTGAAGTGCTTCCTAAATACTGTCCTAAATGTTTTGACCATAATTTTGAGACAATGCCCACAGGTTCTACAAACCTCAACCAATGGAAGTAATTTATCTTTATCTACCCTGTCTTTTCCAGTTAATATCTTGAAAGCTTCGCTCAGATAATCCCCTAACCTTCTAAATTCTGGACAATATAGGCCAAATGTGTGTAATCTTTCCTCATAACTCAACCCCTGAAGTCCAGGTATCATACTTGTAAATCTGTTTCATGTTCCATCCAAGACCATATATCCTTCCTACAGTGTTGCCCAGATTTGCTGACATGCCTTCAAGTGGAGTTTAATCAGGGTTTTGTACAGCTACAGCATAACTTCTGCATCCCTATACTTCATTCCTGTAGATATAAAGGCCAGAATTTCATTAGACTTTTTGACTGTTTTCCGCACTCTATGGCATTTTACAGACCTGTGGACTTCATTTCCAAAGTCTCTTTGGACACTTGCTTAATTTAACTTCACACCCTGATCTATCCTTTACCTTCTATTATTTTCATGATGCTTCATGGACAAACTGCAGGTACATTATAAACACTTGAAGATAAAAATCACAAAACTTGGCTCTTTAATTCCTGCAGTTTCGGAGCTACCAGTGCTATTTTCATATCAAAATGTTGTGCATAAATAACACAAGTGTGACTCATGCTGAATGCTACTTTGATGGGGCATTTGTACAAGAATTAGAAGCATGCAACTGGAGTTTGCAGCATAAGTTAGATCATGATTTGGATTTCAAGAAGGCCTTTGACAAGATGTTGCACAGGTGGCTGCTAAATGAGGTAAGAGACCATGGTGCCAGGGGTAAGGTACTGGCATGGATAGAAAATTGGCTGAATGGTAAAAGACAGAAAATAGTGATAGAGGGCTTTTTTCAGGATGCCAACTGGTGTTTAGTGGAGTTCTGCAGGGGTAAGTTCTGAGACCACAACTATTCACTTTTTTTGTTAACGATCTGGACAAAGGAACTGAGGGCATTGTTGCTAAGTTTGCAAATGACAGAAAGATAGGTTGAGGAGGAAGTGTGGTTGCAGTAGGACTTGGACAGGCTAGGAGAGTGGGCAAAGATTTGGCAGATAATATAATGTAGGAAAGTATAAGGTTGTGTACTTTGATAGGAAGAATAGTGGGTATAAACTATTCTCTAATTAGGGAAAAGCTTCAGAAATCTGGCACAAAGGGATTTGAGTCCTAGTTCAGGATTCTTAAGGTTAACATGCAGATTCACATGGCAATTAGGAAGGCAAATGCAATGTTATCTTTCATTATATGAGGCTAGAATGTAAGAGCAGGGATGTACTGCTGAGGCTGTATAAGGATTTGAAATATTGTGAGCATTTTTGGACCCTGTATCTAAGGAAGGCTGTACTGACATTAGAGGGGGCTCCAGAGCAGGTTTACAGGAATGAGCCTGAGGATGAAGGGCTTGTCATATGAGGGGCACTTAAGGATTCTAGGTCTGGACTCAATGGGAACTTAGAACGAAGTGGGGGGATCTGATTGAAACTTACAGAATACCAAGGGGCTTGATTAGAGTGGACATGGAGAAAATGTTTCCACTAGTAGGGGAGATTAGGACCCGAAGGCACAATCTCAGATGGGATAACCCTTTGTATTTGCGATGATGAGAAATTTCTTTAGCACGAGGGTTGTGAATCTGTGGCACTCATTACTATAGATGACTGTGGAGGGCAAGTTGTTAAGCATATCTAAGACAGAGATAGATAGGTTCTTGATTAGTAAGGGAACAAAGGTCCCAGGAAGAAGGCAGGAGAATGGGGTGGAGAAACGTTTCAGTCATGATGGAATAATGTAGTGGAATCAATGGGCTGAATGGCCAAATTCTGCTTCTGCATCTAATGGTTTTATGAAGACAGGCAGTGTGTAATACTTTGCTTTGATACTAGCATGGCCATTTTCAACCTCATTACACACATATTTAAGTATGTTCATCAGGAAAAAGGATCCTTCACAAGCGCTATTGAAAGACACCATCAACAAATGTTACTGGGAATTGGGTTTTAGTTGTGCTGAATTTGTAGAAGTGCTATGAATCTTCTACTGCTGTTTAAAGTTAGTGAAGTCACAGAGTATTTGTATTAAAAGATGCATTCACTCACCTTGACAATTCATATATGGCCATTAAGTTTCTTGTGACCCTACACCCAGCTTCACAGTGTTGCAATGCTGGCAATTTGCACTCACTACCTTCCTACTGTCTTTCTGGAGGATCTCCTGGTTACCTGTGGATAGCAGACACTTCCCCTTTCTATCTCCTGCAGCACTCCTCCTCCTGTGTCGCATTAGTGTTACTTGCAGCATGTTCCCAGGCCTGTTGTGTCTTATTCATTCTTCTTGCACATCAGATACTCTACCACAGCTACAAAAGCTTGTGTGGTCAGGTTGCATATACCTATTAAGATGCATAAGTTATTTTAAGTATTTCAGACAAGCTTTAAATGCTGCAGGACTCTTGGGCCCGCTGTTGAGATGTGCACCAATCTGCAGCACATGTAGTGGTGGATAGTGAAATAACTCCACAAAGGCCAGTATCCTGTCACTAAGTCATCCTTTATTTCCACATGGAGAGTCCTTGACACTGATCCAGCTCCCTCAGAGCCAGTTCTCAGGGTGAACACTCTGACACTGCTGTGTATTTTTAAAAATTTGTTTTATTAAACAGTACAGTTTATAAACAATTAACATTAACAGCTGTATATGAAGAAACAGCAATTTTACAAGGGGGAGGAATGGCAAAGCCAGGCCTTAAACCCTACTGTTCAACCAGTTTTCAGGAAAATGAGGACAAGCCTCAAATCCCACTTACAGTCATCACAACAGTAACAGTAACAAATACATGCAAGACAATCCAATTAGATAAAAAACAGTGCATAGAATACACCCCCCACTCCACCCCAGCAACCCAGCAAGCCACCTATCCCTCTCACCTTCTGGCCACTCTAAGGCAGCCTGCCCCTATGCCCCTTCCGGCTCTCAGTCAGCCCCATACCCCTTCTGGCTTTTGCCCTGACACACCTTCCAGCCACCTCTAGGTCAGTCCGTCCTGTTTTCCCACCTTCCCCCACCCCCGCATGACAGCGATCAGGACGGCATAACCCCTTCCAGCCCCGGTACCTGCCCGGGGTGACAGCGCTGACAATTGCCTACCAGTCTTCCGGCCTGCCCCTATGTACCATCCAGCTCTCACCCACCCCGACGCACCACCCAGCCTGTGGACTGCCCTAACACACCTTACGGCCACCTCGAGGATAGCCCACCCCTTCCCTGGGAAGGTGGCGCACAGGGCAGCCCACAAGCCTTCTGGATCTCGGCCTGCCCCTACGCGCCTTCTGGTTCTCAGCTGCTCTGACACACCTTTCGGCCACCTCAAGGACAGCTTGTCCCAGTTACCACTTCCCAGGACGACAGCGCTCAGATCCGCCTACACACCTTCTTGCTCTAGATGGGACTGGCATCAGGGCAAGCCTACTCATCTTCCAGTCCACAGGATGGCCTACCCACCCTCACGGGGTGACAGTTTTCAGGATGACGTATGGGCCTTTCATCTCGCAGTGAGGCCTGCCATACCCAGGGACACACCAGACAGTGCAGGTGATAAACCCAACAACCAACACGACAGAGTCAATTATTGACAAAGAGAGTCCCTTCTGATACACAGAATCCATTAACATAAACAATTCTCTTCAAAATGTAGAGTCCATTCCTAGGAATGGGGTCCACTCCAGTATACAAAGTGCATTGTCAGAAATAGAGTTCACTCCAGTATACAGAATCCATTGCCAAAAACAGAGTCCACAACTGAGGGCAGAGTCCATTTCTGAAGGCAGCAAATGCTCACCTCCCAGCACACACACAGGTGTTCAGTCTTTACTGAGGCCTAGTCCACCGACAAAGGGACAGGCCTAACCACAGGAACAGCTCATCTGGAAAGGTGCAATTTCTCACAGGGGCTCAGCCCAAGTGCCAAAAAAAGTGAAAACACACACAAAAAAGAAAGAAAACCAGAGTGCAAGGGCTAAGCCTTGCCACAAAATTAGCATTTCCCTTTTCCCAAAGTAAAAGAGAAGGGTAACCACACCGGCAATATCCAGCCAATGAAACAACAATTCCTTAAGGAAAACTGAGTTACACCTGAAACACATTGACTGTGTCGATCAGGAAGTTTAAAAAAAAATCAGTCCTCAATAAGAAAGTAACTGGCTGTAAGTACAACAAACTTTTATCCACCCACCTCCATAACCAGCGCTCCTCGGAAATGCCATTAGCCATGCGGCTGACGCAGCTACCACCCCCACGGTGAGTGATGATGTCACTTCCGCCCCCATCATGGCCACTCCCACAACCACTTCCGGCCCTCACATCATCGCTGATGCCACACGCTCAGTGACTTCCGCCACCCCTACTGCCATGACCACCACCACTTCCGCCCCCACCAGCGCCATTCACCTGCATTCTGCTGACTCACTGAGGACGAACGATCAGTCCTCAGCAAAGGACTCACCTTCATCCCCCTCTGTCCACGCATCAATGAATTTAATACACGACGTGACATCGAACAATTCTTCCGTCGCCTCCGCCTCTGAGCTTACTTTCACAATTAGGACTCCCGCCCACCTTCTGAGGACCCCTTCGCCCACCTCCAACACACTGCATCCACCTGGACACCCCGCGCTGGCCTATTACCTGCCTTCGACCTCTTCATTTCCAACTGCCGCCGGGACATTAACCGCCTCAACCTGTCGACCCCCCTCCCCCACTCCAACCTCTCACCCTCACAACGCACAGCCCTCCAATCCCTCTGCTCTAATCCCAACCTCACCATTAAGCCAGCGGATAAAGGCGGCGCAGTGGTAGTCTGGCGCACTGACCTCGACACTGCTGAAGCCAAACGCCAACTCGAGGACACCTCTTCCTACTGCTCCCTAGACCATGACCCCACCCCCCATCATCAAACCATCATCTCCCAGACCATACAGAACCTCATCGCCTCAGGAGATCTCCCACCCACAGCTTCCAATCTCATAGTCCGGGAACCCCGCACTGCCCGGTTCTACCTCCTTCCCAAGATCCACAAGCCTGACCACCCTGGCCGACCCATTGTCTCAGCATGCTCCTGCCTCACTGAACTCATCTCTACCTACCTTGACACTGTCCTATCCCCCCTAGTCCAGGAACTCCCCACATACGTTCGAGACACCACCCACGCCCTCCACCTCCTCCAAGACTTCCGTTTCCCCGGCCCCCAACGCCTCATCTTCACCATGGATATCCAATCCCTCTACACCTCCATCCGCCATGACCAGGGCCTCCAAGCCCTCCGCTTTTTCCTCTCCTGATGTCCCCAACAGTACCCTTCCACTGACACTCTCATTCGTTTGGCCGAACTGGTCCTCACACTTAACAATTTCTCCTTTGAATCCTCCCACTTCCTCCAGACCAAAGGCGTAGCCATGGGCACATGTATGGGCCCCAGCTATGCCTGTCTCTTTGTTGGCTACGTGGAGCAGTTGATCTTCCGTAATTACACAGGCACCACTCCCCACCTCTTCCTCCGCTACATTGATGACTGCATTGGCGCCACCTCGTGCTCCCGCGAGGAGGTTGAGCAATTCATCAACACCAACACATTCCACCCTGACCTTAAATTTACCTGGACCATCTCTGACACCTCCCTCCCCTTCCTGGACCTCTCCATCTCCATTAGTGACGACCGACTTGACACTGACATTTTTTACAAACCCACCGACTCCCATAGCTACCTGGATTACACCTCTTCCCACCCTATCTCTTGCAAAAATGCCATCCCGTATTCCCAATTTCTCCGCCTCCGCCGTATCTGCTCCCAGGAGGACCAGTTCCACCATAGAACACACCAGATGGCATCCTTCTTTAGGGACCGCAATTTCCCTTCCCACGTGGTTAAAGATGCCCTCCAACGCATCTCGTCCACATCCCGCACCTCCGCCCTCAGACCCCACCCCTCCAACCGTAACAAGGACAGAACGCCCCTGGTGCTCACCTTCCACCCTACAAACCTTCGCATAAACCAAATCATCCGCCGACATTTCCGCCACCTCCAAAAAGACCCCACCACCAAGGATATATTTCCCTCCCCATCCCTTTCCGCCTTCCGCAAAGACCGTTCCCTCCGTGACTACCTGGTCAGGTCCACACCCCCCTACGACCCACCCTCCCATTCTGGCACTTTCCCCTGCCACCGCAGGAACTGTAAAACCTGTGCCCACACCTCCTCCCTCACCTCTATCCAAGGCCCTAAAGGAGCCTTCCACATCCATCAAAGTTTCACCTGCACATCCACTAATATCATTTATTGTATCCGTTGATCCCGATGTGGTCTCCTTTACATTGGGAAAACTGGGCGCCTCCTAGCAGAGCGCTTTAGGGAACATCTCCGAGACACCCGCACCAATCAACCAAACCGCCCTGTGGCCCAACATTTCAACTCCCCCTCCCACTCTGCCGAGGACATGGAGGTCCTGGGCCTCCTTCACCGCCACTCCCTCACCACCAGACGCCTGGAGGAAGAACGCCTCATCTTCCGCCTCGGAACACTTCAACCCCAGGGCATCAATGTGGACTTCAACAGCTTCCTCATTTCCCCTTCCCCCACCTCATCCTCGTTTCAAACTTCCAGCTCAGCACTGTCTCCTTGACTTGTCCAGACTTGTCTGACCTGCCTATCTTCTTTTCCACCTATCCACTCCACCCTCTCCTCCTTGACCTATCACCGTCATCTCCTCCCCCACTCACCCATTGTACTCTATGCTACTCTCTCCCCACCCCCACCCTCCTCTAGCTTATCTCTCCACGCTTTAGGGTCACTGCCTTTATTCCTGATGAAGGGCTTTTGCCCGAAACGTCGATTTCGCTGCTCGTTGGATGCTGCCTGAACTGCTATGCTCTTCCAGCACCACTAATCCAGTATTTGGTTTTCAGCATCTGCAGTCATTGTTTTTACCTATATAATTTAGCCAGTTTAGGAATCAGGTTTCCTCCAAAAACAAACAGAAACCAACAGGAACAGTACACACTGGATGTGGCCCAGCCAGCACAGAGTCAGTCCCCTCCCTGACACAAATTGGAGAATCCTGAACACTGATCCAGCCCCCTCAGAGCCAGTGCTCAGGGTGAGCAGAAGCTCTGACACTCCTGTTTATATTTAGGCAAAAGTGAGGGCTTCAGATGCTGAAAACCAGAGTCTAGATTAGAGTGGTGCTGGAAAAGCACAGCAGGTCAGGTAGCATCTGAGGAGCAGGAAAATCGCCATTCCTGATGAAGGGCTCTTAACCTGCTGTACTTTTCCAGCACCACTCTAATCTAGACTCCTGTTATTATTTGTCAGCCAGAGCTCCCTGATTGGACTAGAGTATCAGCCCCAATCAGGGATGCCTAGAACACATTTTCCAGTTCTAGGGAATGTGCCTGCCCTGGAGAAACATCTAAGGACTTTGTCCAAGTTCTCTGCATGCTCCTTATTGGTCTTCCTTGTTATTAGCACGTCACCTAAAAATTGGACAGGCTGATGATACCCTAAATGGCAGTCTCATATATTGGTATAAGTCCTTATGTTATTAATTATAGCATATTTCTTGGAATCCTCATCTAACCACAATTGCAAGTAAGCATTGTTTATGTCCAGCTTTGTGAAGGACTGCTTCCCTGCCAGCTTTGTGTATAAATTCTCTATATAAGGGATTGGGTATTTATCCAGCTGTGAACAGTTGTTTACTGTTTGTTTAAAATCCCTACAAAGGCCAATCGACCCATCGGGCTTCACCAATGATACAACCAGTGCTGGCCATTTTTCAAACTCCACTGACTTGATGATTCCTTCACTTTCCAGCCTTCTTATTTCTGCCGTAAAGCAAAAGGCACTGAGTGGTCCTTGCAGAATCAAGAAATTGCTTCCTGGTCAACATGCAAGGTGTCCTTGGCTCCATTAATCATTCCTAGACCTTCCTTAAACACATCCGGGTATTTCATTAGGACTTCATTCAGGCAGTCATTTTCTAATCAAAAAATGTTGAGCCAATCAAGGTGTATCTTTCTCATCCAATTTCACTCCATCAAGCTTGACTCAGCCTTTTACTACAATTAGTGGTAACTGAACCAGCTGCTTCTCATAAGAGACCAGAACTGAAATTGTACCCTTTAGACTGTTTTGGTTCCCCAGTTAAGTTTCTCAATTGAGCGAAAGTCTTACACAAACCTAAAAGTTGGTGACCAGAGCGAATTTTGTTCAAGACTGGTTCTCTGATGACTGAAACGACCGTGCTGATATCAACCTCCATTAGAATCGGGATGATCATTTAACCAGCAGTTTATTTTGGTTCTGATTTGGATGTTGCATTTTAACCATTCCGAACCAAATGTAGGTGGACTTTCTGAGGTACACATGGTCATGGATAGCAGCCTATGAATTATTTTACTTAATTTAGGTCTAATGGAATTCTATTGCTGACTTGTCCACATACCGGCAGCAGCTGCCGGCCTGGATCCTAAAAAAAAACTTTAATTGTTTGACTGAGACTAGCTTTGGGATTTTGCTGTGGGCTGACCTAGAGTCCTTATGATCAGGATATGTCCTGAATGAGGCCATGCAATTGCCTTCACTCAAGTGGAGTTTTCCAAGCTTAACTGGACCGGCAAAGTTGTCCACTTCCATTGGAAAACCTTGCAATTCATGCACTCCACTTGCCACGTTTTCCAATAGCCAGTTACAGTGCCTATTTGAAGTCCAGTTGGGCTTCAACTTGTAGGTACCTCTACATGGATACATCATTTATCCTAAAAACAAATCATCTCTCAGCATCTCATGAAGAGTTAACCAAAGTCACATTTCTCTGCCAGTTATCTTAACTTAGTCAAAAATCTCAATTAGGAATCCCCTGGTTCTTGAATTGCTTAGTAAAAGTGATAACGTTTCAGATTAGAGGAGACTGGGGGTCATAATATTTCTTACTTAAAGAAAAGCTTTTCATATCTGGTACCTCAGGGAAAGTAAGGCTCTTAATAACCAAAAAGGCTGAGGGTCTACAAGGCGTCAGGGGAGTTACTCATTGCTTTTCATCTGTCTCATTGTCATTTGCTTTGAAACAAACACAAATTCTTTCCACATACTGGGCTCAGCTTTTGACAGCAGAATTGAATGAGCCAAGCTTCCCAAATAATGGCATGATGTCAGAAATAGTTATTCCAATTCAAGGATGACTGTTGTGAGTAAATTTCTTCAGGAGGGTGCCCTTTCTCTTGAAGCGACTGAAATAATGTCACGAAGGCCAGTGTCCCATGACCAAGTCACCCTTTACTTATATGTGGTGAGTCCTTGACACTGATCCAGCTCCCTCGTAGCCAGCTCTCAGAGTGAAAAGATGTCTGACACTCCTGTTCTTATCTGTCAGCCAGAATCCTTCGTGGACCAGATTAACAGCCCCACTCAGGGAAGTCATATTCTTTGAGGCCCACCTGGCTGACTTTTTTTTTGCAATCACTTTACAGATGTAATGCTTTAATGATTTAATTTAGAAGGCAGCATGGAATTTTACCTGATCTTTGCAGTACCACAAATAATGTCAGCTCATCTTGGATCGCAATCCCTATGCCTCATTTGTGGGTCTGTGACAATTTTTCTGCTAAGCTGACTCCATCTATCTTCCCAGAAAAACCTTGTCTGACATGAGCCTAGACAGCAAATATACTCAAGTTCTTTGAGATCCTTGATAATTAATGCTTTTCAGGTGCTAACATGTGTTTAGACTTTTGTGCAAAATGCATTTACCTTCTAACTGTATGTGAAAAGAACATAGAAACACTGGGACAGGGATCAGTACAATGCAGTGATTACTCTTTCAAGGCTTACAATTGACAATCATAATAAACAGACATAAGTTTTCATCAGAATTGTTGAATTCTCAGAGGTTCTTTTAATTATCCACAAGAGAGGTCCTTGTTAATTAACCTTCTTGTTACCAACTGAGGGGTGAAGTAAAAAAGGAGTTGAGCAGTTCGTCCCTCCTCAGCCAGCAGCTCGACAATTTGGAGTATCCGTCCTGGAACAGTAAAAATTTGGGGAACCTTATTCCAATCCACAGACTGGTCAAACCACCTGAAAATCTTTTCTGCTCTTACAGCCTGTGTAAAATTCAATGAAAATTCAATATTACTGAAATGTTCTCCTCTCCCATATTGGATATTGATATAGCAAACAGATAAAGTTCAATTTAATGATCCATTTGCTTTGAAAAAGTAATGAATTCTTTCCAAAATTGATTCCAAAATTCCACCAAAGAATTGAACAGTTTGCTCATCCAGAAAGAAGAACCAGTAAAACTGGTGAATGAGAACTACTGGTCTGATGCATCTTTTGTACTTCAGTTGGAGCTCCAGCATGACTAGAGCATTCATTTACAAATAATACTGTTTATTCATTAGTTTTCTCCGTCCTGTCAGGGAATCATCCGTTAGAATCCAGCCTTTTTCTATACATATCAAAGACAGTATATGTGGAGCACTGTCTGATGACCTAAGGTCAAAGATCTTTTCCTATGTAAACATTTCCACCAAGGGGCACGTGGTGTGGCACATTTAACTGAACGGGATCCTCTATTGTAATGGCGCAGACCTGTCCTTTACAGCACAGTAAACTGAGAGAATCTGTTTAAAGCAACACTGTGTTTGTGTCCTAAAGGTTAGATTAGATTACTTACAGTGTGGAAACAGGCCCTTCGGCCCAACAAGTCCACACCGACCTGCCAAAGTGCAACCCACCCATACCCCTAAGCTAACACTATGGGCAAATTAGCATGGCCAATTCACCTGACCTGCACATTTTTGGACTGTGGGAGGAAACCCACACAGACACAGGGAGAATGTGCAAACTCCACACAGTCAGTTGCCTGAGGTGGGAATTGAACCCAGGTCTCTGGCGCTGTGAGGCAGCAGTGCTAACCACTGTGCCACTGTGCCGCCCACAAAGGTCTGCCATAGCTTCAAACAACCACTATTGAAGTGATCACTGGTAGCACTTCAACAACTAAAGATGGTGTCCTGTTTTCCCCAATCTTCCTCACATTCATTTTTCCCTTATCCTTTAGTCTACAAGTTATTTTTTGATTTAAAAGCTGCCGTTGGTCTGAGCATCACCTCTTAGATTATCCCTACCCTCAACGCAACCTTTCTCCTTCAAAACCTATGAAATTCAACCTGAGCAGGCAGTGGTGGAACAGATGTAGATGGAAGCACATCAGGAAGGTAATTATCTAAAAGAAACATGCTAATTCGGCCCAGAGGAAATCAATAAACAACTAACCTGAAAGTAGTAGATGATACCTTTAAACAGCACTGGTGGGGGTTCAGGTTCTTCTTCCTGTTGCTGAATGCATGTACAGCTATATGAAGTTCTTTCTGAGAGGGAGCTATTTGGAGCCTTCAGAAAATAGCAGTGCAAGAGTCAGTACAATATTATATTGTGCTAAGCTCTGCCTACCCTACATAACTATCTATCAATGCTCAATCCTCCTGTGCCATTGCCCTTGCCAAAATGGCACCTGGAGTGACTTGTCCTAGAAGCATTAACACCTGGCACAAATGCCCTTTTGCTACAAAAATAACACACATTTGTTAACGATACAGGCATCATGCAACTGTAGTTTGCAAACAGTGTGATATTCAACATTGAACACCACCAATAAGTCATTTGAATATCAAGGACTTTGCGGAAGACATTACCTTTACTTTGACATGGAACAGGGGTGGTCTTCTTTTTTCTCAGCACCAATGTTGTCTGGGGCTTTTGCAGCAGTTACATGTTGAGAGGAAAACAAAAGCAGCTTACGGGATTTTAAAGTCATTCATTAGCGCACCATCTGGCATCACAGGAGAAAAATGGCATTTAATATCACAGCTAACTATTCCTCAAATATCTTCTTTTGCCAAGAAATGGAAAAAAATGTAATGGTCAGCTTGCTAAATTTCTCCAATGAAATTGAATACAGTAACTTTAATACAGTGTGGAAAGTACATTGATTGTATTAGCAACTTGTGAGTACTATTAATTTTCTTCTTATTGAAACAAGTCAAATGATTTTGGACTGACTGGACTGACAGCCTCATTCACACCTTTATTAATAGCTAGATGCAGATTGGCAGCCTCTATAATTCTAGTGGCATTGGTTAGAAGAGTTTGAAAGTTACATTTATATTTCTGAATTCCAGAAACCACAGATAAGCAAGTCTGCATTTAACAAAAATGTTCTCTTTAAACTGATAATTAATAGACTCTGTATTTTCATGTTCATATAATCATTCTTACTTTATATTGACTGATGTTTTAAATGTTATTTATTACATTATTCCAAGCTGTTTTCTTGAAGAGGATTTTGTCTTGAAGAGGCATTCTTACTGTCTAATCATATCTGTTGCAATTCCTCATGCAGATACATTTGCGCCATTTGGATTCATACTCTGTATTTTTGTCATAGAATTAAAATAAAATAAAATGGGATTTTTTTTTAGTTTTTATTCCATCATTCATTTCTAAAATGTGCCATTTATTTTGACAGAAGGTAATGAATCCCAGAACAGTCTGCACCCCATTACAACAGTGCAAAATGTGAAATTGAATTCTGTGATATTGTGTGTGAAGTCGAAACCGAAAAGCAGAGAGACATCTGCATTCAGTTGGGATCATATATCCTCAGGCAGATTGTCTCATCTGATTAATAGGATAATGTGAGTCATCCACAGAGATCTCCAGAAATCACTAACTAACCACACAGCAAAACCCTTAGCAGTATTCTGCAAGGAAAACAGCAGATTCAGAGGAAACATGATTGTAATCAACCAGAACACACAGGTAATATGCTGTGCCAAATGCTGGCAATAGAAAAAAATATTTTCAAATACAGGAAAGATTATATAAAACTCAAAATGTACAATGAGGTCCAGAAAACATTCCACAATACAACTAACAAAGGTAAAGCATAATCCTGATAACAAATTCAGACTCAGGGAAATCAAGATATGTATACAGACGTACAAAAAGTGTTAACTACTGATTTAGACTTCGCACTTTCTGATTAATTATCAACAGAGTGTAGTAAGGTTGACCAAAGGAGCTACAGATGTCTCAGGTTATTAAAGGACAAAACCACATTTTTACATTTGGACTAGATTTTAAATGATATCACAAATACTGCTGGAAATTGCACTGCAAATGTTGACCACGCCAAGAACATAGATCTCATCTCAATGATGGAATATGTTATACATTGGGTTCCTAGATGAAAGGCAGTTTATTTATGGACAAACTATCTGTTACAGTTGTGGACCCTACAAAGGGTAGACCTAATTTCTTATTCATTTGCATTTTTAAAACACACTTTTGTTTATAGTTGAAGCTGTAATTTAACAGATGAAATAGACAGGTTCCACCTAAATGATCATGGTGCCTAATTTTCAGCCAGTCAGATTGAAATTAACAGAGCAGCAATAGCCTCAAAGTAAGCTCATGAGAATTATTGTTCCATATGCTGAGTCTTGGCGACCTTTTTTGGGAAAAGGGCCTTCCTCTGGGGAACAATGACCAGTTATATCAGTTTGTAAGTATCTTGGCTATGCAAAACAGTGTTGTTAAGATTTGGATTGTAATGTTATGTGGCATGTTAATGAAGTATACCTCATACTTAATCTCCCATGTAGGAGAAAGTGGGGGCTGCAGATGCTGGAGATTAGAGTCAAGAGTGTGGTTTTGGAAAAGCACAGCAGGTCAGGCAGCTTCGGAGGAGCAGGAGAATCGACGTTTCAGGCATAAACCCTTCATCAGGAACCGTAATTTCCTGTGTGTCCTGATACTGTCTGTGGCCTAATAATAGAACTTAAGAGGATTGTTAGCTTCTCCCAAAATGGTTCTTTTATATTTTGGAATAATGTACTGCTTTGCTTGTCCCTGTCTGTTATTATTTCTCTGACATCATATGAACTGGCAAGCTGCAGCATGATACCCATTTGAAGTGTGATTTGGATGAAACCTGAGCTAAAATGGCTGGGGCCTTATCAGACTGGTGGGTAGCTAAATTGCTGTACAGCCATCGATGAAAATCAGTCACCATTTTATGTTTGAGGTGCATCTGTACCCTTTTGAATAATAAGTGTGGATAATGACGTTCAGAACTTGGCTAATGGGAATTACACATCTAATAGGGCAAAGGCTGCATCAACATACACAGTTGACTTGTTCAGCTCATTGAACTACGTTATGATAATGACTACCTTCGCTGATGTTAGTTCAACTCCGTCACACAATTATGCACAATATAATTTCCAGTCAGTTCCCTTGGTGACACTTATCACTTTTTGTTTAAACACAAATATTCTAAAATATCAACAGAAATGAGCAGAAACAAACATAAAATTAATAACTAAACTTTATAACTCTGTGAATCGACTGCAAAACTTGTTCATAAGCAGGCTGCAGAAAATATATTCCCAATCCCACTGACTTTTCCATTAATTTGTTCCCCACTTCCCACATTCATAGCCGTAGGAGAACAAATGAGCATAAAGATGATTTGTGTTGATGACCAGGACCACCCTTTTGGATAACAAGGAACAAATGGTACTTTTTCTTCACTGCAGTGATTCAGCAACTCCACCACTTCATAATAATAACAAAGAATTATCTTAAATCAGATAAAAGATCTCGAGCAAGAAACATAACTGTTTGAGGGAATCGTATTGCTCCATTGCTGAGTATGATTACTCAGCTCTAAACAAATAACTTACCATTATTCAAAGTCATTTTGGTTCAATTTTCACCTGATTTGAATAAGCTGAGAGACAACGAATGCTGTTTCGAAAGGGCTCTTGCAGTACAATGGTGGTGTCCATTCCCCCGGACTAAAAGGCCCAGGTTCAAGTCCCACCTACTCCAGAGATGTGTAATAACATCTCTGACCAGGTTGATAAGGAAAAATAGGTTAAATTAACAAAAAAGGTCAAATGCTAATTTAGTGGCTAATAGATGAAAAAAATACCAAGAGTCATTTGGATATTAAAAAAATGCTGATTTAGTGAGGTGATGGCCTAGTAGTATTATTGATAGACTATTAATCTAAAGACCCAGGCAATGTTCTGGGTTTGAATTCCTTCATGATAGAAGGTGAAATTTAAACTTAATTAATATTTGGAATGAAGACTCCAATAATGACCTTGAAAGCGGTGCTGATTGTCAGGGGAAGCAACTAGGTTCATAATGCCCTTTAGGGAAGGAAATCTGATTCCTTACCTGGTCTGGCCTTCATGTGACTCCAAGCCCACAGCAAGGTGGTTGATACCTATATGACAGGAAAACAAATATTGATTTGGAATGTTTTTGTGATGCAATGGTAGTATTCTTACCTCTCAGCCAGGAGGGTCTAGGTTCATGTCCCACCTGCTCCAGAGATGTGTTATAATGTACTGCAACAGGTTGATTCCAAAGATATTGATTTAGGTAATGTAGCAGTGGGTACTGTTATATAAGCTAATGGTTTTGATACCAGTACCCATTGCTGTTAATGGTGAATTTGACCATCAGGCCATAAGACATAGGAGCAGAAACTAGGCTATTCAGCATATCAAGTCGGCTCCGCCATTCAGTCATGGCTGATAAGTTTCTCAATCCCTTTCTCCCTGTAACCCTTGATCCCTTTGACAACCAAGAACATATCTATGTCTGCCTTAAACATAATCAAAGTCCTGGCCTCCACAACCTTTTGTGGCGATGAATTCCATAGATTCACCACTCCCTGGCTGAAAAGTTTCTCTTTATCACTGTTCTAAAAGGTCTTCTCTTTATTCTAAGGCTGTGCCCTCACGTCCTAGTCTCTCGTGCCAATGGAAACATCTTCCAAACATCCACGCTGTCCAGACCATTCAGTATTCTGTAAGTTTCAATTAGATCCCCCCTCATCTCTCTAAACTCCATCAAGTATAGACTTGAAGTCCTTTTCATTCCTGTGATCATTCTCATGAACATCCTCTGGGCCTGCTCCAGGGCCAGTACATCCTTCCTGAGGTATAGCACCCAAAATTGCTCACAATACTTTGAATGTGGTCTGACCAGAGCCTTATAAAGCCTCAGAAATACATCCCTACTTTTATATTCTAGTTCTCTCAAAATAAATGCTGACATTGTATTTGCCTTCCTAACTACCAACTCAACCTGCAAGTTTACCTTAAGAGAATCTTGGACTAGGACTCCCAAGTCCCTTTGCACTTTAGATTTCTGAATTTCCTCCCCATTTAGAAAATAGACTGTGCCTCTATTCTGGGAGCATTAGCTCTTCAACACATTCCTGATGAAGAGTAACGTTGACTCTAGTGCTCCTCTGATGCTGATTGACTGGCTGTGCTTTTCCAGCACCACACTTTCTGACTCTGGTCTCCAGCATCTGCAGTCCACACTTTCTCCTGTGCCTCTATTCTTCTGATCGAAGTGCATGACCTCACACTTTCCTATGTTGTATTCCACCTGCTACTTTGCCCACTCTCCTAATCTATCTAAGTCCTTTCACAGCCTCTCTGCCTCCTCAATGCTACCTGTCCCTGCACCTATCTTTGTATCATTTGCAAACTTAGTCGGAATATCCTCAGTCCCTTCATCTAGATTATTAGTGTACAGAATGAAAAGTTGTAGTCCCAGAACTGACCCTTGTGGAACACACTTGTCATCAACTGCCATCCTGAGAAGGACACTTTTATCCCCACTGCCTGCTTTCTGCCAGACAGCCAATCTTCTATCCATGCTAGTACCTTGCCTCTAACACCATGGGCCCCTATCTTGCTCAGCAGTCTCCTGTGCAGCACCTTGTGAAAGGCCTTCTGGAAGTCCAGATAGATAACATCCATTGGCTCTCCCTGGTCTAACCTGCTCATTACTTCCTCAAAGAATTCTATCAGATTTATCAGGCATGACCTTCCCTTGATGAAACCATGTTGACTTTGCTCTATTTTCCCATGCACTTCCAAGTATTCAGAAATCTCATCCTTCACAATGGGCTCCAAAATCTTACCCAACGACTGAGGTCAGGCTAATTGGCTTGTAATTTCGCATCTTTTGCCTTACTCTCTTCTTAAAGGGGGTGTTACATTAACAATTTTCCAGCAATCGGGTACCCTCCCTGACTCCAGTAGTTCCTAAAAAATAACCACTAGTGCCTCCACTACCTCTTCTGCTATCTCCTTTAGAACTCTGGGGTGGAGTCCATCTGGCCCAGAATTACTTATCCATCTTTAGGCCATTCAATTTTTCTAGTACCTTCTCCTTGGTGATGGCCACCATACTCACTTCTGCCCCCTGACTCTCTTGAATGTCTGGGATGTTACTTGTGTTACTGACACAAACTACTTATTCAGTTCCTCCACCATTTCTATGTTCCTTATTACTACTTCTTCAGCATCATTTTCCAGCAGGCCAATGCCCACTTTTGCCTTTCTTTTGCCCTCTATATATCCAAAGAAACACTTGCAATCATCTTTTATGTTACTGTCTAGCTTACCCCCATATTTAATGTTGTCCGTCCTTATTTCTTTTTTTGTTGTCCTCTATTGGTCTTTGTAGGCTTTCCAATCCAATCGCTTCCCACTGCCCTTCGCTGCATTATGTGCTTTCTCTTTTGCTTTTATGCTGTCCCTGACTTGCTTTGTCAACCAGGGTTCCCTCATCCTCTCCTTAGAATGTTTCTTTCTCCTAGGGATGATTTTTTTTTGCTGTGTCTCCCAAATTACTCCCAGAAACCCCAGGCATTGCTGTTCCTCTGTCTTTCCCGCTGGGCTCCTCTCCCAGTCAATTCTGGTCAGCTCGTCCCTCTTGCCTCTATAACTGCCTTTATTCAGAAGTAATACCATTATGTCTGATTCCATCTTTTTCCTCTCAAATTGCAGAGTAAATTTCATCATATTGTGATCACTGTCTCTTAAGGGTTGCTTCACCTTAAGCTCCCTTATCAAGTCTGTCTCATTGCACAACACTAAATCCAGAATTGCCTGTTCCCTAGTGGGCTCCACCACAAGCTGCTCAAGAAAGCCAACTCATAGACATTCCACAAATTCCTTTTCTTGTGATCCACCACCAACCCGATTTTCCTCGTCCACCTGCATATTAAAATCGCCCAAGATGACTGTAACCTAGCCCTTCTTACACATCTTTTCTATTGCTTGGTGTATCTTGTGACCCAAATCCTAACTACTGTTTGGAGGCCTGTACATAACTCCTACTATGGTTATTTTTTAACCTTTGCAGTTCCTCAACTTTACCCACACAGATTCTCTATCATCTGATCCTACTTTGTTTCTTATTATTGACTTAATTTCATTTTTTACTAATAAAGCAACCCACCGCCTCTGCCCACCTGCCTGTCCTTCTTATAGGATGTATATCCTTGGATACTTAGCTCCCAATCCTGATCCCCTTACAGCCAAGTCTCTGTGATGCCCATGACATCATACCAGTCAATTTTGATCTGAGCCACAAGCATTTGCTTTATCCAAGCATTTACAATAGCTTTATCCAATCTAAGGAATTCACACAGTCTTTGGGTGGAGATAATTGAAGTCCACACCATCCTTAGCAGAGAACAGATGTATTTAGTAATTATACCTGACTGGTAATGTAAGTGGGAGAAAGTGAGGAATTACGAAGACCTCAGGCTTAAAATGTCGACTCTCCTGCTTCTCGGATGCTGCCTGACCAGCTGTGCTTTTCCAGCACCACACCTTTTGGTAATGTAAGTTGTACTTATTGCCATCCTGAAATCTCCAGACTGCGTCTCTGGGCTCTGCACTCTCTGTCATGCATCACAGTATCCTCGCCTTGTATTGTGTTGCCTTGCCATTTTGCACTTTGTCCTCTCAGCCAGACATTCCAGGCTCATATTACAACTGTAATGCCATGCTGTTTAGCATAGACACAATGGAAGAAAGCTTGATCCTGGCTGTTAGAAGGTCTCAGTCAATTCAAAGGGGATAGCTTTTGATCAGGAGTTCTCAGTGCAGTAAGTCAAGGGCAGCCTCTGATTTTAGTCAAAGTCTTGCAAAAAATCAGCCATTCACTCACAGGAATCAGAGGCAGGATGTTCATCACATGGGTGGTGACAAGAGTTGAAAGTATAGTGCTGGAAAAACACAGCAGGTCAGGCAGCATCCAAGGAGCAGGAGAATCGACATTTTGGGTAAAGCCCTTCATCAGTGGTGACAAGTTGAATGTCAGGCACTCACCATTTATCTTGAGATTTTCTGTCCTTTTGCGGGTTATTTTCTTGCAGGAGGCAGATTTACAGAGGAATAAAAGTGGGTAGCGCAGATGGTGCAGATGGGAGGTGTCCCGAGTGAGTGAGTAGGCAGTGCAGAGGGCATTCAGGATTAATGGTGTTAGGGTCAGGGTGGGTGACAGCGAGTAAGGCAAGTTTTTTTTTAAGTTCACTTATGGACATTGCTAGCTGGGCCAGCATTTATTGCCTGTTCCTAGTTTCCCTCAAAAAGGTGGGTGGTGAGTTGCCTTCTTCAACCATGTTCTTGGATGTTGCAGGCAATGGTGACAGTGATGTACTGATGTACTGGAGAGACAAACATGGCACTTACAATGGCAGAGTAGAGAATGTAATTGACCTTTTTTCTACATTGCTGGGTTTCTTTCCGATGGCTGAGATTGTTTAATCCTGGGTAGTAACCTCGGAACAGGCTGATATGATCTGGTGTGCGGGGGTCTCCATTACTAGGCCTGGGGAGGAGCATGTCCCATCTGTGCATACAGGGCACCTCTGAACCAAATGTTCTCATCTAGGTGCACAATAGGCTTTAAAGATGGTGTCTTTCAAGGGACACCAGTGAATTTCTGCATATCTGCTGAGTAATGAGCCATTCCAGGAATGGTGTCTGACAAGAGCCAGAATCAGATGTAATGGACACCATAGGGAGAGGGTAGGTAGTTTGTGAGGTGAGGTGCAGTGAGAAAATGTACATCGCCTTGCAGTGGAAAGTCATCCAAAAGCTTAGACACAGCTAGGACTTAGCCAAAAGATGTAAAATTCAACCTGCAATTCCCAACAGATGCAAAGGGGGAAAAGAAAGTAAAGAGTAATACTTGGAGATGAGTATACTGAAGCATACAAAATGAGTTGGTCCAGTATGTCTCATTCACTGGTTTTATTGGCTTTTCCTTGGACTGCAGCAGCTGTGGATGCAGCAACACACCAAAGTCAGCACTGGGGTGGACAAAGTTAAAAGTCACACAGCACCAGGTTAGAGTCCAGCAGGTTTATTTGGAGGCACTAGATTTTGAAGCACTGCTTCTTCATCAGGTAGTTTTGAAGCAGGACCATGCGACACAGAATTTATAGCAAAGGACTGCAGTGATACAAAGATACATTGAACAATGTTACATTGGAACCAGCAAATCCATTCTAAAAGATGAAAGTCTTAACAATCTAGGTTTGTTCAAAGTATCATTGTATCACTGTAGTCTTTTGCTATAAATTCTGCGTCTCATGGTCCTGTTTCACAACCATCTGATGAAGAAGCAGCGCTTTGGAATCTCATGCTTCCAAATAAACCTGCTGGATTCTAACCTGATGTTGTGTGACTTCTAACGTTGTCCACCCCAGTCCAACACCAGCTCCTCCAAATCATGGTTCAAAAAACAAACATTCATCAAGAAGGTGGTGAAAGGCATAGGTAGAAGAAGGTGGGAAAGAAACAAAGGAGAAAAAAATTCCAGATACACTTAGAAAAAGACCAATATGTTCATTAAGGAGGCTCCATAACAAGCAAATAAGCATTGGAAGCAAAATCAGATATTCCTTGGAGAAAAGAGGATTTGATTTTTTGAAAGATTACACAAAAGCCATAAAAGGAAGGCAAGGGAGTATAAAAGAGAATGTACACTTCCCATAATGCACATTGCCACAATTGAGGTTAGGCTCCAAAAGGGACACTTGAAGGAAAAGTGAAGTCATTTGTCCTGGCTAAAGACTTGGGCAGGTCACAGAATTTATTTGAGGTGGAAAAGATCAAACCTGAAGAACTCTAGTGAAAGAGTTCATTAGAAGATGAAAGTCAGGAAAAAAAGTAATGATTTAATCAGACAAGGACTCCATTTCACAATTTCAGCAGATTTATGAGGATCACAACCAGAGAACTTTATTTTTTTTAAAAATGAAGTGCCAGAAAGCTTTTGGTGCTTTAGACTGGAAAAGATGGGAAAAGTCTTTACCTGGGAAGAGGAAAGAAAACTCCATCTCAGCTGCAGAAGCTGGGAAAACTCTAAAGAAAGAAGGGAAAACCTGCAAAGCAGTGCATGGAGACTGTATTACAAAGATGTAGAAAGCTTGAAAGCTTGAAAACATTAAATTACTACAATACGGCCTGTAACACAACTTCAAGCTTCACTGAAGAACTCAATACACATTATCATAATAGACAGTCTAGCACACTTACAAAATTTTAAAAACATGAATGCAGGAACACAAGCTTAAAGAACAGCAGAGTACAGACAGTACTAAAATGACGCAGGTTTTATAATGTTTTACATTAGTAAGAATTAATAATCACATTAAGAAGAAATGGAAGGAGAAATGAGTCAGTGTCAGCACTGGAACAGCAAAGTTCTACAGATACAGATGACACTGCTGTCATTGCTCAGTCCTTTGTGAATTGGAGTTGGGATATTATGTTGAAGTCATACAGGACATTGTGAGGCCTCTTCTGGAGTACTGTGTCCAGTTCTGGTCACCCAGTTATAGGAAGGATATTATTCAACTGGAAAGGGTTCAGAAGAGATTAATCAGGAGGTTGCTGGGTATGGAAGGTTTGAGTTATAAAGAAAGGCTGGGTAGACTGGGACTTCTTTCACTGGAGTGTAGGAGATTGAAAGGTGACCTCATAGATGTTTATAAAATCATGACCAGATAGGGTTAATGGTAGTTGTCTTTTCCCTAGGATGGGGGATTTCAAGACTAGGAGAGACATTTTTAAGGTGAGAGGAGAGAGGTTTAAAAAAGACATAAGGGACAAATGTTTTAGAGAGAGAGTGCTTCATGCGTGGAATGAACTTCCTGAGGAAGTGGTGGATGTTGGCACAGTTACATTTAAAAAACATTTTAAAGTACATGAAGAAGAAAACCGTGAAGGGTTCTAGTTTAGTTTGGGATTATGTTCACCATGGACTGGTAGGACTGAAGGGTCTGCTTCCATGTTGTATGACTCGGTGAATCTGTGATTATTACAAAAGACAGATGCATTGATAATTCTGTCGATCAATTCCAGATGTAAGAAACAGTCATAGAACTGCAAAAAAGGAAGAAGAATGACAGGCAAAAAGTTTAATATAAGCAAACAATTGAGGCATTAATTGAAGCATTCATTGAGGAATTTACAATCCCAGTAACTTAACTTTCACTGAACATGTTTACGTCAATAGAAACTTTTAGTTTGAAGCTTCATATTACTGCTGAGGTCAGTGTCCTACCAGACAAATGAACATGGTTGAAGAAACAGTATCAACAGTTTAGAAAGATAAAACTATATGGCAAATTGGAATAACTGTCGAGAGTATATGAATGCTACAAGTTACACTGCAACACAGAGCACAAGAAGTTGAAAATGTTATGTAGTTCATAATCAACACTCCTCAAATTTTGACCATTGTGCATACTTGGGTCTTGATATCCTTATGATGGCTAAATGGGTCCCATTAGTTGAAAGAAAACAACTGGTTCAGTAACAAACTGTTGTCAACCAAAGAGCAACCAGTAGAAAATTTCATTGAGCATTGTATACTTGAGGAACCCAAGAAAGAGAAAGAAGCTGTTGAAATGACTTAGAATGGCAGAAAAGAAAAGTTCATATGGCCAAGAAGAAACATTGACCAACAAGCCATGAGTTACCAAGAATGTGCCATTATTCACTAATATTATGTCGAAGGATGGCCAAATGAGAATTCTGTCAGTTGGCTGAGAACACATACTTCATGCACAAACGGCATTTCACAAATATGGATGACTTGCTAATGTATGGCAAAAGACTAGTTATAACAGTTTCTGTGGTCACTCTGGCATTGACAAGTATATAACCAAGGAGAGAAAGTGAGGACTGCAGATGCTGGAGATCAGAGCTGAAAATGTGTTGCTGGAAAAGCGCAGCAGGTCAGGCAGCATCCAAGGAACAGGAGAATCAACGTTTCGGGCATCAGCCCTTCTTCAGGAATTCCTGAAGAAGGGCTGATGCCCAAAACGTCGATTCTCCTGTTCCTTGGATGCTGCCTGACCTGCTGCGCTTTTCCAGCAACACATTTTCAGCAAGTATATAACCAAGTCTTAGTCATCAGAGTGGTGGCAGAGATTTTAAAACAGATTAAAGGTCTGATAACTCATTATGAAATCTATGATTATACAAGATTGTCAGATCTGAAAAACATTCCTATCACCACTAAACATAAATCAGAAGATAAAATTCAGCAAAGCTGCAGGAAGAAGCAAATGCTGCGAACAAGGATGAGCACCTCAATTTACTAGACCTCATTTAGGAATCCTTATATTGTTCAGACAGCAAAACCAATCCATCAGTGGAGAAATGATCCATGAATTAGAACCAAAGTCAACAGTGGTCAGGTGGTAAGCTGGCCATTCTTACAAGTCCAAAGAGAGTGCATTCTGGAAAAATTGTGAAACATCCAGACAACCTGCCTTTTGAATTCAGGGATTTGGGCAGAGCTGAAGTGATGGTAAGTATAAAGTTGTAATATTGGTAAGGTTTCTGCATTGCATTCATTCCATCATGGGAAACCTGGCCAGAGATAGGAACACATCAGCAAATCAGTTGTATGTCCATTCTTTTAGATTATCCCGGCTGGTATACCACCTCCAAACTCCTGTCCAAAATATTAGGAAATATTTTCCTTGGATCAGAAAATCAAATAGGTTTCAGTCTCATAGTATCTAGATGTTTTCAAAATTAGAAAAGTTGTACATAGATTAAAGGACAAAATAGAATTTCAACAGAATTAATCATATTAAAGTACATTAAACAGCCTTATGTGAAACTAGAAAAATGTATAAATTCTGAAAGGTAAAGAATGATTTCATGGGAACTGAATTTTAAAATATTAAACTTAGAAGAATAATAAATTATATAACTTTAATACTGCAATGTACATCCAGATTTTGTATTGGGATGGACACTTATAAATATTAACTGTTTGTTGCTTAATTTAGGACTTGACTTTTTAAAAGGAATTAGAAACTTGTCTTCATATGCCCTGAAGAATGTTACACTTAACATTTCATGAATGTAAACTTGCTAGTATACTATGGCATTTCTGTATCTTTGTTTTCTTGTAAAAGCCATTGCAACTTTTATAAATATCATCATCTTTACTTTCCAGTTGGCTGACTTCATGGTTATATCAAAAAAGCTACAAACTGGAATGTGCTGGTTTCTAAACCTGAATCTTAAAGGCCATGCATGAAGTCTAATTCACATGTCACTGGTTACATTTCTCTGGGATATTAACCTACAAGTGGACTTGACCTTTCTCCTCCCAATCCCAAGGGCCATGAATTGACTGATACATAGACAAAATATGGATAGCTGACAAAACATTGATCTTTATTAGTGTCTTTCAGAATCCAGTAACCTTATAGCATATTTTGAATCATGACATGTGTATGGATTGAAGCAACTCTGACATTACTGTCTGACAGAAAACATTATTGTAAAAGACTATTTTTTTACTTCTCAACCTAGTAGTTTAAAAGTGCTCGATTTACCCTTGCAGCAAAGAAAACAATGAATGGCTTTGCTGGCATTTTCCACCAAATCACTTGACGTCCTAGTAACCCTACTGACGACTTCAAAATGGTAAGAGTTAACGTGAAGGCTTATATTCATGTAATAAGGCAGCATTGGGAGATAAAGAACCTTTCACTACTTGGCGTGATAGACTGTAGGTTAGAAATGTTTTGGATGCCATTTGTAAATAATGCAGGTTTCCATAAGAGGAAGGGAAATGCGGTAAAATTCTATTCAAAGTATAGTTACCATTGTCTCAAGCTAAATCTACTGAGGAGAAACAATATCCAAGATATCCTATCTGTAAGTGAGGCTCCATTGTGTTGACATTGTGGGAAGTCAGAACTACTATCCAAGTAAGGCAAGACTTTGTTGAAAAAGTTTGAGATCCAAGGATCATGGCAACATCATTGTGGATGTTCCTACATCCAAAGACTGCAGTAGTTTAAGCAGGCAGCTCACTAACACCTTCTCCAGGGTAATTAGGGTGGGCAATTAATACTTGCCTATCCAGGGCAATCCACATCCAATTACTAAATAAAAACAAATCTGCCAGAAATATGTTGAACGAACTAGACTTAAAACAGCTGAAAGAAATTCAGCATTGTTCAAGTCAAGACTTTGTAATACAGTATCTCTGGTCAGCTATCTGACAAATGGAAATCCCAGGTAGTTTTATCTTGCTAAATTGCTTAATTTGATATCTGCTTACTCATCTCTTGCCAGGCAGTCTAGGTGTATTAAGCTGACCTTCAAATCTCTCCAGGAATAAAGGGATATTGTTTTCTTTGGAAAGTGTGCAAACTAGGTGACCCTATTTATGTTTATCTCATACTGCAATATCCTTGCCTTACCAACCATCAGGCATGAACTGGGACCAGCAGCACTGCAGTATTTTCCAAAATACTTTATTGAGAGTTTCCATATTGCAGCCTCTGTCCTTTTTATCCTCTCTAAAGTTCCTTTTCCATAAGGTATTTGTATGGAGTAATGTATTGTGAATATTACTTCTGAGCTTTCTAAAACATTCTAGTAATTCTTGTTCTTGTACATAGCTGCTGAATCTAAAATGATCCTATCTTATTAAATTTAAGGACATTATGATCATGAGATTTGAGCTTCTTTTAGCGATGCAACCAACAGATGCTCCAACAATAGTCGGGAGTTCATTTAAATACAATTCATGATCCCTTGCAGCCTATCACAGTTTGCATTTCAGACCATTCATAACAGTTCAAGAGAAATTTTGAGTTGACTCAGTCTTTACATTTTCCAATCACTTCTATGCTGACTGAAAGAAGAAAGCATGCTGTTGTCTGGAAGTTGTCTGCAGCTATCGGTTCTTACTGCTGCCATTTCTAGTTCCTCACATGGGCTGCTGTTTAGACTTGCTAATATCACCCTGTCTAAAGTCAAGTCACAAAATCAGAACATACTTGACATATTCATGACTGTTGAAATTTCAATATCTTTTGGATTTTGAATTTCAATAAATTGGAGATTTATTGAAATTCAAAAAATTCCAACAATCACTAATAATTCTAAAGCTCATAGCAAAATACATGGATTAAACCATAAGCATTTTATACATTTTGATAATACAACGGGACAACTCTGTGAGACTCCTCTTTTATATAGCCAGAATCTAAATGTTTCTCTGCCCGAGTTGAGCCCCAGAAAGATTGCCAAACTATTTGTGTTGTGACTGCGTGAACTCAACTGTGTTGTCAGCCCTAACATGTCAATGCATTCTTCCACAAATAACATGCAACAAAATAGTACAGTGACCTCACAAGATATATATATATATATAAATTCTCTTTCCTGAGCATAAAAACCTCCAGTTACACTATAATGACTAAATGAGAGTGTAAATAGTTGAAGAGCTGGACCAGGAGCTGAAACCATCAAAGCCTTCCACCAGAGAGTGCAATAACACAAGATATTATTGTACAGTGAAGGTGAAATGACCAAACATCAAAGATAGGTTTTGATTGTTATTTCAGATTGTTACATACTTTGCTTGTAATTGGAAATAAAATAAATGTTCCTAGTACCAAAACATTCTAATGAATTATTTTAATCCATGTTATTAGCATCTTATACATAAATGTGTATTGCAACCCAAAAAAAGCCTAACAGCATTAGTTTTCACAACTTTGCATGATAGTTTAATTTGAAGTAAATACTGAATTTGAAAAATCCTGTATGGATTTCAGCTTGTGTTTTTGTACAGAATCTATACTGGCTGATTTGTTGCTCATAGTTGTATTAGTTGGCTGGAGGTGTGAATTCGAATCAGTGAACCGTAGATTACAGAAGATCACTCAGCCCATTATGTCCATGCTGGCACTTGGAAAGAGCTTCTCTGGCAGGAGTCCAGCTTCAGAGAGGTCTGCGTGTGTATGTAAGTGCTTCACATTGCAGGGAGAGAGAGTGAGATCTAGAGGTTGAAGGAGCAAGGGAAAGTGTGGTGGGGACCTTAATGGAGTTGACCTTAGTGGTGGTGCTGGAAAAGCGCAGCAGGCTGGGCAGTATCCGAGGAGCAGGAGAATCGACGTTTCGGGCATAAGCCCTTCGTCAGGAATGAGGCTGGTGTGCCAAGCGGGCTGAGATAAAAGGTGGGGGGGAGATTTGGGGGAGGGGCACTGGGAATACGATAGGTGGGTGAGGGTAAGGGTGATAGGCCGGAGAAGGGATGGGGGTGGACAGGTCGGGAAGACGATTGCAGGTCAAGAGGGCGGTGCTGAATCCAGGGGTTGGGATTGAGATAAGGTGGGGGAGGGGAAATGAGGAAGCTGAAGAAATATACATTCATCCTATGTGGTTGGAGGGTTTAGGCGGAAGATGAGGTGCTCTTCCTCCAGGCGTTTGTGCTCAGGGTCTGGTGATGGAGGAGGCCAAGGACCTGCATGTCCTTGGCGGAGTGGGAGGGGGAGTTAAAGTGTTCAGCCACGGGGCGGTTGGGTTGGTTGGTGCAGGTGTCCCAGAGGTGTTCCCTGAAACATTCTGCAAGTAGGTCGCCTGTCTCCCCAACGTAGAGGAGACCACATCGGGTGCAGCGGATACAGTAATGATGTGTGTGGAGGTGCAGGGGAATTAGGGATGGAGAGAGAAGGATCCATTGGGGCCTTGGAGGGAGGTGAGGGGGGAGGTGTGGGCGCAAGTTTTGCACTTCTTGCGGTTGCAGGGGAAGGTGCCGGGAGTGGAGGTTGGGTTGGTGGGGGGTGTGGACCTGACGAGGGAGTCGCGGAGGGAGCGGTCTCTCCAGAATGCTGATAGGGGAGGGGAGGGAAATATATCCCTGGTGGTGGGGTCTGTTTGGAGGTGGCGGAAATGACGGAGGATGATACGATGTATCCGGAGGTTGGTGGGGTGGAAGGTGAGGACCAGTGGGGTTCTGTCCTGGTGGCGATTGGAGGGGCGGGGTTCAAGGGTGGAGGTGCAGGAAGTGGAGGAGATGTGATGGAGAGCTTCACCAACCACGTTGGAGGGGAAATTGCAGTCTTTGAAGAAGAAGGCCATTTGAGTTGTTCGGTAGTGGAATTGGTTCTCCTGGGAGCAGATGCGGCGGAGGCAAAGGAATTGGGAATGTGGGATGGCATTTTTACAGGGGGCAGGGTGGGAGGAGGTGTAATCTAGGTAGCTGTGGGAGTCAGTCGGTTTGTAGTAAATGTCTGTGTTGAGTCGGTCGCCCGAGATAGTAATGGAGAGGTCTAGGAAGGGGAGGGAGGAGTCTGAGACAGTCCAGATAAATTTGAGGTCGGGGTGGAAGGTGTTAGTAAAGTGGATGAACTGTTCAACCTCCTTGTGGGAGCATGAGGTAGCGCCATTACAATCATCGATGTAGCGGAGGAAAAGGTGGGGGGGGTGCCAGTGTAACTGCGGAAGATGGACTGTTCCACATATCTGATGAAGAGGTAGGCATAGCTGGCGCCCATGCATGTGCCCATCGCTACTCCTTTGGTTTGGAGGAAGTGGGAGGATTGGAAGCTTAAGTTGTTAAGAGTGAGGACCAGTTCAGTCAGTTGAAGCAGGGTGTCAGTTGAAAGGTAGTGGTTGGGTCAATGGGAGAGGAAGAAGCAGAGGGCTTGGAGGCCTTCATGATGGGGGATGGAAATGTATAGGGATTGGATGTCCATTGTGAAGATAAGGTGTTGGGGGCCGGGGATGCGAAAATCATGGAGGTGGTGGAGGGCGTGTGTGGTGTCTTGAACGTAGGTGGGGAGTTCTTGGACTAAGGGGGTCAGGACAGGGTCGAGGTATGCAGAGATGAGTTCGGTGGGGCATGAGCAGGCTGAGACAATGGGTCGGCCGGGGCAGTCAGGTTTGTGGATTTTGGGCATGAGATAGAAATGGGCGGTGCGGGGTTGTGGGACTATGAGGTTGGAGGCGGTGGATGGGAGATCCCCTGAGGTGATGAGGTTATGGATGGTCTGGGAGATGATGGCTTGGTGGTGGGAGGTGGGGTCATGTTTATGGGGGCAGTAGGAGGAGGTGTCCGCGAGCTGGCATTTAGCTTCAGCAGTGTAAAGATCAGTGCGCTAAACTACCACTGTGACTCCCTTCTCTGCTGGTTTGATGGTGAGGTTGGGGTTGGAGCGGAGGGAGTGGAGGGCTGAACATTGTGAGGGTGAGAGGTTGGAGTGGGTGAGAGGGGTGGACAGGTTGAGTCAGTCAATGTCGCAGTGGCAGTTGGATAGTAAAAGATCGAGGGCGGGTAAGAGGCCAGCACGGGGTGTCCAGGTGGATGGGGTGTGTTGGAGGCAGGAGAAGGGGTTGTCAGAGGGTAGGCGAGAGTCCTGGTTGAAGACATAGGCACGGAGGCGAAGGCGGCGGAAGAAATTCACGATGTCTAGCCGCGTGTTGAACACTTTGATCCAGGAGCATAGGGGGATGAAGGTGAGGCCTCTGCTGAGGATTGATCATTCATCCTCAGAGAGCGGGCGGTCTGGGGGGATGGTGAAAATACGGCAGGGCTGGGAGCTAGGACCTGGTGTGGGGCTGGAGCTGGGACTGGGGGTGGGGTTGGCCTCGGGGGCGGAGTTAGTCGTGGGGGTGGAGATTAACGTGAGGACAGAGATTAACATGGGGCCGGGGATCGACGTTGGGGTGGAGATCGACGTGGGGGCGGAGATCGACGTCGGGGGTGGCGATCGACGTGGGAGTGGCATGGCATGCGGTGTGGACCTTGAGCAGGTGAGTGACGTCACTGGGGCGAAAGTTGCTGCTGCGACGGCAACTTCGGGTCAGAAGTGACTGCGGTGATGGCAACTCTGGGGGCCAGAAGTGGCGCGCCGGGAAGAAACGGCGCTGGTCCCGGTGGCCGTGGATCCCGCAGTGGCCGCATATCTGTTGGCGATGGTCTTCCTGGTAATCGTGGAGGCGGTTGTCTGGGTGGTGATTGCGGAGGCTGCATGGTCGGTGGTGGCTGTTGTTCATGCGGAGGTGGGGGTGGAAGTGATGTCACCGTTCGCTGTGGCGGTGGTGGCTGTAGCGGCCGCGTGGGCAATGGCGCCCGAGCGGTTCCGGAGGTCATGAGAAGGTTCAGGAATGGTCGATGAATCCGGAGTGTGGGGGTGAGTACATGAAAGATTTTTGTACTTACTTTCTTTGATGTTTGATATGGCTAGGAAAAAGCATTTGTTCAGTGTATGAATTCTTCTGAGGATGAAGAACAGCAAAGGTCCTTTGCAGGTCTGGGAGAGTGTTGTCCTGAGTATTGTCTTCACCTTCCACCCCACCAACCTCCGGATACATCGTATCATCCTCCATCATTTCCACCACCTCCAGACAGACCCCACCACCAGGGATATATTTCCCTCCCCACCCCTATCAGTATTCTGGAGAGACCACTCCCTCCACGACTCCCTCGTCAGGTCTACACCCCCACCAACTCAACCTCCAGTCCCGGCACCTTACCCTGCAACTGCAAGAAGTGCAAAACATGCATCCACACCTCCCCCCTCACCTCCCTCCGAGGCCCTAATGGATCCTTCCATATCCGTCGCACATTCACCTGCACCTCCACACACATCATTTACTGTATCCACTCCACCCGATGTGGCCTCCTATACATTGGGGAGACAGGCCGCCTACTTGCAGAACGTTTCAGGGAACACCTCTAAGACACCCGCACCAACCAACCTAACTGCCCCGTGGCTGAACACTGTAACTGCCCCTCCCACTCTGCCAAGGACATGCAGATCCTTGGCTTCCTCCATCGCCAGACCCTGACCACACGGCGCCTGGAGGAAGAGCGCCTCATCTTCCGCCTAGGACCCCCCCCCACCTTATCTCAGTCCCAACCCCTGGATTCAGCACCGCCCTCTTGACCTGCAACCTTCTTCCCAACCTCTCCGCCCCACCCCCTCTCCAGCCTATCACCCTCACCTCCTTCCACCTATCGTATTCCCAGCACCCCTCCCCCAAATTCCACCCCATCCTACTTTTTATCTCAGCTCGCTTGGCACACCAACCTCATTCCTGAAGAAGGGCTTCTGCCCGAAACATCGATTCTCCTGCTCCTCGGATGCTGCCTGGCCTGCTGTGCTTTTCCAGCACCACACTTTTCAACTCTAGTCTCTAGCATCTGCAGTCCTCACTTTCTCCTCGTCAACCTTAATGGAATTGCCTGCTTGAGGGAGCAACCATAGGGGCAGACCTTGGAAAAAAAGGATTAAGCTTTTTTTCAACAATTTGTTTTTGTTTAATTATGTGTAATGATTAAGCAATGGAATGAGTAGTATCAAAATCTGCTTAATTATGGGGTAAATTTAAGACATTCACTGTGAAGCCATTTTGGAATGAAACAAGTTTAGTGTGAACCTACACAGCTCTCTTAGTTTAGTTTTGTAACTTAAAGTGCGTATTGCTGAAAATGATGTTTGCCAAAACTTTCACTTTGCACTTTACAAACATTTGGCAAGAATGAGCAAAGGAAAACAATATCTTTTTCATTCATAGATATAAGGAAGTTTATATATTTGGCTTATATTTATAATTGAAAGGGCACAATTTAAACTAAACTATCTATTTGAACCATCAGTATTTCTTTTCTCTCAACACAATCTTTAATTTTAGTAACTGCAAAATACCGCATCTGACAATCTGAAACAAACACAGAGAATGCTGGAGAAACTCAGCAGATTTGGCAGCACCTGTGAGAAACAGAAGAAATGCTTCAAGTCCAGAATAATTCTTCTTCAGAATTTTAGTATTTAGCTCAATTGCTCCTTTTATACTTGATTCTTTGGTTCGAGGTGGAAAGTAAAAATGGCCAGTTTTCAAATGCAGAGGACCAGCATGATGCCTTGCCCACCAGCTGTGTCTATCTGAAAACTCCAATGAATTGCCGATGAATTTCCATCCATTAATTTAATATGCATAGCCAGTGGGAAAACACTCCCTGCTGGTGGGACAAATTTGTAAAAACAACTCTAGAATTACTTCAGTAAAAATAATAATAGTTAAAGTTCCTTTCAAACGCAGTTCTCACTTAAAGTGAGAAATGGTCTGACTCTCCAGTTAAGGTATGAATTTTACAAAGCAAGTGAGAATCAGAGTAAATCAATGAAATGAAGGAGATGGTAATTGAATTAAGGAAGTGGAGTGGAGGATACCACTGTCTGCATCAATGGTGCTGAAATGGAAATGGCCAAGAGCTTTAAGTTCCTGGCAATAACTATTACCAAAATTCTGTCCTGGTCCACCCATGTTGACATGATGGTCAAGAAAGCACAGCAACACCTCTACTTCCTCAGGAGGCTAAGGAAATTCGGCATGCCCATAAAGACTCTTACAAATGTTTATAGATGCATCATAGAAAGCATCCTGTCTGGATACTTCACAGCATGGTATGGCAACAGCTCTTCTCAAGACTGCAAGAAACTACAAAGAGTCGTGAACACAGCCCAGTCCATCACACAAACCAGCCTCCCATCCACTGACTTCATCCAAACATCCCACTGCCTTGAGAAAGCAATCAAAAATCCTTCCCAGCCTGGTTATACTCCCTTCCACCCTCTTGCATCAGGCAGAAGATATAAATGTTTGTGTACAAAACAAACAGATTCAAGAACAGCTTCTTCCCCACTGTAATCAGACTTCTGAATGGATTGCTTTAATGTTAATGTTAAGCTCTCTCTGCATCTTCTCAGAAGTTGTAACACTGTATCCTGCACTCTGCTCTGTTACCCAGACACACTTGTACAGTACGATCTGCCTGTAAAATATGTAAGTTGAATAGTGTGATGCTGGAAAAGCACAACCAGTCAGGCAACATCCAAGGAGCAGGGGAATTGATGTGTTGAGCATAAACTCTTTATCAAGAATGAGGGACTGGCCCAAGGGGTCTGAGAGATAAATGGGAAGGGGTTGGGGCTAGGGGGAAGGTAACTGCAGATGCAATAGATAGATAGATAGATAGATAGATAGATGAAGGTGGGGGTGAAAGTGATAGATCGGAGAGGACGGTGGAACGGGTTAGATGGGAAGGAAGATGGACAGGTAGGACAGGTCAAGAGGGTGGTGCTGGGTTGGAAGGTTGGATCTGGGATAATGTGGGAAGAGGGGAAGTGAGAAAACTGGTGAAATCCACATTGATCCTGTGTGGTTGGAGAATTCCAAGGTGGAAGATGAGGTGTTCTTCCTCTAGGCATCAGATGGCAAGGGTTTGGTGGTGGAGGAGGCCGAGGACCTGTATGCCCTTGGTGGAGTGGGAGGGTCAGTTAAAGTGTTCAGCCACGGAGCAGTGGAGTTGTTCCATGTGTGTGTCCTGGAGGTGTTCTCTGAAACATTCCGCAAGGAGGTGTCCTGTCTCCCCAGTATAGAGGATTCCACATCAGGAGCAACGGATATAGTAGATGATGTGTGTGGAAGTGCAGGTAAATCTCTGATGGATCTGGAAGGCTCTTTTGGGGATATGGGTGAGGAGCAAAATATATGCCTGATGGTGGGGTCCATTTGTATATGGCAGAAATGGCAGAGGATAATGAAATATATCCAGAAGTTGGTGAGGTAGAAGGTGAGGACCAGGGGGTTCTATCCTTATTGCATTTGAAGGGGTGAGGTTTGAGGGTGGAGGTGTGGGAAGTGGATGAATTGTGCTGGAGGGTATCATTGACCACATGGGAGGTTAAATTGTGATCTTTGAAGAAGGAGGCTCTCTGGAACGTTCTGTGGCGGAATTGGTCACTCTGGGAGCAGATGTGGTAGAGGTGGAGGAATTGGGAATAAGGGATAGCATTTTTATAAGAGGCAGGGAGGAAGGAGGCATAGTCCAGGTAGCTGTGGGAGTCAAGTCTATGTCCGTGTGAAATCTATGTCCGTGTTGAGTCGGTCATCAGAAATGGAGGTGGAGAGGCTCAGCAAGGGGAGGGAGGTGTTCGAGATGGTCCAGCTGAACTTAAGGTCAGGGTGGAATGTGTTGGTGAAGTTGATGAACTGTTCAACCTCCTCGTGGGAGCACAAGGTGGCGCCGATGCAGTCATTGATGTCATAGAGGAAAAGGTGAGGAATAGTGCTGGTGTAGCTGCGAAATTTGGACTGTTCCACATACCTGATGAAGACACAGGTGTAGCTGGGGCCCATGCAGGTGCCCATGGCTACCCCTTTGGTCTGGAGTAAGTGAGAGGATTCAAAGGAGAAATTATTGAGGGTGAGGACCAGTTCAGCCAAACGAATGAGAGGCCAGTGGGAAGGGTACTGGTGGGGTTGATGGAGTGGAAGAAACGGAGGGCTTGAAGGCTTTAGTCATGGTGGATTGATGTGTATAGGGACTCGATGTCCATGGTGAAAATGAGGCAGTGGGGCTGGGGAAGCGAACGTCATTGAGGAGGTGGATAGCATGAGTGGTGTCCCAAATGTAGATGGGAAGCTCCTGGACTGGGGGATAGGATGGTGTCAAGGTATGTAGAGATGAGTACAGTGGGGCAGGAGCAGGCTGACATGATAGGTTGACCAGGGAAGTCTGGTTTTTGAATTTTGGGTGGGAGGTAAAAATGGGCGGTGCGGGGTACTTGGACTATGTGGTTGCAGGCTGCGGGTGTGAGATCCCCTGAGGTGATGAAGTTGTGTATGGTCTGGGAGATGATGGTTAGGTGATGGGAGGTGAGGTCATGGTCAAGGTGGTAGTAGGAGGAGGTGTCTGTGAGTTGGTGCCTGGCTTCAGTGATGTAGAGGTAGGTGCGCCAAACTACTATGTAAGACAATGCTTTTCACTGTATATCGGTACACACAAAAATAATAAATCAAATCAAAAAACAAAATTATTGTTATGATTAATTTCCTAGTAGAGTATTCTCTGCTACTAAAAAGGTTTCTGCATATAACTAAAATGGGTTGGGATATCTGGTCGGCATGGACAGGTTGGACCGAAGGGTCTGTTTCCATGCTGTACATCTCTATGACTCTATGACTGTGTTATTTGTAACATGATAGGTAGATTGAATGATGACAAAAACAGCAAGACAGGCTGTTTTGGAGGGTTGTAGATTTAGTTTGTGTGGTACATCCTGGTTATTGTATATGTTATGCAGCTGTCATATAAACAGACATTTCTGAAAATTTCCAATGAATTTGTCCTGTAGCTCTCTCCCAGTAGCTATCTGTGATTTTGCTTT
This sequence comes from Chiloscyllium punctatum, assembly GCF_047496795.1. Taxonomy (NCBI): domain Eukaryota; kingdom Metazoa; phylum Chordata; class Chondrichthyes; order Orectolobiformes; family Hemiscylliidae; genus Chiloscyllium; species Chiloscyllium punctatum. The sequence continues at coordinate 40,364,191 of NC_092764.1, forward strand.
GTTTTCCAAGTAATTTTGACTTGGGGAATTAACTTTTGCTCAGTTTCCTTATGGATTCTCAATACTTAGTCATATGAGAATCCTGAAATTATGGAGGATGAACAGTCCATTATAACTTGCCATACATCAGGAGCATATTAGATGGAGTACCGAGACCTGTTTCAGCATGTGACTCTATGATCTGTTTAATTTTTATCCAAGTTAAAAGAGATGGCAGGAGAAATAACAAGTGCACTTGTGGTAATTTGCCAAAATTCGCTGCACTCTGGGGTAGTTCCAGTAGAGTGGAAAACAACAAATGTGATGCCACTGTTTAAAAAGGGTGATAGACAAAAGGTGGGGAGTTATAGACTGGTTAGCTTAACTGCTGTAGTGGGGAAGATGTTTGAATCCATTATCAAGGAAGAACTAGTGAGGCATCTGGATAGAAATTGCCCCATTGGGCAGATGCGGCATAGGTTCATGAAGGGCAGGTCATGCTTAACTAATCTTTTGGAATTTTATGAAGATATTACAAGCAAGATGGACAATGGGGACCCAGTAGATATGGTGTAAGATTTCCAAAAGACCTTTGATAAGGTGCTGCACAAGAGGCTGTTGCATAAATAAAGATGCATGGCATTATGAGTTAAGTATTAGCATGGATACAGAATTGGTTGACTAACAGGAAGCAAAGAGTGGGGATACATGCGTGCTAGGTAAAGGTGAGGACTGCAGATGCTGGAAATCAGTGTCTAGGTTAGAGTGGTGCTGGAAAAGCACAGCAGGTCAGGCAGCATCTGAGAAGCAGGAAAATCGACGTTTTGGGCAAAAGCCCTTCATCAGGAATGAAGGCAGGGAGCCTCCACGGAGCCTTTTATCTCTCCACCCTGGAAGCTCCCTGCCTTCATTCCTGATAAAGGGCTTTTGCCCGAAATGTCAATTTTCCTGGGCCTCGGATGCTGCCTGACCTGCTGTGCTTTTCCAGCACCACTCTAACCTATATCTGAGTGCTATTCTGGTTGGAAATCAGTAAGTCGTGGTGTGCCTCAGTGTTGGGACTGCAATTATTCACCATTTACATAGATGATTTGAAATTGGGGACGATGTCTGTGCGTCAAAGTTTGCAGATGACACTGAGATGAGTGGCAGAGCAAAGTGCTCAGAGGACTGTGAAACCTTGCAGAGGAACATAGCTACTTTAAGTGGGCAAAGGTCTGGCAGATGGAATGCAATATTAATAAACGTGAAGTCATCCATGTTGGTAGGAGTAACAGTAAAAAGCACTGTTACTTGAATGGTAAAAATTTGCAGTATTCTGCTGAGCAGAGGGACCGGTGTCCTTGTGCATGAATCACAAAGGGCTGGTCTGCAGGGACAACAGGTAATTAGGAAGGCAAATGGAATTTTACCCTTCGTTGCTAAAAGGGATGGAATTTGAAAGCAAAGAGGTTATATTGCAGCTGGATAGGGTGCTGGTGAGGCCACACCTGGAGTACTGTGTGCAGTTTGGTCTACTTACTTGAGAAATGATGTACTGGCAAAAGAGGGGGTACAGAGGAGGTTCACTAGGTTAATTCTGGAGTTGGGGGGTTTGGTTTATGAGGAGAGACTGAGTGGATGGATTATATTCATTGGAATTTAGAAGAATGAGGGGGGATCTTATAGAAACATATACAATTATGAAGGGAATAGATAATATAGAAGTAGAGAGGATGTTTCCACTGGTGGATGAAACTAGGACAAGAGGGAATAGCCTCAAAATTAGGAGGACCAGATTTAGGACTGAAATGAGATGGAACTTCTTCACCCAGAGGGTTGTAAATCTATGGAATTCCCTGCCCAGTGAAGTAATGATGTTACTTCAGTAAATGTTTTTAAAACTAAGATATTTTTTGAACAATGAAGGAATCAAGGGATACGGTGAGAGGGTGGGTAAGTGGAGCTGAGGACCCGAAAACATCAGGCTTAAAGGGCCAGATGGCCTACTCCTGCTCCTGGCTCTCACGTTCTTAAGTTCTAAGTACAGATATGTGACTCATTATAATTTTTTTCTGGGGTGGCTCTTCTCAATGACATTAGAAGATAAAACAGTATTCGATGGCCCTTTCTTTAAGAAGGCAGTTATCAGTTTGCTGTTTCAGAAAATAGAATAGAAGGATGGCTGATTTGTGGTAACTCTTGCATATTGCCTTTGATATGCAAAAGATCAATGCCTAGTTGAACAGTCAAGGAATAAAATATTTTTAGCTCAAAGAATGATGTGGTTTTAGACGAGGAGCTCAAATCTATAGCCCCAAGCATCGATGAAGGCTCTGTGGTCTGATAACAATTAATAACCTAGTTAACCATTGTCCTGCTCCTGCATTAAATGTATTAATTTGCGTTGCTTTGGTCAATACAGCACTTTTTACTTTTTACAAAATTATACAGAAAATAAATTTGCTTGGTAGAAGTCATCTGTCATCCCTTGAACGATCCAATAAACAAAAAAAAATAAGGAATACTATGATTTTCTAAGCCACATGAAGTGGTGTCCTGGATCTTGCTCAATGCTGATGATGTCACATTGTTCGCTCACATCGGAACTCAGCTACAAAGTCCAACAGGTTTGTCTCTCCCACGCTTGTAACCCCTTATTCCTGACTATAAGGTTGAAGAAAGCATGCTCATGGAGCAGGATGTCACAACTCCACTCACAATCCCACAAAATAACATGCCAGTGCGAGCAGGGAGCAGGTATTGGGCCCAACTGTAAAGCTGTCTCTTGATGCAGAACTTGATGCGTGTAAAAGGAATGTAGCTACCACCTTTGGCTGACACTGAATTTAAGACCAAGCTATTTGGCCATCAGACCAGCCAGAGGGAGGCTAATGCACATGACAGGAGTAATGTTGTATTGTGGCTTGAGGCACTCTGCATCTCAGCAGCATGTTGTGTGTCTATAACTTACAGCTACCAAAAACAAAGTGTAGCAGTTTACATCTATGCTGTTTGCTGCACAAACTGGCCGTCTCATTAAAGAACAATATCACCGACATCAGGGATTGATCTCTTCAGCTATAAGTGAAATTGCAACATATGAAGCTACCCTGTAATGAATGGATTTGGTTTGCTGCATATTCATCACACGCACTTTCAAGAATGCCAACAGAATTCATTGCTTCAGTTTTGATGCTAAACTCAGGTCTTATCACCAAATTAAACAAGGTTTAAAATTGAGGGATGTTGTCTTCTCTCCAGAATCAAAGACCTCCAAAAGAATAGATCCACTGGAATTATACACCTACTAATTGGACAGAATTTAGTTTTCCTTGTATTTTAAATTCATGCTTTCTTCTCTGGATCAAAGTGTCTTTCATTATTGAATGAATATTGAGGGTGCACTGATGAGACATTAAGAGGAGGCTGCATCAGCCTGTTCATGTGGATGCAAAAGACCCAAAGTTGTTAAGCTGGAGAAGAGCAGGGGAGTTACCCATTGGTTCTCAGACCAACGGTTACCCTCAATGAACCTCAGAAAACAATTCATTATGACACTGATTTTTGTGGACGTTTGCTAAGGTCATATTGGCTGCTGCATTTCAGACAGAATGACAGTGGTTGCACTGCAAGAGGTACTTCATTAATTGTAAAACTCTTTGGAAAATTCAGTGGTCATGAAAACTCCATAAGTGTAAATCTTTCTTCTGAACATCCATTTTTAATTATTTACATATTTAGCAATCCTGCTTGCTGTTTCATGCAGGCACTCCAATTCATCAGTTGTACCTCTGGGGGATTGTAGGGAACAAAGCATTATGACCCAAAGTTTGCTGCTCCAGCCTCAATTTATCACCCTAAAATGTGTGAAACAAGATTAAATCCTCCTTGATGTGTACACCTACTTTCATGAGGTAGAGCAGGCTTCTGGCTATCGACAATTGAGACCAGACAACCGCTAATATGTTTCCCAGAGTAATGGATGGCTGATTCAAGTGCAAGAAAAAGTTACATTTTGGAACGTGTTTACTGTATAAAGACGGGAAGCAAAATATTTGAAAAAATCCGACAACTGTCGTTTGTTAGAAGCTTAGCTTACCTTTAAGTATTGACATTATAATTTATCAGTCCTTGTATTCTTTTATGAGCATAACTCAGTTTGTCACTTGACCTTTATAAGTGTTAGCAAGAACACAATAGAAGAATGATTAGATTGAAAATCAAGGACAGTTAAGGTGAACGATTCTTAATATTTCATCTGATGGCTGGTTTCAAGCTTTTGAAATTTCTCTTTCAAAAAAAGAGGCACGAGTACTTAAAAGTAGTAGGTGACCTACATTTATCATACTCAAAGCTGAAAGGTATTTACTATAAACTTAATGTAACTTTGTAATACAGTATTGTTTGTTTAATGGAACAATTAGTAACACTTCACCTACTTCTTGCAATTATAAATCCATTTGAAAACAAAACAGACCTAATGGTAGCTTAGGTTCAAAGGATTGACTTGTTATAAAATTAGATTGAATGCAATGAAATGGATTTATAAATGCAAACTAATATCATTAAACATCTCATTAGATCCTGTAAATACTTTTTCACAATACCTCTAACTACTTATGTGAATTATTAAAAAGGCAATGTAAAATTTGAGTTGGGGGGTGGGCTACTGTGTGTTAAATTTGATTTTAGTTTATCAAAATCAATTAATAAATAGTACAGATAAGTAAAAATGAACTTGCAACATTATTTTTCTCCTTTCATTTATCAATCTCAGCAACCCACAATACAATACTGTGAAAATAGAGGAAGTATTTGTATTTGTATAGCATCCTTCTCATCTTCAGGACAACCCAAAACACATTAAAGCCAATGAAGTATTTCTAAACAGATTACACCACATATTTTGAAAGAATGTGTGGAAAAAAATCTTTACTCCATGTCATTCAAACTTTGTTGGTCAAATGTGTCACACTAGGAATCAGGGAAATAACTAAAGTAGTTTCTATATTTAAGAAGAGGGACAGAACATATCCAGGGAATCACGTGGGAGGGTCTAGAATCAGGGACCATATTCTCAGAATAAATACATTTAAGACAGATATAAGGAGGAATTTCTTCTCTCGGTGAGTAATGAAGTTTTTACCACAGAGAGCTGTTGAGTCTGGGTACACAAAAAGCTGAAGTAGTTGATTTTTAATCAGTAAGGAAATCCAGGATTATGAAAAAAAAATCAGGAAAGTGGAGTTGAAGATTATCAGATCACCCATGATCTCATTAAATGACAGATCTGACTTAATGGGCTAAATGCCCTACTTCTACTGCTAACTCTTGTAGTCTTCTGGACCTCACTTCAAGTGCCTCACCTCCTCAAGGGATGAGGGTCGTGCCCATGCATACTGTCCAAGGGATTGTCATCTCAGGACATTGTAGAGGTCGTCTGCCATACCAACTCCCCTCTGGTCCCCGCCTGGAGGGACCAAATACCTCCATCTGTTTAGGCTGAGAGGGTATTTCACCAAGGCATGTGCTGGATACTCCCAGAAGGCTGGGGCCCTCCAGGCCCAGAGTGACCAGAGGATGACTGCCAAAGTAATCTGTAGCCAAGCGTCAAAACAGTCAGCAGACTTCCATCAGCTTACCTCAGCCACATGGGGAGCCAATATAAAAGAATATTTAATTCACTTCAGGTGCACAGTGTGAACATTTTGTCAAGCACTGCCATGTAAGTAAATGCACCATCAGTTTCCAAAATCTTTTGGTCTGGTGGACCCTGGTTCCACCTCAATAATGGTTTTGCATCGCAGTCTGGGACAGAATGGAGTATTGTGAGTTTAGTGTGTAAGGGAGTGCACCTTTTGACTGTAGTCCATTTTTACAAAATCTAATGCTGCTCACTTGGACCAGATCTTATTTAAATTTGCTGCTTTCTTCCAGGCATGGGTAGGATGAATCAAACTCTCTACTGGAGAGAAGGTGAGATCTGCTGGTTAAATAACTAGCCTAAACTGGTTCTGTAACCACCACATAGCAAACTCATCTGAATCTTCATGATATACATGAGGTGGGGGGGGGGGGGGGGGGGTCTTTTGATGTAGTGGTAATGTAGGAGAAAGTGAGGACTGAGGATGCTGGGGATCAGAGCTTAAAAATGTGTTGCTGGAAAAGCACAACAGGTCAGGCAGCATCAAAGGAGAAGGAGAATCGACGTTTTGGGCATAAGCCCTTCTTCAGGAATGAGGAGGGTGTGCCTAGCAGGCTAAGATAAAAGGTAGGGAGGAGGGATTTGGGGGAGGGGCGTTGGGAATGCGATAGGTGGAAGGAGATTAAGGTGAGGGTGATAGGCCGGAGAGGGGGTGGGGGCAGAGAGGTCGGGAAGAAGATTGCAGGTCAAGAAGGCAGTGCTGAGTCTGAGGGTTGGGACTGAGAAAAGGTGGGGGGAGGGAAAATGAAGAAGCTGGAGAAATCTGCATTCATCCCTTGTGGTTGGAGGGTTCCTAGGCGGCTTGTGGTTGGAGGGTTCCTAGGTGGTAATGTCCCTGCTTCTGGGGTAAAGGATCCAGGTTCAGGTCCCAAAGTCAGAGGTGTGTCACAATATGACTGAATAGGCTCATTAAAATTAGCTATAAATAAAGGTGGTTAACTGCAATGGGACAGAGTGCATTACTGCACTTAAATAAAGTTGAATGGAGTGAAAGGTTTTATTTAGTTTCTTTTCCTATCATTGCCAGTCTTCACTAGACCAAGATTTGGAAAGCTACGTGAGCAGGTTGAGTTTGAAAAATAACATTAATATCACACAAAAACTGTCAATTTATTAACCTCTAGTCTTCAATTAATAATTACTAATACAGAAGTATGCTTAGGTTATGGCAGAGTAGCTTGGTCATGTGGAATGTCCATCCTGTAGGACATGGAGAATCATAGACACTTCATTTGACCTATATGAACATATGTGCAGGGAATATCCAACTGCAGAAACTTGAACTATAGGTTTCAGAACTTGAGCAATAGCTAAATTACTAAGAGCTGGGTCAAGCAAGAAGGAAGGTGTTGCCAAAACTTCTTCCTGGGAGTGAGATGGGCCAAGTAGGTGAATGAAGGTGTATTTAGGGCTCAGTGATTATTGAAGGGTAGGATGGCAGTGGAAAAGGACAATGGACAATTCACAGTAAAAATAACATGGAGGAGAGCTGACTTCAATGGGGTAAGGACAGAGCTCAGCTAAATAAAGTGAAGGCAAGGGTTGGCAGGAAACAGTCCAGCCTTTTCGTCAGCTGTTTTTGTTGCAACATTATATTTCCACATGGCAAACTACCCATAGCTCTCTTATTTACTATATTCTATGGATTCACATGCATCCAAATCTAGTCCTGATTTAGACTTCATGACTTTCTCCCTAACTCCAACTTCATCAATGGATTTTCTATGCTCTGTACTAGTGCTTTCCAAACCTCCAAGTATTTTGTGCAAATTGGTTCTCCTCTCTAATATTCCACTCAGTTTCCACATACCTGCTGAGCAATGATCTAAGCTGCTTGGCTGCCTGGTTTCAAAAGTTGCTGCTGTACATGGACTTCAAAGGTCTGTGCAGGAGGAAAACCTTAGCAGGAATGCCAGTGCTTAGTTAGATTAAAGTTCTAAAAGGGTTGTTATGCCTTGCCAGGAACTCAAATTTGAGCTCAGACAGTGTGGCAGGTGAAAATTCTACCACTGCAACGACGAGGCAGGAATCAATTTCAAAGTTGACAGATTATAATGGGCCTCCAGCATCATGTGATGATGTTAAGTGAGGGCATTGATCAGGGGAACTCAAGAGCTTAGTCTGATCTTCAGCAGCATGTAGTGATCATGAGGAGGACAGTGGGAGATGTCCGATGGACTCCCTTGGAATAACGCTCCTAAACAAAAGTACTTGGAACATCTCATTGAGTCAGGCAGTTCGAGACAGCAGTAAGTGATTTCTGAAGTGGTTTCTTCAAGGGAGAGAGAAAGATGTAAGTTAATTTAATTTTTAGCTCAATTGATAAATAATTGAACAGGAATATCAGTGAAGCAGCATTCCATGATCCTGTCCCAAATCAGACTGGATAATTGCTGAAAGTAAAGGGAATTCAGGCTTTCTCTCACTTCCAGCTGTGAAGGCTTGCCTTCAGTCCCTTTATTGCTCATTAGATGGTAACACCACAGGAAAGGGGCACTACGCTGTCTCAGTGTTTGGTAATGCTGCCTCACAATGCCAGGGATCCAGTTTCAATTCCAGCCTTGGGCGACCATCTATATGGAGTGTGCACACTCTCCCCGTGTCTGTGTGGGTTTCCTCCAGGTGCTCCGGTTTTCTCCCACAGTCCAAAGATGTGCAGGTTAGGTGAATTAGCTGTGCGAAATTGCCCATAGTGTTAGGTGAATTAGTCAGAGGGCAATGGGTCTGGGTGGGTTACTCTTTAGATGGTCGGTGTGGACTTGTTAGGCCAAAGGTCCTGTTTCCACAATGTAAGGAATCTAATCTAATCGAAAGTCAAACTCAGCTTAATCACTACTAGAAGACTATTTCATCCTGTTCCATGAAAATAATGTTGATTGATTAGTTCTGACAACCTTAAGTCCTGCCTTCAATTGTTAATTTCAAATGTGAGATCAATAGATTCTTGTTAATGAAAGGCATCGAAGGATACAGGGCAAAGATGATTACATGGTGTTAGGCCACAGATCAGCCATGATCTCATTGAATGGAAGAACACGTTCAAAGGGCAAAATGACATTCTTCTGTTCCTAAATACCTATTAATACTAATTTTCTGATAATCACAGTAGTACCACACAAAACAGCTTTGCTCCAAATTTGTCTTTGCCAAATCTCCTCATTAATTATTGAAAAAACACAGTTAAAAAGTTACTTGCAGTGTAAGTAATTTACAAATTGAATTGCTTTCAGCAATGATGTTAACTTTCTTCCAAATATTCAAACTGTGAGTAGTTAATCCAGTTGGATATGTTCTCTTCAGCCTGGGAGAATTGATTGTGAAATATTGAACATCCTGAAAAACTGAAATATTCCTTTATTCACTCACAAGATATGAGGATCATTGGTAGGACTGGCATTTATTGACCATCCCTCATTGCCCTGAGAACCAAATTGATTTTAAAAAACTGCAATGTATTTATGAAATTAAATGGAAAATGTATTTCTATTATGGTCCATCACGCCTCATGGTTATACAATATTTTCAGCCTAGGACTGCATCTACATTTAGTTGCAAACAATTTAAAAAATTTTTGATTGGAGGTTAGCTAATACAATCTCACTTTTTTTTAAAAAATGGAGGTAGAGAGAAAACAGGGAGTTATAGATTGGTTTTTACTGACATTGTTAGTAGGAAAAACTAGAATCCATTCTAAAAGCTTTAATAGCAGAGTGCTTGGAAAACAGCTACAGGTGCAGATGGATTCAGCATAGATTTACAAAAGGTAAATCATGCTTGGCAAATTTGCTGGAATTAGTTGTGGTCTAACTAACAGAGTTGATGGGGTGAACCAGTAGATATGGTTTACTTGGACTTTTAGAAGGAGTTGGCTGAGGTCTCACATATGAGATTAGGATCTTAAATTAAAGTAAATAGAAAACAGTATTTTGGGAGAGTTGTAAAAGGGAAGACATATTTTGTGAAATATTTAAAGAAGTAAAGGAACAGAAGCACTTAAAAGTTCAGATACAGTGGGAGGACACTGATGGGAAAGCAAGAAGAAATGTGCATTGGAATCTTTGGTTTTTATACACATTCATCTATTGATCAAAAGAAAAGATGCAATTGCCTCATTATGTCTTGTACGATAAGTTTCAAATGCCACATTTTTCAATCACTGGTTAAGGTTTAGTTTTTATTTGTGGTGGTGACATGCCCAAGGACAGGTCCCTTTGCACATTTCTCTGCATTTCATGATCTTGCACTTCTATGTTCAATTGCTCATAAAAACCTCCTACTTTCAACAACAATGAACAAGGGGTTAAAGTACATTATATGATTTCTTGTTGAATTTCTTGTGTGCTTGTAGGAAACACAAGTCTCATTCCAAAGCATCCTCTACCTGCAGCTAGCTGTTGTTCTTCAAGGGTCTAAAGCTTCTGCCACCATCACTAAACATTCACTGCTTCCATCATTAGTCATGACTTGTAACCCAACTTTCAAAATATTTTAAATTGTATCATGTATAATTGTTAATTTGTTATATTCTAAATTTCCAGAACTAAAAGGTAAAGTCACTATAGTCTATTTCTCACATTTGAGAGAGACAGTAGGTGGTGGTTAAACCTGGGGGTCACTGTGCCCCAGACATGGAGAGTTTCAGAAGGTGAGTCATCAATGTGACCTCAGCCAGTTGCAGGAATTGAACCCACACTGTTGGTAGCACTCCATAGCACTAACCAACATCTAGCCAATTGAGTTAACCAATGTCTGACCTATTAATACAATGTTATCACACTTCACAAATTTTACCAAGTGATTTAGGAGCTTAAGTATTTTAGTCATGATGTTTTCAACATTATCTAATGATTGACTTCATGATAAACCTTCAATTATGTTTTAACTTCTTAAGAGTAATTGATACAGAAGTGTAATAATGAGATTGTGATCTTTTGAGATGGTAAGGTCCTCGGGAGTGTTGCTGAACAAAGAAACCTTGGAGTGCAGGTTCATAGCTCCTTGAAAATTGAGTCGCAGGTAGATAGGATAGTGAAGAAGGCATTTGGTATGCTTTCTTTTATTGGTCAGAGTATTGAGTACAGGAGTTGGGAAGTCATGTTGCGGCTATACAGGACATTAGTTAGGCCACTGTTAGAATATTGCGTGCAATCCTGGTCTCCTTCCTATCGGAAAGATGTTGTGAAACTTGAAAGGGTTCAGAAAAGATTTACAAGGATGTTGCCAGGGTTGGAGGATCTGAGCTACAGGGAGAGGCTGAACAGGCTGGGGCTGTTTTCCCTGGAGCATCGGAGGCTGAGGGGTGACCTTATAGAGGTTTACAAAATTATGAGGGGCATGGATAGGATAAATAGGCAAAGTCTTTTCCCTGGGGTCGGGGAGTCCAGAACTAGAGGGCATAGGTTTAGGGTGAGAGGGGAAAGATATAAAAGAGACCTAAGGGGCAACCTTTTCACGCAGAGGGTGGTACGTGTATGGAATGAGCTGCCAGAGGATGTGGTGGAGGCTGGTGCAATTGCAACATTTAAGAGGCATTTGGATGGGTATATGAATAGAAAGGGTTTGGAGGGATATGGGCCGGGTGCTGGCAGGTGGGACTAGATTGGGTTGGGATATCTGGTCGGCATGGACGGGTTGGAGTGAAGGGTCTGTTTCCATGCTGTACATCTCTATGACTCTATGACTCTATAAGAGTCAAAATAAATGCATATAAAGCAGAAATCGAGGAGGGTTGAATCATAATATAATCTCATTGACAGTGTGTAGGATTGTTTGCACTGATCAAACTTTGTTTAACATAATCACAGAATGACATCAATTGCAAAGTGATTCAGGAACTGTTTCATCAAACAAGACCATAAAACATAAGAGCAGAAATAGACCATTCAACCCAAGTAGATGATTCAACTCAGCCTGTTGTTGAGGTGCTGAGAATCACAGATATCAGTCAGAGAAGCAAGGTAATCCGTCAAGTTCTGGTTTTCTACAGTTTACTGCATATATGTTCAGGTATCAGTTGTTGTTATTGCCAGTTTGATCCTTAACAACAGTGAGCAGTGACATCCTCACCATTGTTGCTACCACAACAGTCTAGTTCCAAGTCGTAACATCATGATGTTCAATATAAATTGGTGGGCCTCATGTTGGCCAGGAATGTCCTCTTTCTTTCCAATCAAAAAATTGCTATTTGTTTTTATGAGGAAAACAAATATGGAAAGGGATATATATCTGCAAAATAATTATAACTCTTTGATGCCAAGATAATTCATCTTAACTATGAACAAGCTATGTAAGCAGGTCTCACTGATTGCAATTTGTGGCATTTTTTCTGCAACATATGAAAATGTTAATTCATTCTGTTTGTCTGTTGCTTCATATTCTGCCTCTGTGCATTTTTCCCATTACCTGATGTTGTCTTGTCTTTCAGTCTTTTATTTTTTATACCCTATCATGGCACTTATTTTGTTATCTTTATTTTGATACATTGCATTTTTCTTCCAGTTTCCAGTCATTCTGAAATAAATGTTCTTACTGGTTATATTATACAATGTTATTTACTCCGTTCTTCACCCACACTAACAACATGTCCCATTAGCATCCTCCCTCAGGAAAACATCCGTTGAGTATATGCTGCCTCCCACCGTGATTCTGCAGTGACCGGTAACTTATTTAATATTTGCAGAGGGTCAAGTCCTATTGTTTGGTTTTGTTTCTTTGTCACTTCTCTTACTTGTTTTCTCTTTTTCTAACCCTCCATTAAATCTCTTTCACTTTTTTTTCCTGTTCATTTATTCTTAATATAATAATAAACAGAGTAATTTTTATTTCTTTATCAGTGACCAAATGAACCATTCTTTCAATCTTTTTCTGACTCCTACATGGGTTTGACCCTGCAATAATTTTGCTTTTTATTTTAATTGTGATGCTAAAAGTTGCTAATATTTGCCAATGGGCGTTTGAATGCTGAAGATTTCATGAGATGAAAGTAAATGTTCAAGCTCCTTAATACGCATATTATTTGGAAGTAAAATGACTGAATTCCTATAATTTCCTACTAGTAAAGCAAAAGCTCAATTAAATCTCTGCTTTTCTTTATGTGCTACAAGCCCTTTTTAACTGCAAGCAAATCCTCTCCCCCTCTCCCCAATCAACATTGTGTACAGCTCAATTATGCAGAGCTATTTAAGGCCCTTATTGCAGTTATTTTCAAATACTGCATGATTTGCATTGAAACATTTATCACAGAATGATGTAAGACTGCATATAAATCTTTGCATAGCATGATAATAACATTAAATAAGACCACAGTGATGATTTGTCAGATCAATCTTGGTGTCTTTAGAGTCATAAATACTGATTTTGGTTGTGAGAGGTAGGGAGCAGAGGAACTATTACAGATATCCAGAATGTATGTTTAAAAATGAATCCATATAAGCCTAGCAAAAGATGAATAACTAATTTCCAAAGAGTTCAAGGCAGGCTTCTGAAAAGTTTTTATTTTCTTTATGTAAAATATTTTACAGATTAAATTGAGTGAAACAGCAGCCCTGCCCTTCTTCTGATCTCAGTGTTTCCAGCCTGAACCAGCCGGTTTACTCCTACCCTAAGCACAATGGAGCAGCCCTCATCAGAGGACAGCAATTCCACCTCTGACTTGAGCACAGCAAAGCCCTTAGAGCCCTGGGCCCCTCTTGTTGGGCCCTGATGTATTCCCCTGTCCTGCCTGGGACAAGCAAGCAAAATCCAAGTTATGTGTTTCATTCCACTCATGTCCAGCTGATCTGTAACTACCAGAGACAGTGAACGATTAGTGATCTAGTTCATATTCAGCATGGTGTGGGTCTTAGATGAGTCTTTCAGATGATAGTGGGCATTTAATTTGCCTCTTGTTCATGTACTTCTGGTATGTTCTCGGTTTTGCAGAGAGTTCTTATGATACTTCCAGTCTCTGACACTCACAGGGGTGCCACAGTTATTCATAGATGGATCCTGGATGATAAAGACCACTCCCTGAAAACAAGGCTCATAGCATCAGATCAGAATCTGTAAACCCCAGCAAAGGAGGTGTAAAATATTTCATAAAGGCAATGATTGAACAGGCAACCAGTTTGTTCAGCATCAGGTTCTGATGCATATGACTCAGAGAGGAGTATTAAGGTTTGTTATATGTCCCACAATGTTGCATAGTAGAAGTTTCCAGCCATTTAAATTGAGGAGTCACAATTCTCTTCAGAGGAAAGTTGGAGCTTCAGATACCAGGTCGTTGGGAGACACATGGAGACTCACAAATTCCTCATTCTGAATTTGTTCCAGCACAATAATGACCATGAAAGCCATGATGTTCTAGAGCTAACACACATGCAAGCTCTGTATCTTCAACAAACCTGCCAAGCCTATCAACTAGAAGGGCAACAGGCCAATCATCTGCAAGATTCCTTGAAGGCCCACACTATCCTGAATTTGAACTAGATCACTAATCCTTCACTGTCACAAGGTGAAGATCTTGGAAGTCCCTCTCTGGCCAGCGGTATGGGTCAACCCACAACAGAAAGGGTTAAAGGGAACAGTGCTGCATCATCTTCTCAATCATTAAGAAAGAGCAACAAATGCTGATTTTGCCAGTGATGCCATATCCGATGAGAGAATAAAGCTGAATAAAATAAGAAGGTACATCCTAAGAACACAGATACACCATTACATTCCCCACACCAAATTAAATGAAATGTCACTATCTCCTTTTCAGCCATATATGATTTGCAATTACAATGCAAGGCATCGCATGACCAAAAGGTTACACCAACACAATCATACAGTACATTTGGATCAAGTGAATGAGAGTATTTAATAGCCATAATCATGTAATGCAATTGAAGAGTTAAACATCCGAGTCATCACAAAATCTTACATTTATGCTTGCACATTGGTGTGACTCCAAAATTTGTTTATTGGATGCAAACATTACTGGCTAAGTCAGTATTTTTTGTCTATCCTTAATTACCCAGAGACAATTAAGAGTCAATCCGGGGAGTCTCTAGTCCGAGGTACAGACAGACATTTCTGTGGCCAGCAGCGAAAAAACAGAATGGTGTGTTGCTTTGCTAGTGCCAGGATCAAGGATGTTTCAGAGAGGGTGCAGAATGTTCTCAAGGGGGAGAGGGGCCAGCAGGAGGTCATTGTGCACATTGGAACCAACGACATAGGAAGGGAAAGGTGGAGATTCTGAAGGGAGATTACAGAGAGTTAGGCAGGAATTTAAAAAGGAGGTCCTTGAGAGTAGTAATATCTGGATTACTCCCAGAGCTATGAGTGAGTGAGGGCAGGAATAGAAGGATAGAGCAGATGAATGCATGGCTGAGGAGCTGGTGTATGGATTCACCAGCATGGCTGAGAAGGATTCACATATTTGGATCATTGGAATCTCTTTTGAGATAAAAGTGACCTGTATAAGAAGGATGGATTGCACCTAAATTGGAAGGGGACTAATATGCTAGCAGGGAGATTTGCTCAAGCTGTTCATGATTTTTTAAACTAGTAAGGTGGGGTGGGGGTGGCAGGCGGGTGGTGGGACTCAGAGAGATAGTGAGGAAAGAGATCAATCTGAGACTAGTACAGTTGAGAACAAAGGCGAGTCGAACAGTCAGGGCAGGCAGGGACAAAACAGAGAACAAGGTAGGGCTGATCAATTAAACTGCATTTATTTCAATGCAAGGGGCCTAACAGGGAAGGCAGATGAACTCAGGACAACTTGTCCTACTCTTGGGAAATAAGGCAGGGCAGATGACTGAGGTGTCAGTGAGGGAGCACGTTGGGGCCAGCGATCATAATTCTATTAGTTTTAAAATAGTGATGGATAAAGACAGACTAGATCTAAAAGCTGAAGTTCTAAATTGGAGAAAGGCCAATTTTGATGGTATTAGGCAAGAACTTTCAAAAGCTGTTTTGGGGCAGATGTTCGCAGGTAAAGGGATGGCTGGAAAATGGGACACCTTCAGAAATGAGATAACGAGAGTCCAGAGACAGTATATTCCTGTTAGGGTGGAAGGAAAGGCTGGTAGGTATAGAGAATGCAGGTTGATTAAGGGAATTGAGGGTTTGGTTAAGAAAAAGAAGGAAGCATATGTCAGGTGCTTCTATCCCTGTCACTAGGATAGATGAAGTGAGTCCATGGAAGAGTATAAAGACATTAGGAGCATACATAAGAGGGAAATCAAGAGGGCACAAAGGGGACATGAGATAGCTTTGGCAAATAGCGTTAAGGAGAATCCAAAGGATTTCTACAAATACATTAAGGACAAAAGGATAACGAGGGAGGGAATAGGGCCTCTCAAAGATCTGCAAGGTGGCCTTTATGTGGAGCCACAGGAGATGGGGCAGATACTAAACAAGTATTTTGCATCAGTATTTACTGTGGAAAGGACATGGAATATATAGAATGTAGGGAAATAGATGGTGACATCTTGACAAATCAAAGTTTGGGAGAAGATTTGTAGCTCGGGTGCTCGTTGTTATGGTTCTGTTCGCCGAAGTGGGAATTTGTCTTGCAAACGTTTCGTCCCCTGTCTAGGTGACATCCTCAGTGCTCAGGAGCCTCCTGTGAAGCGCTTCTGTGCTGTTTCCTCCGGCATTTATAGTGGCCTGTCTCTGCCGCTTCTGGTTGTCAGCTTGAGTTGTCCGCTGTAGTGGCCGGTATATTGGGTCCAGGTCAATGTGTTTGTTGATAGAGTCTGTGGATGAGTGCCATGCCTCTAGGAATTCCCTGGCTGTTCTCTGTTTGGCTTGCCCTATAATGGTAGTGTTGTCCCAGTCGAATTCATGTTGCTTGTCGTCTGTGTGTGTGGCTACTAAGGATAGCTGGTCGTGTCGTTTCGTGGCTAGTCGGTGTTCGTGTATACGGATCGTTAACTGTCTTCCTGTTTGTCCGATGTAGTGTTTTGTGCAGTCCTTGCATGGGATTTTGTACACTACATTAGTTTTGCTCATGTTGGGTATCGGGTCCTTCGTTCTGGTGAGTTGTTGTCTGAGCGTGGCTGTTGGTTTGTGTGCTGTTATGAGTCCTAGTGGTCGCAGTAGTCTGGCTGTCAGTTCAGAAATGCTCTTGATGTATGGTAGTGTGGATAGTCCTTTGGGTTGCAGCATGTCCTCGTTCCGTTGTCTCTCCCTTAGGCATCTGTTGATGAAATTGCGAGGGTATCCGTTTTTGGCGAATACCTTGTATAGGTGTTCTTCTTCCTCTTTTTGCAGTTCTGGTGTGCTGCAGTGTGTTGTGGCCCTTTTGAATAGTGTCCTGATGCAACTTCGTTTGTGTGTGTTGGGGTGGTTGCTTTCATAGTTTAGGACTTGGTCTGTGTGTGTGGCTTTCCTGTAAACCTTTGTGGTGAATTGTCCGTTTGGTGTTCTCTGTACCATCACGTCTAGGAATGGGAGTCGGTTGTCCTTTTCTTCCTCTCTAGTGAGGAACACACACAAACGAAGCAAGAATGATAAGCAATCCTCTACTACCACTTTCTGAAATAACTCCAAGAGGCCGGTATCCCATCACTGTCACTTTTTATTTACACTGATCCAGTTCCAGCTCTCAGAGTGAACAGGATGTCTGACACTAGTGTTTATATCTGTCAACAAGGGGTCCCTGTCTGGACCGGGTTAACAACCCCAATCAGGGAATTCATATTCTGTGAGGTCCACCTGACTGACCTACCACAAGTCTCCTGTCATCAAACCAATTCTGTATCCAATTGATTAGCTTCTTCTGGATCTCATGTGATCTAACCTTACGAACCAATCTATTGTGCAGAACCTTGTTGAATGCTTTGCTGATATCCATATAGACATTTACTGCAATATTTAAGATTAATCACATTAAAAATTATTCCTTGAATCAAAATAAGATTTCTTGGTGATCCAACTCAGCTGTTATACTTGATTTTATTGTTCCTATAAGGAGTACTTTTTTTTGCCAAACTTCCTTTCAGAAATAATAGAGACTCCACAGAAAGTACTTGAATGTAAATAGTTTGTTTCTTTTGCTTTTCAGTTGTATAATTGATTTGGGAGTGGGGGAGGGGGTCAAGTTAAGGATGGCAATGATACCTTACTGTTCCTCTTCAATTCTCAGTCTAAAGACAGGCCCAATCCACAGCATCACAAACTCCACCATGGGCAGGGCAAGGAGGCAGATCCAAAATCCATCCCAGCCAGAATGGGGATCAAGCCCTGTGATGTTTGCACTGAGTTAATGCCCACCAGCTTCCAACTAACTGCTCTTGCCAGGAGGAATCTGAGCTGCGGTGGCAGTGTACACTTTGACCTGTATACTATACATATTAATGCTAGAAGCTGCCATTTTCTTTTATCGTATGGCTGACCAAGAATTGTTCCCAATTTTACCATCAGCATGTGTAGGGAGGATTTACAAGTCAGTACTCAACTCGTTTGGCCAGAAAAGCCCTAGCCTTGGTCATTAAATGCTGGACTGGAGCTTGAACCCAGAGTTTCTGGCTTAGAGGCCAGGACACTCCTTGCTCCATTACAGATCCTCACCTTATAATTTTTATTATGGTTCTTCTTTCCATATTGTTGCACTATAATATTTGGATATCTCTGATCTAATGCCTGTTTCATATATTGGTCTGACTCGTAACAATAGTAAATGAAAGTTTCCTTCAAGATTCTTACTTGCAGCAATGGCTCTTCTTGCATCTGTTGTTCCCTCTCAGCTTCTTGCCTTCCTGCTTTAGCCTCTTCATATTCCCTCCTTTGCATGATGTCTGTTGGTTTCTCTTCCCAAGTAATAACTTATAGTGCCTCAAAACATAGCTTACATGTTTCAAATAATTATGAAAGAAAAACAAATGAGAAATGGAAAAAAGTTGTGCATTTATGATGTCAATTTATCACAATCTTTCTTGGAATGTATGATTAAGGTTGGCGTAGGGATGACTGGGCTAAAGTATCAACAGGAAAGAAATGGAGGTAGGGCTCTGGGATCTTCTGCTATAGCTTTAAAGCTCCCCCTGCCTGTGTGGTAGTAGTATAGTTGAATGAGCTGAAACTGTGTTGCTGGAAAAGTGCAGCAGGTCAGGCAGCATCCAAGGAGCAGGAGAATCGATGTTTCGGGCATGAGTCCTTCTTCGGGCTCATGCCTGAAACGTCGATTCTCCTGCTCCTTGGATGCTGCCTGACCTGCTGCGCTTTTCCAGCAACACATTTTCAGCTCTGATCTCTAGCATCTGCAGTCCTCACTTTTTCCTAGTGTAGTTGAATGTCAACTTCTGTATACAGTGCAATGCATTCCTTGGTGCAAGCTATCATGCCCCCAGATTTGTTTGAGATTGACCCAAGGATCTCAAAAATATTTGCCAGCAGACAGACATTTCACTTTTGTAAGTATAAATCCATGCTTTGTTATTCACATTAAAGTAATACGATCTAACAGATACTGACAGTAAGAGAGTGTAATAGAAAATGGAGTAATGATTTATCTTTCTAATAAAACTCGAGTGGTTGTTGCTCAATATAAAAGTATACTCATTTAGCTGTATCTTGATAAGCTTCTAACATTGAGAATCTAAATTGAATTTGAAGTGATGGTGAAAATGAAAAGACTTATGAGATCCATGCTACGCATTGTGAAAGATTAACTGTGAACTTTGTATCAAATGATAAGACATGAGTTCATGCTATTAATTCATGAAATGGAGTGTTGTCAATCTACACCCTGCTGTTAAGAAGAGGGGGTCTGCTTCCTTTAGGCATACAAGTCCACATCTGACAGCATAATGACTGTTAACCATGGTGATACTGCCTTCTCACATAGCACTTGAACCAAGAAAAGCGTCATACATTTTAAATGCCCAGAAGAGGGATTCTGAATACTGGCAGCTGCCTGGAATTTGCAGTCAGTGTTGATGTAATATATCTTGTCATTGACCTGAAAGAAAGGTCCACAAAGATCAAAGAATTCTTGTGGAGTGAATGTTATAATTCTCAATATTAATTTCACCCTTGTGCCAGCTATCCAGTGTCAGAGAGCAGTGATTTCATCTGTAGGCTAAGGGGTCAATCACTTTGAGGAATTTTCAGACAGCAAACCAGAAAGTAACAACCATGCTTTGTCATTTGTTTTGTATTATTTTACAGAAAGTTTGATAATACACATGGGGTTAGATTTGAAGCTGAAATTTAATACATAAATATTAAGGTTTTTAGAATTATTTTATGTAGTTTGTACAAATTGCACAAACACAAAATTAGTTTTTTTCAGGGCCAAAGAGGTTGTTCAACAAAAATTATGATTTAATACACTTTTAAAAAAGCGATATGCTGCATTGAATAAAACTTACAATTTTAAGGGCTTTTACGGCCAGACAAAAATGCTGTGAAATTTGCCTGTTTAGCAAAGAGATTTTTGGTGCTTCAATCCTTCTGTGCTTCCAAATGGTGTCTCAATATACACGCACACATCTGGTGCAGATCTCAGTATGAACTGTGTTCGCAAGTGACATTGAAATACCATCTGTGCTTCTGTTTTGGAGTTCAATGTTTCATTTCATGCCCTCTTTTAAGCTTATATAACTGTACGTTCTTTCAGAAGTAGGAAGAACCATTCACCCTTAATTTTTTAAGAGATCATCAACTATTTTTAGGCTAGTTGCTAATTAATTTCTAATGGTGATTGCCATTAGTAAAAGTACTTCATGGTTTCTAGTGTTTTGTTAAACATTGCTAAAGCCTAGAGTGAGTGAATCATGTAGAAGTTTTGTGTTCTAACTTCAAGGATTCTGCACTCCCCTAGGTACATAAACCCCATGTGAATTTTAATGTTTAAGCAGCCTTTGGAGTAGAGGATAACAGGTAGAAGGATTAGAGAGCACGCAAAGCAGGACAGGCTGCTGCAAGAAGTAGCAAAAGTGGTGAGGACTCTCAGTTGGATTCCATATTCACCTGTGGAATCCAAAAAGCAATTCTACTTGAACCTCAGGAAGAAACAATGGGCTGAGCTTAACTAACATTCTGGGGGAGGGCAGGGTGGGACATAAAATAGCAAGGGATAACGTCATGGAATTCTTGGTGTTTCCCTAGTGTCAAGTCAGATTGTAGCAGCAGGGAGATTAGTAAATAATTATCCTATGCAGAGGCCAATTGAACCACTTAACTGGCCAATTAAGGATCTCTTCCATCTGCCACTGGTGTTTTATTGGCTATCAGTGAGCCACTTGCTATGAAGATTACCAAGTAAACCCTGGTGGCCTCCAAGCAGACTGGGGTTTGTGGGATGGTGAAGATACTCTCCAATACAGAATTGGAGTAAAAGAACCCCCAACTATCCACCCACCCCCACCCCATTTCACTGCCAAGGGCTGCCTAATTGACCCCATTGACCACAGACCGCACTCACCTGTTTAGAAGGGCCCATGCCTCCATGATATGCTCTTCTTCTAGGGTGTACGTTCAGCAGCATCTACCGCTCCCTGCCTTGCAGCTCCTTGAGATGGTTGGCCATGAATAATGGAGATACTTGTCTTGATGGCAACCAATTAGCTGCATGAAGCCTGTACAATGTGGTTCTGTGTCCTGCTGATGATCAAAAGACTGTCACTGCCCTCTTCACTGCATTGAGAATGTCTGCACTGAAATCTTCCACTGTTGCAGCTACAACTGTAACCTCAGAGCAATCTTCAGGTGACACTGTCAGTGGTTGGAGCATTTAAGTATTGTATTTCTTTACAGCTGAATCAGACAATATTTGCAACAGCTGTTATTTTATCATGTACTGTTCAAAAGGGCCTTGTGATGCGCAATATTCTCACAATGAATGTGTTGCCTTTTTTCACACAAAATGTGACCAAGCAGCTTATTGGGGTGCTCAAACCATGCTTTCACTGCTTGGAGTGCTGTGGTGGAGATGTGCAGATTATGTCAAAATTTATAGTAATCTGCTGTGTGTTATACAACCTCTTCAGCATAAGAAAACAAGACTTGCTATGTGGTATTTTCTCCCATACACAAACACCAACCACACAAAGAACGACACAAGTAGGTGGGCTAAATTAGTTGGAGAGCTGAAATTGTGCTCAAAAATATTTATGAAGTTAATTATAATGCCTGGTCTCGAGGATTGCTCATTTTATAATTACATGAATATGTACATAATATCATATCTGCTGATGCTAGCAGTTTTAGATATGCCCCTTAAAGGTTTACCACAATATTCCCATTTTTAACTTAATATACACTGAAATCAGGATAATCAGGATTATTTACATTATGTCAAAATAGAACGATAACATATTTAAATATAATCATGCAAAGTGATAAATTAAGAAGTCTCTGAAGCATGACAGTTGTTTGCTTATAGATCCAGACTTGGTTACTGTGAAGTGGGTTTGAGATTGCTGTACGTCCTCCTAATTCTGGCTGTTTGGACAAAACGCCCCGCTTTGATCATCTATTAGACTCTGTTCCATTTGTGATGGTTTGTAGATGTTTGTTATTGAGGTCCTTCCCTTTCATGCTGTTGGGGTTTGTACTTGATGCAATTGTGGTTCTGAACAGGTGCAAATGATTTCTGCTGGCTCCATATTCCATCAGTTGGTGCCGCATTTATACCCTTTGTTCAATATTTAGTGTTAAGTTGTTTTTGCACGCACACTGGTCATGTGTGCCCTTTATGTGTTATAACAATCCCCAAGCGATGTTTCCAATTTCTTCAGTTTCAGATGGGATATCTGAAACTGTTAGGCTTTTGGGTGAGGAGAGGTGAACAGGATCCTTTATGTGTCTTAGTTGGTCGTAACAATGTTAATTTTAAAAAAAGGATCCCTTTTCTAATAGACTAAGTGGATTATGTCTTTAAAAGTACTAATTTAGCCATATAACTTGAGTTGACAAAGGAGTGAGTTTGTTAGATATTGAACATAGGAAGAAATAATAATACAACACACAAATTTAGAATGAGAAGTGAGTTCAAGAAAAATTAAAAGCTTAAAAATGGTATATGGATCAGTCTCTGAGCATTTTGTGAAGAGTAGATAGTAAAACCTTTATGACCTTTACCTTGGATGGTCCTGGTAGCGTTCACTGGTAGTTGACCAGTTAAGTTAATGACCTTTAGCTTATTTGCAGGTTAACTGAAATTCTTTTGTCTTGCTTCCTTTTGACTTTTTAAAAACCGGACATGCACTGCTTCCCAGCTGTAACCTGTCAGAGTAACTCCCTTACTCACACACTCGGAAACCTGATCCCTCTGCCATCTCACCAATTAGATTACATTGTTTTTAAATTCGTCCTGCCAAAATGGACAATGTTTACATTTTCCCATACAGTCCCCAGGTTGCGAGCGAGTTCCCTTCGTGAGTCCGTTCATAAGTTGATTTATACACCAGTCACATCTCAGTGCAGGACAATATAAAGTAGCCATTAATAGTTACAGGAAATGTTCATATGTTGGATTGCGCTGCTGAATAACAATGTTTGTCAGTCAGACATTCATAAATCAGGAAATCCCTGGATTACACTCTACTTGCTAACTGTTTGTCCATGTACTTAACTGATTCATATACCTTTGTAGGCTCCTTATGTCCTCTTCATGTCTTACTTTCCAATCAATCTTTATCTAGTGAGCTATGTTAGAAACCAAGCCTTTGGTCCCTTCAACTATCAATATAAATGATAAAAAGTACATTTGCATAGTTCCTCCAAGTCACCTCCTCCAAGTCCAATGACAAAACACCTTCCCTTTAAGAGATAGATACAGGTTGGTTTTAAACTGTGCAAGCTAACATTGACTTGCACTAGCTTCTCACTATTTAGCGACTACTGCTTAGGCATGCAGTTAATCAATAGCACAGTTATTGCTGGCTGCCTGCTGCAATGATTTAAATTAACAGAATGCTGTCTGCCTTGTGATTTCTTTGCCCATTTTTGGGCATTGCCCATTTTCATGCCTCTAGCATGAAAGGTGAAAATGCACATCACCACGGTGATTTCACATTGTTTTTAAACAGCAAGACCTCAACAGTGGATCACCAGAGAATCATTGACAGCAACTACTGGATTTCTGTATTAATCTGTGTATATGCAGGCACAAGTGTTGCCACTTTCACAGATCAATGGCGAAAAATGGTAATGGTTTCACTGTCAGTACAGTTGTAAAATACTAGGAAATTGATCAGTACATGTGTGAGATAAAAGCGTATTGTTTTTCAGCAAAATAGTATTTTCCTCTCCACTAAATCTGTTAGAAGTGTCTCTCTTTTTCTGACATGATGTAACAAAGCCTAGCAACCATAACAGCAATGATCGATGAGGAAAGAATGGCAGTCATGATCAGAACATTGAAACAACCGAATAACAGGCCTCACAAACAGATAAAATGCTTCTGACTAAAGCTGTAACACATTCCACTGGCTTTACTCTTAACAGTGAACTCCATCAAAACTCTGCGGCTTACTTAACAAACTCTCAAATGGTCAAGAATTATCGTTGAATGTCATTGACATCTAGTATATTGCTGAAAAGTACTTCTCTCTCACTGGACGTGCCAAGATTTTCAATGGGAGTTGTACTCCTTTTTACCTCCAATTTGCCAGATGTAACTGTACATATGTAATGTTACCCATTGTACAAATATTATTGGTCAGATACATATTATATGCAGAGTAAAGGTATAATTCTCTTTACATCTCTCTCCAAGTTCTTTTATGGTACCCATTTTTACCAGTAACATTGAATACTGAAGAATTTTGCACTTATATTCCACTTATTCCTACCTCCATACTCTACACAAGTATTGCATGCTCAAGGGATTAATGTCCAATTTCCAATAGGTTCTCTTATAAGATGTTTTGGATCTATAAGCTGTCTTGTCATCTTTTCGGTGGAATGGAATAACGTTCCTATGGACAACTGCTTTTTGGGTTATGACCCAAACAAAGACTTGACTGTAGCAGCAGTGAAGACGAATCAAGGAAAAACTGATTCTTCAGCAAAAACACCAGGACTCAAATAATCACAGCCTCTTAAAATGAAAGTGAAGGAAGTGGAATTCTCCCTCTTCTTTGTATCTGCTTTGCTCCTGATCTCAGGATGAGAAAAAAGGATGAAGGATGTTGCTAGAATTGAGGTGATGAAGACCTTTACAACTTCTACTACAGGAGTTTCTCTTCACACAGGGGGAATATTTGCAGCAATGTGAGGATGCTTTGATACAAAGCAAGACATCTTGGGGATTGTGAAGAGCAGCATCACAGACAATACCATAAACTGTCAAAACAGGACTAATTAGTCATTTTTGTGTGTTATTCTGATTTACAGAGATACTTGAAAGTACAACTTTCTCCTGCTGGTGATCCCTGTCATCAAGGAGGGATGATAAGTTCTTGTTTTCTTTTTGGAATGTCTATTTTTGAAGAACCAGGCTATTGCTCATTAACTGTAGAATTTTTTTCTTTAGTTAGTTATTCATGTTGACATATCCCACAATCAGCCATTACCATCAAGCCAGGGGATCAACCCTGGTTCAATGCAGCATGCAGAAGGGCATGCCAGGAGCAGCATCAGGCATACCTAAAAATGAGGTGTCAACCTGTTGAAGCTACCAAACAGGATGATTTGCAGGCCAAACAGCATAAACAGCAAGTGATAGACAGAGCTAAGTGATCCTACAACCAATGGATAAGATCGAAGCTATGCAGTCCTCCCACATCCAGTCGTGAATGTTGGTGGACAACTAAACAACTCACTGGAGGAGGAGGCTCCACAAGTATCCCCATCCTCATTGATGGAGGAGCCCAGCACAGCAGTCCAAAAGATAAAGCTGATGCATTCGCAACAATCTTCAGTTAGAAGTGCCGAGCGGATGATCCATCTCCGGCTCCTCCAGTGGTTCCCAACGTCACAGATACCAGTCTCCAACCAATTCAATTTACCCTACATGATATCAAGAAATGGCTGGAGGCACTGAATACTGCAAAGGCAATGGGCTCTGATAATATTCCTGCATTAGTATTGAAGATGTGTGCTCCAGAACTTGTTGCTCCCCAACACAGCTCTTCCAGTATAGTTACAATACTAGCATCTACCTGACAATGTGGAAAATGGCCAAGTATATCCTGTACACAAAAAGCAGGACAGATCCAAACCGGCCAATTACTGCCCAATCAGTCTACTCTCTATCATCAGCAAAGTGATGGAAGGGGTCATCAACAGTGCTATCAAGTAGCACCTGCTCAGCAACAACCTGCTCAGTAATGCTCAGTTTGGAGTTTGCCAGGGTCACTCAGCTCCTGACCACATTACAGCCTTGGAATGGTAAAAAGGGCTGAATTTCAGAGGTTAGGGGAGAGTGACAGCCTTGACATCTAGGCTGCATTTGATTGAATATGGCATCAAGGAACCCTGGAAAAACTGGAATCAATGGGTATCAGAGGGCAAATGCTCCCCTGGTTAGAGTCATACCTAACCAGAAAGGAAGATGGTTGTGGTTGTGCAGGGTCAATCATCTCAGCTCCAGGACATCCCTGCAGAAGTCCCTCAGGGTAGTGTCCTAGGCTGAACCATCTTCAGCTGCTTCATCAATGACCTTCCCTCAGTCATAAGGTCAGAAGTGGGGATGTTCGCTGATGATTGCACAGTGTTCAGCATCATTCATGACTCCTCAGATACTAAAGTAGTCTGTGCTTAAATGCAACAAGAACTAGACAATATCCAGGCTTGGGCCAACAAGTGACATTTGTGCCACACAAATGCCAGGCAATGACCATCACTAACAAGAGACATTCTAACCACTGCCCCTTGACATTCAATGGTATTACCATCACTGAATCCTCCACTGTCAATATCCTTGGGGTTACCATTGACCAGAAACTCAACTGGACTTACCACATTGGAGAAAGTGAGGACTGCAGATGCTGGAGATCAGAGCTGAAAATGTGTTGCTGGAAAAGCGCAGCAGGTCAGGCAGCATCCAAGGAGCAGGAGAATTGATGTTTCGGGCATGAGCCCTTCTTCAGGAATGAGGAAAGTGTGCCAAGCAGGCTAAGATAAAAGGTAGGGAGGAGGAACTTGGGGGAGGGATGTTGGAAATGTGATAGGTGGAAGGAGGTTAATGTGAGGGTGATAAGGTGAGGGTGATAGGCCGGAGTGGGGTGGGGGCGGAGAGGTCAGGAAGAAGATTGTAGGTTAGGAAGGTGGTGCTCAGTACCTTTTATCTTAGCCTGCTTGGCACACTTTCCTCATTCCTGAAGAAGGGCTCATGCCTGAAACGTCGATTCTCCTGCTCCTTGGATGCTGCCTGACCTGCTGCGCTTTTCTAGCAACACAGTTTCAGCTCTGGACTTACCACATAAACATAGTGGCTACAAGAGCAGGTCAGAGATCAGGGATACTATGGCGAGCAACTCCCCTTCTGACATCCCAAAGTCTATCCACCATCGACAAGGCACAAGTTAGGAGTGTAATAGAATACTCCCCACTTGCCTGGATGGGTGCAGCTCCAACAATACTCAAGAAGCTTGACAGCATCCAGGACAAAGCAACCCATTTGACTGGCACCACATCTACAAACATTCAATCAGCCCACCAAAGATCCTTAGACAGCACCTTCCAAACCCACAACCACTTCCATCTAGAAGGACAAGGACAGCAGGTACTTGGGAACACCACCACCTGCAAGTTCCCTCCAAGCCACTCACCACGCTGACTTGGAAATATCCTGCTGTTCCTACACAGTTGTTGGATCAAAATCCTGGAATTCTTTTCCTACTAGCATTGTGGGTCAACCCACAGCAAGTGGACTACAGCAATTCAAGAAGGCAGCTCATCACCACCTTCTCAATGCTGGCCAGCCAGCGATGCTCAAGTCCCACAAATGAATTTAAAAAATGCTTTCCCCTCCATCAAAGAGCTCTCTCTTGTGCCACCTCAGTGAGAGCAGAAGTTTAAAGGTAAGATTTCTGCAAATCTGCAGGCTTCTTGTCTTCACCTTGTAAGGCACAGTTGTGTAGTATCTCCAATAAAGTATCATTGGGGTAGTCAGATTGTGGAATTCTTGTTGAGTTCTGAGTTGTTCAAGCTTGTTATTATGTTCATCTTTAAACTTCATGAAGGTATTCTGATTGAGTCCATAAACCCAATGATCTGGTTGAGTAGGCTTTGGCTGAAAACATCTCATGTACTTCCCTGACTTGCTGATAAATTCCTCCTGCAATCTCCAACTGCAAAAGATATCAATCAACAGTTTCTGCATGTTAAATATTAACTTGATCCAATTTAGACTTAGAGATTTCTTTCTATCTGGAAACCTTCTTATTCGCAATTCGAAATTGTTTAACTACTTCTTCATGGGACTTTGCTAAGGATTGAAGTTTTTTTCCCTAAACATGTCAAACTCATGTTGATTGCTCTCCCTTGCCTGATTGGAAAACTATCTAACTCTATGATGCTTCTCATCTCAAATTTTGCGGTCACTTTGCTGACTAGAAATTTCCAAATCTTAACATGCTTTCATTATTGATTATTCTAATAGGAGGTTACCTACTTGCTTCCCAGAAATGGGCTGGATAATACTCTTGGAAGAACTTCTCTATCTAACCATGACTGCAGCTGCTCCTGCTGTATTTTCTAGGCATATTCTCGGTAATAAGTTGACAATTTTACTTTTTATCTCCTTCAAAAAAGGATCGATTCTCCTTGAAAGAGACAATTGTTTAGGAATGATATCACCTGAATCTACAAGTACAGGAAGGTCTGATGTTTCAGATTCTTGTGAATGAACACTTTATGCTGATTTCCTTCCATGTTGTTATGTTCTGAAACAGCGAACTACTGTCTGCAGTATCCCCTGGTAGCTGCTCATCATTTTCCTTGCTATTTCATTAACCTCCATATACAGATTCTATTTTGAGAGAATTGGAGGGTCTGCCTCATTTTCTAGTAATGTTAGGACTGAAGTGTCTTTAGTCTCTGCTAACTGAAAAAACATATAAATATAATCAAGCTTAATAAAGAATCACAATGATTAGGAATTATGTACAAGATTTTTATTATCTCTTTTCCATTGTAGTGAAGTGTCACACACATCTGGCCCCTTCTTCCAAATTTTGTTCTATCTGTGCTAATGGAGAATAGTTTGAGGAGTACTTCAAACTACTCAGGCAGTTCCTTGGCTCATTGTCTGAGGATATTTCATCCTGAGCATTTTTGTTTGTGCTGGTTTGCACTTGTCTGGGAGTGGATTCAAAGACACAGTGAGCAGCGAATTCTGAAGTCTACTTCAGAAATTCGAGGACAGGAATCAAACAGGGGTAAGGACTTCAACTTCTGTCCCTTTTAAGGAGCAAACCATGTTGCTGTGACTGCCTTCATGCCCTTCCTTTCTCCTGCAAACCCCTAGCAAGAAGTCAGTTACCAAGCATTCCCTTTCTCCTGGTAACTCCTATGAAGTGTCTAAAAAGGTGACATAGCACACTTTCTTCTTACCTTTTGCAGATGGGGTTATCTGAGAATGTTCGGGTAGAGAAACAAAGTGTTTTCATACATAGTCTTTATAATGGATATCAGGGCAGACCAGGCACTGTGAACATTCTGAGGACCCCACACCAGGGTGAGGCGCCGACTGAGTAGAATCCTTGAGCCCACTAACACTGAAATTTGTCTGGCAGTTCTTTGCTGCTTTGGTCTGATACTTATGGAGATAATAGACCACATTATGATGTGGGCATCCTTATGATCTCCCAATGAATGCTCACATAGTTAAGCAAGTGAAATAGAATGTTATTTTATGACCAAGCCATGGTCTAGAAATTTCTCTGAAGGAAACTTCCATTTGTGCTTACCTTCCCTATGCCTTCCTTGTCAGTCACATGTTTCCAGATGCTTGTGTCTCTTCCAACCAGCATGCCCTGACCTCATGTAGTCACAATCTACGGACTCAGTCCAACATCAGAGTCACAGCCAAAACAACATCAGATGATTGAAGAAGCACTTGCAGAATTGAACGTGTGAAAAAAAACAGAACACTTCACTTTCTTCTGAAATAGTGGAAGTAAAACTCCAGTCTCTTTTCTGGAGAGAAAGATGAATGTTGAAGAGGAAAAGGCTGAACTAGCTCAGGAGAAACCCAAACTTGAGAGAACAGCTCTAGGATGGTGAATGCTTTAGGGAATACTTCTGCTCAGCTCACAAAGCTGGCTGAAAAATTGAAAGAGTAAGAGCAGGGAAGCAGGATAACTGAACGTCTTATGAGATTATTCACAAGGACCAGTTACATATAAGCCAGGTAAAAATGGGAGTTTTCTTTCATGAAAGCACGTTGGTGAACCAAATACAATTTTATGACAATCTTGTAGTTTCATAGTTACTATTACTGTGTTTTCTTATTCAAATTTATTTAATTAAGTGCATTTACATTTCTAAAATGCTGTGGTGTGATTTTAACTTTTGTTTCTGATTATTAGTTTAATTTTCTACAGTAATGTAACAAAAGCCAAAGGTGCTGAAGATGTCAGTTGATCTGGCAGCATCTATGGAGAGAAAACAGAGTTAATGTCAATTAGAGGTCAATATGACTTCTTTGTACATGGATTATTAAGTCTGTAATATGACCTACTTGATAACATACTCCTAAATAATTCTAAAATATTCCCACAGCCTGGAAAGTTGCTCATGTAACCCTGTTGTTTTGGAAATGAAGGGGAGAGAGAATAGGAAATTGTAGACCAGTTGGCCTGATTACAGTTGTGAAAAATTGTTAATATCTGTTATTAACGGCATGGCAGTAGAGCCCAGAATTTGCTGTTGTAATGAGGAAGAAACTGTCACTGCTTGATGTTATTATGGTGACAGCAGCCTATGCATTTGTGCATGTGCACTTAGAAATCCAATATAGTAGAAATGCAGAAATTGATGTTGGTGACCTCCTGTACCTCCGTAGGATGCATGTTCCTGTCTCCACATGAGTAATCTGTATTGGATCATTGATTTATTGAGCTTTAACATTTAATGGATTGTTCCAGATGTAAGTACAATAAAAATGTTAAGCTTTCTTTAATTGTGTGTATAAGCTTTCAAATACAGACTAGTCATAATTAGTGCTGGTCCTGAAAAGCTAATTTCACAAGCATGGAGTCACACACCCTCAGAGAAACATTTAACATTTAAAGTCTTCTAAAACTAATATTAATTATACTTAAAGATTATTTTATGAAATTTAAGCTTCTCAATTAACATTATGTGTGTATTCTAACTTTTCTCTCACTTCTGACATCGTTCCCTGTGCCTGTATGTCACAGATCCCAGGTAGATTGAACAGATGATACTGATTTCAAAATTAGGATCTGCTTCCTCAAGAGCCTACAAATCTTCTGTAGCAGCAATTGCTAAGGGCATTGGTGAGTACTATCCCTTCACTGCTAACTGGAAAAGTTGGGCCAATACGAGTTTGTAGACTCAACATAGATTGGTGAAAGGGCGGCACGGTGGCACAGTGGTTAGCACTGCTGCCTCATAGCGCCAGAGACCCGGGTTCTATTCCCGCCTCAGGCGACTGTCTGTGTGGAGTTTGCACGTTGTCTGCGTGGGTTTCCTCCGGGTGCTCCGGTTTCCTCCCACAGTCCAAAGATGTGCAGGTCAGGTGAATTGGCCATGCTAAATTGTCCATAGTGTTAGGTAAGGGGTAGATGTAGATGTAGGGGTAAGGGTGGGTTACGCTTCGGCGGGGCGGTGTGGACTTGTTGGGCCGAAGGGCCTGTTTCCACACTGTAAGTAATCTAATCAGTCATATTTGAGAAATCTATCAGAGGTTTTTGAGGGTGTAACCAGCAGGGAAGATGAGGAAGACTGGATCAATGTAATTTTTGTTCACTTTTCCTGAAGCCATTGAATGAGATATCACAAAAGAGACTATTCACAAGAATTGCGTCTTGGGGTTGGGAGCAATGTATTAGCCTGGACTGAGGATTGGTTAACAAATAAAACACCAATTTTTTTGGGGTTGGTGGAGTGTAACTGGTAATGTACTGCAAGAAGGAGAAAGAGAGGACTGCAGATGCTGGAGATCAGAGCTGAAAATGTGTTGCTGGAAAAGCGCAGCAGGTCAGGCAGCATCCAAGGAACAGGAGAATCGATGTTTCGGGCATAAGCGTGAAGAAGGGCTTATGTCCGAAATGTCGATTCTCCTGTTCCTTGGATGCTGCCTGACCTGCTGCGCTTTTCCAGCAACACATTTTCAGCTCTAATGTTCTGCAAGAATCAGTATTTGGGCCAGTGATATTTATTGTCTACATCAATACATTGTGTGTGGAAAATGAGTGTAATCTGTCTGTGATTAATGATGTTGTTGGGAGTGAAGATAAGCTATGGGGAGGACATAACTGGCCTCCATTTCTGTAGGATATCTTTAAGTGATTAGACAAAATAGGTACAGGTGATATACAGTGTTGCAAAATGTGAAATTATCCATGTTGATCATAAAATAAAAAAGCAGATTATTTGTTCAAGGGCACAACAAGCAATTAGGAAGACAAATGCTTTATTAGTCTTCATTGCAGTAGGTTTAGTAGAAACCAATTTCTGCTTTTGCCTCCAAGCCTCCAACTCCCTTCCCTTGTGATCCCACCCTGAAATACAAATTACTTAAATTCTTGCTGCTGAATCACGTGAGGAGACCTCTGATTGTCCTGCAGCTTCCAGCAACCTGGGATGCCAGTGTCAAGTCCTGTGGTAGGCTGAGGAACATATTCAGATTAGCTCTCAATAGGCTGATTAGTTTGTGATAGGTTGAGTTGTTTCAACAGTGGGGTGGTGTATTAGTCACCACGTAACATTCCCATTACTACACTTTGGCTAAAATAGGAAAATCATGTCGGAAACAAATCAAGGCTTAATGGATCATGCCGGAACGTTGAGTTAGCTAATACCTTGGCTTTGATTTTTATAAATGTCAGAGACACAGTATGAATCATGGATGGCATATTTCTGGTCCCATTTCTTTAGTTCTACTAATATACTTCTGGCCTACTGGCAATGACATTTAAACCTGGATGAAATTTAAAACACAGTTTGTCTTCAGTTTAGTTCATCTTCATCTCTCAGAACTAGTGATGTGTAAAACTTCCATTTTCATACAAAAAGCGGAGAATTATGTTCATAACATACAGTGAATATCTAGTCAACAACAATAACTCAGTCAGATCCTTATTTGATGATATATCTTTTCCTATGTATTGGATCAATAGTTTCATGATTTCCCATGTGATATGCAGGTTCTATCCTGGCTGTCAAATTTCTTTGGCTCTCTGGTGAATTTGAAGAAGCTTGGAATAAAGCTTTAATTAAAGATGTGTAGATTGACATTAATTGACAATACACCTTTTGCTAGTAGAAGTATTAAGTAATTCAAAATGCTTGTATAGTTATCAATACATCTATGAAATAGAGATGTGACATTAATAAAACTCTTCCCTCAATATGACATTAAATGACAAATGTAATTAGCTGATGAGAAACATTACAAATAACTATTAAGAAAAAGGTAGTCATTGCTCTAATCTTTCATTTTGGAAGGAAAATAGCCTTAAATAGTTCATTTAGTTACAAAAATTAGATTTGGGCAGGATTAGTATTGTGATGAAGATTTGTAACATTATTATTTGAAAAACGAGTTCTAAAGAATAAGAACAATAAATAGCTTTAGGTTTGAAATATACATGGACTTTTACAGCCCCATACCAACATAGCACCAACTTATGTCAACTCTTGAGCAAGAAGGTCTTTCCCAGAGTGAGGGACTCAATTACTAGAGATCACAAGTTCAAGGCGAGAGGGGAAAAGTTTAAGGGAGATATGCGTGGGAAGGTCTTTACACAGAAGATGGTGGGTGCCTGGAATGCATTGCCAATGGAGATGGTAGAGGTGGGCATGAAAGCATCATTTAAGATATGTTCAGACAGATACATGAATGGGCATGGAGCAGATGGATACAGATCCTTAGAAGATAAGCAACAGGTTTAGATAGATGATCTGAATCGGTGCAGGCTTGGAGGGCTGAAGGGCCTGTTCCTGTGCTGCAACTTTCTTTGTTCTTTGTTTTTTGCCACCATTCAACATTCTTTTCCCTTATACCATGGTAATTCATAAATATGCATCATGGGCAGACCTCAGGAAACATGCTGAGATGAAGTAAAATAAAATTCAAAATGTCAATCAATGAATTCACTTTATTTTTAAAAATAAACTCTCGCATATAACATAGAACACAGAACAAAGAACTTACTAGACAGGAACAGGCCACTTAGCCCACCATGTCTGTGCTGATAATGACACCATTCTAAACTAATGCCATCTGCCAATACAAGGTTCATATCCCTCTATTCCCTGGCGGATCATGTATCTGTCCAAATGCCTCTTAAAAGTTGTTATTGTATCTGTTTCTACCAACCCGCTGGCAGCCTGATCTAGGCATCTACCAGTTTGCAATATATGTGGACTTAACTAAAGCATTTGACAAAGTCCCTCATGTTAGGCTGGTCTGGAAGATTAACTTACATATGATCCACAGTCAGTTGGACATGAAATTGGCTTGTCATAGAGGGTAATTATGGAGGCTCTTTTTATTGGAGGTCTATGACCAGTGATAATATATATTACAAACAATGGTGATCCCAGCTATTATCCTTGTGGAATGCCATTGATCACAGACCTCCTTTAAAAAAACAACCTCTACAACTACCCTCTGTATTCTACGACAAGCCAATTTTGTGATCAACTTATCAGCTCATTATGGATCCCATGTGAATTAATCTTCAGGATCAGCCTAACATGAGGGACTTTGTCAAATGCTTTAGTAAAGTCCATGTACACTACATCCACTGCCCTATTCTATTCTCATCAATCATCTTCATTACTTTCTCAAAAATCCTCAATCAAATTTGTGAGTCAAGACTTTCCCTGCACAAAGTCATCCTGACTATCACTAATACATCCATTCTTATCAAATGTGAGTAAATTCAGTTCCTAAGGATCTTTTCCAACAATTTCCTTACCACTAATAGTTCATTGGTCTATAATTTCCTGCATTATCACTGTTGACCTTCTTAAGCCAAGGAACAACATTGGCTATTCTCTAGTCTTCTGGGACTTTGCTTATGCATAAACAGGATACAAAGATGTCTGTTGAGACCCAATCTCCTCCCTTGCGTCTCTCAGTATCCTGGGATAGATCTCATCAGGCCCTGGGGCATTATTATTTCATCTCACTCACAGCCTCCTCCGTCTTAATATCATTATGCCTTAGAATATTAACATATCCCTCCATAATCTTACCATCATCTATGTCCTTGTCCTTGGTGAAAGCTGATGCTATGTATTCATTAAAGACCTCAGTTACTTCTTCTTGCTCCATACATAAATTCCCTCATTTTTGTCCTTGAGTGGATATATCATTTCCATAGCCACCCTCTCGCTCCTAACATACATATAAAATGCCTTGGGATTCTCCTTAATCCTACTTGCCTAGGACATTTCATGGTCTCTTTTTGACCTCCATGTTCCTTGTTTAACTTAGAACATAGAACATAGAACATAGAAGAATACAGCGCAGTACAGGCCCTTCGGCCCTCGATGTTGCGCCGATCAAAGCCCACCTAACCTACACTAACCCACTATCCTCCATATACCTATCCAATGCCCGCTTAAATACCCATAAAGAGGGAGAGTCCACTACTGCTACTGGCAGGGCATTCCATGAACTTACGACTCGCTGAGTGAAGAACCTACCCCTAACATCAGTCCTATATCTACCCCCCCTTAATTTAAAGCTATGCCCCCTTGTAATAGCTGACTCCATACGTGGAAAAAGGTTCTCACTGTCAACCCTATCTAACCCCCTAATCATCTTGTACACCTCTATCAAATCACCCCTAAACCTTCTTTTCTCCAATGAAAACAACCCCAAGTGCCTCAGCCTTTCCTCATAGGATTTTCCTACCATACCAGGCAACATCCTGGTAAACTTCCTCTGCACCCGTTCCAGTGCCTCCACATCCTTCCTATAGTATGGCGACCAAAACTGCACACAATATTCCAGATGCGGCCGCACCAGAGTCTTATACAACTGCAGCATGACCTCAGGACTCCGGAACTCAATTCCTCTACCAATAAAAGCCAGTACGCCATATGCCTTCTTCACTGCACTATTTACCTGGGTGGCAACTTTCAGAGATCTGTGTACATGGACACCAAGATCCCTCTGCTCTTCCACACTACCAAGTAGTCTACCATTAGCACAGTAATCCATCTTTTTATTACTCTTACCAAAGTGAATCACTTCACACTTAGCTACATTGAACTCCATTTGCCACCTTTCTGCCCAGCTCTGCAGCTTCTCTATATCCCGCTGTAACCTGCCATATCCTTCCTCACTGTCTACAACTCCTCCGACTTTCGTATCATCCGCAAACTTGCTCACCCAACCTTTTAACCCTTCCTCCAGGTCATTTATAAAAATGACAAACAGCAATGGTCCCAAAACAGATCCTTGCGGAACACCGCTAGTGACGGCACTCCAAGATGAACCTTTGCCATCAACTACTACCCTCTGTCTTCTTCCAGAGAGCCAATTCCTAATCCAAACCTCCAACTCACCCTCAATGCCATATCTCTGTATTTTCTGCAGTAGCCTACCATGGGGGACCTTATCAAACGCCTTACTAAAATCCATATATACCACATCTACCGCTTTCCCCTCATCTACCTCCTTAGTCACCTTCTCAAAGAATTCAATAAGGTTTGTGAGGCACGACCTGCCCTTCACAAAACCATGCTGACTATCCTTGATCACATCATTCTTATCCAGATGTGCATAAATCCTATCCCTTACAATTCTCTCTAAGACTTTGCCCACAACAGAAGTGAGACTCACTGGCCTATAGTTACTAGGATTATCCCTACTCCCCTTCTTGAACAAGGGAACCACGTTTGCTAGCCTCCAGTCCTCTGGCACTACTCCTGTCGACAAAGAGGACACAAAAATCAAGGCCAATGGCTCTGCAATCTCCTCCCTTGCTTCCCAGAGAATCCTGGGATAAATGCCATCAGGCCCAGGGGACTTATCTATTTTCACCCTTGCCAGAATTTCCAACACCTCTTCTCTACATATCTCAAAGCCATCCATTCTACTTATTCGTGCCTCAGTATTCATATCGACAACAATGTCCTGTTCCTGAGTGAATACTGACGAAAAGTATTCATTCAGCGCCTCCCCAATCTCTTCAGCCTCCACACGCAACTTCCCATTACTATCCTTGATTGGACCTATTCCTTCCCTAGTCATTCTTTTATTCCTAACATACCTATAGAAAGCCTTAGGGTTTTCCCTAATCCTACCAACTAAGCACCTTTCATGTCCCCTCCTTGCTGCTCTTAGCTCTCTCTTCAGGTCCTTCCGGGCTACCTTATAACTCTCAATTGCCCCTATTGAACCTTCACGCCTCATCTTTACAAAGGCCGCCCTCTTCCATTTAACAAGGGATTCCAACTCCTTATTAAACCACGGCTCCCTCACACGACCCTTTCCTCCCTGCCTGATAGTACGTACTTATCAACGACACTCAATAGTTGCTCCTTGAACAAGTTCCACATATCAATTACGCTCTTGCCTTGGAATCTACTTTTCCAATCCACACATCCTAAGTCATGCCTCAACGCATCATAATTTCCCTGCCCCCAGCTATAACTCTTGCCCTGTAGTACACACTTATCCCTCTCCATCACTAGAGTAAAAATCACCGAATTGTGGTCACTGTCCCCAAAGTGCTCACCTACCCCTAGTTCTAATACCTGGCCTGGTTCGTTACCCAGAACCAAATCCAGTATGGCCTCACCTCTTGTTGGCTTATCTACATATTGTGTCAGGAAACTCTCCTGCACACATTGCACAAACACTGACCCATCTAACGAACTTGAGCTATAGCTTTCCCAATCAATATCAGGAAAGTTAAAGTCTCCCATAACAATCATCCTATTACTGTCACTCTTCTCCTGAATCATCTTCGCAATCCTTTCTTCAACGATTCTAGGACTATTAGGAGGCCTGTAAAAGACTCCTAACAGGGTGACCTCACCTCTCCTATTCCTAACCTCAACCCAAACTACCTCAGATGGCAAATCTTCGTCCATCTTCCTTTCCTGTTTCCTTAATATGCCTCATGAGGGATTTAATTTACTAAACTTTACATATCTTCCTTTTCCTTTTTGACTAAACTTTCAATATCTTTTGTCATCCGGGGTTTCTGAATCTTCCTATCGTCACCTTTTATTCTCACAGGAACATGCTGGTCCTGAACTCTGATCAACTGGCCTCTAAAAGACTCCCACATGTCCACAGTGGACTTACCCTCAACAGCTAGCCCCAATCTAATTTCTCAGGTTCCTGCCTAATACTGTTGTAATTAGCCTTCCCCAAATTTAGCACTTTTATTGGCGAGCAGTCTTATCCTTATCCATAACGATCTTAAAACTTAGAGAATTATGATCACTGTTCCTAAAATGCTCCCCCATTGAAAGTTAGATCAGCTGACTAGACTCATTCCCTAATACACTGCCTAATTTTTTTTAAGATTCCCTCCGGTGTGGAAACAGGCTGCTCAGCCCAACCAGTCCACACGACCCTCCAAAGAGTAACCCAACCAGACCCATTTCCCTCTGAATGATGCACCTAACACTATGGGCAATTTAGTATGGCCAATTCACCTGGCCTGCACATCTTTGGATTGTGGGAGGAAACCCATGCAGACACAGGGAGAATGTGCAAACTCCACACAGACAGTCGTCCAAGGCTGGAATCAAACCTCGGACCCTAGTGCTGTGAGGTAGTAGTGCTAACCACTGTGCCACCCCAAATATAGGCCCTTCACTAGTTGGAATATTTACCGATTGTTTCAAGAAACCATCCTAGATGCACCTAACAAATTCTGCCCCATCAAAGCCCCTGGCAGTAAGGGTGTCTCAGTCAATATTGGGGAAGTTAAAATCATCCACTACAATAACCATGTTGTTTTTACATCTTTTAATAGTAAAAATCTGTTTACTGCATTTAAATTTCTTCAACTAAATCCCTTATAAAAACAAAGATGATATTCATAGCCTCACAACAAAGTTTATTACAAGTTAGAGCTGTCAATGAAACTGTAGACTAACTAACGTAGTGACAGGTTGTGAAATCATTCAAGCATTACCAACCCTATAATGATATCCCTCAGGTTTATGTCAATAGGCATGGTGAATTAGCAAACAATCTTTTTTGACATGAAAACTTTATTTTAAAATCTAAATGGCAGGAGGATAAAGTATCTTGACAGCTTGATGGGTCCAATGAACTTGACAGCTGAAATAAGTTTATCAACCTATCATGTACATTAATGTTCACATTTAACAATTTCAACAGGCAGTTGAACTCTCCCAAAGGACACAACCTCTGTGAAAGTGCATCTTACTTCTCTCACAGGGCACCTTTGCTTTTCTAAATGAGTCTCTGGTCTTTTTCATGAACTTTTCAGCACTTCTCCAGAAAAGTGTAAAACTCACAAGTTATGTTTGAGAAACATAGGAGCAGGTGTATGTCATTTGGTGCTCCACAATTCATTATCATCATGGCTGATCATTCAACTCAATACCTTGTTCCCATGCTCCCTCCATGACCTTTGATCCATTGAGCCCAAATGCATTAGCAAACTCCTTCTGAAAATCATACAATGTTTTGCCCTTGTGAGAATCCGCTCCCCACCCCATCACCAAATCTTCAAAACTCCATCAAATAATCCTAATCGATTCACTTCTCTTCATACGTCAGTCCTACTATCCCAGTAATCAGTTTGATAACCCTTTGCTGTTCTCTCACTCCATAGCAGGAATATTCTTCTTCAGATAAGGAGAACAAAACTGCACACAATATTCCTGGTGCGGACTCACTTGCCATCTAATGCAGCAAGGCATTCCTGCTACTGCACTCAAATCCTCTTGCTGCAAAGGCCAACTAACCAACTTCTTTACTGCCTGCTGCACCTGTCTGCTTACCCTCAGCGGCTGCTGTACAAGGACACCCAAGGTCGTGTTGCACATTCTCCCCTCTCCATTATAGCCATTAAGATAATAGTCTGCCTTCTTCATGTTGCTACCAAAATGGATAATGTCACATTTATCCACATCAAACAGTAGCTGCCATGTTTTTGCCTATCTACTTCGCTTGTCCAAATCATAGTGAAGTATCAAGTTTGGAAAATCTACAAATGAAAATTGATTTGTTGGAAAACAGTTGTACTTTCACATCTGCAGCAGTTTCCATTTACCACAGATTTGCAAGGTACAAGCCGTCCCTTGTCTCTAACCCACTCCCACTAAAAATGGTCGGTTTGGGTTCTGGGGTGACGCCTCCTACATCAGAGTTCCAGCATCATTTTGTCTAAACCAGAGATTTTGAAAATTTATGCCTAAATGATAGTTTCTTTACTATCAAGGTTACAACTCCGTTTGCTTTCCTTTCATGATATCTTTGTTGTTTCATTTTTCCCATCTTGTAAAATATTCCGGATGTTTTTGTTCTTCCAGGCCCTCCTCCTTGTTCAATAGTATAAATCCCATTACATTTCCATTTTATTTTGTCTAAAGGAGTGTCATTTTTGTCTCAAGGCATTAACTGTTTTTCTCTCTCCACAGATGCTGCCAGATCTGTTCAGTTTTTCCAGCACTTCCTGTATTTCTGTTGAACTGGATGTCTATTTACCAAGTGAATTTAATACAAAGACATCACCAGATGCAAGCATTTGTGACACTGGACCAATATCTTTAAAGAAAACAAATTTAATGAATTGGTTATTTTTGTGCTAAGATTGAGAGGCTCAGCAATTCAGGTATTTGAAGACATTATTTGAAAATTCTTTATTCCAACTTATTTTCAGCAATATATCAATACAGTTTATAAATGAATGTCTTACCTTAATTTCCATCTTTATTAAAAATAAATATTGTTGATGCTAAATATATTTATGATGGGATGTGTTGTATTTACGTAAAATTCTCAAAGCGAATCAAAAATCTAAATGCCATAAAATAAAACATGAATGAACAAAGAGATCAATCGAAAGTTTTGTTAGGTTACTGATCCTGTATGGTCAGTTTAGAATGTCAAGGTGGTGATGGAATGAGTTGAGCAGGAAACAAGAAGGTGGAATTTGTTACAAATAATCCAATTGCCATGCTACATACAGCAAGGCTTTACATTATGTTTGTTGGGAAATTAATTTACCACATTGAGAACATTTAGAATGTGCAATATTTGACTGCTGAATATTTTTGAAGGTCATTCTCAGATAAACATTTTTCCCTCTCATGTCTTCCGGTGGTTCCTTTGCAATTTTTGAAACGCAGTCTGATCTAAGCAGTTTTTTAAAAATTCTTCACTCTTCATAGTCTTTTTTTTGTCTCCATTGCACATTTTCTTTGTTTGATTGAGAAAGGTTACTTTGGAGGAATCAGTCAAGGTTTACTAATATGTGCAGAGCCTCTGTAAGATCAGCAGCGAGATAAATAGGAAAGGGTGAGTTGCAGAAAGGGGTTCAAAACCTGCAGGCAAAATGAAATATCATTTGTACAGCACTTCACTTTGAACAGTCATTAATGACATTTCACAATCATTGCAATCAATGTACAAAAATGAAGTTATGAAACCATAATGCCACATGCACCCTGTGTCTAATACACATGAAATGTGTTGCTTTTATTGCTAAAATATTCTAAATAAATCATTTCAGATGTAAAGTGCTCGGCTTTTAACAGAATTTACACTAATATGAGTGAACTTAGATTATAAAGAAGGATTTTGGCAAAGAAATGATCTGGTTTTGTTTGGCCAGAGTTATACTATGGAATGTCATTATACTAGCGCTATTTTAAGATCATGTGACCAGAACATTAATTAAAATTCATTGACATATTTATAGGTTTTAGATGTCCTTTCCGGCCTATGCAT
This sequence comes from Chiloscyllium punctatum, assembly GCF_047496795.1. Classification (NCBI taxonomy): domain Eukaryota; kingdom Metazoa; phylum Chordata; class Chondrichthyes; order Orectolobiformes; family Hemiscylliidae; genus Chiloscyllium; species Chiloscyllium punctatum. The sequence goes on from NC_092764.1 coordinate 40,405,872, forward strand.
CATATAAAGTAATCCTTCTTTGTTTTCCCTTGCAATGCTATTTTGATACAAGCAAAGAAAAAGAACAAAAGCAGATAGAATAGATGAATTCACATAGAACCTTTCATAACCTCAGGATATTCCAAGGCACTTTACAGTCACATACTTTTGAAGTCAAGTCACAGCTGTAATGTAGAAAGTCAAATATGTATCAAAATGGAGACAGCTGCAGCTTTAGAGACTGTCTTCACAAAACTCCTTGAGTATACCATGGATGTGACCCATCACTACAGTGGGTTCTTTTATCACGTGCGATAGGTCAGAACTATGTAACTTGGATTATTTTCCATAAAAAGTGTCCTTTTTTTGCAAAGCTTGTTTCTTTTCACTATAATAAATAATGTATGATAGACATAACCTTTGAATAAATAGATTGAGGTGAATGACAATTTCCTTTAACTGAATGCACATACTAAACAGGAAAACTCTTCCTTAACAAGTAATTTGCGCTCCTATGTGCCAACCGTCTTTCTTATCAATATTTTCCATTCTAAACAGTAACAGTACATCCAATTAGAAAAGAGAAATGGTGCAGTATCTTCATGAATGTTCTGCAACGTGAAATTAAAAGATGAGAGCTGGAAAACATTTTAGCTTCTGTCTGATGTTGTAATTTTGATTGGATGCATTCGCGTGTATACAGGGTATATGTTATGCACACTAATTGAAGATTTCTGTCTTCCTATTTGTTTTTTTTTGTTAGAGAAATTGCTTCAGGTTCTTATTATCAAAACCAACAGCTCCTCAGCCTGACCTTCACAGAGATCGTTGGTAGAAGGTTATTTAATCTTTACTACCTCAGGTACCTATTCATCTGTTAAACCAAATTGCCTAGACTGCCTTCAGGCTTACTACTGCAGGAAATTACTGAAAATAAAGCTCTTCCCTAATAAGCACAGGGTTCTGCTCCTGCTCTATTTTTACAACTGAAATTCTTAACTGTTGCTTTCTCTGATGCTGATGCTTCCAACGGTTCCTGCTTAAATACCACTGAGTGCAAGGAAATCTACTGTGTCAGGGATTGGTATAAGCTGCTACTCAGAATGAAAATGACTTCATCAAGAATCCGCCTTCGAATTGTCGGAATTACTTTCCCTCATGGTATTGCACTGTGTTTATCTGTACAGGCTGCATTTAATTTTTTTTAATATAAATTGGAGAAAAATTCCAGTCTGTGATGTCTCCACATTTGACTAATCCACCAAACACAGCTTCACGTGAAAACTTCAATAAAATGCCGAAGAATGTCTATTATTTGCAAAGTGACCCTGAACTGAGGAGTCAATACTGTTAGAATAGGAAATGGGAGAATAAATGGATCGTAGAAAGGGAAACAAAATTAGTTTCACCATAATTAAAATTCAGTTGGTTGGAGGGATCCTGTTTAATCTGAACAATCTTTTCATTCCTGACTGTTAATGATAATTGCTTGTTGCTGGGAAGTCAGGGTGCATGACAGAAGGACTATTGTTTTTAACGACGCCATTTTAGGTGTGTATATTAATATTAGTTCATCTCCATCATATTATTGAACTCAGGAACTCTTGAAAAGTATTTCTTTCAAAAATGTTATTAACTCTTGCTATTAAAATAAATTTAATGTTAATTGGGTGAATTTTGTTTGAACGAAAAGGGTGTCATAATTATTTTAGATGGTGTTCAAGGATGCCTAAAAACAGCACAACGTAAGAACATAAGTACATAAGGAATAAGAGCAGGAGTAGGCCATCTGACCCTTTGAACCTGCTCCACCATTCGATAGCCATGGGCACCCACATGGGCCCCAGCTATGCCTATCTCTTTGTTGGCTACGTAGAACAATCCATCTTCTGTAATTACACCGGCACCACTCCCCATCTCTTCATTGGCGCCACCTCGTGCTCCCGCGAGGAGGTTGAGCAATTCATCAACTTCACCAACACATTCCTCCCTGACCTTAAATTTACCTGGACCATCTCTGACACCTCCCTCCCCTTCCTGGACCTCTCCATCTCCATTAATGACGACCGACTTAACACCGACATTTTTGACAAACCCACCACCCACAGCTACCTGGATTACATCTCTTTCCACCCTACCTCCTGCAAAAATGCCATCCCGTATTCCCAATTCCTCTGCCTCCGTGGTATCTGTTCCCAGGAGGACCCGTTCCACCACAGAACACACCAGATGGCCTCCTTCTTTAGAGACCACAATTTCCCTTCCCATGTGGTTAAAGATGCCCTCCAATGCATCTCGTCCACATCCTGCACCTCCGCCCTCAGACCCCACCCCTCCAACCGTAACAAGGACAGAAACCCTCCAGTGCTCACTTTTCACTCTACCAACCTTCGCACAAACCAAATCATCCGCTGACATTTCCGTCACGTCCAAACGGACCCTACCACCAGGGATATATTTCCCTCCCCACCACTTTCCACCTTCTGCAAAGACCATTCCCTCCATGTCTACCTGGTCAGGTCCACGCCCCCCTACAACCCATCCCCCCATCCTGGCACCTTCCCCTGGCACTGCAGGAATTGCAAAACCTGCGCCCACACCTCCTCCCTCACCTCCATCCAAGGCCCTAAAGGAGCCTTCCACATCCATCAAAGTTTTACCTGTACATCTACCAATATCATTTACTGTATCCGTTGCTCCCGATGCAGTCTCCTCTACAATGGGGAGACTGGATGCCTCCTAGCAGACTGCTTTAGGGAATATCTCTGGGACAACCGCACCAATCAACCACACCGCCCTGTGGCCCAACATTTCAACTCCCCCTCCCACTCTGCCAAGGACATGGAGGTCCTGGGCCTCCTTCACCGCCGCTCCCTCACCACCAGATGCCTGGAGGAAGAACGCCTCATCTTCCGCCTCGGAACACTTCAACCCCAGGGCATCAATGTGGACTTCAACAGTTTCCTCATTTCCCCTTCCCCCACCTCACCCCAGTTCCAAACTTCCAGCTCATCACTGTCCCCATGACTTGTCCTACCTGCCTATCTTCTTTTCCACCTATCCACTCCACCCACCCCCCGCCCCCGACCCATCACCTTCATCCCCTCCCTCACTCACCCATTGTACTCTATGCTACTTTCTCCCCACCCCCACCCTCCTCTCACTTATCTCTCCACCCTTTAGGCTCTCTGCCTGTATTCCTGATGAAGGGCTTTTGCCCGAAACGTCGATTTTCCTGCTCCTCGGATGCTGCCTGAACTGCTGTGCTTTTCCAGCACCATTCTATTCTAGACTCCACCATTCAATAGGATCTTGGCTAATCTTTTCACAGCCACAGCTCCACTTCTCCACTCTCTCACCATAATCCTTAATTCCTTTACCGTTCAAAAAATAATCTATCGTAGCTTTAAAAACATTCACTGAGGAAACTTCAACTATTTCACTGGGCTGGGAATTCCATAGATTCACAACCCTCTGGATAAAGAAGTTCCTTCTCAATTCAGTCCAAAATCTGCTCCCCCTAATTTTGAGGCTGTGCCCTCTTGTCCTAGTTTCACCCACCAGTGGAAACACCATCTCTTCTCCTATCTTCTCTGTTCCCTTCATAACTTTATATATTTCTATAAAATCCCCCCTCTCATTCTTCTAAATTCCAATAAATATAATCTCAGTCTACACAGTCTCTCCTCATAAGACAACCCCCAACTCCGGAATATCAGTTCAACTTTCTTATGGTCAAATCCTTTGGATCACAGAATCACAGAACAGAGCGACATAGTGATTCAGTGGTTAACACTGCTGCCTCTCAGCACCAGGGGCCCAGATTTGAATACAATCTCAGGCGACTGTGTGGAATTTGCACATCCTCACCATGTTTGCATGGGTTTCCTCTGAGTGCTCTGGTTTCCTCCCACAGTCCAAAGATGTGCAGATTAGGTGGATTGGCCGTGCTAAATTGTTCAGGGATGGCAGACTAGGTTGATTAGCCACGGGAAATACAGGGGTAGGGGTGTGGGTCTGGGTGGGATGCTCTTCGGAGGGTCAGTGTGGACTTGATAGGCCGAGTAGCCTGCTTCCGCATTGTAGGGTATCTAAAATTCTATTCCAAACCACTACAGTGCAGACAGAGGCCATTCGGCCCATCGAGTCTACAGCGATCATCCAAAGAGAATCCCACCCAGAGCCAACCCAAATCGCCCCCATGCCCGTAACCTCACATTTACCATGACTAATCCACCTAGCCTTCCTATCGCTGGACACTATGGGCAATTTAGCTTAGCCAATCCATCTGAACTATATATCTTTGGACTAGATATGAGACATTGGACCTCAAAACTGTCTCTCCTTGTGCCTATTTTATGTCAATAAAGTGACAAATGGGACCCAGATCATAATTTTGAGGAAACAACGAAGGTGTCAGCTGCCAACTGATGAGAGTGCCACATTGCCTGTTTCTGGGAAAGTCAACTGCATTTTGCTTCAATCAGGCACTTGGAAAGCTAGTGTTGCCAGGGATCGAGAACTAAAGAGGTGATGCCTGCTGCTGGCACAATGCCCAGCCCCAGCAAAGCCTTAAATCATTATTGGATCTCAGGCCAGAGCTGAAGGATGGATGGGAGGATGTTTGTGCGTGGTTGGCTATCACGGGTTAGGAATCGAAGTGGGATGTTGGGTGTCTGAGATGGGGGTCAGCAGCAAAAGCAGGAAGGTGGCTCTCAGGAGGCATCCCTCCTCCCCTTCCCCACCCACCAACTGCCCCAATGCTGGGACCCTCAATCAGGCACTGACTGAACAACCTCCCAGCAGCTGCTTGACAAGACCCCTGCACGGTGAACATTCTCATTCACCCATCAGTGCATACCAGTGCTGATGGTAACATTGGGGAAGAGGAGAAGCCCTTAAGTGGGCATTAGTTATCTACTCACTATAGACTTAATCAGATGGATTAAGTACCCCACCAAACTCAGTATTGGAGGTGGCAAGATTCCAACTCCAATTTGCACCCCAATTTAAGCCAACAAAAAGACCTACTGACTACTGGGGGCATATAGCTTTTCATTATTTTGCATTATCACATGGAAGTAAATAATTGATTGTACGAAGTGACTCATCAAATATATTACCATGGACTCTCTTTTGCTGTGAAATAAAACAGTTTAACAATTAGTACCTGGTCTTTTACCAAGTATTTCTTGGTTGATTTTGAAAAGGATTAGAGAAGCATGAGAGGGCATGGGTGAAAACCATGATTCATAAACAGAAGTTGCTGGAATAGCTCAGCAGATCTGGCAACAACTGTGAAGAGAAGTCGAAGTTAACATTTCAGGTTTTGTGACCCTTCCTCAGAACGGATGGTAGTTTGGAAAATGTTGGTTTATATGCAGATATTAAGGTAGAGGAAGAGGATAAAGAGTAAATGATAGGTTGGGATAAAGCCTGAAGTGAGAGGAGAACAGTTAGACAGAGAAAGGAGTTGACAATGATCTCACTGGGGCAGTGTTGGGGGGGGGGGTGTGGGTGGGGGTTGGGTGGTGGTGAAGGGGGGTGAATAGCTGCTAATGGAGACTATTAGTGGCTAACAATAGGTAGTGTGTAATGGCAGACTATGGGATTACAAGGCCTGGTGTGTGGGGTAGGGGGCTAGGACATGGGGGAGTTCAGACCCTAAAATTATTGAACTTCATATTGAGTCTGGAAGGGTGCAGGGTACCCAAGCGGAAAATGAGGTGCTGTTCTTTCAGCTCACACTGGGCTTTGCTGGAGCACTGCAGCAAGCCTGAAACAGAGATGTTGGCCAGGGAACAGGGTGGTGTGTTAAAGTGGCAGGCAACTGGAAGCTCAGGGTCTTTTTTGCAGGCAGAATGGAGATGTTCCATGAAGCATTCACCCAGTCCATGCTTCATTTCCTCAATATAGAGGAGACCACATTGTGAGCAGCGAATGCAGGAGACTGGATTGTGAGAAGTGTAGGTAAACTGTTGCTTCATCTGGAAAGTATGTTTGGGCCCTTGGATACTGAGGAGGGAGGAGGTAAATGGACAGGTGTTACACCTTTGAAGGTTGCAGGGCAAGGTGCCGCGGGGATATGGGAGTGAAGGAAGAGTGGACCAGTGCATCCCAGAGGGAACAGTCCCTGCGGAAGGTGGATAAGGGAGGGGAGGGGAATATGTGTCTGGTGTTGGCATCCCGTTGGAAATAGTGGCTGATGATCTTCTGGATGTGGATACTGTGGGATGGTAGGTAAGGACAAGGGGAATTCTATCTCTGTTGCAAGAGAGAGGAGAAGGGGTGAGGGTGGAAGTGTGGGAGGTGGGTTGGACTCAGTTGAGGGCCTTGTCTACAACTGAGCTGGGGAATCCTCGATTGAGGAAAAAGGTGGATATTTCAGAGGATCCCTTGTCAAAGTTGGCCTTATTAGAACATATACGACAGAGACAGAAGAACTGGGAAAATGGAATGGAGTCTTTACAGTAAACAGGGTCCAAGGATATACAGTCCAGAAAGCTGTGGGAGTTGGTGGGTTTATAATGGATATTAGTGGCCAGTGTATCTCCAGAAATGGAAACAGATGTCGAGGAAGGGAGGCAAGAGGTCAAAAGTAGACCAGGTGAAAGTGAAGCAAAATTGATGACCTTTTCCAATTCTGGTCGAAAGAGGGAAGCAGCACTGATATCAATATATCAGAGAAAGAATTGTGGGTAGGGGTCAGAATAGGACTGGAATAAGGAATGATTCCCCCCACCTCATGAAGAGACAGGCATAAGTGGGGCCCATGTGAGTATCCATGGCCACTCCTCTTACCGGAAGAAAATGAAAGGAGTTAAAAGGGAAGCTGCTGAGGGTGAGGACGAGCTCGGCCAAGCAGAGCTGTGACCGGGCAGTCCTGTTTGTGGATTTTCAGAAAGAGGTAGAAGTGAGCCATTTGGGGCTTGGAGGCAGTGGGGGGAGGATCACCCGATGAAATGAGGTCAGTTACTGTAGTTGATACAATGACCTGATTTGCCATGGTGGGATCATGGTCCAGAGGAAGATAGGAGGAGGTATCTGAGAGCTGGCTCTCAACTTTTGCAGTGTAGAGGTCAGTCCACCAGACTACAACAGCACCACCCTTATCCACAAGCTTAATAAGAAAATCAGGGTTGGATCTAAGCACATGGAATGCAATCAGTTCAGAGGGAGATAGGTTGGATTGGGTGACCGATAAATCTATTCTTGGATTCAATAATCTGTTAATCTCAAGGCTTTAGAACTTGCACTAGGTCAATACCACACAAGTTATACGTAGAATTTTCAGGTAAACAATGTTGTTTTCATTATTGCTGATGTGAAATATGAAAGTGGATTTGTTAAGTTGCTGTTTCAGTGTAATACTGGTTCTGGACATCCGTTATAGAAATGTCAATTGAACTGGCGTTAACTATTAATGCCAGTTTTGTACTCAAGTAGCAAGTTGAAATTCTCTGGAGCATGAATAAACAAAATTCAATACTGAAGCACATCAAGACATATTCGGACAGCTTGGTGAAAGAGGTAAATGTTAGCAACACCTTAAAGGAGGAGAGAGGAGTAATGAGACAGACAGATGTGGGGAGGGAATTCCAGAGTGTAATGCCTCAGTGGTAGAGGACATGACCATAACGACAGAGCAATTGAAATATAGATTATCTGGTCCTTTAGATTTTTTTTGCAAACTGTTGAAATAATTTCAATAACAAAATTGCAATTCCAATATTTACTTTTAATCTTTAAATTGATATCCAAGCAATTGAGTCTGTACTGTTGTAAAGATATAATCTGAATGAGCTGTGTATTAATCGTATTATTTCCTTTCAAGTTGTATGATCACCGAGCACAGTAAAACTCAAAGATTAAGGCCTGGTTGTCAATCCTTACTTTAATAATACACTTTGATATTTATATGAGATTATGTATTAAATTTTCTGTGTTCACCCATGGTGTTAGGGCTGCCCATGGCTGAAAGTGATCCTCAGATGACATAAAATGGCTGGGAATAATTTTTTGCTGAAACAGCAGTTTCTATTGTCTGATGTTTAACGTTATGAGACTGGGATGTACATAGAACATAGAACATAGAAGAATACAGCGCAGTACAGGCCCTTCAGCCCTCGATGTTGCGCCGATCAAAGCCCACCTAAACTACACTAACCCACTATCCTCCATATACCTATCCAATGCCCGCTTAAATACCCATAAAGAGGGAGAGTCCACTACTGCTACTGGCAGGGCATTCCATGAACTTACGACTCGCTGAGTGAAGAACCTACCCCTAACATCAGTCCTATATCTACCCCCCCTTAATTTAAAGCTATGCCCCCTTGTAATAGCTGACTCCATACGTGGAAAAAGGTTCTCACTGTCAACCCTATCTAACCCCCTAATCATCTTGTACACCTCTATCAAATCACCCCTAAACCTTCTTTTCTCCAATGAAAACAACCCCAAGTGCCCTCAGCCTTTCCTCATAGGATTTTCCTACCATACCAGGCAACATCCTGGTAAACTTCCTCTGCACCCGTTCCAGTGCCTCCACATCCTTCCTATAGTATGGCAACCAAAACTGCACACAATATTCCAGATGCGGCCGCACCAGAGTCTTATACAACTGCAGCATGACCTCAGGACTCCGGAACTCAATTCCTCTACCAATAAAAGCCAGTACGCCATATGCCTTCTTCACTGCACTATTTACCTGGGTGGCAACTTTCAGAGATCTGTGTACATGGACACCAAGATCCCTCTGCTCTTCCACACTACCAAGTAGTCTACCATTAGACCAGTAATCCATCTTTTTATTACTCTTACCAAAGTGAATCACTTCACACTTAGCTACATTGAACTCCATTTGCCACCTTTCTGCCCAGCTCTGCAGCTTCTCTATATCCCGCTGTAACCTGCCATATCCTTCCTCACTGTCTACAACTCCTCCGACTTTCGTATCATCCGCAAACTTGCTCACCCAACCTTCTAACCATTCCTCCAGGTCATTTATAAAAATGACAAACAGCAATGGTCCCAAAACAGATCCTTGCGGAACACCGCTAGTGACGGCACTCCAAGATGAACCTTTGCCATCAACTACTACCCTCTGTCTTCTTCCAGAGAGCCAATTCCTAATCCAAACCTCCAACTCACCCTCAATGCCATATCTCTGTATTTTCTGCAGTAGCCTACCATGGGGGACCTTATCAAACGCCTTACTAAAATCCATATATACCACATCTACCACTTTCCCCTCATCTACCTCCTTAGTCACCTTCTCAAAGAATTCAATAAGGTTTGTGAGGCACGACCTGCCCTTCACAAAACCATGCTGACTATCCTTGATCACATCATTCTTATCCAGATGTGCATAAATCCTATCCCTTACAATTCTCTCTAAGACTTTGCCCACAACAGAAGTGAGACTGACTGGCCTATAGTTACTAGGATTATCCCTACTCCCCTTCTTGAACAAGGGAACCACGTTTGCTAGCCTCCAGTCCTCTGGCACTACTCCTGTCGACAAAGAGGACACAAAAATCAAGGCCAATGGCTCTGCAATCTCCTCCCTTGCTTCCCAGAGAATCCTAGGATAAATGCCATCAGGCCCAGGGGACTTATCTATTTTCACCCTTGCCAGAATTTCCAACACCTCTTCTCTACATATCTCAAAGCCATCCATTCTACTTATTCGTGCCTCAGTATTCATATTGACAACAATGTCCTGTTCCTGAGTGAATACTGACGAAAAGTATTCATTCAGCGCCTCCCCAATCTCTTCAGCCTCCACACGCAACTTCCCATTACTATCCTTGATTGGACCTATTCCTTCCCTAGTCATTCTTTTATTCCTAACATACCTATAGAAAGCCTTTGGGTTTTCCCTAATCCTACCAACTAAGGACCTTTCATGTCCCCTCCTTGCTGCTCTTAGCTCTCTCTTCAGGTCCTTCCGGGCTACCTTATAACTCTCAATTGCCCCTATTGAACCTTCACGCCTCATCTTTACAAAGGCCGCCCTCTTCCATTTAACAAGGGATTCCAACTCCTTATTAAACCACGGCTCCCTCACACGACCCTTTCCTCCCTACCTGATAGGTACGTACTTATCAACGACACTCAATAGTTGCTCCTTGAACAAGTTCCACATATCAATTACGCTCTTGCCTTGGAATCTACTTTTCCAATCCACACATCCTAAGTCATGCCTCAATGCATCATAATTTCCCTGCCCCCAGCTATAACTCTTGCCCTGTAGTACACACTTATCCCTCTCCATCACTAGAGTAAAAATCACCGAATTGTGGTCACTGTCCCCAAAGTGCTCACCTACCTCTAGTTCTAATACCTGGCCTGGTTCGTTACCCAGAACCAAATTCAGTATGGCCTCACCTCTTGTTGGCTTATCTACATATTGTGTCAGGAAACTCTCCTGCACACATTGCACAAACACTGACCCATCTAACGAACTTGAGCTATAGCTTTCCCAATCAATATCAGGAAAGTTAAAGTCTCCCATAACAATCACCCTATTACTGTCACTCTTCTCCTGAATCATCTTCGCAAACCTTTCTTCAACGATTCTAGGACTATTAGGAGGCCTGTAAAAGACTCCTAACAGGGTGACCTCACCTCTCCTATTCCTAACCTCAACCCAAACTACCTCAGATGGCAAATCTTCGTCCATCTTCCTTTCCACCGCTGTAATACTATCTTTGACAAGCAAAGCCACACCCCCCCCTCTTTTGCCCCCACCTCTGACCCTACTAAAACATTTAAACCCTGGAACCTGCAACAGCCAATCCTGTCCCTGATCTAGCCATGTCTCCGTAATAGCCACAACATCGAAGTCCCAGGTACCAACCCACGCTGCGAGTTCACCTACCTTATTTCGTATACTTCTGGCATTAAAGTATACACACTTCAAGCCACTCTTCTGTTTACAGGCACCCTCCTTTAAGATTGATGCCATATTCCTAACCTCCCTACACTCCAGGTCCTGCACCCTAAAGCTACAGTCTGGGTTCCCATGCCCCTGCAGAGTTAGTTTAAACCCCCCCCAAGAGCACTAGCAAACCTCCCCCCAAGGATACTGGTGCCCCTCAGGTTCAGGTGCAGACCATCCTGTTTATAGAGGTCCCACCTTCCCCAGAAAGAACCCCAGTTATCCAAGTACCGAAATCCCTCAAAGGGTCGTGTGAAATCTATACAAGATAGTCATGTTGAGTAAGAAGCAAAGATACAAGTGCTGTTTCCACAGATACAGTGTGATAAAGGATGTTATTGAGAAGTGTTGACAGAAGCCTCCATATCAGGTTGGTTCAAAGTCTGGTATTGATCATTTGAGTCGAAGGGAAGAGTTTGAGCCACATCATTTAAGATTCCCAAGTAATCATAGCCACAGGTTACAGACCCAAAATGGAGTTTTGAGTATACAGGCATTTGGGGGGGGGGGGGGGGGGGGGGGGGGGGAGGGGAGGAGGGGATGGTGGTCTGACAAACAGCATGAGATCATGGGATGACCTAAAGCTGTCCATAAACAGATCATGCAATCACATGATTAACCTGACTGGATGTGTAAGTAATCATTTAGTAACTAATAATACGATTGGTTTGTAACAGTCAAAGACGGGCTAAAAACAAATGTATACAAAGTATATGTTTCCCTTTGTTTAGTGGAGAACACCCTAGACTGCTGAGAGGCTTTCTTGCCAACAATGTAAAACAGTAATCACTCTGATGGTTGAAGTGGACCTGGGTGTTAAGTGATTCATTTAGTTATTCCTACCCTTGTTGTGAGCAAAGTACGAGAAGTATGGACCACTGATGGACAAAGGAACCAGACATGCGAGTATCCTGTATTGGTGGTAGCCTGTAACCCTGGGCCATTCATGGTGTCATATGTGAACCATTAAAAAGAGAAGGGGTCCACTCAGTATCGAAGGGTGGTTAGTAGCAGAATAGGAAGTGCTGCGATTTCAAGACGGTAATGGGCCACTTTGAGATGTCTTGATGTAGAGGCAAGGTGAGCAACCTCTTGGGAAGGTTAAGTAAAGTGGAAGAATTTCCAATTCATGGTCTAAGGAGAGGATAGAAGGACCTCTGAAGGTGGTCACTAATGATCCATCCTGGTTCATCCATGTCGAAGCTACAGTCAAGAAAGACTTCCTCAGAAGGCTAAGGAAATTCAACCTGTCCACAATTTTTATAGATGTACCATAGAAAGTATCCTATCTCAATGCATCACAACTTGGTATGGCAACTACTCTGACCACGACTGTGAGAAACTACAAGAGTTGTGAATGCAGCCCAGTCCAACAAAGAAACTAGCCTTCTTTCCATTGACTCCGTCTACACTTCCTACTGCCTCAGGAAAGCAGCCAATATAATCAAAGACTCTCCTGGTTATGCTCTCTTCTCCCCTCTTCCATTGGGAAGAAGATACAAAAGTTTGAAAATATGTACTTACAGATTTAAGAACAGCTTCTTCCTGCTATTATCAGACTTATGAACTGGCCTCTCATATATTAGAGTTGATCTTTCTCTGCACATTCCTTCCTCAAAGCTTGAGATGTGGGGACATTTTGAGTATAGTTTATTTTTTGCCCCCTCCTCTTTCAAATCAGCAGTAAACTATCTTCACAGCTTGGAGAGATTATGTATTTGATGTATTACAATGTTGTATGGATAGAAATGCTTAGACAAATTAACCCATTCTATTGTTTTGTCTTTCAGATAACTGCAGACACAGAAGGTTTTCCCAACAGTTTCAAATTTCTGAATTTGTCTGTAGACTTTCAGTGTCACAATCTAGTGATGGATAAGTAGTCCTTAACCCATCAAGTCATTTCTTAACAATGTATCACTGTATCAAAAACTAATGTGAAAACATTAAATATATAGAGTATCAGGCATTTCAAAACCACTAAGCCTGGACACAATTTAGCATATAACAATCAGAAATTATATTAAAACTAACATGACTTGGTATTCTAAAACATTTAAAGGAGTATGCTCGCTGAGCTGGAAGGTTCATTTTCAGACGTTTTGTCACCATACTAGGTAACATCTTCAGTGAGTCTTCAGACAAAGCACTGCTGGAGTTTCCTGCTTTCTATTTGTATGTTTGGGTTTCCGTTCCGACCCCATCACCAACCCAAGGAAACCCAAACATGTAAATAGAAAGCGGGAAACACCAGCAGTGCTTCCTCTGGAGGCTCACTGAAGATGTTATGCAGTATGGTGACAAAACATCTGAAAATGAACCTTCCGTGCAGTCTCAATTCATAAAGGAAAATTGTTAAGTGTCTTTTGATGAAGTAAATGAAACATTATCTTTGAATGTAATATATTTTTTAAAAATCCAGAGTGATTCATGGAATACCTTTTATAAAATGTCATCCAAAGATGAAAAGTATTTAAAGTAGTGTCAGTTGGCTCAGAAGAAAACCACCTGCATCAGTTCCTCCAGTTTTAATTAAACACAACACATGGGATAGCTCAGAATCAGAGCCACCAAACAGGTAATTTAGAGACAGTAAGGCTGATCAGGGAACCAAATTTCTGTTCTAAACCAACTTCGAGCATGCAAATCGGAGAAACTGCAGCTGCAAGACTGAGAACTTCCAAGGTCAAATGAGAGAGACAATGTTCCCAAGCTTTAAATCATAACACGAGATATAACCATTATGTTAGAGGTGATCTTACAGATGTTATAACAATTGGCAGAAATTAACATCCATTCTGATCTTTTGCAGGAACATTTGTAAGGAATATAAACTACACAGCAGAATCAAACCAAAAATAAAACAAGTTGTTACCGATTAGGACGTTTCTGATTTGATGGGAACTTCACAAATTAAGCTAGGACTAAGATATAAGGCTTCCTGAAAGTATAATAGTGGGTGTCAATACAATCAGTAGAGAAGGCTCATGACTGGGTGCCTTGGGAGGAAATATGTACTTAGATTTGTGGAGTCCTTGAGAATTCCATTTGACTATTGGGAAATATGTACAAGGAGTTCTAGACAAGAGGAAGAAGCAGTATGGGATAGTTCAAAAGTTTCAAAAGTGAAGCACCAAAGATGGGCACTAAGCTGTTTCCTTTTCTGGCTTGTTCTGGATGTTCTAATTGAACAAGTGAGACTGGAAGTGTCATGGTTCATACTGTTTACAGATGACATTAAACAATGTCATGTGAATAAGAATATGACTGAGTATAACAGAAGTAAGGGTGTGGAAGACAAGGGTCTGAAAATCAGGAGATCAAAGAATGCAATACGTGTACTGTCAGTTTGAGTCGAGTAATGAGGATCAGAGTGTAGGTGTAAAGATTATTATCATTGGGAAAATCAGCAGCTTTTGTATCTGGGGTAAATGGTATCAGGAAATTAAAACAAAGATTAAATTGGAAATGAAAATGAAACATTGCATTAATTGGAAGAAGTGCAGTGAAGTGTTACATGCCTGAAAAACATTGCTCAATTTGAAGCGAGGAAACAACAAGGCAGTTGTTAGACTGGTCTTGCTACCCAGGTTTCAGCACTATATAACATGAAGAAGAGAGGAAAAATGAATGGATACTAATGAAATGTGGATGCTGTGATGGATGTCTGGAGTGGCAATAGAGGGCGATATCTGGAGTCAGTACATCAAGGGATCAGTAAAGGTTGGGGGAGCATTGAGGAAGGTAGTCAAGAACAGATTGAAATAGCATAGTTACCTATTGCAGAGAGAGAGAAAGAAGAAATATGGTGAGGAGAGTGAGATCACCAGAAAGATGAAAATGAAGTGTGAAGATCACAAGGCAAGATGCAATGGAAAGAGACTGAAATGAAACAGGAGTGGAGGAGAAATGGGTGACTGACAGGAGGAGATAAAGAAGGGTGATCAACCAATATTGTGGAGACATCGAGTAAAGTAGGACAAACTGAAAGAAAAAAACAGCTCCATGTCCCTCTCTGGAACAGAAGCCTGTCATTTAGTCTGAAAAACATTGTTATTAACCCTCCGTCCACAGAGGGCAGAGCTCCAGATTTCTCTGTATTTTCGACAGCAAAGGTTTTATTGATTACACTCCTAAGTCGTTGAGCCATACCTAAGGTAGTGCCGCAAGTGGCAACATTGCAACCTTTTCACTGAACTCATTTGAATGCAGGTGACAATAAAGCTAATTCTAATTCTAATTTAAATTTTAAAGTTGCACCCTCTTGCTCTCAAATTTCCCACTGTGGTACATGCTTCCTCTGTATCTACCCTTCAACATTTTCAAGACTTCAATGAGATCACCTGCCAACCTTCTAAACTCAAGAATACAAGCTCAGTATATGTAACTTGTTCATAAAACTATAGGTCGGAGTGTAGTTCTAGAAAAGCACATCACGTCAGGCAGCCTCTGAGGAGAAGGAGAATCAACGTTTTGGGCATAAACCCTTCAACAGAAATTAGACTTGTGGGCCGGGGCTGAGAAATAAATGGGAGAGGGGTGGGGTTAGGGGGAAGGTATATGGGAAAGCAATAGGTGGATGAAGGTGAGGAAGAAGCTGATAGGTCGGTGGGGGGAATGATGGACAGGTCCGGAGGGCAGTGCCAAGTTAGAGGCTTGAGACTGGGATAATGTTGGGGCATGGTGGAAATGAGGAAGTGGTTGAAATCCACATTTATCCTGTGCAGTTGCAGTGTCTCAAGGCGGACTATGAGGCATTCTTCCTCCAGGTGTTGGGTGGTAATGGTTTGGCGGTAGAGGAGGCCCAGGACCTGCATGTTCTTCATGGAGTGGGATGGGAGTTGGAGTGTTCAGCCACAGGGTGTTGGGGTTAGTGAGTGTGGGTGTTAAAGAGATATTCTCTGATACAATCCGCAAGAAGGCGTCTTGTCTCCCCGATGTAGAGGAGACTGCGCCGGGTGCAACGGATGCAGTAGATGACATTGGGGGCGGTACAGGTAAATTTCTGTCAGATGTGGAAGGATCCCTTGGGGTCTTGGACGGAGGTGAGGGGAGTGGTGTGGGCACAGGTTTTGCACTTCCTGCGGTGGCAGGGAAAGGTGCCAGGAATGGGGTATGGGCTGGTGGGGGATGTGGATGTGATGAGGGAGTTGCGGAGGGAATGGTCTTTTTGGAACGCTGATAGGGGCAGGGAGGGAAAGATATCTTTGGTGGTGGGTCTGTTTGGAGGTGGGATTTGGAGGTGGGTGTCCATTCCTGATGAAGGGCTTTTGCCCGAAACGTCGATTTTCCTGCTCCTTGGATGCTGCCTGACTTGCTGTGCTTTTTTAGCACCATTCTGATCTAAACTCTGGTTTCCAGCATCTGCAGTCCTTACGTTTGCATGTTTGGAGGTGGCGGAGGATGATGCATTGTATGCAGAGGTTGGTGGGGTGGAATGTGAGGACTGGGGGGGTTCTGTCCTTTTTGCCTTGGGAGGGTTGGGGTTCAGAGCAGCAGTGCATGAAGTGGAGGAGATGCGCTGGAGGGCATCATCAACCACGTGGGAAGGGAAGTTGCGATCATGGAAAAAGGAGGCCATCTGGGACTTTCTAAGGTGGAATTGGTCATCCTGGGAACAGATGTGGCAGAGGCGGAGGAATTGGGAATAAGGGATGGTGTTTTTACAGGAGGTAAGGTGGGAGGACATGTAGTCTCGGTAGCTGTAGGAGTTGGTGGGCTTGTAATATATGTCTGTGGTTAGTCGGTCACCAGAGACAGTGATGGAGAAGTGTGGAAGGAGAGGGAGGTCTCTGAGATGGTCCAGGTGAATTTGAGGTCGGGGTGGAAGATGTTGGTAAAGTTGCTGAACTGTTCAACCTCCTCATGGGAGCACGAGGGGACACCGATACAGTCAGCAATATAGCGGAGGAAAAGGTTGGGGATGGTGCTGGTGTAACTGCGGAAGATAGACTGTTCCACATATCTGACACACAGGCAGGCAGAGCTGGGTGCCATGCTGGTGCCAATGGCTACCCCTTTGGTTTGGAGGAAGTGGGAGGATTGGAAGGAGAAGTTGTTGAGGGTGAGGACCAGTTCAGTCAGGCGCTGTCCCAACCAGTACCCTTCTACCAACACCCTCACCTGCCTGGTTGAGCTGGTTCTCATCCTCAACAACTTCAACTTCCAATCCACCCACGCCCTCCTATTTATCTTTCAGCCCTGACCCATAAGCCTCATTGCTGATGGATGCCCAAAAAGTCGATTCTCCTGCTCCTCTGATGCTGTCTGACCTGCTGTGCTTTCCAGTCATACACTCTTGACTCTGAGCTCCAACATCTGCAGTCCTCACTTTCTCCTTATAAAACTATAAGGTATAGGAGTAGAATTAGCCCATCAAGTCTGCTCTGCCATTTGATCATGGCTGATATATTTCTCAACCTCATTCTCCTACCTTCTATCCATAACTCTTGATCCCCTCAGTTATCAACAATGCATCTATCTCTGTCTTAAGTACACTCAGTGACTTGCCTTCCACAATGGGTTCCTCAGATTCACCACCCTTTGGCTCTGAGGCTGTGCCCTTGGGTCCTAGTCTTTCCTACTGGTGAGAACATCTTCTTCACATCCACACTTTCCAAGCCTCACAATATCCTGTAAGTTTCAATGTGAATCCCCATCATCCTTCTAAACTCCTTCATTTGTGGGTTCATTTTTGTGAACTTCCTCTGCACGCCCTTCAAGGCTAGCACATCTTTCCTTAGACATGGAGCCCAAAATTGCATACAATATTCCAAATGTGATCTGACCAGAGTGTGATACAGCCTCAGCAGTGCATCTCTGCTCTTGTATTCTAGCTCTCTCAAAATAAATGCTACCTTTGCATTTACCTTCTGAACTGCCAACTAAACATGATGTTAACCTTAAAGAACCGTGAACTAGGACTCCTAAGTCCCTTTGTGCTTCATATTTCTGAAGGTTTTCCCCATTTTTAAAATCATCAATTTCTCTATTCTTCCTACCGAAGTGCATAACCTCACATTTTCCCACATTACATTCCATCTGCTACTTCTTTGCCGACTGTCCTAACCTATCCAAGTCCTTCTGCAGGCACCCCACCCCCCCACCTCCTCAACACTACCTGTCCCTTCACCTATCTTTATGTCATTTGCAAACTTAGCAACAATTCCCTCAGTTCCTTTGTCCAGATCGTTAATATACAACATGGTGCCAACACTGACCCCTGCGGAAAACTACCAATCACAAGCTGCCATCCTGAAAAAGACCCCTTTAACCTTGATTTGGAGATGCTGGTGTTGGACTGGGGTGTACAAAATCAAAGTCGACACCACTAACTGTCGGCTTAAAGTGGAGAGGATCTCCAAGAAGATCGCACATATCAACAGCACAACCACCTGATGAAGGAGCAGCGCTCCAAAAGCTAGTGCTTCCAATTAAACCTGTTGGACTATAATTTGGTGTTGTGTGATTTTTAACCCTTTAACCTTGTTCTCTGCCTTCTGCCAGTCAGCCAATTCTCTATCCATGCCAGTAGTTTGCCCTTAGCATCATTGGCTCTTATCCTATTTTGCAGCTTCTTATTTATCCTTATAATTTAACCCATTGATGAACTCTGCCCGAGGTTGGGTATGGCAGCATGTGCCGTGATAAAATCTACACTTGTTTTTGTGTTTTTGCCATGTCACTTTAGGAATGTATAGTTTTCATTATATAGTCAAA
Organism: Chiloscyllium punctatum; assembly: GCF_047496795.1. Lineage (NCBI taxonomy): Eukaryota > Metazoa > Chordata > Chondrichthyes > Orectolobiformes > Hemiscylliidae > Chiloscyllium > Chiloscyllium punctatum. The sequence goes on from NC_092764.1 coordinate 40,424,515, forward strand.
AGGGGTAAGTAGAGGATAATAAATCTATTCATGTTGTGCCTCTGTTGAACAGTCTGAAAAAATACAGACTGGCAACTAGCTTTTTATTTTCTCATCTTTTGGGATAGTTTTCTGTTTTGTCAATTGAATTATATAATAAAATTGTTGTATTTTAACCCAGTCATCAATCCGGTAGCAATAAGCAATGATCTTCTACGTTAATACAGTCCATCCGGTGATTAAGGTACTTATGCCTCCATCAGCTCTTTGCTCTCTCTACTTGAGCCTGATCTACATGTTACTGAGACAGGAATCCATTTTTATGAAAAGTCTGGGATTGTAATTGCATTGTCAATGATCAATCAGTTGTAATAAATGTATTAGAATTGATTAACATATTCTAAATGTTTTAATGTTAACAAAATGCAATAGAAAAAAACAGCATTCAAAGAACGTTTCTTGAACCAATTCTAGAACAGTGAAATAAAATGCTCACATAAACTATACATTAAAATGGCTCATTACATTTCTCTAATGGCTGTTGGTATATCTGAAAGAATGCTAAAATAACTAAACTTTGAGTAGACCAAAACTCAGCTGGAACATGATTGTACTCTCATTTCTCCACTCCAGCATAAAAAAATAGAATCTGTTAACTCTTTGACCTTGACTATTAATTATTTTTCTGTTCTTTGCATAATTAGAAATATGATTTAAAAAAAAGAAAGTTATGTCGAAGGAATGTTTAATGCTGAAATCTGAAGTGTTAAAATATTTTGGTACATCCAGATCTTATTCTAAACTGACTAAGTTACTGGTTTGATTTGAGTTTTTAGGATTATCTGAAACTCACAAATGACGTTATGATTAATTTATAAAGATTTGCAGATTTAAATCTAAGGACGTGTTTGTGAAATCTCACAGTGTTGGGACAATTTTATCTTATTTGGTGCAACCTCATGGCTCAGAATGATAAACAGATTTAAATGTGAGAGGATTAGTGCGATGGTTACTGATATCTTGCAGTGCCAATCCATCACATTTTTATCTGAACTGAGAATATTTAGTACATAACCTCACATAAATATCAAATAGCATTCTTAAAGTAAGACTTTTCAACCAGGTGTTAATCTGTGAAATTCACTATGCTGCTCGGGGCAGTATGGTGGCTCAGTGGTCAGCATTGCTGCCTCACAACACCAGGGCTATGGGTTCAATTACATCCTTGGGTGACTGTCTGTGTCTAGTTTGTTCAGTCTCCCCATGTCTGTGCAGGTTTTCTCCCCCAGTCCAAAGAAGTGCAGGTTAGATGGATAGGCAGTGCTAAATTACCCATAGTGTGCAGGAGTGTGTAGGCTATGTAGACTAGCCATGAGAAGTACAGGGTTATGGAGAATGAGTGGAATGTTCTTCAATAGGCTGAATGGCCTGCTTTCACACTGTTGGGATTCTATGATCATACAACTTAGAACATAGAACATAGAACAATACAGCACAGTACAGGCCCTTTGGCCCTCGATGTTGTGCCGATCCAAGCCCACCTAACCTACACTAGCCCACTATCCTCCATATGCCTATCCAATGCCTGTTTAAATGCCCATAAAGAGGGAGAGTCCACCACTGCTACTGGCAGGGCATTCCATGAACTCACGACTCGCTGAGTAAAGAATCTACCCCTAACATCTGTCCTACTCCTACCACCCCTTAATTTAAAGCTATGCCCCCTCATAATAGCTGACTCCATACGTGGAAAAAGGTTCTCATGGTCAACCCTATCTAGACCCTAATCATCTTGTACACCTCGATCAAGTCACCCCTACACCTTCTTTTCTCCAATGAAAACAGCCCCAAGTGCCTCAGCCTTTCCTCATACGATCTTCCTACCATGCCAGGCAACATCCTGGTAAACCTCCTCTGCACTCGTTCCAATGCCTCCACATCCTTCCTATAGTATGGCGACCAAAACTGCACACAACACTTCAGATGCGGCCGCACCAGAGTCTTATACAACTGCAACATGACCTCAGGACTCTGGAACTCAAGTCCTCTACCAATAAAAGCCAGTACGCCATATGCCTTCTTCACCGCACTATTTACCTGGGTGGCAACTTTCAGAGATCTGTGTACATGGACACCAAGATCCCTCTGCTCATCCACACTACCAAGTATCCGACTATTAGCCCAGTACCCCATCTTTTTGTGACTCATACCAATGTGAATCACCTCACAGTTGCCCCCATTGAACTCCATTTGCCACCTTTCTGCCCAGCTCTGCAGCTTATCTATATCCTGCTGTAACCTGCCACATCCTTCCTCACTGTCAACAACTCCACCAACTTTCATATCATCCACAAACTTGCTCACCCAACCTTCTAGCCCCTCCTCCAGGTTATTTATAAAAATGACAAACAGCAATGGTCCCAAAACAGATCCTTGCGGAACACCGCTAGTAACTGCACTCCAAGATGAACCTTTACCATCAACTACTACCCTCTGTCTTCTTCCAGCCAGCCAATTCCTAATCCAAACCTCCAACTCACCCTCAATGCCATACCTCCATATTTTTTGCAGTAGCCTACCATGGGGAACCTTATCAAACGCCTTACTAAAATCCATATACACCACATCTACCGCTTTACCCTCGTCCACCTCCTTAGTCACCTTCTCAAAGAATTAAATAAGGTTTGTGAGGCACGATCTGCCCTTCACAAAATCATGCTGACTATCCTTGATCACATTATTCGTATCCAGATGTTCATAAATCCTAATCCTGACAATTCTCTCTAAGACTTTGCCCACAACAGAAGTGAGGCTCACCGGCCTATAGTTACTAGGGTTATCCCTACTCCCCTTCTTGAATAAGGGAACCACATTTGCTATCCTCCAGTCTTCTGGCACTTTTCCTGTAGACAATGACGACATAAAAATCAAGGCCAATGGCTCTGCAATCTCCTCCCTTGCTTCCCAGAGAATCCTAGGATAAATGCCATCAGGCCCAGGGGACTTATCTATTTTCACCCTTGCCAGAATTTCCAACACCTCTTCCCTACATACCTCAAAGCCGTCCATTCTAATTAATTGCGACTCAGTATTCACATTGGCAACAATGTCCTGTTCCTGAGTAAGTACTGATGAAAAGTATTCATTCAGTGTCTCCCCAATCTCTTCAGCCTCCACACGCAACTTCCCACTACTATCCTTGACTGGACCTATTCCTACCCTAGTCATTCTTTTATTCCTGACATACCTATAGAAAGCCTTTGGGTTTTCCCTAATCCTACCAACTAAGGACTTTTCATGTCCCCTCCTTGCTGCTCTTAGCTCTCTCTTCAGATCCTTCCTGGCTACCTTATAACTCTCAATCGCCCCAATTGAACCTTCACGCCTCATCTTTACATAGGCCGCCCTCTTCCCTTTAACAAGGGATTCCAATTCCTTACTAAACCACGGCTCCCTCACACGACACTTTCCTCCCTGCCTGACAGGTACATACTTATCAAGGACACTCAATAGTTGCTCCTTGAACAAGCTCCACATATCAATTGCGCCCTTGCCTTGAAGCCTACTTTTCCAAGCCATGCATCCTAAGTCATGCCTCACCGCATCATAATTTCCCTGCCCCCAGCTACAACTCCGGCCCTGCAGTGCACACTTATCCTTCTCCATCACTAGAGTAAAAGTCACCGAATTGTGGTCACTGTCCCCAAAGTGCTCACCTACCTCCAATTCTAAAACCTGGCCTGGTTCGTTACCCAGAACCAAATCCAGTATGGCCTCACCTCTTGTTGGCCAATCTACATATTGTGTCAGGAAACCCTCCTGCACACATTGGCAAACACCGACCCATCTAACGAACTCAAGCTATAGCTTTCCCAGTCAATATCAGGTAAGTTAAAGACTCCATAACAACCACCCTATTACTTTCACTTTTCTCCTGAATCATCCTCGCAATCCTTTCTTCTACGTCTCTAGGACTATTAGGAGGCCTGTAGAAAACTCCTAACAGGGTGACCTCTCCTTTCCTATTCCTAACCTCAGCCCAAACTACCTCAGATGGCGAGTCTTCATCCATCGTCCTTATCTTTGACAAGCAATGCCACACCTCCCCCTCTTTTACCCCCACCTCTGACCCTACCAAAACATTTAAACCCTGGAACCTGCAACAGCCAATCCTGTCCCTGTTCTACCCATGTGTCCGTAATAGCCACAACATCGAAATCCCAGGTACCACCCACGCTGCAAGTTCACCTACCTTATTTCGTATACTGCTTGCATTGAAGTATACACACTTCAAGCCATTTTCCTGTTTAGAGGCACCCTCCTTTGAGATTGATGCCATGTTCCTAACCTCCCTATACTCCAGGTCCTGCACCCTAAAGCTACAGTCTAGATTCCCATGCCCCTGCAGAGTTAGTTTAAATCCCCTCCAAGAGCACTAGCAAGCCTCCCCCCAAGGATACTGGTGCCCCTCAGGTTCAGGTGTAGACCATCCTGTTTATAGAGGTCCCACCTTCCCCAGAAAGAACCCCAGTTATCCAGATACCGGAATCCCTCCCTCCTGCACCATCCCTGTAGCCACGCATTTAACTGTTCTCTCTCCCTATTCCTCGACTCTCTATCACGTGGCACGGGTAACAAACCAGAGACAACAACTCTGTTTGTTCTAACTCTGAGCTTCCAACCTAGCTCCCTGAAAGTCTGTCTAACATCTTCAGCCCTCCTCCTACCTATGTTGTTGGTGCCAATGTGGACCACGACTTCGGGCTGCTCCCCCTCCCCCTTAAGGACCCAGAAAACACGATCAGAGACATCACGTACCCTTGCACCTGGGAGGGAACATACCAAACGTGAGTCTCTCTCGCCCTCACAAAACCGCCTATCTGTGCCCCGAACTATTGAGTCCCCAATAACTATTGCTCTGCTCTTCTCCACCCTTCCCTTCTGAGCAACGGGGACAGGCTCCGTGCCAGAGGCCTGAACCCCATTGCTTACCCCTGGTAAGTCATTCCCCCCCACAAGTATCCAAAACGGTATACTTGTTCTTGAGGGGAACGGCCGCAGGGGGTCCCTGCACTGGCTGATTCCTCTCAGTCTTCCAGAAACTTGAAAGAAAATGGTAGAATTAATATACAGCTCATTCAGATAAAATCTTTACAGCAATACAGGTTCAATTGCTTGTCTATTGATTTAAAGATTATAAGTAAATATTGAAATTATGTATTTTGTTATTAAACTTATTTCAAGAGTTTGTTCTTTGAAAAAATCTAAAAGACTGGATAATTTATGTTTTAATTGCGCCACCATTATATCTATAGCTGAGTCATCACTGGACATCGGAGTGCATCTTGGAAAATTAAAAAACAGTGAAATTCACAAGTGATCTTGAAGGAACTTATTTGGGAGAGGTCACAGGACAGAGACAGATAAGTAGATTTTAAGTGTGACCTTAAAATATGTCTGCAGAGTGGGTTCTTTCTTGATTATATGTTTTATAGAGCTATGTCTCTTGATTAAACTTAAAATATAAGCCATAAAAATTTAACCTGGAGCAGTGTTTTGTAGAGGAATAAGACAGTGCTATTTTCTGGGTCTGTAGATTGAAAGAAGCAAAAATGGCCCTGAGTAGAGTGATATGCACTTCTTGTCGGATGTGGGAGTTCAGGGAGAGTTTATGGGTTAGTGAGGATTATATCTACAATAAATGCCGTTGGTTGCGAATCCTATCAGATCGAATGAATTAGTTGGAGAGGCAGTTAGAGGCAATGAGGAATTTATAAGAGCAAGGGTATGTGACTGATGGCAGTTATAGGAAGGGGGAAAGTCTCAGATACAGTCACATAGATGGGTTAACTCCAGGAAAGATAAGAGAGATAGGCAGGTGGTGCAGGAGTCTTCTGTGGCTTTCCCCATTTCAAACAAGTATGCTGTTTTGGAAAATGTAGGGGGTGATGGATTCTCAGGGGAACATAGCATGAACAGCCAAGTTTCTGGTACCGAGGCTGGTTCTAACATAATGAGAAGTACTTCGGGTTCCAAGCGCTCGATTGTGTTAGGGAACTCTCTAGTCCAAGGTACAGACAGATGTTTCTGTGACCAGCAACAAAAAATCAGAATGGTGTGTTGCATCTCTGATGCCAGGATCAAGGATGTTTCAGAGAGGGTGCAGAACATTCTCAAGGGGGAGAGGGGCCAGCAGGAGGTTATTGTACACATTGGAGCCAACAACATAGGAAGGGAAAAGATTGAGATTCTGAAAGGAGATTACAGAGAGTTAGGCCAGAATTTAAAAAGGAGGTCCTCAAGGGCAGTAATATCTGGATTACTCCCAGAGCTTTGAGCGAACGAGGGCAGGAATAGAAGGATAGAGCAGATGAATGCATGGCTGAGGAGCTGGTATGTGGGAGAAGAATTCATTTTTATGGATCATTGGAAACTGTTCTGGGATAGAAGTGACCTGTACAAGAAGGACGGATTGCACCTAAATTGGAAGGGGTCTAATATACTGGCAGGGAGATTTGCTAGAGCTGCTCGGGAGGATTTAAACTAGTAAGGTAGTGGGTGGGACCCAGGGAGATAGTGAGGAAAGATTTCAATTTGAGACTGGTACAGTTGAGAATAAAGAAATAAGAAAGGGATTATCACCTTATTGGGATTGTATTACAGACCCCCTAATAGTAAGAGGAAAATTGAAAAACAAGTTTGTAAGGCAATCTCAGTTATCTGTAAGAATAATAGGGTGGTTATACTAGGGAATTTTAACTTTCCAAACATAGACTGGGACTGCCATACTGTTAAGGGTTTAGATGGAGAAGAATTTGTTAAGTGTGTACAAGAAAATTTTCTGATTCAGTATGTGAATGCACCCACCAGGAAGGTGCAAAACTTGACCTACTCTTGGGAAACAAGACAGGACAGATGACTGAGGTGTCAGTAGGGGAGCACTTTAAGGCCAGCGACTATAATTCTATTAGTTTTGAAACACTGATGGAAAAGGATAGACCAGATCTAAAAGTTGAAGTTCTAAATTGGAGGAAGGCCAATTTTGACGGTATTAGGCAAAAACTTTAAAAAGCTGATTGGGCTCAGACGCTCGCAGGTAAAGTGACGGCTGAAACTGGAAGCCTTCAGAAATGAGATAACAAGAGTCCAGAGAAAGTATATTCCTGTTACAGTAAAAGGAAAGGCTGGTAGGTAGAGAGAATGCTGGATGACGAAAGAAATTGAGGTTTTGGTTAAAAAAAGAAGGAAGCATATGTCAGGTATAGACAGAATAGATTGAGTGAATCCTTAGAAGAGTATAAAGGCAGTAGGAGTACACTTAAGAGAGAAATTAGGAGGGCAAAAGCGGATATGACATAGCTTTGGCAAGTAGAGTTAAGGAGAATCGAAAGGGTTTTTACAAATACATTAAGGACAAAAGGGTAACTAGGGAGAGGATAGGGCCCCTCAAAGATCAGCAAGGCGGCCTTTGTGTGGAGCTGTAGGAGATGGGGGAGACACTAAACGAGTATTTTGCATCAGTATTTACTGTGGAAAAGGACATGGAAGATATAGAATGTAGGGAATATATGGTGATGTCTTGTACAATGTCCATATTACAGAGGAGGAAGTACTGGATATCTTGAAAAGCAAAAAAGTGGATAAATCCCCAGGACCTGATCAGGTGCACCCTAGAACTTTATGGGAAGCTAGGGAAGTGATTGCTTGACCTCCTACTAAGATGTTTGTATCATCAATAGTCACAGGTGAGGTACCAGAAGACTGGAGGTTGACTCATGTGGTGCCACTGTTGAAGAAAGGTGGTAAGGACAAGCCAGGGAACTATAGACCAATGAGCCTTACGTTGGCGGTGGGCAAGTTGTTGGAGGGAATCCTGAGGGACAGGATATACATGTACTTGGAAAGGCAAGGACTGATTAGGGATAGTCAACATGGCTTTTTGCATGGGAAATCATGTCTCACAAACTTGATTGAGTTTTTTGAAGCAGTAACAAAGAAGATTGATGAGGGAAGAGTGGTCGATGTGACCTATATGGATTTCAGTAAGGCATTTGACAAGGTTCCCAATGGGAGACTGGTTAGCAAGGTTAGATCTCATGAAAAATGGGGAGAATGAGTCATTTGGCTCAAAGGTAGAAGGCAGAGGCTGGTGGTGGGTTGTTTTTCAGACTGGAGGCCTGTGACCAATGGAGTGCCACAAGGATTGGTGCTGGGTCCACTATTTTTCATCATTTATAGAAATGATTTGGATGTGAGCATAAGAGATATAGTTAGAAAGTTTGCAGATGACACCAAAATTGGAGGTGTAGTAGACAACGAAGAAGGTTATCTTAGATTACAATGGGACCTTGATCAGATGGGCCAATGGGCTGAGAAGTGGCAAATGGAGTTTAATTTAGATAAATGTAAGGTGCTGCATTTTGGGAAAGCAAATCTTAGCAGAACCTATACACTTAATGGTAAGGTCCTAGGTAGTGTTGCTGAACAAAGAGACTTTGGAGTGCAGGTTCATAGCTCCTTGAAAGTAGAGTTGCAGGTAGATAGGATAGTGAAGAAGGCATTTGGTATGCTTTCCTTTATTGGTCAGAGTATTGAGTACAGGAGTTGGGAGGTCATGTTGCGGCTGTACAGAACATTGGTTCGGCCACTGTTGGAATATTGTGTGCAATTCTGGTCTCCTTCCTATCGGAAAGATGTTGTGAATCTTGAAAGGGTTCAGAAAAGGTTTACAAGGATGTTGCCAGCATTGGAGGATTTGAGTTATAGGGAAAGGTTGAATAGGTTGGGGCTGTTTTACCTGGTTGAGGGGTGACCTTATAGAGGTTTACAAAATCATTGAGGGGCATAGATAGGATAAATAGACAAAGTCTTTCCCCTGGGTTTGGGGAGTCCAGAACTAGAGGGCATAGGATTAGGGTGAGAGGGGAAAGATATAAAAGAGACCTAAGGGGCAACGCTTTCACGCAGCGGGTGGTGCATGTATGGAATGAGCTGCCAGAGGAAGTGGTGGAGGCTGGTACAATTGCAACATTTAAAAGGCCTCTGGATGGGTATATGGATAGGAAGGGTTTGGAGGGATTTGAGCCAGGTGCTGGCAGGTGGGACTAGATTGGTTTGGGATATCTGGTCGGCATGGATGAGTTGGACTGAAGGGTCTGTTTCCATGCTGTACATCTCTATGACTCTGTGGCTCTATGACTCTAATTACACTCCTACTACTATGCAGTATCCTGATCTAGTGGTGTATATTAATGTTCATCCCCTAATCCCGTACCTTTTCTCACTATTTCTGTTCCTGAAGTCTCTGTTCTGTATCCTCTTTAAGAAAGTGTAATTGCTTTCTCAACTGGTAGTTGAACTTGACTTCCCAATTTTTCCTTTGTGTCATTTCACTCAATTAACTATGGGAAGGGGGCTGTTTCTACCTCCTCATAGTCCACAAGGTGGTCATGGAGCATTTCAGATACCTTGAGCAATTCCAGTTTTTTTTTGTCAGATGTGCATCAACCAAGCCTGACCTATAATAACTGATAGGCAAGGGGTGAAACAGATGTTTGGGTGTGTGATTGGCAATGTAATCTTCCAGATGTGTATGATGCTTCTGTGGTTGATACACAATATTGTCCCTTCCCCACCACATCCTAAGTGAATGAAGTTTTGAGGGACATGATGATTTTTAGGCGAGGTCTCACTCATCCACTGGGTGTTATCTTACAGTGATACTCCCATTTTACTTACATCCTATAAGGGAAATCCCATATAAGCTATTGTTCGTTCAGAGTCCCCTTCAACTTGTTTAGTTGTTCTGGGTGTGTGCAATTAATCCAGTCAGGTACCTCCCCACTTTGGATCTTGTCAATGTTATATCTTGCCTGACCAACCATCCATAGCCCATATGCCTGACACAGTTGTCTTTGTCAAACCTTTCTGGTATCATCTTGTTCCCTATCAATGATTGTTTTAGCTTGGGCTTCCATTCCAAACCAATTTGATCTCTCTGGGCTTCTTCAGCTCAGGTTATGAGGTCTTTTGTAAATTTTCTGAATCGTTCCACATTCTCATTTATCTCTTCAGCAAATCCTTCAAGTACCTACTGCTGGGTATTCATTTCTTCCTTTGCATTTCCCCCTTATTTCAATCTTATGTTGTATCATCCTTGATCTTTCCATATGCTTCCCTATCCCTCCCCAGCAAGAGATACAAAGGAGAGGCGAATAAATGGAGGTGAGTTCAATGGAATGGAATTGAAATGAAATATTAACAGCATATAGTATTTTTGTTTTGAAATTTCACAAACAGATTTTTTAAAAAAATCCAAAATATACAAAGCCTATCACAAAATATTTCAGCAGAAAGACATTAAAGTTGTAAAATTCACATGATCCTTGTAAAAATACTTTAAAAAACACAGATAAAGATATCTTGTGTAAACTGTTATATTTTTCTTGATTATGTTGCATGGCAAAATATACAATTTATTTTCTTTCCATCTTAAGTAAATTTTCAATGACAACAATGCATTAAATATTGATTTGTTCTTTCTACTGTTTAATAGTTCTGGCAAATAAATATTGATTTACTACTCAGGAATTGTACTTTAATTTCTCATATACATTCTATCTTTGCCTGTCGCTCTGCAGGAGGATATTATTGAATTACACATTGCTTTATTTATGTTCTAAATAATTTACATTTTAGGCAGAGTCAAATAAGCAAAACTTGCATTATTTTTATCCTCAGGATTTAACACTTCAACTTCAAGTTATTCCTTGCTTGATTTCATTGGGAAGTTATATATAATAAAATGAATAATAACTATATTTCAGTAATAATTTGTAGCATTCTCCTACAAGTTAAAAAGTCAACAATGTATTCCTGTTTATGCAAAAACACATCAGATAATGCATGTTTTCATCTTGCTTGTGCCAGGATATGGCCTATTTTTAAAAGGAAGGTGAGTTTCTGCTATGCTGTGCTAACTGACTATAGGCATCACAGGTAATTTTCAACTTCAGTGCCTAGGTATTAATGTGAGAATTGATTGCCTGCTTGTTATAAAATTTACCCTACTTTTAGCCCATTAAAATCAAAGATTTAGTGAATTCAAAAGTGAGTGGATGATCTGTTCTGCTCCATTACTACTCTCTCAGGTGGTGACACTGTATATATCCTGCCTGTTATACAAGCCAATAGAGATTAACAATTTTTTTTATTGTGCGTTGAAGGTGGATTGATGAAAATCCTCAAACTACTGATTTCCTATAACCAAAAGAGAAAATGTTGGAAAATCTCAGCGGGTCTGGCAGCATCTGTAAGGAGAGAAAAGAGCTGACGTTTCGAGTCCGCAGTAATTTGCTTTTATGTACTGATTTCCTATGGTGAACTTTAATTGCTTTTCATTTTTTACCCATGTTTCCTATTGCAATTGATTGTAGTTTCTGTCTAGTATGTTGTCAAATGTCAGCTATTTATCTATAAGTATTGATAGTGACTTGTTGGCAGGTGATCCAACCATGGATGGCATTGTAGCCTGATTCTAGCTTGATACCGACATCCACCTGCACAGGAGGGAGTGTGGCATTGGAACCATGAGAAGATATCTGTTCAGCTTGTATGAACTACTGAGTCTCCACTATCACCATTCTGAGGATTACCATTTACCAGAAACTGAACTAGATTAGCCATATAAATACAATGACTACAAGAGCTGGGAATACCCTACAGTGAGTAACGTATCTCTCCAAGGCCCGTCCACTGTCTACAAGACAGGAGTGTGATGGAATACTCCCCACTTGTCTCGATGAGTGCAGCTCCACCAACATTCAAGAAGCTTAACACCATCCAGGTCAAAGCAGCCTGCTTTGACTGGCAACAAATCCACAAACATCCATACCATCTGTCACATGCACTGCAGAAATTCACCAAAGATCCTAAGAATAACCTTCCAAACCCACAATCACTTCCATCTATCAGGACAAGGGTGACAGATACATGGGAGCATTACCACCTGTGAATCTCCACCAAGCTACTCACCATCCTGACTTGGAAATATATCACCGTTCCTTCACAGTTGCCAGGTCAAAGTCCTGGAATTCCCTCTCTAATTCCATTGTGGGTCTACCTACAGCACATGGACTGAAGCATTTCATCATCACCTTCTTAAGGGCAAAGATAGGCAATAAATGCTGGCCCAGATACTGATGCCTATGTGAATGTCGAAAAAGACATCCCTCAGCTGCGCACCATTCCTGCAAGGTGATGGGGGTGGTGAGGTGAAACCTAATGGCATTATCACTAGACCGTTAATCCAGAGACAAAGTAATGTTCTGGTGATCTGGGTTTGAATCCTGCTATGGCAGATGGTAGAATTTGAATTCATTAAAATAAAAGAAATGTTCTGGAATTAAGAGCCTAGTGATCTCTACAAATCCATTGCTGATTGTTGGAAAAAGTCATCTGATTCATTAGTGTCCTTTAGGGAAGGAAACTGCCATCCATACTTGATATGACCTACATGTGACTCCAGACCTACAGCAATGTGGTTGATTTTAACTGCCCGATGGGCAATAAATGATGGCCTAGCTGGCGATACCCACATCCTGTGAACAAATAAAACAACAATCCAGTCGCTATCAGCACAAAATAGGGAACTAGGATTGATGTGTCTGCATTGCTCAATTATCCATTTTCCACCTTGTTGGGTGAATTTCCATGTTGTTGCTGTGTTGAACAGCTTAGTTGTGTGTGGAGTTTTCAGCATCTTTGCTGGAAAGTTGTCAAGGTCCAAAATCTTTGCAGCATTCAGTGTCTTCAGCCATTTCTTGATATTATGTGGAAATGAATTGAATTGATTAAAAATGGGCACTTAAATGTTCGCAAATTGCAGAGGAGGCTGACATAAATCAACCACTTGACACGGCTGGACTGTTGGTTCACAGTGCAGCGTGATGCCAACAGCGTGAGTTCAATTCTCATCTCTGGTTTGAGGTTACTTCAAGGAGTCTCCTTCTCAACCTCTTCCCTTGCCTGAAGTCTGGTGACCCTCAGGTTAAATGACCACCATTTGCTTCTCTCTAATAAGAGAGCAGCCCCTATGGTCTGGGAAGACTATGGTAACACAACAGTGTGGCAGGATTGTAGCGCTCGGGTCTAATCTTTTGGCTATGGAATCACTTAGCTCTGTTGATTCCATTCTGCTTTTACTGTTTGTGTACAAGTAGCTTCATGAAGTTGAAATATTAATTTTAGGTATGTCTGTTTCGGCTCCTGGCATGGTATCCAGCAATCTTCATTGAGCCAGGGTTGATTTCTTGGCTGTTTGGTAAGGATATAGTGGGGGATATGCAGGATCACGAGGTTAGAGAATGTGTTTAAGTACAGGTTTTCTGCTGCTAATGACCCAATGTAACACTTCTATGCCCAGTCTTGAGTTGTTAGATCTGTTTGATGATTATCCATTTAACATGTTGGTAGTGCCACACAACTGTCTCCAACCACAGATTCTTGGTTTCTTCCATATTCTGAGACGGGAAGAGGGAAATGACCCAAATCAGCCTTTCTACCTTTGTATTCATAACACAGTAAAAATGAACTATCGAAGACCATCAGCTCCCACTCCCCACCCCACCCCCATACTCTCTTCAAGTGGTTCCTAGCCAGACTTTTGAATAACCAATCCCAGGCTTTGTGAATAATTATTTTCCAGATGTATCTTAAACAAAGGACTTAAATATATATAAGATACACAATAACTTTAACAGAGAGAAAACTAAACAGCATGGCAAACTGATTAATGTCTATGCTTTAAACCTAAAACATTTATTTTTAGCCCCCATTCAAACAAAAGGTAGACAGACACTTTCAAGGGATAAATGAAAGAAAATATTAAAACTGGCCAGCCTATTTGTGGATTCCTTAGCTGCTTTTTGTGAAACATCGTTCAGGGTCAGCTTCTCAGCTCATCTTAATAGGTAAAAGCAGCGCTACTTCTAACTCAGATTTCGATTCTTTGAGCTTCTAGAAACTGGTGTAGCGAATTAGACAGAGCGTTTTCAGATCTTCATGTTGCCTTGTCAACAGCAGCCAAATCCATATTTAGAACACAGAGCTCTAAAAACAACTTTAATTGTGGTTCTGCCGTTATAGACTGATTGACTCAACCCAAGGCCTCAAATATCATACAAAAACTGCCATCTGCTTGAGTATAGGGGTTCTTCCAGAGTTACCAGAACCAATTCACAGATATTGACTACGTAATAGCCAACGTTTGCTATCTGTTTAAATACAGTGCTCTTCCTAATGTCATTGTGTCTGTTGGAACCCCTTTAATCAACAATCAGCCTTAACTAACCTCTAGACCTGGCCTCACAAACAAACAAAGCTTGTCTGGCCTGTTCTTTTCCTTTCACCAGCAGCTCCCCCAAAGTTCACAAGTCATTTCCAGCTCAATTCAAAACTGATAAAAGAATATAAATAAAAATAATGAAAACTCAGCATTTTCTAACAGTCAACAGGCTTCTTCCATTCACTGCTAGGGAATCGTCTTTCTCCTCTGTTACTCACATTCTAGGAATTCCCTGGCTGTTCTCTAGAGGCATGGCACTCATCCACCGATTCAATCAATAAGCACATCGACCTGGACCCAATATACCGGCCACTGTAGCGGACAGCTGGGACTGACAACCGGAAGCGGCAGATACAAATCACTATAAATGCCAGAGGAAACATCACAGAAGTGCTTCACAGGAGGCTCCCAAACATTGAGGATGTCACCTAGACAGGGGACGAAACGTCTGCAACAGAAATTCCCAGCTCGGTGAACAGAACCACAACAACTGGATGGGAAACCCAGAAATAAATGATAATGACTATCACGCTGGATATCAAGCACCGATCTCCTGGTGCATCAGTGCTCTAGAAGCCTATTGAAGTTTTTTTCCCATTTACCTTTACAGAATTGGGAACCAAAGTTAATTCCTGCAAAGGGGTAAATTTAAATACTTAAACCTATAATCATATTAAGTGATATAGCAAGCCACGTTAGGAACTACATTTATTTTTCCACATGGCAGGATCTTGCATGCACTAAGACAGAAGCAACTCCAATGAATGGTTGTAAGCCATTTCAGTAAACAAACAAATCACTGATCAATATCAAATTGTATGTAAAACAACAAATGGCAGTGAGCAAGTTCAAAGGTGCTACACAAATCCCAGGTTCATAGCATCAATTACTTGAAATATGCTCTTGTGATTCATGATGTTATCAGAATCTCTCACCCATGTAACTACTTTTAAATTCACTTGCAGCCATTTATTATCAAAGCAGTAGCACCAAAACAGATTTCTATTTCCTTACATTTATCGCATGATGTTCTATGAAATGATGATAGCCCATGTGTTTAGTCAGAATTGTAACTAATAGTGTGTGCAGCATTCTTTCGAACTATTGTCTAAAATTGCAGATAGAAGAGGTTACAGTTAATGATTTTTATAAAATTAAATGGTGCAATGGCTTTCTTTTATTGAATTAGCATTGAATTAAGAAAAAATACATCATTATCATCAATCTGCGTATGACAGGATGTGTCCAAAATATGACAGGCAGTTTTGTTGTAATGAACAAATCTGGATAGTATTGAATTTACATCTGTCCAATTAAAATATGTGTTTCTCAGTATTACTCAACATGAAGAAACAACACAGTATATTCATAGGACATCATGTTTGACATTTATAAAAAGCAATAGATATGATACTGAAAAAAATTCTCATTCACAACAACTTGTGACTGAACACAACCAGCACTTCATATGAAAATAATGTAAGACTATTCAGAAAATATGGGGTAAAACTAATGATTTACAAGGGGTCTGTGTATTTGATTAATGTTGCTTTTATTGCCATTTCCAACAATTTCAATATTGAAATGTTGAACAGAACCAAAGACGTACAAAGGGAAAGAGAAATTTGGTCATCAGGCAAATTTTATATTCAATTTTGAAGAATCAAATTTGCTGGAAAATGTGCAACAGAGATTTGTTGATGGGTAACAATGTAATAGCAAGGAAGACTGTTCAAATCAATGCATTAGTCTAGAAATGGCTGTCTGTGGGAGTATGAATAATGAACATGACCTCAACTCATGGAAGTTTGGCTGAATTGGTGACATTGTCACTTCTGACCTCTTAAGTCAAAAACATTTGGACTGGAATGGTTATTCTTCCTATCTGAACAGGAACAGGAAATTCATTCAGTGATATTGACAATATTCTTTCTTCAATCAACACTGGAACAAATCAATTAACTGGCTACTTATCTCAGTGCCATGAATGGGGTTTTGCTGTGCATCTGTAATGAAACACAGACTACATATATGTCCAAATAAATCCTTTCAACTGTATGAATCTCACGGGAAGAGGGTATTGGAGATGATGAAGCAGTGTTAGTTTGACTGGTCTGGTAATCCAGAGGTCCAGGCAAATGCTTTGGTGATAATAGTTGAAATCCCAAATAATTGTTGCCTTTATATAACACTTTTGACATAGTAAACTATTGTTAGGTACTTCACAGAATCATTAAAAGCTGCAATATGTGATAAATTGCTATTTATATATATATGTTTCCTTTCTTATTTTTCTTTACAGCTATTTTAAAATAATGAAGAACGTTGGATGAGCACACTAATTTCTGTGTGCTAATATATAGATAAAAATTTATATACTAATGTTTTTAAAATGACAAACTAGATGGGTGACTTGAATGCACAAATTTATTCAAGAGAAGTATCAAGAGATATTGATGGAGTTCATTAGAAAGCAAGTGGATTCTTGAGATTTCACAGGAGGGTCACTCCTCAGAGATTAATTGCTATGCACCAGTTTCAAGAAATCACTGTCAGTAGGCTGCTTTTCTTTTCATTGAGACTACATATATGTCCAAATAAATCCATTCAACTATATGAGTCTCATGGGAAGAGGGTCTTGGTGATGATGAAACAGTGTTACTGTTTTTAAAATGACATATTGGATGGCTGCTTTTCTTTTCATTGAGGCATGCTACTTTTGAACTCAGTTGCTTTTCTGTTAAGAACTGTAAATGATCTGAGAGATGTACGGCTGACTGATGACTTTCTTTGGTTCCTAAAACACAATGGCCCAGATTTTGTGATGACCAGACTCTTATTATTTCAGCATAGGTGGGAGTTGCACATGGAGGCCACACTTTGAAGGAATTTTCGAGGAAATTGAAGATTTCTACACGAATAATACTCCAAACGTTTCCATTTAAATCAGAGAATTCAGAGGGTTTTGAAGAAACTCAGTGAATGATTACTCAACAGTAGTTAGATGCTTAAAAACAAAGCTCCTGAGTAACTATTCGACTGAATCGATACTTAACTGCGCACACCCCCAACTACACCTCCATAGACCACTCACCCCCTCCCAAAGCATGTTCTGACCCCCTCTGGACCCAGCCTCCCTTCCCTCTGCTCCGGGCATGAAAACTCAAAATCTGCTTCAGCACCAATACCTATCACCTATCCCCTCTTACTCATCTTCACCTCCTGTGAATCCCCTCCTCATCCCTGTCAGCTTCTGGGACCCAATACACCCCCTTCAGCTCCTGGGACCTGACCTCTCCCTCCCGATTCCCACTCACTGGACCCAATGCCCCCTGACCTGATATCTACTCTTGCCCGTCCCAAAGGACCTGTTTTCTCCCACCCACTCTGACTTACTGTTAACACTGCAATCCAAACCAGCTTGCATCCTGGCACCCTAGACAACTGGCATCCTACTTTCCAAGCACCCTATCCAAATGCAGCTTACTTCCTGGCACCTTACCCAGTTGGCACCTTGCTTAATCTGGGTCCCCATCCAACTGGACCCTACTTACCTGTCACCTTACCTGTTACCTCCCAGCACCAGAACCTTACACTTATGTACTTATCCATTTATACCAGTTCTGAAAGCTTTTTTTAAAATTGCAAAATATGGCAGCTGACTGCTGTGGACAGGGACACAGTCTTCCAAAGGTTCGGTGCTGTGAAAGATCTGTCAGGCTGGAATTACAGCTCCAAATGTCTGAAGGAACCCTTGCCAGAAACTCCTGTTAGAAATTCAGAAATCTCTCCTTTTGTTAAAAAAAAGGGATGGAGTGGAAATCCATGTGAGATTGCAACTTCTTGGAAAATACAACTCAGTGACTGTGTGCACTCACATTTTTTTCCACATCTATACTCTTTCCCTCTTTGTCCCCTCAGCGTGATGCCTTATATTGCAACATGATTCAAGGGATGACAGAATTTCTCCACTTCTTAGCCCCTATTTGCCATTCAGTAGGAAACCAGTAAAATAGCAAGTGTTTGCTTTACCATGGAGGATATGACAACAAAATCTTTTGCTTCCATCACCAATACTCACAAGAATGCAGCTTGTAGGAAAGACGATGGGGAACTTATGTATAATTGTTCTTCCTACTTTGGTGATATTGTGGTCAAATGTAATAACTCACTGCTGCTCAAACTGAAAACAGATGAACACATCATGGATATGAAATGAAACTTGGTACTACTTTGCTCTGTATTGGTCAGAATCCTCCAAGATTCAAACAGGGAAATAATTTGTTCGCTTTGAATCATTTTGGGATGTCCTGAAAATGCCATAGAAATGTAAGTGTCCACTTCTGAAGAAACGATTATATATTGGACCATTAATAGAAACTCGAAATCACAAGCTTAGTGATCTTGAGGATAAATTCAGTTTGGAAGGAGATGTGAATTAAGTGATATCCCATTGCATCACTATATCTGAGCATTGTTCAATAATTAAACCCATTAATTTCAGTGAAATTGAATATTAGGTGGTGCAATGTGTGGTCCAACCCTAGCTGCATTTTGTGTTATTTTTAGCCACAGAAGCACTTCATCAAAATGAAAATATAATAACTTAAATCTTTAATCTCTCAGTGGCTCATATAGCAATAGGTAAAAACAATGACTGCAGATGCTGGAAACCAGGGTCTTGATTATAGTGGTACTGGAAAAGCACAGCAGTTCAGGCAGCATCCTAGGAGCAGTAAAATCGATGTTTCGGGCAAAAACCCTTCATCAGGAATATAGGCAGAGAGCCTGAAGGGTGGAGAGAACTCATATACTAATATATAGGACCTGTTGATTAAAAACAGATATCATGCACTATAGAAAGAACATTTAGTATAAAGTGCTGTACATTAAAGAAAAACAGAAGAATCACCAAGTTCCATTTTCCATTTATGACATTTCCACACAACCAAAGTTAAATTTCATGGTTTTGCATGATAAAGGCATTTTCCTGTATGTGTCTTTCTCTCAAATGCAGAGAATGCTGTACAAACCAATTTGCTCTAAGAATTTTTTTTAAGGAAACAACCAGACTAACTTTGTCACAAGAATCAACCTTATTCTGTAGACTAGTTTGTGTTTTAATTTGGAATTAATGGAATGGACGTTTTGTCAAATCTAATCCTGTTGGTTCAGTGGAAGTCAGGTGGTTAGACACAACAAGTGGCCACAATGAGATAGCACCTTCAATTCCATTGGGGTTGTAATTTTAAACTGCTGTTTTAAGCTAAGAGTAAGCCACATTGCCCTATTGAGGAAGACTTTGCCTGAGTGAGACAGAAACATCAGAGGCATGATGATATTGGGAATGTGTGGTAGAAGGAGAAAGAGGTTCTTTAGTTAAGGTTTATTGCAGGAAATAGAGTATCCCGAGCCAGAGGTAAACGTGAGAGCAAATAAAATTTCAGTAGTTCAGTAGTTAGCACTGTTGCCTCACAACACTAGAGACTGGGTTCAATTCTTGGTGACTATCTGTTTAGATTTTTTAGGTTCTCCCTGTGTCTATGTTGGTTTCTGTCAGGTGCTCTGGTTTTCTCCCAAATTCCAAAGATGTTATTTGGATTAGTTATGCTAAATTGCCCATTTCATCCAGGGATGAGTAGGATAGGTATAATAGCCATGGGAAATGGCAGGGTTTGGCGGGGGGGGGGGGGGGGGGGGGGGGGGGGGGTAGGTGCTGCGTCTGGGTAGGGTGTTCTTCAGGGGGTTGGTGTGGACTCAATGGGCTCAATGACCTGTTTCCACATTGGAGGAATTCTATGATTCAATGTTTTTAACTGGACAAGCTTGTTTTTTGAATTATAGAACGACAGGTAAGAAAGGCCAAGTGAAGTATACATCCTGTGTGATGTCATGGACATACAATGTATCCACAACAAACATATCTGCAAGAACTGTCACCAACTGCACAAGTGTGGGCTCTGGGTTTCAGAACATGAGCAGTGTCTGAGGTCACAGTCACGCATGCGTAAATCAGATAGCATGTATCGGGAGGTGATCACACACTGCAGATTAAAAGCATACAGGCATTAAGGGAATAGGTGACTACCAGGTGGATTAAGAAAAGCAGGCAAGTAATGCAGACGTCGTTTGAGACTATTGTGCTTCCCACTCAGAATTCTCTTTTGGAAAATGTTGAAAGTGATGCTTCCTCATGGGAATGCAGCCACAGCCAAGCCCATGGAGCCATGGGTGACTCAACTGCACACAGCAGAAGGAAGTAGAATGGATGAGCAATGAATATGAAAATTCCATAAGTCAGGAGATCAGAAAGGAATTTCTGTAGCATTACACATGAAATTAGGGTGATGTTTTGCTTTCTTGGTACCAGGGTCAGCTGCAGGACATCCCTCTGGAGCAGAGAGGATCACTTATGGTCCATATTGGTACCAGTGACACAGATAAGAAGAGAAATGAATTGCTGAAGACACCTTTCAGGAAGTTAGGAAGGAAATTAGAAAGTAGGACCTCAAGAGCATTCATCCTAGGATTACACCCAGTGCCATATGCCAGTGAGCATAGGAACAGGATTGATTGATTGATTGGAGACTTGGCTGGTGAACTAGTGTAGGAGGGAGGATTGCAGATTTCAGAGGAGTTGGGACTGGTTCTAGAGCAGGTGGGACTTCTACAAGCAGGACTGCTTACAACTCAACGGGACTGGGACTGAGACCGTCACAAGAGGATTTTCTAATGCTGCAGAGGAAATCAAGAGGTTACCAGAACACTGCGGTAGATGGAGTGACAGAAGCCAGTTTCTTGAAAGCAGCAGATCTTGTGGTTCAGTGGGTAGCAGCGTAGCATCAAAGCCAGAATCTTCAGGGTCAAAACCCACTCTTGTACTCATGACCAAATGCATCCATTACGTGAACAAATTGAGATTGAATCTGCACATTCCAGCACACATAAAAAGTAAATAATAAGAGGTGAAGACATTGCTGGTCAGACATCTTATGGAAAACATGTTAGAGCCTCTGGTATTACTGTCCATAGCTCTAACAACAATATATGTATAAGTGCAAGTTGTCACAGCAACAAGGGGTCCAAGAGTAACTTGTAACATGCCAACAAGTCCTGAGAGTGATTTGCTCATCTACTTTCCTGTCCAGCCTCCATGAAAGTTAGAATGAAGTCAGGGGTTAATGGTGTTAAGACATCCTTTGATGAGTCTTCCCTAGTTAAATACAGTGATGCATAGTTTACCTTTGTTTCCACCAGCAATATCAGCATAATTTGGGCAAAGTTGGCCAAACTGGCACAATGGAACAATGAATATTAAGTGCAAGTGGATTACACTTTTTTTTTGTTTTCCATTATATTTCATGTTGATTTAAGATTTATTTCACCTGGATCAGACACAGTCTACAAACCTGTTTGCCCAGGTTGAAATTGTGTGATTTCACTATTTGCTGTGGTTCAGGGAAGTTACTCAAATTGCCTCATTTGCTGAGGCACTGGAGTGTACCTTAAGCATTCTTAAATGTATGAATGAATACTCTTTGATAATAGGAGATGAATAATTATATTTTATTGCCCTGTCTGGTTACTCTGGTTATCGCAAGATTTTACATTCTTGATTATGTTTGTGATTGAGCAAATGAGTTTCATCAGCAACTTGAATTGTAACGTAACCAGCATGACTTTGTGCATTTCCCAATGAGTCCAAAGTCATGAATCTACTGATATATGCATGTATACCCAAATAATCAAAATAATCTCCCTAAATATTGTTGGTTTTGCTTAACGTAATTGCTCAGCTGGAATCAACAGAACAAAAAATATGAAAAGTAAAAGACTGATTAGTCCAGACTTCAGAGAACTGCACTTATTGAATTCCCTATGGAATGTTTCATGTTGGCAGCATCATCAAGAAGGTTTATCATCCTCAGTCCACACTGAACTGTGAGCTAGAGGATAGCAACATAAGCAGTTGTTCTGCCACTGTGGTGGGTACTACACTTCAGCAACCTTCCTCTATATTCCTTGTGGATTAAAACAGTTATTGGACAAAATCATTTTGTCACCTTCTCTTTGTTTCCTCTTACATACTGAGTTCCTTTTGCTGTTTTTACTATTTAGAATACTTTTAAGCATTAAATCTATTTTCAGCTGTCATCTCAAAGGCGAAAACTTAATTTATACTTCACCTTTGTGTAACTCACACCTTCTTAATAATTTGCTTACTTCCCCACTTCTTTATCCATTTTCATGATACGTACTCCAAAACTCTTCTCTTTTGTTCTTTCATGGGGTGCAGGTATTACTGTGCTTTACAGAAGGTGTTTTCCATTTTCACAAAGTAGGAGGGGAAAGATTTGGGAGGGACCTAAGGGTAACTTTATCATGCAGAGGATGGTGCATGTATGCAATGAGCTTTTAGAGGAAGTGGTGGAGACTGGTACAATTATAACATTTAAAAGGCATCTGATGAGTATATGAATAGGAAGGGTTTAGAGGAATATGGGCCAAATGTTAACAAACGAGACTAGATTAATTTAGGAAATCTTGTTGACATGTATGAATTGGAGCAAAGGGTTTGTTTCCATGCTGTACAGCTCTATGACTTTATGAAATGGAAGAGATGCTGTAACCAGGGATCCTCTGGCATTTATCTCAGGATAATCCAGGGGGCCCTGCCCCAGCCTAATCACTCCTCACTCCAGCAGGTCAGACCAAGGAGGATGCACCTGCACCTGCATAGGATAACCTGTTGCCCTTCAGCCTTGTTATTTCCTCTATCATTCTTAAGTTTCTCACAGTAGAGGTAAAGTCACCATAGTCCTATCAGATCACAGGGTTGCTCTCTTATTAGAAAGAGATGACTGGTGGTGGTTTTAGTCTGAGGATGACCAGATCTCAGCTGAGGGGAGAGGTTGAGAAGGAATGTCCTTCATGCTAACCTCAGCCAGCGTAGCAATTGGACCCAGGCTGTTGATGTCACTCTGCACCACAAGTCAGCCAACTGAACTAACTGACCACAACCCACGAGTCGCAAGACATCGGGAGTAACCTTTGTATATTGTGACACTTCTATTCTTCATAATCATTCAGGACTTGTCATCAATTTTCTGACATTGAAGCTTCCTGTGTAATCAAATATCTTCCTTCTGACTCCTGCAAGAGATTGCAGCACTACTTTATTTTTCTCTCCTTTAATGCATCCTCTCTTCCTGCTGATATTACTGGTATCTCGGCTGAACAAGCTGTGGTGGGTCAGGAAGCAATATGACAATAGTCAGAGGGTGACCGCAGAGTTGACAATATACCTCACCAAAGTCCCCATCTATTTAATTTGTGGTTAATAGGGTGTCCCTTTAGTTGGCCAACTAACCATTATTCACCCATTAATTCCACCCAACCCAAACAATGTTTCTCCAACTTTCAGGAACTGCATTTTCAGAACCAGCTGCAAAAAAAGGTATGAATCACTTTTGAAACACACACCAGCAACCTTGTACCCTTTCTAGCTGACCCAACGTTTTCACCCAATTACCCTCAACCCACCAAATATGACCATTCCTGTCCTCCTATTAGTACTCCCTTGCCTATCACCCTCCACAAGCCTTATGTAAGACCATAAGACACAGGAGCAGAAGTAGGGCATTCAGTCTA
Organism: Chiloscyllium punctatum; assembly: GCF_047496795.1. Classification (NCBI taxonomy): domain Eukaryota; kingdom Metazoa; phylum Chordata; class Chondrichthyes; order Orectolobiformes; family Hemiscylliidae; genus Chiloscyllium; species Chiloscyllium punctatum. The sequence continues at coordinate 40,448,489 of NC_092764.1, forward strand.
TCGAGTCTGCCCTGTCATTCGATAAATTCATGGCTGATCTGATAACGCTCCACTCTACTTTCTCGCCTTTTCTTCATAACATCTAATTCTCCAACTCTCCCCTCTGAGCTTATCGCATGACCACTGGCTTGAACCACACCCAGAATTACACAGCGATTATCAAGCATTTAAATCTGAGAAAGCATTTGCTTTTTGTCTGTCTTCTAATATTTTGGACTGGTCCAAAGAAAGCTCACAGGATACATCTAATTTCTTATGTTTGATTTTAATGTAAGTGAAAGTGTACAGCAAAACAGACACTTTCCTACATACCTAGATTAAACTGACTTTGCGTGGGGCTAGGTCAATACTTCTGACATTTTAAAACAGAACAAATGGAGAGCTTACAATCTAAGCCACTTGCCCATATAATTTAAGTATATCCCTGAAGAGAGTTAGCTCAGCTATACCATTGACAGCACTCATGGCAGTTTTAGTTTAACCTGCAGCAAAGAATGTACTATATTTGGGAGAGGACTATGTAGGCTTTTCCATTATATTTTGTTGCACTTATACCACCAATCATACCACCAATCATACTATTTACACAGCTAGAACAATTTAAGAGAAATAATTTCCTCAACACACTGTAAATATAATCATTTCAAAGGCATGTGTTTAGTACCTCAGTTATTACAAATATAGTGAAAGGAGAGTTTCCTATGTCCCTTGATATAGGTTTTGTCTGCTTGTTTGGGTTTGTTGCTGAGAAATCGGTGGACTGTATTCATTGGGTACCCAATCTTTTTGAATACATGGTCCAGGTGATTTTCCTCTGCTCTGCGTAGTTCTGCATAAGCACTATGCAGAGCAGAGGAAAATCACTTATACCATGTATTCAAAAAGAATAAGTACCCAATGAACACAGACCACCAATTTCTCAGCAACAAACTCAAACAAGCAGACAAAACACGTCCAAAAACCCTAGCCACTCTCCCCTACATCAAAGACATCTTGGAAATGACTGCCAGACTACACAGACCCCATGGCATCATGATAGCCCACAAACCCACCAACACACTAAAACAGCAGCTAATGAACTTGAAAGACAACAGACAACAGACAACAAGCAAAACTAATGTCATTTATAAAATACCGTGCAAGGACTGTAACAAATACTACATTGGACAAACAGGCAGAATACTAGGCATCAGGATACATGAACACCAACTAGCCACAAAACAATAAGACCCTCTCTCCCTAGTATCCTTACATACAGATAAGGAAGGACACCACTTCGACTGGGACAACACATCCAATCTAGGACAAGCCAAACAGAGTCATGCACAAGAATTCCTAGAAGCATGGCATTCCAACGAGAATTCTGTCAATGAACACATCGAGTTAAACCCCAACTACCACCCTTTGAGAGAAAGAACAGGAAGTGACTTCAACACAGGAAACGACATCACTATAGGAAATGACATCACCAACCCATAGAACCCCAAACATATAAATAGAAAGCAGGAATTATCAGCAGTGCTTTGCCTGAGGCCCACTGCAGATGTTATCTAGTAGGGTGACAAAATGTCTGGAAATGAACCTTCCAGCTCAGCAAGCAAACCTACATCCAGAACCTCAGCCTGAGCTACAAATCTTTTCAAAACTCGGTCAGCTTTGTCAACACCTTTAGCATCATATATACTTCAATTAAATCTCCTCTCATTCTTCTAAACTGAAAATTATTTATTTTTTTTCTTTCAGGGGGATATTCTTATACTAGATGCACTGAGACAAAATATATTGGCCTCGTTCCAGGATAAAGGGGTTGTCTTATGAGAAAGAAAAAATCTGTAATTTGTGAAGATTAGTTTTACGTCAAAAGACAGGACAAAATTTAAAACACAGCAATGAATAACTAAAAACATATAATAGAGAGAAAGGAAAGTAAGAGAAAGCTGGTTAGAAATATAAAAACAGATAGTCAGAATTTCTGGAAAGTACTTAAAAAGGAAAATAGCAACGAACGTGAGCATTGGTCTTCAGTAGCTGCTGAGTGCATCTGCAAACTAATAACTGGAAACAATGGAAGGTGGATATTATTGCATAGTTGTTTTATATCTGCCTTCTTCATAGAAGACACAAATAACATCATAGAAATACTTATACATCAAGAGGTAAAAGAGACAGAATAACAAAACAATTACAATCACAAAAGAAAGAGTAATGAGAAATCTGAATAAAATAAAGGCTCACAACTCATCAGAACATAATGGACTTCATCCAATGGTTCTAATATTAATGGATTAATTAATTTAGGAGAAGGTAGATGCATTGACTTTATTTTTCTAAAATTTCCTTGATTATGCAAAGGTTCAATTAGTTTAAAATATAACAAATGTTATTCCTCAATTCAAGTAAGAAGATAACTGCACACCAATTAGCTTAACACTTGTCACAGACAAAAGGCTAACATGTATTATTTTGGAGATTAGAGCAAAGAAATTGGAAAATCTTGACGCAATTAGACAGAGTCAAGACAGTTTTGTGAAAGAGAAATTGAGTTTGACTAGTTTATTAAAGTTCTTTGGGAAAATAATAAGAAACTTGGTTAAAGGGGAATGTATACAAAGATTTCCAAATGGTATTTGGAAGTTCTAAATCAAAGGTAACTGCATAAAATAAAAGTTCATGGTGTAGATGTTAACAAATTATCATGGGTAGATGATTGGTTGGCTAACAGAAAACAGAGGATAGGGATAAATGGGTCCTTTTCAGGTATTTTGTTTTGACCAGCAGAGTGCCACAGGGATCCATGAGAAGAACTCATGATAGATAAGGAGGTATATTGTGAGGAGGATATGAATCTACAAAGGAATTTAGATAATGTAAGTGAATGGGCAAAGATTTGGCAGGTAGACTATAATGTAGGAAATTATGAACATGTCCACTTTGGCAGCAATAACAGAAAAGCAGCTTGTTATTTAAATTGGATAATGCAAAGCTCTGCAGTACAGATGGATCTAGGAATCCTGGAATACCAAACATAACTTGTTAAAAAAAAAAGCAAGTGATGAGGAAGGTAATTAAAATGTTCCTGTTCATTTGTTTACAATTTATGAAGGTGATTTGGAGTTGGGGATCAAGTGTAGTGTGCCAAAGTTCACAGATGATACTAACATGAATGGTAGAGCAGAGTGTGCAGAGGACACTGAAAGTCTGCGGTGGGAATACAGATAGGTTAAGTGAGTAGGCCATGGTGTGACAGATGGTGTAAAATGTTAGTAAATGTGAGGTCATCCATTTTGGTAGGAATAATAGCAAAATGGACTATTATTTAAATGGTGAAAAATTGCAGCATGCTACAGTGCAGAGGGACCTGGGTGTTCTTGTACATTAATCACAAAACATTCATTCACAGTTTGCAACAGGTAATTGAGAGGACAAATGGAATATTGTATTTTATTGCTTGAAGAATGGAGCTTAGAATTAAGGAGGTTATGCTGCAGCTGTTTGGGGTGCTGGTGAGGCCACATTGTTTGTGAACTGTTTTGGTCTCCTTATTTGAGAAATGATGTACTGACACCAAAGGGAGTGCAGAGAAAGTTCATTAGGTTGATTCTGGAGTTGAGAGAGTTAGCTTATGAGAGGAGATTGCGTAGACTGGGACTATACTCACTGGAATTTAGAAGAATGATTGGGGATCTTATAAAAACATATAAAATTATGAAAGCAATAGATAAGATAGCAGCAGGGAAGTTGTTTCCACTGGCGGGTGAAACTAGAACTCGGGGGCATAGCCTCAAAATAAGGGGGAGCAGATTTATGACCAAATTGAGGAGGAACTTCTTCACCGTGAGAGTTGCGAATCTGTGGAATTCCCTGAAGGGAGGCAGTTGAGGGTACCTCGTTGGATGTTTTTAAGGCAAAGATAGATAGAATCTTGAACAGCAAAGGAATTAAGGGTTATGGTGAGTAGTGGGAAAGTGGAACTGAATCCATGAAAAGATCAGTCATGATCATATGGAATGGCAGAGCAGGCTCAATGGGCCAGATGGCCTACTCCTGCTCCTAGTTCTTATGTTATTATATTATTGCAAGGGGAATGAAATAAAGAAGTAGAAAAAATGTAATTGTACAGGGGATTGTTGGGATGATATATGGGGCTTTGCCTCTTTATTTAGGCAAGGATATAATTACAGTCCTTTCTCTTCACTGAATTAAATTTGAAAAGACCTTGGAATGCAGGTTCATGCTCCTTGAAAGTGGAGTCACAGGTAGATAGGATAGTGAAGAAGGCGTTTAGTATGCTTTCCTTTATTGGTCAGAGCATTTAATATAGGAGTTGGGAGGCCATGTTGTGGCTGTACAGGACATTGGTTAGGCCATTTTTGGAATATTGTGTGCAATTCTGATCTCCCTCCTATAGGAAGGATACTGTGAAACTTGAAAGGGTTCAGAAAAGATCTACAATGATGTTGCCAGGGTTGAAAGATTTGAGCTAAAGGCAGAGGCTGAATAGGCTGGGGCAGTTTTCCCTGAGCGTTGAACACTGAGGGGTGACCTTATAGATGTTTATAAAATCATGAGGGGCATGGATAGCGTAAATAAACACGGTCTTTTCCCTGGAATGGGAGATACAGAACTAGAGGGAGTAGGTTCAGGGTGAGAGGGAAAAGATATGAAAGAGACCCAAGGGGCAACATTTTCATGCAGAAGGTGGTACATGTATGGACTGAGCTGCCCGAGGAAGTGGTGGAGCTGGTACAATTACAACATTTAAGAAGCATCTGCATGGGTATATGAATAGGAAGGGTTTAGAGGGATATGGGCCAAGTGCTGGCAAATGGAACTAGATTAATTTAGAATATCTGGTCAGCATGGACGAATTGGACCAAAGAGTCTGTTTTTGTGCTGTATATCTCTGTGACTCTGACTTTGTAGCTACCTTCCTGTGGATGTTTGTACACTATGCAGAATTCAGAGATCCAAGAAGATACCTCACCACCAGCTTCACAAGGGCAATTAGGAGTGGGTAAGAAATGTAGGTCTAGCCAGTAATGCCCACATTTCATGGATGGGTCTAAAGAAGGCTCATTCAACTGACTGCTGATGGGGTCATCTGAAAAGGAAAGGTTCCACAGGTTGTGACTGTGCCACTTTGAAATTCGAAGAATTGAGAGTAGAGCTTACTGAAACAATGATCATGAGGGAATTGACAGGCTAGATACTGGAATATCATTTCCTCTTGTGGCAGAAACCAGAATTATTGGAAAGAATTTAAAAATATGAGGTCTCTCTTTTAAGAGGAGAATGTGTTTCTCTCATGAAGTCACTGCGCTTTGGTATTATTTTCCTTAGAGAACAGTGAAAGTTAAGTAATTGAATGCTTTTAAGGCTGAGTTAGATTTTGGTGATTGACAAGAAATCAAGAGTATTGGGGGTAAACATGAAAGTGCGTTGAGATCACAGTAAGATCAGCCACAATCTTATTGATTAGTGGATGTACTCGAAGAACTGATTGGTCTACTCTTGCTCCTAATATATATGCTTGTATGATTTTAAATACCCTTCTCAACTTCCTCTCAATCTCCTCTGCTCTAAGCAGAATAAGATTTGTACCTGAAACGTTGACATCTCTACCTCCTGATGATGTCTGACTTGCTGTGTTCATCCAGCCTCCTGCTTGTCTACCTAAGAAGAATAACATACTTTCCCCCATTTATCTACCATGATCCATTCTCCCTGGCAACATTCTCATAAATAAATCTGTTCTGTACCCTTTCTAAAGCCTTCATGCCTTTTATATGGTGTAGCTTCTGGAAATGGATATAAAATCTCAACTATGTTTTATAAAGTTTAACATTACTTCCAGTATTGGAATTCAAAATATATGGATGATACCATTCACTTTATTAACTGCTGTATTAACTTGCCCTGCCATCTTTAGATTAATGGTCAAAACTCCCAAGTCTCTCTATCCTTGCACGCCCTTTAAAAATGTGTGTGTTATCTGTCCCCATTTTTCATAACAAAATGTAACACTGCACATTTTTCTGAATTCATAAACTCCTCCACCAAGGTCCAAGCCAGCGATATCTATTCTCTTGTAAAAAAAATCAATCCCCCATCGAACCAGCTGAGGCAACTTCTGCAAAGGTTTAGACAGCTTTGACAACAGTATAGAAGTTATTAAGAAGCAATATAAAACAAAAAGCAAATGTGTTAGAATGCATCTGGAGAGGAAATACAATCTCAGGTTTAAATTCTCTTTTGTGTTCTAAAAGTGGAAATTTCTGTGACTGAGATAGTGAATGAAAATATATCCCTAAAAATTTCCAAAGATTTGTCCAAAAACAATGGCATAGACAGAAGTGAATCAACATTTTATTTCCATTTGTGAGACAGATCATAATAACTCACTTTTATAGTAATTTATTTTGAGATATTGGGTCAGCTTCAAAATATAAAGAAGTCTTTTGCACTTCATCATGACTAAGTTTGGTGATATTTTCTTATATTACAACAGTGACTACAAATCTAAAATACTTTGTTGACTGTAATGTGGATCGGGATATTCTGAAGCCATGAAAGCAACCAAATAAATATAATTTTCTCAAAATATTTTATTTTTCTTTTGTAGAAGAATGGTTGGAATTATGGTACATGATTCCCAAATACTAGTAACAATCCCCAAGATCCCTAAATTATAAATAATAAGAAAATGGCATGTGACTTATTAATTATAAGCATGCAGCCTCAAACCAAACGGAAATACACAATGAGAAACTCAACAGTTAAAAGATCCAAGAATCCCAATCTGCATACAACAGAATTTTATATTTAGTCTTTGTAAATTAACAGCCTTAATAATAATATATCCTGGATATATAAAATGCCCTTATAGGCAGTTAGGAAGAACTGAAAGGAACTTGGTCACCTAAGCATCATGTATGCTAATCACAGCACAGAGACATAATATGGTTAATTTACTTGCCTTGATTGAGCCATTTTTTATTTTTTGAAATTTTGACAGTTCTAAGATGTATCACAAAATGGAAATATTACATCATCTTATGTGGAAGAGATCTGGCTATGAGGGTCCTCTTATCTAGAATGTCCTCACTGTCTTGCAGTTGAAAATATAGCAATGTTGTGACAGTGGAAGACAGATTAAAACATGAAGTACCTCAATTGGAATAAATACATAAATATATTTTATAAGAAAATCTGTAACATTCCTATAAACAAATGGAAACAGGCAAAAGAACATGCCTATATACAGATATCCCAAAGAACTAAATTTTCTTTACTGAAAATGTGAGATTCAAGTAATAATGCTTGGCTACACAAATATCACAATATAGAAATGAAGAGAAAATACGCATTGACGTATTTAGCTGAACTAAATATAAAGATTTTAACTCATACAATGTTATTTTCAAAGAAGTCAAACAACCTTGTATGATTTGCCTTACCTGAAGTTAGCGTCTGCGTTGGTTTCCCATCTGAAAGAAAGCAAATGCATGACAATATTTAAGAAGCTGTTGAGTTCTCAGTCTGTCTCATAAATGCATTGTTTCTATTCCTCTTGAGATTTCCATATTCAACATCATCCATTTTGAGTACTGTACAGCAATATTGAAAAGGGTAAATGCCTTTGAAAACAAAGAAGAGGAACCTGATGACTGTAGAGCTTGGCACGAGGCTGAAACTCTTCAGCTTCAACTCAGACAAAAAAAACATTAGTTTCTTGGCAAAAACAGTGCCATTTTTTTCATTCAGTCTGATTTTTTTTTGTGTCGTGGCAAGTGAAGTGTTTGGAGTAGGACTGGTGGTCCTTGCCTTATTGGCTAGTTCCACCTTAATGAGGTGATGAATGTCATACTGAGGTTGAGTGAGAAGCAGGAGGGATTTTCTTGGAATTTTGTTGTACTTTCCATGGAAACAATTTAGTATCAAGCACAGAAACGTAAGTTAGAATAATGTCAGACACAGAATAAAGCTCCATTTACATTAGTTTGATTATTTTTCTTTAATGCAAGTCAGAAGAGAATTCTTACTGTATCAAAGTTTGATTTCTCACACTAATCATCGGTGTAACCTTTTTGAGTTTTGATTGCCAAATTAGTGCCAATTAATACTCAACTTTGGCCAGATTTGTGTCGAATGCCTATTACCCTCAAAAACATACACAACCGGGGCCCTTAGTCGGTTGAAAGAAAACAATCATGCCAGCAGCTTGGGCTGGATTCAAATCAAGATTTAAAGAGAAATGCCAATGCACTAATCAACTGAAGCATCTTTTAAAAATCGCTCACAATCACTACATATTTCCAGTGAAAATGATTAACTTTGGAAGAAAAGTTGCTCTGGAACTATCTCAGCCTTGAAAGGATTAGAATAAATATTGTCTTAATACCAAACTATTATTTGAAAACCGACAGCAAATTACACATTGCAGAAATGTTCCTGCATTTGTGCTTGCATGGATGCATGCTTGTTTAGTTTGCATGACAATGCATTTACATTGATAAATCAGCTTCCTAATGCCAAGGGCAAAATGGTAGATTCACAAAAAATGAAGTTTGTGATTCTGTTGCACAGAGAAGTGAAACAGTTTGACATTGCAAATGTTTTAATCTGTAAATCACTTAAATGAGTTCAAGGACACCTCGGACAGCCAGACCTACTCCAAGCACTTCACTTCCCACCACACGAAAAAAATCAGTGTCAATGGAAAAATGGCACTGTTTTTGCCAAGAAACGAAAGATTTTTGAGTTGAAGCTGAAGAGATTCAGCGTTGTGATAAGCTCCACATTCATCAAGTTCTTCTGTTTGTTTTCAGCCCGTGAAGTGTTAAAAACCTCAACTCACTTTTGGCCATTGTGTCTTCAGTGAGTTTGTATCAACCCGCGGATTACCTGGAGAACTTTTGTGACCACACTTTGAGAATCAATGAACAAGTGGAACCAGAGCATATACAGTGGTCTCACAAGATCCAAATTAAACTAGAATAAATATAAAGCACCTCTATTTCTTGTATATGTCTTGTATTCTTGCTGTTATTTGGAAAGAAAAACCCTTCTGTATCAGAGTCCTTGTTGTTAGTTATCTCCAACATTTGCAGATAAGATGTTATTCTAAATAGTAAATGCATCACTTTAGCTTCCTGGTGGATTCACTTGGACTATATGGCCAATGTGGAATGGAGTCAAACAGCCTGGGGACAGTCTAGATTTGATTTTTGGTGTTCACTGATTGCAGCCAGCTACTACAACCGGCTTCAACACATTTGGGATAGAAAGGAGAAAAATCAACAGGGGTCAATATTGAGATACACTTGTCAAAAAAATCAGTTCTGCATATCAGGTGAGAAAGAAACTGGGCTCAGCTGTGATGCACAGCAATTTCTCAAAGGCAGTTTATTCACATCTGTCATAAATCTAATAGCTAGGTTCAGCTCTTAGCTCTGATGACTCTAACTTCCTTCTTTTAACAAACAACAGTAAATAACATACATCTTCATCTGCTGATAGGCTGTAAATAGTTCCATAGATTTCAGTACACTATCTTGAACTGAAGTAAATTTTGAAAGTAAACGATCAACCTTATGACTTCTTTTTGCCATAGTTGACCAATGGAGCTCATATCTGCATAGAAAGAAATGCATCCAAAATCTTGATTTTTATATGGCATTTCAGCTTTGGGGAAGTGTTTACTGTTTTGCCTCCCAACTGAAATGCACAGGAACTCATATGAGTTATTTAAAGACGCTGTACAATGTCCATACTTCAGCAGCAGTCTGTAGGACAGCTGGATAAGTATTTCACTGTCACTTGACTTCACTACCAGTTTTAACAATATTTTTATTATATATTTCAAGAAGTATGACAACATCAACAAATGGGCCAAACAACAGCTGATTCTAGCACCATAACTTAATTGAAGTCTCCATCTCTCCAAAAGGTGACTTTAAGGCAAAAGAAGCAGACCCGGGTATGAATATCACCAGGTAACCCAGGACTAGATGACACTGACAATAAATGGCAAACCTCTCATCACTGAGACAGTAGACAATGCCCTAGACCATTTTCCAATATAACATTTCAGACATTACTTTCCTTCAGGGTCCTACTCAGACACTAATGCATTCTACCACTTTGAATCAATGTGTGCATAACTAGCCATTTACAATGCTTCTTCATTTAAAATGGCTCTGTTTTTTCTTAAGTCTACCAGCTTAATATTTCTCAAAGTCCTTATGCAAGCTCTTCTGTGTCACTTATCAAATTATTTTTACTGCTGAGTGTTAACCTCATTTACTCTATATTCTTGTAGGACTAATTGGGGCATTATATTCAAAAATTGACAGAGAATTCCCTTACAGGGAAAGTATTTAAAAGGAAGCAGGAAGTCAGGGAGCATTCAGATTTGACCGTGGAAGGTAGCAAATTTGACAGTATCTTGGAACAACTTTATCTCATAGGGGTAATGCCCACTCAATTTTAAGTCTATTCTCCTTTCCTGCAGAGTTATCACAGAAACCAATGGCATAGAGGATGAAGCTAATGAAGAAGAAAGTAAAGAGGATCACCTGAGTCACAATTACAGGATATTGCCAGGAGTGTAAACTATCTTCCTTACTGAACAACAGTGCTAGTAGGAGGGAGACAACACAAACCGAACAAGAAGAAATCAACATGAGGCAAGGGCCACCTCAGTTGCTTGTACAACATTGGGAGCAAGATCACTTAGGTGGCACTGAACAAGAATACTAGAATTGAGGAAAAGCTCAAGTAGGAAAGATTTACACAATTGTGATTCTTTGCAACTATTATCTGAAGACAAACCAAATGCTGAAATGGTACTTTGACATTCAAAGAGACTAGTCATACAGGGAAGGATGCATACATTTAGTGCTGACCTACTAGCATAGTAAAGGCAAAGAGGGTTGATATGGTGGGATGGATAATGGACTGAGAGAATTAATTGAGAGACAAGGAAGTACTCAATGAATGGTATGACACGAGGAATCTCAAAGGGACACAAGGATCTTGGGTGCTTGTCCAGAAATGCCCAAAGGTGGCAGAGTAGATTAATAGAGTAGTTAAGAAAGCATATAGGACTCTTGCTTTAATCAGTCATGGATTGAATTCTAAGTGCAGCGAGGTTATGTACCAGCTATACACAATGTTGATTAGGCCATAGCTGGAGTACTGTGTGCAGTTCTGGATACCACTATATAGGATGCATATGATTGCACTGGAAGGGGTGCAGAAGAGATTTATCAGGATGTTGCCTAGGATGGAGCATTTTAGCTATGAAGAGATACTGGATAAGTTTGGGTTGTTTTCTTTAGAGCAGAGAAGGCTGAGAGGGGACCTGATGGCTTTGTATAAGAGTACAAGGACCAGGTGGATTAAAAAAAAACATCTGGTCCCCTTAGTTGAGGGGCCAAAAACAAGGGGGCATAATTTTAAAATGAAAGACAGAAGTTTAAATGGAACTTGAGGAAATTTATTTTCAAACAGAGAGATGTAGGGTAGTTGAGGTGGTGGCATCACAAGCTTTAAAAGGTACTTGGATGAGCACCTGAAATGTCATAATGTTCAAGGCTATGGGCCAAGTGCAGGAAATAGGACTAATGTAGATGTAGAGGAGTTTTGTTGGTGCTAACTTCATGGGCAAAAAGGTCTCCTTTATACTATATGATTCTACAATTTTATGAATGTCTCTTTCTATATCTATGGGAAAAGGAATTCAGGCTACAGTTTTAAAGCTGCATGTATTACGTCAAAGACTTCAAAAGTGATCTGTCTTCCCATTATCATTGCAGCAATGACTGAGAATTCCTCTAGGTGCTGCCAACATTGATCATCTGATCTATGCTTTTCTTGTTCCATCTGAACACAAGGCTCTTGTCATCACATGTGTCAAAGTCCTACCCTTCCTAAAATGTAAAGTTTCAAATGTCACATCATGATACACCTGTTTTTGACATCTGGTCTAGACAATATTACATTATCCTTCATAACATGATCAGGCAGCAAACACCATGCTTTGTGAATGTTAATGCCCTTCTCCCTATGCCTTGCTGTGGAACTCCACTGCTTCTGTTGTGTACACTCACAGGGATTGTTAGCAAGAGAACAGAGGGTTGATGTTGTCATCCAGAAACCATCCATTATTTTGATTATATCCCCTAATGAGGCCAAAGGTGGCTGATGAAGGAGAAAAACACTGTACCAACTTTCTGCATATTAAGATTTAATGTTCGAGATTTTCTGATTGTTGCCAAACATCGCTTGCACATTGACAGAGTTGAAACTAGTCCTCTTGATATGATTGATTTTATGTTCTGTAGACACCCTCAAAGCGACGTGGGTGCCATTGATTTAATCCAATGTTTTAATAAAACTGGTGTCTCAGTCTCAATGTGTCTTGCTGTATTGCCAAAGGTAATCAATTGGCTTGCTCTCCTTCACAGAATCTCAGTAAGCTGATCAATGCATGCCTGTAATGCACACAAGTTGATATCATGTAAATCCTTTGTGGCTGCCTGCAATGATCCTGTGCTATAGACACTGAAGGATGATAGTCACTTTCATAACCATTGACAATTCAATGCACACACTTTAGCATAGCTTTGGGTCTTTTTGCTGCAGAAAAAAAGTTATTTTGTTGCTGCTTTGCTGAAATACATAACAGAATAGCTTTCATTAGATCTTTGTTGCTCATAAACAGTACATTATTCTATAGGGAAAATGGGTGGACTTGGTGTGCTGCATCTTCCTGATGTAGTGCCTCTCTACAGCTCCAAACTGTGCTGCCCCTCCTCTATGATAACTGGTCACAATCATAAAAGGGTCCCCCCCCCACCCTACTTAAAGTGTAGCACAGTGGCTATGTTGCTGGATTCAAGTTCAAACCTTACTACCACAACTGCAGAAACTAAATTGAATGAAATCTGTCAGGAATTAAAAAGCCAGTAATGGCAACCATGAAATTACTGAATTCCTGTAAAAACCCATGTGGCTCATTTGTGTCCCTGGGGAGAAGAAATCCACCTGCCTTGTTTCCTTAAGGAATTTCAACATATGCTGATGTTTTCTACGAATACCTTTGATTAATTTTTAATACATCATTTCTGCAAGTTTCGAAATATTCAGTAATCAATATTATTACCACTTAAATTGCAAAAACAAAAAAGTCAATTTATTGGTGAAATCGTTATTTGAAAGTCATTGACGAAATTTTCAAAGGCAAAATTCCAAACACGCGAATAAGTGCCATTCTTTGCCCAATGGTAGCAATTTTACATCAAACACTTCTGCGTTCAAGTCACACTCCGGAAACTTCAGTATATAATCTGGCTGGCGCTTTCAGTGTTGAGGGAGTGTTGCACTGACAGAGCTGCCATTTTTCAGTTGAATTCTAAAACTGAGACCACATATGCACCCCCCCTCCCCCCAGCTGGATGTCGAAGATCCCATGGCACTCGAGGGGAATTCCCTCACGCTCTGCCCAACACAACTAGAACAGACTAACAACTCATTGCTTTTTGGGAGATTAGATTAGATTAGATTACAGAGAGTTCTTCCTATACACCTTTGACATACTACTCTATGGCTACATTTCCGAAGTACTTCATGAAATGCGGTATTCTGTGAGGCCCTGGAGTTGTGAAAGATAAAATTGAAAACACCAAGTGCTTCCTCCTTAAGTAAACCGGTGGCAATGTGCTCAGACACACTCTGGTTAATCTCGGCAATTGCGGACGTGGTAGCAGCATTTACCGATTCATTCTGTAGTTATGATAATATATAATATAAGCTGCATGTGCGAACTCATTTAGAAACCCGGCTTAGTTGATTTGTGACGAAAAATCGCCGAGTTGATACGTTCTCCGTAGGTGCTCCCAGACCTGTTGAGCCTGTCCATTCACATTTCAAATCTCGAGCACAGTGTTTTGTCAATTGTCTGCATTAATTTGATTAGCGCACACACACACACACACACACACGTGAACAATGCATGCTTTAGGTCTTTTTTTGCCGCAGAAAAAGTTACTTTGTTGCTGCTTTGCTGAAATACATAACAGAATAGCTTTCATTCGACCTTTGTTGCTTGTACAGGGCGAGTGCCCACACGGTGGCAATGTAAGATAACTTACCGGAGGTGTGCTGTCCGATCATGGCTGCGTTGCCTGGGGGCGGGGAGACAGAGGCGGGACTGGCTGAGGAGACGGTATCGTTGCCAGGACCTGCTTCTGCCCCTCGCCTCTTGTCTGAGCCCGGTACCGAGGTGGAATGCACGCTTCCCCTCCGGGGTCCGTTACTCTGAATGTGGGAGACAGCTTCGGCCGCTTGCATCTCCGGGCTGTAGCGGGCTAAGACCCGTAAGGTGGCCTGGGCTTTGTGTTCCTGAGTTTCGTCGTCGATAAAGTCGGTTACTCTGCATTCATAAACACCCTCATCCTCCTTCTTCACACCAGAGAGCCGCAGCTTGTGCGAAATGTCATTGCCCATCACCCGGACAGTCTGTAGGCAACAAAAGCCTGGATCAGAACAAGGGGCTCCAAACACACGAGCATAAGATCAGCCTCAACACAAGAAACAGAACTGAAACACAGTATAAACTAGGCAGCGATCAACATGAACAATGAGAAGAGCAAAAAAAGTAAATTAACAATTAAACCTGTAATGCAACACTATTAATGATCCAGTCTAGGGAAAAGAAACTAAATATAGGATATACTTTTCATTTGTTTTTTACAAAACTAATAGTTTTAATAATAGTGCAAAATAATTACTGACTGGGTTGAATTATGCCATTTTAAAAATTATTTAACTGAATGAAATGGTAACGTGTATGAGAAGTGAGGATATGAGCTTTCTCTTTATACCGCTGCGGTTACTAGCGGCTAGTTTTTACGCAGGGATTCTGCAGATAGGCGAATCCAGCGTGTTCCCAGTTATTGTAAGCACTGAGCAGCGAATGAGCGTCGCCAATGTGGCTCGTTCGTCCCCACAATATTCTGTGGCGAGCAATGCTTTTTTAGGATTACTAACAGGGGCATGTTAATTAATAGCACGAACTGGAAAGTAGCACTTACGCTGATTTTGGTGGCATCTTTGTTGACTGGTACCTGGAACAAGTAAAGAAATTGTATCAAATCCCCCAGGCTAAGGAATCAAAACTGAAACTTAAATCTTTCTGACAGACATGAGCAGGAGGGAAAGGTTATTAGAAACAAGAGTGGAATGTCATTTCTTGATCTTGATCTCCGCCCCCCCCCCCCCGATAATTTAGATTGCCATGTGCCATAAATTATGCATTTAACCAGTGTTCCGATTCCAGCCCGTTTTTATCACTTCTGGAGTTAGGCTTGTGTAGCAGCAGCAATTGTAATGTGATTAACGCCGCTGATTGCCAGCACATTGGAATTTTTCAATTGTATTATACATAATAATGTACTGATGCAATTACAAACGTGTAATTGATATATTTCAGTGTTGCCATTTTCTCGATTTGCAAATGATTAATGCACGTCTGAGGGAGCGAGTGTGACAGGTTCTCCATCAGTGAGAAATTACTGAAAGGGATCAAACTGAACTCGCCCTGTCACAGAAACCTGGGCCTTTCAGTTGAACTCTCCTCTGCCCCCAAACTACCCACAAGATTGATGCCCTGTCTCATTGAGGTAAAAACAATGACTGCAGATGCTGGAAACCAGATTCTGGATTAGTGGTGCTGGAAGAGCACAGCAGTTCAGGCAGCATCCGAGGAGCAGCGAAATCGGATTTTGCCCGAAACGTCGATTTCCCTGCTCCTTGGATGCTGCCTGAACTGCTGTCCTCTTCCAGCACCACTAACCCAGAGCCCTGTCTCATTGCCCGAAGGAGGGAGATGGATTTGGACCAACCCTGGAATGAAGGGGAGACTCCGATTCCCAATCTATACCTATTTTGTTCCGGATATCTTGGCTGGGACGTTCTCATAGGGGAAGCTTGTCTGATTTGGAGACAGCTTTAGAATGCCTTTACACCACTTGGATACGGAACGGAGTAAAAATCTTAAGACTCCCATTCAGAGACAATCCCACTGTGGTTCTCGCGCTTGAAGTTGTTGCGCTGATATTCTCCGGCTCTCCCCACACCTTCACCGTGGGGCCGGTGACAAGTCTGCCCTTGTGAGAACACTAGGTTCAATCCAAGGGACTGGGCTGCTTTTTACCCCAGACTTTCTGTTTTCCGGGCTCTTAATTGCCTCGCTCACCCACACGAGAGGTTCTTCTGCACTCGACTTCACGGGTTAGCCGCGTGTGGCAGGTGGCATCATAAGCTTGTGCCCGCATTGGGTTTGAAATCCTAACGCATCCCTCGCTGTTGTTGAAACCGAGAACATTTTCAGCTAGCTGGATTTTCTTCAAGGAACCCTCAACCTGACACTGCTGCTCTATTACTACATTAACAATCTGGCGCGATGGTGCATTTTCACTCTGGGGCAACTCTATGCGTTTCCATCTCAAGCCTTAAGCCACAGTGAGCCTCCGCGGAGTCTGCAGTTCGTTGCATCTTTATCAGCAGCGGTTGGCCTTAAATATTGCTCTGACTTTGAAATGTACTATTTCATGTTGACAGAAAGATTTCTACCACTGGCTTTCCGGGATCCTTTCTCTTTAACTATTGTGAGCTGTGGTAAAATAACTGGAAATAAGCTTAGCTCTCTTCCTCTCACCTCTCTCCCCCCCGCCCCCTCCACCCCACAATCATTAACGGTCAATGCCACGTTGTTATAATGGGATTTCTTCAGCTTAATGCTGTTGTGAGTGGTTCGGTAAATGCCTCGGAGTTGAGTGTCTTTGCCTCACCCAGGTTCGCCACTCTTGCCCCCTTACCTTGGGCCTGGCTCCCTGGGCACCGCGTGCCATCTCCCGGGGGGACTGCTTCAGGTACCACCACTGGATCTCCAGCGAATACGAGGTGGTCCCACTGGCTCGGAACGCGCAAGACATCTCAATGTCATCGCCTTCTTTAGCAATCACATCCTGGGGTACTTCAAGAAATTTTGCTGTCAGAGAGGAAAAAAAAAATCAGGGAAGATTATAATGCGATGGTTAACAAAATTAAAACGAAGTCTGGTGGTTTCCCCTCAATCAGTGCGCGGGGCGGATTTGGAGGCTAGCCTACATGGTTTCAATTCTTATCTAAGTCATAATTTAACTTTGTCCACAACAGGTATGAAATATTTCAGCCAATCCCCATTAGACACCAAGTGTCTTTCGTTTCTGTCTCACACGAACTACATTATAAAATCACCCACATTATATCATTACGAATGAAAATTCCACCGCCCCCCCCCATGCCAAACCCTCCGCTCGCTCCAATTTCGTCCCCAAATGCAACTCTAATTTACAATGGAGTGTCTGTAATCTGGGTGTTGCACGGCCGGAATATTTTAATTTTGCCATTCAATTACTTCCGAGCAAACAGAACAGCAACTCTTCAAAGTCGAGAATGCTGAATGCCTGCGTGTTTTGAGGCTGTCGCCAGGATTTTCAGCTCCCAGTTCAACTGGACTGGAAATACATAATTCTACACAACGTGCAGTCAGCACTTTGCCGGTCATCGGGGCCGGTTAGTCAGATGTGGCTTCCACTAGCTTTTTGCCCAGCCTGTAGGTCCCCGTGATCTCATCCCGAGCAAAGCAACTGATACTCACCCATCTCTCCAGCGAAGGAGATACTGCCTGAGTTTACTCACCGTTAACACAGAGCAAAAGCGGTGCGTTCAGCATCAAGTAATAGAGAATATTGGCGATCCCGCGATTTTCCATTTCATAGAGACTTTGAATGGACGGAACAGACGCCAGGCAATGTTAGATGTCGAGCTCTCTGGAGTGCTGCGATCCCATCCCAGTTCCAGCGCCTCAGACCTCCCTGTCCAAGGTTATCACTGTAACAACAGCTGGCTCGGTGCTGACTGACGGCGGGGGGAAACGGGATCGACCACTTGATCCTGTTCTTTCCTCCGGGACTGGAGGGCACAGTCTCTGGTGTATGACCGAGATGCCCCGTCTCACAAACACGTCTTGCTTGAATACATGCTCGGACTTGCGGGTGATCAGCAGCTCCGGTTATTCCCGCACGCTGACAGTGCGGCTGAACGGACGGGGTAGGGCAGTGATACCGAGCCGGACTGCCCCGCACCCATTCCCGTGTGAGACACAGTCTCTGATCCCCCCTCCCCCCCACCTCTCCCCTGGGGCAGAACTCAGTGAGACAGCCGCGTCTCCTCCAGGCTTCTGTGGGGGTGCACAGCACTCGGGTCTTGGGGGACTGGCTGGATTAGCGGCAGGAGAGGCTCTCGGGCATCTCGAGCAGGGTAGCAGCAGAGCACTGTGCCAACATCAAACACAGGGGCACGGAAATCTCAGCCAACAGGCAGCAAGAGGGAAACAACAGAGACGTGCTCCACCGGCTCCCACATCAACAGCCTCCACAACCTGTCGGCACGATGGATACAGCTGACGTCTAACGTGATGGATCGAGCAGCGAGCAACCCCCAAAAAAACCCGAGTTGCCAATTCAGTCGCTAGCGCCATGTGTCCCGAGCGGGCATGCACACCTCCCAGTCAGTGGGGGAGGGAGGGGGATCACACACAGCAACCAGGAGAGGTACATCTTGAAATTATGACGCTTTTGGGAATCCTGTAATCAGATAGCCCCTTGGGGATCATAACTAAAATCCGTGGATTTTATTTTAATCCGAAGTGAATTTTGTTGCGAGGATTAAGAGAGCGGAATTTCAATCAGACTTTGGTTTTCCCGAGTACTGTGAAGGGACGACTATTTGAAAACAGAGCAGAGCACTCTAGCCTCCCCCCCCCCCTCCCCCCCCACCCCCCACTCCCCTGTGTGGAGCTTGCCTGAACGGACTCTGGATATATACCCCCCCAGTGACAGAATGATTCTTTCCCAGTTAGCTGATCCTGTAAAGATGTTGCTTCAAACTGGAAGCTGTTCATGTGCTGCTCTGTGTGGATGACCTGGTCGAATACAAACCACACCATCTTGATGCAATCATTGGGAAAGCAGACGCAGACACGATGGGCCAAATGGCCAACGACTGGGGCTGTGATACTCATTTATTTTTAAAATACTTACCTTCTTAAACTTGCCCGCGACCATGTTCCATAATGTCAGTTGTTTATGGCCTAGACACTCCTCAAACAGCAATACTAACAGCTACCCATATCCCAGTCCTTTAGAATACATAATGTAAAACTTGACGCCTGTTAATCATCTTCTAGCAGTTTCAGTAATGCAGTGTGCGCCTTCATTAACCTCCAGTTTGGACAAAACTTTATTTGTAGGGCCCCTTTCTTATTTGTATCAAAGGTCTTAAAATAAAAATCTGCAAGCAAAAGTAAAACAAAACACAATTAATTTTCAGTGAGTCAGATATCTGGCTCAAACTTCTCATATGGGTCGAATAATGTCAGTCCTATCATCATGCGGAACATCACCGACCACTTTCTGGGTCTAAAATCGAGGGTATGTTCAATTGGAAAGAGCTCCAGTTCCACCTCATCTTGCGACAAGCTTGCATCAATGACTTTCTGATGTGCCTACACTTTCTCTGTGTTGATGCATTGCTGATCGGGGAGCACTCTTTGAACAGGGAGAATATCAGACGATCCTCATCTCTCTCCACAGATGCTGTCAGAGCTGCTGCGTATTTCGAACATTTTCAGCTTTTGTTTCAACTCAGTTTAAATGTGGCTCTCAAGCAATGCGTGGAAAGCACTGAGAGGATGCTGCACGGGAGAGGCCTGTTATTTTAGTGTTAATCCGGGGATTGCTGCTACTGATCAATGCAAAGAGAATTCTGCAACTAAATATCCTTAAAAAAAAGCCTTTTTGGTTTCTTTTTAAAATTCGTTGTAAAATTTACACCGACGTCAGACATAATAATCCCTGGCAGCAGTTCGACGAACAAAGACAGAAAATGCTGGAGAAACTCGGTAAAGCCAGGTAGAGACAGAAAGAGATTTAATGTTTGGAATTTATCATGACTTTTCTTCAAAGTTCTTCTTCAGTTCCGAAATTCCGACCAAAGCTCGAAATATTAACGGTCTCTCTCTCGTCAGATACTGCCTAACCTGCTGAGTTTCTCCAGTATTTTCTGCTTTTATTTCAAACCACCAGCATGCGCGGTTTTGGAGGACTTTGGGTTAATTTCACGTGAGATGCGCTCCCATTTGAAATCACAGGAACCAATAAAACTTGACAATAAAATCGGAATAGAAACTGTTCGGTTGTGCTCAGCAGGTCAGACAGCATGGGAGGAGAGAGAACTTCTGTTGGGCAAAGATGTTGAACGGAAAGGTGTCGGGAGGCTGATGAGCCGGATTCGCTGTCTGCAAGCATTTAATTTCAGTCTCCAATATTTCCAGCATAGTGTTTTTGACTATAAATTCGCTTTTTGGACGCATGTTCTCCGCACATCTGGCCAACCGAATGCATTCACGAGCGGATTAAACTAAACAGAGTCTGCAATACATGAACTTTACTGCCAAATGTAATCTCTCAGTACATTCTACCCCAACCCCATAAAAAAAAACAAAAAATTCGGGATGCAAAGACAAAAATAGCTGGCGACACACGGCAGGTTTGGCATCTGTGAGCAGAGTCAAGCTTTTGGGTCCAGTGACTTTTCATCAGTTGAATGCCCAGGAAGTTGAATGCTGCATTCGCTGTATAGAAGCTGCCAAGTTTGCTGAGTTTCTCCAGCTATTTCTGGTTTTATTTCAGACTTCCAGCATCTGGGTTTTTATTTCAGACTTCGGGAGGCTTGTGCTGCTGTAATCAACTCTTTCCCAAGGGCGGTGGTAAACTAATTCGCAAGGTGCAGTTTTAGAATAAAGCAGTTGAAATCCGCGTCCTTTTAACGGTGACCTTTAAAAGTGGTTCAGTTTGATGGTTCACGTGGACATCGTTTTATGTTCCCAGAACTTTAGTCAATGCAAAAGTCCCGCGGAATTCTTATCCCGAAGGAGACGGCAGCCGTTGGTCGACATTTTTAATTGCTTTAGAGTGTAGTGTTAGTGACTAACAGCGATATTGCCATCGCGCTGGTCAGCACCGTCAGTGTGTGTGACCAACAGAGACAGAGATCCGCTCACTGCCGATGGGAAGATGCCAAACTGAAGAACGGGGTGTTAGAGCCGGTTACTTGATCAGTTGTACTTTATTTTTTTTCTCTGCAGCCGGTTTTACTGTGTGTGCAGAGGATGGTTAACAGTTGGTACAGGTAACAACTTGACTGAGGCGTTGGTCCTCCAGCGTGGCCTGGGGAGGACTGAACCAGAATGAAGTGATGAAAACATTGACAGCTGTGATCACCAGGATCAAGCCGGTCACAATATTATTCAGTAGATGTACTCTGAAAATAAAGAGGAAAGAGCTAGGAATCAAATACATCAAGGTCATGGTGGAAGATATGACTTTTTTCACACTGACACTCAGCTTGGTGCTTTAAGCCCAAATCTGCTATTTTTAAATATTGAGTGATGATCGACTGTGATGAGAACCAGCATTGGAACATTTAAATTTAAGATTTGCATGTGTTGCAGATATACCCACTGGCAGTGCCAATGCCAACCAGTCATATGGAGGTTGGTCAATGAAGCTTTAGCTAACTGCCTCCAACTTTGCTCTCAGGAACCTGTTACCAGGCGTGCCTGGTAACCTGTCATCAGTCTCAACCCAATTTCTGTAAATTTTGGATGTACAACTCAAACCATTTTACCAACAAAAATATAAAACTACTAGTCTCACGCAGAGGGCCCCTGGGGATACATAGTTGGAAAACTCAGCTCTGCTGTTAAATGAAAGTGTTTTTTGAAGTTTGGGGGCATTGTTGGGAGAGAGTATCTAAGGGATTATAAGATTGGTTTTTCTAATTCATGTTGTTCGGGAATGCTCAACATTATAGACACAGAGCAGTTAAAAAAGAGTGGAAACTGTTATTACTGGATCTCTATCCTTTGATGTCACCTCAGGGTTTACAAGGCTTGAGCTTGGTCTATGCTTAGAACAGCTGTAAGCCCTTCTGAGACATGTAGGTAAGATGTGAGAGAAGGCTGTTTCCCACCTAACTTTCCGGAGTACTGATTTGTTGCATTTGAGGACAAGCAGTACCAGAAAACATGGCACTGTTGTGTGTCAATGAACCAATGCCAGCTCAAAAGATCCTTGGAGATCCAAGGACAAGCCTCTTACACTATTTTGCTTATACACAGAATAGAATCAGAGAGAGGGCAAGAAAACCACATATTAATTGTTCATCAGTTTCTTGCTGCATTCAACATTAGAAATTGCCTACTATTAGTGGCAGATGGTTTAAACACTATGGTGATAATGATTATAAGCAGAGAACAGGCTATGTTTGCAAGGGTAAGTCATTCAGTGAAATTTCAGAATATATTTTCATATATTCCTGGTTTTACTATTAACAACAGAGATTTTTCCCTAATATGTCCACTTAAAACTTTCTCAACCCACAAAAGCTGTAAAATCATAGTAATGTTGCAACAATAAATAAATCAATAAATAATGTCATTACTTAATGTGATTAAGCACACACTGTTATATTTGTTCATGCATTGAGGCTCTGAAACAGTTTAGTGGCATCACTAAAAATATTAAATCAGGTCTATCTCTGCATCTAACTTAAATTGGCAGAACCTCTATCAGCTTCATTTAGTAAATAATTTAATTTCCGACACAATTCAAAGGATATCTGGTGCAGTCACTCGCAAGATTTTGTATTCTAGGCTCCATTAACAAAGCAATTGTTTTACAAACACCCTGGAGTGAAACAGTAGCTTTATGCTGAGACCACAGTTAAAACATGTGCATGTCTAAATACAAAGCAGTAAAAATTCAGGAGATTTAGCTGGCTGCCTACTTCGCTGAAAATTGCAGGAAAATTCCAACATGATGATAAAATAATTACTGTGTGAATACATTAATACCAAATGTCTTACTGAGATTTGGCCAATATAAAAGGGCTGCTCTGAATCAATTGAACTCCCTTGTTCTCTCTCTGTACTTCTCTTTGATATTTGAATGGAATCCAAGAACCTTCTGGTGTGAAATAATATGCTGGTGGCTGGAAGTAATTTTCTTCTTGAGATAATATACATCAATATCCTTTAGAAAAGGTTTATAATTGAACTTAGTGCAAAAATTAACTATATTGCACCTTTTAATGTCCAGTATCCAAGATGTACTGCAGACAGGATATGAGAGATCTATAATTGTTCATATTCTAACTAATTAATAGTTTTACATTATTTTTGTCCAATACCTGAAAAATCGACCTTAAAATAGATGGGCATGTTGTATGATATGGTAAGGATGTCATGATATGATATTCACCACTTTCCATCATTACTATATTCTCTGGAGTTTTGAAAAACGAAGTTGATCTCATTGAAATATACAACATACTTAAATGGATAGAGAGGATAGATGCAGGCAAGATGGATCCCTCATTAGGGAGCCTAGAACCAGGGGGCACAATTTGAAAAATACTGGTGAATACAAGGCTTTGAAGACTGGGTGTTTAAAAAAGCCATTAAGTGTTCAACCAGCCATGATCACATTGAATGGAGGCTTGATGGGTTCATTGGCCTAATCCTATTTTAATGTTCCTATTTGATACTTCTGCTGAAAATAAATGATGCCTGTATGGAGAAGGTGTCTGGAAAATGGAAATTCATTGAAAGGGGCAATTACTACTTTTCTAATGGTCATATACCACTTGTTGCTTTGCAACTTGGAGTCTTGGAGGCCAGGAGAATTGTTAATCAGAAGTTGAAAATTATGAACTATTCTCATAGAGATTTGTATATCAGGTTTTCCACAGGATATTGACATGAATCTTCAGTCACACGTCTGGTCTCCAAAGATCTGGAGACGTGATTATTTGGCCTTATGAGTATGTAACATGCAGAAACATAATTAATTGTTCAAAAGACATTTATTTTAGAGCATAAAGAGGTTACAAAATTAATAAAATGAAAAAGTACACTAAGTTAATATTTTTGACTCAGGCTGATATTACTAGACCAAATTTGGGAACTTATTTGTATTGTATCGCATTTGTCACTGAATTTTCAGTGGGAGTTGTTGTAAGCTATCCTAGCTCAACTTAACTGTCCTACCTAACAAAGTCATTCAGTGAAATCAAATGTTATTGCAAAATTTGGAAAAATAATGGCTGGTTTGGGTTGGATGGGCAGGTAAAGTAGTAAAAATCTGAAAAAGGAAAATAACCGCTTTGAACTCGTGCAGATTTAACAGAGGCCACATCAATTTACTCTCAGGAGATAGGTCAATCACTGAAAACTTTTAAAGAAGTGACATTGCATTCCTTTAAACAGGATTTCGATGTTTAACTTACTTTGGTCAGGTTTCCTGTGCCTTGAGAAAGTTGCTAGACCAAAGTAGGTGAAAAGCTTGGATCCATCAGGTAAGTGCACTACATCTAGACCAGGAGGAGCTAATCCAACCAGTCGGCATGAAAGCACCCTTCCACTACCACCCTCCAACCCTCCCTCACATCATCTTCCAAGTTCTTGGCTTCCCACTGACCTCCACCTTCTTTCTGAGTTTGTGCTGATCACACCAGATGTCTCACCCATTTTATTCTACCGCACTCCTTACTTCACTCTCCTATGGGTACAGTTCAACAACATCTAAACATGGCTTTTTCTGGAGTATTCCCCACCTGATAGACATCTAATCATGTAAATCAGGCTGTTTTTTATGCAGGGACTCTTGTCAAAGAAGCCAATCCATGCATGGGAACATCAGAATAGTATTAGGTCATTCAGTATCTCAAGCCTGCTCCACCATTCAATGTGATTGTGGCTGATCTGTGACCTATCTCCATATACCTGCATTTGGCCCATATCCCTTAATGCTTTGCTTAACAAAAGATTATCTATCTCAGATTTAAATTAACTGATCAAACGTTCACTGCTGTTTGTAGAAGAGTTCCAAACATCTACCACACTTTGTGTGCAGAAGTGCTCCCTAACATCTCACTTGAACGGCCTGGTCCTAATTCTCAGTCTGTGATTCCTTGTTTCAGAATTCCCAACCGGTGGAAATAATTTATCTTTATCTACCTTATCTTTTCATGTTAATATCTTGAAGACTTTGATCATATCACCCCTTAACCTTTTTAATTTCAGAGTAAACAGGCCCAATTTGTGTAATCTCTCCATCTAACTTAGACCATAAAGTCCAAATATCAATCTTGTAAAAGTACATTGTTCTCCCTGCAAGGTCAATATATTCCTTCCTAAAGTGTGGTGTCAAGATCTGCAATAAAGTTGGATCACCTAAAATGCCCTTAACACTAAAAGCTTCGAAATCCCTTGTAACTACTGGGGCCATTCCATTTAGCTTTGCATACTAGATTGTCAAAATGTTTTACAGCATAAGAAGATGCCTTTTATCCCATCATGTTCACGCCTGTCAGCACAAAACTTTCTACTCTCATCCCATTTTCCAATACTTGGCCAGTAGCCTTTATCCTACAGCACTTCAAGATATCATCTAAATACTGTGAGTCATACAGCATTGAAACCAGTCCATGCCAACCATAATCCCAAACTAAACCAGTCCCACCTGCCTGCACTTGGCACCCTTTCCAAATATCTTTTAAACATAGTAAACTGTATCCGCATTCACCTCTTCTTCTGGAAGTTCATTGCACACATGAACCATTCTCTTTGTAAAAAAAATGCCTCTCATGTCCTTTTTAAACCATTCTCCTTTGGGGCAGTATGGCAACTCAGTGGCTAGCACTGCAGCCTCACAGCACCAGGGACCCGGGTTTGAATCCAGCCTCTGGTGACTGTCTGTGTGGAGTTGGCACATTCTCCCTGTGTCTGCTTGGGTTCCCTCCAGGTGCTCCGTTTTTCTCCCACAGTGTTCAGGGATGTGAACGTTAGGTGCATTGGTCAGGGGTAAATATAGGGGGCGGGGAGTGCGTCTGTGTGGGTTACTCTTCAGAGGATCGGTGTGGACATGTTGGGCCAAAGGGTCTGTTTCCACACTATAGGAGTTCTATTCTCACCTTAAAAATATGCCCTCAAAGTCTTGAAATCCCCACCTAGGGAAAAGACATCTGCCATTCAACCCATCTATGCTCCTCATGATTTTATAAACCTCTATAAGCTTACCTCTCAACCTCCTACATCCCAGTGAAAGAAGTCCCAGCCTATCCAGCCTCTCCTTATAACTCAAACCTTCCATTCCCAGCAACATCCTGATAAATCTCTTCTGAACTCTGTCCAGCATAATGAGAGAACAAAGAACAAAGAACAAAGAAAATGTACAGCCCAGAAACAGGCCCTTCAGCCCTCCAAGCCTGAGCCAATCCAAATCTACTGTTTAAATGTGTCACCCAATTCATAAGCATCTGTATCCCTCTGCTCCCCACCTACTCATGCATCTGTCCAGATGCATCTTAAATGAAACGACCATGCCTGCCTCTACCACCTCTGCTGGCAACCCTCTGTGTGAAGTACTTGCTGCGTGTATCCCCCTTCAACTTTCCACCTCTCACCTTCACCCTGGGAAAAAAATTGTCTCTATCCACCCTGTCTATACCCTTAATGATTTTGTAAACCTCAGTCAGGTCCCCCCTCAATCCCCTTTCTTCTAATGAAAACAAACCTAACCTACTCAACCTCTCTTCATAGCTAGCACCTTCCATACCAGGCAACATCCTCTTAAACCTTCTCTGCACCCTCTCCAAAGTGTCCACCAATACCCTTCCTATAATAGGGAGACCAGAAGTGGACAGAGTACTCCAGAACAGGCCTTAATATAAGGTCCGAACTCCTGTACTCAAAGTCTGAGCAATGAAGGTAAGCATGCTTAATGTCTTCTTAACTATCCTATCTATATGTGATGCAAACTTCAAAGGATTATGCACCTCAACCTCTCTTGGAGCAAATTATTGCACATGCTGGAATCTGTACTGAAAACTAAAAGTGCTGGAGATCACAGCAAGTCTGGTAGCATCCATGGAGAGAAAACAAGCTAGCATTGAGTCCCCAGGTCTCTGTTCTACAACTAGGAGAAAGTGAGAACTGCAGATGCTGGAGATCAGAGTCAAGAGTGTGGTGCTGGAAAAGCACAGTCGGTCAGGCAGCATCTGAGGCGCACGAGAATCGATGTTTTGTGCATAAGCAATTCCTGATGCTTCATAGATGATTTCTGCAAGGATCTCTGCAATTTCCTCCCAAAATTCCCAAAACGTCCTAGGAGAAACTAGATCAGATCCTAGACATTTAACTACCTTTATATTTTCTAAGACTTCCAGCACTTCCTCTTCTGAAATGTGAACTGTTTTTAAAGCATCAATACTTATTTCTGAGCAGACGAGCCTCCATTTCTTTCTCTACAGTTAAAACTGATGTGAAATATTCTTTTAATATCTCTCCATCTCCTGAGGTTCTACACAAACACATTGATCTTTAAGGGGCTCTATTCTCTTTCTAGTTGCTTTCTTGCTCTTAATGTACTGCTCTTTGGATTATCCTTAACCTTATTTGTCAAGGCTACCTTATATTCTTTCTATGTCTTTCTGATCTCCCTCTTTATACTGTTCACTTGAACCCAGTTGTTTATATCTAATGTATGTTCTTTTTTAATCTTGACTAGAACCTCTATCTTTATTCATCTATTTTTCTGTAATCCTTCCAGCCTTATCTTTCACTCTCACAGGAAAATGACTCTAAACTTTTGTTATTACACTTTTGAAAGCCTCTCACTTATCACAGGTCCCTTTACCTGTGAACGGCCTACTCTAATCAACTTTTGAAAGTTCTTGTCTCATAACCATTAAAACTTGCTTTACTCCAATTAAAAACTTTATTTTTTTATGGAAGGCTTATCCTTTTCTACAAATATTTTACAACATATAGAATAATGATCACTAGACTTCTTAAATGTTGTGATGGTCCCAGCCTCAACCATCTTTTCAGACACTAAATTCCAGACACATACTACCCTCTCGGTGAAAGGATTCTTGCTTAAAATCATTCTAATCTACGACTTTTACATTAAATCTATAATAGCTGTTATTTGATCTCTCTACTAAAGGGAAATGTTTTTTCTTATCTACCTAGCTATAACCCTCAATTTTATGCACCTCCATCAGACTCCCATGATTCCCTGATCTTTCATTCCTCTGTATGCAATGACTTTTGGATGCAGAAATCAATGATGTAATCCATGTCAGCGCATTGATTGCCATGTGTGGATGCTGGTCTCCTCAGGCCTTCTCTACTCTGAGGTGTCTGTCTAGTGATGTCATAGCTGAAATGCTCCACCTTAGGCAACATCCTTGTGAATCTCCTCTGTTCCCTCTCCAGTATAATCACATCCCTTATATAATAGAGTGACCAGAACTATACACACTACTACAGCTATGGCCTAATTATTGTCTTATACAGCTAGATGCTGTGGTCTTTCATTTAAATAGTCAATAAAGTACATTAAAACCAGCCATACTCTTACAGACAACAAAGTTAAAACATTGACAAAAGATAGGCAATAAAATAACCTATTGTTTATAAGACCAAAATACTGTTCAACATTCATCATTTTTCTCCATCCCTGGCAGTCTTAGCTTACTGTCACACACGTAACTCTTCCTCAGTTAAATATAGCTTTTCACTGTTTTACAGATAGGTTTTCTTTCTGATCTAGATGTCCTCATTCCGTAGAATCAAAAAGGTTATTTTTCTACTCCAGATTGTCTTTCACTGTGATTACGTACAATATTTCTGAGCCTAGGCAAGTACACTTCAGATTTCCATTTGCCTTCCAGGTCAGTAGCAGTCATTCTTGACTAGCATGTAATGTCTTGTCCTGCTTTGTACAATGTAAGCGTTTTTTCACAAATTCAGTTTTGACCTCAATGGAGGTCATTGAATGTTGAAGAGAGATCAAAATAACCAATGTCACTCTTTGCTCCAATCTCTCTGAAGTATTAACTTTTATACTTGTATCACAGTTTTAACATATTTTGAAGCAAAGTAAAACACATGGAATATGCAGCATTGCCTAA
Organism: Chiloscyllium punctatum; assembly: GCF_047496795.1. NCBI lineage: Eukaryota > Metazoa > Chordata > Chondrichthyes > Orectolobiformes > Hemiscylliidae > Chiloscyllium > Chiloscyllium punctatum. Next base: position 40,477,640 of record NC_092764.1, read on the forward strand.
GTCTTATCAAAATAAGTTTAAGACTTTTAATTTGATTGCTTATGAGTAATGAGTAAGGTTGCGAGTGCAAACATTTCTTGTTCAGTTTGTCCTTGATTAAAGAGCCCCTATTTGATAAACTGTCTATACACTGTCATTGTGCCAAACTAAGAAAACAAAATGAATTAAATCATGGTATTTTTTGTTTACTTTTTTTGGCTAGCGATCACATTTTCTGTTAAGTATTATGATTTCTGCTTAAGAGAATGTTACTGATTGCTGTATAAAATTTAGTGGAAAGCACCATGACCATTTTAGAAAACGTTTGAACAATGATTGATAGAAATCACAGCAAATCACTGCTTCGAATCAAAATGTTAATTATGGAAACCGGAAAACAGACGAGCATCATCTTTATATGGTTATTTGAAAGTCTGTTTCCATTTTTACAAAATCTGCATCATAATGAAATATTGGCAACTTGCTTTCCAAACTGGAAAATTTTCATTATTTTATACATTTTAGATACATTAGTTATTGTTATTCCTGTATCACTTAGCTAGTGGAACTATTAGGAGTATGTTTGACCCTGTCAATAAGAATGATATTCCAAGTCTTCACTTTGGGTGCAATTGACAATCTTGTCAAAACTGCACTGGTTTCCAAAATTACAGTTTAAGTTTCTATGCAAAATTATTTGCATAAGCCAAAGCAAGACAGTGTCATAAAGTTCAGTGCAATTGGACAGCTATTTCAAATTAGAAATACAGTATTCACTACAGCATGGTAACCTGCTTCAGTTTGATTAATGCAGCTGAAAAGGAGTTTGACACTGAAATAACAAGATTGTGAACAATCCAATTCACTGGCGAGTGTGAGTAACTATATATTAAATAAATGACAGTGACTTTTTAAAAAAACATGATAAACCATTTTTTTCCTGTGGTGTGCAATAGCCAGCTGATTTACAAATTAAGTTGTTTCATTATTTAGGTTAAAAATACTTTATGATTAATCTCCTGTCTAAAATATAACTTGACATGATGAGTCTCCTTTGAAGCCTACAGATTGGCACAATTAGCAAAAGTTGTCACATTCATTAATTTGATTTGTAGGTATGGTTAGTTTTGTGCGCATGGCTAGTACTGTGGGCAGGACCAACTTACATTATGAATTTTCTTAAACCAGTGTGAAAGATGCAGGTAACTGATTTGCTCTGATCATTACTCGGCAAACAGATTCAATGATCTTTAGCATTAGGTCAATTTTGGAAGAATGGCACTTTTGTAACACAATTTTATTCCCCTGTTCTTGTTTAGCTATTCCATGCCCCTACACTTACTCAAGAATTGTTTTGTCTGCATTAACTTAACTCTTAATACACAAACTACCAAATGAAAGACAAAATAAATCTTCAAAGACCAAGCTGCATATATATGATAAGAACAAATATACCTGTCACTGAGCCTGCGCTCGGGATCATCACATTCTATGTTCTTTGATCCTTTATAAATTAATAGGGCTGCAACAATCAACTGAAGTATGATAGAGATGCACTGTAAAACAACAAATGTTAACATTTGACACAATCTGTAAATATGGCAATATACAAAATCCTGACGTATTATTTAACATGAATTACTCTAAATATGAAATGATTTATCATTGATATGTACCTGCACTTATCTTTGTTACATATTCTTGTTGCATTTAAAATATATCACTATTATAGTTTAGAGTTAATCTTGCTTTTCTACCCATATATTTCTTACAAGTAAACAGTTTAAGGGGAGATGTGTTGTCTTATTTGACAAGTTAATTCATTTTAAAGAGGTTTTTCAACAAATACTGAATAACCACCCTTAAGACTCCAAACTTCTGAATCTACTAAGAGTGCTCACTGACAGGTTGTTTTAACTGAGTCTTTGTAAATAGAACCAAATTAAATTTATTTAAAACTTTGTTTGTGAGTGTTAATATTGATTTGGCTGAATTAATTCCCCGTTCATTGGTGCTATAGTAATTGAATGAAATTTTCTAGCAATCCAGATAGGATTAGATGTTCAGTATGAGGTCTGAAGTCATGTGTAGATCTGAAAAGCTCAGGGTGCTAATTTCCTTTCTGTGAAGAGCATAAGTCAAATACTTCTGTTTTTACAGTAATGCAGAAGCTTGATAATTATTTTTCTGAATCTATCCTACAAATGAATTCATTTTAACAAGTTGCTGCGAAGGATTTGAAATTAAAATGAATTTGGTTACTCAAATCTAAAGTATTGTCACAAATATGGTTTCTTATTATGTAATGTTGAATTCAATAACGTGCAAATGAAGTACTGTTTTTAGTAGTTGTACTATCAATTGGAATGGATCCTAAATGGTGAGGCTTGAACTCACACTGATAGCATTGTATAGAAATCAGCATTTCACATACATACCAGCAGAACAAATAGGAAATAGTAAAACTGTATTTCTGGGCCTTGTTGCAGAAGGTGCTTCATCTGTGATGCATTTGCAGTAAATAGGGCTATGTCCAGAAAGCCCTGAGCAATGGTCTTTGTTCTGGCATATGTGTTGATATTCCTTATTACCTGGAACAAAAAAGGCCATAAATACAAGATAAAACGCTAGAATTTAACAGAATACCAGGTACCTGAATAAGCCAGGAACTAAAAAGGAATGCAATCCATACCTTTGACTACATTTCTTATTTTATTGAAAGATAGCTCATCCTCTATTTTGTTTATGGTCCACTAATGAGATGGTAATAGTGTGTAGCTTTGGGTGAATGCCATTTCATTAGCATGAATGAAAGAACAGCCAATCATGATGCATGTATAACACTCACGTACTGATACTTCTTAAGCAGCTAATGAGTTATGAACCTGGTGTAAGAATGGAAGGTTTGGCAATATTTCTATGGATTGCTGAATGTGGATGTGCAGAAGATAGATCACAAAAATGGGAATACTATTTGAGGCTCTGAATGAAAAGCCTTTGAAGATAATTGAGAAGCACATCAGTAAGTGACAGGCAGTATGAATTCTGAGGATAGCAGATGTATCCCTAGAGCTTATTTGTTGGTGTAATATAACACCAGGGCATTACTTTTCGTGTACCTGGAAAATTTAGAACTGCTCTTGATGAACTTTCTGGGTCAGACAAATATGACATATGTGATATCTCCTGATCTATTCTAGGGTAGTCACCACTTGAGGAGGTGGGAGGAAAGGCAAATGGAGTGGATATTAATTGGTGTTATGATAAGATTTGTAGCTTAAATCACCAGGCAGTCTCTCCAACCATGTATGTGTTGTTCCTCCACTAAATAAGTGGAAGTTTAATATTACATCTTAAGGTTTTGATTTGTCAATTAAACTCTGCAGAACTTTCTGATTACCAAACAGCACTAGACACACATTCCATATAAGTGAAGGTTGCACCCAGGATTACTGAAAGTCTAGGGATTGGATAAATGATCCATGATTTTAATGCTATTATCACCTTATTTAACAATATGCATGCATCCTATGCCACTCAAGATTCCATCAGATGTACACACCCTGAGTCCACTGATAACCACAGAGGGTTACGAACACAGCCAGCCCATCATGCAAACCAGCCTTCCATTCATTGACTCCATCCATATTTCCCACTGCTTCGGGAAAGCAACCAACATAATCAAAGACCCCTCCTACCCCAGTTCAACTCTCTTCAATCCACTTCCATCAGATTGAAGATATAAAAGTATGCATACATGTATGAATAAATTCAAGAACAGCTTCTTATCTGCTGTTATCAGACTTCTGAAGGGACCTCACAAGTTTTAAATTTAATGTTGATCTTGAACTCTAAGCACCTTCTCTGCAGCTGTAACATTGTATTTTCCACTCTGTTTTATTATCTTAATGCACTTTGTGTGTATGATGTGCCTATATGACTGCATACAAAACAAAACTTTTTACTGTACCTAAGTGTATATGACAATAGTAAATCAAATCAAAAACATTTCTACAGAACGGTGATTCCAATCAACTTGTTAAATATGACCAGTCTTACATTGAGTGCTTTTCCACTGCAAGTAAGAAACCATTCCATCGTTCAATAATTTTATTCTTTATTGAAAGAAATTTTTTTTTTACAGAATTATAAAATTACAAAAGAGATAGTATAACAATCTTATGGTACAACAATAACAACTATACATTAACTACTACTCTACAAAACAAATAAAAAATGCCAAAAGAAAAAAAACCTTCCTATACTACAATTCAATAAGTAATTAGATATAATAAGTTAAATGAAATTAGGTTGAATTGAGCCAAACTAACTTAACTTACAACACACAGTGCCACCCCATCAAAGCTCCCATCATCAGGAGCATCAGTTAACATACCCGTATTTATTCGGGATTCTTCCTTGCAGGGTCCCCGGCCTGCCAGATACAGTCCTCATGGCTATACAAAGGCCTTAATAAGTCTGGCTGACAAGTCTGTGTCGACGTGATTCAGAAAGGGCTGCCACGTCTTATAAAGAAGTTTCGTTTTCTGGTGCACCATACTTGTAAGGAAGTCTAGGGGAACATGCTCCATCACTAACCTGTGCCATCCTGAAAGGCCCGGGGGGTTTTCTGAGACCCAGCTCATCAGAATGTTCTTCCTCGTACAATATGTAAGAACATTAAATAGTTTCTTCCCATGTTCTTACAGAGAAGGCAGGTTTGGCAATCCCAGAAGGAGGGATACTAGATTTGCCTTAACCTCAGTCCCCAAGACCTCCTCCAACACATTTGCTATGTGCCCCAATATCTACGAATCTTATGGCACAACCACAAGCAGTGTGTGAGTACCAACGTCTGTTTTACATTTAGGGCACTTTGGAGATGCTCCTTTTTTGAATTTTGCTAGCCACTCTGGGGTCAGATGGGTCCTGCGGAAAACCTTTAGTTGTATGGTCTTCTACAAATCAAATTCTTTTTCACAGTCTCCTAGATATCCTCCCATCCTCTGACAAAACATCTGCTCCCAATTCTTGATTCCAGAATCTGTAAAGCCTTTCAATATCTTCTGAGGCACTCCTTCCCTGTAAATGATAGAGGGTACGAATCGAGAGAGTGCCTGTGGACAGAAACACTCTTCTCTCCACATCAGACTTATAGGGATGAACCAATAGCATAGTTCTTTTCTGTATAAAGTTCTTGATCTGAGTATAGTGAAAGAGGTCCCTTCTGGATAACCAATGTTTATGACTCAGCTGATCACAAAATATCATGACCTCCCCCTCAAAAAGTCTCCCAAATAGGACACTCCATTGACTCCAAAAACTTAAAGCCATAATCGATTGATCCTGGGCTAAATCCTGGAATTCCTACCATGTGGATGAGCAGGGAGGTCTTATGTAAATTACCCTTGATCTATTGCATCATTGTCCACACTTTGACCGTGTTAATGATGATTGGATTTTTACAATACTCTGTGACAGTTCCCATTCAGTCCATAAATAACAAATTAATAAGGGGACATTTTGCCTGGGAGGCCTCGATATCAAGCCATATTGACCTCGGATCCGGACAAGCCCAATCAATCATACACATAAGACAATAAAGAGCTTATTTGAATATCTCTTGAAGTCTGGGAGGTCTTGCCCCCTACATCCCCTATGGAAGCTGCAGCTTAGCAAACTTAATAAGAAGGCATCTGTGGTACCAAATGAAAGACCCAAGCCCACAATCAAGTCTCTGCAGCGCTTGCCTAGGTAGCACCAGAGGGCACATTCGCATGGGGGAGGAAGAACATTCATTTTGATCAGAGCTATTCGAGCCAACCAGGATATTGGTAGCACCTCCTGACACTTAAAGGCCTTGTCTTATCTTCTTAGCTTTGAAAGGCAGAGTGAATGAAAATACCTAAATATAGGAAATGTCCCTATGACCACCTAAACGGAAATCAAGTTCCATCTTCAAGATCAGGTACACTCATAAGAACCCCCATGGACATGGTCTCCAATTTCAAAAAAATAATTTTATACTCCAAAAAAGAGCCAAATAAATTTGTATTTTATATTAAGTGGGGCACAGACATTGTCGGGTCAGCCAGAAAGAGGAGGACATCATCTGCATAGAGAGTGATTTTATGCTCTCCTATACCCACTTCTGGGATAACTATTTAGGGGTCCTTCCAAATAGTCTCTGCCAACTCTTAAGTAAACAGCAGTGAAGAAAGGGGGCACCCTTGTCGGCTGCCTCTACCAATACTAAAATTGTCTGATTTTATACCATTCGTGAGAACCACTGCCATGGGTTTGCTAAACAACCCACTTAGCGAAGACTATCCCAAGACCAAACTGTTCCAAGACATAAAAACGATATGGCCATTCCACCAGATCAACACTTTTTCTGCATCTAAAGAGACTACCAAGCCATGGATTGACCTTTGCTGGCACGCCTGGACCATATTCAACACTCCTCTGATGTTGTTGGAGGAGCTGTGACCCTTAATAAAACCTGTCTGGTCCTCCTTAACCATAGAGGGCAAAACCTTCTCCAGCCTCAACACTCACAGTTTAGACAAAATTTTAAAATCCACATTTAGGAGCGAGATGGGTTTGCACAAGGCGCAGTCCTCGGGATCTTTCCCTCTCAAGAATAAGGAAAATATTAGCTTCCCTGAGAGAGGGTGGGAGGCAATCCTGACTGTACGAATGGTTATATATGCCCAACATTAGCTCGGCCAACATGTTTTTTAAACTCCTTATAAAACTCACTCAGGAATCCATCTGGGCCAGGCACTTTGCCACTTTGGAGCTGTCTTGCCGCCATTTGTGTTGTCAGAGGGGCATTCAAAAGGGAGGCCTGCTCCAAAGTTATACCTGGAAGATTCATGTTCTCAAAAAAAGATTTCATCCTCGCCAACCTATCCTCACAGCCCTCTGACCTGTATAATTCTGCATATAAATTCCTAAATGCTGCATTGATCTTTTTGGACTCATGAATGGGAGTACCAGCACCCTCTCTAACAGAGATGATAGATTGAGGAGCGCTTTTCTTCCTGACCAGATATACCTGGTTTATCCCCGTGTTCAAATAGTCTTTGCTTCACAAAGAAGACCTCTCTGTTCATTGCCTGGGTGAGCACAGAGTTCAGAGCAGCCCGAAGAGCTGTAATCCACTGTAACTTGGTTACAGATGGTCTGTCAAAATATGCCATCTCGGCTGCCTGCAACCAGGTCTCAAGTATACATTGTTGCTCTCCCCTCTGTCTCTTCCGGATCTCTGAGTGCGAGATAATTATACCCCTTGAGTAAGCTTTGGCAGTCTCCCAGAGCACCAAAGGGTTACTAGTCATAAGCGAATTAATTTCCAGAAGGTCTTAAACTCCCTTGTGAAATACTCAATGAACTTACTGTCTTTCAAGAGAAAAGGATCCATGTGCCAATGCTGTGTACCTGTCCTGTTACCTCTGATCTTAACCTCCAAATACATTGCTGTATGGTCCAAAATGGCTATATTCCCAATCTTACAGGTTAGTACCGAATCCAAAATATGCCAGCAGGGCAAAAAACATATTGATTCTTGTGTGGCACTTGTGGAGATTGGAGAAGAAGGTAAAATCCCTTCTTTTAGGGTGAAGGCATCTCCAAACATCCACCAACCATTTCGATTGTGGGGAGATGCCCAAAAGACCCCTTTGCATCCTATCCACCTTGGGATCCATAAGATGGTTGAAGTCTCCCCCTACAATCATGTGGCACACTCCAAGGGCCATCAGCCTGTAAAGTGCATCAGTTAAAAATTTGAGGAGGTGTGCCAGGGATCAGTAGATATTCAAAATGCCACACTCCTCCCTATGTATTAGGGCCTTGAGGATCGCAAATCGTCCATGCTTGTCCTTAATTTTGTCTATCAACTGAAATGGTAGATTCTTCTGTATTAGTATAGCCACTCCTCTGCCTTTGGAACTAAAAGATGAGAAGAATACCCAGCTGAGCCCTCCTTGCTGTATCGTTAGATGCTCTTTATCATCTAAGTGAGTTTCTTGTAGCAGAGCAATATTGACCCTCTCCTTTCTGAGATTCAACAGCACTTTCTTTCTTTTAACCGGTGAGTGACTCCCCTTTATGTTCCAGATGTACCATCTAAATGAACAACTCATCATAACCAACCAAAGTGGCCCATGACTCCTCAAGAGGAAGAACTTTACTTATAATGCACTCAGTGAAGACAAGAAAAGATTCATAAAATCTAAAAAATATAACTACAAACACTACCAAAGCAAAAATTATAATAAATAATCCTAAAATAATCCAAAAGACAAATAACTGGAGACTTACCCCCTTGCCCACAAGGGGCACATGCCCTACTCACTAACACCTCCATGGCTCCTTCCGACTGAAGCTGCGCTCCAAACCCAGGCAAAACAGAAACAAAGAAAACATATATCTCATGCACATGGAAATTAAAAGTGGGCATCCAATCCATCCTACCCATACATTGTCGTCAATAAAGTAAATGACCACCCCAACTGAAAAAAAACCAAGGACTAGCAAAAATAACAAGAAAGGGAAAGAAGAAACAACCCCACACATAACAGGAGCAAAGCCAGGCGCACAAAGTAAACAACAGAGAGAACTTAGTTATTGTAACACATAGTATTTGATCCAACTACATTGCACTTGACCCAACCAGTCTATTTTATAGCATGTAGGAAATCCTTTGTCCTGCCTGCTGAATCAAAATTATGCACGGACCCTCCATGGCTGAAGCTCAACATTGCCGGGTACGTTACAGAATATTGAATGTTCAAGTCTCTCAGTCTCTTCTTTACTTCATCATTAGATTTCCTCTTTCAGATCACAACCCCAGAAAAGTCTTGCAAAAACATGATTTTCAACTCCTTGTAGATCAGGGCCTGAGGATCTTTCCGCAGTGTTCTGGAAGCTTCCATATCCATTTGTTTGTCTCTGTAACATTGAAATTGAGCTATGACCAAGTGGGGTTGCTGGTCTGATCCGGGCCTGCGCACCGTGACCTGGTGAGCCTGCTCCACTCACATCCTACCCAATTCGGCTCCGAGTCACAGGAGCTGCGGGAGCCATTTCTCCAGGAAGCTGACTAGCTGATCATCTTCCTCTTGTTCTGGCAACCTGATAATGCAGATATTCTTTCTCTAATCTCGATTTTTGAGGTTGTCAACCTGCTTGATTAAGGCCCGCACCTGTTTCCCAAGGGCCTAAATCTGCCCCGTCGAGGATTCCACCTCAGTTGCCAACACTGCGGTTCACTGCTCCACCTCCTCCACAAGCTGCCCAAGATGTTGGATCTCCTGCTCATGCTTTTGTAGCATGGCTGAGATTGGCTCCAGTCTGGGCCAGGACTCCTCTAGTGCTCATTCAATCTTCTCTCAGAGTTTGACAAACTGCGATACCAAACTCTGCTGCTCAGGTAAGTTCAAAGGCATCTCAGCGGGAATTGGCATTTAGGCCACGGATGCGCCCGTTACTGGAGGGGGGTACCCTGCATGTTGCGATCTTCTCTGAATGTTAAATGTGATATTTAAAAATCCTGGGGTCTTTATACTGCCGTTTATTAGGACAATGACTAGTTAAGAAAGGGTGAAAGCACCACTTTGCCTGGATTGTGGAGCGGAGCTCAGCAATGCAGACCTGTTAGATTGCCACCATCTTAAATCTGTACCCTCCCCCCCCATAATATTTAAAGAAAAAACAATTTTCACATTTAGTTTCAAATGATGCAACCCCACTCTCTTCTTGGATAACCCAAAACTAGGATCAAGCTTTGTGCAATGTGTTCATTGTCTTTAATCTGGATGTCCTAAAGACTTATCAATACTTTTGGAAAGCTATCAGCAGTGGGAAAGGGGAACAAGAGGATGTAGTGTTTTTTTTTAGAAATGGGGAATAGGTTTTCAGCATTTCAACTAGCTCTTCATTTCTGTAACATTTGTGTCAATCTTTTTCTCTCAATTAGTAACTGTTGAAAGATTAACAAGTGACTGTAGCATTTCTGCACATGACTTCCTTTTGTTGTGATTAAATCACAATGTCACATTTCTGAAATGACTTGTCAGGTTATGTCCAGAAACACTCATCATTTTGAGAACTTCAGGAACTGTCCTTATCAAAGTAAAATATCCTTAGTTTATTCATTTCCTAGCTGTCACAGTATATTTAATATCAAAACAGTTACTTACTCAGTAAATTCTTAAGCAGCAAATGGAGTTGATACTTTACATGATATAGATGCTGTCATGAGCCCTGCTGTACGCATAACTAACCAATAATCTGCACTTCTTCCAGGCAACACCAATTGCAAGAACTTTGTGTAAAGGATGCCCTAATGAAATAATTGTAAGAGATCAAATAATTGCTTACCTGTGACAAATCCTGCTTATTTCCATTGCCTGAATGGATTTAGTCAGAGCTGCATCTCTGATAACAAAGATTTAATCCTGACAGGTTTGAGTGTCTATTTACAATGTTGCAAAGCTTATAGTCTGCAGTCCCGATTCTCTCACATTCAGAATTGCTAATTTCTTTCATAGCAGACTTCACATTCTGAATGAACAAGATTATAATTTCACTGTCCATTGTTTTATCAATAGGGTTAGACAGTGCCAAAGCAAGGAAGTAATGTAACATGTAGAAAACACTGGTTTGACTTCCAGTGGCATATGGTCTTCATATGGAAAGTTGTGGAAGCATTAGATAAGGTGCAGAGAACATTATGAAAATGTTTTAGGGATGAGAAATTACTGTGTAATTTAGATAGATGAAAGAAGTTGGGAAAGTTCAGTTTGGAGAAGAGAAGGTTAAGAAGAGATTTCAAAAAGGTGTTAAAATTCACCACAGGTGCGACCAAAATAGATTTGAGGTAACTGGCAAATGAAGCCACAGTGACATGATGAAATACCTTTTCATATGGTGAATGGTTAGGGCCTAGAATGCAAGACTTGTGAGTATGGTGGAGGTTAGTTTGGTAAAGGAATTCAAGATGGAATTGGTTTGTCGGTTGGAGAGGAAGAATGTGCATATACTTCTGGTCCAGTAATGGAGAAGGTAGGGGAGTAAATTGTTCTTTCAGATATCCATATTGTGATGTTAAATTGTTTCTTAAGAATGATGTCCTTTTCAAGTGTTAAGCTTTCTATATATGAAAGATCTCCTGACACCATTCCCAAAATTACTTTATCCATTTTCAATTATTTCCCCTTTGTTCTTCTGCCTGCCGTTTAGTTTAAATATTCCAAATTATTACCTCTCATATATATGTAAGACCATGTCTCAGATATCACTTCTTTCAGGTTGAGAAACTCAAGTCCTTTTTCATCTTTTCTTTAAATACAGATCCCAAATGCTAAAAACTAAGCTTCTAGCTTTTGTCTATATACCATATTTTCAGCGCTTGAATGTCTCCTTTGTTTCTCAGCAAACAGACTTTAATACACTGCTGATGATCCACAGCATTGTACAGTCTGATCACAACTCCTTCTGATTTGTATTCAATGTTTTGGCTTGGTAATTTAATACTCTATTAACATTCTTGTTTCTTTCCTGCATTGGTTGGACACAGAGTTTTAATTCTGATATGATTTCCAGATTACTTTCAATCTCATTCTTGACTATTTAAAGCATAACTTATTTGTCTTCCCTACATGCAGTACTCTCAATTTGCCTGTGCTCTGTAAGAGACTTAGTACCGAAAAGGATGAAGTGACACTGCAAGATAAGCTTTGGCCATTTGGCTAAAAAAGGATTGTACTTGGATGGAGCTAGCAGGTTTCAATGTTATTGTTCTAAGAGTGAAGTTCTATGTAGCTAAACAAATAATATATAGTTACTCTTAAATCTAGTCTGAGATCTCAGTAGATACCACATTAATTCAAATGCAATGTAACTAAATACAATGTAATTAATGATTAACAATTAAGTATGGTGCTATAAAGCTATTCTGTTCAATAAGACTGAGTCTCTTTTCTGAATTTGTATCAACATTCTTTCCACTTGGTATCAGTAACTTAGACTAAGACCAATAAGAAGGATTGGTGGCAGGTGATCAATTCAAAGCATTTCTGATAGTACCATTGGATGTGATAATAACAGATCACTTGACTTAGAAATATATGCACAGCCTTTCTGTGCTGACAGGCCAAAGTCCCGGAACTCCCTCATGAATTGCATTTTGGGTCTACCTACACAAGTGGACTGCAGTGGTTTAAGAGGATAGCTCATCAGCACCATCTCAAGGGCAACTTGGAATGGGGAATAAATTTTGGCCCAGCCAGTGATGTCCACATCTCGTGAATAAATAAATAAGAAAAGCCGCCATTGTGGCAGCAAGTGGGCATCACTGTCTCATATAATATGCAAGTAGTTGGGATCTTCTACAAAAGCCACAGCCATCTAAGGCGAAGAAAAGAGATAACATTTCGAGTAAGAAAATTGTGAGTATATCTTTAAATATTCACCAGCTGAGAAGCACATAGAACCAGTCTGTATTCCTGAAGGCCCTACCCAATAACTAAGAAGGGTATTGAAGCAATATCAGGACCAAGCCTGCTATTAAAAGCTCAAAGCAGCTGGAAAGTGAAAACTGCTGAAAAACCTGTGAAGAGTACACAAAGTCTTGTCAAAGTTAGAAAGAGAAAACTCCAAATCATAAATCCAGGCCAAATTGGTCAATTCAGCAAAAGTATTTGCCTCTTCAACAAAGAGTTAAAATTCTTACGTTAAAGGATGAATTCTAGGCTGAGAAACTAAAAGAAGGCTTAAATTTGTATATTTAGGAAATGAGTATTGTTATAAATATTTGACCATGTCAGGAAAAAAAAGGGAAAATAGACTTCGAAAAGAAAATTCTTTAAGAAGGTCATTTAACTGAGAATGCAGTTCAATTAGTCAAGGTGAAAAAGTCCAAGGCAGAAGAAGAATTTACAAAAAATCATGCTTTTGAAGTAAAGATTAATTGTACAACACAAATTGTCTTGGAGATGCAAAAATAGCGCGATACCATTCTTTTCAACATTAAAAGACACCAATGTCACAGAAAAGAAGCAAAAAACACAAATTCTCAATGCTTTTAAAAAGAGTGTAAAACCCAGTCAAAAGAAGGGAAAATGATGGCAATTTACAGTTTTGTCCTCTGTCATGGGAAAATTAAAAATACAGCATTTTTTTTATTTAAAGTACTTCAATTTGAAATTTTTTTTGAGCCAAAGTAAGAGGCTAATTCTGGAACAATTAGACTTTTTTAACATTAACTTGCAGAAATTAAAAAAATGTTTCTGAAAAGGAAAATAAGATAGAAGTAAAAAAATGTTCTTTAAAACGACAAAGCTTTTTCATGATCAAGAATTATTAACAGTTCAAGTTCGTTATCCTGAAATTATAAAAAATATAATGTTGAAAAGGAAGCTCTCAGTTACATGGACCTATGAGAGACTTCCAGATTGCATACTTGGTTCTATAGTTCTTACAGAGACTGATCCTAAAATATTGGTCTCACAGTAAGATAAAAAAGCAATGACAAGAATACAACATAGATACACTGGTTTCATATTCATCTGATGAGATTTGCATTTAAGACCAAATATATTTAAGGATATTTATAGATATCAGTAGGTATCCCCTTGAGAGAGTCACTTGCCAGCGAATTCTTTATCAGCTGGTCAAACTCAGTTCATAGATTAAAGCAACACAAATATAATGGCCAGCAATACAAATAAGGCTTAATCTCATTAAAGGCTAACAGGAAAAGGGTCCTAATGTCTCACCATACATTGCTACTGTATTGAAGGCTGGTCGGTAAAGAAATCTGATGGCAGAATTATGAAACTTTATTTCGAACATAGGAAATCTTTCACAACGGTTGAAAACTGTTTTTCAATGATAGACTAGTTATCCCTCCTTGACAACAGACATCCAGGACACTTGGGTTTCACCAAATGTTGAGCCACAGCTGACATCTCAAAATGATAGCCACAAATCATGAAACAGATAGGACATTTTATAACAGACGTGAAAGAAGAGAACCATTGATTTTTTTTTACTACCGTTCCTACTAGATCCTGGGAATGTGCAGGGACTGACCTATTTGTGTTTGAAGGTTCTTATCTTCTAATGGCCGACAATCTCTCTCAATGGATCCAAGTAAAGAGATTATACCGACATGGAATAATGCAATTCATGGAGTCCTAGTTGTTGTTATCCAATAATGGACCACAATTTGCCAAAGAAATTTTCAAGAACTTCGTGACAATTTTAGAGTTTCAAAACACTTGTTCACAGTGATATCTTCAGTGAGATAACAAAACTAAATGTGGACCCCAGTCAAAAGCCACGTAAAGGAGAGCTTTGACTCCATCACAGCTTCACTAAACTAACATCTCATTGCACTCCAAAGTAACTTTTCATCAGTGGGACAACAGATGAGAAAAAAAATCCTTACTATTGTTTCAAAGTGGTCAATGCCACAAATGGGCCCCATTGATTTTAAAAAATGCTGTCACAAAGAGCATAAATTATGTCATGAATAACTAGCTAATGACACCAGATGGTTTTGTATCAGTCCATTGCCATGACAGGAACAAGGTCAAATGGTGTGGATCAAATAAATCAATAGGAATGGTACTGTTATAAAACATGCTCCAAATTAACAATGATTGTATCTCATTAACAGATCAGAAGGAATAGTGTGTTGAATTTGCAGACATCTTACCTTACTAAAGCATCATGACCCACTAGGAATAAATGCAATGAACTTAATGAGTGATATCAAGAGCCTGATCAGCTGCAATCAATGTCAACAGGAGGTCAACAACTACATCAGCTATCTTCAAATGATCGAAAAACAAATTCTCCCATTTCAAAGCACTGCTCGACCAGAAAGGATAGTAAAACACTGGAAGCAAAAGAATTTATAAAGTCAGAGACTGAGGGAGAGACGGGGTAGTGGTAATCCTATCTGGCAAACCTGTTTTACTTATTAGAAACAATTGCATAAAGAATTTAACAACCAGCTAAAGAACTTGTGGGAAGGTGTTGAATGAGACAGCTAGTACATGACATCACAAGATAAGCCTATACTAAACAAGATATAAAAGATTGTTCCTGGGAGAAGTTAACCACTTTCTATTGTAGTGCTAAGTTTCATGCAGCTAAATACTAATGTGTACTTACTCTTAAAGCCTAGCCCGAAGACTCACAAGAGACTACCATGGCAATTGTTGTCAATGTCTTACAAATTGTCCTCATATTCTTCCACAACACTCTGGGATAAATATAATCCATCACTGGGATTTATTTGTTTGAAGCCTTTTTAGTTGTCTAGGACTTCTATCTCATTTGTATAATGTTTTGTATTTTGGCTTTGCACTTATTTTAAAATGTCAAAAAAGTCTAGTAGTCAAAGAAAGAACTTGCTTTATTCTTTCATATTTTCAGGGCACGATAAATAATTTAAAAGTGCAGTCACTGTAATGTAATAAACATGGCAACCAAGGTGGACACTGACACATTTCACAAAAGCAGTGACATTAATGACCAGATAGCCTGATTTTTATTGTATGGATCGAAAGATTCGATTACTTACAGTGTGGAAACAGGCCCTTCAGCCCAACAAGTCCACACTGACCCTCCAAAGAGCAACCCACCCCCCCCCCCCCACACACACCTAAAATTATAGGCAATTTAGCATAGCCAATTCACCTAACCTGTGGGAGGAAACGTCTTTAGACTGTGGGAGGAAACCGGAGCACCCGGAGGAAACCCACGCAGACACGGGGAGAGTGTGCAAACTCCACACAGACAGTTGCCTGAGGTGGGATTTGAACCTGGGTCTCTGGTGCTGTGAGGCAGCAGTGCTGACCACTGTGCCACCATGCTGCCCAGAATTTCATCTCAATTACTTGCTTGACCCACATGCTAACTTTAGTGCACATGGACTCCCAGATCCCTCCATGCTCGTTCTTTTTAGATTAGATTAGATTCCCTACAGTGTGGCCCTTTGCCCCAACAAGTCCACACCGACCCTCCGAAGAGTAACCCACCCAGTCCCATTTCCCTCCGACTAATGCACCTATCGCTATGGGCAATTTAGCATGGCCAATTCACCTGACCTGCACGTCTTTGGACTATGGGAGGAAACCAGAGCACGTGGGGAGAATGTGCAAACTCCACACAGACAGTCACCCAAGGCTGGAGTCGAACCTGGGACCCTGGTGCAGTGAGGCAGCAGTGCTAACCACTGAGCCACCCCAGTTGTTTAAAGGAAACATTTTTTTCACCAAGATACTCAAAGAACTCCCCAAGCTCTTCTCCAAGTATGGACATGTGGAGATTGGGGATGCCTTTAAGAGAGCCCCATTAAATATGGAGCACATTCTCATCACTGCACTGAAATGTCAACCTAAATCATGTGTTCAAATTCTGTAACAGGTGTAGATCAGATTTAGCAGTCAGAGTGCTACCATCGAACTATTTTCCAAATCTAACCTGTCAAATGGGGAACTTTACAAACATAACATTTGTAGTGGCTCAGTGGTTAAAATTAAGCAGGAATAGTTCTTGTATTCTTTTTGTTTGCCTGGCAATATTTGTTCCAGATGGTTCTGAATCTTAATGGCATTTTTGTCTACTTGTCAATTTCTTTTGTATCAACGTAAATGCAATTGGTTACACAGATCAAAGAACCTGGGAAAATGTCTGAAAGCTGTTCAGCATATTTTCTGCATAAGTGCTCTTTGACATGAGGTGAAGTAAAACTGCCCTGACATCTGTTAGAGGCTGTCCAGAAATAATATTATGGAATATTGATGATGTAATTAATGCCACATTAAAAGTGCTATATAAAATATCATTGACTGCAACAGAAGTATTGAAATTTTACAGGGTAATATTCCGATTTGATTTTGGGAATATGCATTCTATGAGATCAGATCAAGAAAAATAAGCACTGAAACTGTGGTGACAAGCAGCAAATCCATTAAAACTGCAATTGTACTTCTTTCATTGAAATAAATGGGAAACATAGCCTGGTCTGAGTATATCAGCAGAACCTGTAAAAAGAAGATTGTCAGCACAAAATTGGTTGATTTTTTTTAGATTTTCTTAGAACAGATTTTGATGTTTTCTACGATAGTTATAGACAAAAGAGTAAGCAGTAAGAAACACTGCTTCCACTTGAAAATGCTCAGTCAATGGTGTTGACCAATGTTTGTCAAACGTGATCCCTGTCTTCAAACCAGGATTTACATGATGACTTTGTAATTCTTTCACTACACATACAAACATGTGTAGAAGGCATAGCCTTTAAACCTGTTGTATCATTAAATTAGATCATGTTTAACCTGCACACCTCAAACCCAATTTACCTATTTTAGATCTATCTTTCATGACATCCTCACCGAACAAAGCATCTTCTTGAGTTTTGAAAATGGTCCAAACATTTACAGGTTTTGGGTAAAGACAGTCCCAGATTCCTATTGCCCTTTACATGAAAAATGTTCTTCCTGATTTTACTCTGCATACTTCACACTTAACTGCAGTTAACAATTTAGTTACAACAAATGTCAGGGTTAACAAATCTTGACATAAGAGATGTTGTACCCTATCTTTTCTTTAAATAAACATTCTAATACATGACTGACTTTCTTCAATACTTTTGTCCAATTGTCTACTCTCATGATTGCCCAAAAATTCTTTTCAATATGTAATCAATTCCATTAGCTATTTTCTTAAATAAAGTTGAGGCAATAATTTTGAGGGTTACGGACAAGAGTAAATGGGTGTTGTGAATATCCTTCTATTAATTCACCAGATTTCTTTGTAAAATGAATATTGTTCTTAAAATTTGCTGAACAAAAAAAATCCCTTTGCTTATGACAAAGAGTCAGCAACTTCTGTGAAAAAATATCAATCCAGAGGAATTGTTAGGGATATTTACTGTCTCCAAGGTATTAGATAACTTTTAAAGCTACTACAAACACTGAAACTTCTTATTTACTTATACAATTCTTTTGTATTGTTTTATTATATAATATTGTAATATTGTTCTCATTGTTTATTTGTGTCTGTCTAACCAGCTTTGTAACAGCCTTACATACCTGCCTGTCAGCCATTAAACCTAGTTGTTAAATAGACTGTTCAGTTACATGAAGACCCTCGGTTGAAACTCATGACTCTGATTAGATGTCATTCTTGAACCGAAGGATGGCTAATGACAACAAAATCTAATGACGTGTAATTGAGGAACCTCCTATCAAGGCACAATTTGGCTTGCAGCACAAAAAGTATTGCACATACTCTTCTGATATGGATCTTATTGTACAGCAACTTGTTAAGCTTGTTAGTATGGATGCTAAGAGTGTGTGTTGTAGAGTACAGAGTAGGCAGAATGTCCATCAATGTGGAACGTTGATTAAACTCCATTGATGCAATTTTTCACTTGAATGATTCAACTAATGCTTTTTATTAGAGTCACAGAGTTGAACATGCATTCAGCCACATGGTGAACTCCCATCAATGCTAATTAAAAGGATCATCAACCACTTTAATTGATTACCACTGGCTATTGTTGAGTTGGTGGGTGGGTTGTTCAGTTTAGTGGTTTGTCCTGCTATTTCGTGAAATCTGCAGTGAGTGATGTCACATGTGATGAAGGTTTTAGTTTTCAAATCATACATTCTGCTCACACTTGCTCCCAGTCAAGGGTGCTGCAGGTTCCATTGTTATGAAACATGACAAGGATAATGAGCTAAGGCAACACAGTGTAGTTCAAACTAGAAGAAGAGAGAAAGCAGGGAGGTGTGAGAGAAGGACATTCATATCCACCCAGGGTCTTTAGGAATAAATCGCCAACCTCACCATTAGCTAAGAACAATATACACGATGTCTCTGCACAAAGACTTCATAAATGCTGCAGCTGTTTTCCCTTGTGCTCCTTAACAGTGACTGGGAACCTTTTGGCAAGCCTGTCAATGTTCACATCACTCCTATGAGTGCTCATCAGTGACTTTCTGTATGTTGTCTAATAGAGGTCCTCATTTGAGTCTTCACAACTGAGCTCATGTTGCGACCTCACATGATCTGCCATTTCCTTTCCATAATATTATGTTCCAGATCACTTGCACCTAGTGTCAAACTGTGTGAAACTTTTACTTCTAAACTACCCTCTAAAGTGTGTGGAATTGTCAATATTTGAGCATGTATGAAATCAAGCAAAGGAAGTTCTTCCTCTACTACATCTTGTTCCTGCACAATTGTCTCATCAGGCTGCAACTCGTCTGGTATTTAACAGAAAAAGGAGTAAGCAAGGATGGTTGTTTCAGCTTCCCTTTGACCACTGCTTTAGTGTGACTGTTAAATGGAGTAAGGATATATATTTATTGTCACCCCCTGTCAGTTAGATGCTGTGGCCTGTTATGCACCATGTTCTGAGAAGGAAGTGTATCAGTGAATGTGCTTTGGGTCACCTACCTGATATGCTTGAATAGCTAACAGTGTGTACAGGCTGTGAGCTGTAGGTTTGGTATTTGCAGCATCCTAGCTTAATTCTGAAGCAAGGTATAAATTGGCACTGAGAATGATAGTAGCTGATTGAGGTTAGTGGGTGGTGAATGGAGCAGCTTATGAAGCTAGTAATGTCTGTGTAAGAAAAAGCATTGAAGATGAATTTGCTCACCTTGACCATACATGTAAACTCATTCAGTTGTATCAGGCACGATATCTTGGTTCTTAGAGTTTACATTGAAATGGGTATCTGTTGTCATTACCTTCACAGTTGGTCTGGTGAGCTGTCTGGCTCCACGTCTATAAAGGAGCCCTCATCTCTTCTCCATCCAATCTACCAAGGCCCCCAGAGCTGTTACTGATAACCTTCCAGTATGGTCTGCACAATGTTTCATTATTAAACAGTGTTCTATCTGCTCAGAATATCATCTTCAGTCGCTTATGGCTCCTGTTCCAGCTAGAATGCACCTCACTTTGAAAAGGTGCAGACTGGCTTTTTAGTATTGCATGCAGCTTGACGAGGTTTAATATTGGGTCTCTGTTGAATTATATGATGTGATTCCTAAAGTAAACTCAGTTGTGATATGATGCAGTTTCCAAAATCTTTCCTAACATTAAGTTCAATGCCAAATCAGACCAAGAATCACCTCACTGATCATGTGGTTCTGAAACATCTGTGAGACAGTAGGCATGACAATAGGGAAGAAATGAATATTTTTATTCCTGCTCACATTCAGAACCCTTGTTGAAATTTCCCAGTTGTAATTGTTGCCAGAAATATCTCGCTAATCTGTTTCTCTAATTCAAAATCCATAGTATCTCTTTGACATTGAAACCTGAAATACATCCCAGTATCTTTATCTTAGCCTTTAATTAGCTTCTAATTTTTCTAATGTGAATCCAAGGTTCATTATTTCCATTAACACAAAAAACAAGACATCTCCCTGGCTAAGCTCTCCAACCCCACATGTCAACAAATATTCTTTGAGGTACATTTCTCATAATTGGAAGAGATAAGTCATGGGGAGGATTAAAAGCTTTGCTTTTAGGCAGGTGGAAGTTTGTGGTCCTTGCAGTTATAATGTTTATACCTATGTAAGCATTGATCTATTGTGTATGATGGTGTTTGTTTTTTGTTTTGTGTTGAGAAGGCAAATAGTCACAATAGGTATGTTGGAGTAGGTAATATTAAGGATGGAATGAGTGTTTAAGAAACTACCAGTGTGGATGCTGAAAGATCTCATGGATACACATTCTCAGCACATTCTCAGAGCATGTGGAGAACAGAGGAAGTACTGGTATAGTAGTAATATTAGTAGATTAATGATTCAGAAACTCAGGCTCATGATCTGGGGACATAAATTGAATCCTAGCATTGCAGGTGTTGAAATTTGAATTCAATAAAATCTGAAATTAAAAACCAAACTTATGGCAACCATATACCCTCTGCTAATTGATTTTTGGATCACTAATATCCTTTTGAGAAGGAAAATTGCTGTCCTTACTTAGATAGATAAATGTAGTAGGCAGTTGCTAAATGGGCACCAAGTTCTAAGTGGAAGATACGTTCTTTGTTCTGTTGAAAGTGCAATTTTTTTTTCAGAATTCTGTCAGTGTAAAGGCTAAACATTTAATTAAGTCTGTCCTACATGTGACTCCAGATGTACAGCAATGGGGTTAATTCTTAACAATCCTCTAAAGTTGCCTACCAAGCCCCTCAGTTGCATTAAACTATTACAGGCTTAAAGAAAGGAATGGAATGGGATAGGATATCTGGAATTACCTCAGCATTGAAAGCAATGACAAAGACTCCTTACCAACATCTGGGAACTTGTGCCAAAATTGAATGAGCTGCCTCCTAGTCATACTTGTGGAATTATACCTTAAAAGACAATGTCCTAGTCATGACCATAACTGTCCCTGGTATGTCATGGCCGACAGACAGAACAGAGCCACCAGAGGTGTGGCATCGTGGTGTAGTGTTGGGGAAACAGTTGTCCTGGGTGTCCTCAACATTAACTCAATATCTCATAAAATCTTACTGCATCAGGACAAACCTGGGCAAGGAAAACTGCTGATTAGCACCAACTCTCACCATCAGATGATGAATTAGTAGACCTGAATGTTGAACACCATTTGGCGATGTACTAAATGTAGCAAGGGCATTGGATGTACTATGGGTGAGAGACTTCAATGTCAGTCTCCAAAATGGCTCAGTAGCACCAGTACTGACTGAGTTGGTGGAATCTTTAAAGGGTGCAACTACCAGACTGGGCCTGCAGCAGTTGGTGAGGAAACCTACAAGAGAGAAAAATATATTTGAACTTGCCCTTACCAATACATCTGTCCGAGACATGTCCAAACATGGCATTATAGGTAGGAGTGACCACTTAAAAGTCCTTATGGAAACAAAGTTCACATTCACATTGTGAATATTAACCATCATGTTGTGTGGTAGTACTCCTGTACTAAATGAAACAGACTCTGAATAGGCCTAGTCACTCCAAACTGAACATCCATGAGCTGTTGTGTGCAATCACCAGCAGCAGAAGTATATCCAACCACAGTCTGTAACATAGTAGCTCAGTATATTTTCTGCTCTCTCAGTGCCATCAGGCTGGGGTATCAACCCCCTTGTTTAATGGAGAGTGCAGGAGGGTATAGCTGGAGCAGACAAGACAATTCTACTCATGAGGTGTCAACCTAGTGAAGCTACAATGCAGGACTACTTGCATGCTAAATAGCATAAGCAGCATGCTTTAAAATATTAAGAAGGGCACAATGCAGCAAAACATACATTTCATCCAAGAGTTTGTGTCACCTCCATCATGAAGACTAGCTAAAAAGATCATCTACTTGAACAGCATTCCAAACTAACCCCAATTATGCCAAATTCTCTGAAACTATCATGTAGAAAATGGGCCAACTGTATTCTGTATCTGCCTTGGATTGTCTCTGTGGAGAAATCTATACAACACTTGTTTTGTAACAATGATTGTGGTACTGACAACTTATTCTCAATGAGAATTGCCAGCAATGTTAAGGCTTATTGTATAAAGGGTATGACAATCACTGACTTAAACTGAGTGTTATTTGGATCAGCTGGTGCTGGTGAATATGCTGTACTGAGAAACATACAGGACTATTACCATCCAGAAGGACAAGGGTAGCAGATATCTGGGAACCATTTGCAAGTTCCCCTCCAAGGGATTCACTATCTTGATTTGGAAATATATTAGATTAGATTAGATTAGATTAGATTCCCAACAGTGTGGAAACAGGCCCTTCGGCCCAACAAGTCCACACCGACCCTCCAAAGAGCAACCCACCCAGACCCATTCCCCTGACTAATGTACCTAACACTACAGGCAATTTAGCATGGCCAATTCACCTGACGTGCATATCTTTGGACTGTGGGAGGAAACTGGAGTACTCAGTGGAAACCCACGCAGACACGGGGAGAATGTGCAAACTCCACACAGACAATTGAGAGCAGGAATTGAACCCAGGTCCCTGGCATTGTGAGGCAGCAGTGCTAACCACTGAGCCACCGTGCCGCTCCATTCCTTCAGTGTCATTGGTACAAAACTGTCTCACAAACTGTGGGTCTTCCTAAATCAAATGGACTACAATGATTCAAGAAGGCAGCTCACCACTAACTTCTTAAGGGCAACTAGGGAAAGCAATAAATTCACATCTCATGAATCTCTTAAAAAAAACTTTCAAGTTTCCAAAAGACGTTTTGTAGTTTGCTTTTGCTTTTTTGCTTTCCACCTTTGACAACCTGAGAGAAAAATATTTAAGATCTACAATGTAAGTACTCTAAACTAAACTTGTGAGGTTCTTAATTTTGTTTCCCATTGTATTAGAAGGAACAGGTGGATTGATTACTCAGCACTTTTGACCATTTTTACTCAACGTCAAAGATTTTGCAAGCTTTGCAAATCTTTTGAAGGTTTTAATGAGGGACATAAAGGTCAAACAAGGGTACATTTCACCAAAGAGAAAGTTCCATCTTTTCCCTGAAGATCTGCTATCATGATAATTTTCTTGACGACCATTCTAATTCATCCCCAGAAGTATATGCAGATGTACACTTCTCCTGTCAAGTAGAAAATGGGCCAACTGTATTTTGCATCTGCCTTAGTTTAACTTTATTGAAAAAGAATCTCTGTACGGCAAGACATTGACAGTTGTGAATGAGTCTGACTCCAAATGGAGTGTTCATGTTATATGGGGAGCTGTTTAAGCTGGGACTTCTTTCCCTGGAGCAAATGAGATTGAGGGGTGACCTTATAGAGGGTTTATAAAATCATTAAAGGCATAGATAAGGTGAGCAGCAGAGGGGAATTGAAAACTAGAAGGCATACATTTAAGATGAGAGAGAAAAAAATTTAAAGAGACCTGAGGGGCAACCTTTTCATGTACAGGGTAGTGTGTATATGGAATCAATTGCCAGAGGAAGTGGTAGATGCAGGTACAGTTATAACATTTGGAAGCCATTTTGAAAGGTGAATGAATGGGAAAGGTTTAGAGGGATCTGGACCAAATACAGGCAAATGAGACTGGATTAGTTTGAGAAACCTGATTGGCATGGATGAGTTGGACTGAAAGGGGCTGTTTCTGTGCTGTATGATTCTATGACACTATAAAAGGATAAAGTGTCCTTGGAGATCTTTCTGATATATGCACCTTACTATGTATAAGTTGCTGCCGCCATCCTTTTTAGGTGTGGGGTCTGCTTGGTTTAGGATGGCTGAAGAAAACCAATTCTTAGTCTAACTAGAAGAGATTGTCCTATTGAAGAATTTATTTTTGCATGTGAAAACTAGTTATTGGTTAGATTTATACTATAGACAGATTGTTGCAGAGCGTAGATAATATGTCTTACTCCTCTGAGATCCTAATCTGTTTTGCCCAGAGGTTCATATGACATCAAAGTGGTGCTTGTCGAACCCCTCTGCGTTAGCTTTTTCTTATCTAGATCCAATGGTTTTCTCCAGCCTGACAGCCAAAATATATCAAATTCCAGCCAGTGAATTGCCTCAATGAATGAGATCATAAGCACACTGGGTACATTTGATATAGATATTCATAGCTGCCATTAGGAAAAGATGACAATAAACACGGAACTACAGTTGTCATGTTCTACTCAACGGAACTGCAGACTCCCATGTAGCAAAAACAGCAGAAATGCCTACTGTAGACACATCATTGTGATATTTTCCACCAATATATCATTCTATTATTTAATATTGCCCATTTACAACATTGCCCAAAACTAAATTACATGTAAAATCCTGGTGGCAGTCTTGGAATTGGGGGATGGTGGATATGAGGTAATAGGGATAAGACACATTGAAACAGTGGTTTCCTTTGGGGACATTTTTGAGTGGAAAGTTGAAAGTGAGTCACATGTGCACTTCACAGAGGTGGGCAGCTACTAAGCATTGATGAGACCCTAATTAGGGACCAGCTGCCATTTTCCAAGCAGTTGGCCATGGGTGGAGTTGCCCATCACCACATGGGGAAGTTGCCAGCTCAGTGGAGACTGCCTGCCTGCAGCAGGACAACTGCCATTCTGAACAGAAAGCTTGATTCTCCAATAATGGGGCTGTGGTCAGGAGACGCTGTACCTGTAGTCTAAATAATTCTGTTTGAAGGGTTTCCCCTCTATTACGAAAGTCCTAATGGGTTTCACTATAAGTTTGAACCACTCATGAAGTCCCTGACCTCAGCAACTCCTACCTCTCTACATGGGTCTTCCAAGACTCCAGTACTTCTGTTTGAGATGTAGCGTTAGGAATCCACACACAGTCCTGAGGAGTACAGTGAATGCAGAGGTGACCGCTTAGGAGGCAACTCCCTGATATTTGCTCAGCCAGTCTTGCTGCTGGTAAGCATGGACTCAAGAACCCAGTGATCTTTAGTTCAAAGTGCTGAAGCCTGTGGGCAAATCCAACCTATTAAATCTACTAAACAGTATTACCAATGCTTTCTCGACCCTTGTGGATGTGAGCAACAGAGGTTTATTTGCTTAACTCTATTCAAAGACAAGCAATGAGCTACAGCTGCATAATCACAAAAAGTATTCTTATAATCATTCTGTTGAAGGAGGTTTGTAAATTATTGATTCCATTTTCAGGAATAAAAATAAATTCCTCTGTATGAGCGAAATGGAATTTATACTCCAAGCAAAACTCTTAACTCCACTAGAAAATGTCCCCAAAGGAAACTACTGTTTCAATGTGTCTTATCCCTATTACCTCATATCCACCATCCCCCAATTCCAAGACTGCCATCAGGATTTTACATGTAATTTAGTTTTGGGCAATGGGCAATATTAAATAATAGAATGATATATTGGTGGAAAATATCACAATGATGTGTCTACAGTAGGCATTTCTGCTGTTTTTGCTACATGGGAGTCTGCAGTTCCGTTGAGTAGAACATGACCACTGTAGTTCTGTGTTTGTCATCTTTTCCTAATGGCAGCTATGAATATCTATATCAAATGTACCCAGTGTGCTTATGATCTCATTCATTTCTCTATATTTTTCTCTATTTTGCATGTTGAATTGATTTCATAGTTCGAGAGCAATGATTGCACAAACAGAACACAGCTTTTAAAACAAAATACAGTTATACATACTTTATACATATTTCTGCATCTGTGAAATATGCAGAACATATCAGAAATGTACACCATTTGGTGGAAATTGTACTGTTAGAAACCAGTTAATCAAAATCAACTCCTCTATCAAAGAAGACCACTTATTCTCCTTTCATTGACAGTGTAAATTATGACCAGTATAAGCATACATGTACAACAGTCATTCAGGAACAATGATAGAATTAAATTGACACAGTAATCTGCATCAGGTTTTAACACAGAAATGCACAACAAAAGATTAGGAGCCCCTACCAGTGAAATACAAAAATAGATGATTGGCAATGTCAGAACTTTGCAAAAGGAGCAGAGTGAATTAACTCTGTGACCTGCTGAAATTTAGGAGCTGTGTATTTATGATGTTCAGTCTGTACTTGTCCTTAGGTAGCTTCTCAAACTTATAGAGGGAACAGAAATCAGATATTTTATTCTGGAGGGTTTACTGGTGATATGCAACAATGTAAAAATGCATCCATGTGTACTTATATTCATGCATAACTGACTCGGATTTCTAGCTGTACTTTATCAACATCCATCACAATGTCGTGTACAATGATTTTGATACTGTCATTCTCTGGAATGAAACTTTCATTTTTTTTCTACTTCATAAACTATTACATTTTTTTCATGCTTGAAAAATGCATTACAAAAGCTGTTTTCCAACTCCTACTATAATATATACTTACATTTACTCTGCTTTCTTCATTGGAGCTTTGCCGAAAGAGAGGCTCCTCATCAGTCGATATATCACTGCCATCACTGTGGGAGTTACGGTGCATATTTCTCCAAATTAAGGTACTCATCCTGTTCTTATGAACAAGCTTCATATCAGAAAATTATAAGGAAACATGAGGTTTTATGGATGCACACTCCATTTCTAAATCCTTCTGGAATTTTGATAGCTCGTTGTTAATAGCAGTGAAAGCAACGTGCTTTGTAGCTCATGTACATTTCAGGAACTTTAAGCCATGTTTACCATTCACTGTACCTATGACAGTAAATACAAGGTATGAATGTGTTGTAATTCTGGTAGTTTCCTTTTGCATTGTGGTGTGAGGTTTCTCTTTTGCAGTCACAGTGAATGAAAGATCCAGAGCTGCTGACTCATACAAGCTGTTGAAAGCTTTTAGCTGCCTCTTACACATTTTTTTGTATTCTTTGCTTCCCATTATTAACTTTTATTTACATATTAATTAGACATGCTGAATATCACATCAACTAATAACTTAAAGGCACAGTGTTCTCAGAAAAAAAAATCTCAATCCATCTCCAATGTTTACAAACACAGAAGATAACAATATTTAATGGTTTCGAAATGAACTATAATGGGGGGGGGGGGGTGTTTTGTTCATTATTTTCATAATGTTAACAGTTACATAGAGTATATATATTTCTCATTATCTTTCCAGTGATTTAAAGTTTGATAAACAGCCTTTTTGTCTTCGTCCTTTTGAATGTTTCTCAATATAATTATTAATTGATTAAGCTCAGTGAGGAGTTTGGGGAAATGGCATGAATAGGGAAGATCTCAAAACTCATGAGTGAAAGTGTAAAAGTCCTTATGGAGATTGTTTTAATGGATCATCCAGATTACCAAATTTATAATTGAGCCTTACAGACTAAGATTGCTGAGTTGGATCACCAGTCAGTTAATTATATATTTCATCTTAGCAAGGGCGTGGCAGAGGCTCCGTAAATGCTTTATAGAAGAAACAGTTGATCAGAGTTTCTGATTGTGATCCAGTACTCCATATTGGAAATGAATGTGTGTGGACTTCAGGTAATGACAGATCAGGCTAAACACTGATGAGCGTTATAGGTAATAGTTGCCTGCACTTTCTTCGACAAAGCTTTCCATCAGGTATGAGCAATAACAATTGAACTGTATCAAACAATTGAACATATCCAATGAGTGAAGGCTTTGATGAAAGTATAAAAGAAAACTGGTGACTTAGAAGAGAAAAGGAATAAAACATATTCTCTACTCATTAATTAGATGTTGAAGTGAAAGCGGTGTTGAAACCAATCATTCATCATTTGAATCATTCCATCCTGTGCTTACTTGACCAAAATAACTTTCACAGAATATTCAATTTCTTTATTTTGATTTCAAATGCAACTCAACTGAGAGTCAGTGCAGTGATCAACTCCACATTAAAATTTCTACTGATGAAATTTAGAATAGAAAGTTGCTCTGATTGTAGATAGTGATTTTTTTTCTGGAAATTAACAATATATATTATGTCTTGCGTAATTTAATAAAACTTACTAATACCTACGGCTTCAAGCAATTGACTTTGATGTGCTTAAATGCATCATCCAATTATCAACATTATTATATCATAGCTTTATTTTTTAATGTTGCCACTTGGTGCTAATGTGACAGAATGGTTCTGCAATCGGCATATTGTCCATTCTATCAGATAGCCTCCTACTCCATATTTTGAACTAAAATCATGGTTTAAATCAATTTCATGATTTGAGCCATTCCACCTTATGTTTATTTGACACTAACATAGCTAAATGGAAAATGACTGTTTCCACTATCTTTCTGAAATCGTGGTTAAAAATTAATTGGTACCATTGGATTTCCTGTGGCATTGCTTAAGCAACTTATTAATCCCATCGGCTAAATGGGAAAATGTAGACATTTGTGACTTGTTGTAAACTGCTGACATGGCAAATATAATTCCTTTGTAATGATAATTTCTTTGTAATTTGTAATGAAAGCTGACTCTGCAGGTCTGGTGAAAGATTGACACAATAAGGAAGAGGTGCAGTAGACTCTCACAAAGAATTCAAACCAATTACCAAAGACATAAGATCACATTAGCATTTTTAGAAGCTACAGTTTTCTTTCGATAATTTTTGTCAAACTGAAAAACAATCACTACTTGCATTTATGTTGTGTCTTTACTATAGCTCAGCCTCTCAAGTGTACTTCACACAAATGTCATCAAACAAAACCGAACAGAAAGCTACCTGAGGAGATTTTGTGGCGGTTTAGCAAACAATTTGTTAAATAGTAAAGGAAAAAATGGAAGGTAGAGAAGCAACAGAGGTTTAAGTGGCAATTGTAGACATAGGGCTTTGATAACTGAAAATTCTGCCGTGTTGGAATAGCCAAGTGTCTGGGTCACGTATTTCCAGGATCACATGGGTTCAGGCAGGAGGAAGAAGTTTGGTGATCATGACAACATTGGATCAATCATAATTCCAAGGTTACAAATAATCTGCTTCCAATTTAGGCAATTTTCAGCAAGAACCTGGGAGTCTATTCACTATGGAACAGAGTTTTGTGATGGGACCTGTAGAAAATCCTAGGTAACCCATCTTAATCATAACACAACTTTTATTTAGATTGAATAAATTCATCTTGGATAGAAACCATAGTGTCTAGATTTTTCAGGAAAATAAATTATTGTTATAAACAGACATTTGACATAAACTTCTCTGCTCCAGGAGAAATAGTAAGAAGAGATTATGTAAAATTGTATAGTATTTATATCTTAGAAAGAGTCAACTTGGTTAACGGGTTTCGGTGGTTTTCATACTCCAGTCGATGTTCCTCCCTGATAGGATGATACCACCAAGGTACCCAGAGGTCTTTCTTCTAGCTGGGAATCAAAGCCATATTTTCCATCACTAAGAGTGGATATTTACCAAATCCCACCTAATTTATCCTGAGGAGCTGTGGGAAAACTAAAGCAGAAAATGTGGTCCCCTAATTTTATTTTCTCCTCATATTATTTATAAACAATGTTAGGTATAGCACACTTGTTAGAGCTTTCAGAAGATGTAGAATTATTTAACTATTTTGCCTATTTAAGCCACTGATGCTATCATGTTGGCTGCTGCTGTTTGTTTTCCCAGATTTTATTAGTCCATTCCTCAATTCATTTAAAATGTATTCTGACAGCATGGAATATGTAAGTGTCAACTTATCATCTAGTTTGAGAATATATTGCATGACATTAAATGATGCTAAGTTGGTACATAACTCTTATTTTATGTTCTTGCATGCATTTTCAGTATATTTTCATGCGTAATCAATCTCATTTATAGATCGTTTATAAAATGCATTCATCCTCTTTTTTTTGTTTGTGGATGATATTCATTATTTTGAACAATAGCATAAGAATCAAATACTGCGATTTTAATAAGCTAAAACAAATTGTCAATAACCTGACAAGCATTATTATTGTTCATTGAAAGTGTATACAGATTGAACACATCTAAAAATAATTGCAGTGCAAGTAACAGATGGAATAATTTTAGCTGCTACAGAAACATTAACTGATATAATTGAAACCAAATCCTCCTTTTGTTTAACAACTGCAATTTCCTTCTATTCTGATTTCTTACACATCTGCTTTGAAACCTATTACAAGATAAGAACATAGTGCTGTCAGCACTTTTCCCTTTCTCTTCGGTTTCTTTTAAAATTGCTGTAATTGTAAGCATTGCCTCAGTGATGAGTTGGCATCACCAAATGTAATCTGGCTGTAGTAACCATGTAAGTGCATAGGGATTGACCGGTAGAGGATTGAATGAGGAGAACCTCAATGGTATTTTGGGTCTCCCTACAGGAAATAGATTGCAGCAGTTCAAGAAAGCCACTTTCTCAAGAGCAACAAGGGATGGGCAATAAGGTGGTAATGTAGTGATGGACAGTAAAGCAGTAAAGCTAGCAATGTCCACATTCCTTGAATTAATTTTAACGATTGCCCAATTCAACAACAAATATTTTTAGGAATTATTTGTTAAAACAGCACTGAGCAAGAAAACTCATCAACCAACAATAGGTCAAGTTTTGACAATTCTGATTTAGTCATAGGCACAAATTTTAGAAGAAAGGAGCTTACATAGAATTGTATCATGTCTATTTACTCAAAGGACATTTAAAAGCATTCAATCTAAATTTTTACATCAAATACCAGAACTCTCGTATAAATTTACCGAAAACAAGACATCTGAATGTTATGGCCAGGATTGAGCAGCTCTTTAACTTTATATAGGAAATTGTTGAGAACTTTGGTTTATGCATCAACATGCCCCAAAACGGTTTCGCCCACAACAATCGTGGATGCTATTTGGCCTTCGCTATGCCATGCCTTCATGAAACTGTTCACCAGCCCAGAACAGCTATTCTGATTGCTCAGTTCACCACAGTCACAGCTCCTTGCTCCCTTACAATGTTGATAGTCTTCCACATGCTCACATTCAGCATTTTCACTAGTGGCTCTACACAATTTAGCAGATAATTCATAGGCTCAAACCAAGTCAGTAAAACATGCACAGCAATTGAAACCATTCAAATAAAAGTAAGTACTGTGGATGCTGGAAATCTGAAATAAATCAGAATATTCTGGAAAATCTCAGCAGGACTGACACTATTTGTGGAAGGAGAAAAAGTGTTATTGCTTCCATAAGCAATAGGAACACGACTCAGCCATTCGGCCCCTTGACCATTTAATGGGGTCGTGGCTGATACAATATTTCTTAAGTTCACATTCTGCCTTTTTCCACAATCCTTGATTCTCCTACTGATCAAGAATCTATATTTCAGCCCTAAATATACACAAGAAATCTGACTCCACAGCTCTCTGTGGCAAAGAGTTTCAAAGACACCAAACCCTCTGAGTGAAGAAATTACTCCTCATCTCAGTATTACATTGGCACCACTTCATTCTGAGACCATTCCAACTGGTGTTAGACTCTGTATGAAGGGAAACATCCTCTTAGCATTTACCTTATCAAGCCCCTTATGAATCCTATAAATTCCAATGAGATCACGTCTCATTCTTCTAAGCATCAACTTCTTCAGACTTTGTTCATAAGACAATCCATGCATACCTACATCCTAGTGAATCTTCTCTGAACTGCCTCTAATGAAATAATGTCTTTCATTAGGTAAGGGGACCAAAATTGCACACAGTACTACAGATGTCGTCTCACCAACACCTTGTACAGTTGCAGTAAGACTTCGCTGCTCATACACTTGAATCCCCTTGAAATAAGGGTTAACATTCCATTAGCCTTCCTGCTTACGTACTGAGGCTGTGTGCTAGCCTTTTGAGTTTTGTGCACTCAAAAGTATACCCAAGTCCCTTTGTGATGCAGCTTTTCAATACTTAAATAATAATCAGTTCTTTTGTTCCCCCTTCCAAAATGAACAATTTCATATTTTCCTACGTTATACTCCATTTGTCAATGTTTTGCCCACTTACTCAACCTATCAATATCTCACTGTGATCTGCAACCTACCTTTCTATCTATTTTTGTGTTGTCTGTCAATTTAGTTCAAGTGCCTTCACTTCCTTCCTCCAAGTCAATAACATATATAATAAATAAATTGTTCCAACATGACACTTCTTCAGTGTTAAATCATGACTGATTCTGCTTTCTGTGTTATCATTTTACCAAAAATCACAAAATATGTTCAAACTGCATATATATATATCAAAACCGCATTCTTCATTTGGTATTTATTATATAATAGGTAACCTTTGAATTTCTAATGAAATGCAGTTATTTCATACTGTATTGGACAACATTGGGTTAAAATGCTAAAAAGAAAGCTAATAATGCTTTTAAAAGGTTTCAGTTCACTTGCTTGGTGTAATATAATTTCAAGTGATGAAGTTATTTTGGATCTTTACAAGGGGCATGTTTTATATTTAATCATTCTTCAGGATTTTACATTAAAAAAATACTAATATTAGAAATTGCATTCTGATTATCAAATGTGGTCATACAATCCAAAAATAAACTTTTCATTGTCAAAAAGCAATTGTGACTAATATTAGAATATATAGTGATTACTTCAAATTTCATGGAATTATTGTCTGTGTCATGTTTACTACACCTCAAAATAAAATTCCACAAAACGCATTAACCATAGTAACAAAATAGATAGACCAGTCATTTGAGAGATGCCTGTTTTTGATTCTCAATTATACCTCCTCTTTTGCCTTTCTTTTCTGCTTGAGCATTGATCTCAGCATCCAAACTGAGAGGAGAAACCTCACTTTTATTAGTTGTATTACTCCTCCAGTGAGAATTTTCTTAGCCTTGAAATGATGTTAACATTCATAGTCACTATTGCCTTCGATTTTATTAGAGAAAACAGTTAGGATATCTTCAGTAACAATTTCTAATGGAAAGCTTCTCAAGGGAATTACTAAATGCTTATAACATTAAATCTTTTCTGTCTATTGAATAAAAATGTATTCTATGGTTGCATTCTTGTAATAACAAGATCTGGACCAAAACTTCTCCTTGTTCAGGATTAAAAGTGCAATTGGACTCTTTGACAGGATTTGTGATTTAAGTCTTTTAGATTTACTAGTACAGATTTGAACCAACTACAGTTTGGACTTCCTACAATTGAAAGATCAGTAAAGGGTCAAAATCACGCGCCAAAACTGATTAATGTTAGACACTCTTGCTAGGTCTCAGTGCCAGTGAGTGAACAGCAATGACATTTTTCAATCTCAGTACTATTCTAGTTAAAACCAGAAACTGAACAATCCAAAGAGTTGGCTCGATTTAGCCACCCTATGGTAAGAAGTACTCATTCAGCTTACTATTGACATTTTGAGTGAAAATATGAAATGTAAGAAGACAGGTGAATCTATTGCTGCATGTAAATAGCCTGTAAGCTGTCCTTCATCATCCAATTTGCATTTTTTTCAAACATGATATGTGATTGATATTGAACTAAATAAACTGTCTTTCACTAACATCGTGTTGTTTGCATTACATTGCACCAGATTCATGTCAATCCATTTGCTAAATGTAATTTAGGATTTACTTAATAATGGTATATGTACTTTACTCTTCACGATTACCTGATTAGTTCATTGTGTAAGGAACACCGTGACCTTTTCCAGCTTCCAGTGTTTCTTGTAAACTCATTAAGACATTTTTTTTAAAAGCTTGACATTTTTGACAATGATCAAAGACAGAGATCATAACTAATTTCTTTATTTGTTCAACTTAAATTGTGAATCTTTGAAAAATATTTTGAGCAAATTCCTGAGTATACCTATGAATCCTGTAAATGACATATGCATCTTCCTTCAAATCACCCTCTTATACCCAATGGAATTCTGTCTTTGAATTGTTGTCATCTACAAATTGCATTACTTTTGGGTTGAGCTTGCCTTTCTTATCAGAACGTTGTTATGAAGGTGTATGGGGTACTATACTTTAAGAGAGATAAAAGCTAGCAGAACGACCTGATACAGTACCAAGTGTTCTGAACAAGGTAACAATGTAACATTTGGTCAAACAGCTAGATTAGCTTGGTTGCCTGGAGACAACAAAACAAATTCAAATTTGGCCAATCAGTATAAGTTATACCCCAAAATACCAACCTCCAATCAAGTTTGAATTTTGTATATTAACAATATTACAACTCAATGAAACAATCCGATGCTTTTGGGTATAAGACCGGGAAATTGAACAGTTGAGGGAGAACTGCCAAGCCACCAGCATGTATAGACTGCCCTAAAAAGCTCTCTTAAAGGTACCTTTATTGATCAGTAACCTGTGAAACAGAAATCCCGAAGAAGAAGAAAAGAAGATAGAGCAAGATATGAAGAGAAGATTTGACAGCTGGCTGGTTTTGAAATTTGAATTTTGATAAATCTTAATCAAGGGTTTTATTGGACTAGTATTATCGAATGGAATGTAAAAGATAGGTTATAAGAAGGAGTTATACAGGTGAACCTCGATTAGCCGAATACCAATTATCCGAAAATCGGATTATCTGAAGGAGACCTCCAGGTCCCGATGGAAACATTACATCAAAGACATGTTTCCAACACTGATTACATCTTATGTTTACAGTGATTAAACAGGTACTATCACCAAATGACTGTCTGCCGCCCTCTCTCTCTCCCCACACTTTCCCTGGAGTTTCACAGAGGGGTGTACCCTAAACCCCCTTTCCCCACATAATCTCTCCAACATTGTCCTGTATAAGGCAAAGGTGGAACCTGTCAAAAGTTGCAGTAAAGAGTTGTGTGTGTGTGTGTGCGCGCGCGTGCGCATGCTATTTGGAGACTAAGCCCACAAAGGCAACTGCAGCAGTCTTGTCATTGGTGTCTAGTCCAGCTGCTCCAGAGAGGGGGTGGATATGTATATGTTTGGGGGCGGGGGGCGGTGTTGGACAGGCTTGGGGCCAGTGTGGGGGCAGGGGTGGTGTTGAACGGGGTTGGGGGGCAGGGAAGTAGTGTTGGAAGGGGTTGGGGACGGTGGCTGGGCAGGGGGTGATGTTGCATGGGTTTAGAGGGTGGGGGGCGGTATTGGGAGTGGGGGCGATGTTGGGCGGGGGGTGTTGGATGGGGTTAGGGGGCGGGGGGACGGTATTGGAGGTGGGGGTGGTGTTGAGCGGGGTGTGGTTTTGGATTGGGTTGGGGGGAGGGGGGCAGTATTGGAGGTGGGGGGTGGTGTTGGGCAGGGGGCAGTGTTGGACAGAGTTGGGGGCAGGGGCATGGGGGGGGACGGTGTTGCATGGGGTTGGGGGCAGGGAGGCAGTGTTGGGATGGGGTTGGGGTGGGGGGTGGGGGGCAGTGTTGGACGGGGTTGGGGTTGAGGGTGGTGTTGGATGGGGTTGGGGATGGGGAGGCGGTATTGGGCAGGTGAGGCGTTGACTGGTGTTAGGGGGCGGGTACGGTATTGGAGGTGGGGGGGTGGTATTGGACAGGGTTGGGAGCAGGGGGCGGTGTTGGGGGGTGGGGTCTCGTGCGCTGTGTGCTGCTGCAGTCTCCTGAACGGGGAGCAGACTTTAAAAACTCTGAGCCCCAGAGGGTAGGCATTTACTCGATTAACTGAATAATCGATTATCTGAATGAAATAGTGCCCGCCCATCACGTTCGGATAATTGAGGTATACTTTACGAAATAAAGCTGTTACTTTTATTTTAACTCGTTCTTGGCCTTTTCAAATTTCACAAATTCCTGCATGGGATAAATCTTTTGTGTGCTGCAGGGTTAAATTAAGCAGAGGGTTTACCCCATGATATAACAAGGTAATTTTATGTTCTTCTGTGGAATTCATTGCTTCAGAGGGCTGTGGTGAGGCTAAGCCATTGATTATATTTAAGACAGTGATAGAAAGGTTCTCATTTGTGAAGGAGATCAAGGATTATGGGGAGAAGGCAGGAGAATGGGATTAAATAATCAAATGGTGGAGCAGATGAATTTGGCTAAATGGCGTAATTAGATTAGATTAGATTACTTACAGTGTGGAAACAGGCCCTTTGGCCCAACAAGTCCACACCGCCCCGCCGAAGCGCAACCCACCCATACCCCTACATCTACCCCTTACCTAACACTACGGGCAATTTAGCATGGCCAATTCACCTGACCAGCACATCTTTGGACTGTGGGAGGAAACCGGAGCACCCGGAGGAAACCCACACAGACACGGGGAGAATGTGCAAACTCCACACAGTCAGTCGCCCATGTTCTATGGTTTTACTTTTATGAAGATAGGAATTATAAAATCTCTTTAGAAACAACTTGGGGTTGAAGACACCCAACACTCCCCAAAAGGACATGGTCCATGGCAAATCAGTTGGGGAAAAATAACAAGGACGGAAAAATGAAATTCCTGTTGTTCAGAAAGCAAGTGTGACTTTGCACCCAAGATTTGAATGATGAGCTGAGAATCTCGCTAGTACCTGGTAAGAGGTCTGTTTGCATGTATGATATTTCATTAACATCCAAACCTCCCTTATTTTCTTGTAATTTCTCTTCTCGCCCATGCTGGAGAGGAACTAGATGGTGACAATTTCCAACACGAGTCACAGCTCACCACTTGTTCCTTCTTTAGGTCTCCACCTTAAACAGCTGTCTCCAGCACCCCCAATCAAGTCAAGGGAAGTCCATGGAAAAAAGAAACATAAACGTTTGGGGTGGGGGCAAAGGCTTCGATTATCAGGCTGAGCATGTGACCCACCCTACCTAATGCGACCCACATTGCCTTCCACCTTCATCCAGATCACAAATGTACAAGTGGAATTGTTAGATGGCTCCAACCATACCCACAGTAAAACAGTAGTCTTTTAAATGTCTGAGCATGTGGGCTCTACTGTGAGAGATTT
Source organism: Chiloscyllium punctatum (assembly GCF_047496795.1). Lineage (NCBI taxonomy): Eukaryota > Metazoa > Chordata > Chondrichthyes > Orectolobiformes > Hemiscylliidae > Chiloscyllium > Chiloscyllium punctatum. Next base: position 40,514,926 of record NC_092764.1, read on the forward strand.
GGGGGGATTTCATGAATCAGGTACTTTAGTGGTATAGATTGAAGTCATCTGTAATCAGAGCACCCTGTTTGTGAAATGTTTGTTGTGTCAAACTGTATTGGACACAATTCCTGGTCATAATCAAATTTGACCACATCATTGCAGATTGCAGTGAGTCATTTCAGTGAAGCAGAAGTTATCACAGGTAACCTTTAAATTAGTGCTTGCAGATCTCACGATACAAGATTTCAAAGACTGCACAAAGGCATGGAGCTGATTTCCCCTCACCTTGCACTGTAAGTATTTGCCAACATGGTCTTAAATGTAATGCTGCCTTTCTTGGATGATGTGGGGTGTGGTGGGGGAGTGATAAGGTTTCAGTAATCATTTCATATTAACAATCTCCTGCTGTATTTGTGTGCTATGGCTTATGCTGCATACATTGCAGTAAAGTCCCTATGACAAAGGTTCATGTATTCCTTGTAAGAACCCTATGCTCCCCACGGTATCTAGGACCATCATTTGCATAAGATGTGAAAGCTAAGTGTTGATATTACTTCAAATCTGTTCTGTTTCTAATATTCCACACACTGGTGATCAATGGAGTCAGCCACAGCAGGGCTCACTATTGCTGTGACTGCAGCACTACAAAGGCACAGAGAAACTAAGCAGGAACAGATATACCAACAATTCCAAGCCAATAGTAATGTCCAGTGCCTGCTGGAAGGCCTCCTCATGTAGAAGTGGCAGCTGAAGGTCACCTTGGGATGTGGAGGAGGTATGAGAGGCCCAGAGGTTCCTGGGCTCAATGTAATTTCTTTGAGATTTATGAAACATTTTGCTACCACAGCCTGTGGGTGTCCCAAGACACAGTGACACAATGATGCCATCTGCTGCTATGGGACTGGCAACCTTAATGGCTGGCTGCTTCCAAAGAGCCACTGGAGACCTGTGTGGGACCTCACAATTCTTAACCCCAAATGTATTTAGGCTGTTTCCAATTAAATAGCTCACACTATGCCATTTAATTTCCCTGTGACAGGGTCAGTGCTGTAGACTGGGCACTAGGCTTTATCCCAGGTGCAGGGCACTATAGACTGTATCCATGCCCATACTGAGAGCACTATACCGAACGCAGCTGAGTGCAGGAACAGAAAAATATTCCACTTCATACAAGTTATCTGTGATCATTGCTACCACATCTTCAAAATTTGTGGCAGGTACCCTGGGAGTTGCCATGATACCAACATAAAAGAACAAAGAAAATTTACAACCCAGGAACAGGCCCTTCGGCCTTCCAAGCCTGACAATCCAAATGTACTGTCTAAACCTGTCGGTCAATTCCTAAGACCCTGTATCCCTCTGCTCCCCACCTCCTCATGCATCTATCCAGACGCATCTTTAATGAATCTACCATGCCTGCCTCTACCACCTCTGCTGGCAACATGTTCCAAATGCCCACCATCTTCAGTGTGAAGTACTTGCTATGTATATCCCCCTTAAACATTTCACCTCTCACTTTGAAAGCATGACCTCTCGTTATTGAATCCTTCACCCTGGGAAAAGTATATTTTTGAAATAAAAAAAAAGCTTCTCTATCAACCCTGTCTATACCCTTCATGATTTTGTAAACCTCAATCAGGTCCCCCTCAATCTCCTTTTTTCTAGTGAAAATAAACCTAACCTACTCAACCTCTCTTCATAGCTAGCACCTTCCATACCAGAGCGTCCACATCCTTTTGGTAATGTGGCGACCAGAACTGTACACAGTATTCTAAATGCTGCCGAACCAATGTCTTGTACAATTTTAACATGACTGATTAGATTAGATTACTTACAGTGTGGAAACAGGCTCTTCGGCCCAACAAGTCCACACTGCCCCGCCGAAGCGCAACCCACCCATACCCCTACATCTACCCCTTACCTAACACTACGGGCAATTTAGCATGGCCAATTCACCTGACCTGCACATCTTTGGACTGTGGGAGGAAACCGGAGCACCCGGAGGAAACCCACACAGACACGGGGAGAATGTGCAAACTCCACACAGTCAGTCGCCTGAGGCAGGAATTGAACCCGGGTCTCTGGCGCTGTGAGGCAGCTGTGCTAACCACTGTGCCACCGTGTCCGCCCACCGTGCCGACTGCTAGCTTTTATTTTCAATACCCTGTCCGATGAAGGCAAGCAGACTATATGCCTTCTTGACCACTCTATCCACCTGTACGGCAACCTTCAGGGTACAATAGACCTGCACTCCCAGATCTCTCTGCCCATTAACTTTTCCCAAGGCTCTTCCATTCATTGTATAATTTTCTCTAGAATTAGTCTTGCCTAAATACATCACCTCACATTTTTCTGGATTGAAAGCCATCTGCCACTTTTCCGCCCAACTCTCCAGTCCATCTATATCCTCCTGTATTCTCTGACAGTACCTTATGCCTTCTGCCACTCCACCAATTTTCGTGTCATCTGCAAACTTGCTGATCATACCAACAGTGCCCTCTTCTAGATCATTTATGTACATTACAAATGACAGTGGCCCCAATATTGACCCATGTGGAACACCACTGGTCACCTTTCTCCATTTCGAGAAACTCCCTTCAACTACTACTCTCTGTCTCCTGTTGCTCAACCAGTTCTTTATTCACCTAGCTAGAACACCCTGCACACCATGTAAATTCACTTTCTCCATTAGTCAACAATGGGGAACCTTATCAAACGCCTTACTAAAGTCCATGTATATGACATCAACAGCCCTTCCATCTAATAACTTGGTCACTTCCTCGAAGAACTCTATCACGTTGGTAAGACACGATCTCCCCCACACAAAACCATGTTGCCCATCACCGATAAGCTCATTCCTTTCCAAATATAAATAGATCCTATCTCTCAGTACCCTTTCCAGCAATTTCTCTACTACCAACGACAGGCTCACTGGTCTGTAGTTACCTGGAATATCCCTACTACCCTTCTTGTTCAGGGGGACAACATGAGCAACCTTCCAGTCCTCCGGCACCTCACCTGTATTTAAGGATGCCACAAAAATATCTGTCAGAGCCCACTATTTCCTCCCTTGCCTCCCTCAGCAATCTGGGATAGATCTCATCCGGTCCTGGGGATTTGTCCACCTTAATAACCTCTAGCATACCCAACACATCGTCCCTACTTATGCCAACGTGATCCAGACTAACGAAACTTCTATCTCTAATCTCAAGATTCATCATGTTCCTCTACCTCAGTGAACACTGATGCAAAGTAATCATTCAGAATCTCACCCATAGCCTTCCTTCATTATCCTTTAGTGGACCAATCCTTTCTCTAGTTATCTGCTTGCTTCTTATATAAAAATAAAATGCTTTGGGATTTTCCTTACTTCTGCTCGCTAAAGCTATTTCATGACCCCTTTTAGCTCGCTTGATTCCTTGCTTAAGACTTGTCCTACTCTTCTGATATTCCTCCAAGGCCCATTCTGTTCTCAGCTGCCTAGACTTTATGTATACTTCCCTTTTCCTCTTGGCTAGTTGTACAATTTCTCCTGTCATCCACGGTTCACGAATCTTGCCCTTCCTATCCTTTGCCTTCAATGGAACATGCCTATCCTGCACTACCATTAACCTATCTTTGAACACCTCACACATCTCAAATATGGACATCTTTGAGAACTCTCATGTTCCTGCTGCATTTCATGGATGCCATACTACATCTACTTCATCAAATCCCTACAGTGTGGAAACAGGCTATTCAGCCCATCAAGTCCACACTGACCCTCTGAACAGTATCCCACCCAGACCTGCACCCCTAACTTGTTACTCTACATTTCCCCTGACTAATGCCCCTAACCTACACATCCCTGAACACTATGGGCAATTTAGCATGGCCAATTCAGCTGACCTGCACATCTTTGGACTGTGGGAGGAAACCTACGCAGACTCCATACCTGCAAAGATGGGAGATGAGGGTTACCCTTGATAACTTGGCTGATGACTTCATTGCGTGCCCCCCTGAATGAGGTTGAGTGGAGATATAGTGCTGTCATGGAAAATACATTAGGCTCCTGAAGATGAAATTCTGATGCTTGGATTGGTCATGTAGTGCCTTGTAGTATAGTCCTAACACAGTGATGTGCTGCATAATCCTAGCATACTGTTCTCTGCACAATTGGAGCAAGCAAAGGGAGCAATAGTGTGGATGCTGAGGAACTGGGTGAGCAGCAGCTGTCTTCTAAGGAGGATGGTGCGGCCATTGAGCAAGTGGAACATTGCTTTAGTTTGAGTGAGCAAGTGATACAACAGTGTTGGTGAACAAGCCACATAGGGTTGAATTGATACCCAGTTCCAATACGTATGAGATGGGTATAGTTATTTATTGGCAGCTAGTTTGTTGTTGCTTGAAAGGCAAGTGATCCATGTTTGTTTCTAAAAGCAAATGCAGGTTTTTCTGTTTGCTTTTTCTTTGCATTTGCTGTTGTTCAATAAAGGAAAATGGGGCAGAATCAGATGATTAGTCTGAGGCCTATCTCAGCATTGGAATAAACTTTTATCAGCTCATTTGTCAGGGCAGCATTCTAGGCCCAACCATCTTCTTCAGTTACTTCATTAATGATCTTCCCTCCATTATAAGGTCAGAAGTAGGGATGTTCACTGATGATTGCACAATGTTCAGCACCATTTGAAGCAGTCCATGTCCAAATACAGCAAAACCCGGACAACCAGCTCCAGCTGACAAGTGGCAAGTTGCATTTGCACCACAAATCTCACAAATACTTCACTCACATCCCTGCAAGATTTCCACCCTGGAGATTTTGACTGAGATTTAATTTATTCCTCTAAAACCAACTTGTGTTAAAACATTAAATAACAAATAAATGTCTCAAAACACTGCTCAACAGTCAGGGCTCAACCTGAGCTGTTTGATTGAATGGAAAGATAGAGAGAGAGAGAGAGAAAGAGAGAGAAAGATAGAGAAAGAGAACAGCTTTTGCTCAAGCCTCGCTGTACCTTCTCTGAAACAAGTCCAAGCACACACATCCACTTGTTTGGTCACATGTCATCTTTTTAACTGACTTTCAGCAATTGGTTGCATATCCAAAAAGTTAGCTTGAGTTAGCTTCATGATCAATCCATTCAAACCATGGTCTCAAAGCCTCAGGTAGTATTAATGTCCTGTTGCATATTTTGAATCTCAATGTTAAGTTAGGAAGGAAGGCATTTACATCTCTGTTGGGGTTTATTGTTTTCAGTGGTCTTCAAGAACCCACATCTCAGTCAAATGGAATTCGACTTACATAGTAATGCAAATTAGTAACCACTTTAATGTGACTCTGTGTGCTTTTGCTTCAGTGAAATGTCCCTTTTTAGTGGAAACTGCCTTTTTAAAAGTCATATGGGCAACTGGTTGATTAAATTCAAAATTATTATTTGATAATTACACATCATCTTGAATCTGCAATTCACGCTCACAATGAGCATAAGACTAATGCCATGGACTCCACCACATGCCTTCCTGCCTTTGAGATTCATAAGTATCCACTCCCATTAATGTTCAGCTGGTATGTGATCAATAGGAGTATGGGAAAAGGAGAGGGCGGATCCTATCGAGCGGTTCCCTGAGCAGACCGTCAAAGCCATTTGGTGGAATACCTCATCGCCAGAACTTTCCAACAAGCACCAAGACGTGGCTTGGCTGGTGGTGAGAAGGGTTCAGCCTGTGAGATCCTTTATGCATGCCCAGACTCTCAGCCGCACCTCACGCTGCCCTCAAGATGGCTGCGGGGAGGATGAGACTGTCACACACCTTCTTCTGGAATGTGCCTATGCAGAAGTCTGGAGAGGAATGCAGTGGTGTTTGTTGAGGTTCATCCCGAGCAGCGCCGTGACGCGACACTCAGTGCTCTAAGGTCTGTTCCCCGGGACGCACACCAAGATGAACATCAACTGTGCATGGAGGATCATCAACTTGGTGAAGGACGCTCTCTGGGCGGTCCAAAACCTGTTGATCTTCCAGCTGAAGGAGTTGACCCTGACTGAGTGTTGCAGTCTGGCACATTCCAGGGTCCAGGACTACGTGTTGAGGGACGCGCTGAAGCTTGGGGCAGCTGCTGCCAAGGCGTGGTGGGGAAAGACCACCATGTAACATGTGCCTGCCTAAGAAGAACAGGGGGCCCACGCAGTCATTTGGGGTCTGCTGGCACCTCAGCTAAATATATGGATATGTGATTGATAAAAGTACAGACCTGTATATATAAATAATAAATTCTGATTTCTGTATGTACAGATCATCAAAATATTTTATGAATAAAGTTTATTTTTGAAATAAAATAATAAATAGGAGTATGGGTCCTAGAAGCCAGTGCTCCACTCCTTAGCAGTCACTATGCTGTTTTTATGTTGCATTTCAGTTCAGAGACTGGCTGTATGATAATTGGAGCTAGATCTAGCACATTAAATTTACAAAATCATAATGAAGTAAGAAGGACGGCAGAGACATTGTTACAAGAAATCGTTAAAAATGCACATATTCCCTCATTACTCACACCCAATGGAAAATAATGGAACCAAAAGAATAAGCTGAAACAACAAAACCTCCACAATAAACTAATCTGCAGTTGAAGATGTCAAAGTGATATAATGTTTCACCCTTTACACAAAATCATCTCACTGAGGGAAGTAATCAATATGGTGTAGTTCTACCTATAATCAAGTCTATTCTTCTCTTTGTATGCAATGATAGCACTTGCTAATGTTCTCTACTGATCAAGACATCTGCAGGTTATTCAAACACATGGATCATTTGTGTTAAAGTGTTCTCTAATCTCTTTCTACTCCTGAATAACTTCTCATTAATTGAAAAATCAAGCATTAGTTGCAAAAATTACTTTAAACATTCACCATCTTATTGGTGCACGTTTCGTGCACCCAGAGAAACGTCGATGTGCATTCTAGGACCTGACATGGAATGTCTAATGTCTGGTATAGTTTTGTTGCCGTTTAACTATGCAGCTGTTTATCCATAGTTGCAATATAGCAAATTAACAGGAAAAATAATACATCACTCGGCTAATGTGGTAAACTGTAGGATCGAGCAAAAATCCCCATCACCAAAGTTGTGGGATAAACCCTGGACTTTTCAGCCTCCCCACAGGCTCCCAGCTCCAAGGAACAGCTTCCACACAGGCTCCCAGTCCCAACAATCAGCTTCCCCACAGGCTTCCAGCTCCAAGGAACAGCTTCCACACAGGCTCCCAGCCCCAACAAACAGCTTCCATACATGCTTCCAGCCCCAATAAACAGCATCCCCACAGGCTTCCAGCCCCAATAAACAGCATCCGCACAGACTCCCAAACCCAACAAACAACTTCCCCACAGGCTCCCAGCTCCAATAAACAGCTTCCCCACAGGCTCCCAGCCCCAATAAACAGCTTCCCCACAGGCTCCCAGCTCCAACCAAACAGCTTCCCCACAGGCTTCCAGCCCCAATAAACAGCTTCCCCACAGGCTCCCAGCTCCAACCAAACAGCTTCCCCACAGGCTTCCAGCCCCAATAAACAGCTTCCCCACAGGCTCCTAGCTCCAACAAACAGCTTCCCCACAGGCTCCTAACCCCAACAAACAGCTTCCCCACAGGCTCCCAACCCCAACAAACAGCTTCCCCACAGGCTTCCAGCCCCAATAAACAGTTTCCCCACAGGCTTCCAGCCCCAATAAATGCCTTCCCCACAGGCCCCCAACCCCAACAAACAGCTTCCCCACAGGCTCCCAGCTCCAACGAACAGCTTCCCCACAGGCTTCCAGCCCCAATAAACAGCTTCCCCACAGGCTCCCAACCCCAACAAACAGCTTCCCCACAGGCTTCCAGCCCCAACAAACAGATTTCCCACAGGATCCCAACTCCAACAAACAGCTTCTCCACAGGCTCCCAACCCCAACAAACAGTTTCCCCACAGGCTCCCAACCCCAACAAACAGCTTCCCCACAGGCTCCCAACCCCAACAAACAGCTTCTCCACAGGCTCCCAACCCCAATAAACAGATTCCCCGCAGGCTTCCAGCCCCAACAAACAGTTTCCCCACAGGCTCCCAACCCCAACAAACAGCTTCCCCACAGGCTCCCAGCCCCAATAAACACCTTTCTCACAGCCTCCCAACCACAGCAAATAGCTTTCCCACAGGTTCCCAACCCCAACTAATTATCGTTCCTACAGGCTTCCAAAGGGCTCCCAGCCCCAACAAACAGCTTCCCCACAGACTCCCAGCTCCAACAAACAGCTTCCCCACAGGCTCCCAGCCCCAACAAGCAGCTTCAGAATGAAGACCCACAGAGGCCGAACAGAGATCTAAGTCAGGAAACCAAACCAAGAGCATCATCGCAACAAAGGACATGTGAGAGGATGAAGCTGACCAAGCACTATCCGAGTCAGAGCTTCCCGACACAGGGCCTGTTATGAACCAAGAAAATCAACGGCAAGAGCCTCAATAGCCAGCCGTACTTCAACACTGCGCTTTCCTCAGTGTTGAGCTGAAACTCCCGAGACCCCAAAGGTTCTGCCCAATAGAGGGGAAGGCGGGTGGTGACAGTGCATGGAGACCCTGAGGGTAGGAAGCCTGTTTAAAGTTTCTGTGATTAAAACTATTGTTTTTAGGTTCTAATTGTGCTTAATCTAACTAATAGTGTATTTCATAGTGCTACTGTCCTCTCTGTAATTGATTCTGTTAATTTCCCTGCTTATTGCATTACATATATTTCTTGTGTTATACTTACCTTTTGTATTGTAAATAAATGTAGAGATTCTTTTGCCCTGAAACACCCGTCTCCTGCCTTCTTCATTTCACATTCCCTAAATAAGGCTTGTGTCCAGGACCAGTGATCTGGAGGTGATTCGAACCACTTAAAAATGAGGAAAATTACTGAGTGCAAATGTGGAAGAAGGTGTTTTTGGAACAAATGTCTCTGATGGAGGAGAGGATCTCCCTCTGTGTGTTTAAAAAGATAAATGGACCAAAGAAATGTGTCCTTGATCTCTTGTAAGCTGAGCGTCCAGGGGAAGTAGCAGCCCAGTGGATTGACAGCAAGGAACATAAGTGCCCCAAAGAGAAGGTAATCTGGTTCATCTGCCTTCAGCAAAAGGTCCAGGTACTGGATAGGAAAGTCAAAGAACTGAAGGCAGAGTTAAGGGAGGCAGAGGAAGTCTCTAGCCTGAGGACCAAGACATGAGAAATGCGCAGACCTACAGTGAGACATCTGACTCCAGATGTGGTCCCACTAATGTCCTGTATAACCTCAAGCATAATCTCCTACTTTAGTACTCAACTCCCTTCACAACAAACAATAACATTCTATTAACTGTCTTAATTACTTTGAGTTACTTATTAAGTCCTGAAGAAGGGTCATGCCAAACTCAAAATGTTGACTTTTTTCTTTCTCCACAGTTTTTTTTTAGATTACTTACAGTGTGGAAACAGGACCTTTGGCCCAACAAGTCCACACTGACCCGCCGAAGCGCAACCCACCCAGACCCATTCCCTTACATTTACCCCTTCACCTAACACTATGGGCAATTTAGCCTGGCCAATTCACCTAACCTGCACATTTTTGGATTGTGGGAGGAAACCGGAGCAACCAGAGGAAACCCACGCAGACATGGGGCAAATGTGCAAAATTCGCACAGAGAGTCACCTGAGGCAGGAATTGAACCCAGGTCTCTGGTGCTGTGAGGCAGCAGTGCTAACCACTGTGCCACCGTGCCACCCATGTTGTTACTCTAACTCCTCCAGCAATGTTTATGTTTGTTCTTAACTTCTTGCTGTACGTATACACCAATCTTTTATGATTCACATACAAGGGCACCCAGGACTTATACAATTAATAGTAGGGTCTTGGGTAGTTTGAAGAACAGAAGGATATAGGTGTTCAGGTACATAATTCTTTGAAGGTGGCATCACAAATAGACTGGGCAGTTAAAAAGGTATTTAGCACACTTGCCATCATTGCTCAGTTCTTGAGTACAGGAGTTAGGAAGTCACGTTGATGTTGTACAAATATTGGTGAGGCCTCTTCTGGAATACTGTAGGAATTCTGGTCACTCTGGTTGTAGGAATGATGCTATTAAGCTGGGGAGGGTTCAGAGAGATTTACCAGGATGTTGCTGGGTATGGAAGGTTTGAGTTATAATGATGGTCTGGAGAGACTGAGACTTTTTTCATTAGAGTGTAAGAGGTTGAGAGGCGACTTTATAGATGTTTGCGAAACAATGAGGGGTATAGATAAGCTTAATGGTAGTTGTCTTTTCCCAAGGACGGGGAAATTTCAAGACTAGGGGGCACATGTTTAAAGTAAGCGGAGAAAGATTAAAAAAAAAATAAGACAGAAAAGGTCTTGACACAGAGGATGGTTCATGTATGGAATGAACTTCCATAGGGAGTTTTTAATGTTGGTACAATTACAATGTTTAAAAGTCATTTGAATAAGTACATGAATGGGAATGGTTTGGAGGGATAGGGGCCAGGAGCAGGCAGGTGGAACTAGTTTAATTTGGGATTATGTTTGGTATGGACTGGTTGTGCTTAAGGGTCTGTTTCTGTGCTTTATGACTGTATGAATCTATGTCCGCAAATACTCCCATCAGCTAGTCCGAGCAGGGTTTGAGTGCACGGCTAGGGATGGCATGTGGGTCAGTTACTTTCCATGGATTGTGCAAAGATACTTACATTGCAGTTTGATTCTGCTAATCCAAGGAATTATATATTGTGAGGTGGTCTGGCTTGAAGACCATACTGTGGAGCATCACTAGCTGAGTTATGTGTCTTTCAAAATGCATAATGGTAATATGCTGGCACAAGGTCTCATTTTGATATTACCTTCTGGTGAGTATTGGCTGGACATATCAATCATGTAGTGAATAATTCACTTCCCAATTCCAAGGCCTCTCCACCTTATACAAAGGACATCAGAAGTGTGATGGAATATTGACCATTTGCCTGGATGTGTACAGGTCTAACAACACTCAAAAGCGTGACACAAACAGGACAAAGTAGCTCACTTGAGTGACAACACATCCATAACCATTCAACCCTTCTATCACCAATACACTGTAACATCTGTGGGCACCATCTACAAATATATTGCAGAAATTTACCAGGACACATTTAGACATGAAAGTATTAATGTTGCTCAAACAGGGAGTTGGAGAACACTGACCTAAAGGGCTTGCCATACCACATACATTTTTGGACATGTACAAGAAGTTGATGAACCATGGCCTACAGGCTAGATATGCAGCCAAGATCAGGGACTGTATGGACTATGAGCAATAAAAGGCTATTGTATTAATCATGTTGCATAAACTTGGATGTAACCTGTTGTGCAATTGGTTGATCATGTAATCACTGTATTGTGTCATACTTTTATAGTATAAAGTTCACAGTAACCATTTTCTGGGCGTCAGGAGAGAGATGTTGCTAAATCCTTTGTCTTCCATGCATAATACTTGAATAAAGGAGACTGAAAAAAAGATACCTTGACCATTTGGACTGGGTTATTCCTCCCAACTCAAGAGACAGGACTTTCCAAACATAAGACAATGACCATCTAGAATGACAAGAGCAGCAGGTACATGGGAACACCACTACCTGCAAGTTGCCCTCCAAACCACTTGGTGTTCCTTCATTGTCAATTGGTCAAAGTCCTGGAACTGCCTCCATACCAGCATTATACATATGAACTGCAATGGTTCAAGCAGGCAGCTCACTGACATCTTCTCAAGGACACTTTGTGATGGGCAGTTAAGAAAAAGACCTTGCGCATGCAAAGTATTTATTGGTCCCACCACACAACACAGAATCTTCAAACCCACAACCACTACCATCTAGAATCACAAAGGCAACGGAACACTACCACCTGCAAGTTCCCCTTCAAGTGACTCACCATTTGATATATTGCTGTCCTTTCACTCTGTCAAAATCCTGAAACTCCCTCCCTACCAGCCCTATAGGTGTACAATGTTATGACAATTAGAAGCCTAAATGACATGAGTGCTATTTCTGGGATGCTGTGTATCATCTGGTGTGAAAATCAATGCAAAATACATGTTTGCTTTATCTGCCATCTCTTTATTCTCCATTATTAATTTCCTCAACTTAGTTTATATAAGGCCAACAGTTTGTCAACTCTTTTTCATAAAATATACCTAGAAACTTTTACTATCTTTTTATATTTCTTCTTGTGCTCTATTTTTTCTCTTTCTTAATCTTTTAGTGATTCCTCACTTCTTAAAAAAAATTACTGACCTGCCACACATGTTTGCTCACTTTTACAGTTTGTTTTTAATTTTCTTATCATCTTTCTTTTTTTTAATAGTTAACCATTGGTAGTGAGTCTACTCCTTTGACTTGGAGTTTTTGTTGGAATGTATCTATTCATCACTGTAATTCATCACCTCACTTTGTCCAGCTCCATTTTCATGCCCTTATAAATGTCCTTTATTTAATTTTAAATATTAGTCACTCATATTATGATCATTGCTACTTAGGGGTAGCTTCACTATGAGCTCATTACTTAATCTTATCTCACTGCAGAATACCAGTCTCTTCTCAGTTGGCTCCAGAACATGCTGTTTTGAGAAATTATTCCAAAAAAGCATTTTGTTAACTCCTCACCTAGGTTGTCTTTGCCCGCCTGATATTTCCAGTGTGTATAATAAATTGAAGTCCACCATGACTTAGTAGAAATGAAATAAATAAGTTTAACAAATACTCTATCATCATTGAACAAAACTCCACTTAGATATAAATATCATTTTTGTTTCCTTCCCAAAATCTATTATTCCTGATTCCTATAGCTTATGGTCTTACAGTTTACAGGGAGAAAGTGGGAAAGTGAGATTGAGAAACCTGTCAACCATGATCAAATAGCAGAGCAGACTCGATGGGCCAAATGGCCTAATTTCTGCTCCTACATCTTATGGTTTATGGTATTTGTGTTTGTAACTGAGTCATTGAATACATGAGTACATTCAAAGCTGAGATGGAAAGGGGATTTGAGGCCATGGGGAACATCAGGAAAGTGGAGTTGAGGTCAACGTCAGATCAATCATGATCTTATTGAAATGGTGAAACAGGCTTCAGGGATCATTTGTGCACCTATTTCATAACTTCTTATGGAAGATATAAATAACTTTGATTTGTCACTAAATAGATTTTCAATGTCTGCTCTTGAAGCAAGAATTTATCTTCCTGTTTATTCTTCCTTTCTGTTTCCAAACCTTTACCATCTCAGTTATTTAATAAAGAAAGCCACGGCTCCCTCATTCCCAAGGTATTGTTCCTGCTGCATTCAAAGCTGTAGTTGGTTTAGCATTGTCAAGGGACATTTCCCCTACTGTTAAGATTCCAATAGTCAGGAACTGATTGAGTGATCATTTCTTTTAGTCCAGGATTGCCTGGCTGAGTGGTTTCAACTATAATATTTGAGGTTAGCATCAAAGAACCTCATAAACATTCTCATCTGGCCCTGAAGCAAACAGCAATTCACCTCAGTAACACAAACAAACGTCAACCCTAACAGAATTTTTATCTGTTCTATTTTTACACTCATCTCATTCGAATACTGTTATTTCAGACATTTGTGTGTTTAATGCAAACCTCACTTAGTCATGTAACTATGGTTCCTGCCAGTCTTATTCCATAACTATCGTGGTTGATTGAGATGTATCCAGAACAAATTTCCAGCATTTATTTCAACATATGTTGATTCAATAAATAATTTCTGTTTGAAAGGAATAATGTGGGCTAATCACAAAAGATTCATACTCTAAGAATCTTTCTCTTGCATATGAATGATGTATTTAAACATCAGAATGGTAATGGATGTAACCTAAATAAATGTTAGAGAAGATGATTTTACACAAATTGAAGAACTTCTAATTACAAAGGTTTCATTTTCCCATGATAATACATCCACTGGATTTGACATTTATCTGCAATATCACTAGTACCAAAAGTTCATCACTCCTTCAAAATTAATATTCTTTTTATCCATATCATTGCCTTTTAAGTGTATTTTATACCTGAGGCAAATGGCACATCAAAAATAATTAACATTCTTAACATTATTAATTTTAGGGTGAGGAATTCTTTTTGGTGACGGTCTTTCACAATACTGGCGATCACATTTACATAACATTACCAATTAATGGGGGAATATTCCTTAATAAGCAGCTCACCCCTCAAAATAGACAACTCTGATTACATATTGCCTTCATATCAAATATCTACACAGTGTATGGGAAAAAGGAAAGTGGAGGTAGCCACATTTTTATTTGAATATGTCCAAGCTGTTAGTGACCACCATCTTCTCAGAGTCCTCTCAGGATGAAAATGTCTAATGTGAGATTAGTATGGATCTCCACAGAACTGGCAATTTATGTAGTTGCTGCTGGGGGAGCCACCTGCAGTTGAAATACCTCTGGCCTTCCTCTGGACATTTTGGATGTTGTAAGTTTGACATAGATGTTCCTTGAAACATGCTGATCCATTGTATTTGTATTGCTTGTATCCATTGCTTGTATTTACGAGACCAGTCAGATTTAGATTTTTTTTCCCCAAGAAAGAGAGTCTGCCCTGCAGAAGTTTGGAAGGTTCTTTATGTAAGGGTCTCTTTATGTCATTTGTACACATCACTTTGATGCTTTAGAACATAACATTCTTTTGAACTGTAACTCAGTTCAAGTGGAATGAAATATTTTTTTCTTCATCACTTCTTTTGCTGTTTAATCTTTTACTTGATTATTAAAATATTTGCGTGGAGCTTTGAGCATCTTGACTGTCATTCTGTACCTTAGGAAGTATATTCTGATAATTGCAAATCAACAGGTTTCAGAAAAACAGATGGTGCAATTGGTAGGCTAAGAAAATCTGAAGTTGCTGGAAGCAGAAGAGAATGAAGACTGGAGGTGGTTTGTAATGGCTTATTATTCTGGCCGATTTAAAAAGAATATTAAAAAAAGCTGCACCTGAAAATTATAGTAGAGATGAACATGTTGTTAATGTACACTTCATTCAACCAAGTCAAGCAGATAAATCATTTAGTGGGTGAACAATCAATCAGTTAAAATAATCAGAGGCAGGTTGGACACTATGGAAAGGGAACCTGCAGTTTTTCTTATTTTAATAGTTCATCACCTTGTTTCATAATTATTCACATCAAGTTTTCAGCATCCATTAGGTACTGATGAACATTTTCACTAAATTTAGGTTTCAGGACAAGCATATTATAGAATAATCTTTCACTCCAGCATTCAATGCAGCAATCATTCAATATAGGCTAGTAGATTTGTCTTCTTCTAGTTCTTACAATAGTGGGTTTGTTGCAAAAACTGAAAACAAAATCCTGAAAAAGACAGGAAAAGTAGGAGTAGATTATCACTGCTCAAGAGCATCGTGACCGCCTCTCAGATATTTGTAGGAAATTGCATTTTCCTCATATTGTGGGATCCCAACAGATGAATTTCCTACCCGTGTTTGACATGTATCCATGGTGACTAAAATGGCAGTCAATATGAAAGCCATGGGAATAGAATGATTCTGAAAGGATTGAACTAATTGTATACCACTTTTTAACTTAGTATGGTCTTTAAAATCACTTTTAAAATTCCAAAGGAACAGCTGTGAGGGGGTTGAAAATTGGAGGCACATATTGGGCTATTGCCATCATGGGCAATCACGCACTAACAAGTCGGATTGTTCACCTAGGAAAGTCTGTGTCACTGGTTAGCGACTCCGTGGATCCTTGTGTGACTGAGGAGTCTGATTCCACCACACATTTGGCAGGTGTTCCTGGGAGGTGAAATTGGTCCTTGGCTTTGAGATCATTGGCATTCCTTTCTTCACATTCTTTTACATATTTCCTTTTGCCGATGGCTGTTCTCGAAGAATTGTGTCCCTTCGTAACAGGAGTTTCCTCCAAATCAGTTTCTTTTGAATGAGAGTCTCGTATGCATTGGCATCAATGTTGCATTTCTTGAAGGAGGCTTTAAGGCAGTTGTCGAAATGCTTCCTTTGTCCTTCTCTCATTTGAATGCCTTCACTTAGCTGGGAGAAGATATGCTTTGGCAGTCGAAACTCAGGCATCTTAACCACGTGGCTGGCCCTGAAGAGTTGGACTTTGATGATTATGGCCTTGATGCGGGTGCTATTAGCTGCTTCAAGATGCTGATGTTAGTACATCAGTTCTTCCAGCTGATGCAGAAAATCCTTCTCAATCAGCATTGATGGTATTCTCAAAGGTCATGAGGTGGCGTCTATGTGTAGTCCAAGTTTTGATGCCACACAAAAAAGTTGGAAGGATGACTGCCTTATACACAAAGATGTTAGTATCATCACAGATGTTATGGTCATTAAAGACTCTCATCTTTAGGTATCTGAATGTGGCGCTCGCAGATTGGATGCAATGTTGGATGTCCACATCAATGTCAGCTTTAGGTGAGAGATGTTTCCTAATTAAAGAAAACATTCCATGTTTGGGAGGATTTCTCTGTTCATGGGTGGTATGGTGGCTCAGTGATTAAGGGCAGCATGGTGGCTCAGTGGTTAGCATTGCTGCCTCACAGTGCCAGGGACCCAGGTTTGATTCAAGCCTCGGTGACTGTGTGTGGAGTTTGCACGCTCTCCCCATGTCTGCATATGTTTCCTCAGGGTGCTCTGCTTTCTTCCCACAGTCCAAAGATGTGCAGATTGCATGAATGAACCATGCCAAATTGCCCATATAGTGTTCAGGGATGTATAGGTTAGGTGCATTAGTCAGGGCAAGTGTACAGGAATAGGGTAGGGAAATGGGTCTGGGTGGGATACTCTTTGGAGAGATGGTGTTATCTTTTTGGGCCAAGTGGTCTGTTTTCACACTATAGGGAATCTCTGATCTTAAGAACGGGAAATGGACCTGAACTTGATCTGAGATGGCTTGGAAAAGGATTTGAGGTTGATGCTGAGACCAATTCTTTGGTATGCATCCGTGAAGGCATTGTAAGAGGCTTGAAGGTTCTCTTCCAAGAGAGCAGAGATGACACTGTCTTCCTCATACTGAAATTCACAAGCAAGGTCAGTCATTTCCTTTTTGGATTTCAACCAGTGGAGGAAGCTTGTTCTCGACAAGGTGAAGAATGGTGGTGATGAAGATGTAGTAAATGATTGGCATGATAACACCTCACTTGACTTGACCTGGAAGGATTCTGTCACATTACCATTGGTGAGAACCATTGCTGACATCTTGTTATGGAGGAGATGGAGGATGCTGATGAAATTCATTGGGATCTGCTGGCCTTTGACAGCAAAATCCGTAGCTCTTCCTGACTGACTGAGTCAAATACCTTGTTCAGGTCAAAGAAGTCCATGTAATGTGGTTGGTTTTGTTTCTGGCACCTCCCTTTGTATTGTGGAGCACTGAAAATCATGTCCACCATTCCGCGGTTTGGTTAGAAGTCACACTAACTTTCAGAAAAGAGTTCCTCAGCGACTGGGAGAACGATCCTATCAAATATTCAAGCGATGATATACCCAGCAATGGAGAAAAGGGTGATTCCTCGGTAGATACCATAGTCCATTTTTTCTCCTTTGCAGTCATTCTTGTTAGCCAGCCTTGGTGTTTTGTGGTCTAGTAGCCAACAATTAGATCACAGCATGAGATGATGGCTATCTTCAGCACTTTCCAGATTTCCTCCACTCCATTAAAATGAACTCTTTGGAGATTTTGGTGAAGACATTGTTGGAAGTTCATTAGTCTGCTTGGTTTTTGATTCCGCTCAAATGTTGAGCTGTTCTCTGAACCATATCTTCATCTTCTGCTACATCTGGTGGCACTTCATAGACATTAAGGAGTGGATGCATTGGTCGTCTGTCCAGCGATCATCTGCACTGGTCATTGCTTTGATAATGAGGACATTGCTTACATCTCAGAATTGGACAATGATATCATTGATCATATGTCAGTGCCTTGAACACCGGTGCAGCCATGAAGTCTAGACCTAGCCTTTTTGGTGGAACAGACTATTGGTGATTACTAGCTGGTATACTGCATATATGGTGAGCAGGAGAATCCCATTAGTATTCTAAGTCCTGGCTTCTTCCTTTCCAACGGTTCCTTTCCAGAGCTGGGTATCATTTCCGATGCTAACATTGAAGTTTCTAAGCAGGAACATTTTACCTTTCTCAGGGAAGTTGTTAAGCATGATGTCCAGGATGGAGTTGAAGTCTTCTTTGGACTCATGTGTGGCATGAAGATTTGAAGCATTGGTACTTATGAACATTGCCTGTTGCTTCTTGGTAAATTATAAATGGAGAGACATGGGGTGATTATTGATGCCAACCAGGAGCTTCGAGAGTTGGTTGGTGAGTTTGCTCTTGATACTGAATCCAATTCCATATATTCTCAGTTGATCCTCAGAATTTCCTCTCCAGAAGATGTAACCACTACCTTTTTCTCTCAGTTGCCCTTTTCCTGTTCTTTGAGTCTCCTGCAGGGCAAAGATGTTAATGTTGAAGTGCTTGAGTTTACAAGCAACAAGGGCTCTTCTTCATTCCAGTTGTGTGTGTGTGTGTGTGTGTGTGTGTGTGAGAGAGAGAGTATGTGTGTGTGATCTGTGTGGGTGTGTGTGAGAGTGTGTGTGAGAGAGAATGTGTCTGAGTGTGTGTGTATGAGAGAGAGTATGTATGTGTGTGTGACAGAGAGAGTGTATGTGTGAGTGTGTGTGTGTGAGAGAGTGAGTGAGTGTGTGTGTGTGTGTGTGTGTTTGTGTGTGTGTGTGAGAGAGAGAGTATGTGTGTGTGATCGTGAGTGTCTGTGTGGGTGTGTGTGAGAGTGTGTGTGAGAGAGAATGTGTCTGAGTGTGTGTGTATGAGAGAGAGTATGTGTGTGTGTGTGTGTGACAGAGAGAGTGTATGTGTGAGTGTGTGTGTGTGAGAGAGTGAGTGAGTGTGTGTGTGAGTGCGTGTGTGAGACAGAGTTTGTGTGTGTGCGTGTGTGTGATAGAGTATGTGTGAGAGAGTGAGAGAGTGATTGTGTGTGTGAGAGACAGTATGTGAGTGTGATTGTGAGTGTCAGTGTGTGTGATTGTGAGTGTGTGTGTGAGAGAGAATGTGACTGAGTGTGTGTATGAGAGTGTGTGTGTATGAGAGAGAGAGAGAATCTGTGTGTGTGTGAGTGCATGTGTGAGACAGAGTATGTGTGTGTGATAGAGTATATGTTTGTGCATGTGAGTGAGTGCTTGTGTGTGTGTGCGAGTGAGTGTGTGAGTGACAGAGCATATGTGTGTGTGTGTATGTGTGTGTGTGTGTGTGTGTGTGTGTGTGGTGAGTGAGTGAGAATGTGTGTGTGAATCGACTGTAACGAGAGTTTATCAGTATCTCTTAATGGTTGATGTGTCAAGGATATCAAATCTTTTCTTCTGTTGGCGGAGGTTTTCCTTCTGTCTTCAGTCATCCTTGTGTGCACTGGACTAAAGATTCTCTGCTTATGAGTACTTGGTCTCTGCTACCTCCACTCCTTCCACATCCACCCCATGCCCTATCAGGGGCATCCTGATTTCTAATTGGCTTGATAATGCATAAAAACAGCACATTATCAATCTCAGATTAGCTAGGCAATGTGTGCTCAATTCCTGATTGGTTTCTTTAGAAGTACGAGGTGTGTTTTTTAAACTTTGGTAAGACAAATGAGGGCAGAATTTATACACTAAATGACAGGGTCCTGGGGAGTTTTGCCAAACAAAAAGACCTTGGGATGGAGCTTCATAATTCCTTGAGTGTGCAGTCAGAGGTAGTCAGGGTAAGTGAAGAAGGCATTTAGTTCACTTGCCTTTATTGGTCAGTGCATTGAGTATAGGAGTTGGGATACCATATTGTGACTCTATAGGACATTGGTTAGGCCATTTTTGGGATATTGCTTTCATTCTGATCTCCCTGCTATAGGAAGGATGTTGTTAACTTTGAAAGGGCTCAGAAAAGATTTACAGGATGTTGCTGGAGTTGGAGCATTTGAGCTATAGGGAGAGGCTAATAAGCTGGGGCTGATTTCCCTGGAGTGTCAGAGGCTGAGTGATGACTTTATCGAGGTTTATAAAATCATGAGGGGCTTGGATATGATGAATAGCCAAGGTATTTTTCCCAGTGTGGGGAAATCCAAAACTAGAGGGCATAGGCTTAAAGATGAGAGGGGAAAGATTTAAAAGGGACCTAAAGGGCAACATTTACATTCAGTGGGTGATACGTGTGCGGAACAAGCTGCCAAAGCAAGTGGTGGAGGTGGGTACAATTACAACATTCAAAAAGGCAGCTGGATGGATATATGAATACCCATCCCAAGGACAGAACGCCCCTGGTGCTCACCTTCCACCATACCAACCTTCGCATAAACCTAATCATCCGCCGACATTTCCGCCACCTCCAAACCACTTCCCCTCCCCACCCCTTTCTGCCTTCTGCAAAGACCGTTCCCTCCGTGACTACCTGGTCAGGTCCCTACAACACACCCTCCCATTCTGGCACTTTCCCCTGCCACTGCAGGAATTGCAAAACCTGTGCCCACACCTCCTCCCTCACCTCTATCCAAGGCACTAAAGGAACCTTCGACATCCATCAAAGTTTTACCTGCACATCCACCAATATTATTTATTGTATCCGTTGCTCCCGATGCGGTCTCCTCTACATTGGGGAGACTGGACGCCTCCTAGCAGAGCGCTTTAGGGAACTTCTCAGAGACACCCGCACCAATCAACCACACCGCCCTGTAGCCCAACATTTCAATTTCCCCTCCCACTCTGCCGAGCACATGGAGGTCCTGGGCCTCCTCCACCGCCGCTCCCTCACCACCAGACGCCTGGAGGAAGAACGCCTCATCTTCCACCTCGGAACACTTCAACCCCAGGGCATCAATGTGAACTTCAACAGTTTCCTCATTTTCCCTTCCCCCCACCTCACCCCAGTTCCAAACTTCCAGCTCAGCACTGTCCCCATGACTTGTCCTACCTGCCTATCTTCTTTTCCACCTATCCACTCCACTCCCCCCGACCTATCACCTTCATCTCCTCCCCCACTCACCTATTGTACTCTATGCTACCTTCTCCCCACCCCCACCCTCCTCTCATTTATCTCTCCACCCTACAGGCTCTCCACCTGTATTCCTAATAAAGGGCTTTTGCCCGAAATGTCGATTTTACTGCTCCTCAGATGCTGCCTGAACTGCTGTGCTTTTCCAGCATCATTCTAATCTAGACTCTGGTTTCCAGCATCTGCAGTCATTGTTTTTACCTACATGAATAGGAAGGGTTTAGAGAGATATAGGCTAAATGCTGACAAATGGGGCTAGATTAAATTCGGATATCTGGTTGGCATGGATAAATTGGACTGAAGGGTCTGTTTCCATGCTTTACATGTCTATGGTTGCATAACTGTCTAAGTGCTAGCAATCTTCTTGGTATCACTTGTTACTTTCTCCTGATTTGTTGTTTGAACTATCAACTGTCATTTCTTTTATGCCAACTTGTCCCTCTTAGGTAGTTATTTCAGATCTCTCCCAAGATATAGTGGGAGCCATAGCTAATGATTTAGTATTGCCCCAAATGTCTTAACTGATACAGCTAAATATTCTGGAAGTCTCAAATCCTATCAAAATCTTTTAACAAAAAGAAACTTTGGTGACTCCACTTTCAGGCATTGTTGATGCCCAAAAACATTTTCAGAAAAAAAGCATACCAACTCTGTTTGTTCTCCTAAAGAAATAGGAGACCCATGAACAAGAATCACATTTCATCACTGTACTGAAGGAACAAAATAACTACTTTGCACGAAACAGCAAAATATACACATATTTTGGTGTAATGTAAGTCTCAAAATACTCAACTACAGAATTAATATACAGAATTTTGTAACAAAGACAAATTGCTGGAAAAATTCAGCAGGTTTGGCAGCATCTGTGAAGGGAGAAACAAAGGTAATGTTTCATAGCCAGAGACCCTTCTTCAGAATACATAAATTTTTAACATACCTTATGTTCAAAACTAAACCATTCTGAGTCCTTTTACCTCAAAGCATTTTCACATTATTTAGCCTACATTGGCCGTAACAACAGCAGCAAAGCCATACATTTATGATTTTACTTTTGACCTGGCCCAGATATCTACTTGTCATTCCAGAAAGTATTCTAAAACTATTCGCAATTCAACAGAAAATATTTAATCTTTCACATCTCGATGATTCTATGTCTTGCTTAATTGGGGAAAAATGATTTTAAAAAACTCCTCAAACCTATATTGTCTATTTTCTGCAGATTTTCTTTTATAACAGAACAGAAATTTATTACAAAAGTATTATATTTTATCATTTGAAGACACAACCTGCTATCAGACCTGTAAATAGAGAAATATGTTCATTTGTTCTTCTCTGTGCCTCCCCTGTAATCCTGAAGCAATTCTACGTCAGAAGAATCGTGTCTTCCATAAAGTCCAGTTTAATTCCCTGACTCAAGGGTTTATGATTTTGCATCTGCATGGAAATATATGCTGCTTCACCATTGGTATTATATTTAACTGTTGTTGTCTCTCCTATTTAAATAATTTGCTTGAAAGCTGTTCCAGGAATCATTTACTGTTTTGTAGATGTAGCTGTTTTAACTGTACAGTCTTTTATGTAGTACAATCAATTCAATCGTATTAATGACGACTTCTCTAGCATTGCTTCAGGATTACAGGGGAGGCACAGAGAAGAACAAATGAACATATTTCTCTATATACAGGTCTGATAGCAGGTTGTGTCTTCAAATGATAAAATATAATACTTTTGTAATAAATTTCTATTCTGTTATAATAAGTATTTTCTTTCTTGAATTTTGTATTATGTTGGTCAAATCTCAGAGTGAAACATGATTTGAGAGAGCATACTTTTACAGTTTGGTTGCCACGTTGATCAGTCTGAATACAATGTCTCTTTACGATCTCTAAACTCTCTGCACTTAATATATTCATATGAGGCTATTAATGTTCTTTTAAAATGAATCCGAGTTTATTAGGCAAACAAAAGAAAAACCTCATATAGAAAGATCTTGACTGTGATGAAAGGTGTAGAATTTATATATTACTTTAGCTACATACAGTCAACACAAAGAACAATAATAGAATACTCCATGGTGAACAATGTTACGAGTAGTGATCAATGTTATGATCGGAATGAAAATGAATGATTAATATTTTAATTTCGTCATTTGAATGCAATGCCTGAGACTTGAATGGATTAAAAATAGCAGTATCCTTTACAAAACTAATAGATAATGATTGCTGTGATCCCTTGACAAGACCCAGGTACTGAGTGGATGATATAAACCTGGCTGTCAGTGTTACCTATTTTAATCAAGAAACTCAGTGAGGCAAGACATTTGCATCTCTTGCTTTACACTCTTCCGTGATAACATCACATACTGGAGATGAAAAGGTGCTTGTGGAGAATTTGATTTGGAAAAGACAGTGGGCTGGATATTCTGAGGTATGGCAATCTCATACAGATTGTCAATCTGTCCTTTCTTCTCCATGAAAGGGAATCTTCCATATTTGTGAGAGGAGATTCTGATCAGGTTTTCCTAAGAAATGTAGAGCCACACTTGCATTCTGACAGTTCTTTTGTAGTGCAGAAAATGCCAGAGGAATTCTTTTCACAACAGTTAGCTACTATATGTTGAAACGTAAAGGTCATGACTGTCACTTTAACAACTGCTGTCAACCAGTAACGACATAAGGTAAGTGTGATTTCGGGCACTTGATAGGGTACAGTGCCAAGTTAGTAGGATGCCAAATGGCTAGCTTTCCAGCTGATTAATGGATAGAGTGCTGGGGTGGATGCTAGATGGGCAGGGGGTAGAGTGTCAGGTAAGTAGGTTGCCTGAAGGATGTGGAAATGAAAACGGTGCCAGGGTGCAAAGTGGTAAGAGGCCAGATAAGAAATGCAGTGTTTATCGTTGGTCTGGGTGGTTGAGAGAAATTGGATCTATTGGGGAGGGTGGGTTTTGGATCGAGTCCAGATGCACTGGGGCTTGTTTAGGTTAGGTAGTTGGGAAAGGGGTTCTGGTATGCAACAGGAGAAGGAGAGACCATAGCCTCTATGTTGGAAACCAGGGACTAAACTCTCAAGGTTTGGTAATACCAGGCGAGAGAACTCTCTCTAGACCTTCGACAAACTATTAAAACACTCAACAAAAATTGAACTTAGCCAAAAAAAAAATTCAGCCCATTGAGTGGAATACTATTTAAGTGTGGAAAATCAATTGAAACAGGCTGGAGTGGAAGAAGGTTGCAAGTACATGATGTGTCTTCACAGCATGAATAAAAAAATAAGGCTTGCTATTCTACTGAACTTAGCTTGAGTTGTGTGCCTTACTGCAATGGCAAAATAGCACAGGGTTAGTAACTTAGAAAATTTCTCAGACATCTGAACAATTTGGCATGAAATAAATTGTTTCTTATGAAACCTCTCTTAACTAGACACCCATTGCACCAAGATTATTGGCTGTTGGACATTCTCTTAGAAATGGGATAGCTAAACTATAAAAGCTGACAGGTATGCCTGAGTAGCCAAATACTTCTAATGCCAAAACTGGTAGAATTTCCAAGTCATTTGTTGTATCATTTCAATGACATTGGAGCTGTTGGCAATAATGCAAAATCAGAGTTATAGAGGTTCACAGTACAGAAAGAGGCCCTTCAGCCTATCATGTCCATGCTAGTCATCAAGCACTGGTCTACTCTCATCCCATGGAATGTATGTTTGTTGCATGTCATGGCATTTCAACTGTTCATCTAAACACTCCTTCAATGGTATGAACATTTTTGCTTCTACTCTACCTTCCAGGCAGTGAATTCTATTCCCTGTGACACTCTGGATGAAAAATATTTCCTAAATCTGCTAAACATCTACCACCTTAAATCTATACACCATAGTTATTGACACCTCTACTAAGGGGAAAAGCTCCTTTTTATTTTCCCTATCTATGTCCTACATAATTTTGTTCGGCCTCTCCCTTCTCTGGTCTACGGAGAACTGTTTGAGTCTATCTAGTGTCTCTTCATTGCTGAATTGCTCCAGCCCAGACACCATCCTGGTGAATCTCCTCTGCATCTGCTCTACAGCAAACACATGCTCCTATAGTGTGGTGATCAGACTTGCATACAGCCTTCCAGGTGTGGTCTAATTAACATCTTGTGCAGTTCCATTCTTAAGTTCTCTGCTCTTGTATTCAATGACTCAAACGGTAAAGGCAAGTATAACATATACCTTCTTAAACACCTTATCCAACTGTTCTGTGGCCTTCAAGTATCTATGGACATGCACAACAAAGTATTTTCAATTCTCTGTACTTCCTCGGGTCCCACCATTCACTGTGTACTCCCTTACTTTCTTAGTCCTCCTAAAATGTGTCACCTCAAATTGGTAGTTGTTAAAGCATAAACAATATATAGCCAAATGAGGCGACATAGTCTACTTATATTTGCTGCCTTGATTATACACTATATATGTAAAGGTGTCCAAATCAAAATCATTGGACGAAACCTGTATTAGCACCAAACTTTTTAACTTGCGGATGATTGAGAAAGGGTGGGTTTGGTGAACTACTGAATCCATGAAAGGACAAATTTTCAATTTTCAAGCCCCTCATGATTTCAATTAAAGGAATCCTAGTAGAGGTAAGTATAACTGATCAATATGTTGATTACTGAGACTTCCCAGGAAAGAAGCCATGGGAAAATTAACCCCCAGTGATTCTTCTGTGGGATCTGAGCGACTAAAATGAGTTGATGTTTCCCAAGGATGGGAGGAAGAGGGCCAATTTGTTGACCAATTGCAATCAATGTGATTGGAATTGTGATTTATACATGGGCGATACCTATTTCAAGCAGATGGCCTCAATGCATTGTGCACTTCGAAAACAGTCGCTTTCAATTTGCCACCCAGCATACTTCCAGGGTACATTGGATGTGGAAATTTGTAATCTGAAACTTGGAATGCTTTTGTAACTGCTTGTTCAAACAATGGGTGAAACAACATTGCATTTTTCACCTGCGCATTAAACCTTAATTTCGAGGTATGTTTAATACTGGCAAGCTCACAGTTCATTCTGTAAAGCACAGCTAATGCTGTCCTTGAAGCAGTGCCCATAGGAATACCAGCAACAAAATTGTGGAAGGCAGAAACGAGAATGCAAAAACAAAAACAACTCAAAAATATTAGGAGGAGAATTTTCTTTCATTTCAGAAATTCCCAGTTGACAATATTATCTGGGTACTTCAGAAAATCATTGCATAAAAAGCAGAAATGAATTGACTTAACTGTATCTTTTTCCTCTCATTCTCTAACTTTCTTTGTAATTTCATAGCCAAAATGATCATAACAGATGTCAATGTTTATGCCATTGGGTCTTCCCAATACACTTTCTGCGAATTTGAAGGAATTAATGTTTCAATCATGTTGCATTTTATATCAGCTATGTCAGCTTTTCTGAAATCTGCAAATCATACATAAATGAGTAAGACAAAATGAGGTCATGATTTGGAGATGCTAGTGTTGGACTGGGGTGTACACAGTTACAAATCACACAACAACATGTTATAGTCCAACAAGTTTAATTGGAAGCACTAGCTTTCGGAGCACCGGTCCTTCAACCACCTGATGAAGGAGCGTCGCTCCGAAAGCTAGTGCTTCCAATTAAACCTGTTGGACTACAACCTGGTGTTGTGTGATTTGTAACAAAATGAGGTGGACGCTTTTGTTCCCATTTTCCCTGGTCCATCACATTTACTCTGATATCAATAATCCAAGTCATATTGAATATGCCCAATGTTCTTTAATAAAGCAAAGTGTATTTCAAAAAATTCTGCAAAAGTCTTAAATAAAAACTGAAAGAACTGCGGATACTGTAAATTAGACAGAAAAATAGAAATTGCTGGAAAAGCTCAGCAGGAGGGGCAGCACCTGCGGAGGGGAATCAGAATTAACAATTCAGGTCGAGTGGCCCTTCCTCGGAACCAGTTCTTAAATTAGAAGGATCTTTATTGTGTAATTACATAATTAGTGAATAACGGCAAAACACTAAGGACATATACTTAGACCAATTATCCTGGTGTCATGCATAAGCTCTTTTTATAGTTCAATCATCTGTGACCAAAACGTTTTTGACAGTTGAAAGACTTCAAGATTGGATTATGACAACAATGATTATAGTCTCAAATTGTAGTTGATAAATCCTCCATTGATCCTGGAAATTCTTCCATGCACAAATGTAGCTAAACATACAATTATATTCATGTCAGCAAATTACCATTGAAATTTTTAATATGCATGTTCCTCTGTCAGTAAATCATTAAATGCTGTTAAATATGCACCTAGGAACATCAGAAGAAAATTAGAATGATATATATGCAGCAGTGCTGTTCAACAGCAATTGCTGCTTCCAGAGGTGAGATTCTTTCACTCCGATGCATATACGGCAGTTGACTGATAATAGTGAAGGTCATAGTGCAGCTAATTCACACTTAGCATAATCCTCCACACACACACTCTTCCAAACAGAGGAAATATCTTAGTGCCTATATTTCTGGTGCTCAAAAATTCTGTTGAAATGTTTTTGAAAACATTGGGCAGAGTCTGAACTGCAAAGTCAGATTCAGGTTTTGATTCAGCCTAAGGTTAAAGCCCTAAAATGCCATGTTGAGTCAAAACACAAGAACACAAGAATAAAGAGCAGGAGTAGAATATATGTCCATCAAGGCAGTTCAACATGGCTTATGGCTGATTTTGCACCTCTACTCCTCTTTGCTGCCTGCTTTCCATATCCCATGACTCCCTGAAAAACCACAAACCTGTCTATCCCAGGCTTACATGGAATCACCAATAGAGGTTCCACAGTCCCTTGGAGCCGTGAATGGAGTGTGCATTTGTTACGTGTTTTGTTTTGTTTCTTAAAATGTTTCCAACTGTTCAATCACCTTTTAGTCCATTTACTGAAAAATGAACTTATCAGTCCTCCTCTAAAAGCTATTTTTGTTTAAGCTGCTTGTCAGTGTTTGGAGAATGTCACTTTCAATCTTAACATTGAATTCAGTAGTGTTGTGATCACTAATTCCCAGAGTATCATTTACTGCAACATTACGAATTAACTTGGCTTCATTCAAAATACTAAATTTAAGCTAGCTTAATTCTTAGTCAGCGCCACAACATATTGCTCCAAGAAACTGACATAAAACCATTCTACAAACTCAGCCTGGAGAGCATTCTTGCCAATGGCGTGAAGATTAAAGAGGCCTACAATGATCAAATTCAACACACCATGAGATCAGGTCTTTGACTAGGAGTAGCTACAAGCTGTAGCAACTGGATCTTACGATGCTTAATCTGCACTTCTGTGTTGTCAGGTTTCACTGAAGAATTGGATAATTTTCTGCAGCTTTTCCTCATATCAGCAATGAGGACAAAGAGAAGCAGTAACACAAAACGCTGAAAAAATGATAGCTCTAGAAGAGCCAGGCCCAACACCAATTGCAACACTAGTAGCCTTCTCTCTAAAGTCACCATCTATTGAAGGGAGAAATTTCTTACCTCGGTCTGATATGATCCACCTTGCATCCTGACATTGTGATCCCTCGTTCGGGATCCCCTAGCCTGTGGAGAGATCAACTTTATAACCAGTCTGTTCAGCCCTGTCAGAATTTTATTTGTTTCAATGGGATTCCCTTCATTTCTCCAAAACCCCAATTAACACAGGTCTAGTCTAGCTGATCTTTCATCCTATGACAAACTGCTATCCCAGGAGTCAGTCTGGTATACCTTCACCACACTCTGTATATGGCAAAAATACTTTTCTTAATAAAAGAGACAAAGACTGCACAAAGTACTCCAGGTTTGATCACAAGGCTCTGTACAATTGAAATAAGATATTCTTGCTCCTTTTGCAATGAATGCCAAAATATCATTTGCCTTCTTAACAGCTTGCTGTATTTGCATGCCTGCTTTCAATGACTAGATTTCAAGGACACCCAAGGACATCAAATCCAACTTTTTATAACATAAAGTCCCTTTGTATATCGACATTTCCCAAGCTATCACCATTAAAGTAATACTCTGCCATTCTATTTTTCCTACCAAAGTGGATAACTTCACTCTTATTCACATTATATTACATTTACCCATCATTCAACATATCTAAATCACATTCCAACTACTTTACTTTCTCCTTATTGCTCACAATTCACTT
The DNA here is from genome assembly GCF_047496795.1 of Chiloscyllium punctatum. Classification (NCBI taxonomy): domain Eukaryota; kingdom Metazoa; phylum Chordata; class Chondrichthyes; order Orectolobiformes; family Hemiscylliidae; genus Chiloscyllium; species Chiloscyllium punctatum. The sequence goes on from NC_092764.1 coordinate 40,544,175, forward strand.
AGTCTTGTGTCATCAACAAATTTGGAAATATTACGTTTCATTCCCTCATCCAAATCAATGATCGACATTGTAAATAACTGAAGTCCAGCTCTGATCTTTACGGTAGCCCAAATATTACTGTCTTCCACTCTGAAAAAGACCCACTTATTACTGTTCTGTTTCCTGTCTGCTAACCAAAACTCAATTCATGCAAAAGCTATGGATCCTGACAACATTCTGCCAACAGTACTGAAGACTTGTTCACCATAACGTGCTGCTCCCCTAGTGAAACTGTTCCAGTACAACTGCAATGCTAGTTTCTACCTGATGATGTGGAAAGTTTCCTAAGTATGTCCTGTACAGAAAAGCAAGACAAATCCAATCCGGCCAATTACCACCCATGAATCTACTCAGTAATGGAAGGTGTCATCAACAGTGCAATTAAGCACCATCTGCTTAGCCATAACCTGCTCAGTGACACCCAGTTTGAGTTCCACTAGGGCTCAGCTCCTGAACCCATTACAGCCTTGGTTCAAACTTTGACAAAATGTTGAATGTTAGAGTGAAGTGAGACTCACAACCCTTGACATCAAGGCTACATTTAACCAGTTGTAACAACAAGAAGCCCAAGCAAAATTTGGAATCAATAGGAATGAGGGAAAACTCTCCACTGGTTGAAGTCATACCTAGCACATAGGAAGATGCACGCTGTGTTTGGACGTCAGTCATCTCAGTGTCAGGATATCTCTGCAGGAGTTCCTTAGCGTAGTGTCCTGGACCCAACCATCTTCAGCTGCTACATCGATGACCTTCCCTCCATCATAATGAAAAGGGATGTTCGCCAATGTTTGCACAATGTTCAGCACAATTTGTGACTGCTCAGATACTGGAAGCAGTCTATCTTCGAATACAGCAACACCTGGAAATTTTCCAGGCTTGACCTCACATGTGGCAAATAAAAGGGTACCATACAAATAGTAGACAATGATTGTTTCTAATTGGATATAATTTAACCACTGCCCCTTGACTTTCATCACCTAATCCCCCACAATCAACATCCAAGGGTTACCATTGACTAGAAATGTGGACTCTCCGTATTAATATGATGGCTATAAGAGCAAGTCAGAGACTAGGAATACTGCAGCAAGTAACTCACCTCCTGACTCCTCAAAGCCTGTCTACCATCTACAAGGCACAAGTCAGGAATTTGATAGATTTCTCCCCATTTGCCTGGACAGGTGCATCTGTAACAACACAAGAAACTAGACACAATCCAGGCCAAAACCTTAACTACTTGATAGGCACCACGTCCACAAGCATCCATTCCCACCACTGCCAATGCTTAGTAGCAGCAATGTATACTATCTATGAAAAACGATGCAGAAATTCAGCAAAGGTCCTTAGACAAACTTCTAAATCCATAACCACCTTCATATGGAAAGACAAGGACAGTAGATACATGGAAGCATCACCACGAGTAAGTTCACCTCTAATCCACTTACAATCTTAATTTGGAAATGCATTGCCATTCCTTCACTGTTGCTGTGTTAAAATCCTAGAATCATATCCCTAAAGAACATGTCAGTCAACCTATGGCACACGGAATGCGGCGGTTCAAGAAGGTAGCTTAGAAGGGTAACTAGGAACAGGCAAGAAATGCTGGCCAGCCAGTGATGCCCACATCCCATGAATGAATTTTTAAAAAAGCATATTAACACCAATCCCATGCACATTGATTTTACACAATAACCTCTTCTGTGTAGTGCTGAAAGTATGCACTTCCTTTATTGGTCAGAGTACTGAGTACAGGAGTTGGGAAGTCGTGTTGCGGCTGTACAGGACATTGGTTAGGCCACTGTTGGAATATTGCGTTCAATTCTGGTCTCCTTCCTATCGGAAAGATATTGTGAAACTTGAAAGGGTTCAGAAAAGATTTACAAGGATGTTGCCAGGGTTGAAGGATTTGAGCTATAAGGTGAGGTTGAATAGGCTGGGGCTGTTTTCCCTGGAGCGCCGAGGGGTGACCTTATAGAGGTTTGCAAAATTATGAGGGCATGGATAGGATCAATTGACAAAGTCTTATCCCTCGGGTGGGGGAGTCCAGAACTAGAGGGCATAAGTTTAGGGTGAGAGGGAAAAGATATAAAAGAGACTTTTATAAAGATAAAAATACATAAAAAGATATAAAAGGCAACATTTTCACTCAGAGGATGGTATGTGTATGGAATGAACTGCCAGAGGACGTGGTGGAGGCTAGTAAAATTGCAACATTTAAAAGGCCTCTGGATGGATATATAAATAGGAAGGGTTTGGAGGGATATGGGCAGGGTGCTGGCACGTGGGACTAGATTGTGTTGGGATACTGGTCAGCATGGACGGGTTGAACGGAAGGGTCTGTTTCCATGCTGTACATCTCTCTGACTCTATGCCATCATGAAAAAAAGTGTTGTACACATGAAAAACATTTTTTTTAAAGGTTAGTTAATAGTCTTATTACTTAAGAACTTTAAAAAAAAATCACACTTTTTCGAAAAGTAATCAAGTTACACCCAAGTATCATTAATGGAAGCAGCCCTATAATTCATACCTTGAATTTGACATTGCTAGTATCTTTCACAAAGTAGGACATTTTATGTTCCCACTGGCATTCCCAATGTATTCACACTGATGTTGTTACTTTGCAGGCATTTATTTATAGCACAGTCAGAGGATAGTCTGGCAACATGTGGAAGAATGCAAGTGTTATCAAGTTGTGGCATTGTCTGACTGGTTCTCGGTGTGAAGCAGAAGGATTATTTCTGTATTATATGTAACTGTTTCTTCGAAAAGTTAAATAAATAGACACATTCACTTAGTCTCTTTTGATGATTTCTTTATAAAGTATTTTTATCGTGAAAAATTTGTTGATAGGTTAGAGTTGCCAGTTTTTATTCCCTTCAATCTCGTTTGATTTTAGATTAGATTAGATTAGATTACTTACAGTGTGGAAACAGGCCCTTCAGTCCAACAAGTCCACACCGCCCCGCCGAAGCGCAACCCACCCATACCCCTACATTTACCCCTTACCTAACACTAGGGGCAATTTAGCATGGCCAATTTACCTGACCTGCACATTTTTGGACTGTGGGAGGAAACCGGAGCACCCGGAGGAAACCCACGCAGACACGGGGAGAACGTGCAAACTCTACACAGTCAGTCGCCTGAGACGGGAATTGAACCCAGGTCTCTGGCGCTGTGAGGCAGCAGTGCTAACCACTGTGCCACCGTGCCGCCCACAACTTGTACCTTTTACTTGTACCTTTTAATTTCAACTTCATCAGTTACAGAAAATAAAATTGAAAAATACATTGATCCTTCTCCTGAAAACACTTAAATATGATTATTTTGAACTTGGACAATATCATGAAATGGATAGTACTGGTTTCAGTGTTCAATAAACTCCTCTCCTAGTTTTCATTCTAATGGACCACTGGAAAGATTGTTGATGGTCCTTGAACTTAATATTTCATGTGCCATCATATATGCTGAGAGAAAGCTTCAAGTGTCTTCTTATGAAATCCTAAAACTACTTCTCCATGATCTTATTTTTAATTGTAAAATAAATAACATTTTCAGGAATCATCCTTGTCCTAGAATCTGTCAAAAAAACAAAATCCCTCAGAAGGTACAAGGTATTGAACCTATATTAATGGAAGGAAATGGAATCAAAACTCAGATGTACAATCTACTCATGTTGTTTTATTCACAATTTTATGTATAAATGTAACTTACAATAACAAAAGTTCAAGAACTGAAAACATTCAAAGTATATACCAATTCTGAAAAGATGCCTTTAAAGAAACCAATGCAATCTGACTGTTTGTTAGTATCTTTCTAAAAAAAAATGTGCAATTTTATTCAGATAAATATCTCTTGCCATGTGTTTTATAATCATGCCCTGCTTTTTTGTGCAGAAGATCAACTTACAGTCTTGCGTCAAAAAAAAGCTCCAACTTTTTTTCTGCAATAAATTTTGTCCAGGATCAAATCATGAGATCTATCTGCGTACAGTTTGTACATCTGACCACAAATAGTCTCAAATGTTACTTTATCAAATGAAATAACAAGCTTATAGAAAACAAACAACTAAAGTTAGACTAGATTGGCTTTTTCCTCTCCATCCACCCAGTTTGTGCATGGGGCTATAACACATGGTTATCCTCTCAGAAGCCCCAAAATATGGCTCCGTCTTGAAATCATAAATCATAATCAGTGATGCTGAAGATTGCACCTGTAATATTTTAATCCCATCTTGATATATGTAAACATAGCTCGCAGTGCAGAGCTGTGTTAAACTGATAATAGATAGAGTCAGAAGTAACAATGCCAAAGGTAAATCTTTAACATTCAGTACCATGAATCAGCAAAATTGCAACTCAGTCTTCGATTCACACATTGAATCACAGTGAAACATCGCCAAGTATATCATTGCAATGACTGAACCCAGAATCTGGTAACGTGTGATTTTTTCAACTAGTGTATGGTTTGACATCAGACTTGCTATTGTAATGTTACCAGAGATCACTGCACATTCACTGCAGGGTTCATTGATTTAGTCTATTATATTAATAATTCAATCTCCTTGCCTGCAGTAGGGTAGTTTGAGTGTTGTGTGGATTTTATGCAGCCCTGGATTAGTATGTAATAAAATTAGGGTATACCTGATTTGCAGTCTGCCTCATAGAGCAGTATTTGAGAAAGATAAAAAGCACACAACACCAGGTTATAGTCCAACAGGTTTAATTGGAAGCACTAGCTTTCGGAGCACCACTCCTTCATCAGGTGGTTACGTAGAACATAGAACATAGAACAGCACAGCACTGAACAGGCCCTTCAGCCCACGATGTTGTGCCGACCATTGATCCTCATGTATGCACCCTCATATTTCTGTGACCATATGCATGTCCAGTCGTCTCTTAAATGTCCCCAATGACCTTGCTTCCACAACTGCTGCTGGCAACGCATTCCATGCTCTCACAACTCTCTGTGTAAAGAACCCGCCTCTGACATCCTCTCTATACTTTCCTCCAACCAGTTTAAAACTATGGCCCCTCGTGTTAGTCATTTCTGCCCTGGGAAATAGTCTCTGGCTATCGACTCTATCTATGCCTCTCATTATTTTGTATACCTCAATTAGGCCCCCTCTCCTCCTCCTTTTCTCCAATTAAGAAAGTCCGAGCTCAGTCAACCTCTCTTCATAAGATAAGCCCTCCAGTCCAGGCAGCACCCTAGTAAACCTCCTCTGAACCCTCTCCAAAGCATCCACATCTTTCCTATAATAGGGCAACCAGAATTGGACGCAGTATTCCAAGTGCGGTCTAACCAAAGCTTTATAGAGCTGCAACAAGATCTCACGACTCTTAAACTCAATCCCCAAGTTAATGAAAGCCAAAACACCATATGCTTTCTTCACAACCCTGTCCACTTGGGTGGCCATTTTAAGGGATCTATGTACCTGCACACCAAGATCCCTCTGTTTCTCCACACTGCCAACAATCCTATCCTTAATCCTGTACTCATCTTTCAAATTTGACCTTCCAAAATGCATCACCTCGCATTTATCCAGGTTGAACTCCATCTTCCACCTCTCAGCCCATCTCTGCATCCTGTCAATGTCCTGCTGCAGCCTACAACAGCCCTCTATACTGCCAACGACACCTCCAAACTTTGTGTCATCTGCAAACTTGCTGACCCACCCTTCAATCCTCTCATCCAAGTCATTAATAAAAATTACAAACAGTAGAGGCCCAAGGATAGAGCCCTGTGGAACACCACTCACCACAGACTTCCAGGCAGTATATTTTCCTTCTACTACCACTTGTTGTCTTCTGTTGGCCAGCCAATTCTGTATCTAGACAGCTAAGTTCCCCTGTATCCCATTCCTCCTGACCTTCTGAATGAGCCTACCATGGGGAACCTTATCAAATGCCTCGCTGAAGTCCATATACACCACATCCACAGCCTGACCCTCATCAACTTTTCTAGTCACATCCTCAAAGAACTCAATAATGTTTGTGAGGCATGACCTGCCCCTCACAAAGGCATGTTGACTGCATTTAATCAAGCCATGCTCTTCGAGATGGTCATAAATCCTATCCCTCAGAATCCTTTCTAACACCTTGCAGATGACAGATGTTAAACTTGCTGGTCTGTAATTGTTGGGGATTTCCCTATTTCCTTTCTTGAAGAGAGGAATTACATTTGCCTCTCTCATGTCCTCAGGTACGTCTCCAGTGGAGAGCGATGATGCAAAGATCTTTGCAAGTGGCGAAGCAATTGCATTTCTCGTTTCCCAAAGCAGCCGAGGACAAATCTGGTCTGGGCCTGGCGACTTGTCAATCTTAATATTTGACAAAATCTTCAGCACATCAGCTTCCTCAGCACATCAGCGGAGGACACAATTGTAAGACACAGAATTTATAGCAAAAGTTTACAGTGTGATGTGACTGAAATTATACATTGAAAAATACCTTGATTGTTTGTTGAGTCTTTCATCTATCTGTTCGAATACCATGATAGTTTTGCTTCTTTCATGTGTAAATCACAAAACTTGTTTTTAAAAGTTGCATTCTTAGGTTAACTGTAACAGCTGGTATTAGCCAGGTAATACGTTGAAGATATTAGCCCCATGTGTTCCCTGTCTGTGCCATAACGTTTAGACTGATTCTAATCTAAAAAGTGAGTTAACAGAGTCTTACATGAATTCATGCAGTTTTTGAGCAAAGTACAATGTAACTCTGCAAGTACAAATTCACCCCACAAATATGTGTGCATGTGGGCGTGTGTGTGTCTGTCTGTCTGTCTGGGGTGGGGGGGGGGGTGTTGTGAGTGTGAGAGAGAGTGTATATGTATGTGTATGTCAGCATGGAGTGTCTACGTCTGTGAGGGGGTGCATGTGAGAGTGTGGGAGTGTGTGTGTCTGTAGGAATGTGTGTGCGTGTGTCTGGGGTGGGGGGGGTGGAGAGTGTCTGTGAGAGAGAGTGTATATATGTGTGTGTGAGTGTAGAGTGGTCTAAATCTGTGAGAGGATGCATGTGTGAGTGCCCGTGTACATGTCTGTGTAGACGTGCGTCCGTGTGTATGTGTGTGTATAGGAGTGTGTGTGTGTGTGTGTGTGTGTGTGTGTGTGTGTGTGTGTGTGTGTGTGTAGTGCAATGGTGGTCACCTGTAATGTGACATGAACCCAAGGTCCCAGTCGGGACCTTCCCTATGGGTACGGAACTTATCTATCAGCCTCTGCTCGGCCACTTTTTGCTGCTTCTGGATTAGTGGTGCTGGAAGAGCACAGCAGTTCAGGCAGCATTCAAGGAGCAGCAAAATCGACATTTCGGGCAAAAGCCCTTCACCAGGAATAAAGACAGTGAGGCTGAAGCGTGGAGAGATAAGCCTAGAGGAGGGTGGGGGTGGGGAGAAAGTAGCATAGAGTACAATGGGTGAGTGGGGGAGGAGATGAAGGTGATAGGTCAGGGAGGAGAGGGTAGAGTGGATAGGCTGAAAAGGAGATAGGCAGGTAGGACAAGTCCGGACAAGTCATGGGGACAGTGCTGAGCTGGAAGTTTGGAACTAGGGTGAGGTGGCGGAAGGGGAAATGAGGAAACTGTTGAAGTCCACATTGATGCCCTGGGGTTGAACTGTTCCAAGGCAGAAGATGAGGCATTCTTCCTCCAGGCGTCTGGTGGTGAGGGAGCGGCGGTGAAGGAGGCCCAGGACCTTCACGTCCTCGGCAGAGTGGGAGGGGGAGTTGAAATGTTGGGCCACAGGGCAGTTTGGTTGATTGGTGCGGGTGTCCCAGAGATGTACCCTAAAGCGCTCTGCTAGGAGGCGTCCAGTCTCCCTAATGTAGAGGAGACCACATCAGGAGCAACGGATACAATAAATGATATTAGTGGATGTGTAAGTAAAACTTTGATGGATGTGGAAGGCTCCTTTAGGGCCTTGGATAGAGGTGAGGGAGGAGGTGTGGGCACAGGTTTTACAGTTCCTGCGGTGGCAGGGGAAAGTGCCAGGATGGGAGGGTGGGTTGTAGGGGGGTGTGGACCTGACCAGGTAGTCACGGAGGGAACGGTCTTTGCAGAAGGCAGAAAAGGGTGGGGAGGGAAATATATTCCTGGTGGTGGGGGTCTGTTTGGAAGTGGTGGAAATGTCGACGGATGATTTGGTTTATGTGAAGGTTGGTAGGGTGGAAGGTGAGCACCAGGGGCGTTCTGTCCTTGTTACGGTTGGAGGGGTGGGGTCTGAGGGCGGAGGTGCGTGATGTGGACGAGATGCGTTGGAGGGCATCTTTAACCACGTGGAAGGGAAATTGCGGTCTCTAAAGAAGGAGGCCATCTGGTGTATTCTGTGGTGGAACTGGTCCTCCTGGGAGCAGATATGGCGGAGGCGGAGGAATTGGGAATACGGGATGGCATTTTTGCAAGGGGTAGGGTGGGAAAAGGTGTAATCCAGGTAGCTGTGGGAGTCGGTGGGTTTGTAAAAAATGTCAGTGTCAAGTCGGTCGTCATTAATGGAGATGGAGAGGTCCAGGAAGGGGAGGGAGGTGTCAGAGATGGTCCAGGTAAATTTAAGTTCAGGGTGGTATGTGTTGGTAAAGTTGATGAATTGCTCAACCTCCTCGCGGGAGCACGAGGTGGCTCTCAACCTCCTCGCGGGAGCACTGCCTGTCGTGAAGTTTGCCTTGGAGGATGGTCAATCGAGGTTGAATGTCCTGTACCGCTGAAGTGTTCCCCAACTGGGAGGGAACACTCCTGTCTGTTGATTATTGTGCAGTGCCCATTCATCCATAGTCTTTGCTCAGTTTCGCCAATGTACCATGCCTCAGGGCATCCTTGCCTGCAACGTATAAGATAGACAACATTGGCTGAGTCACGTGAGTACCTGCCATGTACATGGTAGGAGGTGTCGCCATGTCCACACTCTGACAGGTCTTGCAGCGCCCACCATGACAGGGTTGTATGGAGTTGCCCTGAAAGCCAGGCAGCTTGCTACGAACAATGATCTGTTCGAGGTTTGGCAGTTGTTTAAAGGCATTACACTCACTACATAAAGTTATAACGTCAAGGCTGCTTTTATATGGAATGTATATTCTGTCATTTGTATATGTGCATGTGTGTGTTTCTAGTTTAGTTGGAAAGGATGTTAAATATGTTCATCCCAGAATGGAGCTTTAGTTATTATCTTAATTTAGTTTTGAATTGCTGAGTGTGGCAGTTGTGCCTAGAATAATCCAGATGTAAATAAACTTGTAGTCATGGTAACTCTGACTGGTACCAACAATTCTGTTTTCAAGGTGGAAGTGGACTGCAGACCTTCATCCAGCAATTGCCACATTTCTATGATTATGTCAGGTGTGGTGAGGTGTCATAGAGAACAACTCATTTAGGTTTGAGGTTGAAATGTTCTAAAAAATTGAAAGATTTTGGTATGGATTTGTACATAGGGAAGAGATACCAATTATGATGCATTATGCTAACAGCCTTTCACCTCCCTATTCTTGTTTTTTATTTAAGAAAAGGGACAAAGGAAGTCAAAGTGAAAAATCTACTGTCATTGTGCAATGTTCCACTGTCTGCAAATGATTTGATTGATTCTATTGAGCAGTGAATAATGAAAAGAAATGTACAAGCAAATCTTCAACAAGGAAATAGCTTCTTCAGAGTTATATTCATCTATTGCCCACCACACCCAACTTGTATTGCCACTTACATTTTATTGCAATAATTTGGACAGGGTTTGGGGTCGCCGTTGTTGAAGATGACAGTGGGAAAAATGAATCAAACATTCATTGATCTCTATTAAACCTTAATAAATGGCTTACCATTGAGCCATGCCATTGGCTGTTACACCTCCCAGTTAAAGTTTAGTTATTTTTGTTGGGAGTTTGAGGAAGCATCAAGCACTAAACTTAATTTCCTCCTTCAAACAGGCAATCATTCAGAAGGAAACACAGACCCGTGTGTCCATTTAATTACCCTTGTCAGCTCTCATTTACAAAGTAATCTTTAGTTGTCAAATCATGTAGCTGTTCAATCCTATTTTAAGCAATGTGACTTCAACTTTCGTAAATCAATAGAAGTAGCTTTGACCTTGTTCAATTTTGAATACAACGTACTTAAAGCCATAATTTATACTGTAGATATTTATCATTATAAAAGGATAATAAATTGATCAAAAGCTTAATTTGAGATCCTTCATAAATCTCAATACCTGAGAAAATCTACATGCTAGTATAAAGTCTCCATAGTCTTACTAGACCAAAGGGCTCTTATCTCATTAGAGTCGGTAAATGGTAGCAGTTTGACCTGAGGGTCACCACACTTCATGCAAGGGAGAGTTTGAGAAGGAAAATCTTTCATTGCAATCTCAGCTGGTGTAGGGGTTGAATTCATATTGCATTGCAAACCAGCAGTCCAGCCAACTGAGCTAAGCTGGCCCTTCAGTGACGTCTCAAAATTTAATTTGAAGAGAAATGCATGGTGACTTGGTGGTTAGCACTGCTGCCTCACAGCACGAGGGACCTGGATTCAATTCTGGACTCAGGCAACTGTGTGGAATTTGCACATTCTCCTTGTGTTTGCTTGGGTTTCCTCCCATAGCTCAAAGATGTGCAGGGTAAGTCATTTGGCCACACTAAATTGCCTACTGTCCAGTGATATCTGGATTAGTTATGGGAAATGCAGGGTTACAGGGATGTTGTCGGGGGGTGAGTCTGGGTGGAATGGTCTTCAGAGAGTTGGTGTGGACTTATTGGGCTGAATGGCCTGTTTCCACACTGTAGTGATTCTATGGAAAAATTCTTAGATTAATAACAAAAACACGAATGAAACATAATTCAACTGTGTCTGCTTTTTACAATTTAAATTCATGTTACATAGTGCTACCAGTATTGTCTTCTTTACCATTAGAAATTATGAACAGATCTAGAACCAAATAGGACAGAATAAACAAAGTTGCTCTTCCATCAAGAGCGTGTTGTGCTCCTCTTCTCACACTCCTTATTAGAAAATGTTCATGGAAGTCACTTGATGGTCGATTCTCTTTGTCTCATTCCACATGTTAGTTTATAAGTTTTAATTTCCATTTCAATATACCGCCACCAATATGTTTTTGCCTATTTTCCCATCTGCTTCATTCTGTCTTGCAGAAAATGTGATAAATTCTCCAAAGATATGGATTCTGCCAGAAACACAAGGAAAAAAATAAATTAGTTTCCCATTGGTTTGAACCCTAGAGAAATAGATGTCCCTGAAATTATATCACAGAAGGTAAGATAAACAGAACCAATGTGATAGTAAAGAAGACCTTTAAGGAATACATTAAAGTTTTGTACACTAGTGCGCCACAGCAGAATTTCTGATTTTTGTGTTTGTACCTATTAGCTATTTTTCAGTCAGTAGTACTGAGTGAAAAAAACTCAAATCCCACTCCAGAGACTTTAGCATAAAATCTAGCCTGATTCACCTGTTCAGTGCTGAGGCAGTATTTCATTGACACATCTTTGAGATGTGATCTTAAAACAAAACCCAAAATGATCTCTCAGGTAGATGCAAGGATCCATGACACTGCATGAAAAAGAGCAGGAAAATTGTCATAATGTCCTGATATCACCACAACAGATTACCCTGGAGCACATCATATTACTTGATGGGATCTTGTGTAAATTGACAACTATGTTTCTGATAATGGAACAATGATTACATTTAAAAGAAAGCCCATGTGATTGTACATAAAGTGCATTGTGATATCCAGAGATTGTGCAAGGTAGTCTATAAATGGAAGTCTTTCTTTTAAGTATTTGATAGATATTTCCACATTTCAACAGTGACCTTGAGGAAACTTATACAGTGTTCCTCACTTAAGAATTCTTCACTGGCAAGCATTTCATGAAGAATTGTAGATTTAAACAATATTCTGAGGTCTGTCCTGCTATCTGTGAGATTTAATAGGAACTATCCAGTTCCTAACTAAATTTCTACATGAAATACAGCACACTAAAAGGTAGATAGTTGTATCTGTAAGTAAACTACTTCAATTCAACATTTTTAAAGATAGTATCCACACTGTCCTTTAAAAAGACTTATTTATTTCCTTTTCTATTTAGAATTAAAGCAGGCTATGTAATGTGTACAGCATAGAAACAGTGTTAATGCAGCCTATCATTGCGATGAATGCAAAAATATCACAGAGTTGGTGTATATGCCATGTTCTAGCAGCATGAAGACATTCCTCTGAATATTTTGATGCATTGCTGAAAATATTTAAACTTGTCTCAAAGATTAACAGTGGCACAATATATTCTAATCACAATAACTTTGACAATCTCTTCAGGCTGGTAGAATAACAGTTGAGACTTGCTACTTTTGGTATGTGGTTCCATGATGAAACATTCTGTTAATTTTCTCTGCATCATTTGTCATCTCCATTTCATCTTTAGAAGAGGCTGCATTCATATGAGGTGAGCAGAAACATCAAAATTAATTGCATACAAAATTATTGTTTTGCTGCCTTTATATTATGAATTATTTCTGTAAATTTACATGCAAAAGGTTCAAAAATGCATTTGCAGTGCAGAGTGCAATTTTGCCATTTCAGTAGTTACTTGGAAACTCAACAGCAGCTGGGTAAGAGAAATTACCAGCACCCCTCCAAACATGTAGCAGAAATTACGGTGTAATTTTAGTGTAATGGCTTTATATCAATGAGTTAATTACTTTAAACAAAATCCACAAATTTTCCCCAGCCCAGGAAATTTATAATTAAAGAAACACTTTTGTATATGTTATTATTATATTTGTTACAAAGCTACAACATAGACTTTGAATTATTTATATGGGAGAGAGAAAGTTGTGTGTGCATTCTTTGTTTACACATTTCTAACTTTAACTACCAATGAATCTTCTTTGGTATTTCTTACAGCGAAGCGATCAATATAACACAAGCCATTGCACAATGTAACACATAATGTATTGAAGCAAACTCGTGAATTCTCTTTGGTAGGTATGATATGCAAAGCCTATTGTGATCAAAAAGGATTCTGAGGCTAATGCCTAATATGGCTGCTTTAAAAGATGGTAGCAATCACCATAGAAACTAGCATTGACAGCACTAACAGTGACAGCCACTGATATTTCCACAGTTCTCATTTGCAGAAAGTTACCTCAAAGTACTTTATATTAAGGAGGATTAAGCAGTGAATGCTATGGTAGTACAGTTAAGAGAAAACGGAGAGAACTGGGGGAGAGACAAAGTCATGATTGGGTAGATATCCAGGTACTCATGCTACAAAGGTAGGTCATTTTGGATCAGCATTCTTGTGCTTTCTCTGAATGCTATCCACTTAGTCAAACTCCACTATTCTGTAATTTTTAGATTAGATTAGATTACTTACAGTGTGGAAACAGGCCCTTCGGCCCAACAAGTCCACACCGCCCCGCCGAAGCGCAACCCACCCATACCCCTACATTTACCCCTTCCTAACACTACGGGCAATTTAGCATGGCCAATTCACCTGACCTGCACATCTTTGGACTGTGGGAGGAAACCGGAGCACCCGGAGGAAACCCACGCAGACACGGGGAGAACGTGCAAACTCCACACAGTTAGTCGCCTGAGGCGGGAATTGAACCCGGATCTCTGGCGCTGTGAGGCAGCAGTGCTAACCACTGTGCCACCATGCCGCCATGCTTTTAAAAATACTGATATGTAGTCTGTTTTCACTACTATTAATGCATTCAATGTGCTAACAACCCTCTGTGCATGATAAATAAACTCTCTTCTGATTATCTTGTGATAATCTTGCATTCAATGAACTTTCATGGGCAATTTCCCAACTAGTGAAATGTGTGCCCAATTTTTCTTACCATAATCATATATAAAGTTAAATTCCACTATGAAATCTCCTATGTTTCCTTTATTCTAATAAACAGACCAATGTTTCTATAATTTCTCCTCATAAATAGACCCTCTTATAACTGATAATTATGTTGTTCAACTCTTCTGCAATCTCTACAGGGATTCAACATTTTTTTCTAAAATAAACCATCCAAAACTGGAATTAATATTCTATTTGCTGTTAAACCAATAATTTGTGCAGGTTTGACAATGCATCATTTGTACTTGGCATAAATATTCAAAGAAGCAACGATTCCACTGACTTATTTTTGTATATTTGTGTATCTGAACACTACGTGTCTCTGGCCTTTGATTCTTTTTAAAAGATTTATCACTTATTGTAAATGACTCATTCAACCACCTGTTACACTAGCTGTTAGACTTTAAAATTTCACCTGACATATATATATCCAATTTATCTTTATTCTTCAAAAGAAATGAACACTGTCTTTACAGTTAACCATTTGCCAGATCTTCTATATGTTTTGATTTTGTACTCCTGATAGCTAAGTCCAAAATAAATATATTTACTGGAAGAAACAATTATTGCAGTACTGTTTCCTGGTGGATACAAATGTTTACTGCATTGAAATGTGTTCATTTGGTGTCCTAACTTTCACCTGTACAGGAATCATCTTGCTCCAAATTGAGAGCTGTGCCACATATGTACACCTTGAGTGTGAGCCGTGATTGTTGCAATTTTGGATAGGTGAAACGTTTAGGCACTGGGAACTTCTGTCAGAGAATTGCAGAGTCGGTAGATGGTAAAGTTGTGATTGACACCAGCAGTATCAAAAAACTCGACCTAATGCTTTTGTTTAACCATGAAAACAGAATCTTTAACTATGGAGAGATGAGCATACATTTTGCAGCATTAAGGACTAGAACTGTGCTATTTGAAGGGTTAATCAACTACTTTCAGACTAACTGCATATCTACCAATGCACCAAGCAATTCTTTGTGGAAGTCTTTCTTTCTCTGTACTTTACTGATTGTAGAGGTGTTTAGGTTATCCTGAAGTCATGAATAACGCTACATGGTCTTTTTCTCTATTTGGTAAATCATCCAACGGAAGTCTGCATTCTTCACCCTCTACAGCGGAACTCCTCTGTGATCTTGCACTCTGGACAGCTGATACATGCATGTATGTGCCCTCTGCTTTTCCCCTTACTCACCCCTGGTAACTCACCATTTGCTGATCTCACCTCTATAGTAGCTCTACAATATATAAAGCACTAATATTTGAGTTGGTGTCTGTAAGCGTAGATCTGGTATTTCTTCATCTATTGAATAATCTTGCTCATGCTCTTCTGAGTATTCATTGGATGGTAAGTTGGAGGTTGACAACTATCTGAAAGCAAGCATGACAAAGGAGTGGATTGGTTTGAGGGAAAGAGTGAAAGAGCAGCAAGAAGTTAATGGCTGTATCATCTGCTTCTCGTACTGCATCTCAAAATATAGGCTAAGAGTGCATTTGAAAAGATGCAAAAGGTGGGGGCATTTGTCAGTCAGCATGGTTTCCGCAATGTTGATTGCATAGGTCTCGAGTGATAAAAGCACTAATCATGAAGAACTATTCCCTCCAATGAGCTCAGGAGATACAGCAGTAGCTGTCTATCACAGGATCTATGCTGCTTCCTTCTGTAATGCATCATCTTATCTTACATGAGAGACAAGAGTGTCAGTGCGCGTGTAGCTCTCAAACTAGAAATGGCTCTTCTATTGAACAAAATGTAGTTTATTGCATGTTAGCCACAAGCTAAAGTTTGCATTGATAGGATAAACCTTGTTACAGAGACAGTGTGGAATAATGGATGTTAGGTCTTACTCATTCATGATTCTAAGCTGCTCTCCCCACAGATCCATATGATGTCATCGTAGTGAAGAATATGGAGGCAACATTATGTACTCCTACTCAAGAGTGATTATTCCTAATTCTGAAATATATTTAGGTTTTTCTACTACTGGTGAGCAATAACAACCTCTACAATTACTTATTGTATATTAACCTGTTCAGCTTCTGCTTTATTATCTACTTCGGAAATTATTCTGTATCTTCAGAAACATTTTTTCACGCTGTCCAATTCTGTTTTTTTTAATTGGCTTATCTCTAAACTTAACTCGGCCTGGAAATATTATTTATTATTTTATGTCATGATGTTACTATTATTTCTGATGACAAATCTTCTCATTATGATTGCTTATTTTCCTCACTTAAAAGGGCTTTTATTTTGTGTACTAGCTGTGTTACTGCTTTGTGCTGCTATACTGAAGGGCTCTCCCTCATATTGAGTCGAATTGAATGACTCCCACCTTTCTCATGGGTTCACTGGATGAATGACACTGTTTGTGGCCTGAATAAATTATTCCCATTTCTTTAGTGGCTTTTTCTGAATGAATTCTGCTGCCTGCACCTTTAATAAACAGTTTTGCTTTTATCATGGTTTTACAAAATGCTTTTTAAAATTTTAGAAAGTGTATTCCATTTTCTGAAGGGATCTTTCTGCATGACTCCTACCTCAGCTCTCATTATTATCTCCAAATTTTCCTGAATAATTTCTGGTCTCTGCAATTTAACTAAATTTAATACCTTTAATACGATTCCAAGGGTGGAACTCCTGACTTTTGTGGTCATAATAAAGCCTCTTAACTTTCTTCTTCCATTAGAAGATTTCTTAGGTTTATAACAGCACCTTTGTTGCTTTAATTCTGGCTTTACAACTTCCCAGCTCTTTTAAATTACTTTTATGGTCCTAGATTTCCTTTACTATAGCTGTGCTTCATAGTGCTCGCACACTACTGGGACGATGTTTAATCTGACTTGTAAACTCTTTCCTTATTTTTCACATTGTCAGCTGTAATACTGGATTCTTTTTCAAAGCTTGCCCTTGCCCACCATTATTAATGTATAACTTTACTCAAGGTTCCTAATATGTCTGTTTATTCTCTGGCTGTCATGATTTGGAGGTGCCGGTGTTGAACTGAGGTGGACAAAGTTAAAAATCACACATCAGGTTATAGTCCAACAGGTTTATTTGGAAGCACTAGCTTTCAGAGCACTGCTCCTTCATCAGGTGGTTGTGAGGAGTTGTTCTCCGAAAGCTAATGCTTCCAAATAAACCTGTTGGACTATAACCTGGTGTTGTGTGATTTTTAACTTTATTCACTGGCTGAACTTCTTGGTACTGCACCTATGGACCGCTGATAAGTGTTACAGTCTTGGAGTAACTAATTATTCTTCTCAATAGAGTTTCTAACTCTTGGGCTGCAGCATGCCTGTTAAAAAGGCTGAAATGATCTTTTCATTGATCGTAGATTCTTCTTTGTTGAATCCTGCCACAATAGGCTTCTTCTGTAAAGTTCTTTAATGATCAGCTGTTTGCTTCTCCTCTTGTCGTCATGAGAAGATGACTTAAAATTAAGACCGAAGTTGCTGAAAAATCTTCAACTTCCACTGCTGCCTGCATGTTGTACATGCAGCAAGTCTGCATTATAGAATCATGCAATACAGAAGAAGCTCTTCGGTCCATCAAATCTGTAACACCAAAAATATCCAACTGCTTACACTGGCCCCTTGAACGTATGCCACTCCAAGAGCTCATCCAAGTACGTTTAAAAGTTGTGAGGTTTCCCACCTCAATTATCCTCCCAGACATTCCAGACTCCCAACACCCTTTGGGGAAAAAAGGCTATTCCTTAAATCCACTCTAAACCTTCTGCCTTTCACTTTAAAATTATGACCTTTTGTTATTGAGTAAGGGAAACAGCTACTTTCTGTTCACCCTGTCCATGCCTGTCAATCTTATACACCTCTATCAGTTCCCTCCTCAATATTCTCTGCTCCAAACAAAACAACTTGAGCTTATCGAGCCTCACCATGTTGCCACCATCATCTTTTATGGCGGGGATTTACATGGCCTACCATAGTAAAAACCATTTGCTGGTCTGATGTCTTATATTGAACATGTAACAGTATTTTAACAACTAATTACAGTTTGTACTGACATGATTAAAAATTATGTTAGTCTGACCTCTCGAAATGTGAAGTTAGTCTCCCCTCAAGCCAACATGACATGAACACAGTGGAATATGCTTATGACACTTCTCAGTATTAACCCTTCCAAGCTCTTTCAGATACATTCACGACACCGATGAATGAGTGATAATGGTGTGGTGTATTGAGCATTGAGTGACAATGGTGGCACAGTGTGAAGAATGTGGCATTTGAAACACTGATCTGGAACATTCCAATGATGTTAATGAACTTTGTCCAGCGTTAAAGCCAAGTTCAAAGGGTCAGACACTTCATTGAGCTGAAATGCTATTTGTCACCATTCTTTTCAAAATATATGTTGGAGGGCTTCCTGCCCCCTGCAGCAACATGGTCTCAGCCGTCCTCTCCACCTCCATTATTGAGGCCTCCAGTACTGCACCAGAAAATCAGGGCACTCTCTCTCTGGCCTGTTGCTCCATTGTTTCTCTTTCCTAGTTGTGTAAAGCTCTTTCAGAAACAGTTCCAATAGCTGCCACAGTATAACCTTTTAACAGGTGCAAGTTGTGATGTCCAGACTAGTTTTAACTTTTGTTAGTTTGGTATGAGCATAAACTTGCTGCCCTTCACACACCTGTAACGGAGATGATTGGCGCATCAAGTTTGTGTGTTGCTCACATCACTTGTTCAGGAAAGGGCTAATAATACATCATGATCTCTGTGCCTGAAAACAGACTTTATCTAATTTTGGTCGCAGGAACAAAAGTCTTATGCTGCATTTTATCGAAAGCTTTGTGAAAATTTACTTCGACAACATTCATCATGTATCCTTTACTGATGAATTCAATTATTTTCTTAAACATGTCTATGGAATGTTAGAAATTACTTGTGTTTTATCATGTTAAATTTATCTTTGATATTTTTATAGGTGGGTATTAGAATCATAGACATCCCACAGTGTAGCAACAGGTCATTCGGCCCATCAAGTCCACACTGACCCCCCAAAGAGCATTCCACACCGACCACACCTTCCCTCCCCCACTCTATCCCTGTAACCCTGCACTTCTCATGGCTAATCCACCCTAACCTGCACATTTTGGACTGTGGGAGGAAAGCAGACCACTCTGAGGAAACCCATGCAGACACTGGGACAATGTGCAAACCTCACAGACAGTATCCTTAAGGTGGTATCAAACCTGTGTCCCTGATGCTGAGGCAGCATGCTAACCACTGAGCCACCTTGCTGCTTATTATCCAGTATAATGTTCTTGAGATACTTTCCTTTGACCAATATTAGGCTGAGCAGACTATATTTGCCAGTTGAACTTTTTTCTCTCTTTCCAACAGAAGTACTCTTTCAATAAGCTACCTTAAACTCGTTCTCCGAGGGTGTTTAAAAGAATACAATCAACAGCTCATATTTCCTGTCTGATATCTATGAGATGTCAATGCTTTCTTCCCCAACGTGAAATTGCATTGCTTTCTCAGTATTGTTTCCTTATCTAATTACAGGTATTACATCTAATTGCCTTGATGCCTCTTATTTTATCCTTTCATTACCTCTGTCATGTAAATCAAGAAAAATACTCATTTAAGATCATGTCATTCCTTTATCTTCAGTTTTAATTTTCCTCTTTAGCTCATGTTAACAGTGTTATCTGGTGAATAAGGAGTTAATAAAAATTGTTCAGTGAAATAACACAATATAACCAAGATGTAAACAGGTCATATATGCGATTTTACATACAAGGATGTGAATATGGACTGATTATAATATGAAAAGACGGAGGCAAGGAGAAGTCCAGTTATAGAGGATGGTAGGCGTAAAAGGGCTCAACTCATGGAATGTGGGTTGAAATCATTGAATTGTTTTGAAAGTGGGCATGAGAATTCTAATGTTAATTCACGAGGGTAAAAACAAACAGAGGTTTGAAAGTTAAGAGGACAGTGATTACATTTTCAAAGTAATTAATTGGTTGCAAAGTGTTTAGTGACATTGAGGCTTTGATAAAGTACTCATGTGATGAATGCGATGTATTCTTATCCATGTTTTAATTTAAAGGCTATCAATTTGTCAACTGGAAATTGATACTAACTTCCATACAAATTTGAAAAGCTTTTTTTGAAAAATGTTTGTCAAACTATTTTTTGACTTCTTGTTTGTCATTATTGATTTCATCTTAGAGGGAGACAACTGAGTTCATGATTTCATTGTTTACATTTACAATTCTAAAAAATGATTCCATAAAGTTTTAATTCTGAATTTTTGCTTATAATTTCACAATCTCAGACTGTAATATCTTACCACTTGCCACTGTTACCAAATTATTAATTGTTCCACGTGGTTTCTAAACTCCACAATTTTCCCTCTACTCAGTGCTGCTGCCATATCTTAAAACTTTCAGTCATTCTAGCTTTGCTTGGCTTCCAAGAACTTCTCTCATCTCATAGTTGGAAAATTTCCACGCCTACCCTTCACATCTGACTTGTAAACAATACCTTGAGTTCTTCGTGTCCTTACTGCATAACCTCAATATTTCCTTCCACTCCCCAGTCCTATTATATCCTGCACCTCATGGTTGCTAGCATGAGATTAGATACTCTTTATATCTATTATTAGTTCATCTCTTGCAGTGTATCAAGGAACATTGATTATCTGGCAATCGATTATCTGAATCTTTATTATCTGGCAAACCACAAGGTCCTGACGCTTGGCTAAACAATGCTATCTGGCATTCGATTATCTGGAATTTGATTAACCAAATGAAATACTGCCTGCCAGACAATTGAGGTTCCTCCGTATACAGTAATCTGGAAAATATGATCCTTCTCTCTTTCACTTTCCGGCTGTCATCATATTTCTTTTTCTGTCTCTGTCCTTCAACTCCTATTCTCTTCGTTGGCCTCTTTAAAACATCCAAGAGGATGTGCACACACTCATTCCAGACTGAAGTACACCATCTGCTCATTTGATTGTGGCTTATCCTCAGTGATATATTCAAATAAAAGTCTTATATTTGTGTATTGCTGAAAAAGATAAATCCGCATTTTGTTGAAGCTTTTTATCTTGCACTCAGCAAGATAACTTGTAAGAAATACCAAAGTAAAGGGAAAACAACATTAATGAGAGGCAAATACTAACTGCTGGCAAGTGGACTCTGTTAGAAGATTGAGGATGCATCAATTAATGCCAACCGACAGTCAACTCCCATACTTTGTTTAAGTTTTAAACCAGATGGGTTGAATCCAATTAGTAAAAACATTGCCCTGAGAAATGAACCATAGAATGGCTGTCATCAATTTTGTCACATTGACACAGATGCAGTGCATGTAAATATTCTTCCGTCTGCAAAAAACACCCAAAATACCTGTGCATTAATATACATCCTTCCAGTAAATTCAGGTATGCCATAGTACGATTTTGACTGTCAATTCTAAATGGGTTACCCGCATGATTTTTTGCACATTGTCAGTATTATGTTGTCAATGTTGTCCATTCACTGAATCACATTTAATGATGGACACTATTTTGTGAGTTTTGCAAACTTGACCTGGTTAGTTACAGTCAGGACCGCGCTTGTTACAGACAACCATAAGGACATGTGTGATACAATCGACCAGCTTTTGGGATGCACGCTCTACATACCTAGCAGCGTTGAAGTTCATAAACCACGTTATTCACTTCAGGGCTAGGCAGAGGAATATTTTCATTCAAAGTTTTGAGCAAAATGTGAAGCTAGCTGTTTCACACTACTACTAGGAGAAAGTGAGCCTGGCCGAAACATCGACTCTCCTGCTCCTTGAATGCTGCCTAACCTGCAGCATGTGTATGGGAGTTAGTATCAATTTCCAGTCGACAAATTGGATAAAACATGGATAAAAATACATCACATTTATCACAGTAGTACTTTATGAAAGCCTCAATGTCACTAAGCACTTTGCAACCAATTAATAACTTTGAAAATATAATCAGTGTTTTCTTAAAACTCTCAAACATCTGTTTGTTCTTTACTTTTGTGAATTAATGTTAGAATTCTCATCCCCACTTTCAAAACGATTCAATGATTTCAATGCACATTACATGAGTCAAGATCTTTTACACCTGCCATCCTCTATAACTGGACTTCTCCTTGACTTTCCAGCGCTGCACTTTTTGACTCACGCTACTGCTATGCTGCAGTGACATACATGGTGTTCACTACTAAAAGGATGCTGCTGTCAAACCAAACAATCCCAAATTTTACCTATCTAACAGGGACTGATACATCCTGGAAATTGAATACCCTGCACTTATTCACGTTGTGCAATATCCATCCAACTAACACAGAGTCCAGTTTTGGGTAATGATATTCATTCCATGACCATGGTTTGGAGACTATCTAGACAAAACTTTAATTAAGCTATTAAAATACACAAAAGCAAGGTCATTAGATAAGTTCAATCATGTTATTATAAAACACATATTCTACATTCTTAGTCATAATCTTATGTGAATAATTTAAATCACTGAGGCAAGTGGTGGAAGATTTATTTTTCAGATTTGTAATGAGTGAGTTGTGGGGTAAAGATTAGAAAACGTTTCCCAGAGGTATGGTAAACAATCCTGATTGGCTTCCTGTAAAACTTCACAGTTTACAATTCAAATACCTCACACTCAGGATCACTTTTCTTTCAGTTAACAATAATACTCATTTTGAAGCCTTGCATTGCAACAAATAATGGTGCATTAAGCAGGTAAATTTTAATATTCAAATGTGCATATGAATTCAATTTGCAATCTTTGTAAAAAATTTTAAATGTAGTGGCTTGTGGTAATTCATTCCCTCCTGTTTGCATTAATTTGCGCTTTCAATAATATTATCTACTGTATGTAATTGCTCCATTAGTGGTACTATTGCATTTTCTCTCTCCATTGCTACGATCTCCCAGAGGTTGGCTGTTTCCTTTCCCAGTTCAATCCCTAGAGACCAAAGCTACAGGTATCTCCTCCTAACTTATTTCATGTACAACCAATGTCTGCAACTTAGATTGACCTTAATGCATCTGGCTATCTGAATGCAAAATAAATAATTAAATGTTATTCTCTTAGAAAAAACAAATTACATGTTCCAAACTTCACTGCTTACACATCTGAACAACTCCTTAGCTATTTTGCTCTTGTATTGTCTATGCTGCCCATTTCTAATCAATTGAAGCAATTTTTACTTCACACGAATCCCTTTTTTTTATATCCACATTTCAATCAATAATCAGACACGTTCTTTCTGCTTTATGGAAAATAAATAAATGACTCTTCATCGGAAGAAGATGAGGCCATTCTGCATCTGTTCTGACAATCTCTTTCTGTGAAAACATGGCGATAAAACATGACTTGAGCCCCAGGGACAATTTGTTCAGGAACAAAGAAAGCTAACAGGAGATATCATGGAGGACATTAAAAAATACAGAGACTATGACAGAGAGTTGGTAAAGAATAATCAGTTCAATTCTTTCTCTTAACATGAAGCATTTGCAAGTTGATCATGACAAAATAGGCTTTGGGAGTGACGAGTGTGGGATCTGAACTTCCAACATTCCAACCACAGACCATCTTGTGCAGGACCCCGACATTTGATTTTAGGTCAGAAATATTGTTGCTTTGTGCATTTTTTGTACAGTAGTTGAAATTTGCAGCTTGGCAATATGACAACACTTTTAATGTTATCTGTCATTTTTCTGAGAAGAAACATACATATTTCAATGCCTGCAGTGACTGGCTTTTTAAAAAGCTGTGCACATTTATTTTGTTCAAAGCAACTAAATCTTCATTTAGTGCTACTTCTTAATCAACATGATTCAGAGATTCCTTGATTATTCAGCTAAGACTATATGATATCATCAGTATCCAGTATTAACCCTTTCAAACCTTTACAACATTTACTCCCAAGCATGTTGTCCATAGTTAACATTTATCTACTTTTGCTTTTACCACTTCCACATCTTCCTGAGTCTCTGACTTCACAAATTCCAAGAGTCTGGAAATCACAATTCTTGTAGTTTGCATTCTCTCTGGAATTGGAAGGTTGGTTAGGTCTTTGGCTTGAGCATTGTTGACATTGATTCCGATCAATTGTAATTTGTTCCTCCAAAGGAGGGTCATTTTTTAAACTCTTGAAGATCATCCTTGGTGAATGTTGTTCTGGCATTACCTTACTTGGATGCCTCTTATGCTGCTGAATTGTCTGCGCAGAGGAAACTTCCCATGCAAGCTCATACAATGCCCTTTGTCATCATCTGTGGGACCTTTAATGATGTCCTGAATATTTGTCATGGAAAATGGCTGCTCTGTTTAAACAAATGCTTTCACCTAGATTTTCAAGATGTTGATCTGGCTTCCATGGAGTCACAGGCAGCTCCTTTCCATTTTATTCAAGCAAATCTTTATTCTCAGTTTGCTCTTACATTCTGAGTTAAGGTATGTAACATCTTTAATTCAACTGACGAGTTGGTGAGATGTTTTCATTTACCCCCTGTAGACTCCTTCCTGGTGAGTTTAACATTTTCACATCCTCAGTCATGGTACTATAGTTTTGCTGTTTATTTAGAATTACCTCTGTCATCTGCACTGAACAATCTTTTGATTTGGTCTCCATATTTAAAGAAGGATGTAAATGCAAAGGAGGCAGTTCAGTGGATTTATTTTATTTGTTCAATGGATATGGGCATGTCTAGCTAGATCAACATTGATTGCCTATCCATAATTACCCTGAAGAAGGTGGTGGTGCATTGCCTTGGCTCCATAGTGCTGTTAAGATAGGAATTCCAGGATTTCGACCCAGCTACATGAAGAAACAATGACATTGGTCCAATGAAAGGTAGAGTGTAATTTGCATTGTCTGCGCTTGCCTGTGTTTGGGATAGAGAGTGCGGATGATCAAGTTAGTGAATGGAGTGACAATCAAGTTGACTGGTTTGACCTGAATGATGGCAAGCTTCTGGCAAGGAGTGTTGTTTGACCTGTAATTATCAATGGAGATATTTCATCACACTCCTGATTTGTGCTTTGAAAATGGTGGACAGGTACTGAGGAGACAGGAGATGAGCTGCTTTCAGACTTTAGTCTCAGACCTTACTCAACTGACCTTTTTCTGACCTTGACTAGATTGATATCTAGAAGAAATGGCTTGCCTAATGAGGAAAGATTGGACAGGCTAAATTGAAGATATTGGACCTTCGAAGAGTAAGGGTGATTTGATTTTTAAAAAGTGTATAAAATCTTGAACAGTCTTCACAATATGAAACTGATATTTCCTCTTGTGGATGAGTCCAGAACCTGGAGGGTCAGTTTAAAAATTTGGGGCCACTGAGATTAGGAGGATTTTTTTCACTCAGATTAAGGTGTGACTTTGGGACTCTGCCGCAGATAGCAGTTAAGTTGAGATCACTTTTAAGGCAGAGTTAGCTTCTTCTTAGGCAATGGAATAAAAGGTTATTGGGTTCGATATGAATATTGATTTTGGAACACAAACATATCAGCACATACATCACCATTTGTACACCGACATCAAACAGACACAGTGGTTCAAGAAGAGGACTCACTAACATGTTCTCAACAGCAACTAGTGATGGGTACAGTATTAAATTCTGACTTAACCAATGAAGAAATAAATCCGTAACTGTTCCATTTCTTTAGCCTCAACTGGATTACAGACAAATCCATAACATCCACTTTGGGCAAGTTATCACCCCAGAATAAGTTCAGCTCCTCTGATCAGCACTTTCTGAACAACTCCTACAACTACTGTTCTAGACATTAAATTACGTCCTAAGTGCACTTTGTACATAGAATAGGTATAAACTCTCCACTTATCTCATTTATTAACACTTTGGTTTCCAATGCACTCTCGAGGAAAATTTATGATTTTCTCTTGTGTTTAAGTAGCTCCTCTGTTGCTCAATATAGTTTTAAGGTTATGAGTATCATTTGACAAAAATCCTTTATATCTCTCGTCCACCTAACTCGCCTATCTTACACTCATAGCAGTGTTTATCTTTGGTCTCTCAGTTGTCATGCTACAATTTGATTCATGATGATGTTTTGTGAGTTTCTTTCTCTACTTGGCTCTTATAAACCTGAATAATTTGCATGGGTTTCCAATGCAACTTCCAGAATTCTGAACTGAAATTGTATTTCTTGTGTTTTTTTTTAATCAAAATGAAATACTTGAAGTTCCATTGTCTTTTTTTTATAATTTCCTTTTCTACTTTAGGCTGTCTTAGCTCTTTGCAGATCTGGCAGCATATTTGAATGTAATAATTTGAGTCAAGTATGACACTTATTCTGAAGTACACACTGTGTGCATTATTCTTGTGTTCTTGAATGTAATACAGGTGAGGTATGTGGTCTCTGTTGACTTGAAGATCACTGGTGTTTATTTACAGCTGTACTACTCTGTGCAGTATAGAGTAATCTCCAGACATAGCCTGTGCCGTGAGTGCTACAGTTCTGAGAATCTAAAGCCTGTGTTCCTGATACACATTTTTATTGACTGGCTCACCTATATGTTGAGTTCTTAAAAGGAATATCACTCAACAGTGAATACCCATCAATGTTTATTATATATAAATGCACAAACTCCTCTTTGCTTTACGCAACAATTATTCTGCATCAGGCATAACACATCCGGCCCCAACCTCCCCCCCCTCCCCCTCCCCCCGCCCCTGCTTCTTTGAAAACTCCCTGCTATGCACTTGTCTAATTTCCTTGCAATTTCTGCAGATCCAGCATGTTTCCCATGCATCTTCTCAAAACTTTCAATAAGTCCTGTAATGCGCTCTCAGGTTTCTTATTAACAAGTTGAATTGACTGTCTATCACTTTTGAGTGGTTGCCAGGATCTCCAAGAAGATGCCAAAATTACTCGGAGCTGGGAATGCATTGGGAAACAGATGTGATTTTCTCAGTACAAAATTCATTTGGATTCAACAATTTTTCCACCAAAAGCTAACTATTAATGAACAAGGGTGTGTAATCTTAATGGAATTCTTAAAAATCTTGTCAGACATGTAAATGTAAAACATCACTTCAAATATGTTTTTGTTCTAGGTGAGTCTTTTGATTTGGCATAGAGATTATGATAGTTTAAATTAATGTATTATTATTGCACAGGAAATGGAGATTGATTTTCAAAGATGCTCTTTCTACTTTTATTGATGCAGAACAGACTAGCTAAGTTTAAACTAATGTAATCCTGCACATCCATTTGTTACTGAGTTATTTGGACAACATTTTTAGTTTTCATTTAGTAACTCAAAAAAAAAGAACTAATTCTCCTACTCTCTTCAATAATTGCTCAAGAAATAAAGTTCTGTGGAAGAATGAATCATTAATTCTGCATTTTACTTATGTCCACCAGAAGCCAGATTAGTCAAACATTAATTGTGATTAAGGTTTTTGGAATGATAATGTGTGATAAGATTAATATGCACATAGAAAACATGAGTTAATTAAGGAGACTAACATTGATTCCTGAAAGACGTGTCCTGCCTGAAAAATTGAATAATTGTTTCAGGAAATATTGGACAGTGGAGACAAAGAGCTTTTATTTTTTTTAAATGTTTATGAGACGAGGTCAACACTGAGTAGACTGCATTTATAACTTCCCTAATTGTGTTGAGAAGCTGATGATGGCCATTTACATGAGAGACAAAAGGAGCCAATATCAGGGTCCTGGTAGTAACTTTCAATTCCTCTCCACAGTTGAGATGCTGAAGGACTCGAAAGGGGGTTAATGTGATCCTATTATTAAAAAAAGGGAAGAGGTAGACCAGGAAAAGCAGACAAGTCAGTTGAGTCTGAGTGGCAGGGAAATAATTAGAATATTTGTATATGTGCACTTATATATCAGAAACTTGGATTAATCAGGGATAATCAGCAAGGGAAGCTTGTGCTTGACAAATCTGAGAATTTGTCAAGATGGTAACCAGGTATATTTATGAAGTAATGTCTCGGATGTAGTCTATATGGCCTTTGGATAAGGTCATTGACAGCAGACTAGTTAAGAAAATAAGATACAATGAAATCCAAGGCAGAGTGACACAGCAAATCCTGAGAGGCAGGAAGCGGAGGGTAATGTCAAAGGATGTTTTGTGATTGGATGTCAGTTTCCAATAGGTAGGGGTTCCACAGAGCTCAGTGCTGGGACCCTTACTATTTATGGTGTACATAAATGATTTGGACTTAAATGTGGGTGGTATGAACGAGGGATTTGAGGATGAAAATCGTTAGGGTAGTACATAGTAGCTGTAAAGTGCAGGAGGAAAAGCAATCCACTGTCAGTGTTATATGTGGCACAGATCTGGCCTATTCCCAGAGCCTGTGCCATCACAGTCACCTGGGCCATCTTCCATTTTATATGGAGATCAAAGATGGCCAGGATCCAAAAGGACTCGATGTACAAAGCTCTGGGCAATGGGCGATAAAACACACCAAATGTCACCCTCACCCTGATGGCCACCTTTGTGTGTGGCTGCATCAAACTGCGCGTGGATCCCCTGTACGCAAACACAAAGTGTCACTACGTACTGAGGCTCTAGTTAAAAACAAGGACTGCAGATGCTAGGAACCAGATTCTAAATTAGAGTGGTGCTGGAAAAGCACAGCAGTTCAGGAGCCTCACAGGATGCTGCCTGAACTGCTGTGTTTTTCCAGCACCACTCTAATATAGTACCCCGTACTAAGGTTCTAACTGTCCTTGGTGTTGCGAAGGATGGGCCTGGCCTCGCTGCCTTGGAACGCTTCAAGTCATTGGACCGTTCCGTATCACGTGTCCTTCGTGGAGAAATTTATGAAGAAAAACACCTTTGACCACAAGTCCATCAGGAAGTGGTCAGCACATAGTGTCCTTGAGACCCTTCGGGAAAAGGAGAGGGTGGATCCTGTCGAGCGGTTCCCTGAGCAGACCTCAAAGTCATTTGGCAGAATGCCTCATCACCAGAACTTTCCAACAAGCACCAAGACATGGCTTGGCTGGAGGTGAGAAGGGCTCTGCCTGTGAGATCCTTTATGCACGCCCGGACTCTCTGCCGCACTGCACGCTGCCCTCGAAGTGGCTGTGGAGGGGATGAGATGGTCACACACCTCCTTCCGGACTGTGCCTGCACAAAGTAAGTCTGGAGACAAATGCAGTGGTATTTGCCAAAGTTCGTCCCGAGCAGCTTCGTGACGCGGGACTCCATGCCTACGGCCTGTTTCCCGGGATGCACACACCAAGGCGAACATCAACTGTACCTGGAGGATCATCAACTTGGTGAAAGACGCTCTTTGGTGTATCCGAAACCTGTTGGTCTTCCAGCTGAAGGAGCTGATCCTGACTGAGTGTTGCAGACTGGCACATTCCAAGGTCCACGACTACGTGTTGAGGGATGCGCTGAAGCTTGGGGCAGCTGCCGTCAAGGCGCGGTGGGGCAAGGCCACCGTGTAATGTCTCCCTGACAAAGAACAGTGAGCCCACG
Source organism: Chiloscyllium punctatum (assembly GCF_047496795.1). Lineage (NCBI taxonomy): Eukaryota > Metazoa > Chordata > Chondrichthyes > Orectolobiformes > Hemiscylliidae > Chiloscyllium > Chiloscyllium punctatum. The sequence goes on from NC_092764.1 coordinate 40,573,563, forward strand.
CATTAAGTGGGTTCCACTGACGCCTCAACTAAATATATGGATAGTAAACATACAGACCTGTATATATGAATGATTACTCTGTCTCTGTATGCAAAGAAATGGAATGTTTACGTGTGTATGGCATGACCAATTGTACAGATCATCAAAATATTTTATGAATAAAGTATGTTTTTGAAATAAAAGAAAAAACTCGTCAGTTGGGCAGAGCAGTCAAAAAGTGAATTCAATCAGAAACAAGTGAGATAATGCATTTGTGAAGGTTAACAAAGCAAGAGATTACACTATGAATAGCAGGACCCTGGGAAGTACTGAAGATCAGGTGCACCTGTATGTGCATTTCCACAGATTCTTGAGGGTCGCAAGGCAGGTATAAAAGGTGGTTAATTAGGCTTAGAAAATACCTGCCTCAATTAGCCAAGGCATAGAGTACAAGAGCAGGAATTTTATTCTGGAACTGCATATAACACTGGTCAGCCCACAACTGGAGTACTACCTGCAAACCTTGTCATCATATTACAGGAAGGATGTAACTGCATTTGAGGGATTGCAGCAGCTAAGATCTACCAGTTTGTTCTGGGGAAGAGTCACTGGACCTGAAATGTTAACACTGATTTCTCTCTACAGATGCTGCCAGACCTGCTGATCTTTTCCAGCAATCTCTGGTTGCTGTTTGGGCTGGAGGATCGGAGCAATGAGGGATGATTGGGTAAGCTGTGGTTGTTTTCCTTGAAACAGCGAAGTTGACAGGAGCTCTGATAGAGGTGTACAAGATTATAAAGTGCATAGACAGGATTGATCGGAAGAGACTTTTTCCATGAGTACAGGGATCAATAACCAGGGACATTGATTTATGGTAAGACATAGAAGGATAAGAGGAAATTTGAGGAGAAAGCTTTTCACCCAGAGGGTGGTGGGAGCCTGGAATGAACTGTTTGAAAGTGGTTGACTCAGAAACCCTCATTACATTTGAGCAATATGTAGATATTAATTTATACTTCCATACTGGAAAATGAGATTAGTGTAAAAAAACCTCTGTTGACTGGTGTGGACAATGGCCTGAATAGCTTCCTGTGCTGTAAACGTTTATCAAGTGAGGTACTTTATTTGCCAAAAGACAGAAGAGAAAGTGACTCTTCTCACGGCAAAAGGTGATTGAAAGGAAATTTGTTCTAGTTGGTCAAAATCATGAGGGAATTTAATGAGGAGAATTGTGATTACAGTAATGCTCAATGTTAGTGACTAGAAACTGAAATTGAAGGTAATCTTGTCAAGAATGAAATACAAGATCAGACATTTTTAATGGGATAATTATTAGCATGTTACACCAGAAATAGTAGTAGAAGCAGAATGCTTTGAAGAAGTATCTTGATAAGTACATGAAAAACAAAACAATATAAAAAAGTTTTGGAAAGGCAAAGAGATGGATTACAAACTGTTATATCTTACTGCTGAAAGTGGTAGCCATACTAATTATATATGTAATCTGGAGGCCTCGTTAATTATCTTTTAAAATTAGACCCAGTATGTCACATCCAAAACATGACCAGTGGTGAACATCTAGAGCATGACTATTAGACACAATTTCTCCTTAACTCTTCCTGATGGTGAGCCTCTTATTTTTTTGTTTCACATTACCTGGCCTTCCACATTAACCTGACATAAAGCATAATTTCCTTTTTATTCCTATCTGCTGTTGTCATGGTAAGGGCCTGAAGGAGCTAAATAAGACAAAGAAGTTAAGAAAAGACGCTGACAAGCTTGTGTTAGGAACCAGGAGCTCTGTGTTGCAGTGTTATTGCTGACTGACGAACATCATTGTTGCTGCAAACCTAAGCATCCTAAGCAATTCTATATGTGAAACGGCAAAACAGCTTTGTTTGCACTGTACTTGTTGTTGCAGACCAGTGGGTTAAAAATTAGCATTTAGATGAAAAATACATCGATCATGGAATGTTTTTAACAGCCCTGCCCCCCTGAACCAGCATGTGCAATGTCTGGTACTTTCTAATCCTTTCAACAATGTACACTTAAATCGGGCTTTTTAAATAAATCTTAACATACATGCAAAATACAGCAGACACTGGAAACCTGAAATAAAAACAGTAAAAGCTGGAAGTACTCAGCAAGTCTGATACCATCTGAGGAAGGAGAAATAGAAAATGTTTCAAGTCTGTTACCCCTTATCAGAATTGCAGAAAGTTCAAATGTAATGTGTATTGAGCAAGTGAAAGATAGAGGAAGGAGATGTATTGGATGCATTGCCCATTGAGTTGGGGATGGGAGTGGAGGCCAACTGTGGTCAGGTCAAGAATGGGGCTGCTGTGCTTGGGACGTGAATGTGGAGCATTGGATCTTGTTGTTTCTGTCCTTGGCCCTTGCGTTGTGTTCCCACATGTGTCCTAGCTATGTATACACCTTTGTGGGATATGTAGAACATTCTTTGCTCTACCTCAAATTAGGTTTCCTACCGTCATACTATAGTATAAATGTCAGAAAGACATTTGATCTTTAAATCAGCTAGATAGCATCATGACCTTTGATGCTGTCAGCTGAGAGATCTCCATTTTACTCTGTGTAGTCAACACAACTGTTCAGCAGGCAGTCAACAGCTTGTCAGTTAACCTGTCTGTATGACTCAGTCTTCCTAGACAGCTAGTCAGTCATTACATGTGTATATACAGTAGTCATACAGTCAGCATACACAAGGCTATATATATGTCTGAGATGTTATATTAGTGTACATGGTTAGTTGCTAATAAACTTCAAGATATCTGACTCAACAAGAAGCAGACACGCGCTGTAGCATTTATCATGCAAATTAAAATAGAGAAATCCACAAAGTACACTATTATTACACTAAGTGGATATTACATCATAAAGGCAGTAAGTAGCATTGGAAGACCAGATGGCAGTACATTCATACTGAAAGCTAGTCTCAGCACACCTCTACTAAAGATTGAGAAATGATGGTGAGAGTGGCAATTGCAAACAGTTCATTGTCATTGCAGTCAAGCTCTTTACAAGTTTGATTTGAAACAAAGATTCCCTTAATACATTTGTAAAAAAGCTTTCAATATTGCTAACAATGTATCTGTCCAGTCATCAACTGATTCTGTCAATTTATTTGCTTTTGAAATGGCACAAAACCAGAACAAATGCATATGTGACATTGTTTTAATATATTATAAAGGCATGAACAACACATACAGACCCTGCTTTCTGATTTATTGTAAATAATTAAGAAAAGGAAATACCACAACAACTTCCAAAGCAGCAATATGTAAAGGAAACAAAAAGGGGGAAGCCAGAAGAAACAAAGAATAGAGAAGCTTTACATTACAGAGCTCATTCTTTTTCCTTTTGACAATTTAAAAGTACAAATAGTTACAACAAGATTGGAAAACAAATGTCTAAACATTATTTTGTATTCTGTCCAAATTCCAATTTTTCAAAGAAGAAGGATGAATCTTTACTTTATAGATCAACAGATCATGGACAAAGAGTGACAGGAGGCAAAATTCTTATCAATTTGGGGAGTAAATCAATGAGAAGGATTAAATCCTTCAGCATTTTGAGTGATGACTGCAAAAGATCCAGCCAAGATTTTCCACAGCTAGAATAGTTCGTGCAGTTCTGGAATTCTTATTAGAGGAGGGATGTGATTGCATTGGAGCGGGTGAAGAGGTTGGACAGACTGGTGTTGTTTTCCTTGGAGCAGAGGGGACTGAAAGGGGACATGATTGGGAGGTATTAAATTGTGTGGGGCATTGATAAGGTAGACATGGAGGAACTTTACTCTTACAGATATATCAATGACCGGGGCAAGACGTTTAGAAGGAATGTGAGGAAAAATGCTTTTGCTCAGAGTGGTGTGAATCTGGACTTCACTGCTTTCATGATGGTAGAGCCTGAAACCCTCATAACATTTAAATATTTAGATGTACACTTGCAATGCCAAGGCACACAAAGCTACAGACCAAGTCCTAAAAAATGGAATGAGAATAGTTAGACACTTATTTTTGACTGGCACAGACTTGATTGGCTAAAGGGCCTTTATTTGTGCTGCATACCTCTACAACTCTATGACTTTATGGTTAGATTGATAAACAAACCACATGTATGCCATCATAAAACTTGAACCATTTACCTCTGTCTATGTGGCATATACTAATTAGTATGGACAAAATGCACTGTATGCAAAGATTGACACTGATGCAGCTATCAATATCACCCTTTTATGCGTGCAAGAAACTGGCACTACAGTTTGAAGCATGGTAAACTGTCAAGAGGCCAGTGTAGAACTTCAAAAAGATATTGACCAGTTGGTAGAATAGGCAGATAGGTAGCAATTGAAGTCCAATGTGGGGAGATGTGAAATTACGCAAATTGATTATAAGAACATGGAAACATATGAAAGGGTGAGCAGGAGCACAGATACCTGGCTTTATATGTGCATAAGTCATTAAAGGTGACAGGACAAGTGGGAACCATTGTTCATCAAGCACATAGAATTGTCAGCTTTGTTAATAGGGACATAGAGTTATGCTGAACCTGTATAAAATCCAAATTAGATCTCAGCTGGAGTATTGGTTACAATTCTGTTATGGACCACGCCAGACCCCCTCAAAACATTTTACGGAAGTAGCCTGGACCCTAAATTTGATAGCTATTTTAAGCAGGTATAAATTATATTCCAGGAGGGATGCAGCTGGCCCAACCACTTAGTTTTAAATAAAACAGAATTTATTTGCAAGATTACTAAATGAAACACAAACATTTGAGAACAGCATAAAGAATAACTTAGCCTGTCAGAAAACCAAACAGGTTATCCCAACTTAATGATGCTGTTTCAACAATCCCCATAAAAACCCCTTTGCAAAAAAAATGAAAAATCCAACACATGTGTTCTTACAGGAGAGATGTCAGAGACTGGGAGGGTCAGCGTGGACCTGCCTCTCTGGGTCCAGCAGCTTCCTGTTTTCAGTGAACAGCCGGACTGCTAAAACCAAACCAAACCAGAGAAAAGCTGAGCTGGGAGAACTGGCTACACCCCTTTTATTGTACAAGTGTTTTTTCTTAAGAAAATTTGAACAGCATTCTCAAGTAATTAAACCCGAACTTTTCAGAATCACTGATTTTACAACCCCTTGAAAAAAAAAGCCAAGGACCTTATCAAAGGAGCAACGTTGTCACAATCTGGATGCCACACTTTAGGAAGAACATAAAGAGATTGGAGAAGAGGTTTATAAGAGTGGTTCCAGGGATGAGAAACTTCAGTTATTAAGGTGGAGGGGAAATGCTAGGGCTGTTTTCCTCGGAGATGAGAAGGTTCAGTGAAGATTTGATGGAAGTTTTCAAAATCATGAGGGGTCTGGTCAGAGCAGACAAGACCTAAAATAATTAAGGACACAAGGGCACAGATTTTAAAGTGATTTATAAAGGACATAAATGAAATTTTTAAAAACATTCTTCTCAAAGTAAGTGGTTCAGATCCTAAATACCATTACATAGAAGCATGATGGAAGCAGATTCAATCAAAACATTTGAGAGGGTGTTAGACGATTATTTAAATTATGTGCAGAGTTATAATGAAGGAGCCACTTTAGAAGTATTCAACTAAGAGGCAGGGCCTGGGGCTCAGGTGAAGAACACTAGAGCCTGGGATTTCTGTCTTTAGCCTTGCTTTGCATATCCTAATGGGTCTTAGCTATGTTTGGGTTATGTGAAACATTCTTTGCTTTAGTCCAACTCAGATCTTCTCCTGCTCACCATCAACTTTTCAGGTCACAGGATTGTGGGCCTGCTTTCTATCCCTCAAGCTAAAAATCACACAACACCAGGTTATAGTCTAACAAGTGTATTTGGAAGAACAAGCTTTCAGAGTGCTGTTCCTTCATCGGGTAGGTAGTGGGGCAGGATCATAGGACACAGAATTTATAGTAAGATCAAAGTATCATACAACTGATATGATATATTGAACAAACCTAGATTGCTGTTAAGTCTTTAATCACTTTGAATGGGTTGCAGATTTTGATTCGTTAATATGTAAATCCCAGAAATGCTTTTAAGTGACATTTTCAAGGTAACTTAAGGTTTCATAAAAAAAAGGTGACATCTTAGTTCAGACAATGCATTTTGGGTGTGAGATTAGAGTCTGTCTGTATTCCAACCTTGAGTTAGATTGGTCTATTTCCAAAGTAGAAAATTATAAAAAAATGTCAGCTTAGGCCTACTGCAATCAGGGTTCTGGTATTGAAATCAAGTTGCTTCTCATCTAAAGTTCAATATAAGGCTGTGTAAGTGGAACCTATTCTGATGGAACCTATTCGAACACGCAGCTGAATTATTGACAAAACTGCCAAAATGTGGTAAGTGAGCTCACAGAAAATATATTGTTAAAAATAGCTCTTTACCAAAAGTAGGTATGAAAACAACTGTGAATAGAAAGCATTTATTGGTATTGCTGTCTGAAATTGCATTCGTACTCAACATTGGCACACGGGACTAGTTTTGATTTCACTGGCGAATTTCAGGATGTCTGAAAAACCATGGATCCAATGTTAAAGTCAAAAGCACATATCAGTATTAGCCTAATTGAGTGATTAATATTTGTTATTTAGTAACTCACCTATGCCAAAAGAGGTTGCAAATGCTCCAGTGAAACCTGACAGTTTAGAGCCAGCTTTCCAACGTGTTGTCAATTTCAATATTTTTGACCCCAAGGTATACTTAAATACACATTCTCCACTAGGTTCAAATTCACTCCTCTGCTTCAACTTACTGTCTAGTATGTTGCATCCATTACCAACATGAGATTCTGTAAGACAGTTTTCACTTTCATATTGTTTTCATGTTAATGTCTAAATAATAAACTAAAATTCTCTCAATAACAGACATGATTTATGATGTATTGCTATAATCACAATATCATTCTCTCCTCTTACTCATCAGGCCCTTTCAAAGGAATTGGTCTGAAATGGGTATTGATGTGTAACAAACCTTCCATTATGCTTCCATATGCTGCGCATGTCATCTTTTCAGATCTGTTGAATTATTTTAGGCCCATTTATAAATTACATTTTAATAACAACATCATAAAATCCTGGCTGTAGTAAAAAGTGTTGATAATTATATTCTTGGTTTGAATGTGTTCTTCTGTGTGCACTGTTGAGAAAAACATTCTGAGGAATATACCTTTTGTATTGTATAGAGTAAAGCTTTTAATACAAAAATACTCAGTTGTTTTATTGGACTAGAGAAATGCTGACAATTGATTCTGACAGTGACAGCTTCCTATATGCCTTTTGGTCATAATGTGAATGTAACTCTATTCAAGTGTACTTAGAAATAAATATTTCATTCTTGTATTTCTGTATCATTACATTTCTTAAGAAAAATCTCTGTAATCTTCAGCTGTAGCACATTGAAAGATGTTTGGTTAGTTTAGACATCAGTTAGAAGTTACAACATTTGATCTTCTAAGGGCACAAGTATAATAATATTTTCTCAAATTAATGGCACACCCATGGGATTACCATCTCAAAATTTATAGTGGAAGCAAAGACTGGAATGCAGAGTCCTTCCCTGATCCAACAAAAGCTATGGATCCAATACGTGGACGACACATTTGTCATCAAACACACAAAGTTAGAGGAAACACACCACCTTGTCAACAAATATTCATTGGCATCAAATTTACCAGAGATGTCATAGTGGAAAGAGTGACCAATGGCGAATTCCTAAAGGATATAGGAAGGTAACCCACATTGATCAAATGCTTAATTACAGCAGCAAATCCTCCCAATGTTCACAAAAAGAGCCGTGTCAGGACACTACTTAAATGAGCTATAACGTACTGCGCAAAAATGAGGAAGAACAACTACACAAAGTTTTAACAAACAAACAACAGATATGCTAACAGCTTCGACCACCGTTGGACAGACAATGCCAAAAGGACACTGTGCACCCTAATACACTGGTGACCCTAGTCTATATTAAGAGATATCAGAAATGACAACCAGACTCCTATGACCACTGGAAATCATGGTAGCATACCAACCCACAGCCGCACTACGCCAACTACTCACAAGGAAAAAAGGCCCCATATCCATAACATGCAGGACCAACATAATATACAAAATCTCATGTAATGACTGCCATAAACACTACACTGGACAGAGCAGAAGATAACTAGCAATCCAGATACACAAACACCAACCACTAGCAAAACGGCACAACCAATTCTCCCTCATCTCAATACATGCGGACAAGGAGGACCCATCAATTTCCCTCAGACAATGTAACCATGCGAGAAGAAGCTGACCAGAGACATCTACAGGAATTCCTTGGAGGCCTGGCTTTTAACCCGGAATGCCAAAAAGCACGTAGAAATAGACCCGATATTCAAACCACTGCAGAGCAAAACCTGAAATGACACCCCCCACGTTAACAGGCCGGATCATATCAATACCAAGTGGAGTACAACAACAACACTTGACAGAAGTCGCACTGATGATGTTATCTAGCATGGTGATGAAATGTTTGCATGACAACCCACCAGCTCAGCTAGCAAACTAACAACGGCATCCATAACCTCAGCTACAAATCTTCACAAAAACCTTCATAGTCATTTTTGATGATTTATATTTTGCATTTTCTTCTATGATAATAGAGGCATCAATATTTTAATGTACAGACTCATAGCAAAAAACACTAATTGGCTTTGCTGACTTGTTAATTGTATGTTCCTTCATTCCCAATTCTTGGCTCTTTCCTTCAGATATTTTCCTTTTGGATGTTTATTTGATTTTTTGTAAGTTATTATGAGATCTGCTTCCACTGCCATTTCTGGAGACAGGTTTCAGAATTCCCTGTGTAAAAGTAAAGTTTCTTTTTGCCACCTTAAAGGAGGTGCAACAAACAGACTGGCATCCCAAGAATTTTATGACCAGCAAAGAAATCATTGTCTGTAAAAAGCAATAGAATGTTGAAAATACCCTCTGTATTAAATTCTCAAGGTCTAAACAGGTACAGTATATTTCTTGCATGTGCAATACCCTCACTTGCAACAAAGACTCAATATACTTCATAGCGAGGAAGTCACAAATAAAAATTACCGCATCTATAATTCACAGTGACAACACTGGAACCAGTCAGCAGTTCAGCTTGATCATAACTCATGTTTAAAATTAATATTGGCAAACGGGATAATTTGAGGTATGCATACAGTATGTAACAAGCTTGTAGCAGAAAACCATAATTAATTCACAACTGCTTTATTTTTGATTTATTATGGTGCTGTTTAGATCAGATATACACTTACATAATTAACCCAAAACTGACCAGAAATTTAGACAGGGTTCATGTATATTGAATGTCCATCTACAATATATGACACATATTTCTTGACAGTTATGCACACCTGTTGCAAACACCTGGCTTCTGACACAAGGAGGAACACTATTTCAATGTATTAATGTGGCTCAAGTAAGACCATTAACACATTATTAGTATTTAATGGCCTTCATGACAAATATAAACTGATTCTTCATTTCCTCCATGGGGGACATATTGGTGATATAGCATTGCTAGACTGGGTCTGGATAAGTTGTGTTAGGGCACAAATGTGGGAATCATTGTTTTATTGTTGCCAAGAAATGGAATATACAAAAAGCATATATATCATAATGAACCAAATACTCTCCATACGACATTTGCAGAATGGGCAAATTTAACAGTAATTCTTCAAAGAGCTTCTATTCCTGTAAATGTGGTACAGTAGCTGAACATTTGAAATGGCCAAGAGTAATGTTACAGTGAATTAATGACCTTATATCTCACAGGGATAGTAAATGGAAGTCTTAGCAGGGGAGAATACAGGGAAGGAACATCTTAACCTGAAGTGTACCTTCTTACATAATCTGTCTTTAAAGCAAGCTTCAAAATACTTGTGTGGGTTGGAGGTAATTGTATATCATATGTGCTTAATAAAAACAATTTTTCAAACTGATGAGAGGTTTTGAAACAGTAGGTAACAACAAAAAAGCTTCTTTTGATGATTAGGTAAGTTATAGATTTTGTATCATTGACAAAAGAGGAAAAGTGAGGTTTTTTTCACTCAATGAGTTGTCAAGGTTTGGGGTATTTTGCATGAAAAGGTAGTGGAAATTTGCTCCACAAACAATTCTAAAAAAGATATTGGACAACTGTCTGAGGATGACAAACTTGTAGGATTGTGGAATGAATACAAGGGCATGCATCATTGCTCTTTCAAAGAGTCAGTGCAGGCAAGTGAGTAAAATTGCCTCCTATTTCATTAGAAGTTTCCATGAATCTTTAGTTGTATGATAGCACTTCAGCAGATTTGATGATCATTAAATTTCTGTTGAGGCTATATTATTTCTACATTGATATTAACGTTGATTATTAAGGTTCTTTTCCTGCAGAGTGAATAGTTATGAAATTTAGTGGTCAAGCAATTTGAAGGGGCTGATTGAGTTATTTCCAATGCAGAGTTAGAATGTATAGGTTGTATAAACTCTTTTTTTGGAGTAAAGGTACAGGCCCAGATGTCAACGGCAGACAAGTTAAGTAGACTTCTACTTTATTTGTATATCTTTATTACATTAATAAACAATAACACATACTCACAAATAACACAATGCTTAGAAGTCCCAATATTTGTCTCAGGTGGTCAATCCATCATCAGAGCTCCTGGTGCATTTCAAAATGTTCTCTCTAGCTGCAGCATCACATTATTTACAATGTCCTTTTTTTGTTAAATCCCTTCTCTTGATATGAATGTGTCATATAAGGTAAGACCTTTTTTTTGGCCCATTTATTTGGTTTTCAATTATATCATTGTCCTGTTTGAAGCCATCTCCAATATATACTCTTTGGCCTGTCTTCAAGGCTATTTTTGAAAAAACACAAGCAGCTGTCTGGGCAGTTGCTTCTAACTCCTCTTTCTTTATGGTCACAGAAACAATAAGGCACAGATTTCTTAGAGCTCCAGCACAGTTTTTCAAATTACTTTGAACATTTGGCAAAAATCTGTGGATCTTCCCATCTTGTTGTCATATGTGTGGTGCAGTTCTTCTTTTATGTCCATCTCACCACCATGACAAATGCAGCGCATAGTAATTGGCTTACAGAGAGAGAGTGAGTGAGAGTGAGAGTGAGAATGAGAGAGTGTGAGTGTGTATGTGTTGTTTACAGAGTGGCAATTCAAAAACCAATCCCATCTCTGATGTACCTGAGCCAACTGCTGCTAACATGATTATTTTTAAACCTTGATGCCTATTTTGTTCTTTGTTTATAATTGAGAACAGCAATGGCCCTTCAGTGCATTGCGATTTCCCACCTGCTAATTGGTGAGCTCCCATTGAGAACTATTCTTAATGGCTATAGCGCCCATTCATTTCGTGTACATCATGCTGATGGGGAAATGAAGGTGAGCTCAGTGTAGTTGTTGTTGGGGTTTTATCTAATCACAATTAACTGATATGCATATCAGAAGAGATTCCAATAATATAGGCCTTTGGACTGAAGTCATATATTGAATATAAATCCTCCTCCATTATTCCCTGTACTATAAATAAATACAAAAACACCAGCAAAGTAGAGATTTAAATAGTTTGATTTGATTTTTGTCTGTAAGAGTTCTAAACTTGTTGAAAACTGCAATTATCAAATTACATTGTGACCTAGTTGTTATGGACCAGGCCAGACCCCCTCAAAACATTTCAAGGAAGTAGCCCAGACACTAACATTGCTACTTGTTTTAAGCAGGTGTAACATGACTATTCCAGAAGGGATGCAGCTGTATTAAACAAACAGAAATTTGTTTACACAGGGTTTTACAGGAGAGAGAGACTTTGAGTTAAGTCTGCTTTCAGTGAATAGCCAGATCAAACTAGAGAAAAGCTGAGCTGGGAGAACTGGCAACTTCCCTTTCATTGTATAAGTGCTTTTTTAAAAAAAAATACTGCCTCAGGCAAAAGGCTTTTAGCTGTTAGCTGGAATCAACTTGGCCCTAAAACCTATTCAAGCTCAGACTTTTTGGAACCTGTGTTTTGACAGACTCTTGAGAAAATAAAAGCTAAGGGCAACATAATCTGTTAAAGGAGCAGCATCATCACATAGTTCAATAGTCAATATTGTGTGGCAAGTTCACAGCTGTCTTACAACATTTCTTACAACATGCAAATTCAGATTCCTTCAGAATCCAGCTTCCAATGCACTATTTATGGTAAATCACAAAAGCAAAAAGCAACTTGCTAACTGCAAGAGATTTGCCATAATCTTGCAGAAAGTGGAAAACTGATTGTATGCCTCACTTTTACCTTGTCAGTTATTTACAGAAATGTATGTAAATATATGGATGATGTTACCAGGATGTACTCTCAATTATGGTTTCACCTCTCTGTATGACACAAGAGGGTAAGTACAAATTAAAATCACATTTTCAGTGATGAACAAGCCCTCTGTTGATATAGCTTTCTTTGGAGATTCCTGCCACATTGCAAAATGGTAAAAATTTAGATTAATGGTCAACATGATAATATAACAATAAAGTAGATTCGTTATGTAATTGTCTTGAGAAGATTTCTATTCAACCTGAATTCCACCTGATGAAGGACCAGCGCTCTGAAAGCTAGTACCTCCAATTAAACCTGTTGGACTATAACCTGGTGTTGTGTGATTTTTAACTTTTTATGTTTGAAGTATTTGAAAGGTATTAAATTACTATTCTCAAACAAAAAAAATCAACCAAATAAGCATGTCCCCTAATATTGGGCTGTATTTGATACCCTAAACATGCATGCACTTTCAAACATGTGCATTTATACTAAAACTATTTCACAGTGAATAAACACAATTAAAGTTGGAGCTTCTTTAAACAGATCCTGGTCTGAAGAATTTAAGTCATCACTTTCAGTTACTTGATCAAAGAATTTAATCAAGCTAATGATTTGCCTTTAGCAAACACAATGCTTCTCATTTATTTGCCCACACATTTCCAAATGAGTAATTAATTTAGTCTTGGATTATGTTCATTAAAAAATTCCCACTTTTACATTAGGTTTGATTGCCCTTTTGTTGCCGTGTTTGCCCTCTCAAATCTTTTAAATAACAGCAAAAAATTTACTATCCCTTGTGTTCTGGGCAAGCTCCCCATATCTAAGCAGGGTTTCAAAATTATGTCTGGAATCTGCAATTTCCACCCTCAGTACATTAGGATAAATCCTTTTTGAACTGGGTGGCTTTTTTTTCCTTTCATTACTGCTGCTCTGTTAAGTGCTTCCCCTATATCTGTTTTTATCCAATATGATATTACCACTGCTTCATCCTTTAATGCTACAATCACAATACCTGCTTCTCTCATGAATACATACGGCATGGTCCAACCCGTCCACACCATGAAATGCTCCACAAAAGTATTCAATATTGGAATTGTTTTAGGGTATCATATTTATGTCTGATTTCAATCATTGAATACTATTTTGCATGCAAATGGAGGGATAGAAATATTGAAAGTGCTGAAAGCTGTGGCATCATAGTTTAAGATAATGCATGGTATAATGAAGGATGCAAATTATTTCGATGAATTTAAAGATCGTTGTTGTGAACACGGTTTGTCACTGCACATTGCGTGTAACTATAACATTCATGCTAATATCACCACTGAAATAATGCAGTCATCATGCAGGGTAACTAGAGTTCATACAGGTTCATATTTTTTTTTAGATTTCCCATTAACACTTACAGGGTGTGTGAGAACTCACTTTACCCAGGCTGCATGCACTGTTTGCAGCACAACTAAATAGCAAGAAATTGTACAATCTTTGATTTGCAAAAAAGTTCATTCAATGTTTAAGTACATGTAACGACTTAACGTTGCAGCCAATTCTTTCAGTCTGCAGTCCAGAAGCTAGAAATGCTTCAAATGTTTCCTGCAATATTTTCCGAGGCTGTAATAAGCAAAGTAAATTATCAAAACAAAACAATGAAGTAACTTTAGAGATAGAAATTGGAATCTGAGGGTAGACTTTGTGACATTTTTATTAAATGTATGACAGTCAATTATTGTCTTTGAATGTGAATGAGATAGTCAAGTCCACAGATCCCTCGATTATTCTTTTGTGGATATTCAAGGAGTTGAGCTGCTTGATTTGGGTATGGGAATTTTTGACTTGAATGAGGGACAGCCAGCAAGCCCGGTTGTTGGTGGGAATTCTAAACCATTTTAACTCCTGAGCTTCAAAACACATGGATGTCCCATCAATTGCCTGAAGAACTAATTGTCCACTTGCCTTGTGTATGGTATTTGCAACATATATCTTCTTAAGAGATATCTAAGGCTGATTTTAAAATAAAGTTTCATCTTTCGCTTCCATTTCACACTGAACAACTTAGAAGACATATAGCTGGCAGGGACATTGGTAATTGCTGATATTACCATATCTCAATGGATGTGTAAATGAAGAAATTAAGACCGGGAATGCTTCCTCACTGCTCCCCCACCCTATCCAAAGGTAATCTTCTATTCTGCTGTCAAGTGATGTCGGACAGAGGTGGTTCAAAGGACCAAAACCAAGAGCCTGAATTCCAGCACCTGGCCTTAAAACTAGAAAGAGGTATAAAGACCTCATAATAGCAGCATTCTGTAAACACGTGTTCACCTCATCACCTTTCTCATCAATAGTGGCTTAAATCATCCCCAACTATACTTCATATCTGCCTCTACACTGTTGTTATTGATTCAATTTTTAAAATTAATGTTTAGGAAATAGACATTGCTGACAAGGCCATTTATCACCATCCCCTGTTGTCTTTTGGGAAGATGATGATAGAGAACTGCCTTCTTGAACTGCTTCAGGCCTTGGGCTGTCAATATATAGTGCTACTTAAAGGGGTAATGCAATGATTATGATCAAGCAACAGTGAGGGAATGACAGTAAATTTCAAGTCAAGGTGATACATAAATTCAGCATTTCCACGCATGTTTACTTTGCTCTTCTAGATAGAGGTTGCAAGTTTGGAAGATGTTGTTAAAGAAACCTTGGTATACTGCTACAGTGCATGCTGTAGATGGTATGCACTATTGCCATTGTACACGAAGTAGTATTGGAGGAAATGGTGTTAAATGTAGTGGATAGGGTAACAAATGAATAGGCTGATTTACCACAATTTCTGTGAAGCCTCTTGAGGGTTGTTGGAGCTACACCCATTCCAAGCAAATGGAAAACATTCCATCACACTTCTGAACTATGCTTTGTAGATGCTGAATAAGCTTGAAGGCATTAGTCTCACTCAATACTAAAAAAAACCCAGTCTCTGACACCTCCTTGTAGCTACAGTGCTTTTTTATAAATAAGAAAGATAATATCTTCCAGTCCAGGGAATTCTTCCCCACAGTACACTGGCTGTAGCCAGCCAGCTTAGAGTCGGTCCCCTAGACTGAGGAGATTCTCATCTCCTATACTTTTTTCTCTTTTTTTTAGCTGCAATAATTATCTATAAAATTTTAAACAACTAAACAGCAGTAGTGTTTATTTCTTCCCAGCATTCATGTAGCTGCAGTATTCATGTGGCTGATTCAATTAGGTTTCTGGTCAATGGGAACCTCAGGATTTTAATGAATAATTAAGTGATGATAATGCTGTTGAATGTCAGGTGAAAATGTTTAGTTTTTCTTTTGTTTGAGATGGTCATCCACCTGCTCCAGAGGTGCATAATAACATCTCTGACATTGAATAAAGATTTGTAGACCTTGTGTCATTCACTGTGTCTCACACTGGCACACAAAAAACATGGGTGCTGGGTTAAATATAAGCTCTCCTGCAGTTAGGTGGTAGTGTGGGGGTATGAAAAAAAACAGGAGGGTCAGACATCCTGTCAAGAATCAACGGCAAAAAATATCTCTGAATAAGTTGATTAGAAAATTAGGTTAAATAACAACAATTTTTGAGATGGTCATTGTATGGCACCACTTGTGCATTGCAGATGTCACTTCCTACTCCTCAGGCAAACCGAAGTGCAGTTCAGGTCATGCTGCATTTGGATACAAATTGTTTAATTATCTGAAGAATTACAAATGGAACTGAACACTATACTGTCATCAACAAACATCCCACCTCTGACCTTAAAATGGACAAGTTTATTGAGGAAGCATCTAAAAAACTCCTGCAGGGATGGTTTGTGGTTGAGCGGATTGACTTTCAGCACTTTGTTTTGTAAAAGAAATAACTCCAATCAATAAGGTGCTTTATTTCTGATTCAATTAATGTTAATTTGATGAGGACTTCCTTGGCCAAATGTTCAAATAAAATATTAATGTGATAATTTCCCCACAAACTTTAATGTTTAATTACTTGGGTCTTTTTTATCACCTAACTTTTTATCAATTTTGATTTGGGAAACTATATGGTTCCCTTATCCACAAAAAAATCCTTTATTTTAATTGCCTCTAGATTTCTGGTCCATAACTGCATCGGTAAATCATATTTCTGTTTTTTAGTAAAGTGCGTTCTGACTACTCATAACAGGAGGAAGTGAATTATGGAGAAAGCTCAAGTTTTATTGTGGTGTCCAATACTTATTTGGATTACTTTGACTCTGATTGCCAACTCCACTGTCTTTACTTCTCAGAAAAGACATTGCAACTTTATTCAAAATATTGTCATTGAAACCCAGCACACATCTTCAAGGCTTTGGATCCTGTTGGCTTTGAGTGGTTGCTATCGACTAAGTAGAGCTTGTTAAATTTAGGAACACTCAGTGTTTGCCAGATACTATGCAAGTAAGTAAGTTATGTGTGCTTTTAAGTGCTCATCTGCTTGCTTTCCATCAGGTGATTAATGTTGAAAATCATCCCCATAGTTTTAAAGAAAACCTCCCCTTGTTTTTCACTGCACTGTATTTAGTCCCACATTCATCTGTCCATTTACATGTTGTCAATAGAAGGTAGCTAATAAGCTGCCTGTGGGAATGCCATCTCTAATAGGAAGGGCTGCTAGTCAACTGCAGTACTAGTAGCCCAGCAGTGTCAACAGGAGTAGTGGCTACTTCTGGAGATGCACCTGGAGAAGGAGCATGTAGGGATGAAGCTGCATTCTGATGAACTGGAATACGGGATTTGTGTACATCAGGGCTAGTTAGGAAGAACCCAGTGAAAGAATGATGCGTGTGAGGACAAAAAGTGCAGCCGGGGTGGTTATTGCTGCTTGGGAGGATCTGACATGTAGGCTCCACCAGCCCTGGAGCTTGTCAGGAAGTCATCAGGGTTTGGCTGGCAGACTCTTCCCATGTTTGGACTGCTGGCTAAATGCTAGTAAACTCAGCAGGCCCTCCATCAGTCACTGAGGTAAGTCAGTGGTCAAATTTCACAGTACTGATGGCTCATGGTTGGGATAGAATGCTGCCCACCATTCATTCTCAGGTGTGTTATAACACACGTCTGGAGCACTTGCCACTTAAACCAGGCCTTCTTGTTCAGAGGAAGGGGCATTACCATGGCACCACACAGTGCTTTTAAGCCTGCTGCACCAGGTTTTCTGAGGTGGTCTCCCACAAAGGGACGAAGGGCTTATGCCCGAACGTCGATTCTCTTGCTCCTCGGCTGCTGCCTGACCGGCTGTGCTTTTCCAGCACTTCACTCTTCATCTCGGATCTCCAGCATCACAGTCCTCACTTTCTCCCATCCAAGTACTAACCAGGCCTCAGACTGCTTAATATCCAACTGCTCTGTGCTAAATCTAATGGCCAGTGTAATTAGCAATGGTACAGGATAAATCACTATTCAGTTTTAAAAAGATGTAGATTATTAGAAACATAAGGGATTTGACAGGGTAAATGCTGAGAGAATATGTCTGATGGGAAAGCCAAATAGGGCATAGTCTCAGAATTAAGGGGCACAGATTTAAGTCTGGGATGAGAAGGAATTTCTTCTCTTAATTGGTTATGAGTCTTTGGAACCCCCGGCTACAGAAAGCAGTGGGAGGCAGAATCCTTGGGTCTTTTTAAGGTTGAAATAAATAGATAGATTCCTTATCAGTAGAGAAATCAAGGGTCATGGGGAAAGTATACGTGGGGAGTGTCAGATCAACCATGATCCTATTGAATGGCAGAGCAGGTGCGAGGGGCTGAAAGCCGACTCGTGTTCCTATTTCTTACAGTCTTATTTTCCTCAGGTGGCTAAGGAAATTCAGCATGTCCACAAAGACTCTTTATAGATACACTGCAGAAAGCATTCCATCCGGATACATAACAGCATTGTATGCCAACTGCTCTTCCCAAGACCGCACAAAACTACGGAGAGTCATGAACACAGCCCAGTCCAACATGCAAACCAACCTTTCATCCATTGACTCAATCTATACTTCCTGCTGCCTTGGGAAAGCAACCAATGTAATCAAAGATATCTCCTACCCTGGATATACTCTCTTCCACCCTCTTTAGTCAGGTAGAAGATACAAAAGGTTGAATATACATATGAATAGATTCAAGAAATAGCTTCTGGCCCTCTGGTATGATACTTTTGAACAGACCTCTCAAATGTTAATGTTGATCTCTCTTTCTATGGCTGTAATACTATTCAACACTCTGTTCTGCTACCCTGATGCACTTTGTCCCAATCGTTTATTTTACTCCTTATAAAATACAAATTAGTATCAAAGAGATTCAATGTTTTTTAATTCCTGATCTGCTGTCTGTGGGAATGCTTCGATGTGATGGCTATCTACCCTGCTTGAGAAAATCAAGTTTCTGGCTTGTTGGAAATCCTTTTGGCTTCATGCTCAATGCAAATTGAAATGGGGAGAAAATAAATGCTTACACAGATTATTCAATATTTGTGGGCAGATTTCTTTGAGGTCAGTGACAAAGGCCATTGTTTACTACTGACTGTGAAATTTGGGTGATTAAGGTGAAAATTAAATCAGTCAAGGGAATATCTTATTGATGCTAGTGAGAACAGGATAATTTACAAACGAGTCAATCAAAATAATTCAAATTCAGAACATGTTCAGAAAGAAGTTGTACAATAATTATTGCAAGTGATGTATTAACAGGCATGAATATCACATATCTTTCAAAACATTTGATTAACTCTCTTGACTTGAATTGAAAGATTAATTGGTGGCCAGTTCCAAAAATAGTTCATATCTGTAATCATGAAACACCATCATCAGCACATGTACATAAACATTCAAAGGAGGCAATAATCAGCTGGTCATCATATGATTAATTTCTTTAAAAGCTTTACTGAAATTTGTTAGAGTTAATTGTATTATTATAATGATGACTTGATGGTATTTCTTATGTACAAACTTGATGAAAACGGAGCAAAGTAGTCCAAGCTTTTTCTCATATTAAATAGTCTCATAACTTGTGCTAAGAAAGTAAATGTAAACAATGAATATATTTAGATTGTGAACTGTAAAACATGGAAAAAATTAAATAGCATCTAAAAATGTGATTCTTTTTAATTACGAAAGAGAAACCTAAGGATAGGGAATCAATAACTGGCCAGAACCAGTTAAAAACACAGCTAATTGCAGATGTGGTTTTAAATGGATTGACTAACTAGCTGTCAATATTAACATCTTCTGCAGAGCAAATTGGGTGGAACATCTCAAGAGAAATTCTTTAAGGGCCTTTTCTACTCAGTAATGACCTCAAAGAAAACTGTGCAAAAAGTTTAAGCAGTCAATGTCATGCGTATTCTCTCCTTCAAAAATACCTAACTTACAAATGTGAACAATGGTGGTAATAGCAGTAACAAAGTTTGGGAGAAGATTTGTAGCTCGGGTGCTCGTTGTTGTGTTTCTGTTTGCCGAGCTGGGAATTTGTCTTGCAAACGTTTCGTCCCCTGTCTAGGTGACATCCTCAGTGCTTGGGAGCCTCCTGTGAAGCGCTTCTGTGCTGTTTCCTCCGGCATTTATAGTGGCCTGTCTCTGCCGCTTCCAGTTGTCAGTTCGAGCTGTCTGCAGTAGTGGCCGGTATATTGGGTCCAGGTCGATGTGTTTGTTGATAGAGTCTGTGGATGAGTGCCATGCCTCTAGGAATTCCCTGGCTGTTCTCTGTTTGGCTTGCCCTATAATGGTAGTGTTGTCCCAGTCGAATTCATATTTCATGTTACGACAAGCAACATGAATTCAACTGGGATAACACTACCATTATAGGGCAAGCCAAACAGAGAACAGCCAGGGAATTCCTAGAGGCATGGCACTCATCCACAGACTCTATCAACAAACACATCGACCTGGACCCAATATACCGGCCACTACAGCAGACAGCTCGAACTGACAACTGGAAGCGGCAGAGACAGGCCACTATAAATGCCGGAGGAAACAGCACAGAAGCGCTTCACAGGAGGCTCCCAAGCACTGAGGATGTCACCTAGACAGGGGACGAAACGTTTGCAAGACAAATTCCCAGCTCGGCAAACAGAACCACAACAGCAGTAACAAAAAGAAGAGCAAAAGGACTCGACAATAGAAGAATGTATATCTTCTGGATTAGAATTCAGTTTTGTCCTACTATGAGAACAGGTCCGAATCAATAATTTCTTTCTTCCCTATAAATATGACCAAAGGGCATCGTCCTACTTAGCTCTTCAATGATTTTTAATATGACCACTACACCATTTTGTTTCAATGCCTCTTCTTTGCTCTCCAATCATTAATTGACCTATTGTTGCATTTCTGTCATTATGAAGACAGTCTGTTTCCATTTCTGCAGCATTGCTGTATTATTTCAAAATGATTTGGAAATTATGAGTGGAATCTTATCATTCCCTGAATGATGTGAGATGTGGTAAGAAATCTCGAGGAATTGCATGAGAAGTTGTGTGAGGCTTATTTGGATTTTGGGAGGAACAAGCTGCATCTTCCAAAAATGTTTTGGGCACTGAGTTGAAATTTTCACTGAACGCTGGTCAGATAGTTATTAAGAGGGGCTATTGCTTATTATCGCTCTCAAAAATATACAGCTTCTTATCATACTATTGCCTCAAGAAAACTAGACACTGAGAATTCCCAACATGAAAATCTGAATAGGTATCTGATGATTCTAGCTCATTGCTCATTCCCCAGAGCCACCATCTTGGACAAATGGCATCAATATCTCAGGGCACACTCCAGGATGGCCCTGCACCCATCCTAGGTTTCAGCCCTCGATGTTCATGTGCAGGTGTACATACATTTCTAGAGTTCCTCATCTTCACTACTGCCTCACAGACTCACAATGTTTCAGTCCTCACCACTTGGTGTCATCAAAGAAATACATGTGGTGAGGATCCAGTATTTGAGTCTGAAAGTATGATTATTTCAAACTTCTGGAACCCAAACATATAAATAGAAAGCAGGAATTATCAGCAGTGCTTCGCCTGAGGCCCACTGCAGATGTTACCAAGTAGGGTGACAAAACATCTGGAAATGAACCTTCCAGCTCAGCGAGCAAACCTACATCCAAAACCTCAATCTGAGCTATAAATCTTCTCAAAATTCTGGAACTACAAGACATAACGTGGTAGGAACAGATGTCTCTCCGTAGAACCCAAGCATAATAAACAAATTAAATTCTGAATTAATGTGAAAAAAATCAACCTGAATTACGGACAGAACGAGAGAAAAACAAAATTGTCATTTTCAGCTATACACAAAGGATTAGATCCACCAAAATGAACTCCAGCCTTTGAGGCAGGAACCATCTGAGCCATATGACAATATCTTAACCAAGTTGAGAAATATAGCCATCTATTGTAACTTCAAAGGAAGAGAAAATAAAAGCCTGGTAGACCATTTATTTGGAGCTCTGCCCGCTTTTTAAAATTTATTCATAGGATGTGATTGTCACAAACTCACACATCATTATCTCTCATTTCCAATAGCCTTGAAGAAGATGGTGCTAACCTTCCACCTTAAACAGTTGCAGTCAGTGTAGTGTAGTGCTATTTGGGAGAGATTTCTAGGATTGAAGGGAATGTGATATGATTCCAAATCGGAATTGTGTGCAGGGAATTTGTAAGTGTTAGAGTTTCCATGTGTCTGTTGTCCTTATACTTCTAGTTGGTATGGATCAAAACTTTGGAAAGTTTTGTCTAAAAGATCTTGATGAGTTGCCATTTGAAAATGGCATACACTGCTGCCACTGTACATTAGTGATGGTGGGAGTGGATATTCAAGATGTTCGATGGGGTGCAAGCCAACTGGGCTCCTTTGTTCTGGAAAGTGTTGAGCTGCTTGTTGTAACGACAATCACCCAGACAAATGGAGAATGTTTCATCACACTTTTGACTTGTACCTTCGACAGGCTTTCAGGAGTCATAATATGAGTTAATTGTCATTGGATTCTTAGATTCTGATCTGCTCTTGCCGCCACAATACTTATATGGCTGGTCCATTCCTGTTTCTGGTCAATGGTAATCCCCAGGATATTTATAATGGGGTATTCAGGGATGACAAAATCATTTAATGTCAAGGGATAATGGTTACATTCTCTTTTTGGGAGATGAGCATTGCCTCGTTCCATAATTGCTACTCGCCACTTGTCAGCCCAAAATCTGGATATTGTCCAAGCCCTGCTGTATTTTAATACACAATATTTCACTCCCTAAGGAGACTGGAATGATGTGCTGAACAATGTGCAATCCTCTGTGAACATGCCCATCTCAGCTTTGAAGAAGTGTAATTGGATTTGCAATATTAATTCTGTTCCTCTCTCCACAGAAACTGCCAGATCTGTTGAGCTTCTTCAATGGGTTCTCATTTAACTTCAGATCTCCAGCTTATTCAGTTTTTTACTTTTATTATCCCCATTTCTGAACTTATGATGGATGTAAAGTCTTTGATGAGGTGAATGCAGATGTTTGGGGTGAAGACATCACCATGAGGAACTCTAAGACTTATGTTCGATGATTGAGATGGGTGGCACAGTGGCTCAGTGGTTAGCACTGTTGCCTCACAGCACCAGGGTCCCAGGGTCCCTGAGGTAACAGTGGCTGAAGGACCTGAACTTAAGGGAATTTATATTTGCCAGGATTTGGTGTTGGAGAGACTGTTAGGTCTGAAGGTTGATAAGTCTCCGGGACCTGATGGCCTGCATCCCAGGGTACTGAAGGAGGTGGCTCGGGAAATCGTGGATGCGCTGGTGATTATTTTCCAGAGTTCAATAGAATCGGGGTTGGTTCCTGAGGATTGGAGGGCAGCTAATGTTGTGCCACTTTTTAAGAAGGGTGGGCGGGAGAAAGCAGGAAATTATAGACCAGTTAGTCTGACCTCAGTGGTGGGAAAGATGCTGGAGTCTATTATAAAGGATGAAATTACGGCACATCTGGATAATAGTAACAGGATAGGACAGAGTCAGCATGGATTTATGAAGGGGAAATCATGCTTGACTAATCTTCTTGAATTTTTTGAGGATGTAACTCGGAAGATGGACGAGGGAGATCCAGTGGATGTAGTGTACCTGGACTTCCAGAAAGCTTTTGATAAAGTCCCACACAAGAGGTTAGTGAGTAAAATTAGGGCGCATGGTATTGGGGGCAAAGTACTAGATTGGATAGAGAATTGGTTGGCTAATAGGAAACAAAGGGTAGTGATTAACGGCTCCATTTCGGAATGGCAGGCAGTGACCAGTGGGGTACCGCAGGGATCCGTGCTGGGACCGCAGCTTTTTACAATATATGTAAATGATATAGAAGATGGTATCAGCAATAACATTCGCAAATTTGCTGATGATACAAAGCTGGGTGGTAGGGTGAAATGTGATGAGGATGTTAGGAGATTACAGGGTGACCCGGACAAGTTAGGTGAGTGGGCAGATGCATGGCAGATGCAGTTTAATGTGGATAAATGTCTGGTTATCCACTTTGGTGGCAAGAACAGGAAGGCAGATTACTACCTCAATGGTATCAAATTAGGTAAAGGGGCTGTTCAGAGAGATCTGAGTGTTCTTGTCCACCAGTCAATGAAGGCAAGCATGCAGGTACAGCAGGTCGTGAAGAAGGCTAATAGCATGCTGGCCTTCATAACAAGAGGGATTGAGTATAGAAGCAAAGAGGTGCTTCTGCAGCTGTACAGGGCCCTGGTGAGACCACACCTGGAGTACTGTGTACAGTTCTGGTCTCCAAATTTGAGGAAAGACATTCTGGCTATTGAGGGAGTGCAGCGTAGGTTCACGAGGTCAATTCCTGGAATGGCAGGATTGCCTTACACGGGAAGACTGAAGCGACTGGGCTTGTATACCCTTGAGTTTAGAAGACTGAGAGGGGATCTGATTGAAACGTATAGGATTATGAAAGGATTGGACACTCTGGCAGGAGGGAACATATTTCCGCTGATGGGGGAGTGCCGAACCAGAGGACACAACTTAAAAATACGGAGTAGACCATTTAGGACAGAGATGAGGAGAAACTACTTCACCCAGAGAGTGGTGGCTGTGTGGAATGCTCTGCCCCAGAGGGCAGTGGAGGCTCAGTCTCTGGATTCATTGAAGAAAGAATTGGATAGAGCTCTTAAAGATAGTGGAGTCAAGGGTTATGGAGATAAGGCTGGAACAGGATACTGATTGGGAATGATCAGCCATGATCATATTGAATGGCGGTGCAGGCTCGAAGGGCTGAATGGCCTACTCCTGCATCTATTGTCTATTGTCTATTGTCTATTGTCTATTGTTTGATTCCAGTCTCGGGTGACTGTCTGTGTGGAGTTTGCACATTCTCCCCGTGTCTGCGTGGCTTTCCTCTGGATGCTCCGGTTTCCACCCACAGTCCAAAGATGTGCAGATCAGGTGAATTGGATCTGCTAAATTGCCCATAGTGTTAGGTGCATTACTCAGAGGGAAACGGGTCTGGGTGAGTTACTCTTCGGAGGGTCAGTGTGGACTGGTTAGGCCGAAGGGCCTGTTTCCACACTGTAGGGAATCTAATCTAATCAAAATCATGACCATTTTCCTTGTCCTCAGTTTGACTCTAACCTTCATTATTCCCCCGATTTCCATGGACTCCAATTCTGCTGGGTTTGCTTGATGCCACACTTGGTCAATAGTGCACTGATGTTAAAGGCAGTCATTTTCACTTCTCTCTTGAATTCAGCTGTAATAAGGTCAATAATAATAAGGGCTAATGCTGAAATAAGGCCAGGAGCTGGTTGAACTTGGCACAACCCAAACATAACGTCAGTAAGAAAGGTATTGAAACTTGATATCATTTTGCTGACGGTTCAGAATAGACTCATGGATATAATTTACAGTGTTGGGTTTGTCCTGTATTTTTTGTGGACAGCAGATAGGTGGGCAATTTTCCAGGTTGCTAGGTAATTGCTTGTGATCTAATTGCACTGAAGCAGCTTGGTTAGGCATGTAGCTATTTCAGGAGCACAAATCATTAAGACAATGGCAGATTGTTGCCAGTGCGAATAGAATTTGCAATACCCAGTGATTTTAGCAGTTTCTTGATGTCATGTGCAGTGAATTGAATTGGCTGAAGATTGGTATCTGTATCTCATGAGGAAGACATGATTGAATATCCACTTGTACGTCTAGTAGAAGATGTTTATCACTGTTTCAGCCCTAGTTGATGTACTGGACTCCTTCAGCAATGAAAATGAGGATAGTCGTGGAACTTCCTCCTCCAGTGAATTGTTTAATTGTTCATTCATGATGTGGCAGAACTACAAAGCTTAAATTGTCCGTTGCTTATGAGATTACTTAGCTCTGCCTCTTGATTTCTGCTTACATTGCATGGCATGGATATAACCATGTTGCAGCTTCACCAAGTTAACATCTCATGTTTAAGTATTCCTGATTCTACAGTTGGCATGCCCTCCTACAATCTTCATTGAACCAGGAGTGATTGCCTGGCTTGGTGATAAAGGTAGCGTGGTAGATATTCCAGGCCATAAGGTTACAGATGGCAGTTGAATATGATTCAATTGCAGTTGATGGCCTATAGCACCTCATTGATGCAAACACCTGAGTTGCTAGACCTATTCAAGTCTATCCCATTCAGCACAGTGCTAGTGCCATGTAACACATTAGAGACTGTCCTCAAATTGAAGCTGTGATTTCATCTCCACCAGGACCATGCATTTCTCCCTCACTGTAATGCTATTATGGGCAATTATGTTGGAAAGAGAGAGACTAATGGGATGAGTTCAAATAGCTTTTCCTCTTGTTGATCCTTTCAATGTCTGCAGTGAAGGAGCTATACTCTTTTAATTTGGCCAGCTGAGCCAGTAATGGTGCTGATATGCACTTAAGTTACCCATCCTGACCTAGCCAGTGACACAATGCCATCCCGTGAGTGAAGTGAAAAAAAGAACCTTCTGCCATTGACAGTGCTTCCTCCAAGTGGTGTTTAAACTGGAGGTTTACTGATTCACCAACTGAAGGGATCAGTGGGCGATAATCAATGGGAAGTTTCCTTGGCCATGTTGACTTGATTTCACAAGACTTTTTTGGGGTCCAGAATCAATGTTGAGGATACCCAGGACAGCTCCCCTGTAACTGAACATGAATGCTGATTGTTGTCTCTGAGATATTGTCTGTAAGGTATGAGGATGATTATGTCAGGCTGTTGCTTCGGACAACAATATCAACTTTGGCACAACCCCAAATATGTTAGTAAGAAGGTTTTTGCAAGCTTGACAGGAATGTCAAATGTCACAGAGTAGCTTGCTTCTTTAAGAATAAACCACATGCTGTATATACGTAGACCAGACCAGGTAAGGATGGTCATTGACATTAGTGAACTAGATGGGTCTTCACAACAATTGACAATTGCCTCATGATCACAATGAGAACTAATTCCAGAATTATTAATTGAGTTCAAAATTTACTTTCTGCAGTAAGTGGTTATGAACCCATACCCCGAACATTAACTTGGGTGTCTGGTTGCCAGTGACAATGCCATTATGTCACCAACAACCTTGTGGTTACATGCCCTAATATACAAAAAAATGTAGATAGGATAATCCCATGAAATTGCAGATTTTTGATAGCTACAGCACGAGCAGTCAGATGGAAATGGTGGATACCCAAAAGGCTAAGTTAAGTCAAGGAAAGGCAGGATAATTACTACAGTGAAATAACAATATTCAGCCAACAAAACGTGTGGATGACTTCATGAGTTCACACACAGAAGGAAGTTTCCCACATATAGAACAAGCTGCAGGATTTGTGGAAAGCCCAAGCCCTGGGAAAAGATAAGCAGAATAGTGAGAAAAGACAGAAATGAGATCAACTGAAGTGAATAACAGGATGAATAAGAAGAAAGAAAAACAAAATATCTGTATCCTAAAAATGTTGATGTGTTTCAGAACATAACAGACAAACATGAAATCGCTGGATGTGACACCTCCCAGAGAAAATAAATTCACACAAACCATTTAGATCAGGAAAAAAGAGAGAAACCAGCCCACAACTATAAATCTGAACCAGAAGCTTGATACTGTAGCACAGAGAATCATAAACTCCACTTGAATCTATGCCAAAAACCTTTTTTTCCAAAAAATGTGAACGAGCACAGTTACGCAAAGAAAGATTCTCTGAAACTGAGCAACCTTATGTTGATGGCATATGGTGCAACTGAAATTTGAAAACCACGAGCAACCCAAATAAGTGGAACACAAAAATGAAAAGATAGTAAACATATGTTGTACATCATTGAAACAGAAGATCCTACTATCCTGGGATTCAACAGTTATTGTACCTAATAGAGTCATAGAGATGTACAGCACGGAAACAGATCTTTCGTCCATGCCAAGCAGATATCCTAACCTAATCTAGTCCCACCTGCCAGCACCCGGCCGATGTCCCTCCAAACCCTTCTTATTCATATATCCATCCAGATGCCTCCACCACTTCCTCTGGCAGCTCATCGCATAAATGCAGCACACTCTCCGTGAAAAAGTTGCCCCTTAGGTCTCTTTTATATCTTTCCCCTCTCATGCTATACCTATGCTGTCTAGTTCTGGACTCCCCCAGCCCAGGGAAAAGACCTTGTCTATTCACCTTATCCATATCTCTCATGATTTTATAAACTTCTACAAAGTCACCCCTCAGCCTCTGACACTCCAGGGAAAACAGCCCAAATCTATTCAGCCTCTCCCTATAGCTCAAATCCTCCAACTCTGGCAACATCTTGTAAATGTTTTCTGAATCCTTTCAAGTTTCACAATATCCTTCTGATAGGAAGGAGACCAGAATTGCACGCAATATTCCAAAAGTGGCCTAACCAATGTCCTGTAAAGCTGCAATATGACTCCCAAATCCTGTACTCAATGCTCTGACCAATAAAGGTAAGCGATATCAAACACCTTCTTCACTATCCTATCTGCCTGTGACTCTACTTTCAAGGAGCTATGAACTTGCACTCCAAGGTCGTTTTGTTCAGCAACACTACCCAGGACCTTACCATTAAGCGTATAAGTCCTGCTTAGATTTGCTTTCCCAAAATGCAACACCTCGCATTTATCTAAATTAAACTCCATCTGCCACTCCTCAGCCCATTGGCCCATCTGACCAAGATCCCGTTGTAATCTGAGGTAACCTTCTTCGCTATCCACTAGATGTTCAATTTTGGTGTCACAGATGGTTGATTGTAGTACACCCTTTGAAAAGTGCCATCTAGTTCTTACATCTACCTCTTGACCTTAAAGTGAGCCGGATGTGTTCCAAAAGGAAGCTGATGAGACATACAGTGAATGCAAAGAATGAATGGACATAGCTGATGATATCCAGATCTATGGTATAGATGGATACTGTCACCACTACTATGTGTATGAAGTCATAGGGAGAACCAGGAACTATGGATTGCAAATACATTGTGAACGTGACAAAATTCCATTTTGTTAGAAAGTGTACATAGCTTTCAGCGGAATTCTGAAAATGTTACAACTATCTCAGAGATGAACCTCCAAGAGACAGGAAATAGCTGAGAAGTTTTCTTGAATTGATTTAGTACATGAATTCTCTCATACCTTATGTGCCAGAATAGATAACAAATCTACGAGAGCTAATGAGAGAGAATGTTGAGTACCAATGGTCAGAATCACATGTGAAGAGTTCCAGCAAATTCAAAAGAGGAACATGCAACCAGTAAAGTCTATTAAACACGAACAGCAATAAAGCTGATACTGTCAAAGTAGACTTACTCTTCTGCAAGAAGACTGGGAGTGGCCCTGATACGAAACCAAAAACATCCACACCTAAAGTTACCACACAGAAAGAGAGCTTTTGGCAGTAAGGTGAAAATGTCCATGCACATCTCTGTGGGAGAAAGCTCTTCATGGAGATTGATTATTATTCAAGAAAATATTGAGCAGATCACTGGTAAGATGACTAAGGTTGTTCTTGAGACTTCCCTACCAGAACATTTTGATGTTATCTTTCCCTTCGATTCTCTTAGAAACAGTGCACTGTTTCAAAGAACATCAAATGTTCTCATGGAATCAAAGAAGTGCAGAAGGAGGCTATTCAGTCCATCAATGAATTCTTGTTTGGGATGAATGATGTTTTTGAAGATATCAATGTGCTGGAAGGCATTTTGAGGTATCAAAATGGAGCTCTTCAATGAATGTCAAAGATTAATTCATCGAATCAAGCTCTCAAAGGCATTGTGACAAAGCTTTCAAATTGTTATTAAACATAATCCGTCACACACACATTTAAAAAAAAACTAAAGGAAATTTAAGGCCAATAATACTGAATTTGTTAGTCTTTTCAATTAGTGCAAGACAGAATGTTTCCATAGTGAATCTGAAAGCAAATTGGAGCCATATTTTGGGAGCAGCAAGGGCAGAATTGTTGGGGAGGACAATGTTGGGAAAATTGCAGGTAGACATATGTGAAGAGAAATTGACAGGAAAAAACTCAGTGGAGAGAGAAGGAGAGACTGAGATAGGGGAAAAGAGATGGAGACCAGAGGAAGGGAGGAAAAGAGTTCTGGGGAGACAATCTGAAGGAGGAGAGACATAAAGGGAAATGTCCGAGGGACTTCTTGCTTGGCTGGGAGTGGGAGCACAATGCTGGGGAAGGAGATATGGGGATTAGCTGAATTCTAGAGCAAGAGATCAAGAAGAGTTCATTTCAGGTGGTAGGAGGTCAGGGGAACTCACTCTAGGGGCTGTATCTTATTCTTTTTGGTTAAGGCTGAGTTGTGTAGAGTATTTTGGAGGGTTTCTCTTGATGAGGTATAGTGGATTCTCTCACCATATCTTACCAAAATCGCCTCAGTAATTACCACGGGCTCCCCCCACCCCCCACCCCCCCCCCCACCCCCGCCCCATAGCATTCATTGTGACTGATTTCCATCCCATCTTCGCACATGCTGTTCCCAGAACAATTCAGTGGCTATCATGGACTTTACCAGCATCCATTGGGCTTGTGCCATCTTTAAAGCCCAGTGTGTGGCTGAACAAGTGATGTCAGTCTGCTGCAGCCCTACAAAGTTCCTGACATTTACCCTGTTGAAAGCAGTTGGGGGGAAATTGGTACACATGTGTGGGCAGTGGCTTGGAGTTCCTTGTGGTTCTGTTCGCCGAGCTAGGAATTTGTGTTGCAAACGTTTCGTCCCCTGTCTAGGTGACATCCTCAGTGCTTGGCAGCCTCCTGTGAAGCGCTTCTGTGATGTTTCCTCCGGCATTTATAGTGGCCTGTCTCTGCCGCTTCCGGTTGTCAGTTCCAGCTGTCCGCTGCAGTGGCCGGTATATTGGGTCCAGGTTGATGTGTTTGTTGATAGAATCTGTGGATGAGTGCCATGCCTCTAGGAATTCCCTGACTGTTCTCTGTTTGGCTTGCCCTATAATAGGAGTGTTGTCCCAGTCGAATTCATGTTGCTTGTCATCTGCGTGTGTGGCTCCTAAGGATAGCTGGTCGTGTCGTTTCATGGTTAGTTGGTGTTCAAACTACAAATCTTCTCCCAAACTTTGGAGTTCCTGCCAAAGAGGTGTTGCACAGGCTGGACTTCCTCTTCTTCCAGGAACGATATGGGCCTTGACAGCAGACCACACCCAGGACCTGTAGGGACCTTGACATCAGACCATGTCAGCCTGGTCCCAGGTAGCCAAGTGTGTCCACTTTGTCTCAGCCATCTGTCAGACTGCACAGCATTGGGGGTATACTTCTCTAATCTGAAGAATAAGCGCCATCATGTTCTCTCTGTTAACTCACATTGACTCTACCTCCACTACTGTGCCCCACCTCCCAACAAGACTCATGCTCCACCATTTCAATTTTACCTGCAAAATCTTCCTCATTCACTAATCCTGTACTGCCTACTCACTTGCTCAGGACATGTCCCAGCCTGCATCAATAGTAATAGCAGTGCCACCCACTTTCATCTCCTGTCTTTCTGTTTCTCTCTCATTCCAGGAGGAAAACAGGCTCCTGTAGGGCACATAGAGCCACAACAGGTGGTGTGCTACCTGTCATTAGGGTCTTCACCCCCTGAACAGGGTCTGGACTGGAATCAGGTACTATCCTTGACTTACTGTATGGGAAACTCCTGAGAAAAAGCTATGTCCCTTGACTTGACTAAGGCCTACTGACAAAATGATGTGGGCTGTGGCAAAATGTGTGGCACAATTGGCAATAAGTACAATAAGGCCAGCCTCCATGATTGCACCATGTTTTATGCTTTTCACAAACCATGTGGAGAGATTCTTACTAGGCAGCTGAGAGATGCTGATTGACAGTCATTATTGATTGTCAAGCTTCTTGGCTTGGTGTCTGTGCTAAACAGCAAGGCAAGACAGCAGGAAAATGAGTCTGATATCTTTGGTTGAGGGACAAAATGCAAAAAGACAAGGATGCAGGGAGCATACAGATCAGCTCAGAGTGAGTTACAACTAGTGAAGAGCATGGAAATGCAGCCAGGTCCAGTCCATGAGCTGGGTGCATGTCCTTGAGTGCCCCGTATCCTTGCAGCAGCATTAAAGTGATCGTTGCCAGTGCAGCCCAAAGCACAACATTGAATGCAGAAGCATTCTGTAAGTGGATCAGAGATACATGATGAGGGTTGTTAGAGGCTAGCAGATGCCAACGTCCATGGATATAGAGTATGCCTGTGTCCAGTGCTCTGGAGCTTGTCCTGAGGTATCAGTATTTCTAGTGTGGAGGCTGTTTGGAGGAAGCTGTGAACTTAACCTGCTAACTGTTTGCTCTCATTCTCCTATTGTGTTTTTCTGACATTGTTTCTTTGACAAGTTTCATACAATAGGAGTCTAAATGTTAATGAGGTGAGTTGGGCTGTTAACAAGATGTTTAACAATCAATAATGACTGTCAATCAGCATCTCTCAGCTGCCTAGTGAGAATCTCTCCACATAGTTTGTGAAAAGCATAAAACATGGTGCAATTTGCTCCCGACATTGAGGCTGGCCTTATGCACTTATTGCCAATTGTGCCACACATTTTGCCACAGCCCACATCATTTTGTGCCCTAAAATAATCCACCCTGGGAGATCGGAGATGGGGACATTCCTTCCACGAATTAGCAAACTGGCAGGCAGGAAATGGATGTCAATTGGGTGATGGGAAAATGTTGGGGGAACTGCATCCAGGTGGTGGGAAATTAGGGAGAGGTGAGGGACCTCCATCCAGATGGGGGCAAATTGGCAGCAGTGGAGCCACTACATCCGGGAAATGTAGGGATAGTGGGAAGTTCAATCTGGGTGATGGGAACTTAGAGGTAACGGGACAACTCAGGCCGAGTGGTGGGAAGCTGGAGATTGAGTTCAATCCAGGACAGAGGACATTTAATTTTAGAACTAAGTATACTTTAGCAGGTTCAATTGGAAGCACTAGCTTTAGGAGTGCAGCTCCTTCATCAGGTGGTTGTGACAACCATCTGATGAAGGAGCAGTGCTCCGAAAGCTAGTGCTTCCAATTCAACCTGTTGGACTATAATCTGGTGTTGTGTGATTTTTAACTTTGTACACCCAGTCCAACACTGGCATCCCCAAATCATAAGTATACTTTGTAATGATGATTCAAATATCTCCTTGCTGAGGATTAGGTTAGCAATATATTTGATGAAATAAAATTTTCTTAGGGACTAGGAGAGGAGTAAAGATAGTCAAACTATTAAGAGAATGAGATTTTATAATGTGGAGGTGCTGGTGTTGGACTGGAGTAGGTAGTATATGCTTTTATAAGGTTTTATAATGTTTTATAAGGTAAAGTATATATGCAAACCCATATGCAGGAACTAAAAAAATGAATTGGTGGTGAATGTGTTCACACTGTTAAACAGACTGCACAGTACATAACATAACAGTAGGACTAAGAAAAATCCATGGCACAATATTTTTGATGCCAATTTTATCTTGGTAATTCATGATTGCTGACTTCCTCATGAACATTACTCCATGTTAATTTGGTTTTGTTCTGAGCAGTGAAAGGAATTAAGTAATGCTAACTAGCAACACTAGAGTGTCATGACATTTTATTTGATGTCTACTGATGACAATGATGCCCATTGATACACACTTGGAATATCAAATTCTAGCTATGAGACTGTTCTTGATTGGAGCTGATGTCAAATGAAAAATGATTGTATCTGAATAAAATGATATCAAGTGAAGCCTAAATGATAGTTTTTGAGTTCAAATCAAAGCTTTTGAAAACAAGTGGGGCAAAGGATGTCAAATATTTCTGTTAGGGAACTTAAGAGTTACAATTTCACTTTGAAATAGAAGTCAGAAAGAGAAATTATGCTTGCAAATTTCATATCTCATCTGTTGTCAAGGAAGAAGCATGAAATATAAAATCTGGGAGTTAAGATCTGACAACTAATTTATGGAAAACTACTGAAACTGAGTCCAATTAGAGTTAAGATCAATAAGTTAAAAAATTACATAGGTTGATCCAAGAATGGACTGTTAAGATACAACCAATACAACCAGCAGCATGGCGGTATTGGTCTATCAAATATAATCTTACTAGATGACAGAGCTTCGCTGGATGGATTCAGAATCATCTAAGACAATACTGAGGAAACTTCTTCAGAAGATATATAAAGACCATGAGGGGATGGAGAAACGCAAGCTCAGAGCCAGAATAGCTGTGTACATCAGCATCTACAAAATTATCAGAAGAATGGCATTGACATATCAAAAACATAGAAATACATCACAGAAAGAGATGATCATAGCTCCTCACATACTATTCAACTTATGAAATCCTATGAGACTTTAGTTCTTCACAATCAAAAATGGTATATCTTAGTATCAGATTATACTTCTAAGTTAGGACAGTGTATGGTACTAAGGATGGCTATACCCTCTAGTTACCTTCTTGTTGCAGCTAAATGACACTTGTTCACACAGTTGATAAGGAAAATCGAACACATATTTACAAATGTGAGAATATATTCACATTGTGCCCTCAGAGGTTTTCTTTTTCTTTTCCTTCCACTCTACCTAGGTGCAGTCCTGGGATCCATAGCTAGGGTGAAGGGAGTCTGTCCTACACTGAAACTGATTGACCTTAAAGTTTTGATGGGCAGCCCTGGAGAGGTGTTTATTGCTAGAGGACTCAGACATGCTGACAGTATCCTGACCAGATGCAGATTCACAATCCTTGGTTTGAACTCCCACAGGTTTGGGGATTGCAGACAGAGTCAAAAAGTGTGATGCTGGAAAAGCACAGCTGGTCAGGCAGCATCTGAGGAGTTGATGTTTCGAGCATAAGCTCTTCATCAGGTATGCTGTCTGACTGGCTGTGCTTTCCAGCACTACACATTTTGACTCTGATCTCTACTATCTGCAGTCCTCACTTTCTCCTAGTCGATTGCAGACAGAGTGGAGCTGGAGGGGCCAGGAACCTCTACAATGTCCTGTGAGGAGATTTCTGGGGAGAACTGTTTGTTGCTTCTTCTCCTGCTGGGTGCCTACTGGCACCACCCTGCCTTCTTGTGAGAAAGGGGTACCTGGAGTGAGGTTAACGTGTGTTGAACTCCTGTTGCCTTGCCATTGGTGCTGAGCACAAGTATCTATGCTATTTATTTGTACAGATCTGCAATGAAATTGTTGGGAAGCTCAGTTTTCTCAGATACACATTCTGACATTTTCATGTGAACTTGATATTGTTGAGATATTGATAATAGCCAATTATGAATGAGGTAGAAGGATGCAGGATGCCATTTTGTATGTAAATAATTCACCTCCAGGCAAATTCACCTCCAGCTTACTTACATGGTTTAAGTACATCACAATTTTTCTAAATTCCTAGAATAACACATGTCTGCAGTCTATACGGAGTGTGCAAATTTGAAGTCACTTAATCCTTCATGACAAAATCTGCACACTGATTTCAAATCTAGCTGCCCATTTAGTTGAATCCAAGAGCATTATTTATAATTCCAATACTTTTTAATGAAGTCACAAATTGTATTCTATTAATTTTATGAGCTTTCCATCAAAGAAAATTTCTTTTGTTTATAAATCACCATTAATATAGGAAAATATCCAAGGGCATTTTTCAGAGGATGAAACAAAAAGTAATGGATGAAGTAGAAAGAAAAATCTAATAGAATATATTTGCAAGGTACATTAATAAGATGTTAATATTTAAAATCTTTATCCTTACTTGAAGGTTTGGCTGTTGACATCCAGATCATCCATGTTACTCTAGAGTACACTCTTCTTAGATCTTGATGTGCCTCTCATGTCATGTAGCATACCAGAATATTAGCGAGTTAGGTGTAGTGGGAGAATTTCCCCATGGGGGCAGATGCTTGTTTCTTCGTGATGAAAACCAAGAAGCTGACTGGCTGCTTCACGATCTGAGAGCTCTTTGCTTCCCTCAGGAGAAAGGATCATCACTCTGCTTGTAGCATCACATTGATTATGTTCTTATGCACCACAGTGACACTCATGACATTCAAAGCTCCCGGTGTCTAGATAATCAAAAATTATTTGCACGTACCAAAATCCACACCAAGACTCTATGAAACATAGGCTCACTGACTCAAGAATTACTCGGGATGTTTGAATTTAAAATAGGCAAATTTCATGCTCCTTAGAACACTCCAAAAATGTCACAAGCTTTGAATCCTGCTGTAACTCCTGCATAAGTATACAACTGAGTCCCTTCCAGTCACATAGAACCCTGAACTCTTTCCACATGACTTCTCATCTTTCCAGGTTGAACCCTCAACTTTTCTGCTCCTCCTTGTGGTCCTGCAATTGGAATTTAGGGAGCTAGTTAAAAAAATTACAATGTTCATAAAACATATAGAATACAATCTGATTTTATAAAAAAGAATTGGAAGTATCATTAATGCTCTTGGATCTATCTGAATGGCCAATTAGAATTGGGATTAATGTGCAGACTTTAGAAAACCTTGGAATTTTAGAAAGTAAATCTCTTTTTTAGAAATAGAATCAGTCTAAACACTAGGACACAGACAGCCTCACACAGGGCACCTCACATTGTATTATTCAATGCATTATCTGAGACAACATGGCACCTACTTTTAAAGTTCACTTGAGAATGTAATTTTAAAATCAAGTTCTGGGATTTACATATGAAAGAACTGAAAACAACATGGTCATTCTAAAAGATGAGAGACTTTTCAAACAATCCAGGTCTTTTTCAATATATAATTTCAGTTGCATCACACTGTAAACTTTTGCTATAAATTCTGGTCTTATAATCTTATACTCCAGAAAGACCTGATAAAGGAGCAGTGTTCCGAAAGCTAGTGCTTCCAAATAAACCAGTTGGACTATAACCTGGTGTTGTGTGATTTTTAACTTTGTACACCCCAGTCCAACACTGGCACCTCTAAATCCTGGAAGCATGACATTTCAATGAGAACTATATCAATAAAAACATTGATTTGGATCTCATCTACCATGCTCTGAGAAAAAGAATTGGAAATGACATCACCCACCCAAAGAAACCTAAGCACATAAATAGAAAGCAGGACATAACACCAGCACTTCATTGATGATGTTACCGAGCATGGTGACGCAATGTCTGAAAATGAACCTTCCAGCTTAGTGACCAAACTTACTCCTGAAGTTAAGGAACAAAAAGTGTGCAGTTATCTTACTTGGGATATATATAAACCATCAAGTAGTGAGAAGAATATAGAACAAAAAATCTGGAGAAATAGAGAAAGTCATAGAGGATGTAACCATAGAATAGTTATAACAGGGGAATTGCCTAGTAATAATTAGGGTATCAATACTTTAAGGTGGAACAAACAGCAGACATTTCTAAATTATGCTCATGAGAATTTCTTACAGCAAAATGTGTCTAATCCAACAATAAAGGACACACTGCTAGATATAATTCTTGGGAATGAGATGGACCAATTACATCAAGTGACAATGTAGGTTATTCAGGGGATAGTGATCATTATGTCCTAAGGTTAGGATGGTGGT
This sequence comes from Chiloscyllium punctatum, assembly GCF_047496795.1. NCBI lineage: Eukaryota > Metazoa > Chordata > Chondrichthyes > Orectolobiformes > Hemiscylliidae > Chiloscyllium > Chiloscyllium punctatum. Next base: position 40,610,962 of record NC_092764.1, read on the forward strand.
AATAATGACATGTTTTTCTCAGTTTGCTAAATCCATGAAAGGTGTAGAGAAGAGCAGTAGAGATTCTCTGTGGTTTTAATAATTTGACAAGTATAATTGATCCTGTGAATCAATACTGACTGTTGGAAACATTCTATATTTTAGATGCATGAGCAGATTTATGAGCATTGTCTGGCTTTTGCATGTTTGTCTCTTGACAGGGTTATAGATAAAGGTATCATGACATGAACATTTGCAGCTATAATGGTCTTAAACAAGGTTGTGCACTTTCTATCAATCTGTTCAGCACCCTGCTTGCTGCAGCAATACTGCTTAAGGGCTCAAAAGCTTAACAGTGGAGTGAATTCTCAATATTGTGGACAGTGTTATCTTTAAACTCTGTTAGGTGCACATTCAAATGAAAGTAATGCAAATCATCATTTGTGCCATATCTGTTACCATAGCTGTGGATCTTTGAATACTTTATTAGGATCAGTAGAGGCTAGCCTATTAGAAAACTTTTATCTTTCTATTAAGCATTGTCTGTTTAATATATACAAGACAAGGAACACAGAGCTATCTCTCATTGGGGTCTTCTGTCATGCAATCTTACATTGGTGATAATGTATACTGAGTATTTAAATATTCAACATTAACTCTTTACACTACTTTTTTTGATTAGATTCCCTACAGTGTGGAAACAGGCCCTTCGACCCAACCAGTCCACACCGACCTTCCGAAGAGTAACCCACGCAGACCCATTTCCCTTTGACTAATGCACTTAACACTATGAGCAATTTAGCATGGCCAATTCACCTAACTTGCACATCTTTGGATTGTGGGAGGAAATCGGAGCACCCGGTGGAAACCCACGCAGACATGGGGAGAATGCGCAAACTCCACACAGGCAGTCACCCAAGGCTGGAATCGAACCTGGGACCCTGGTGCTGTGAGGCAGCAGTGCTAACCACTGAGCCACTATGTCACCCCAACTCTCAACTCTGACTCTAGTTTAAATTTAATCGGTTATTTACATTTTTGTACCCTATGTTTGTTGTCAGCTTGCTTTTCCAACAAGTCTTTAATATGTTAAAAACTGGAAAACTCTAGTAATCATCTTCTGTCCCCACCAGTGGCTTTGCACCCATGTCATTATTGTGACCCCCGTCTTAGTTGTTTCCTTACAATGAACTAGACTGTTCCAAATCTTGGTGTTCTATAACAGTCCAAACTTAGCTCTAGTCTCATATCAAATTTATTACATGAAATGCCAACTTTATATCCTATCACTTCCTTCTCATTTCATTATCTAAAAACTCTTAGCCATACCTTTGTTATCTTTAGACTTGACTATGTCAATGCTTTCGATGGTGGGGTTACTGCTTTAATCATCTACAAACTTCGACCCACCCTTATTCGTCATAATCCCCTTGCATATCACCCTTACTCCGTGTTGACCTATATTAGATCCAATTTGAAATTCTGGTCTTGGTGCTTTAATTCTCTGCAATGGCCTCACATGTCCTACCTCTGTTATCTCTGTAACTCTGTAATCTCCTCTGGTTCCACCTGCATACATCTGACTAACTGCATTAGCTTGCTCACTTCACTCCATTCTTGGTGCAGTGCCTTCAGTCACCCTGCTCTACAACACCCTCTGTACATCTCTTTGCTCTTTCACCCTCAATCAGAGCTTTTATAAACTCACCTCATTAGCAATGATTAATTATTTCTGAAGTGCGTTTATATATATATATTTCTACATTAATGAGGCTATATAAATACAAGTTATTGTCTTTGAAACATCTGACTGATTTATGTCACAAAGCAGTATTAAATAAATTGTTCTTTTAGCTATTTACGTGACAACATTTATATTGCATTTATGCATTTCTAGGCATCATTTTTCTCTTTATTACACTGCCTAACATGATCTTCATTAAATTATGGTTACATAAAAGTCAATTATTGAAACAATCTTTTATCTGTGACAGAAATTGTTCTGTTAAATTTCAGCAGTGTTAAGAGATTTGGATTGGTGAGGTTAATGACTTTTTTTTTAAAAAAAGGACAATAGAGAGAATCATTTTCAAGCAGGCCTTTACAGTTTTCTTGAAGTAAACAGTTATAATTGCAAAATAAATGGAGCAAATAATTGCCACAAAATGTGATCAGGCCTGAAAATGGGCACGGGGATCGTAAGGCATGATTAACTCGATTAACTCTGTGTTGCCTACTCATAATAATGATTGTATATATGCAGCCTGTGCTAAGCCTGCTGCTGAATGTTTCATGCCTGAGCAACAAGCTTAGAGCTGTGAGAGGCAAGCACCTCTTAAGGCTACTATACACTATTTAAAAGCAAGGTCAAATTTAACAGAAGTAGGTACTGGAAGTTTCTGAGGGAGAGTTGAGAGAAGATGGAAAAATGGTGTAACAAAGCAGAGAGCATGCTCCAATGTTTTTCAAAGCAGAATTGGAGGCCTTGACACAGGAGGCGATGGGAAAGGAGCACACTATCTGTAGGTAATCTAGTACAGCACTCAATTTGATGTGGCTAGGTGGCTCAGTGGTCAGCACTGCTACCACACTGCGCTAGGGACCCAGCCTTGATTCTACCCAATGGTGACTGTCTATGTGGAGTTTGCATATTCTCCTCCTGCCTGTGTGGATTTCTGCCAGGTGCTCCAGTTTCCTCCCATAGTCCAAAGATGTGCAGGTCGGGTCAACTGGATGTGCTAAATTACTGATAGTGTTCAGGGATGTGTTGTTAGGTATGTTAGCCATGCGAATTACAGATAAAGCTAGGGGGATGGGTCTGATTGGGATGATCTTTGGAGGGTTGGTGTGGACTTGTTGGGCCACAGGGCCTGTTTCCACACTGTGGGCATTCTGTTCTATTCAATTTATCATCACCAGTTTACTCACTTCTCAACCAATCTTTTATCACAACTCATACTTCACAGTCATAGTTTATTCTCACACTGGCACACTTAGCATTGCTACAAGTCTCCCACCCAGATCTCACTGTCAACCATTGAATCATGTTGCTTGTGCAAGAAAGACAATGTGGTTGTTATCTTATCCCTTCCTCCTCTTCCTCTTCAGCTGCCTACCACCAGGCTAGTAACAAGAACTGTGGCTCATAAAAGGTAAGGTTGTATAGAATGTAGTTGACTGTGGTGAATCAGGATGCACAACTTTTCATGTACTATAGGGCTCATCTACAGTAATTCAGGCAGTGGAAGCATTGCTCAAACATGAAACTTCAATTGTCTCATCTCTAACATTTCATGTTGCATTATATGCGTACAGGACATGTGTTCACAGTCAGCAGATATCTCTGGTTGCCCAATAGTCACCCTCTTCTTTTTCATGCTGGCTTAAATGCTGATTGTGTAGTGCATAGGTGCAGAATAAATGTACCATGACTACCACAGGATAGTGAAACTTTGACCTGAATGATGAATAGCAGGATGGGAAGAAAGGACAAGGAGATGAGGTAGCTCTTTTAATAAAAGAGTAGATCAGCATAATAATGAGAATGATCTTGGTTTGGAGGGGCAGAATGTGGAATCAGTTTGGGTGGGCATAAGAAATGGCAAAAAGAAGAAGTGACTTTGAAATAGTTTATTATCCCCCTTGCAGTAATGACACTGTGGCACAGAGTTAATATTCAGAAATAATTGAGCTTTGTAAGAGAGGTACTGCAACACTCATGGGAGACTTTAACCTTCACTTAGATTGAATTAATCGAATTAACAGAAGTAGACCAGAGGTTAAATTCTTAGAGAGTAGTTAGGATAGATTATTAGAAAAAAACAATTTAGGAATAACCAGGGAACAAGCTATTTTAGATATGTTAATGTGTAATGAGACTGAATTATCTAACTATGTGCCTCATAATAAAAGATCCTACTGGGAAGAGTGATCATAACATGATAGGATTTCACATTCACATTCACAGTTTGTAATTGAGAGATATGGGCTCAACACTAAAGCCTTAAACTTAAATAAAGAGAATTACAACATTGAAAAACTGGATTGAAAATGTAATATAAAGGTAAGATGTATAAAAGCAGTGACAGAGATTTAAGCAGATACTTCATAACTTTGAGCAAAGACCCAATGAGATAAAATGATAATAAACTCCACCCACCATCCCCTGTCAATCAATCTGAGATTGGAAAACTACATCTGGAGACAGAAAGCAGAAACCTATAGGCCAGCTAATCTAACATTTGTTATTGGGGAAAAATGCAGGAAGTAGTATGAGACAACTGTTGAAATTAGACTTTGATCGTATGTCACATCTGTAGACTCATCAACTTTAATTAACAGTACAAACCTCCAATCACATTTACTAACTCAACAACAGCCAATAGAAATCAGTCAGGAACTAACATGAAAGTGGTTGGGGATCCCTTTAAATAGCGTAAATGGGTGAGGTCTTTCCTGCACTAACTGCATGGCTAGTTGAAAGAGCAAATTATTTGTAGAAGCCGAAATGGCGGCACGCTTGTTTGATCATGTTTATACTCTGACATCATAATTTCCCTGTCAAACATCAGAAACAGAGTTAAATGTGATGGCTTCCATTCTGGGCCTAACAGAAAGCCCCTGTGGTGCCAAAACCATCGTGTTTGGCTCATGCTTTCACCACCAGGGCCCCAAAGGAATGGAGAAAGAAGAAATCAGAGAGGGTTTAGGAGTGGGATTAAAGGTTCAAACTGAAAATGCTTTACATTCGTTCATCTGTTCTGAGGGATTTCCCCTTCTGAATTGCCTGGGTGGCATTCATGGAGAGTGAAACTGGGAATCTGTCCAATTAATGTACTAAGTCATAAACAATTTTTCATTGTCTCTGTCCAGTTGTATCCAACTATTGCCCTTTCTCAATGTCTGGTAAAACTAGAAATGTCATTCACTGAATACTAGTACACTGCACAGAAAAAACTAGGAAATGTTCCTGTGCAGAGTTGTTCCTATTCATGTAGTAACTCTGTAGATTATGGGATTGAACATCACAGATGCAATCATGAGCCTAAATATGCTGTTCAAGTTACTGACAAAGCATTTTATCTGATTCGAAACATTCTGTAGGATATGGCACAGTAACTGTGTTTACACATTTTAGATTTTTGATCTGGAGTACAGTCAGTGGTATCATATGCTTTGTTTTGCTCATCTTAGAATTCTGTTTGATTCAGTTGATTAATGCTTATGATCTCAGCTTTTTTACAAAGCTGTTGTGAGCTGCAGAATAGAAATCTACTGCTGAAAATGTGTGTTCCAGATAGGGACAATACAATATTTATGTGCATTTGTCCTACATTTTGTACACATTTGGTTAAATTCCCATATCTTGTGATGATTGACCATGATGATGGTGGAGGAGATTGCACAGATGTTTGCTGTTCAAGTGTCTAAGGATGCATGAGCAGTTTAACACTTATTTTCATTTTATTAAAAGAATAAATTTATTGGTATATTTGAATTCTATTATTGAAGGCAACAAGGGGCAGAATGTTCCGCTACTGGAGGTAGGAAGGGTATTGAATTATGCAGGATCCTGCTATTTCAGACCCAGGGCCTTCCCTTCACCATCAAAATTAAGTTCTGGTTGGGAAGGTACATGATCAGCTTTCTATTCTTGTGGCTAATTGAAGGTCTTAACAATTAATGACTGAGGGAGGACCCATTGCCATTTGGATTAATCTAGCTGTAGGTGGACCTGTTGCCTTTGGGCCTTCATGATAGTTTCTAACTTACAGGCAGCTTGTTACCTCAAGGAACACTTAGATCAGAAGTAATCAGTGCCTGATCAAAGGACTGAAATCAGACATGAGGTTTCTGCAAATCTGCCCCACGACACCCTGTGACCCTACAACCCCAGCCCAGGAAATAACCCTTCCTCCACTTCCCCTGGACTTGTTCTGGGCTGTCCGTGCACCTAGGAATCTGATGTAGTAGTGGTGTTCTTTAGGCAATATCCACTGTTCCTTCTGTGGCACTGCTGAGACAACAGATGCTGGTGGATCAGGTGGCAGTGCTCACTGGGCAAGTCTCTGGGTCAGGGTACTGACTCTAGGAGAAGGCCCATGGAGATGTCACCACTGCCTGGTGAAATGTGGCCGAGTGGACCTTCTCTGGAAGACGCAGTATGGGTTGTCACCAGCTCTCCAAACAAAAGGAAGACTCTTGATATCTCAATGTGGTTCCAGCCAAAGTCAGTAAGGCCCAGAAACTGAATAATATAGCAAATAAAAGCAGTCAGCATCATACTCCAATGCAAGTTTCAAAAAGAATGTGATGGGAGCTTATTCTCATAATGATTCACAATTTGAAATGGTATGGGGAATATTAGTTTCTAATTAGTAGAGAATCATTCCAGAAAGCAGAAATTGATATGGGCAGAAGTGAAAGGAGGCAAAGATAGAAAACTTGCAAGAGTTGATGAGATCACTTAACAGAGGCCTGGAAGAGTTAGTAAGAAGCAGAGAATGTGAAGATTTCAATTTTTTTTTGTGCCGAGGAGCTTATATTCTTAGCAGGATCCACCTCGAAAGTACAATTTACGTTTGTCCTTGTGCTCTGTCTCACGTATAGTATGGAATATGCATTGATGAGGTATGCTTATGATATCATTCCTGCTTCACGATATGTGACCTGTCGGTATGAAGATCTCAGCCTCCAACCTGCTGGCTCCACTTGTAGCATAGGAGAAAGTGAAGGTGGGGGAGAAAGTGAGAGGTCAGAGAGGACGGTGGAGTGTATGGATGAGAAAGATGATGTATAGGGTCCCAAGGTAGAAGAAGAGGCCTTCTTCCTCTGCTTTGGGACCCTGCAACTCCACCAGATGTGAATTTCACCAGATTCCTCATTTACACTCCCTCTGCCTTATCCAAGTTCCAAGCCTCTAACTTGGCACTGCCCTCTTGACTTGTACGTCATCTTTTTATCACCTTCTCTGACCTATCACCTTCTCCCTGACCTTCATCTACCGATCACTTCCTCAGCTATCTTCCCCCCAGCCCCAACCCCCTCCCATTTATCACTCAGCCCCCAGACCGCAAGCCTCATTCCTGATGAAGGGCTTATGCCTGCAATGTCGATTCAACTGCTCCTTGGATGTTGCCTGACTGGCTGTGCTTTTCCAGCACCGCACTCTTGACTCCACTTGTAGCATGACATGCTGAAGAAACGTACAATAGTTTGTAATCAAATTACGCAGTACCAACCAAGGCATGGCTGTGCCTATGTTTGCAACATATGTAGATATAGAAACTGTACTAAATGTCAATTAAGTATTTCAGTACTAGATTGGCCATATCTAGTTCTTATTTTGTTGGAGCTAACACATATATTGCCTTATGAGGTACAAATAACTTGCTGAAATTAAAAACACATTACTGCATTTATGACAGATTGTGAGAGCAAGTCAGGCCACTTGTTATACAAGTGGGATACTCAGCCAGATTTTAATTACTTCCTGAATGACCTATAATAGTAACAATATACCTGGAAAGAGCATCTGATATTGAAGGTCATCATGGTGCAAATGGTTCTGTAAAGTGAAATGCTAATCTTGTGCTTGCATTGAAAGAGTTGGAAAGTGTGGTGCTAGAAAAGCACAGCAGGTCAGGCAGCATCTGAGAAGCAGGACAGTTGATGTTTTGGGCATAAATCCTTCATCAGGAAAGTGTCCCACACTTTTTGAGTCTGATTTCCAACATCTGCAATCTCTTTTACATAAAGAGAGTAAATTATCTGAAATGAAGCATTTTATTCTTAAAAAAAATCCACAGAAGATTCACATAAATATTTTCGAATGAAATAGAGAAAAATCCTGAATTATTATTTTGGTGAACATCAAAACCTCGAAGAGGAAGCTCATTGGAGAAACGAGTATCCTGTGGGTGGAGAAGCCCTAATCCTAATCTAATCTGGATGGTTTTCAGAACTAATTGCTGAAACTCAAGATTTTATTTAGTACTACCAAATAACCCAGTTTGAAATGAGCTATCAAAGTGGATCCCTTTGAATTTGCCAACTCTTAAAAGAGTTTTGTATTGTGACAAGCTGCTGAAGTTTGATCTGTAAGAGATTGGGCAGGAGGGTGTTGAACCCAACCTCCACAACAGGACAGTAACAATAGTCCTGTCACCCTGAATGGTTCTGAAATCAGATGGTCAAAATCTTACTGATGAGTGGCACCCAACTAATGATGATGGTTAAGTGGCAGCTACTTAAATATTCCAATCATTTATTTGGTAATTGCTAGGGAATGCATCTTCTTAAACATTCATCTATAGTTTGCTGTACTAAGAGTCTTCAGTCCCATATTTCTACAGCCATTTCGAACAAGTTTAGTGGCAAAGGCATTGTTATAATGCTATGTTAAGATATTTTAACCAATCCTCATAAGCAATTTGTATTGTCCAGTGTCATCCAAGATAATTTCTTCAGAACAATAAACTGCAATGGAAAGTATTTGTTCAAAGAGTTGATTTCCTTTGAAGGGAATGAATCATTTTTGTTACCTTTTGTTGCTTTTATTTAATCAATAACTGCCTTAACAAGTTGGTAAAAACAATGACTGCAGATGCTGAAAACCAGATTCTGGATTAGTGGTGCTGGAAGAGCACAGCAGTTCAGGCAGCATCTGAGGAGCAGCAAAATTGATGTTTCGGGCAAAAGCCCTTCATCCATCCCTGTCTTGTCTGCACTTTGAACACTTAAACGCATGTGGTTAGAAAAAAAAATCACTGTTTAAGTTTCTAATAAGCAGCTTAAATGCCTTTTATGGATTTGTGTTCTTTCCTAACCATATTTTTAAAATCCAGAATATATCTTCAATACCAAAATTCAAGGAAAATGCTTATCAGAAAGTGCAAATGTTTTTCAGTACTTTGACATCAGAATTATATGTAAATATATGTTAATTCCATAATTGCAGAAAAAGTTTGAAATTATTGAAACTGCCACCTGAATGAAAACATACGTCATATCATAAAAAATTTAAAATAATCAAGGTAATTCGATGCTTGAAATTAAATAGTAAGAGGACAGTATGCTTTCATAGATTTATAAAGTCATATAGCACAAAAACAGACCTGTTGGTCCATGCTGAACATAATCCCAAACTAAACTAGTCCGACCTGCCTGCCCCTGGCCCATATCCCTCCAAACCTTTCCCATCCATGTACTTATCCAAATTTCTTTTAAACATTGTAATTGTACCCACATCCAGCACTTCCTCAGGAAGTTCATTCTGCATATGAACCATATAAAATAATTGCCCTTGATGTCTTTTGAAAATCTCTCCCCTCTCACCTGAACCAGAGAAATTTGACAACATGGAATAAGCATGTAGTCCTATCAGTTCCTAATCTTGCTTTGATGTACATTGTTGCTAAGCTATATAAATATGTAGCTGAGTTTGTCTTTAAATAATCACTTCTTTGAAATAGTCTAACATTTGAAATTACTAAAAATCTAACTTATCAAGTTGCACAACCATTTAAAAGGTCAGTCACATTCAACTCTTTGGATTAATAGATTTTTCTTTTACAAATTGTCTTAATTCACAAGAACTGTACTTTGTAAGGAGGAGACATTTTCTAGTAAGAAATGGAGGGGGAAAAGCATTAGTAAAAGTCGGAAAAATCACATACAAAATCTGTAAAACCACGGAGACCAAAGCAGATGAAAGGGATAGAGACAACCTAAATGCTGTCATCACATAGGCAAAGGTGACATGAAGAATTGTGCTTACTGGAGATGGCTGGAAGAACACAGCAAGCCAGGCAGCATCAAGAGGTGGAGAAGTCAGCTTCTCAGGCATAACCCTCCTTCAGGACTGGAGAAGGGGTAAGGGGAGCTGCAGTTAAAGAGAGATGGGGGATTGGGGAAGGTTTTGGGTGAGAGGGGCAGAATGTGAGGTAGTGATAGGTGAACACAGGTGGTGGGAAAGATTTGGTTCATCAATGGAAGGAATGAATGAATCCAGTTGGTCGCTGGAAGAAAGGGTCAGTGGGTGGAATGGAAGGAAGTCGGGGGCTTGAAAGGGAGTCAGGAGATGGGTGGGAAGTTTAGTTGAAATTGGAGAACTCAGTGTTGAGTCTGCCCAGTGTTGAGGCTGTAGGCTGCCCAGGCAGAAGATAAGGTGTTGTTCCTCAAATTTGCGTTCTGATTGATTGTGGTGATGGAGGAACCCAAGAATGGGCATGTCGGAGAGAGAATAGGAAGGGGAATTGAAATGTGTGGTGACCGGGTGGTCAGGCTTGCCCTTATGGGCCTGAAACATTCCCTACACTTTTTTTTGGTCTTATCAATGTCAGAGAAGATCAAATCGTGAGCGCTGGATGCAATAAAGGTTGGAGGAGAGACAGGTGAACCTCTGTTTCACATGGAAGGACTGTTTGGGGTCCTGGATGGATGTGAGAGGGGTGGTGTGCTGGCAGGGTTTGCATCTTTTACGATTGCAGGGGAAGGTACCGGGGTGGTCGGGAGTGGGGACTTGGGTTGGAGGGGTAGGGGGCGCGAACTACTCCCTCCCCGACATACATCTCAGCCGGGCCCGTAAGGGTAAGCCTGACCTTCCAGTTACCGCCCATTTCTATTCCCCTTCCCATTCCTTCTCTGACATGTCCAACTTCAGCTTCTCCCATTACCTCAGTGAATCAGACCACAGTGGAGAAACAATACCTTATTTTCCATCTGGACTGCCTACAAACTGATGGACTCAACACGGAGTTCTCCAATTTCAAATAACCTTACCACCCATTCCCTGACTCCTTCTCCATTCACGCTCTGCCACCCTTCCACCTTCTGACCCTTCCTTCCAGCTACCAATCAGATTCATTCCTTCATTGACCAACCAGGTAGTACCCGCCACCTGTGTTCACCTATCACTACCTCACCATTCAGCCCCTCTCCCCACCCAAAACCGTTCCCCATCTCTCTTTATCTGCAGCTGCCCCTACTCCCATCTCCATTCCTAAAGAAGAGTTATATCCAAAACATTGATTTTTTCACCTCCTGGTGCTGCCTGGTTTGCTGTGTTCTTTCAACCTCCTGCTTGTCTACTTTGGATTCCAGTCCACTGCAAACCCCAACAAATAACTCCAACTCCAGAGGACAGACAAATTTCAGGAAGACAGATTTCAGAATGCACATGGCATGCTCCTGTTCATCATTGTTGAGTTTTATATTTAGCTCCATTGTGACGATACATAAGAAGTAAAAGGGAATATATCGGAGGCAGGAGTGAATGGTAATCACAGTAAAGATTAATGTGCAGACTCAGAGATCTATATTCCAGAATGGAAGGCAAAGCAAGAGAGCCTCAGGGGAAGGGAAGAGCCACACAGTGTGATTTGCTCCAGGGAGGGAGTCACCACATAGTATGATTTTTCCCTTGTCCCTGGCCCCTCCGGGGGATGGATCTATCCATTGACCTGGAATTTCGAACCTACCTCTCAAAACAGATTTCAGAGAACTTTGAAGGAGATTAAAAAGCAAGACCTCAATCAGTAATCTTAGGATATTTCTACTCTGATTCTCCAGCATCTGCAGTCCTCGCTTTCTCCCAATCTCAAGAATATTTCAAGTGTCATGTGTTCGTGGGTTTAAGAATGTGAGGAATTAATGGACTGAAAGTTGATAAGTACCCAACAACTGGTATTCTAACCCAAGAGTGTCGAGGCAATGGCTAAAGTAATAACAAAGATGAAGAGCCATAACAAATAACAGTACAACACAGGAACAGGCCCTTCAGCCACCACAACTGCACCAATACATTATGCCTTTCAGAAATGAAAACCCTGCCACTACACAATCTATATCATTCTATTCCCTGCCTATTCATGTATCCGTCAAGATGCCTCTTAAACATTGCTGCAGTAATAGCGTCTACTACCTCCTCTGGCAATGCATTCAAGGAACTTACCACCCTCTGTGGAAAAGAACTTGTCTCACATCTCCTTTAAACTTACCCCCTTTTACCTTAAACCTCTGTTTCCTAGTAATTGACATTTCCAACCCCCAAAAACAACTCTGACTATCCATTCTATTCATGCCTCTCGCAATTTTGTAAACTTCTATCAGGTTGCCCCCTCATCCTTTGAAGTTCAAGTGAAAATAAGCCCAATCTCTCCTCATAACTAATACCCTCCAAACAAGGTAACATTGTGGTAAACCGTTTCTGTACCCTTTCCAAAGCCTCCATATCCTCCTGGTATCATGGTGGCCAAAACTGTGCATAATATTGCAAATGTGGCCGAACTAAAGTTCTAAACAGCTCCAGCATGACTTGTCAATCATTATACTCTATGCCCCAATCGAAGAAGGCAAGCAGAATGACCTGTAACCTTTCCTAGATTCACCATAGCCTTCTCCGTTGTGAATATTGATACAACGTATTCCTTAAAACATTTGCTCCTTTGTCCTTGACTGGACCTACAGTTTCTCTAGCTATCCTGTTTCTCCTTATATAGATATAAAGCACCTTGGGATTTTCCTTAATCATGTTTGCCAAAGATATTTCATGGCCCCTTTAAGCCCTCCTAATTCCTTGTTCGATTCTTTTCTGCTATCTTTGCATTCTCTGGTGGCTCTGTCTGTCTTCTGTTTTCTAAATGTTACGAATCACTCCTCTTTTTCTTTTTGACTAAAATCTCAGTTTCTCTTGTCACCCAAGGTTCCTGAGCTGTGCTATCATTATCTTTCATTTCATTGCAACATGCTGGTCCTGAATTCTAGGAGAAAGTGGGGACTGCAGTTGCTGGAGGTCAGACTCGAGAGTGTAATGCTGGAAAAGCACAGCGGGTCAGGCCGCAGTCGAGGAGCAGGAGAATCGAAGTTCCGGGGATTAGCCGATTCTCTGCTCCTCAGCTGCTGCCTGACTTGCTGTGCTTTTCCAGCGCTACACTCTCGACTCTGGTCCTGAATTCTAGTCAACTGGCCTTTAAAAGCTTCCCACGACAGATGTGGATTTATCTTCAAACAGCCGCCTCCAATCTACATTCTCAGTTCCTGCCTAGTTGTTGCATACTTGATGAATAAAGTCTGGAATTATTCCTGCAGATTGAAATCGAACAAGTTTCATCCAAATACTTAAGAAGGTAGTGAGAAAGGAAATAGGGAACTACGGATCTGTTAGCCTTACATCAAAAGTACAAAAAATGCTCGTGTATGTTGTAATGGATGTGATAATTAACCTCTTGAATAGTAATGGTCTGTCTGGGCATAGTCAGCATGGACTTGTGAATGGGAAACCATGTTTGATAAGAATTTTGAGAATGTTTTTAACAAAATTGATAACGAGGAGTTGATGGATGTCTTTAGACCGGAGTTTATTGAAAAAAATCCAAGCTTGCAGGATAGGCAGTAATGAATGGGCATGGATTAAGGATTGGCTTAACAGACCAAAAACAGAGAGAAAGAGTAAATATATCATTCTTGTGCTGTCAGGCTGTGGCTGGGTGGGGGGTGGGGTGGGGGGGGGGGGGGGGGGGGGCGTTGGTGGCAGGGGAGGTACCACAACAATTAGTTCTTAGGCTTCAAGTATTCACAATATTTATCAAAGATTTGGGTATTGGGACTAAATGCATTATTTCCAAATTTGTGGATGATGCAAAGATAAGTGGGAATATGTGTCATGAGGAAGATAATAAAGTATCCTCAGGAGGATTTGGACAGCCTTAGCGATGGGTCAACTATATGAGAGATGGAATGTAATGTGGAAAAATGTGAACACATCCACTTTTGTAGAAGGAGTAGAGGTGCAGAGAGTTTCTCAGATGGAAAGAGATTGGAAAGTGTCGCTGTACAAAGGGAACAATGTATCCTTGTCAATAAGATACTGAAGGCTAACGTGCAGCATGCTATTAGAATATTAGTCTTTACTGTAAAAGGAGCTGAGTACAAAAATAATGAACCCTTGCTTTCATTGTGTAAAAGCTTGTGGAGTGCTACACTCAGCTCTTGTCTCTACACAATAGGAAGGAGACTATTACCATAGAGTAAGTGCAACAAAGGTTCACTGGGTTGGTTCCTTGGATGTCAGGAATGTCCTATGAAGAAAGATTAGACAAATTGGGCCTGTATTCTCAAAGGTTTCAACGAAGGAGTGGCAGATCTTATTGATACCTAAACAGTACTCAACGAATAGACAGATTGAATGCAGGTATGATGTTTCCCCTGAATGTGAAGCCTAGAACCAGGGAGCATGATTTAAAACTAAGGAGGGATAGCACCTAGGACTGAGATGAAAGGAATTTATTTTCCTCAGAGGGTTATGAATCTTTGGAATTCTGTATTCCTGAGAGTGGTGGAACATGTGTATGTTTAAGATAGAGGTTAGTACATTTTGGATTACCAGGCGTGTGCAAAGTTATGGGAATAATTAGTTAAAAGGCATTAAAGTGTTCCATCAGCCAAAATCTTAAGAAAAATGGCAAAATAGGCTCAATCGCAGGATGGCCTCCTCCTATTCCTGTGTTCTTAGCATGAAATCATGGAAACTATTCAGCCTGCTAAAAAAATTTACTGTTTGGAAAGAGTGTATGCACAGCAATTTGTAAATTTTCAGTACTTTTTTCATATCTTCTAGAATGAAATGCAAACAATTTACTTTCATTGGTTATCCAAAGCCATAGATTATGACACGGAAATTCCATCCCTTTGACCCTGAGGGAAAGAACTGAGATTCCTAAAATTGAACAGATCTAGTATTCAAAAATATAAACATCTTGCTCCTTTGCAAGGAAGAGCTTTGATAAGTTCTTCGAGTTCTTCAATAAATACACACAGGTGGGAAATTCAGCATGGTTGGTCATAACTTTACTTTTTTAGATGAGCACGTAGCAGGAGGTAGAGGCTTGTAATAACAGTAATGGAAAATACTTCACAGGTAAACTCTGATCTCATCTAATATATAACATATTGCTTCCTGAGCATGATAACAACTTCAGCATGCTTCAGCATGCTTGAGACCGGGAAACCAATAAAATGCTCCTTCTCTTCACAGATATAACGAAGTGTACTGACTGTGAATTTCTTGCTAGGAACAGGAACCGGGGTGCTTCAAGTCAACACAATTTCTTTTTCTTTTTTACATCTGTACTCAAAGCTAAAGTTTGTTGTCTTTAAATACAGAGAGCCCAAACATACCTGGGCCGTTATGATACTGCATTTGATCAATACAAAGAAGGTTTCTTTGTACATCAATGTGAAAATGTTTGCAAGACAAAGCTTTTCACGTGACAATAAATTCAATTCAAATGATAGCATACCTTAGATGTCACTTCGCAATTGTATTCTGAGGAAGATAAAGTTGAATTTATGCCACAACTGTCATTCCATTGGAAAACTGGGTACCTTTTGAACTCCAGCCATGATTGTATCCAGATCATGAAAATGCTCCAAGCTGGATTCAGATTGATTTAATACTGTCACTTGTACCTAGTTACGGTGAAAAGTGTATAATGTCGTCACGTTCTGACGTCATCTTGGATTACAGAATAAATTACTGAATACATTGTATAAATGGTAACATACTAAATAAATTAATATTAAATTGATATTACCAGAACTGAAACAGCTTCAAAAGTTAATCTTTCCTTCTCCATAGACTTCACTCTCTCTGCGCCTCCATTCACCACTATCCAATGTCATCCCTGGAGACCTGGTAATGTGCTCCTTTTCTGCTGTTGCTGGCTTCCATGTCTGCCACCTCTGAGCTGGAGACGGCCATGCTGTGTAGGTCCTGCACTTCCTCCAATGCTAAACATTGACTGATGAATCCTCACTCCAGGTTGACTGTTGGGGTCCTGGCTCATCTTCCGATGCCACCACACAAGATGGAGCAGGTATGGAGATACACAGGGACCCCAGTGTCCCACAGGCAGAGGCCCCAGGGCAATCAAAACAAAGAAAATGTGACTGAGCTACCAACGATGAAGCTGTGTGGATGCAGCTGGGCCCGCCACATTAACCTATGAGTGGCTGAACTCTGCACGCAGGGGCCGAATGCTGCTGTCCCCACCGCCATCTTGGATTACCATCCAAGTATGCTGAGAACATTGAATGCACTTGCTTCCTATTATAGTGATGTCACTAGTCACATGAGTCAAGAAACCAAGCATTTTATTTAAACCTATTCAAATGAAGAATAGATAAATGCTTAACGGCTGGCATGAACATGATGGGCTGAAAGGACTGTTGCTGTAAAATCTCTACGATTCTCTACCTTCATGAGACATACCTCAGTCTCGTGGCAGAAAAAAAACCCTTCAAACAATCTGACCAAACTTGGACTTAAATAAAACACAGAGATTCAACCCAACATTTCTTCTGTTTATAGGAATGTTTTAACTTCTCTGCACTGCATTCCCAAAGACCATGACCTTGTGAAGGAATAACAGTGGAGGCTGTCATTGTTCACCATATTATGGAGAAACAGAACAGCAACTTCTAACATACACACATTCACAGGGAAATAAGCTAATCATCTTGGTTCCATCCAACCTTCCCAGTCCTTATTTTGCAGAACACTTTGCATTCAATTCAATCTTCTAATTTACACTTACTGTTTCAGTCTTATTGAAGGGAATTCTAATCCCAAAAATGGATAGGTTTCTGTCAAGTGTGAGAAACACACTCTTGTAAGAATCTCAAACTCAACACCTTAATAGTGTCGACCGTCTGATTTAATAAATGAGGATGGAGGACCCAACTAACCCAATCTCATATGGCACACTGGTCATGTAAATGAACGTTGAGGCTGTGTGCCTCAGATTTTAACTTTTTTTAAACACAGGGCCTTGGGAAACCTTCAAATTAAAAGGCAGGGAGGAAGCTGTGTCCAATAGGTGAATGGCTTGTGAATAAGGAGGAACAGTTCCTTGCAGCTGATCAAGCCTACTTGCTTCCCTTCTCCAGAACTGTTGATCCCCTCCTTCTCCCAGGCTCACAGTAAGATTGGAAAGCTCTCCAAGACCCAGAAGCTTCCTCGAACATCACCATACTTTCTCCCTGTCCCCCTCCCAGTTAACATTTATTTAGCTGCAGATTTCCTATTTCCTTCTGGGCTGGTTGTTGTTCCTCTCAGAATTTTCCTCATTCGATGTGGAACCAAGCATGTAAAGAAATAAAACTCTTTGCATATGTTGAATTTACTACTTGGGTTTAATAAGAAGAGTTTTGCAAGTTCTTTATTTTAATGCAGAGTTTTCACCAGCAATGAACTTTTCAGATCAATCAGCATTTAATGGTTATTTCACAAGGGAACTTTGCAGACTGAGATGTGCTTGTAAATGTCAGCTGAAAAAAGACATGACATTTGAGATTGTTTTGTGCTCTTCCAATGACTAGACTGTGAAGCCGATGTACAATAAGGTGTCATTGTTACATTTATAGCCAATGGGCTGCTTTTGATTGCCGGCAGAGCCACTGGGAGCGCTGTCTGCTGCCAATCATACACTGAGCTCCTCACTAGTGATCATTGTGGAATCCAGGCAGAGAGATGGGTGGGAATGGTTGGAGGTGAAGTGGAAGGGGTAACGGGAATGAAGGCTGGTTGATGTGAAACAAGTTGAATGTTAATGAGGCAAGTTGTGGCCTTTAGTAGACATTTAGCAAGCAATAATCTCTTTTCATTGACAACTCACTGCTGGCTAGCAAGAAACCTACCTCATTCATTTGGCAAATGTGTACAAGGTGCAGCAATCCGCCCTTCTGTTTGAGGTAGACCTCACTGGATGTCTTATCCGATTCCGCCCCAAATCTCACCAAAGCCTGTTTCACTCAGATCTGCCCTCAGTGCCTGAAAGAGGGATCTTCTGACAAATCCATCAAGAATTAATGGGTAGCCTTCAGAAAGCACTGGAAACCTGTCAAATTCGAGAGAATCCCCAGACAATCTCCACCTTTTAATGCCACCCATATCCCTGCCCACCCCAACCCCTGCCCAGATTCCTGGTAGATTCACTTGTGAACTTAATTAAACCCCATTCCCAATTGACTTAATGGAGCCAGTGTACCCATTGATGGAAATGGGATCCACAGTCTTCCATGTGATCATGTGGAGCAGCGTGCCAAGTAGTTTCTTTGGGTAAATTCCATCGTACAATGCCATTCTCTTTCGCCACTTCCCCTACCCTTTTCTTGCTTAAAATTTATTCAATTTTTAACCTTTAACAGTGCTAAAAAAATGTCGATGGTCTGGAATATTCTTTCCTTCCTCGCTTCACGGGGGGCTACTTGACCTGATGTGTAATTCCTGTGATTTTCTTCCATTGTCACAGGTATCGATCAGCAGCAGTATTTTGTTATTTTTTCCTCATTTTTGTCATTGCCCCAAGATTCCAATGGTCTCTATCCCCAATTGATGGTTAGAACAATTAACGGATATCAGTATTAAGGAGTGGAAAGTTTCATCCCTCCTATTGGATACTAATCCACCACACTATTGTCAATCCAATGGATTAGTCCTTGTAATGGTACACAAATGGTAGGATTAGTCTACACCCCTCAGATCTATGTATCATTTTAACACCATGCTGCTAAGCCATAAGAGGTTTTTCCTTTTTGACATGATATTTTCTGTTTTCTTCCTCCTTGCTGCGATCATTTACAGAGGAACCTTGATTATTCGAATGAGATGGGTGGACACTGTTTCATTTGGATAATTGATCATTTGAATAATCGACTTGACCTTAAACAATGGAAGCCATACTGATCTAACACTGTGCTCTACCAGAGAGTTTGTTTCAATCTATAATTTTAATGATTCTGCTATTTAAACAATCTAGTCTTTGCATTCTGCAAATTACAGGTTAAACTGAGAAGAACCATCATAAATACTGTATATGCAATCCCAACATTAAACAAGGACCCAAACAGCTTCTATGATCACAAGAGCATTTGTCAGTGTCCGGGAACTCAATGTTGCAATAGAAAGGCAGAAGCACTGCCTTATGCATGTGTTTATCAGCCTGACAAAGCGACGGGAATACTGTAAAACATTGCAAAGGACTGTGTAACTAACCCTTACCTAAAAAAAGTCCAGTCACTGATGCTTGTGTTTCTTTGTTTTTGCTAGTATTTTCAGATGTTCTTTAGTACAGGTAAATCAAATTCACTTACCTCTTTGACGTAATGTCTTTGCGGGATCTTGAGATCTTCTTTGGATAATCCAAAATTTGGATAATTGATACTTGGATAATCAAGATTCCTCTGTATATGCCATCTGTTATCAACTTTTATCCCTTGTCTCATTTCCCATCATTCTTTGTCCATCATGTGTTTCTTCATCCAGTAATTCCTGCCTTAAACACTCAGGTTCCCCTTTATTCTTTCCATCTCTCTATACACTTCATATTTGTGTTTGTACAGTCTTAATTCACCAAACAGTCTGATTCTTCATGCTTCCAATGTAATTGGAAAGACTTAAAGTGATCACAATGTGGGCGTATTCCTAAAGTTATATCTGATTAACCCAAGAAGCATATGAATTGAAACTCAGGGTCAGTGTTATTTTGGGCCTTAATGATTAAATATTTTATGAAGCTTCATATTTTTCAAGGATTTTGATGGTTCTGAGAAAAATGTTGAGAATTGTAAATGTGTGAACCAGGTCCTACACAGAGCCCCAACAAGCTTGTGTCTGTGTAGGGATCTGATAACCACATTTGTGAGTGAGTGTGAAGGACTTGTAGTTAATGAATTATGCACATCTGGTATTACCTATCATAGGAGGACTTAACTATCTAATGAAAATACATATAATTGTTGAATCTGCACAGAAGGACAAACATAGAAATGTAGAAAGTAGGAACTGGAGTAGGCCATTCAGCCCTTCACACCTGCCCCACCATTCAATGTGATCATGGCTGATCATGCAATCTCAGTAGCCCATTTTAGCCCTCTCCCCATACCCCTTGATCCCTTTAGCCACAAGGGCCACATCCAGCTCTATCTTGAATATATCTAACAAATTGGCTCCACCAGCTTCCTGTGGGAGAGAATTCCACAGGTTCACAACTCTCTGAGTGAAGAAATTCTTCCTCATCTCAATCCTGAATGACTAACCCCTTATTTTTAGACATTGACCCCTAGTTCTGGACTTCCCCAACATCGGGAACATTCTTCACGCATCTAGCCTGTCCAGTCCCATCAAAATTTTATACATTTCTATGAGATCTGCAACCCCCCATTATCTAAATTCCAGTGAGTTCAAGCCCAGTCAATCCAGCCTATCTTCAAATGCCAGTCCTGCTACCCCGGGAATCTGTCCGGCAAAAGGCTTGACATGACATTGCATACTTCATTTTTTGTTTCAAAGGACTGAAATTTGATGATGATACAATATCACTTTTGTTTCACAAAGTTTTTACTTTCATGTTGATACATTTTCTTATTGCTTTAGTTGCTTTAAAATGAAAAACAGAGTTTTGTGTACTTTATATTTCAATCTCTGGTTCTAGGAAGGCAATATTTGGAACAATTCTTTCTACCATTACAACAAAGTATATTGATTATTAATTTATAGAGTTCTGCAAAAACAAATCAGGAAGTAATATCTGTGAGTTCACCATTAAGAATGAATGACTTCACAATACCTTCCAGCCAAAGACAAATGTTCTTTATTTCAAACTTTAGGTCAGACATCAGTCCATTCTAGATATCACATGTTCATATAAAAAGCAATAAGTCAGCCACATCTCTATATTGACAGTGATAGTATTGAGAGTAAATATCATAATTCTTTGTTGAGCCATGTCAGTTTTGACATACTTAAAATCAATGCGTCATTTCTGCGAACTTTAACCTGCACACTAAATTTGAAATGAAATACGTTAACTACATTTTTTAATGTATAGTGGAGGATCGCTGAATCTAGCAATTCTCTTTTGAAATTTATGTCAATGTGCAAGCAAAAAGATAATCCCCCTTATTAATTTGTACAAAACTAAGTTAGTTTTATACTGGAACTAGACAATACCAGTTTTAATGCTTTAATAGATTTTGCATCTATTACCCATGTGAATTGTCTGCTATGAAGAATACACAACCTAAAATAACAGTGACCAGATGGTGATAGCTAGTTTAAGTGCTAAAAATAATAACTTGTTTAATAGTAGTATGGCCTTTTTAATGTGACAAAATGTGAGTTTTTGATGACTGCCTCCATGCTTAACTTGCCACCAGTACACCATGACAGTCCCACCCTCTTTGCCACACCTCATCATGCCTGTCGAACCCTGGCATATCAATAAGAGCCACCAATTCTCAAGGGCATCTTAGTATTGAGGGCACTGTTGCCTAAGCTGCAGCCTGAGCATTAGCCACTGTGAGCAATGGCATTTATGGTTGAACAGCAGGCCAACTGATTGAAGGCAAAAACAATTATTTTCAACTGGATAATGTCAAAACTTTTGTCGAGGTTATCGTGTACAGATTGAACTATTACACCTAAGGAATGCTAATTTGTTTTTGAAACACTCAGGTGACTTGACAAAATATGAAACCATAGAATAAAGCTGAAAAGAAGCAGATATCCTACTTCAGAGATAGTGCATCACTTGGGCAGATTTTTCAATGAGAATCTGTTATTACTTTTGGAAATTAATTAAATTGTAATGTGAGCAAAGAGATTAAATTTCAGTCCTGGGCATTTTAGAAAGGTTTGCAATCTTCTTAGAAGATCCAAAATGCTAACAAATGTATAATTTCAATGCCTTTATGATGGCTGTACTATGCCAATGATTTCTCACATTGTTCAGCTTATGTTTACCTGCTAAGGATGTGCTAGAGGTCGTACAATTAATGCATTTGCAAACAGCTTTCAAGTAAAAATTGATGACCTGATTTTATTCTTTCACTGTCATCATAATGCAAAAAGAAGTGTTTTTCAAAAAAATGTGTAAATTATTTTAACTAGTTTGATGCTTTTTATTTTAAAATTATGTTGGTAAATTTAAGATGCACTTCTTTTTATTTTCAGTCAGTGAAAAGAGAGATACCAAGGGGCTTTAAATATGAGATAAACAAGTCTACTCAACCATAACAAGTACTCTGGAGAACTGAGCTGTCAGCATTACCACTCCCAACCAACAGAAAACATTTTGCACAGTGACAGGATCTTGTCCCAGGAGAGCTCATCTACATACCTCTTTTCAATCTATGTTTTTTTCCATAAATCAATGATTTTTATCTTATTACTGTGACTAGGTTCCCGTGTTAGTGATTACATTGCACTGAAATATTTCTTTGTATTTATAAACTATTGCGTGAAACAGTCTCCAAAATGCACGATTAAAGCTCAATGCCCCCGTGTCCATCATATGAGGAATTTGGAAAATGCACATAAATAAAAAAAAATGATCTTGCAGCCACTCTTGGGTAAATTGTTATTTGTTTGGCAAGTCCTTTTCATACGTTAGTGTGCATTTCAGGGGAAAAAAATCTTCGGCACATTTTCAAAAGCCTTGTTTGCTCTCAAAGCTTGTATTCATAGGATTTGAATTTATGCCTTTTTTTTTCATGCCAAGCCAGTTTTGCAACAACTCCTTGCATAAAATTAGATTTCTTTCTGTTAACGGCTTTGATCAAGTGACACTTTATTTCACACACGATGAAATACCCATTTTATATTTTGGATTTTGTGGTCAATGTTGAAGAAAACTGACCGCAAAAAAAAATCCAGTGATCTCTCTGATATGAATTCCCTTTTGCTAATGTGTGTATGAACTTTGCCTGTGCTCAAGGGGGATTCCCATGTATCCAGCAACAGTGATGTCATCAGTAAAGGGAGCACCCAATCACTTTAAAGTACTCTTACAGCCAGCAAGTTAAGAAGTTAAAGGTACTGGAACATTTTTAAGATTTTAAAAATTAAAATATTATAAACAGCAAAACAGGGCAGCACAGTAGCACAGTGGCAAGCACTGCTGCCTCACAGCACCAGAGACCCAAGTTCAATTCCTGCTTTGGGCCACTGTCTGTGTGGAGTTTGCACATTCTCCTCGTGTCTACGTGGGTATCCTCCGGGTGTCCGGTATCTTCCTACAGTCCAAAGATGTGCAGGTTAGGTGAATTGGCCATGCTAAATTGCCCATAGTGTTAGGTGAAGGGGTAAATGTAGGGGAATGGGTCTGGGTGGGTTGCTCTTTGGAAGGTCGGTGTGGACTTGTTGGGCTGAAGGGCCTGTTTCCACACTGTAAGTAATCTCATCATCAATAATTGTGAGATTTACACATTGGAATAAAGTAAAAGCTGATTGGGTATTAAAATATTTGAAAAAAGGTTTCTTTTTTATTTTAATGGAAAATATAACATTCCACAAATATAAAGTTAATGTTACAAGACAATGTGACAGTTATTATGAAATTAATATGCTGTTAAAAAACAGTTACACAGCTTTCAACAATGAGTCAGGTTGTTGAAGGTTTTTACAATGAGGCTGTGTAAAAGAGCATGCTTTTTTTGCAAAATTCTAATTACTGCATAGAGATGTGCATAAGTGCTTGAAGGTGGCAGGACAAGTTAAGAGCATGATTAGTAAGGCATGTGACATTCTAGACTTCAGAAACAGGGATACAGAATACAAAAGCAAGGAACTTATGTTAAACCTGTATGAAACAATGGTCTTACCTCAACTGAAGTATTATATTCAGTTCACAGTTATACACACTTTAGGAGTGATGTGAAGGCATTTGAAATAGTGCAGGAGGCATCCATGTGAATAGTTGCAGGGTTGAGAGATTTCGGTTAACACAGATAGATTGGAGAAGTTTAGAGTTGTTTTTCTTAGTGTGGAGAACATTAAGAGCAAACTTGATAGAAGTGTTCAAAATGATGAGGGGTTCTGATTAAACAGATGGGGAGAAACTCTTCGCATTAGTGAAAATATTGAGAACCAGAGGGCATAGATTTTATCTGATAAGAAAATTTAGGCAATGGTGAAATGACTTTTTTTTACATAGCAAGTGGTTAGGGTCTGAAATACACTGCCTGGGATGGTGGTGATGGATTCAATCAAGGAATTCCAAGTGGAATCGGAAATGTTATCTGAAAAGATAAATGCTCGGGGCCACAAGGAGAGTAGGAAATCTGCAGAGGGCCAGCACAGACATGGTGGCTCAAATAACTTCCTTTTGCGGTGTGGATACTCGAAATCAGAAATGTAAACAGGGATTGCTGGAAAAACTCAGTAGGTCTGGCAGCAACTGCAAAGAGAAATTAGTTAATGTTTTGGGGCTATTGACCCAAATAGGTGTCACTTTTCTTCACAAGTGCTGCTAGAACTGCAGATCTTTTTCAGAAATCTCTGCTTCTGTTCCTGAAACGTTGTAGTCAGTTTCAGAGGAGTAATGATAGAGTGAACTGACAGTTTCGACATCAGTATTTCTGCAAAACCTCAGTCAATGTCCTTTTCTGAAAATGTTTACCTCACTTATTGAAGAAGGACTCCACAGTGTGAATCCACAATCAATGCTTGTTGCGAATAAGAATTGGAATCATATGGATTCAACTGAATAAAATTCAGGAATAAATTACAGTTCAAAATGTTCTTTATAAATCCTTTGCAGATTAACATTTATAGTCAGTTGATTCTAATTGAATTGACATAAAATTAATAAAGATTTTTGAGCTATAGACTGTTCTCTGATCAAGATTCGTGGGTTGTTTATCAATCCCATCTTAAATAATGATAGCTTAGTTTTGAACTCTCAAATAAGTCGGATGACATTAAAAATGAATATTGAACAGTTTGCTTTAAAAATTCGTTTGAATCTACTTGTTGAATCAATGCCTTGAAATTGGGACCATGACATCACGTAGGAGAAAGTGAGGACTGCAGATGCTGGAGATCAGAGCTGAAAAATGTGTTGCTGGAAAAGCGCGGCAGGTCAGGCAGCATCAAAGGAGCAGGAGAATCGACGTTTCGGGCATGAAGGGCTCTTGCCCGAAACTTCGATTCTCCTGCTCCTTGGATGCTGCCTGACCTGCTGCGCTTTTCCAACAACACATTTTTCAACCATGACATCATGGCAAAGAACAAGTCTTTCATGAGCCAACACTTGTAGACAGTTGGACCTGTTCAGCAGGTCTCAAGTGACCTCCCAACAGGCTGTTTGCAGATTTGTCACTGGCTTAAAGACAGACTCCTGAAGCTACAAGCCCAATCAGATGGCAAACCCTGGGAAAGGCAGGCACTGCTGAGATAGGCAGGAGTGCTCTGGGGTCTGGTTAGTAAGCTTTAAGAACACTTTTGGGAGGGGAGGCAAGGGTTGTGGACATTTTCTGGGAGATGAATGCATTAATCTTGCATTTTCCATGTTCTAAGTATATCCCAACATGCTTTGCATTCAATGATGTACCATTGAAGATATCACTGTGGTGTTATCAAATTGTGCACAGGAATATGCCATGGAACACAGAACATTATAGCGCAGTATGGGCCCTTTGGCCCTCAATGTTGTGCCAACCTGTAAAACCAATCTGAAGCCCCTCTAACTGACACTATTCTATTATCATCCATATATTTATCCAATGACCATATAAATGTCCTTAAAGTTAGTGAGTGAGTCTACTACTGTTGCAGGCAGGGCATTCCACACCCTTACTACTCTCTGAGTAAAGAACCTACCCTTGACATCTTTCCTATATCTATCACCCTCAGTTTAAAGCTACATTCTGCTATGCTGGCTGTCCCCATCCGAGGAAAAAGGCTCTCACTGTCCACCCTATCAAATCCTCTGACCATCTTGTATGTCTATTAAGTCACCTCTTAACCTTCTTCTCTTTAATGAAAACAACCTCAAGTCCCTCAGCCTTTCCTCATAAGACCTTGCCTCCATACCAGACAACATTCTGGTAAATCTTCTTTGCACTCTTTCCAATGCTTCCTTGTCCCTCCTACAATGCGGCGACCAGAACTGTATGCAGCGGTCACACCAGAGTTTTGTACAGCTGCAACATGAACTCATGGCTCTGAAACTCAATCTCTCTATCAATAAAAGCTAACACACCATACGCCTTCTTAACAACCCTATCAACCTGGGTGGCAACTTTCAGGGATCAATGCACATGGACACAGGGATCTCGCTCTGCTCATCCACACTATCAAGAATCTTACCATTAACCAAGCACTCTGTATTCCTGTTACTCCTTCCAAAGTGAATCACCTCACACTTTTCCGCATTAAACTCCATTTGCCACCTCTCAGCCCAGTTCTGCAGCTTGTCTATGTCCCTCTGTAACCTGCAACATCTTTCCACACTATAACAACTCCACCAACTTTAGTATCATCCGCAAATTTACTAACCCATCCTTCTATGCCCTCTTCCAGGTCATTTATAAAAATGACAAACAGCAGTTGTCCCAAAACAGATCCTTGCAGTACACCACTAGTAATTGAACTCCAGGATGAACATTTCCCATCAACCACTACCCTGTGTCTTCTTTCAGCTAGCCAATTTCTGATCCAAGCTGCTAAATCACCCTCAGTCCCTTTGCTGGTCAATGGCAGCAGATACATGGGAAAACCTCCCTTCATGTCACTCACCATCCTGACTTAGAAATATACTACTGCTCATACAGTGCGATCGGTCAAAATCCTTGAACTTCCTCCCTAATATTATTGTGGGTCTACCTACAGCACATGGACTGCAGTGGTACAATAAGGCAGCTCACCGCTATCTTTTCAAGGGTAAGTAGGGATGGGCAATAAAGGTTGACCCAGTCAGTAATGCGCACATCCCAAGAATGACCACTAAATTTCACAAATGACAATCGATAAAGCGAAATTGGTTGCAGTATGAATACTTGCCAAAGAAGCAGAGACAACTTCACAGCTGTTTGAAATAATGCCATGATAGGCTCTTCTACCTCAACCTGAGAGGGTAGAGGGGCCTTAATGTCATGTTTCATCAAAAAGGCAGCACATTAAAAAATGCAGCTCTACCCAGTATACTGCAATGGATGAATTTCACCCTGGCAATACATTCACAATCTACTCATTTTGCCAGCATGCATTATATACTATTTTAAAATGAAGGCTTGAATTTATTGAACACAACTATGAAAAAATATCTCATTACAATCTTAAAGAATATACTCGCTGCAGGCTTTAAACCTAATTTATGCATACTATGCCCTCTGGTACAATATGCATGAATTATACATTTCATCACATTTATATTTCTTAAAACTGTGAATAAACATTCTAGTATAATTTACTGTATGTTTTATATTTGCATATTCCAATCAACTCTGCACTATAATGCTTACCATTATCAATTTATTCTTCCATCACTACAGGCTATAGTTACAGCAAAACATATTAAAACATATTTAAAATTTTCTGTTTTAACTAGTCTTTACATTCATGCAAATTTTTTCATAGCTTGTGAAATGATCACACTACATTCAAGTGCTTTTTCTACTATAAAAGAACTGCTTAATATAAATCTGTTTCATAATATTTTCTTTAAATTTTCATGATATTTTTCTATATAATGTGTGCATGTTTTTTTCATGTTGTTTCTCTTTAGGTCACAAAAGGTGATAGAAGTGTGATTGAAAAGGAGAAATAATAAACCAACTCATCACATTTTGACCTCTGCTACTCAACCACTGTGTTGGAATACAAGAGCTAAGATTGAAAAGAAAACCATCACAGCATGGATGAAGCCTCTGTAAAGAAAATCCGCAGTGTCACATATGCATCACCAAGCCTATAATTTGTTTTGTTGAGATGAGAGAATAGCATGTGATATTATACTCTGTCTACTGTTTCACTTGCAAGAGATAATAAAACATGTCAATGAAAGGTAGATTTCAAGAAGCAAGTATCATGGAATTTGGAGGGTCAAAATCTTTTATGTTTTAATACAGAAGACTATTGTTGTATTCAGTAATGTTTCTATACTTTATTAGGTTATAGCATGTTAATTTTTTATATATTCATTCACGGGACAGAGGCATTGCTAACAAGTCTAATAATTTTACTTAAACTCACTTTCCTTTCTAAAGGCAATATTGAGTTGTCTCTTGAATCTCTGCTGTCCATGTAGCGTAAGTGCACCCATAATGTTGTTGGGGAGTTCCATAATTTTGAGCCAGCAGCAGTAAATGAATGGCAATATATTTTCAATTCTTTATGTAAGATGAAGGGGAACCTGCAAGTGGGACTGATCCCATGCTCTTGTGGTCCCCTTACCTTTTAGATGTTAGAGATCCCATGTTGGGAAGGCACTTCCAATGATGCCTTGACAAATTATTGCAATGCATATTGGATGATGTCAGGCTTCTTGAGTGTTGTTAGACTTTCACTTATCCAGGGAAGTGGAGATTATAGAATTATATTTTTGCAGGTAGTGAAAAGGCTTTCAGAATCAGGAGGCAAGTCACACACTGCAGAATACTTGGTGTCTGATCTGGTCTTGTAGTTATAATGGTTGTGTGGTTCATACAATTAAGTTTCTGGTCAATGGAAACATCCAAAATATTGATGATGGGAGATTAAAAACTGCTAATGCCACCAAATAGCTGGACAATATTGTCTCTTGTTAGAGATGGTCATTATTAGCACTTACATTATATAAATATGATCTTTTAGCACAAGCCTGAATGGTACCTAGATCTTTCTGCTTATGGGTATGTTCTATTCATTAAATGAACAGTAGCAAATGTTACTGAACACATCTATCATCCACATAGTTGACCTAGTGATTGAGGGAATTTCAGTGATGTGGCAGCTGAAGACAGTTGGACTTATGAAAATGTACTGTAGAACTCCAACAGTGACATTCTGGGCTTAGATTATTGGCCCCCAATAACCATTTTGTGTCAATGGAACTATTCACTACGATTTAACTGAGTTCATTTTAATAATGTTCATTGATATCACACTCAGTCAAATATAGCTTTGAGCTAGAGGGCAGTCACTGTCACCTCAGCTTTGGAATTCAGCTGTCTTCTCCACATTTGGGCCAAGGCTGAAATGAGATCTGAATCTGAGTGGTCCCGGCATAAGCCAAACTGACCATCAGTTAGCAGGTTATTAGTGAATAAATTATATCTTCCATCACCTAGTCAATGATTGAGAGTAGGCTGATGGGCCAGCAATTTGGATAAGTCTTGCTTCATCAGAACTGAAGGGCTATAGGATCGATTGCAATGGTCAATGTTCCAGTCTTTGGTGCCTACCTACCCTTCCTTGTGCTCCTATCCCTTTTGATCAGGGAGGTGCAAGACACGTCCATTCTCTCATGAGCTAATTGAAACCCATAAATGACCAACTAATGAAAACTTATGAACCTCCTCCCACCACTGCTGGGGAATCACGTGGTGGGAGGTGCTTGTCAGGCCACCTCTTAAAACCTGCAGTGTACTGGTCACCTCATATCCCAAGGCTCACCAGAGGTCCTTACCTGCACCCCCCACCCACATTCACTGGGACCTGTGAGTCTAGCGCCACTTGAACCTACCTCATATTTTGGCTTTAGCGGTCACTCCAATTCTCCCAATGGCACAGCCAGAACATAAAAGCTGACAACCCCTTACTGGCTGCTTGATTTCTGGAGTGGAACTTGCTGTTGGGGAGGTGTGGGATTTCTACCTCAAGTTAAAGAAAGACTGTCAGTTTTTAATGGCCCTGGGAAAAGCCAGCCAAATAGAAGCGTGATCAATCCTGACATTTACATTATGTTATGGGGACCCTGTCTCCAGCATGAAATTCAGATCCATACAGCATCTTATCTCTTTCAGCACAATGAATCATTCATGTCTTACACCAATGTTTCAGTCTTACGGTTTACCTGAAGAGACCTGAAACATTTCATAGTCCATGCCAAAACACCGAATAGTCAAAACCATATCAAAATGAATTTAAAATGTTAATTAACTGCTGAGTCATGTTTCAAGGACTGCTGTTTGTTACTGCATTCTAACTTCTAGAGTTCAACATAGATGAAGAAGATGAGTTCTGTAGTTAAGTACTTATTTCATATTCTTATGGGACAAAAAGAAGAAAAATGAGATTTTATTTTATGATCAGTTTGGAGATTTTACAATACTGACAATATTGCAATGCTGCTCCCTTTGTGGCAAGGCAGTCATGATGCTGCTAGGTTCTCCAACAATAGCAGATGACTTTCTTAGCAATAAATATCACATCATTGTTATATTGGTAACACAGTTTTGACTATCAATCTAGCTTTCAACAAATGTCTGTTTTATTTTGTAATGATATAATGAAATTATACAACTGCCAATAAACATTTACCATAGGATACAATATGCATGACTAGACTGACGGGCTAACATGAAGTGTAATCATATTTGAAATATTTATTTATCATTACAGAGTCACACCAAATAGTTAAAAATAGAGTAGAATGAAATGAACATTCCCTCCCAAAGGCCTTTGTTGATGTAAAGTTTTTTTTTCATTAAGATGTCTCAGTCAGTTAGCGAAGATCAAATGTACATGTGGGTCAGGTTTCAAGCTTACTTGTATGAATTAGATGTATAGGCACCAAAGGTGCATCATTGACAGGAATTGACACCTTGCATCATGACAAATGACAGCAGCAAGTCAATATACAGATGATCAAAGTAAACTTTCTTATTCTTATTGGCATTGATTCCTGTAATCTCTCTTGAACTCATTACTGTTTTATTGACAAGAATTTTAGTCAAACAGTAAGGGACATATTTTCTGCTGTGGGTTCATTGTCTAAATCGCTTAAAAAGGGAACAAGAGCAATAGCCGAATTTCCTACTTTTCAGCTGCTACTTAGTCAATGATGAAAAATGGATAAGATTATTATAGGTCAATAATTGAGAAATTCTATTGGAACTGTGCAGCAGGAATCAGAAATAAAAATGAGTGATGAAATCAAATACACCTTTGTGTTAAGTAAAAGAAGGAAAGACAAAATACCAGATATATCATGAAACCAGCACTTGTCATAAGAAAAACTAAATAGGAGCTGACTATTTAGTGCCCTTATACATGAACTTTCATGCGCTAAATCATAGAGAATTTAATTTTTACTTTGTAGGAATGAGTCATTTTGGTAGTTCAGCTTGGTTTGCCAAACAAAATATATTCAAACATTAAAACATATTTATTGGTAATGTTAACAAAGCAAAATTAAAAAGAAATTGAGCCAAAGGTTTCTAATTTTCTTCTCTTCACCAGATGGTTAAGAAAAGCATGAGTAGATAACAAGGATTTAATAAGCTTTCTAAGAATAACAGATCAAAAGTAACACTTTTTTTACTGTAATTAAATTATGTTTGGATGTAATATTGCTATGACCAGGTATGGACTGGTGAATCAGCCCACCTCACTTCATGTTGCTTGACTGGCCACAACAAAGATTTCTGTTCTTTTCAGCCTGAGGCTATACCTCTCCTTAATAAAAAATACAGTTATGTTATTATTCATTTTATTATTTTATTATTTGTGAACCCTGAGAACAATAAGAAAGATACATATGCCAAAGTACAAATTTACAGAGAGATAGGGCCTATTATAAAAGGAAGATAAAAGAATATTTTATCCAAATGCTGTCTTTTGAGGTGTATGCTATTAACTTGAAACCAATCCTGTTTAAATGCTGAATCTAAAAGTGTAGGTCTGGAAAAGCACAGCCACTCAGGCAGCATCTGAAGAGCAGGAGAGTCGCCATTTCAGGCATAAGCCCTTCATCAGAGTTATGTCTGAAACATTGACTCTCCTGCTCCTCAGATGCCTGACCTGCTGTGTTTTTCCAATGCTACACTTTTCAACTCTGACTCTCCAGCATCAGCAGTCCTCACTTTCTCCTGTCTTGTGTCATTAGTGGTAGCAAATATTTCAATTGTGCTTTTAGTTCTAGGTGTTCTCATGTTTCTTATTAATTAGGTCTGTCACCAATTACTTTTCCTTTTTGAAAGGCGATGAGGAAGAGAGAGAGCTTTCTCCAGTTCATTCCAGTCAGAAATCCAACTCTCCTGCTCTGACAAAAGCAGTTCTCTGAAATATAGCTGTTTTGTGATTCTAATGTCTGATTTTATTGTTTCCATGCTTGGTAATTATAGGTAACATAATGATATGTGAAACTCAACATATAGGTCTAAAACCGAATAAATTATGAGGGTTTCTTTATGCCTATTTAGTTTGAGTATTTTTTGATAAAATTTATTTGCATGCACTTAAGTGGTGCTTTTAAAACCCTGGAGGTGGATAGATCAGTGTTTAGAGAGAAAATTAGAGAAGAGAGAAAGATTAGGCTGTTGCCTAGCAACAAGGTCTTCTATGGCTGAAGGAGGGAGAGAAAGATAGAAAAACATTTTTTTGAATAAGTCAAAACCACCCAAAAGATTAAGGAATGTGTGGGTTTTGTTTTAGAGAAAAATCCAGGTGACATCAATTATCGAGTTTAGTATTCTCCAAAACAGATTTTTTAAAAAGTTCAGTATTGAGTAATATTAGTGAGAGAAAAGCATGAGAAGCAGAAGGCATGGGGGAGGACTAAGTAACCCACATTAAGAAATACGCAAGCAGTAATATCAATTTGTTTCAGTCTTTCAGGTAAGAGACAAGAAATAAAGAAATTGCATCAAATAAACATAGAACATTGCCAAAAAAAATGACAACTCTTCCAGCTGAACAAGGAGCTTTAAAATGAAAACAAAGTGACCTTTCACTGAGGCTTAAGTATCTGTTAGGATGTTGCTGAGGGTAAAAGAGTTGAATCTTTATTTCTCATATTTATAATAAAATTATTTTAACTAGTTTTTGTATCATACAATATAGTTTTTTATTTCTACTTTTGAGTGATGAATTTTGACTTTCCCTTGTTAAAATTAGCAGCCATTGGCAAGTATATTCAATGATTGATCATGGCAGTAAGCAAAGTTATAACATTCAAAACTTTGGATATGACAAGGCAAATTTCATTTTGGGATCTGACTTGTCCAGTATTGCCATCAGCTGGGATCAAAGCAAGTTGAAAAATGTTTAAAATCTTGGGGTTATTTTGAACTTGAAGAATTCTTGGCCACTATGGAAAGGAACACAGTTAAGAAAATGGTGGGAGGAAAGGAGGTGAATTTGAATTGTCTTTCCTAAAAGGAACTTTTAGGATTATGTTTATTCACTTTTGGTAATCATTTAATCTGACAAACAGGTTTCCAAGACAATTGTAACCTCATGTTGTAAAGCGAGATAACTTTCTCTTTTCTGTGGTTTGTCTGTAAACTGTTGAGAAGCAGCAATGAGGACAATAAGCTTCAAGCAAGTTCCCCTATTCTGAAATGCTTTCTAGCAGTTGCTGAGAACAATGGGAGAAATCCTGGAACTCAGCCACAGAAGCAGTCTTCCCAAAACAAGAAGTTACACATTCCTGGAATATATCCCCAGTTCCGGTATCACTGATGGATTTGTGGTCAATCACCTGCTCCCTTAGAGGATATTGAATATGACATGAATGTTAAAACTTCAAAATATTGTTCTTTCTAATCTTCGTGATCTAATACTTTACCTTGATGTAATGATTGCAACAAGGTCAGCCAGGTAGACATCATAGAATGAGTTCCCTGATTGGGGTTGTTAATCTGGTCCAATCAGTGAGCCCTGGCTGACAGACATAAACGCATGTCAGAGGTTCTGTTCACTCTGAGAGCTGGCTGTGAGAGAGCTGGATAAGTGTCAAGGACTCTCCGTGTGTAAATAAAGGGTGACTTGGTGGTGAGATACTGGCCTCTGTGGAGTTATCTCACTTGACCTACACCCCAAAGTTACCTTTATATTCCTCTGTATCAGCTAACAAAACTGGTTCCTGCTTATGGAGCTACAAGCAAAAATGTTTGACCCTCTCTCTCAGCTCTGCTGCCCTTGGAGGCTTCATCCCATAACATTATTCTGGAAACTGGGGCTGATGCCTAAATTCAGCTGGAATCTGCCAGAACAACTGGGTTTTCAATTGCTATGAAATCAGCTGCATAGATTTGAAGTTACTAAACAACAATATCAAAATTTGTATCTCTGGACCATTTGAGAAATCAAGTGTGTCCCCACAACCTGAGGGTTAACAGTTCTTTAAAGTATTTTATTTTATACAGTGACTGGATAAGCTGCCAATTTCTACAATTTAACAGAACATGCAATCAATTAAATTTAACAAGTTAATTTAACATGAAATCATTTCACAGTCCATAGCTTGGAGTACAGACATTTTCATCAGTTATATTTGTTAAATTGCAAGTTAGCTGCTTTCAAAAAGAGAAAGGAGCAGTATTACAACAGTGTTGTAATTGGCTTTGCTTTCACTGTCCTACTTGTACTGACAAAGACTGCAGACTACCTGCCATTTCGATTTAGTCCTGTTGTACCAATGGAACAGTTTTCAGAAGCCAAAAAAAGCAATCATAGTTATCAACTTGAATAAAATATGCGTCCACTGTAAAACCAAAAAGGGAATGTCACAATCACCAGTCAAGTCCATAGCATAATTAGTGAACTGTGAATTAATGTAGCTCCCTTCTAATTTCTATATTCAAATTTAAGAGTTTCTAGCAGCAAAGTTTTATATTTTTTAAAAAAATCAAAGGTTAGTTTATTGCACAATCATTACTTAAAGTTGCTAAGTTAAAGCATAATCATTACTAATAACATAGATACATAGGTTAAAGGTAAATCTGAATAAAAGATGCTTCTAAAGTTTGAAGTTCCTTCAGTTCAATATTATTGCAAGCCTGTAATTGGATGGAAGATCTTGTTTTTGAAGTGAAGAGGTTGAAACTTTATGGTAGAATTCAGCACATTGTGATGGTTTCTGCAGTTGTGGGTTTGGAAGTTTCTTTCACAGATAGGCTGAGGAGAACAGGTTGTGCAGTTTGCCTGATTTTTCTTTATCACACTATGGGATGTGGCCCTTGATAGCCTTGTTTAGCATCTGGATCTGGCTTTGTGATGGATTATTTACATGTTTTGAACAGGATGGATTAATTGAGCATCTAAACCTTTAACAGTTCACAGATTGCCAGCCTGACAGCTGAGGTTTGACTGAAGAATGCCCCACCACACTCCACCTGCTGCCCTTCTGTTTCTCTACCTTTTGGCAACCATTTACCAGTTGCATAGGATCTTGGCTGCAGTATTTCTTCCACATGTAGCATAGTCAATGCGTTTCCTCTTATCAGGGCTGTGAATCAGGTAACTAACATTGCTGATATTCTTTGCCACTTGGTTTGGACCAATATACCCAGCAGTGAGTGAATCAATGTTGGAGACAGTTGCAATAAGAACCTGGACTCACCGTTGAACAGTTCAGGCTTTGGTCCATCTGTCAGCTTGTTTTCTTTTTGAAGAGTTTTATGGGAGGCTTTTAAATGCTCTTTTGCCATGAACAGGCCAAGTTATTCCTGGAATGTGAAAATGTACTGAGTGGAGAACAGGGTTAGACTTTCTATTTGGCACCTGATCATCTTCAGAAGAATGATCTCAGGGAACCAGATTGCCATCTGCATTAGGGTGAGAATGTATTGATAGCTGTTTTGGTTTTGGGTAGCAGCCCTACACAATATATCGTCATGTGGCAAAGGGAGGGACAGATTTAATTTTGGCATATGGGTTTTCCACCATCTAGCAGGGATGGCAGGCTTTGCAATATCGGGCCACATTGGATGAGCTGTGAAGCCAGTAAAAGTGCTTACTTATACTCTCAGTCTTTCAAATACCCACATTTGCAGATCCAGCCATTGGAATTCAATAGGTGTGTCGCAGGACTTCTCCGCAAAACACGGACAGCACTACAAGCTGCTGGAGGATCATCCAGTCTTCATCTGCTGGTTTCCCATTGGGAACCAAGGTTGATGACACTGCCCAGATAAGATTTAAATATGAAAAACCATCTGAGAGGTTATTAAAGAAAGGTTTGATGAGCCAACTGAACAACATGCAAGTTTTTAAACATGAGTTTTCCAACAGTCAATTATAATTTATTTATTTCAACAAATAAAATAGAGACAGAAACTGTGTGTGGTCAATCCCTGAATGTTATTGTCAGAATTATTTCCATGAGTGCTATTTTTCTGTTTGTTCTTTCAACAAGTAACCTTCAAATAGAATATGCAATATTTATGAAGCAATAGTAACTGTTTGCACTGAATGCTTGGAAACTGCATAAAATGTCTTTAAACATGATGTGAAATTAGAATGCTATAACAGACAAAGATCAACTCACTCCAAGGCCAAATGATCAAATCATTTCTTTTTTTCTGTTGGGATTGGTCACAAGCTTATTTCTGACTTACTTTAGTACATTTAAAACACAGTATTTAGTTCATTACAATTAGATAGATCGTACCAATAAGATGCATGAACTTTAAGAATTGATCAGCATATGGGAATATGATATTGTTGCAATCACTGAGACATGGTTGAAGGAAGGACGGCTCTGATATCTCAACACTCCAGGTATAGAAGCTTCAGGTAGGATGGGGGCAAGTAGGAGATTTGGTGCCATTGTATTATTGATAATGAAGACCATCTCTGCAGTAATGAGAGAGGATGTCATAGGAGGGCCTTCAATGAAGCCACCTGGTTAGAGTTGGAAAAAGGCAGCAAGTTTGCTGGAATTATACTACATCCCTCCCAAGAGTCAGAGGGAGATGGAGGGGCAGATATATAAGTAAATCACAGAAAGGTGTGAGGAATGGTGTGAGTTGTTGGGGACTTCAACTTTCTTAACATTAACTGGGAACACCTTACTGGGAAAGGATCAAATGAATTAGAGTTTTTGAAGTCTGTCTAGAAGAGTGTTTTGTGCCAGTACGTAGTCCTCCTAAAGATGAAGCAGTGCTAGATCTAATCGCAGGCGATGAAACCAGTCAAGTCTTTGGGAGTGACCAGAACTCTGTAAGCTTTACAGTCATTCTGGAAAGAGATAAGGGTAGTGCAGAAATGAAATGTCTGAATTGGGTGAAGTCAAATTTCAATATAAGTAGACATGATCTGGCAAACATAGACTTGGAGCAACTACTTGCAGATAAGTCTACATTTGGAAAGTTTTGAGGAAGAGTCATTCCACACTCCATTTCTCTCCACAGATATTGCCAGACTGGCTGAGCTTTTCCAGCAATTTATCTTTTTGTTTGGAAAGTGGGCATATTTTAAAAGAAGTACAGTGAAAATTCAGGGCCAGCCATTAGAAAATGCTGCCCTTCTAAGAGTGGAGGAGAAGGGCAGCATTTTCAAGGAACCCTGGCTATCAAGGGATTGAGAGTTTTGTATATATCAGATGTATATATCAGATACAGTGCATTAAAAACAGGGAAGGCCCTTCAAAAGTTTAGAGACTGTTGGAGATTGCTTAAAAAGGAAATCAGGAAACAAATAGGTGCCACAAAGTATCTTCAGCAGATAGGATCAAGAAAAACCCCAATACATCAACAGTAAGGGGCTTATCAGGAAAAGAGTAGGGTTATTAGAGATCAAAGAGATACCTGTGCATGGAACCAGTGCACATGGGTGAGGTCTTAAATGAATATCTCTGATCTGTATTCACAAAGAAGAAACATAGTGCAGATGGGGATTTCAGGTTGGGATGATGAGGTTATAGATAATATTAAGATTAATAAAGAGGAGGTATTAGATGTTTTAACAGGAATGCAGGTGCACAAATCCCTAGGGCCTGATGAGATGTACTTCAAGCTGCAATCAAAGGCAAGGGAAGAGATTGCTTGGATCCTGGTGAAGATATTTAATACCTTGCTGGCCAGAGGTGAAGTGCCAGGTGACTGGAGAATAGCTAATGTTGTTCCTTTGTTCAAGAAGGGCAGCCAGGATGGCCAGATAGTTACGACTAATTAGTCTGACATTCAGGGTTTGGTGCTGTTTGTTATGTACATTAGTGACTTGGATGTGAATGTGGAAGGTATAATTAGTAAGATCGCAGATGGTATGAACATTGGTTGTTGATTTTGAGAAAGATACTCTCAGGCTACAGTATGATATTAATCAGTTGGTAAATTGAGCAGAGCAGTGGCAGATGGAATTTAATCCTGATCATTGTGAAGTGATGCCAGTAAAGGGAGCACATATGCAGTGAAAGGTAGGACCTTGGTGTAGAAATCCATAGATCCTGAAGGTGTCAGCACATGTTGACAGAGTGGTGAAGAAGACAGATGGGATGCTTGTCTTCATTAGTCAGGATGTAGAAGACAACAGCAAAGACATCTCATTACAACTTGAATAGACATTGGTTAGGCCATAGATGGAATATAGTGTGCAGTTCTAGTCACCACACTATTGGAAGGATGTTATTGCACTGGAGAGTGCGCAGAAGAGATTCACCAGGATGTTGCCTGGGATAGAATGTCTCAATTATAAGGGGACACTAGATAGGCTGGGTTTATTTTCCTTTGAACCAAGCAGGCTGAGGGGGGAACTGATTGAGGTATACAAAATTATGAGAGGCATAAACAAGAGTGGATTGTGAGAACCTTTTCCCCATGGAAGATGTGTCCATCGCCAGAGCTTATAAACTTAAGGTGAAGAGCAAGTGGTTTGCAGGAAATTTGAGCAAGCACTTTTTTCATCCAAAGGCTGGTAAAAATAGGCCCAGGTTGCCTGAGGGGGTTGTGGAGATGAATACTCTCACAACATTTAAGAAGCATTTGGATGAGTACTTAAAATGATAAGGCAGAGGAGGCTATTGCCAAGTGCAGGTAAATGCTAATACTGCCGATTACTATTTGTTGGTTAGCATAGACAAGGTGGGCCAAAGGGCTGTTTCTGTGCTGTATAACTCTCTATAACTCTGTAATGTATCTCTGCAAAATGTGTGACTTGAGCTTTTAAGATAAATGGCTTGAAATGGATGTACTTCACAAAAGTTATAATTTGCAAAAAGAAACTGGTCTAGGAGAGTTAAATGTCTTATTGGTTAGATTGCTGTGGTAAGAGAAGGTAGAATCAAAAATCCAATGCAGCAAATTAACCAATGATGCAAATGACTACTAGCACAAAAAGCAAATAACATTTGAGCTAGGAGCCAGAAAAGAATGTTTTATTTCATCCAAAAGATGCATGGTTCTTCATGCAAAACAGAACATCAGAATGAGATGTTAATAAGTTGTCAGTGATAGAAATCATATTTTGCAATAGGAAGTGAAGTACTTTATTGAGTAGATCCATTGTTTTGTTCTACAATAAAAAGATGAGATTTTTGAATGGTAAATGAGCTCACAGGAATTGTGATATTTTGTGAAATACCTCTTGTGTTTTAGCTGGGCATCACTAGATAGTGATATGTGAGAAGTGTTTTGGATGTACACAAATAATGTAATTTCTGTTCAACATTAATTATTTAACTTTGATTGTGAGGTGCACCTGCACACATTGAATTGTT
Organism: Chiloscyllium punctatum; assembly: GCF_047496795.1. Classification (NCBI taxonomy): domain Eukaryota; kingdom Metazoa; phylum Chordata; class Chondrichthyes; order Orectolobiformes; family Hemiscylliidae; genus Chiloscyllium; species Chiloscyllium punctatum. The sequence goes on from NC_092764.1 coordinate 40,650,363, forward strand.
GTTAGCGCCTTTTCTCATGTATATTTTATCTTATTACAAGAACAAGTAATCTATGGATATGAAAATCAGGACAGATATAAATAGGCTGTCAATTTTCCCATTCACTTTATGGCACATATCAAGGTCCATTTCAACAACTTACTAAGGGGCAGGTTTAACAGTTTTTAAGCTTCTTCCTTACTGAGTTCAATAGCAGTACAGATGTTTCTCTCTACACTTCCAATGATTTTCAAGATTCTAAACAGTCCCAATGAAATCACTTCTTAAATGTTGATATTGTTGGGATTACAATTCTGGTTTGTGCAATCTCTTGTCAAAATCTAACCTTTGGATGTTTGGGACATTCTGATGAATCTATGGCCCACACTTTTCAGGGCTGATACTGTATATCATTTCTGAGTACATTACCCACCCTCGCACAAAATATTCCAGATATGGTTCGATCAGTGTAATGAGGCCAGTAAACCAAATGAGAAAATCAATAGACAATATTTCACTTTTTATGACTTTTGCTTTAGCACTCAAAGCAAAATCAACTTAAATTTAGCATGCATTAACAGATAAATGACAGTCAATATGGAATTTAATTTACATATTGAGGTAATTTGCAGTAGTCCTACCAGACCATAGGGCGGCTCTTCTGTTTGAGAAATATGCTAATGGTGGTTTAACATGAGGGTGACCATACCTCAGATAAGGGGAATGGTTGAGAAAGAGAGTCCTTCCAACCCCAGCCAGTGCAGGCATTGAACCCACATTGTTGGTGTTATGCTGTATTATAAACAGCCATCCAGCCAACTGAGCTAAATTTAGTTTCACAGGTTTACCAGCAGTCTATTAAATGTATATAGTACTAATTTCAGCCTCTAAGTCTTTCAAAGTTCTACATGTACTCTGTTAGATTTCCAACAGTTTTAAAGGATGTGGCTTCCAACCTTCAGCAGTAAACAGTAACACTCCTCCTTGAATTCCATGGTTATGACCTTAACCAAAATGATGCACATCTGCAGAACCATCTCAGCCCTGCATGCAATGGTCTTGTTGGCAGGGATTCACCAGGATTACCTTTATCTGATCTCTCAGGGATAATCCTGTGCATTGTATGACCAGTTTCAATATTTGTCTATTGTCAGTTGCTGTATCTAGTCTTTGTATTTTTCATTTTTGACAGTGCTATTCCCTCTAAAGAAGGCTTGCCCCAGTTTTCAATCTGCACCTCCTGGGGTCAGGTACTTGTAACATGTGCATCTAGAAGCATGATCACCTTGGTAAATAAATGTGCCACTGGATGAGGAATACAACCAACATGGTTCCTCTCTCAAAATGGCCTGAGCCACAGGCAGCCTTGGAGCTGCAGCCATGTATACTCATCCAGCTCCCTAGCTCTCTGATGAAACAAGCACTGTTCTGCAAACTCCATACATTTCAGACATTGTATAGTTGCAGCAAAACTTCCTCCCTTTTATATTTTTGCTCCCTGGTTATAAATGCTTAAACCTCATTCCTTTCTTTTATGATCAGTGTTCATGGTTCACAAAGTATCAATGACCCTCCACTGTTCCTAGATGTCTACCATTTAAGTAATCGTTCTCTCAAAAATGTTTGGAAACCAAATAGATGGCCTTTCATGTAGTGATTGTAACAATGTCAGCCAGATGGACGTCATAGATTATGTGTTCCCTGATTGGGGCTGATAGTCTGGTGCAGTTAGGGAGCTCTGGCTGACAGATATAAACAGGCATCCTAACACTCTGAGAGCTAGCTCTGAGGAAGCTGGATCAGAGTCAAGGACTTTCCACGTGTAAATAAGGGATAACTTGGTGATGGGATAGTGGCCTCTGTGGAGTTATTTCACTACACTTATTTACATTGAAACTTGTCTGCCATGGTATTGTTCACTCAAATATTCTATTAATACCTCTGTAACTTTATGCCACAGTCCACATTACAGGTACTAACTCTGCCACCAATATATATGTCATTGCCAAATTTGGAAACATGGCTCTTACTGTGTTATCTAAATCATTACTATGTGTAAGACTAGATTTTGTAGTTTCAATAAGGTACAACTGCCAGTGTTTTCTCTCATTCCTGTATGAAAATGACAGCAATTACTGGTATCGGTATATTGCCAGTTAAATGACAAAATCCAGAAACTTCTGTCAGTGATTCTTTATTATTCCACAGCATGCATTAGTTATTTCCTCACAGACAGAAGTCATCCAGAAATTATTCCTGTGTGCCATGCTTTCACATTTTAAACCATTGGTCTAACTATAAGCACATGGATGAATGGGGTATAACTTGGTTTTAATGATGTGCAAATTCATAATTTTTGCTGAACAATTTCTCTCTTCCTTGGTAAAAAATTGTATTTGTGGATCATTCACATTCCTGCACTATGACAAAGGTTCTATACATGTATACGTTTTTAAAAACGTAATACATTTGAAATGACATTTGAAATGATCCCTCATCCATGATCCATCAGGTTTGACAGTCAACCAATAAGTTCCCCAAAATTTCCTTTCTGACACCAAGAGAAAAGAATTGTGCAAGGGTTTGATACAAACAAAACTTCTTGGCTTCTGGCCTATGACAGTTCTTCAGTACTATTGGTTGGTTCACCTATTTAATGACATCACTGTTACTGGATCTAGTTTTGTGTCAAAAATTAAATTAATGTTAGGAAAGATGAAATCCATGCATTGAAGACTGCTATATCCTTTTGGGTAGCTTCTTTCAAGATCAGCAGTGGATACCATTATCTGTCACTGACTGAAAAATTGTGGGCCCAGTGAATAGCTGAGGCCCAAGAGCAGCTCTTTTATCATTCAGTGCTATTCATTTTTCTCCAATTTAGTACATACTCATTTAACCCTACTCCCATCTCCTGAACCACTGAACAATCTCCTAACCAGGTCAATAATTTGTTTTCAGCTCCATGTACTTCTATTTTACCTAACAACATTAAGTGTGGATCCAGGAGTAACTGATCACAGCTAATGAGTGCTTTCAATTCCTAGTATTTACTGATGGCTTGCAGCCTTGGTGCAATTGTACTTTGGGATTTCAGTGAATCAGTAGATCTGTACTGCTGAAGATGGGTGACAACCATTTCAAGTTAAATCAATCAAAAACATTGTAAGCACCTTCTGGGCAGCAATGTCACTGAATAAGTTACTCATATTTCTTCTGCTTGGGGCATGTCTGAAGCAACAGCGAGTTAAAGAGTTAAGTCAGATGATGCAGTCCACTGTGGATTCATCTTTGTTCTCAGTGGCCCTGAATGGAGGGTTGGCTTTATCTGGAATTCCTTTCATCATGAGAGTCTAACATCACAAGCTACAAGCTTTCAAAGTCATACTTAGAAGAAATTTGAAAAACTAGGCCAAAGGTGGAATGAAAAATTCTCTGGGATAAGCAGAATGGCAATACCAAGTTAATATTTCTGCATTTTTGAAAACCCTAATATAATGATATAATATGCTGGATCCTGGAAATTAAAAAAAAAACACAAGTCCATGATTTGTGGGTGGCACGGTGGCACAGTGGTTAGCACTGCTGCCTCACAGCGCCACAGACCTGGGTTCAATTCCTGCCTCAGGCAACTGACTGTGTGGAGTTTGCACATTCTCCCCATGTCTGCTTGGGTTTCTCCGAGTGCTCTGGTTTCCTCCAACAGTCCAAAAATGTGCAGGTTAGGTGAATTGGCCATGCTAAATTGCCCGTAGTGTTAGGTGAAGGAGTAAATGTAGGGGAATGGGTCTGGGTGGATTGCGCTTCGGTGGGTCGGTGTGGAGTTGTTGGGCTGAAGGGCCTGTTTCCACACTGTACGTAATCTAAAATCTAAATATGATTAGATATCAGCAATAATTCAATTGACTTAAGTAGATTGTGTCGCATTTGATGAGAGATGATACGATTTGGGCCAAATGTTGGTACAAAAACAAATAAGACTATCCCTGCATTAGGAGGATGACAGGAATGATTATAAAGAAGTTGATTACATTGATGGCAAGATTGAGAGGGAATTATGGTCAGCCATACAATGGAGAGAAAGTTGAAAATTCATCACAATCCACATTACAAAATGTAACAATACTTGTCGCAGAAACATGGACTTCCAGAGTCATTTGTAATATTTCACAAGCTAATCATTGCTTCAAAAACAGAAATTGCTGGCAAAACTCAGCAGCTATGGCAGCATCTCTGGGGACAAGGCAAAGTTAGTGTTTTGAGTCTGGTGACTTTTCATCAGATTAACATTGAACAGACTGTGGAATGAAACAGAACTGGGGACAAGACTGCCCTGAAACCAAGGGAAGCGGTGGTGATGGAGATAGATGTCGAGAGGGTGATATGACGGTATTTAGCAATGAGTGCGCATCTCAGGATGTGGTGAGAACAGCCTGTAATATAATACTTGTGATCCTGGGTGGATTTGAAACACAAAAAATGAAGTTTCAGTCAGAATCCCTGGATGGGGAGTCTGAACTGGAAGCAGGAAAGAGATGTTGTTGAGAACGTGAGTTTTGGAAAATTCTTTGTCAACAACTAGAAAAGAAAATGAGAGTAACAATGGTGAACAGGAAGCATGGTTAGAAAGGAAAGTCTGGTGGAAAGAGGAGCAGAATATCTTCAAGGTAAAGCTGGAAGACATGATAGTGAATTAAACACTAAAATAAATAGAACCACACATGCTGGAGATCTGAAACAATAACAGAAATTGCTGGCAAAACTCAGCAGGTCTGATGGCATTTGTGAGGAGAAAGCAGAGTTTACATTTCGAGTGCAGTGACTCTTCATCAGTCATCTTTCATATTTGTTTCATTTTAAGTGTTACCTCACCTGGAAGGAGAATTTGGAGCCTTAAATGTTGTGAAATGAGTTGTAAAAAGGCATGTTTACATTTCTTGCACTTCCAAAGACGAGAGTGTGGGAAGACGAGAGTGTGCTACGTGATTGGGCAGTGGAATGAGAGTTGGCAGTGGAAACAGTCCCTATTGATGGGACTCTCTTGTGTGCAGTGGTAGTGTCCTTGTCCATGGACCAGGAGGGTTTGGTTCAAGTCCCACCTGCTTTAGAGGAGAGTCAGAAAAGATACAATTTAAAGTGGTCTCACACAAGAATTGTCAGCAATGGCAGAGGATGATCCTAATGGAGGCTGGTGGGGTGGAAGGTAAGGACAAAGCAAATGCCAAGATGCTGTAGGAGAACTAGAAATGGGTGAGAGCAAAAGTGTGAATGATGTGGGACAGATATGGTCAAGAGCACTTTCAAGCATGATGCTATAATTCTAATTTGATGAAGAAGAAAATCAAGCAAAAGTTGCGCCATCCAAACAGGTGAAACAGAGTGAGAAAACTGAGTGAATGGGATAGTGTTCTTCCAAGAAGCAGGGTGGGAGGAAATGAAATCAAACTGGCTATGGGAGCCAATGTTATATAGTGAATATTGATTGATGGATTAATATGGAGATAAAGAGGTTGAGGAAGGGAAGAGAAAAGGTTGAGATTGCTTGTGTTAAGCTATCAGCAAATCTTTTGCCTTCTCCTATCACAGACCTTTCCTTTTGTTCTTTGCCTGAGTATTCCCTTTTTCCTCTCTTAAAACTTGTATATCTCTAACTTTTCTTAGTTTTGATGAAAGATCATCTCCAAAAATGTTGCATGACTTGCTGAGTATTTCCATTAACTTCTACTTTAAGAATATGTTTGGTTTGCATCATCAATAGAAATTGGAAGTGTAATTGCTAATACTGATTTAGAAAATAATGTAAGTTGAAGTATTAGGAAACAGTCATGGAAATAGAATTACGATCACTATAATGTTAATTAAGGTGGAATTTTAAAAGACAGATCACATATTGATGAAGGTATCTGGACTAAATATGCTTCACAGCTTCTTACTTGAAGCTGACTAATATTTCTTCTGTCTCTAGTGTTTCTGCCTCTAACTTAATTCTGTCTCTCCTTCTTCCATGTACGTACCTCTGAGCAAAGTAATTTTTGTCATTAAATTACAATCCTCTTTCTCGCTCTTGTATGTGAAAGTAAAATAAAAATAATTTCCACAGCACACTCATTAACATCTTATCCAAAAGATAGCATCTCCAACAATGCAGTGCTCACTCAGTCCCGTTCTGAAAGATAGCAGATTGCAGGCGTCTTTATGATATGTAAGTAATGAGAGCTCCCTCCATTCTTGGTATTAATATAAAAAATGTGTACTTGTAATCATACACGAGCTTGGTCCTGAAAGGAATGAAAGTTTATAATTAACAAAATGCTGGGAGTTGCTAACCAGTACTGTATTTATGTTGACGCAGTGCAAGCAATCATTTTTACAGGAACGTTAGAAGATCATCTCATCTGAAAATTGGCATTGCTTAGTTGTGCAATTCAGAAAGCATGTGCTTCTCTAACTACATCTGAGGGGTATTTTTTATTGTTCACAAACCAGGAAGATCTTTGGCAGATTTTGGAATGCTTTAACTTTTGTCCCAAAATGAATGCCATCCTGCACCTCTTAGCATTGGAGTCATTTATTCATCTTGTTATTCAATTTTTATTAACATGCATTTTTTTAAAAAATAAAAGCCTTTCATCAACTGGCATCTCATAACTTAAATACTACATTTGGTATCTTTATCAGATTCAGAAATATGCAGCTGGATTAAGAAAAAAACTGGCTGCAGTTCTCAGAAAAGCAAGAATTTTGCCAACAAAGCAACCCATATTGCTAGTTCAATCAGATGTGTATTGTTTTGCTCTAATCCAGGGCCTGAAAGGCATAGCAATAGGTCAAAGAATATAATCAATTATTAGATCTTGATGGGAGCTTCATCCACATCTGCATGAATGAATTTCTGATTGGAGGAACAACTGTTATGTCAGGATCTATGAAGCAGGGCAAGGTAATGGATTAGTCACCACAGCTTCAATTAATGCTTTCATTTCCCAGCGGCATATTGATGTCTATCAACTAAGAGCTCCTGTCAAAAGCAACTAGACAGCAACAACGTCAGTTGCACTTAATTTACAGTATGTGTAAAATCCTGAAGTCAAGAATTGACAGAGTCATCTGATTTTACCTCAGGACAACATATAAATGATTCTTTTCTTCCCGAAACTTCAGCTCAAAAGACAAAATAATTCAGCAGTGATGAGTGAGTGATTGGTGCATCGTACTAATCTTCTGGCTTACAAACATCATATAATGCTTTAATGTAGTCCTAAATTTTACCATAATGGAAAATACAAGGATAATACTTTTTTAGCTAATAATTTCCCTACTTATACAAATATTTGAAATTGTAAACTTCGCTAATTAATGAAATGATTATTAATGAAAAATGAAGACACTTTTTCATCCTTTTGTTTGCAACTTTGAATACTCCAGTAAAAGATGATGTAGAATTATTCTATTTTGCTCTCACCTTCTGTTTCACCAATTCATTTCCATTGCATATCTATTCTGTGTATATGATGTACATTTAGATTGAGACAGAAGGATTTGTGCTAAGCATTCCTCTTCGCCTCTGTGTAATGAGCAATGAATTAACCTCTTTCTAAATATAATTTCCAAAAAAAATAATTGCACCTAGTTTTAACGAAGCTTCTAACCTTGCTTCTATACTCTGATCTAATTTTAAGCGCGTTCAGAGAGTCTGTAATCCTATTTTACAGGAGGTAACTTTTATTATTGTAAAATATGCGGCTATTTGATTTGTGGAATGCATATATTAAATCAAGCATGGTTACCAGTTAATGCCAAGAAAAAAGATGTTATTTTAACCTTCAAGAAATCAGTATTAAAGTATGACTTAAGGTTGTCAATCAAAACATGAAATAAAAATCTCAGAAAGAACTGGGAAAATGTCTTCACAGTGCTCAAATTTCCCATGTGTCCATTTTACATGGCATACATCAGCAAACCGAGGCACTTATTGTAAGCAGCACACTAGATAATGTAAATTAATATTCAGAAGAAATAACACAGATGATGTCTATCTCTGTAGGTGGCAGTTCTTCCTCATCGCATTACTGGTTTCAAGTTGCTTGTTTGAAACCAGGCTCTGTTGTAACTGAATGTATCAACATCACACAAGAGTGACCTTGAATGTTAAATCTATGAGAAGTATGTCCAGTCAATGTCAACAATTGTCCAGAAGACAACAATATGCTCATATATAGTAAATGTTCTGCTGGAACTTTTGAATAGATTGTCTCTAAAGGTCATTGAGGCAATGAATCTCTTGGGAATTATGGTGTTATTCCATCTGCTTCAATTGTTTACTGTAAGTAACAGACAGACCTTTGAGACTCCAAGCTATACACAGCATGACAGTCTCAAAATATGCATGGGTAAGCAATTCAGAATAAATAGTGTTAAGTTTGAATTGCAAAACCTTAGGTAATAAAGCAGTCCATGCCTGCAGACAGCATGACCTGGTCAAAATATAGGCTTGAACTGATAAATACTAAGTAATGTTCAGATATCACCAATTAAGCCTACTCTAGGGTGACCATTAATCAGCAAATTAAATACAATTGTCACATGACCAGGTCACATTCTGGCTATTCTGCAGTGAGTAACCCACCTCCTCGCATTTTCTGACCAGTAACCTTCCCATGTCAGAAATGTGATGGAAAATCATGCACTTGTCCAGATTCCAGATGATTACAGCTCCAACAACTCTCAAGAGCTCAACTTTGTCCATGACAAAGCAGCCCATCTGATCAGCATCCCATCCTCAACCACAGTAAGCACCCACTGCCTCTCACCAGTGTGTATCATCTTAAAGGGACACTGCAAAGTTTCTTCAACTACACCTCCCAAATCCATGACCTCAATCATTTCAAAGAACAAGGGCAGCAGATTTATGGGAAAACAACATGAATATTCTTCTCCAAGCTACACACCACTCTGACTTGAAACAAAATGATCATATCATCATCATTGTAGAATCTGAATAGAGAATTGCCTCTCTCAAAACACTACAAGAGTATTCCCCCCTTCCCCCAGTCACATCTACTGCAACGTTCCAAGAATGTGACTCAGCATCACCTACCACCTGCTCAAGGACAATTAATAGGGGGGAAATTTCTTAACTTCATCCATTTTGCCATTGAATGAATAAGAAACAAACTTGGATTGAGTCAAAAGAATTTCATTGCTCAGTGTTTTAAATACTTGTTTGATTTATCTAAATCATTTAACAAATTTCCCTTTTGGGCCTCTGGCTTAAACTCCATCCTTTATTGCAAACATATATGCTGTAGGTGTGAATATTGAACTAAAGTGATTTAAGATAAAGCAACATCTGAATTGCTGAATGCAAGACTATATTCATTCTAAAGGCTCCTGACCTCTGATGGATGGTGTTCCATGCCTTATAATATTTACTCCAACATGGTTACTTTGCATGTAATAATTCATCCACTGAACAGCTAAGCCAGAGTATATCAATCCCAGTTGCAAGCCCAAATAGAGAGAATGTAAGGGGCAGGAGGGCATTTGCCTGTAAAACCTCCTGACTTCCCAAAAGTATAATGATATGATGGATGATCGCTTGTAGTACACTGTGTAACATTGGAAAAGCCAAAAGAAAGCATTTATCTCGTACATAATTTTTGTACGCAAAATCCATATCTCAGGATGAAATCATGACAAATTCAAACATAAATGTATGCTGTAACATTGCTCTTGTGCAAGCTTTGTTTAAGTCTGAAACAAATCCTTCCAATATAATCGTAGCTATCTGATATATGCCCATTTACGCACAGAGTTCCACATAGCAGACATGGGACTGAATCCTTTTTTTTTGGCTAAGTGTCAGTTTCATGGAGGCTCAGCAAATTTTCTCACTGTTCTTTACCAAACCCTCCTCATTAACTACCTATCCCACTGCTATCATGCCCTTAGTGTCCAATTCTGGTGCAGTTCCGCCACTTTGCTATACCTGAACAATTTGCCACTGCTGGGATGTCCTGAATGGATGAGTATTCCTGGAGCTAATACCACCTTTAAAAGGCACCAAGAGAAGCAATATTAGTCTGGAAATGTCCTGCATGATTTCTGGCAGTTACACTTGACATGCCAGAGGAAGAAAAAAATAACATCTCATCTTGTAGGTATGGAGGCTCGTGTGGATGGGATGGTGCAGAGATGGAGCAACTTCTTCCCCCAGGTCCAGTAAAGGAAGCCCCAATACCAGACAATGTCAGCCTGGTCACTGGAAACCCAGTCCAGCATTGCAGGAAGAAGGTCAATACCCCTCTTCCCCTGACAACCATATGGGCCACCATTCTCTCTCCGGTAAATCACACTTACTCTATCTCGGATAGTGGTCCCACTTCCCACCAAAACTCATGCTTTGCAATTCTGACGATCACGACATCTTTGTTTACTCATGTCACCCACTGCAACCACTTCTCGACCCACGTGCACACCTTGACACCACTCTCACATTCAGGAAATCTTTCCATCTGCACCAGCAATCAAATCTGTGCCACCTATGTTCATCTCTCTAATACCTGCCTTTTGCTTCTTTCAAAAGGAATATAGCCCACAATAATGTAGACAGATTGAGAATGGATGTTGGCAAATGCTCTTTTGCAACTCCTGGGAGGTTGTATGCATTCTAATTACTGTGTTAACACATTGGCTTCTGCTGAGGCTTGGGGTGGCATGGTGGCTCAGTGGTTAGCACTGCTGCCTCACAGTGCCAGGGACCAGGGTTTGATTCCCGCCTTGGGTAACCGTCTGTGTGGAGTTTGCACATTCTCCCGTGTCTGCCTGGGTTTCCTCCGGTGCTCCGGTTTCTTCCCACAGTCCAAAGATATGCAGGTCAGGTGAATTGGCCATGCTAAATTGCCCATAGTATAAGGTGTCTGAATCAGGGGTAAATGTGTGGGATTGGGTCTGAGTGGGTTGCTCTTTGGAGGGTCAGTGTGGACTTGTTGGGCTGACAGGCCTGTTTCCATACTTTATGGAATCTAATCTAATTTAATCTAATCTAATCAAAACCAATGTTGCTTACTGACCTCACCAGTTCAGTGCAGCAGAAAAGATAATTGGGGGAATGTTGGTGGTGTTCTGCCTGATATTCAGCTCCTCATTGCACAGAGGAGAGCATCTTGACAATGACTACTCTGAGCGGATGACTGACTGCATCCAAGTCACTCAACTGCAATTGGATTATGCCCTTGAGTTAACGTGATGAGACCCTCTCACTGAAGGTTTTCTCCGTTGACTTGAATGAGGACTCATGACAACCATGACAAATGTCATTGCTTTGTCTCTGGGCTAAATAGCATGGCCATATAGTAATACTGTGATCTGGGAACCTCTAGCCGAAGACCATGCCACATAAAGGCAAGATAAAGCAGTTATGCTGTGAGCATCTAGGTAAGCTAAACATGAGCACTAAGGGAGTAAGCAAAAACCCCAGTGATGCAGCCTGGAACCATCCACGAGCTTGAGCTGCAAGTCAATCATAGTTGTTTTTGCTCCCCAAGTGCAACATGAAAGTGCAGACGCATTCTGTAAATGGATTGGAAATGTACCATGAGATTTATTAGAGGCTGGCATATGTCTGATAGCAATGTCTGTGAATATGGGCTACATGTAGCCAGTGCCCATGGAAGGAGCCCTGAGATGTTGCTGTGTTGTGTCCAATGTGGTGGTCCTTTGGAGCAAATGGTGGATTGGAGTTTCTTTGAGTTCCATGTCGTGAATTGTTGATGTTTGCTTCTGATGGATGGTAGAACATAAAGCAGAGGCAAGGTGTGTAGTTAATGAAATTGTTAACAAGCAATAATCCTTAATAGGCACTTCTCCTCTACCTATCAGCAATTATTTCTCAACTCCTGGAAGTTAGTTAAATAATACAATGAGTTGCTCCGTTATGGAAGAAGGCCTCACTGAGTTCTCTGATGATTCTACTTGATTTCTCTTAACAGCCCGTGTCATTCAGGGCATTATAAGATTCAGCCCCTGATCTTCAAATGTATGTTAAATTAAAGTGTTTTCCCTACTTCGATTGAATTCAACAAACTCGAATGTCCAGGTACTTAACTTAAAATCTTTTCAAACCAAAAGGGATTCAGGGGATTCTCCTAAAGTTATAGGATAAATGTAAGAAGGTTCATATGATTTGTGTGTGCAAACATACAAATTAGAAACAGGAGTAGACAGTTTGCCTTCTTGAATCTGCTCCACCATATCCTTGGACTCCTTTCAGTTGAGAGTCTGTGTTTCTTTGCCTTAAAAACATATTCAGTCACATGACTTACTGTTGTCTGAGGAAGTGAATTCCACAAACTTACAACTGTCTGAGAAAAAAAATTCTCCTCATATCCATCTTACTTAAACTCTTATTTTTAAACAGTGTCCCTAGTTTGACTCTCCCCCACAAAGGAAAACATCCTTTCAACACCCATCCTCTTGACCTTATAATATTAAAAGTGTTTGCCTCTCATTCTTTTAAAATGCAATGGATACAGGGCCAACCTGTCCTCATAAGGTAATGCCCTCATCTGAGGAATGTGTTGAGTGATCCATCTTTAAACTGTTGCTGATTAATTATATCCTTTCTCAAATAAGGAAACCAAAACTGTACACAATGTTCTGGATGTACAACAATAGGAAAACATCACTACTTTGATATTTAATTTTCTGTGCAATAAATGACACCAAATTATTTTCTATCCTAATCATTTGCTGTAATCTTTTGTGATGCATGTACCAGGTCACAGATTGTTCTTTATCTCAGAGTTCTGCAAACTCTCTCCATTTAAATTATATGCTTTTCTATTCTTCCTGTCAAAGTGGACAAAATCACACTATCCCACATTATTCTCCACGTGCCAATTTGATTTTGCTCATTCACTTAATCTAGCTATATCCTTCACCAGACTTGATATATCCTCTTCACAACTTACTTTATTACCTATTATTATTCCATCAGCAAATTTGATGATCATACATTAGGTCCTTACACATTGAAATAAATTGTAAATAGTTGAGGCCCCATCACTGATCCCTATGGCACGCAACTTATTATATTTTGTCAACTTGGAAATGACCCATTCCCTAGTTAGTGTAATTGTTTTAATTTCCTTCTTACCTTTCACTTCTTGATTCGCTGTTATTTCTGATGTTATTTGTATCCTCTACACTGAAGACAGATGCAAAATACTTGTTTAATTCATTGGATTATCCTCATTTTCCATCATTAGTTCCTCAAACTCTCTCTCCAGAGGTCCAATGCTTTCCTTAATTGTTCCTTTCCTTTGTTAATGCTTGAAAAAGACTTACTATCAATTTTTATATTTCTAGCCAGCTTTCCCTCATACCTAATCTCCTACTTCCTCTTTGTTTCTTTAATCTTTTTAATCTTCTGAGCTGCTGCTAATATTTATAAGATTGTATTCCTTTTCATTCAATTTGATACCATCTTTAATTTCCCTTCAAGCCTTTCTTGCTCACTGAAATGTATATCTGTACTGACCTATCCCTGAAAGGAATTACAATAAGTGGAATGCAGGCAAACAATCCTAAAAGAATAAGGCTCATGAAACCGCATTGGAAATAAAATGAGTGGCCCGTGTTTGAAATATGCCTGCAGCCTTTTCTTCTAATTGCGTACAAAGCAACTGTGCAGCAAATTTTGGCTAAAATTAGTCGCTGATGTCCAAAGGCATTTTTGAGTAAGTTGCTAGCACCAATAGGACTAACAGAACATCTAATTTAGTGGAAACTTGTCTATTTGATAATCTTATACACCATCATATTGACCAAATTAAATTTCACAGGGTCATCCTCTTGGTTGCTATTTGAGTTGGCTTGTTTTCATGGTACAATATTCAATTTGTGTCAGTCAAGTCTGTCTTTGCAGTTTAGCATATGCTCATATTTTTTATGTCTTACTCTTCTCATCTTCTTTGATTCTGACTTGACTTTTTGATTGTTTTGTGTGTCAGCATTACTGTTGTTGGAATCTTATTTCCATCATCTCGTACTATATGCTCCAAAACCCATCGCTTGTGAATATTCTGGTTTCCTATTTCTTCTAGGTGTTTGAGAACCATCTGTTGTTAGCACAGAGATTGGCATCTTAATAATCAGGCCACAAGCAATCTATGGTCCTGTATGTCCAAATTAGATTTGGGAATATATTTCTGGTTATGATGATATAGCTGCCATCAACCCTGGTGTTATAAAATCTTCATCAGTGCTGGTATAATAAGATCTTCATTTATCTGTTTTTTTTCCATTAATAATTATAGATTTCCATAAATCCAATATTTCTGAAATCTTATTGCATTACTTTCATTCAAAGATATTCCTGCTAAAGAACAGGAATGTTTATTGCATGAGCTAGGTATTATGGAGGAACTTGAGTACCAATGGAGGTTGGTCACATTGCCTGGAGTTTAGTTTTTTGGAATATTCAGAATAATTGGTTTTATTTCAGTCATTGCCTTGAGTTGTATAAATTATCAGTTTGTATTGATCAGTAAGTTAACAGGCCTAAGTAGAAATCAATTTAAACCAGCCCTGCTTTGTCATTTTCTTTTCAATTTGTACATACTGTTTGCAAGGCCAGTAACCTGTGGTATGATTTAATTAAGGTGAATTGTCACTGGCCTGCAAAATTTCTAAGCATGAAGGATGTATATTGTGATGCATTGTCTCTGAATCATAACTTCTCACTGATGACTATTTTTATGTCCAGAATGTATCCTACTCTAATGGTCTATAGATAACAGAAAGGTATTATGCCATAGGAATAAATCTGAAGCAATATTTGATGTGGTCTGTTGTCCTTTCCAGTAATATCAGTGGTTCTTCTTTCCTGATTTCTGGTTTTCCTTTTTGCATGACTGTACATCTTCAGATTATCTGTATAGTCTGTTTCCCTAATTGATCAGACTGTCAGCTTGCATGAAATCCAATAAGATACTTTGCATATTTCTGGACTCAGATTTCAATGTAACAAAGGCTGAGACTATGCAATTGTAATGATGACAAAGCTGTCAGTGTTCACTATCATTACTGTACTGCACCTCAAATCAACATCTGAAATCCACACATGCTCAGTTAGCTACAGAAATCCAGAATTGGTGTCAGTCAGTGAATGCTTCTCACTAAGGAAGCCATCGTGATTTGCCAAATTCAAGCTACAATGTACTAAGCAGTTAGTAGGATTCACACTGGCTGAGCAGAGAAGGCTATTGACCTACTTTGGCACTGCACAGCTGTTTACAGGGACCCACAGCAGCTGCCTTCCACAGCTGCCTTCATCCAGACTTCCTCGGTCAGGCAGAAGCCTGTCTTCTTGCCACTTCTTAGGATGAGCACCTCATGCTTTTCTCATACAACCTCTTCCTATCTTCTTGTTGAGTTTGATTCATCCATTGTAGCATGTAGCGCTTCCTATTTGTTTTGTGAAGGATGTCTGAACATTGTCAGTAATGACTGACTATGGGCTTATTGGAAGAATTAGTGGTTTGATTATCAGGCTGCTTGACTGCATCGTGAACCCTCTTTTTCTGGCTGATAAGTCTTGGAATCAGACCTGAGTACGTAGCTTCTAGCTGAGAATAGAACACTATCTGCTAAGTCATGAGACAGTCACCTCATGGTTTATTCATCTGTATTCTTCAGGAAAACTGAGGTTGAATTCAACAATTTTATTAGGTTCGAATAAAATCTCCTTTTGGTTTTAGTTTCCTTGTAGAGTAGTTTAAAATTCCTTGCATTGTTTCCAAATTATCTTGTTTTACATAAAAGAATGGAAACATGTTGATTCTTTGTGGCGATGTGATCAATTTGGTGCCAGGACAGAGAGAATCAAATGACTTGAGGCTGCTGTTAACAATTGAACAAACTCTCTGCCTCATTGACTATAATTGGAGGGTCTTATCACTCCAGCCGACCCCAACGCCAATTCTATTATGAATACAGAAAATTAAGGCAGCTGGATGGCTTACTCCTCACCCTGACAGACTGAGCAACCTGGCCCACAGCCAACACCCACTCTGGACTCGCTCATTGAATGGTAAGTGGGGCTTCCACCCCTCAGTGGGAGAAACATTTTCCACCATCTGAAATAGTTAATCTCCAATCCTGGTAGTACCAGACCTCTGTGGTAAGCATTGCTGGGACTGTAAATAATCCCGTAATGAATCCCCGGACATAAGTAAGTAAAGGACAATGTCGGGGGAGCATTTGGGGATTTTAGGGAAAGAGATGAGGGGTTTGGAGAAGTGGGAGTAGGGTTTTGGTATTTTCTGGGAGAGTGTTCTTCATGTGTAAAGGACGCCCTGTGAAAAAGTCACTCCTCGTTCCTGCAATTTAAAAAAAAAATCCTCCAAGTATACATTATCTTCTTGGTTGCTTGTTCACCCTGACAGTGTCATGACCTTCGCAGTATAATATGTGGCATGATGGCACAATGGCTACTTCTGCTCTTGCACAGTATCAGGGACCCAGATTCAATACCAGCCCTGGGCGACTGTCTGTGTGAAGTTTGCACGTTCTCCCTGTGTCTGAGTGGGTTTCTTCTGGGTGCTCTGGTTTCCTCCCACAGTCCAGACATGTGGAGCCTAGGTAGGATTGACGTGCTAAATTACCTCATGATGTGCAGGCTCAGTGAATTAGCGATGGTGGATAAGGGGGTGGTTTGGGTGGGATGCTCTTTGTCGGGTAGGTACAGATTTGTTGGGCTGAAATACCTCTTGCTGCACTGTGAGGATTTTATTTTGGGCTTAGCTAAGCTTTTAACAAGCTCAATTAGCCCTTAATTATTTACTGATGTGTGGTGGGCAGATTGCCAAATTTTGGAACACATTTGCCATCTTTACTATGGGATTGATCTTGAGAGTGGATGGGAAAGCTGTGGGTTGGGCACCCTCCCTACTGTACATGCCCTCTTCACCAAAATTAACCTGGCAGGGCATGTAATATTAAACTCATTATTACTGACCAGGCAAGAACATAAGAAATAGGAATAAGGGAGGGCCGTGTGGCCCTTCGAGCAGATCTGCCAATCCATAAGATCACACCTTCATTTACCTGCCTGCTCAACATAACCCTTAATTCCTTTACTGTTCAAAAATTTGTCTATTTGCCTTAAAAACATTCAATGAGGTAGATTCAGCTGCTTTATTGGGGAGGGAATTCCACAGATTCACATCATTTGGGTGAAGAAATTCCTTCTCAACTCAGTCCTAAATCTGCTCCACCTTATTTTGAGGCTATGCCCATAGTTCTAGTTTCACCCACTAGTGGAAGAAATTTCTCTGCTTCTATCATACATATTCCTTCATAATTTTATATATTTCCATAAGATCCCCTCTCATTCTTCTAAACTCCATTGAATATAATCCCAGTCTACTCAATATCTCCTCATAAGCTGAAACTCTCAACTCTGGAATCAACCCAGTGAACCTCCTCTTCATCCTCTCCAGTGCAGGTACATCCTTTATCAAGTAAGGAGACCAAAACTGTACATAGTACTCCAGGTGTGGCCTTATCAGCACCCTACATAGCTATTGCATAACCACCGTGTTTTTAAAACTTCATCCTTCCAGCAATGAACGACAATAATCCATTTGCTTTCTTAATTACCTGCTGCATCTGCAAACCAACTTTTTATGATACATAGCCATGGACACAAAGATCCCTCTGCACAGAACATGCTGCAATTTTTCATCATTTACATTAGAGTCCATTTTCCTGTTATTCCTACCAAAATGGATGACCTCAGATTTACCATTGTACTCCATCTGCCAGACCTTTGCCCACTCATTTAACCTATCTATATCTCTCTGCAGACTTTCAGTGTCCTCTGCACACTTTGCTCTACCGCTCATCTTGGTGTCATCTGCAAACTTTGACACAATATATGTGGTCCCCAACTCTAAATCATCAATGTAAATTGTAAACAATTGCAGTACCAACACTGATCCTTGAGACACACCACTAGCCACTGATCACCGACAAGAAAACACCCATTTATCTCCACTCTTTTCTTCCTTTGGTTAACCAATTCTTGATCCATGCTAATACATTACCCATAACACCATGTATTTTATATTATGAAGTGGCCTTTTGTGTGGTACCTTGTTCGAATGCCTTCTGGAAATCCAGATACACCACATCCACTGGTTCCCCATTGACTACTGCACTTGTAATATCCTCAAAGAATTCCAGTAAATTAGTTAAACATGACCTGTCTGTCATGAACCTATGCTGTGTTTGTCTGATGGGACAATTACTATCCAAATGGTTTGCTTTTTCTTCCTTGATCATAGATTTAAGTATTTTTCCCACTACAGAAGTTAAACTAATAAGTCTATAGTTGACCACCTTTCATTTACTTCCTTTTTTTAAACAGTTGCATCACATTGTTTGTTTTCCAATCTGCCAGAACTGCCCCAGAATCCAGCGAACTTTGGTAAATTACACAAACACATTTATTATTTCCTCCACCATCTCATTTAGTACTCTGAGATGCATTCCATTAGGGCCAGGAGACTTGTCTACCTTTAGCTCCATTAACTACAAGCTCATTACACAAACAATAGAAAAACCTGGAAGTGAATTGGTGTAATTAATGCTGATATAGCATGCCATATCAATTGAAGGAATGAAATAGCAGTTTATATTCTGTTTATCATCTTTTGGGAGCTGTTAAATTATATAGAAGTACTACTTTAAAAGAAATTTCTACAAATAGTTGAAAACACAGCTTATCAATTTATGACAGAATTATAAATTGTTGGAAAAATGTAAAATATGCTTGAGGGAAAATAAGAACTGAAATGTGAAAATAACAGGAAATGCATCTTCAGAATCTGTTAAACTGTTAGTTTGAGAGTTCAGATGTGAGTCCAATGGTTCATGCTGAGTTATTTTGAGCTAATAGCAAGTATCTAATCATGACAAAGGACATTCAATGCAGCATTTACTGGACAGCACAGCTAACACTGTCAGCCCTCACTTTCACAGCAGTGCAACTTTATTAATGAGGTTGACTGACATGAGAGGAGCCAAGAACCACTTCAGGAGATGGCTTGCTATGGTCTCTTTATAGGTAGCACCGCAACTATTCAAAAAAACTAAATGGGTTAGCACTGGTAGAATTTGAGATTAATAGTTGTCATTTCTAATTCCACCATTAAATTTAATGGAAATGCAATCACGGGCACTTAGTTGCTCTCAGTTGCCACTGATTCTCTGAATTGTATACAGAAGATACAATACATGAACTCAGAGCACTTTGCTTTCAGTATGCTAGGTGTCCAGACAATAAAGAGTCCCCATCACCTTATTTGAGTTTCCACTGAAGAAACTGAGCAGTTTGATTATGAGCTTAGCCAGAGTTTGGCAAAATGCAACAGTTAGAGAAACTGAAGCATAGACGAGGATAATCCAAGAATCAAACCAACCCTTGTTATGGAACCTCCCAATATATTACTGTCAAGCCTTTTGTTATAACTTCTCAGTATATTAATGAAAAGTTTCTTGTTGTTTCTCCACACAGAACTGTTTTGCTTGTTAAGGTACTGACGTCCAGTGTCACCTGGAGCCAAATGTCATTGGTCCCAAATTGTGCTGGAAAATACATTAACAGTACTTTGAAGTACTCTAAAAGCAGTATTGAGTTATCAAATCCAATGTCAGTTTCATCCAATTGTCCAAGATTAGATTTGCATCCACGGGATCTTCTTACACCAAAGGCACACTGAAAATTCACTTAAAAAGTGAATTACATGGAGATACAAATAGGGTGAGAAAATAACAAATGTAAGGAATTTGCATGTAAAGAACTTCAGGCCCATTGCCTTTACAAATAAAGATCTTGTTTCAAACCACTGTGTTCATTGACAGTAGCTGGTTAAATTGTAATAAAAGTTTACAAAAAAAAAGAAAATCTCCAGATCAAATGCATTTTCTATGTGAAGGAATGGTGACAAGGTGGGTATATGTCTGCAAAACTGCTGACAGATTGCATTAAAAAATGGCAATGATTGTCATTGGAGTGACAGCCATGCATAAATCATATTCAGCAAGACTGGATGATCTGTAGACCTCATGCATCATGTCTGTAAGCAATCATGTTAGCCAAAATTATGTTATGATTTAGAAAGGAAATTTTTCCAGCGATCCAATAGTGTAAAGCTCTATTATGGAAATAGTCGTATTTCTCGAGATGTTAAGAAAATTTCTCTGAAGGTTATAGATTCAACAGAGGGCATTAAAAACTTCAGAAAGAAGATTCAAGAAAAGTTGCTGCAGAGGTTGGTTGATTTGTCATTAGCCTCAAAAAAGTAATTAGATGTGTCAGACTTCTGTTTGTTTTCAGGGGTGTAACAGGACAACCTGCTTGCTGGCCATGGAACAAATTATTTTTGTTACCGATTGCTTACAATGAAAACACACATTGGGCAGAACTTTTAGGACCTGGGATGGCAGGAAGGCTGACTTGCCATTTCCAGGCCATTGTATCGGAGAGAAGTCTGAGGGCCAGAAAGGATAAAGTGAGGACTGCAGATACTGGAGACCAGAGTTCAAAAGTGTAGTGCTGGAAAAGCGCAGCAGGCCAGGCAGCATCCGAGGAGCAGGAGAATCGACGTTTCGGGCATAAGCCCTTCTTCAGGAATGAGGCTGGTGTGCCAAGCTGGCTGAGATAAAAGGTGGGGGGGGGGGGGAAATTTGGGGGAGGGGCGCTGGGAATACGATAGGTGGAAGGAGGTGAGGGTGAGGGTGATAGGCCGGAGAGGGGGTGGGGGGGGCGGAGAGGTTGGGAAGAAGATTGCAGGTCAATCCGGGGGGTTGGGACTGAGATAAGGTGGGGGGAGGGGAAATGAGGAAGCTGGAGAAATCTACATTCATCCCGTGTGGTTGGAAGGTTCCTAGGCGGAAGATGAGGCGCTCTTCCTCTAGGCGTCGTGTGGCCAGGGTCTGGCGATGGAGGAGGCCAAGGACCTGCATGTCCTTGGCAGAGTGGGAGGAGGAGTTAAAGTGTTCAGCCACGGGGCAGTTGGGTTGGTTGGTGCAGGTGTCCCAGAGGTGTTCCCTGAATCGTTCCGCAAGTAGGCGGCCTGTAGAGGAGACCACATTGGGTGCAGCGGATACAGTAAATGATGTGTGTGGAGGTGCAGGTGAATTTGCGACAGATATGGAATGATCCATTGGGGCCTTGGAGGGAGGTGAGGGGGGAGGTGTGGGCGCAAGTTTTGCACTTCTTGTGGTTGCAGGGGAAGGCGCCGGGAGTGTAGGTTGGTTGGTGGGGGGTATGGACTTGACAAGGGAGTCGCAGAGCCTCATGTCCACCCAAGCAGAGCAGAAAATTAGCTGCAGTAAGAATTGATTTACATCTGAGGTTGGAAGGCTGAATGAGATTTTCTAATGTACCTGCAGTTTTATAACATGACAGATAGGAGAACAGATCCGTTTCCTGCAGCAGTAATGAATGGCTGACTGTGGGCTGGGGTGATCAAGTGCGAGGGGATGTGCATTGGTGGTCAGGTGACATTCATATCAGGTGGGCTTGCATACCTTTCTGTTTACCTGGGTGTGGATATGACCACCGAACATCCTTTACAGGGGCTCCCCCTCCACAATGGAGGCCTGAATTTACTCTCTGAAGATATTAAAAGAGCACCTGCATATTGAGGTATGTACCTTGTATTACAGTTCCTTGCTTCTCTGAACTTGGAAGGTGTCTGGTTATCTCCTCCCAGATTCTGAGCCTGCCTGCAGTCTCTAAATGGAGAGAGACCTTTGACACCTTTGAATTTGGGATGCAGATATCATGGTAAATTGTGAGAAAACTAATTTTAACTCAGACAGGGGCTAATGTACCGATTCTTTCAGCTCCCATATCCTAGTTAAGAACACAATTTCTCAGATGGTACTCCACTCAATTCTGAGGCACAGGAGATGTTAAAATTAGAGTGAGTGAGCAGATATGTGCTCCATCACACTAAAATGTAACAGAGATCACAGAAAACCTCTTTATTATTTTTAATCATTATGCTTCTGTATTAAGTGAAGCAGTGTGTGTAATTTTGATCAGCACACAGTGGAGACATTGAATTTGACACAGTGTACCAGAAATCACTCTTCACTATGGATACTTCAGATCTGGGAACAAATGATAAAGCGGAAGAGAAGCTACACATGTGTGGGAAGTTAAGATGTCAAAGATGAAGGTAACCAATCCAATAAGGGTAGTCCAGACATTGAATTGTTCTGTCAGCATAGAGTGACAGTAAAATAACCCACCATTCATCATTTGTTTTGAGAGGCCATGGTCTTAGATCTTCTGTACTCTTAGATTCAGAATTCTCTGCTTTCTGTTTTGGTGAGAATTGTTTCAGAAGGTTAATAAAACATAAATTTGTCTTTTTTTTTCATGGAACCAACCAAGAACATGCAATAACAACAACAGCTACAGGTTCGTCAAGAAATTCATCCTTGTGTTGAAGGCTGGATCATCACAAGAAAGGAGGAAGCAGACCGTATGTCAGTTCAATCACAAATTTAAGCATGTGCAGCTTTGAGGAATTGTATAGCCATCAAAGTGTCTGCTACATCTGTGATGTCTCAGATTGCGGACTTACAAAAAGGTCCTCAAACGTGCTTCCACATCCATGGATACTGAAGCTTCAGAGAAGGTGGAAGATGTCCCACCTGCAATAGCAGAATTGCATGCAACACATGTTCACAATCATGGACAGGGAACATTAAAATGTACATGAGATAAAGAAAAACTTCAAAGCTTAGAAACATCAATTGATGCAATCGGCTAATAAAAGGCCATCCTGGGACTCATGGTGCCCTGCATTTCCATCCATGATCACTTGATTCCTCAATACGACCTACAACTTACAAATGGTTGTGACCTCACTTGGAGTGATTTATTTGATCAAAAGTGTGGATTCAGCTTCAGAGTGATGGGAGGCCTTGCAAGGGGCAGGTGTATCAATCATGCACGATCAGAGCACAGACTGAAGTCATTTGCAATCTCCTCATGCATGTCAGTTCCTGCCGTTTCCAACTGTGGTGGGGTACAAATGTTGATCACAGGCAATCTTGACCATGTCATTAAAATCAAAGCAAAATGCTATGAATACTGGAAATCTAAAATTAAAAAAAAAGATGTTAGAGAAGCTCAGCAAGTTTGGCAGCCTTTATGGAGAGTTAATCCTTTGAGTCCAGTGAGCCTTCATCAGAGCACATCTCAGTTAATGAATGTCAGGTGCAGCATTCTGTTCACTTTTGGTGTTGGTGAATAAAGATGAATATTTGGAATGGTTTGAAGGTTTCCCTATATGTGATAGTCCCATACTGTGGTGAGTGCTCCCATCTACTGTGGATGAAAGAATTGGCTAGCATCAGATGTGAGGGACACCATAGGGGCCTGGTACCTAATTAATAAGCTGAGTTCAAGACTATAGTGTGAGAAAACCTGCTGAGAGAAACTCTCCATGAAACTCAACAAAACTGATAGTCAGCTGAGTAATGGTCAGATTCAGACCAGTGTGTTTAAGTCAGAATAATAAACAATGTGCAGCAATTGTTAATCTGCATAAATGGAAGCTGGAGTGTGCCTCATTGTGTGCTCTGGTCATGCGTGAGAATTTTTTCATTCAACAGCTAACAGGTCAAACTATAGTGATTTGAGCAATGCCTTCACATAGAGCTTAAACCTGTACTTACAAAGGAGCTGGAACAGTCTAACTTTCTTATTTAAAAGTCTGATTTAAAAGCCCAGACATTAGGAGTCACACAACACAATCAAACCATAATTGATAAAGAAAGGATTATCAATGATTTCCCTTGTACAGAGTTAGCCAGTATTCTCACACAACCCATACAACAGAGAGATACAATGACAAATATTCACATCTCCAGCTTCAATGTGAACAATTGATTCAGGACAGCTTCTTTTTACAGTTGAGTGATCATAGAATATTAGAATCCCTACAGTATGGAAGCAGGCCACTTGGCCCATCGAGTCAGCACTGAATCTTCCGAAGTGCATCCGATCTAGACCCAACACCTTCAACCGACTTTCGTAACCCTGCATTTCCCATGGCCAATCCACCTAACCTACACATCTCTCTGAATACTGTGGATCATGTAACATGGCCAACCCACCCAACCTGCACATCAACAGACCATGGGAGGAAACCAAAGCACCACGTAGGCATGGGGAGAACTTTTGGTCTTATGTTGCAAAAGAATCTTAAGAGAGAGAGAATGAAAGTCTTTGTTTAAGTTTACAGATGGCTACCGCAAGATACAAGCCTTTGTTAATGATGGTGATCACATGTAGAATAAGGGTGATCTTTTGAAAAATGACTTAGAAATAAACTGGGAATTAACCTAACTTGGCATGCAGCCCGCAGTGCTATGGAGAAATATCTTTAGATATTGGCCCAGAAATCCATTTCATTATCAATAATGATGCACTTCTATTTTCTGGTGAAGTTCCAGAAATGTCCTTGTCTGCAGATAAGCTGCCATTCCACTGCACCCATGTATTCACCTCCCCAGGCAATGATAAGGAAACAGATATATCCTCTCAATCTTCCACAAGAGCTGAGTGCACTGTTGGAGTTGATGTCTTATGCAAAAGAAACTTGTTGGGAGAGATGAAATGTGAAAGTAAGGAGTTAAATATTTATGGTTAAAAGAGGCACTGTGAAATAATTTGAATGAGAAATAGATAAAGTTTTCATCTACTTTTATTCTGAGAATAGCTACTGAAGATGTGCAAAAGGAGCAATGTGTGTCATATCATATGGAATTAAAGTTTTTAGACTTGCAGAATATGTTCCCTCTGCTCACGTGCTGTAAATAGTTATGTTCAACCTTCTTAATGTTCATTCAGATGTCTATTTTTCTCAAAAAAATCTTTCATGGGATATAAGTGTCACTGGTCAGGCCAGCATTTATTGTCCATCCCCAACTGCCCAAAGGGCAGTTAAGTTTCAAAAGCATTTCTGTGTATCTGGAGTCACATGTAGACCAGACCAGGTAAGGATGGCAGTTTCCTTCCCTAAAGGACATCAGTGAACCAGATGGGTTTTCTGACAATCTCAGTGGTTTCACAGTTATCATCAGACTTACTATTCTAAATATTTATTGAATTCAATTTCCACCATCTGTCTCAGCACGGTTTGAAACTGGATCCCCAGAATATTATCTGGGTCTCTGGATTAATAGTTTCGTGATAATCTCATGAAGCCATCGTCTGCCCCAAATGTTATTTTATTTGAAAATGTAGGTCCCTATTTACTTCAAAATCATCTGCACCCAGAAGTGGGGAGCACGAGGGCTCTTAAATAAGCCAGGTATTGGCATTCCTAAACTCAACTACTTTCCAACTTATACCAACATTAAGCCCTGGCTATGAGGGCCATGTTTGAAATTGGTTCAGGCATCAATTAGTTAGGCACCATGCCTTAAAATGAACTTTAGAAATGAATATCAGTCTTCAATGGCAGAGATAGTTTGAAGTGGAAATTGGTGTCCAATTGTGTCTTCAGACAGTACCTTGACTTCTCATTCAGCTAAATTGTTATCCTTCAGTGGTTCATTTAAAGATTTCTGCTTTCGTCACATTTACCCTGAGGAAAGCTAATCACGGAATGCACAGCTTCCTTCTCAGGTATTTACAGGCAGTTGCCTGTAGATGTCTATGTGTGTCCATAATGTACTCCAGTCAAAGTAGCATACATGGATGAAATGAGCATATGTATATCCCATTGAAAAATGAGAGATGCATGATCCAATTTCTAGGTCTTTGCTTCTGATCCACATTGAGAAACAATGGAATATATATATTTTTAAAAATTGCTGTTCACATGATACGTGTTCAATTTTCTTATCTCATGGTTTCCCAATAAATGACCTCAGCCAAAATCAGTGAAATTTCCTCTTGTTGCTTTGATGCTGCCCTGACCCTGAAGCATCATTGGGACTTGTTCTTCTCCTCTGTTCACTTTATTCAACTTGAGATTCTATATTTTTCAAGTAGTAGCAAGTGCAATTATTCATTTGAAATTCTGGCATTATTCAAAGTACATATGTTACATTATAAAGTACAAATAATTAAAGAAAATACAATTCATTTATAAATTTATGCATGAAAACAAAGCAGCCGAGAAACAGTAGTCTGTTCCGGTAATAGTACCAATAATTAATTGGTGATTGGTGGGAGATTTTGCTATAGAACCTTTGACAACTAATTATTTCAGATGTGATAGAAAAAAATCCATGTTACTATTAGTAGTTTAAATAGGCCCATAATTGTATGTGAATATTTATAGCCTGATTAAACATAATAGTATCAACAGAGTGGAAAAGAAGTTATCCTCAGGACCCTAAAGAAATAGACTCCAGTTTCATAAGATCTGACATCACTATGGCATTAAGCACATGCAATGTGATTCTTAGGGTAAAGGTATTGTTAAACCATTTCTTCTCACAATTTGAAGAAGAAAAGGGGAGTTGCCCCTTGTGTCGACCAATGTTCATTGCACATTAAAAAAGATTCACTAGATGTAGGCTTTTCTGGCAAGAACAAACATTTCTTGCCCATCCCCAGCTGCTCTCGAGAAGATAGTGATGGGCTGCCTTCTTCAAATGTTACAATCTGTTTGGTGTAAATACATCAAAAATTCTGGCAGGAAGGAAGTTTCAGCATTTTGACCCAGTGATAATGAAGAAATATTTCCAAGTCTGTATGTAAGTGGCTTTGAAGGAAACCTACAAGTGGTGGTTTTCATGCGTATGTGCTTCCCTTGTCCTTCGTGATGGTCATGGGTTTGGAAGGCACTGTCTAAGGGCCTTGGTGAGTTGATGCAGTACATTTTGTCAATGGATGCCACTGTGCATCAGTAATGGAGACAATGACAGCCTGAGGATGTGCTAATTGTCTGCTAGTCTAGAGAGCTGCTTTCTTGAGTATTCTTGGAGCAACGTTCAGCCAGGCAAGTGGGGAGTATTCCATCACAATCCTGAATTGTGCCTTATAGGTTCTGGGGAGCCAGAATGTGAGGTATTTGCTGCAGGTCCCCTAGCTTCTGACCTGCTATTGAAGCCATAGATTTTGGCTAGTCCTGTTCTGTTCCTTGTCATTCCCTCTAGTATTGTAACAGTTGGGGATTCAGTGAGGTAATGCTTTTGAATCCTCACTCCCGATGAAGGGGTCCAGCGCCAAACATCAATTTTCCTGCTCCTCGGATGTTGTCTGACCTGCTGTGTTTTTGCAGCAATACACTCTCAACACTAATGCTATTGAATATCAAGTTGTGATGGTTAGCTTCTCTCTTCTTGGTGATGTTCATTGATTGACACCTCTGTGGCCTGAATGGTTCTTACCACTTGTCAGTCCAAACCCAGATATTGTCCAGGACTTGCATTTGGACATAAAATCTTTTGATGTCTGAGGAGTCATGAATGGTGCTGAACATTTTGCCATCATCAGCAAAAATCCATATTCTTGTTGGAGAAAAAGTCATTGAGGAAGTAGTTGAAAATGACTGGGTAGACACCATTACAGTGAAGAACACCTGTCATGAAGCCTTGGAGCAGAGGTGACTGACCTCCAACAATCATAAACACCTTCTTTTGTATCAGGTATGACTCTAACCAGCAGAGAAATTTCCCCCTGATTCCCATTAATTCCAGCTTTACTAGGGCTCCTCACTGCCACACTCAGTCAAATACAGCCTAGATATCAAGGGCACTCACTCTTACCTCACCTCTGAAGTTCACCTCTTTTGCTACGTTTTGAACCAAGGCTGTAATGTGTGCAGGAGCTGAGTGGCTCTAAAAATCACTAAAAATAAAGATCATGATTTGGAGATGCCGGTGTTGGACTGGGGAGTACAAAGTCAAAAATCACACAACACCAGGCTATAGTCCAACAGGTTTAATTGGAAGCGCACTAGCTTTCGGAGCGACGCTCCTTCATCAGGTGATTGTGACAATCACCTGATGAAGGAGCGTCGCTCCGAAAGCTAGTGTGCTTCCAATTAAACCTGTTGGACTATAATCTGGTGTTGTGTGATTTTTAACTAAAACTAAAGAATCTGACTATGTCTCATTGTTGTTTATGTGAGCTCACTGTGTACAAATTAACTGCTGTGTTTCCTGGACAAGAACAGTGATCATTTGTTCTGAAGCCCTGTGAATACAGTAACGATCTTGCAGAAATATACTTTTCTTTCTTTAGTTTGAAGTTTCATGTGACTATTTAAACAAAGCATAATATTCATAACAGAATTCAGCAAAATAAATAATAATTAATTCTCAGAACCATTTTTTTTTGCTCTTCAACTAAGCGCAACTGGGGGCAGCACGATGGCTCACAGCGCCAGAGACCCGGGTTCAATTCCAACCTCGGGTGACTGTCTGTATGGAGTTTGTACATTCTCCCCATATCTGTGTGGGTTTTCTTTGAGTGCTCTGGTTTCGTCCCACAGCCCAAAGATATGCAGTTTAGGTAGATGGCCATGCTAAGTTACCCACAGAGTCCAGGGATGTGCACGCTAGGTATATTAGCCAGGGGAATGCAGGGATAGGGTAGGGCATAAGACTGGGTGGGATGCTCTTCAGACAGTTGGTGTGAACCTATTGGAAAAATGGCCTATTTCCACACTGTAGGGATTCTATAATAAGCTATAAATTAACAGTTGTATCTAAATTTCTCAGTGAGCAATTGTGCCAAATAATTTCCATGAAATATTTTGAAGAAGTAACCTTTGTCATTTCCATTGAAGATATTGCTTTATATATTTACAAATGTGAAGGAAAGAAGCACTGAAGCAACTTTATGATGAAATACTGATGTTCAAGTGAGTTTTGAAATTGTTGGTTAAAACAGGAAACTTGTAGTGCTGCTTTAAGAACTGAGTATATCAATACTTAAAGTTGATAAGGTCCCAGGTCTGGATAGGATTTATTCAAGGATGTTAGACCATCAGACATAAAGTATAGGAGCAGAATTAAGCAATTTAGCCTATCGCATCTGGTCCACCATTCAATTATGGCTGATACGTTTCTTAACCCTATTCTTTTGCCTTGTCCCCATAACCCTTAAACCCCCACTTATCAAGAACTATTTTTTATCTCTGACTTTATTACACCCTATGACTTGGCCTCCATAGCCTTCTGTGGCATTGAGATCCACGGATTCTTCACCCT
This sequence comes from Chiloscyllium punctatum, assembly GCF_047496795.1. Lineage (NCBI taxonomy): Eukaryota > Metazoa > Chordata > Chondrichthyes > Orectolobiformes > Hemiscylliidae > Chiloscyllium > Chiloscyllium punctatum. The sequence continues at coordinate 40,679,607 of NC_092764.1, forward strand.
CTGGCTGAAGAAATTCCTCTTTATCTTATTTCTAAAGGATTGTCCCTTTACTCTGAGGCTGTGCCCTCGGATTATGGTCTCTCCCGACAGTGGATACACCTTCTCAACATTCACTCCATCCAGGCCTCTGAAGGAGCATGCTGAAGGAAATTAGAGAGGAAATTGTAATGGCACTAGTCATAACCTTTCTGTCTTCCTTCGTCTCGGAGAAAGTGCCAGGGGACTGGACAGTTGCAGACATCAAGCGCTTGTTCTATAAAGGTTGACATGATAAACCCAATCATTACAGGTAGGTCAGTGGTCAGGATGCTTCTTGATTCAATTATTCAGGATAGAATCAGTAGCCTGATGAAGAAAGGAGGGTTATTTAGGAACAGGTTGGGACTGTTCTCTTTGTAGAGAAGAAGACTAAGTGAAGATCTGGTAGAAGTTTTCAAAATCAAAAGATGTGCAGCTGGAGTAAATAGGGAGAAACTGTTCCCAAGCATGAAGAATGAAGAATGAGAGGGTACAGATTTAAAGTTTGCAAAAATAGGAAACAAGATGAGAAAAAAAAAATAGTTCATGCAATGATTGGTTTGTGACTGTAATGCATTGCCTTGAAGTGTGGAATCAAATCAGGCACTGAAGAGGGTGTTGGATCATTATGTGAACAGAAAGAAATGTTCAAAGATATGGGGAGAAAGCAGGCAAAAATTACTCATAGTAATGTCATTGGAAAGTCAGTGCAGACATGATGGGCTGAATGGAGTCCTCCTGTGCTGTGTTAATTCTATGATTCTGTTAATTCCAACATGGCAGGTAAGTAATTAAACTATGAACCTGTATTAATTAATTTGCAACTTACCATGGGAACAGCTGCACAGTTTTGAAAAAAGTGTCAGGGATCACAATGTACAATTAACTTGTAGTCATCTGGAAGCACAGCTTTTATGGTAAACACATGCTGAGTGCTTGCATACCTTAGCAGAGGGTTCAAGTCAGATCCTTGCAAGTTGAGTACCATTTACAACTCAGTTTCTATGAGTTAAAACCAAACTGTATCTTTCAAAAGGGGAACTGAATTCTGACAGCAGAAGGTGATGGAAGACGTTGCACGAAAAGGGGCTGATAGAAGGAAAACTGCCTGCTGGCACAATGTTGTAAAGAGCAGGCTCCCAGGACCAGAGGTCTTGGCATAAGTGATTGACAGGAAGAACAATATCGTCCATTCTCAGCTAAACAGGATGCCTTCCAGATAAACTTCCTGAAGGAATTGGGGAGTGAATATCCACTGTGATCAATGTCTTCACTATACTTCTGAGGACCTGAATTTGGTATCAGAAGAAATTCAATAAACTCATATGTTCTAAATTCAACACGTCCATAATAACTCTTCTCAATTTTTATAGATGCACCATAGAAAGCATCCCATCCAGATGTATCACAGCTTAGTATGGCAATTACTCTGCCCAAGATTGAATTACAGAGAGTTATAAATATATCCCAGTCCATCATGAAAACTAACCTTCCTTCTATTGACTCCCACCTATGTTTCCTGCTGCCTCAGGAAAGCCACCAATATCATCAAATACCCCTCCCATCCCAGTTATACTCTCTTCCACCCTCTTCCATTAGATAGAAGATTCTAAAGTTTGAAAACATATATCAACGTATTCAAGAACAGCTTAGTTTCTGCTGTTATCCAACTTTTGAATGGACCTCTCATATATTAAAGTTGATCTCTCTCTCCATTTTTCTCTGTAGCTATAACACTGTATTCTGTGTTCAGTTCAAATACCCTGTTGTACTTGTTGTAAGGTATGATTTGCCTGGATAGCATGCAAAACAATACTTTTCACTGTATCTTGGCACATAATAAATCAAATCAAATCATATGTTCAAATGTTGTATCCTTACACTGATCAATTCACAGAACTGCTCCTCTACAAGTCTGCCAGAAATCTCTACCAATCTCAACAACTCATACCTCACATTTATTCATTCACCTCATTTCTGTACAGCACTGCTACAAACCTCACACCCACATAACCCAGTTCACACACATATTGAACAATGACAACCAAAGGCACCACACTCAGACATATCCAATTTCCATGCTGTAAACTGGCACAGCCACCCATAGGTAAGCACGGATGCATGCATTTTCCACAGCAGAGGCAATGGTGCCTGCTAGGATGGTCAAAATTGAGGTTTGTCCAGTGGAGGGGCTGAAATCTTTGAAGATCCCTGCAAATTCACAGTTAATAGCACATTGCATGTGCTCTGCATCACTCTCTTCTGAAAGATACGAGCTGCACACAGTTTGAGGGTTCACCTTTTGCTTTCTTCTCCTTCCATTGACACAACTTTGTCCTTGTGCCTATCTTGTGCTTATGCCGAGAACTACAATCTGGCCAGGCAGTGTTACAGCAGTGAGAAGCAGTGAAAAAATAGCCTGATGAAGAAATACTCTGACTTGTTATCAATTCAGAAATGACACTGCATGTCATTAGAAGCTAACATAGAGGCAAGGAAGGTAAGATCTGAATATGAGGTGCTGTGTAGGAATATGCAGAAAAATAGGGCAGTGCAGGTGCTTCTCACTGATGTGTAAGATCACACACAAGTTCTTTAGAGTCTTATATTAGGACTTTAAACAGACAGTGGACAGGAAAAGGATAATGGGTGTGCACATTTAATGCTTGGTGCATTGAGAGATCTGCCAGAATTAGCTAGAGGAACATGGAAGTAATTGGTATAGAATATCAAGTCCTTTCTAGCAGGTAAATGGTGGCCATCTGACATCCTACACATGTAGAGCCAATCATGAGGCAGTGATGGCCGATCTGTTGGCTTCCTTTGCTGCACAAGCAGAAGTGACTCAAATTCTGAGTGTTGAAGTGGAATGTCTGATCAAAGTCATGTAACCTCAGTTTGTAGTCATGCAAACTGCTCAAATTTCTCCCATTATTGCTGTGGGAGCTATGCTGTCATAGTAGTCCACTAATCTGGCTTCCAACAGTTGACCATGATTGTTGTCTCTGCAGAGTGGCAGTGACTGTATGGACCATAAATTCGCTGTTCTCTCTTTTACAAACGCAAGATGGTTTCACGACTCATACAATTTCAGTATTCATGTATTGTGAAAACAAAGAAGTATGGCGTGTTTATAAAATAAAACCTCTGATTTTGGACATCAGAATCTGAAACAGTGTTTGCTGCAACTCCCTTAACAATACAACTGCAAGTTCTAAGTGAATTACAAAGATACATGTAACATTAAAATGCTTGAAATATCAGGGGTTTGCAAATAGTTAATGGAGGTGTGAGAATTTAAGATTCAGAGAGAAAAGCAAACAAGGCAAAGAATTTCAAAGGGACTCAATATAGTTGTCTTTTTTTTTGTTGGATTCTTGATTAATATTAATATGCCACCATTTTGAGCTTAGAACTGTACAAAGCTTTGAACAGGCCAAGAACAGCCAATGTACAGAATCCAGGAAGAAAATACTAAGACCTTCAGAGAGGGATTTTTGACTAAGAAAGGACAAAGAGAAAGGTTTAAAGGAACAAAGTCCTGTTCTGTTGAAGGAAAGTCAGGAAGTGTGTAAATGCTCAAACAACAGAATGAGTGAAGAATGTTGAATCTTCTCTCCTCCCAAAATTCTGTTAACCTGCTAATCCACCTGTACAATAAAACACTGATTATTCAATTCCAGACACTTCTGTAGCTGCTGGATCTTACTTCAAGGGTTACCCTCTTGACTTCAGAAAGAAGGAACTCAATTGTGGGCAGCACGGTGGCACAGTGGTTAGCACTGCTGCCTCACATCACCAGAGACCCGGGTTCAATTCCCGCCTCAGGCAACTGACTGTGTGGAGTTTGCATGTTCTCCCCATGTCTGCGTGGGTTTCCTCTGGGTGCTCTGGTTTCCTCCCACAGTCCAAAGATGTGCACGTCAGGTGAATTGGCCATGCTAAATTGCCCATAGTGTTAGGTTAGGGGTATGGGTGGGTTGCGCTTCAGTGTGGACTTGTTGGGCCGAAGGGCCTGTTTCCACACTGTAAGTAATCTAATTAGTGGGACCCAAGAGACTTTTTGGGACTTCCTCCTCAGAAGTATTATTTTGTCTTCTTTGTATTTGTTTATATCTTGGCATTTGTGATTTTATTTCGTGAAAAACTTCAGCTCTTTACCTCAGGGAACCATTGAAATAGCTTGCAATATGCTGATCTTGCACTATTTAAAAGAAGCTTGTTCCTCATCCACTTTAATTTGAATTGTAGGAATTAAGAAGCTGGATAAACAAGCTACATTAATTCATAGTTCACTGAACAGACAGTGGACATGCCCCATGGTCCTTATAGTATTGATTTTAGCATTGTAGATTAATGGGACAGTTACACTACAAAAGAAGGCCATCAGCCTATTGTGTCCATGTCAGTTCTTTGTGAGGGAAAAGGACTCCCCCTATCCTTTTCTCCTAGCCCTGCAAAATAACCTTCATTCATGTTTTTACCTAACTCTATTCTTGAAAACCATGATTCAATCCATTGAGACAGTGCACTCTAAATCTTAATTACTCCACTGCATAATGAAGTGTTTCTTCAGATCACCATTAGTCATTCACCTCATATTAGGATCCACTGATTCTTAACCTTTGCACAATTGGAAATATTTTCTCTCTAATTGCTCTAAATCATTCATGATTTGGCCCAAAAAATGAGCCATGGGATCAAAGGCAAGTTGGCACACTGGATCCAAAATTGCTTGCAAATAGGAGGCAATGGGTAATGTTGGAGGGTTGTTTTTATGATTGAAAGATTGGGACCAGTGGTGTACCATTGGGATCAGTGCTGGGGTCCTTGGTGATTTTTGTGTACATTACTGACAAGGATGTGAATGCAGAAGATACAATTAGTAAGTTTTCAGATAACATAAAAATTGGTGGTATTGTAGATAGTGTGAACAATGGTCTCAGGCTACATTCTGATGTTGATCAGCTGGTACATTGGGCAGAGCAATGGCAGATGGAATTTAATTCTAATAATTGTGGCATGATGTATTTTGGGTTTTAAGAAAGGAGGGATATACACAATGAAGGTAGATCCCAAGGAAGTACTGAGGAACAAATTGATTTTGGTGTACAAGTTCTGCTTGTACTTACCTTGTGTGAAGCGTTCATTTCAGGGAGCAGCATCAATGGCATTGACCAGACTTGACTGAACCCAGCACAGACTCAATTCGTCCCAGCTGGGACTTGTAGTAGAGGATTCTGGTAAGATAGCAGCAGAATAGTTGGAAGACTGGTGATCATGGGAACCAGCATTGACATTGCCTGGCTGCTACATTGGCAGAGGCGATGTCAGTGAGTTAGGCCCAACAGCGAAAGATGGTTCCTGAGGATCAGTGACTTCAATGTTGGTTGGGTTTAGTGCTGCTGGTGGTGAAGTGGTGGTGGAATGGGCAACTGCAGAGAAGGTGGCATCTGCAGTTGGCATCAGAATCGGAGATGTTGGGCTTTAGCTAGCAATGCAATAGGCCTGAGTTGGTACTCCTGAATGGACTGGAGACTCCCACCAACCTGATGGTGAACAGAGTACAAGAAGAGGGGAAGATGACTCTGATATTACTTATATTTATACTTATACCTTAACTTCTGTTTGATATCTTAATATCTTATAAAATCCAAAATGACACCAGAGCATGGTGACATATTACACTTTTCACTGTATTTATTCGTGAAATATAAATGACAATACATCATTCAATTCAATTCAAGATTGTAGATCCAAGAAGGTGTCAGCACAGGTAGACAGGATGATGAAAAAGGCATATAGGATGCTTTCCTTCATTAGATAGGGAGTAGAATACAGCTGCAAGGATGTCTTGTTACAACTTTATAAAACATTGTTGAGGTCACAGGTGGAATACTGTGTGCATTCTGGTCACCATACTATCGGAAGTACGTGATCTCATTGGAGATGGTGCCGATGAAATTTACAAGGATATTAGCTGGGATTAAAAGTCTCAGTAGTGAGGAGAGACTGAATAGGCTGGGGTTGTTTTACCTGGAACAGAGGAGACTGAGGGGGAATCTGGTTGAGGTACACCAAATTATGAAAGGCATAGACAGGGTAGATCGTGAGAATGTTCCTGATGAAGGGCTTTTGCCCAAAACATCAATTCCCCTGCACCTCAGATGTTGCCTGACTGGCTGTACTTTTCCAGCACCACAAACTTGACTCTAATCTCCAGCATCTGCAGTCCTCATTTTCGCCCTGTGAGAATACTTTCCCCATGACAGATGTGTCTAAGACCAGAGGACATAGGTTTAAGGTGAACAGTTAGTGGTTTAGAAGAGATAGAGTCATGGAGATATACAGCACAGAAACAGACCCTTCGGTCCAACCCGTCTATGCCGAACCAGATATCCCAACCCAATCTAGTCCCAGCTGCCAGCTCCTGGCCCATATCCCTCCAAACCTATTCATATACCCATCCAAATGCCTTTTAAATGTTGCAATTGTACTAGCCTCCACCACTTCCTCTGGCAGCTCATTCCATACACATACCACCCTCTGAGTGAAAACATTGCCCCTTGGGTCTCTTTTATATCTTTCCCCTCTCACTCTAAACCTATGTCTTCTGGACTCCCCGATCCCAGGGAAGAGACTTTGTCGATTGATCCTATCCATGCCCCTCATAATTTTGTAAACTTCTATAAGGTCATCCCTCAGCCTCGGACACTCCAGGGAAAACAGCCCCAGCCTATTCAACTTCTCCCAGTAGCTCAAATCCTCCAACTCTGGCAACATCCTTGTAAACCTTGACTGAACTCTCAAGTTTCACAATATCTTTCCGATAGGAAGGAGACCAGAATTGCATGCAATATTCTAACAGTGGCCTAACCAATGTCCTGTATAGCTGCAACATGACCTTTCAACTCCTGTACTCGACACTCTGACCAACAAAGGAAAGCATACCAAATGCCTTCTTCACCATCCTACCTACCTACACCTTCACTTTCAAGGAGCTATGAACCTGCACTCCAAGGTCTCTTTGTTCAGCAACATTCCCTGGGACCTTACCATTAAGTGTATAAGTCCTGCTAAGATTTGCTTTCCCAAAATGCAGCACCTTGCATTTATCTAAAGTAAACTCCATCTGCCACTTCTCAGCCCATTGTCCCATCTGATCAAAATCCCATTGTAATCTGAGGTAACCCTCTTTGCTGTCCACTACACCTCCAATTTTGGTGTCATCTGCAAACTTACTAACTATACCTCTTATGCTCACATTCAAATCATTTATATAAATGACAAAAACTAGTGGACCCAGTACCGATCCTTGAGGTCACAGGCCTCCAGTCTGAAAAACAACCCTCCACCACCACCCTCTGTCTTCTACCTTTGAGCCATTTCTAAATCCAAATGGCTAGTTCTCCTTGTATTCCATGAGATGTAACTGAGCTAACCAGTCTCCCATGGGGAACCTTATCGGTCGCCTACTGCAGATCACATCCACGTAGATCACATCCACCACTCTGCCCTCATCAATCCTCTTTGTTACATCTTCAAAAAATTCAAACAAATTTGTGAGACATGATTTCCCATGCACAAAGCCATGTTGACTATCCCTAATCAGTCCTTGCCTTTCTAAATACATGTACATCCTGTTCCTCAGCATTACCTCCAACAATTTGCCTACCACCAACGTCAGGCTCACTGGTCTATATGTCCCTGGCTTGTCCTTACCATCCTTCTTAAACCGTGGCACCAAGTTAGCCAACATCTAGTCTTCCGGCACCTCACCTGTGACTATCGATGATACAAATATCTCAGCAAGAGGCCCAGCAATCACTTCTCTAGCTTCCCATAGAGTTCTTGGGTACACCTGATCAGGTCCTGAGGATTAATCCACCTTTAACCATTTCAAGATATCCAACACTTCCTCCTCTGTAATCTGCTCATTTTGCAAGATGTCACCATCTATTTCCCAACAGTCTATATCTTCCATATCCTGTTCCACAATAAACAATGATGCAAAATACTTGTTTAGTATCTCCCCCATCTCCTGTGACTCCACACAAAGGCCGCCTTGCTTATCCTTGAGGGGCCCCATTCTCTCCGTAGTTACCCTTTTGTTCTAAATGTATTTGTAAAAACCGTTTGGATTCTCCTTAACTCTATTTGCTATCTCATGTCCTGTTTTTACCCTGCTGATTTACTTCTGAAGTATACTCTGACTGCCGTTATACTCTCTGATGATTCATTTGCTCTATGTTGTCCATACCTGACATATGCTTCCTTCTTTTTCTTAACCCAAACCTCAATTTCTTTAGTCATCCAGTATTCCCTATACCTACCAGCCTTCCCTTTCACCCTGACAGGAATATACTGTCTCTGGACTCTCATAATCTCATTTCTCAATGCTTCCCATTTTCCTGCCAACCCTTTACATGCAAACATCTGCCCCCAATCAGCTATTACAAGTTCTTGCCTAAAACCATCAAAATTAGCCTTCCTCCAATTTAGAACTTCAACTTTTAGATCTGGTCTATTCTTTTCCATCGCTATTTAAAACTAATGGAATTATGGTCGCTGGCCCCAAAGTGCCTACCCACTGACACCTCAGTCACCTGCCCTGCCTTATTTCCCAAGGGCAGGTCAAGCTTTGCACCTTCTCTGGTAGGTACATCTACTTATTGAATCAGAAACTTTTCTTGTACACACTTAACAAATTCCTCTCCATTGAAACCTTTAACACTATGACAGTTCCAGTCTAAGTTTTGAAAGTTAAAATCCCCTACCATAACTACACTATTATTCTTACAGGTAACTGAGATCACCTTACAAATTTGTTTCTCAATTTCCCTCTGACTATTAGGGGATCTATAATACAATCCCGATAAGGTGATCATCCCTTTCTTATTTCTCAGTTCAACCCAAATAACTTCCCTGCAATGTATTTCTGGGAATTTCCTCCCTCAGCACAGCTGTAATGCTATCCCTTATCAAAAACGTCACTCCCCCTCCTCTCTTGCCTCCCTTTCAATCCTTCCTGGAACATTTGTATCCTGGAACATTAAGCTATCAGTTCTGCCCATCCCTGAGCCATGTTTCTGTAATTGCTATGATATCCCAGTTACATGTTCCTAACCATGCCCTGAGTTCATCTAGCTTCTCTGTTAGGCCTCTTGCATTGACATAAATGCAGTTTAATTTATCAGTCCTATCTGTTCTCTATTTTGTACCACCAACCCTCACCTTACAAGTTTAAATCCTCCTGAGCAGCTCTAGCAAATCTCCCTGCCAGTATATTAACCTCCTTCAAATTTATGTGCAATCAGTCCTTCTTGTGCAGCTCACTTTTACTCCAGAAGAGATTCCAATGATCCAAACATGTGAATCCTTCTCCCATACACCAGCTCTTCAGCCATGCATTCCTCTGCACTATCCTCCTTTTTTTTTAGATTAGATTAGATTACTTACAGTGTGGAAACAGGCCCTTCGGCCCAACAAGTCCACACCGCCCCGCCGAAGCGTAACCCACCCATACCCCTACATCTACATTTACCCCCTACCTAACACTATGGGCAATTTAGCATGGCCAATTCACCTGGCCTGCACATCTTTGGACTGTGGGAGGAAACCGGAGCACCCGGAGGAAACCCACGCAGACACGGGGAGAACGTGCAAACTCCACACAGTCAGTCGCCTGAGGTGGGAATTGAACCCAGGTCTCAGGCGCTGTGAGGCAGCAGTGCTAACCACTGTGCCACCGTGCCGCCCTCCTATTTCTCCTCTTACTGGCGCGCAGAACTGGGAGTAATCCAGAAATTACTACTCTTGAGGATCTCCTTTTTAAGTTCCTGCCTAACTCTCTATATTCTCCCTTCAGCATTTCATCCTTTTCTCTTCTTATGTCATTAGTTCCAATGTATGCGATGACATCCTGCTGGTTCCTCTCCCCCTTGAGAACATTCTGCACCCTCTTGAGATAGCCTTGATTCTGACACCAGGGAGGCAACACATCTTTCTGATCTTTCGCTGCTGGCCACAGAAACGTCTGTCTGTGCCTCGGACTAGTGAGTCCCCTAACGCAATTAATCTCTTGGAACCCGACATACCCCTCATTGCGTTAGAGCCAGTCTTGATACCAGAAACTTGGCTGTACGTGCTACATTTACCTGAGAGTCTATCACCCCCTACATTTTCCAACAGCACACATAGTTTGAAATGCGGATAGCCACAGAAGACTCCTCCACTACCTGCCTACCTCTCTTACCTTTACTGGAGTTAATCCATGTCTGTGATTGTATCTGCAACTTTTCTCCCTCCCTATAACTGCCATCCATCACATCCCCTTGCTCTTGTAAATTTCTCATTGCCTCTAACTGTCTCTCCAACCGATCCATTTGATCTGATTGGATTCACAATCAACATCATTTATTGCAGATATAATCCTCAGTAACATGTAAACACTCTCTATACTCCCACATCCAATAAGAAGTGCATATCACTCTACTAAGGGCCATTTTTGCTTATTTCAATCTACAGATCCAGAAAATAGCACTGTCTTATTCCTCTACAAAACACTGCTCCAGGCTAACTTAATACTTATGGCTTATATTTCTAAGTTTAACCAGGAGTTATATCTCAATATAACATATAATCAAGAAGGAATCAACTCCACACGCCACTGCAAGGCCGCACTCAAAATGTTCACTTATCTGTTTCTAAGCTGTGACCTCTCCCAAACAAGTTCCTCCAAGATCAGATGTGAACTACACTGTTTGCTAATTTTCCCAGACACACTCCGATGTTCAGAGATCTGAGAAAATTTATTTTTACCAGATGATAGCAGAAATATGGAACATCTACACCCGCAACATTTAAGAAGCATTCGGATGAGCACTTAACATGCTAGGGCATGATAGGCAATTGTAGGTAAATGGGTTTAGTGCACTTTGCTGTTTGTTGCTTGGCATAGACATGGATGACCAAACGGCTGTTTCTATACTGTATGACTCTCCATGACTTCTGTCAAATCTCCTGCCCAGTTATTATATGGTAAACATATCTTCATTCCAGAAAGATGACACATTTCTTGAAGAGTATTTGAATTTTAAAAGTGGCTGGACACATTCTTTAATGCCAAAGGGTGTTTCTGTCTGGATCATCTATTCTGATATAGATCTTATATCTATTTAATTGCAATCATTAAAATAGCTAATGACATTCACCAAGTATTAGTTGACATACTCAATTGGCAAAGGGCAATCTCCTTTCTTGAACTGATAGTTTTCAATCTAAACATAATTGAAGGTGAACAAGTAAGTACATGGCAAAACTTTGAAAAGGTTTGTAGCTCAGGTTGAGGTTCTGGATGTGAGTTTGCTCAAATGAAACCGAACCTTTCAGCTCAGCAAGCAAACTCACATCCAGAAAATGTCAAAATTTCACCAACAGTTAGAACTTATAAATGTTTGGGATAAATAAACCAATGAGGATGTTTAGGAGAATTCCACTTTCAGGAAATGCTTACAAAATGCCGCACCATTACTTCAATTTTTTGCCCACTGACATGCATCAGCTGTCTTTGTTCTATGGGTGTTGATGATGGATTGGTGGAGTTTGCAACAAACTGAGACCATTGACTGTACTTTGATCAATAGTGATTTATGAGAACCTTCAGGTTAAAAGAAAAGCTTAATAGATGTGATAATGCGGTAGCTATAGAAGTGTCCAAGCATAAAACAAAAATAGCTTTACAATAATGAAATAATAGAACAAATAGGTTTGGCTGCAATGAAAGACTTCCTATTTTTTTCACTGCTTGACAGCACCATATCACCAGTAGCTTTCAAATTCTAACTGGTTTGCATTTCAAAAAAAACTCAAGTGTATCATTTTCATAAGAATTGGTTGTATTAATATCTGCTTTGGCACGTGAATGTTTTTTTATACAATTTTAATAGTTTTTTTTCTATGACAGTACTTTCTCTCTGTATATGAAAATGGCTCATTTGCTCAATATTTTTTCTGATCTTCAGTGTTGAAGCAAAATTGCTGAAGGTGCTTCAGAGTGTTAGCATGAACCTTTATACAAGTCCAAATGTCAAATTTAGTTCTGATATGATAGCTATTGTAGAATCGTAGTTCTTCAATAGGATATGAAAAATTGTTTGATTGGCAGCTAACGTTGTTAATCTGCCTAGATGGCTTGTCTTTGTCATAGTGCATTTGATTAATCTTCAAAGCTCTGTTTGTAACCTTTTCACTGTGTTCAGTTTCTTTGTAGTTTATTTTGTTACAGACACTGATGCCTACACAACATCAGACATATCACTCTAAAAATAAATTGTAGGGAAATATTGATGTGAAATTGCATTAAATGCCTTTTTTTTTCATTTTGATCCATTTTCTAACTTTTGATTTGGTTTAGCATTGTACATCCAAGGACAGGTAACTCAGATGACAAGATGTCTTGTGTGTGGTTTAGACTAGAACCAACAGTGGGTTGATTAGCTCGGATGGCTGGTTTGTGATGTAGAGTGATATTAACAGTGTGGGTTCAATTCCTGCACCAGCTGTGATTACCATGAAGACTTCTCATTTTTAGTTTCTTTGTTTGCCTGAGGCATTGTAACCACCACCAGTTATCTGTCTCTCTCTCTCTGTAATGATCAAACACACCCATAGTCTGGTATGACTATGGTGACTTCACCTTTATCTGGTTGAGGCAGAGTTGGAATCTCACTGTTTTCCTGCCCTGAAGACAATGATAAACCATCACTGAAAACTAGCTCAGGAATTGACTCAGGATGATGCATGAGGAGCCCAAGAATCCCAGAGTCTGCTTTCAAAGGAGAGCATGTGAATGAATGAATGAATGATTATTTGTGGAGTCATTATGACAATTAAGGCCTTCCACCCTTTAGCTATATGCTGACATTCTATAGAGAGCAATCCGAATAGATCTATTCCCACAGCCCAGCAAGGTTTTATTTATCCTTACCCATTTTTCTTTTGAAGTCATTCATCATCTTGGGTCCTCCACCCTCATAGGTGATATATTCCAGGTTATTAACCACTCATAGCATTAAAAAAGTTCTTGTTCACATTTCTCCCTGCATCTCTTGCCTAAAACTTTAAAGCTTCCAGGTACATTTATTACCAAAGTCTTTTGTCTACCATAATAAGCCAATCATAAACTTGTACACCTAGATTAAATCTCCGTACAAAGTTTGTTTTTTCAAGGTGAACTATCTGAGATTCTCCAACCTCACATTGTAGCTATAATTCCTTACTGCTGGAACCATTCTGTTAGATCTCCTCTCATAGACTCTCATATCCTTCTCGAAATGTGCTGATCGGAACTGGGTGCAATACTCTAACCTAATCTAACCATAGATATATAAAGAATCAGTGAAACTTCCCTGCTTTTACATTCTGTACCTCTACTTGTGAAGCTCAACATCCGATATAGTTTATTAAACACCGTCTCCAAATATATCCTGCCACTTTCATGGATTATGTACATGAGTTCCCAGGACCCTTTGCTCCTGTGTAATTTTAAAATTTAAAATCCCTTAAAATTGTTCCAGTAATCCTACGTAGCCCTCCCTATCCCTTTCACTAAATAGCATAACCATGATTTTGATTTTAAAGTAGTTGTTGACAGATGTGGGTGTTCCTGGCTCAGCCAGCCATTTATTACCCATCACTAATTGTCCTTGAAAACATGGTGGGATCAGTTCTCCAAACATCTGAGCCCCACGCCCTCCTACACCAGCCTCAAGTTATGCATTGATTCTCCTTTCTATTCCTATGCTTCTCACACATTGTACTCAGAATAATTCAGAGATTACTATTGAAACTCTGAAGTCCAATATTTACCTTCTTCCCTTGTTCCTGAAAATCTGACCTGAGGACTTCATTATCTGCACTGTTTGTGTTATTGGTACTGAAGTATATGAAACACCCTATTCCGGGGCTTGATTGGAGTATAGGGCAGAGATAGGATTCAAAACACAGTTCCTCTTTCACTGGAAACTAAAATTATTAAAGCTTCAAAATGTGTATGAAAACTCAAAAACTTTTTTCTCAATGCCCTCAATGAAGAGGTTTGAATGGTTTCAATCAAATTAGTGAGTAGAAATCTACAATTCAAAGTGAACTGGTTGAATAATAATTGAGAAATTTTAGATGGTGGCCAAAAAATAAATATGTGCACATGTTCTAAACTGTAATAGCATTCTTCATAGTGATGAATGTAGAATTCACAAGACATGATTTAATGATCATAGAGAGTAGTGTGATTATTTACCGATATTCCACAAGGAGAAAGTATACATAACATTGAACCTGAAATGAGAACTTGAATAGTCAGAACCATTTGTCATTGAGAAATCAATATTGTGTCCTGTTCCTTCATCAAAAAGTGAATACTTCTTGAGGAAATTAAATGTCAAGTAGTAAACCTAAAATAGATTCTAACCAGAAGAAAACAAAAGAATAATGATTATTTACACTATGATTTATTTTATTTTCTATTCTTTATAATTATAATGTCCATTGAATGTTACATTATAGTCTACTATTGACAAGGTTAATAGTGAATAACTAACAAGGTAATAAGTTATATTTGAGCAAGCTAATCCATAATACATAGGGCTATGTGAATTCTTGTACATTACATTAGAAAGATCTATTGCTTGTTGATTTGGCTTTTCTTTGCTTCCTTCCAAAAAGGTGGCATGGTGGCTCAGTACCAGAGACCTGGGTTTGATTCCACCTTGGGTGACTGTGTGGAGTTTACACATTTTCCCTGTGTCTGTGTGGGTTTTCTCAAGAACTGTCTATTTTCATTGACTGGTGTATAAGATCTCCCTACCTTTACCCCTCCACCTAACACTACGGGCAATTTAGCATGGCCAATTCACCTAACTTTCACAGTTTTGGATTATGGGAGGCAACTGGAGCACCCAGAGGAAACCCATGCAGACATGGGGAGAATGTGCAAACTCCACACAGAGAGTGGCCTGTTATAGGAATAGAGTGGATCTGGGTGGGATGCTCTTCAGAGGGTTGGTGTGGACTCAATGGGTTGAATGGCCTGTTTCCTTACTGTAGAGAATTCTATGTTTACGTTGTACACTGATTTAGACCTATTTTGCCACATGTTGCATTTTCTTTTAAAAATGGCTTTATTATAATTTACTCTGACAGTACAGAAACTTGCACAGTAATACATGCAGTATCTACAGGAAACATATTGGCATCTGTAGTCAATAACTGCAATAAATATAGAATATTCCACTGCTCAGCTTAAAGGATCTTTATATATAAACAAATTACAAATGGCAGAAATATCAGTAAAAAATAAGCTTATAGTAGTTCATTGGTCTTTATACATGAATTTCTAGGATCTTAAATTGTTATCCATGAAAATATTTGCACCAAGCTCCAGTTTTCAGAGTCAATGGTTCAAAATGCTTATGATTGTGTTAATACAAACTGAAGTCGGTTGAGTGCATCCCATGGGATGTTTAACCAAATAGGAAAACAACAATAAATGAATAAATAAATCAATTAAAACTAAAGGGTTTTCTAGAAAATGGTGTTGATGTTAAGTCAGATGTAACCAGCTACATTCTGTAAACAAACTCTTTT
Source organism: Chiloscyllium punctatum (assembly GCF_047496795.1). NCBI lineage: Eukaryota > Metazoa > Chordata > Chondrichthyes > Orectolobiformes > Hemiscylliidae > Chiloscyllium > Chiloscyllium punctatum. Next base: position 40,695,270 of record NC_092764.1, read on the forward strand.
CTAACTGAGATTTTTATCTGGCTTGTGGAGAATGAACATATTCCCCAGATTTTTTATTATGAATAATGGTGAGACTGTCAGTGCTTATTATTGTTATGGAGTGATTAAACAGTTACTTACAGTCTACAGACATGGACAGTTAAACTAAGAAATCTAGAAGCTGTAGTTAGAGTAACAATGCCTCTCCATAGGGTATGTTCAAACAGTAACTCATTAATTTCAATGCCAAGTCTTTAAATGGGAAGGTGTGAGGCAGACGTACTTGTCCATTTATTACCAAAAATGTATGTCAGATAAAGTTAGGGCTGGTGCAATGTGATATCAATATTTTTTTAATGGCATAGTATATCTTAATTGCTAGAAAACAATCTCTCTGGCCCTGAAAATTAAAAATTTATAAGTTTGGTATCTTAGTGTTCTTTATTTTAATTAAGAAGGAAATTAACTTTGTTCTTACATTTTCACTGGATGTCTTTATGGCTGCAATTTTACCTGAACCCCAAATGGAGGTCGAGGTGTGGAACTGAAATTATGTGACAAAGGCCGCCTCCCTCTGAGTTATATTTGAACAATATCCTTGTGACTACAAGTCAAATAATAGCAGCAGGTGGAGTCTCTGTGATTATGCAGCTGGAAGTGGAATTTTGATTCATGTCTGCAATTACCTGATGGAAACCAGAAGCTTCATGGCACCATGGTTCAGTGGCAATTCCCTGCAATATTCACCTTAAGGTTTGTCAGGCAACGTGGGAGGTACTGAAGGTGAAATCCTGCAGCTTAACTAAACAAGCCTGAATTTGGGTCACAGAGGTGGCCAGCCATCATAGTGCTATATGGAGAACCTGACTGAGCAATGCTTCAAGCATGTCATTTGGAGAATTTGACTATGCAATGCTTCAAGCATGTCATCAACCTTCATTGCCAGTGACAAATCTCAGTTCTCTATTATGGGAAAATATGACAGTGCAGATATGGGAAAGAAAGTGGCAGTGGTTGGAGACTGGAGCATTCACTCAGCAAAGAATGGCAGGGGATGTGACACTGCCAAGCCAACAAGACAGTCCAGAGTGGTCGAGAGTGTGTTTCTGGAAAAGCACAGTGCATCGGGCAGCAACCGAGGAGCAGACGAATTGACGTTTCAGGCATAAGCCCTTCATCAAGAATCCCAACAATTTCCAAACAAAAAACTGTTCCTGACAACCATAAACCCAGTCAGCTGGTTTCCAATAAAGAGGTCCAAGTCATTAACTTAAGTGATGAGATTTATGAGAAAAGTCTTTAAAAGTAAAGTTCCAATATATCTAAAGTGATCATTCTGTGAACTTTCTTAAAAAAAACAATTGTAGGCCGCTCCACAGGACCACAAACATACCCCTGTCTACAATCTTTTAACACAACTCCTCAAAAATGTTGAATGGTGCATCTTTATAACAATAGGATAAACCTGCAAGCAATCCATACTATAGTAAGCTGCAGCTTATACTTGCAAGCAGCTGGCAAGTTCAAATGCAGCAGCCAGACATGGCTGGTTTAGGATGAAGGAATCACACATAAATTTGAGTTTTATTATTTTATTTCATGGGATATATGAAGTGTTGGCTAGACCAGCATTTACTACCCAACCCTCATTGCCCTGGAGAAAGTGGTGATCTGCCCTCTTGAACAGAGACAGTTCATGTACAGCAGGGGGACCCATAGTGATGCGAGGGAGGGAACTCCAGGATTTTGACCCAAAAAAAGTGAAGGAATGCCAATATATTTCCAAGTCATGGCGGTGAGTGGCTTGACAGGGAACTTTCAAGAGGTGGTGTTCCCATGCAGCTGCTGCCTTTGTCCTTTTACCTGGTAGAGATCACGGGTTTCAAATGGTCACATCGAAGGGACGTTAGTAAGCAATGAAATTTGTCCTTTTATGCAACGTTATTCATCTGCTTACTGGTTAAGAGTTATACATTAACTGCAAAATTTCATATTGGAGCCTTATTTTCATGGGTGGAGTTGATTAAACTTAATACTAATCTAAATACAAATTATTGCTTTCTTTATAACTACATGTAGACATATCTGAAGCATGAAGAAAATTACACCCAAGAAGTGCAATTTTCACCTCCTGAACCCAGGTCCTACCTGATGCCTGAGAATAACACAAATAGAATAAATTTATCATGGTTTTCAAGATTGCTTTCATTTTCATATTCAGAGACAGAGCCGTTTACGCTCACAGTGGGCATCCAGAGATCATTTGTTACCATTTCACAACTGTCTTTCTAATAGCCTATATCCCTTTATTAAGCATTGTGCTTTTAGGTAAATGGGCCAGAGAGCTCACTAAATTGAGAATTGAGGAGTACAAAGGACTTGGATTCAAATCCTAGGATCCTTCAAATATAAATCAAATGTGTGCCATGACTTAGAATATGGAACAAAACTGCTGAAAAGAATGAGCAAGGCTGATCACATTGCTACACTTAACACTTGCTGATTGATACAGGACCTCCCAGAGTAGTTTTGTCCAATATGCCTGTGTAAGGTATTTTAAATATGTAGGCCTCTTCTTCTTCAAGCTGGCCTTTGCAGTTTGCTTCTTAGATTAGATTAGATTACTTACAGTGTGGAAACAGGCCCTTCGGCCCAACAAGTCCACACTGCCCCGCCGAAGCGCAACCCACCCATACCCCTACATCTACCCCTTACCTAACACTACAGACAATTTAGCATGGCCAATTCACCTGACGTGCACATCTTTGGACTGTGGGAGGAAACCGGAGCACCCGGAGGAAACCCATGCAGACACGGGGAGAGTGTGCAAACTCCACACAGTCAGTCGCCTGGTGGGCGGCACGGTGGCACAGTGGTTAGCACTGCTGCCTCACAGCGCCAGAGACCTGGGTTCAATTCCTGCCTCAGGCGACTGACTGTGTGGAGTTTGCATATTCTCCCTGTGTCTGCATGGGTTTGCTCCGGTTTCCTCCCACAGTCCAAAGATGTGCAGGGCAGGTGAATTGGCCATGCTAAATTGCCCGTAGTTTTAGGTAAGGGGTAGATGTAGGGGTATGGGTGGGTTGCGCTTCGGTGGGGCGGTATGGACTTGTTGGGTTGAAGGGCCTGTTTCCACACTGTAAGTAATCTAATCTTCTGAACATGCACCTATTCTTCCTTGAAGGAAGTGACTGTCTTGATAGAAGCAGTGCGATTGCTATCACATTTCTGGATTTGACACCACACAGATTAGTTTTCATCTGAGCGCGATCATCTGCCAGTCCAGAAAATTCAGGTTTAACTAATATTTAACACAGCTGACAAAAACAACATGCTAATTGTTGATTTTAACAGTTGTCTGAATGGTGAAAAATTGATGGCCAAACCCAATTGAGACATTCTATACCAGCGTATCTGATGAGCTAAAATAACTGACATATATGTGAATGGATGATCTAGGCATGGTCATAAAGTCAATTAGATCCTTGTGTGAAGTGTAATTACAAAAATGAATGACCTAAGCAACTGGATAATGGAGATGCTGTGGATATAACCTATCTGGATTTTCAGAAGGCATTTGATAAGGTGCCATACAAAAGATTCATTCACAAGGTAGGTTCAGATAGGATTAGGGGCAATGTATTAGCATAGATAGATGACTGGCTGATGGACAGAGAGTCAGGATGAAGGTTTTTATTCTGGATGGCGGAATATAACTAGTGGGATGCCATAGGGGTTGGTCATTGGACCCCAGCTATTTATAATCTACCTTAATGACTTGGATACAGGAATAGAAGACTCCATAGCCAATCTTGTGGTCAACACAAGAATAGGCAAGACAGTAAATTGCAATCAGGAAATAAGGACCCTATAAATGGATAGAGATAGGTTAGGAGAGTGAGCCAAAATGTGGCAGATGGAGTTTAACGTGGAGAAGTGCAGGGTCATGCATTTGAGTTGAGAAAGTGGGAAGGTGACCTATTAGCTTAATGGGAGAGACTTCAGGGTGCTCTGGTGCAGAGCAATCTAGGTGTTTTTGATCATGATTCACAGAAAACTAGCACACAGACACAGCAGATAATGAAGAAAGTGAATGGAATTTTGGCTCTTATAGTGAAAGGAATAGAATATAAAGGTAAGGAAGTATTGTCAGATCCACATCTCCAACCAGTCCACACCTCATTCCTGACACCTTCTCTGACCACCGCAAGAAGTGCAAAACATGCATCCACACTTTCCCCTTCACCTCGGTCCAAGGTCCCCAAGGACCCTTTCTACATCCGACAGAAATTTACTCTGTACTTGTGCAAATGTCATCTAGTGTATCTGTTGCATCCAACGTGGTCTCCAACGTTGCATCCAACGTGGGGAGACAGGACGCCAAGTTATGGATCATTTCAGAGAACATCTCTGGGACACCCGCACCCACCAACCCCATTGCCCTGTGGTTTAACAGTTCAACCCATTCCACCAAGGACATGCAGGTCCTGGGCATCTTCCATCACCAAAACCTAACCACCCGATGCCTGGAGGAAGAATGCCTCATCTTCCGCCTTGGGTCCCAGCAACCACATGAGATTAAAGTAGAATTCACCAGTTTCCTCACTTTCCCTCTCCCCATCTTATCCCAGTCCCAAGCCTCCAACTCGGCATCGCCCACTTGACCTGTCCATCATCTTTTCCATCTATCCGCTCCACCCTTCTCTCCAAAGTATCATCTTCTTCCCTAACTTCATCTACTATTGCATTCTCAGCTACCTTCCCCCAGCCCCACCCCCTTCCTGTTTATTTCTCAGCCCCCTGACCCTCAAGTCTCATTCCTGATGATGGACTTATGCCAAAGCATTGATTCTCCTGCTCCTTGGATGCTGCCTCACCTACTGCGTTTTTCCAGCACCAGACTCTTGACTCTGATCTCAAGCATCTGCAGTCCACACTTCCTCCTAAGGAAGTATTGTTGCAACTATACACGATATTGATGAGACCACACCTGGAGTATTGTGCACAGTTTTGGTCCCCTTATTTGAAAAAAAGATGTTGTGGCACTGGAGGCAGTTCAGAGGATGTTCATTAGATTGATCCCAGAGATGAGGGGTTTGTCAAATGAAGAGAGATTGAACAGTTTAGGCCTATACTGGAATTTAGAAAATTGAGGGGAGATCAAATTGAGGTATTCAAGATGGTGAAAGGTATAGATAAAATAGACATGGGGTGGATGTTTCTTCTTGGGGGGGGGGGTATTCTAGGATAAGAGGTCATAATCTTAGGATAAGAGGTAGCAAATTTAAAACAGAGTGGAGGAGAACCTACTTGTCCCAAAGGGTTATGAATCTGTGGAATTCGCTGCCCCAAAGTGCAATGGATGCTGGGACAGTGAGTAAATTTAAGGAAGAGTTAGATGGATTTTTAATTGGTAATGGGTTGCAGGTACATGGAGAGAAGGCAGGAAAATGGGGGTGATGAGCATACCAGCCATGATCAAATAGCAGAGCAGACTCGATAGGCCGAATGGCCTAATTCTGCTCCTATATCGTATAAACTTATGAACTTATGAGAATCACCTTGTAGAAAGTAGAATAATTTCAATTAAAATGTGCTTCATAACTTTACAGTAGACTTATGCTAAGCCCTCAGTGGGGAGAGAGCTATATTTTGAGCTGTTAGTCTGTGCCATACCCAAATCCAGGATGGACAAGTGAAAACAGCAATGAGGAAGAGGTTTATAATGTGTGGTCAGTCCGCTGCTACCATGCAATTGCTCTCCAATCCAAGTTAATTTCTAACTTTGATCTTCAAACAATTGCTTCTTTAGGTCCCCATCATAACTGACATTGTTAAACCTTTCCTTTCTCATTCAAAATTATCACTATTCCAATCAAAAATCCTACAATGTATTTATCTCTTCATCATCTATCTCTCTAACAGCTATAGCACTTAATGTGACATCACTTCTCACCTCCATGCTGATTTTTCTGAAATCTCCCTTCACAAGGTGGTTCATCACAAGGTAATTGGAGGACAAATGATTGTCTTGTTAGTGATGTTCACATCTCGTAAATGAATAATAAAAAGGTACGAATCAGTAAGCCTTCGTTTTCAGGATATGTCATAAAATTAAATGTTTACCAAAGAGAAATACGCTGCTGCACCCATTCTCGAGAGTGTGGTGCTGTAAAAGCACAGCAGGTCAGGCAGGTCAGGTCAGGAATCCTGATGAAGGGCTAATGCCTGAACTGTCGATTCTCCTGCTCCTCGGATGCTGCCAGACCTACTGTGCCTTTCCAACATCTCATTCTCGACTCTGATCTCCAGCATCTGCAGTCCTCACTTTCTCCCTGCTAAACCTATTCTGTCACATTTAGTGAAATAATCTTTTCTAACTTGTTTGATAAGAAACCTCATAAAGTGCTTTTGCTCTAATGCTGGTAGCTCCCTCTGGTGCTCTTGTATCAAAATCAATTATGTACAATTAATGCCTGTACTGATTAAGTTAAAAATCGCACAACACTAGGTTATAGTCCAACAGGTTTAATTAGAAGCACTAGCTTTCGGAGCGCCGCTCCTTCATCAGGTGGTTGTGTCACCTGATGAAAGAGCATTGCTCCGAAAGCTAGTGCTTCTAATTAAACCTGTTGGACTATAACCTGGTGTTGTGTGATTTTTAACTTTGTACGCCCCAGTCCAACACCGGCATCTCCAAATCATGTACTGATTAAGTGAGTCTGAAGTAAAATAGCAGTTTTCTATTAATTTCATTTAACAAATAAAGAATGCATTCATATTGGATGACTTTTACTGTATGTTCAAACAATTGCTCGGACAATCAGGGTGAAAGTTAGTGCCTGCTGCTTAATCCTTTTAAAATGACAAATTGTAATACACTATTAGCATATTCATTTACTATATTGTTGTGGAAATGCAATTAACATTGCAATAGTAAAGTGGTGCAGACTGAAGCAACTGCACCAAAGCTCACATTTCCCAAATGCAGAAATTCAAGTCTGGTTGAGCAACAAGCACAAAACAAGAGTGGCCAACGTGCATAAATGAAAAAGTACATGCCAAAATACACAGTTATCCATGAATTCAAATATCCTGCACGATGAAGATTCCCATAGACTTTCAAGTTGGTCCTTAATATTCTTAGGTAAAAACAATGACTGCAGATGCTGAAAACCAAATACTGGATTAATGGTGCTGGAAGAGCACAGCAGTTCAGGCAGCATCCAACGAGCAGCGAAATCGACGTTTCGGGCAGATTATTCCTGATGAAGGGCTTTTGCCCGAAACGTCAATTTCGCTGCTCGTTGGATGCTGCCTGAACTGCTGTGCTCTTCCAGCACCACTAATCCTCAATATTCTTACACTATCTGATACTTTTGATCACCTGCAGAGACTTATTGTGTGACACTCCACTCACACCATTTGTATGACCTTTTGATCTCTCTTCCTATAAATTCTTTGTTTATGTACTTCTCTCTCACTTCACCTGATGAATGGAGTATTCTCCGAAAGCTTATGATTTTAAATAAACCTGTTGTACTCGAACTTGGTGTTGTATGACTTCTAACTTAGTCCACCCTAGTCCAACATCAGCACCTCCACCACATTATTCTTAAATAAGACACTGAATTTGATCAACTCCTGCCCATGAAAATATGGCTCCAACAGGAAATTTTGCAGTTAAAGTTTCTTTATCTATGGAAAAAGTTAACAGGGGCAGGGCTCAGCAGAAGTTATTGAAGTTTTCAGAACAAGTAACAGAATAGAAAGTGTGGAATGAGAAAGGAATCTAATTTCAGGCAGCTATGAGAAAGGGGCCAATGAATGTAAGACTGAGGGTGTTGTACTTAGCTGTATATGCGGGGATATGAAACAAGATAAAGAAGCTTATAGTGCAGATTTAAATTGGCAGGCACAATGTTTTGGGTATCACAGAGATGTGGCTGCAAGGGAACAGGTAATTCTGGATTTGGTGACACGTAATGCGGTAGAATTGACTGGGAAGTTTAAGGTGAAGGAACCCCTCAGGGGCAACAACCACAATATAATAGAATCCACCCTGCAGTTTGAAAAGGAGAAGCTGGAATCAGATGTAATGGTATTACAATTGAGTAAAGGTAGCTACAAACACATGAGCAAGGAGCTAGCCAGAGTAGACTGGAAAAAGAGCCTAGTAGGGAAGATGGTGGAGGAGCAATGGCAGGAGTTTCTGGGGTAATTCAGGAGGCACAGCAGAAATGCATCCCAAGGAAGAAGAAACATATTAAGGAGAGGATGGGGCAACCATGGCTGACAAGGGAGGTCAGGGATAGCATACAAGCAAAAGAAAAAGCATCCAATGTGGTGAAAATTTGTGGGAAGATTTCAAATTGGGAAGCCTTTAAAAACCAGCAAAGCATAACTAAAAATGCAATGAAAAAAGTGAAGATAAGTCTGTGAGAAGATTTGTAGCTCGGGTGCTCGTTGTTGTGGTTCTGTTTGCCGAGCTGGGAATTTGTGTTGCAGACGTTTCGTCCCCTGTCTAGGTGACATCCTCAGTGCTTGGGAGCCTCCTGTGAAGCGCTTCTGTGATCTTTCCTCCGGCATTTGTAGTGGTTTGAATCTGCCGCTTCCGGTTGTCAGTTCCAGCTGTCTGCTGCAGTGGTCGGTATATTGGGTCCATGTCGATGTGCTTATTGATTGAATCTGTGGGTGAGTGCCATGCCTCTAGGAATTCCCTGGCTGTTCTCTGTTTGGCTTGTCCTATAATAGTAGTGTTGTCCCAGTCGACTTCATGTTGCTTGTCATCTGCGTGTGTGGCTACTAAGGATAGCTGGTCATGTCGTTTCGTGGCTAGTTGGTGTTCATGGATATGGATCGTTAGCTGTCTTCCTGCTTGTCCTATGTAGTGTTTTGTGCAGTCCTTGCATGGGATTTTGTACACTACATTGGTTTTGCTCATGCTGGGTATTGGGTCCTTCATTCTGGTGAGTTGTCTGAGAGTGGCTGTTGGTTTGTGTGCTGTTATGAGTCCTAGTGGTTGCAATAGTCTGGCTGTCAGTTTGGAAATGCTCTTGGTTGCAGCATGTCCTCATTCCGTTGTCTTTCCCTTAGGCATCTGTTGATGAAATTGCGCGGGTATCCGTTTTTGGCGAATATATTGTATAGGTGTTCTTCTTCCTCTTTTTGCAGTTCTGGTGTACTGCAGTGTGTTGTGGCCCTTTTGAATAATGTCTTGTAAGGGAAAGACAACGGAATGAGGACATGCCGCAACCCAAAGGACTAGCCACATTACCATACATCAAGAGCATTTCCGAACTGACAGCCAGACTACTGCGACCACTAGGACTCATAACAGCACACAAACCAACAGCCACTCTCAGACAACAACGCACCAGGACGAAGGACCCAATACCCAGCATGAGCAAAACCAATGTAGTGTACAAAATCCCATGCAAGGACTGCACAAAACACTACATAGGACAAGCAGGAAGACAGCTAACGATCCGCATCCATGAACACCAACTAGCCACGAAACGACACGACCAGCTATCCTTAGTAGCCACACACACAGATGACAAGCAACATGAAGTCGACTGGGACAACACTACTATTATAGGACAAGCCAAACAGAGAACAGCCAGGGAATTCCTAGAGGCATGGCACTCACCCACAGACTCAATCAATAAGCACATCGACCTGGACCCAATATACCGACCACTGCAGCGGACAGCTGGAACTGACAACCGGAAGCGGCAGATTCAAACCACTACAAATGCTGGAGGAAAGATCACAGAAGTGCTTCACAGGAGGCTCCCAAGCACTGAGGATGTCACCTAGACAGGGGATGAAACGTCTGCAACACAAATTCCCAGCTCGGCGAACAGAACCACAACAGAGTGAAGATAAAATTTGAGGGTAAGCCAACTGGTAATATAAGACACTTCAAGATTATGTTATATATTTAACAGTAGGAGAGAGACAAGAATGGACACTGGACCACAAGAAGATGAGTTGGAGAAGTAATAATAGAAAACAAGAAATAATGGAGGAATTGAATAGGTACTTTGCACCAGTTTTCACAGTGGAAGACACCAGAAATATACCAAAACTTTGAGACAGAAGTGAGTGTAGTGGCCATTAGTAAGGAGAAGGTGTTGGGGAAGCTGAAAGGTCTGAAGACTGCTAAATCATCTGGACAGGATATATTGCATGCCAGAGTTCTAAAGGAGATAATTCAGGAACTTGTAGAGGCATTGGTGGTGATCTTTCAGGAATTTCTGGAGTTAGGAAGGGTCCCAGAGGACTGGAAAATGGCTGATGTAACACCCCAATTTCAGAAGGGAGGCAGAAGGTGGGAAACTTTAGGCCAGTTAGCCTGACCTCTGTTATTCGCAAAGTTTTATTCTTAATGATGAAAATGCAGAGTGCATGGAAGTGCATGATAAAATTGGGTTGAGTCAGCATGGTTTCGTCAAGGGGAGGTAATAGCTGATAAATCTGTTAGCATTCTTTGAGGAGGTAACAAGCAAGTTAGGCAAAGGAGAGCCAATGGATGTGATAAATTTGGATTTCTAGAAAGCCTTTGACAAGGTGCCTGACAGGAGGCGACTAAATGAGACAAGAGCCCATTGTATTAGAGGCAAGGGACTGGCATGAATAGAGGATTGACTGATTGGCAGAAGGTGGAGTGTGAGGATAAAGGGGTGTTTGTCAGAATGGCCACAGGGGTCTGTGTTGGGTCCACAATTATTCATGTTATACATTAGCAATCTGTCATGCAGGTTCTGAGGGCATTGTTGCTATGTTTATGGGTGACACAAAGACAGGTGGAGGGATAGGCCCTGTTGAGGAAATGGAGAGGCTGCAGAAGGACTTCAATTTGGATACAAAATTGGCTTTATGGTAGGAGGTAGAGGATGGTGGTGGAGGGTTGTTTTTCTTCCGAGTTCAGGATTCTCTTTAGGTTCATATGCAGGTTCAGTTACCCTTGAGGGAGGCAAATGCAATTTTAGCATTCATTTCAAGAGGGCTAGAATACAACAGCAGAGATCTACTGCTGAGACTGTATCAGGCTCTGATCAGACTGCATTTGGAATATTATGAGCAGTTTTTGGCCCTGTAATCTAAGGAAAGATGTGCTGGTATTAGAGGGTATCCAGAGGAGACTTACAAAAATGGTCCCAGGGATGAAGGGCTTGTCATATGAGGAATGGTTGAGGACTCTGGGTCAGTATTCTATAGAGTTCATAACGATGCAGGAGGAACCTTATTGAAACTTAAGAATACTGAGAGACCTGGATAAAGATGATGTAGAGAAGAGCTTTCCACTTGTAGGAGAGATTGGGTAAGTGGAGAGACTGGGACACAAAGTAAAGGAATGACCATTTAGAATTGACAGGAAGAGGAACTTCTTCAGCCAGAGAGTGGTGCATCCAAGGAACCTATTGCCACAGGAGGCTGTGGAGGTCAAGTCATTGAGTTTATTTAAGTTACAGATAGATAGGTTCTTCATTAATAAGGGGATCACAGCTAGGGGAGAAGGCAGGAGAATGGTATTGAGAAACATATCAGTTATGATCGAATGGCAGAGTCGAGTCAATGGCCTAATTTAGCTCCTAAATCTTATGGTGCTATGGGATTAATAAGTGAAAGTGAGTAAGGGAACATGTTGTGTGGAACAGTGAGAATGGTAGAGCATAAGCCTTGGTGGGAGTTGAATCCACCAGAAGAGATAGACTGAGTGTGAAGTAGCAGAGAGAAAATAGTCTCACTTACCCTGGTAGAACAAGAAAGGTCAATGACCTTCTTTCAGCACTGCTGAGGTTTCCATTGAATTCATACACATAGCAGCTGGACTGAGCTGGAAGGGTCTGGTGTCTTGGCATTCTCTGCCTGTCCTGGGGTAAAGGATAACTTTCTCTGCACTATCCCATTCACCAGGACCTCCAAGTTGCTGTTCACAAAGTGAGGTGTTCTTTGTCTGGGGTGAATGTCTCCAGTTGTGCAGGACAGCTGCAGACTGCAAGGACTTGACAGGATGAATAATGATCTTTTAACTATGGTACCAGTGCTAGGGATCTCAGGATATCCTGGTAATGGTGTATACTTATGGCTATGGTGAGTGGAGCATTGCCAGTATTTTCTATTTCTCTTATACTAAGTTACAGATATTTTATGAAGTCCTCAGGCTCCAAACATTGGCCGTTATTCTTATTGACTTTTAAGAGTGTGCTGGAGGGCCTGGAATAAGGATGTCCCTGTACCTTACCTTTAATCAAAATTTCAAACTGCGTATTGTCTAAAATATGACTAGAGAAGTAAATTCTCTTTGTTTCAGCTTGTGTTATACAAAATAACAAGTATCCAGTGGGTAATAATTATACTAGCCTCATTGATGGTGCAAGAGAGTTGCTTTCTCAGATCCCTAAAAATAAAATCCAGCTATCATTTAAAATGATCTTCTTTGTAAAAATGTTTTATTGGGCTGAGAATGTGGCTGCCAACATTGACATAAACTATTGTCACACTTCTGTCACACTTACACACAAACAGACACATACAAAATTATCTGTATCCCAATTCAATTCAGAATCGACCTCTAAAGGATGTTGTGAAACTTGAAAGAACAGGTTTACAAGGATGTTGCCAGGTTTGGAGGGTTTGAGGGAGAGGCTGAATAGGTTGGGGCTTTTTTTCCTGGAGCATTGGAGGCTGAGGGGTAACCTTATGGAGGTTTATAAAATCATGAGGGGAATGGATAGAGTGAATAGACAAGGTCTTCTTCCTAGTTTGGGGGAATCCAATACTAGAGGGCATAGGTTTAAGGTGAGAGTAGAAAGATTTATAAGGGACTGAAGGGGCAACTTTTTTCACAGTGGGTGGTGCTTGTATGGAATGAGCTGTCAAAGGAAGTGGTAGAGGCTGATACAATTACAACATTTCAAAGACATCTGGACGGGTATATGTTCAGTAAAAGTTTAGAGGGATATGGGTCAAATGCTGGCAAATGGGACAAGATTTATTTAGGATATCTGGCCGGTATGTATATGTTGGACCAAAGAGTCTGTTTCCATGTTGTATATCTCTGTGACTCTATGACTAAATTATCTCAGGCACTTCATGAAGTCAATGGCAGAACATCTAAGCAGATGCATTTTTGTACTTACACTTGAAATAGCTCCCTTTGGATTCTTGGGGCTATTAACTTTCATTCACAGGAATGTTTATTGTGTCATATCAGTGGACATTGCAACAGCTACATCTTTAGCCACATCTTTCTCCATAAGTTGTACTCTAACTTTCATATTTCTGAATATAACCCAATGATTTATATCCATGTAATCATGCCCATGATTACTCATTGTATCATTTTCATTATCCACATTATTTGACATTGCTTTCATTGACAAGGATTACATTATCCACAATAACAAGTTATTGCTGCAAAATTTACCAAGAATCAAAATGTAAGATCAGAAGCAAAGCATTTTGACACAAAGGTCAGTGGGGCTCATTTCAATGATTGATTGAGATATTGTTGCAGGTCAATAGATCTTCACTGGCATAATGTTATTTGCCTGCTAATTGCATTGTATGAATCCTGTCATCGACCACAAGATTTTTGTTAAATGTCACTTGTGTGTTCACACTTATATATCAAATAGTTGAAAGATAACAACATAATGATGCAGATATTGTTTGTTAGGGTGAAAGATCAGAGAAGTATTTTAACTTTTCAAAATCTGCTTTAGGAAGGCATTGTACTGTTTGCAAAAATGGTTTAAAATGAATGTCAGTAGCTCATCCTACCAATAATTGGGATTTTTATGAAAATATTTTCCAAGAGGATAATTATCTTACAGAGACATTTTTTGTATCTGCAGGATATTTTATGCTCTTCAAATGTGAACACCAACATTAAGTACTTGGCTGTGAATGTTCTGAACAATTTTTGATATTCACAAATTTGAAGTAAACATAGATTAAAAGTAATGCATTCAATCATACAGATAACTGCAAGGAGCTTTTATTAACTCTGAGAGGAAGACCATCAATAAAGATAATGAATGTTTCTCGCAAAATTCAAAATTTAAAACTGTAAATACTCTGCTGAAGTGGTAGAGTGGGTCTCTTCATTAAGGGCACAGATTGGAATAGGTTAATTGGTCTCAAGTTTGCTAAATTAATGTCATGCAAATGAGAGCTTTTATTATAGCAATTTGCTGAAAACATTTTAAAATAAGCTCTCAAATGGATTGTCAAAAATTACAAATGAAAGAATGAAGATTATCAACAGAACAGGAATCATACCAAAAACTAATCAGACACAACTTGGTGGATATGTATGGGAGTTTTTGATAAAGTTCATAGATAGAAGCCCCTACAATGTAGAGGCCCATCAAGTCTACTCTGACCCTCTGAAGAGCAACAGACCAGATCCACCTCCTTGCCCTATCTCTGTAACCATGCATTTCCCATGGCTAACCTAGCCTGCACATCCTTGAACACTATAGGCAATTTAGCAATGGCCAATTCACCTAACATGTACATCCTGGGAGGAAACTGGGGCCCCAGGGTAACCCATGCAGACATGGCAAACATGTGTTAATACCACACAGCCGAAGGCTGGAGTCGAACCCAGGTCCCTAGCACTGTGAGGCAGTAGTTCTAACCACTGTACCACCATGCTACCTCATAATTCAGGAATGATTGGACAAAATTGGACTCACTAGAAACTTTTTTTATTGGCAATAAGCAGTGTACTGAAGCCTGAATGAAAGAGTGCCAAAAGCCATCTTGGGTTTAGTGTTTAGCATGCACACATTTAACATTTGCTGAAGAGTGTAGTATAGGGACATCACAAAGTTACCTGTATCCAACACTGACCTCACACTAATGCTGCACAGTCTTTCCATCACAAGAGAATGGCCTTTGCCATCATGTGAAAACAGAGAAGCAGGGATACAAAGGGCAAAGGGGAGGAGGAGAACATTGAGGAGGATAGGAAAGGAATATTACCCTTTTACACTTGGAATGTACAGAAAAAAATCTGATTCATACATTTATTAATAGCCTCAGTTCCAATTCCTGACAGTAATAGCTCAGACCCATTACCTTTGGACTATTACTTCATGCTTTTGGCCACGATGCAAAAGCTATCATAAAATTCAAATTCCAAAGCAAAGTTATAATTTATTTAAACTATATTGTATGAAAATATCCTAATCATCCTTCATATTCCCTTGGTGTCAATCTTCCATTTTTTTCTTGTGCTACTGTGCTGTGCTACTCTGGTGTCTGCAGCATTGTTGATAGAGGATGCTGCTTTACAGTGGGTTAGACTGCAGATTGATGTGGATGTTAACTTCCATCTGCTCTGGGCCTAGAAGGCCCAACTTTAGACTGTGCCATTTTGACATGGGTGACAATGGGGTGACTGGATGAGAAGTGCAACAGGGGTACTGGCAGAATGGCAGGACCAAGTAACGTACTCATAACACAAGTGTCAGGCACTGACCATCTCCAACAAGACAGAATATACCATTACCTTTTGACATTCAATTGATTATCATAACTAAATCAACTAAATATGTCAACTTCATGATTTTTAACTCTGGTTTGAGGACAGAGTTTTTTTAAATTTTAATTGTGGTTAAAACATTATGCCTATTGACTAGCATGCAAGTAATAATGCGTTCAAATGACTGCTACTTCACTAATCTTGTCATGATTCTGCACCATCCAACTCCTTAGAGTAGATAATTAAATTTCTGGACTGATCCATCATCTACATATAAATTTGGGTAGGAGCAAGCAGATAGATAGATGATAACTGATCAATTGATTCAATTCAAAATGATTTTAAACTATAAGGTAAAAACTGATTAAAGGTGAATATGAAATGTAGCTTATCCTTGATGCCAACAAATTAAATCATACAATACTTAAGGCCATGTTTTATTTCTTTCTGCATTTCAGCATCATTGAAGTGACAAACAAATCTGAATAGCCCAATTAAAAAAAACTTTAGTATTAATGAACTAAATTGACAGGATCTAATTCAAATCACTTCCAGTTCATGTCAACTTCATCACTAATTAAGTACATGGT
Source organism: Chiloscyllium punctatum (assembly GCF_047496795.1). Taxonomy (NCBI): domain Eukaryota; kingdom Metazoa; phylum Chordata; class Chondrichthyes; order Orectolobiformes; family Hemiscylliidae; genus Chiloscyllium; species Chiloscyllium punctatum. The sequence goes on from NC_092764.1 coordinate 40,711,344, forward strand.
CTTCTCTCCAAACAGGTCCAAATTTTACTGAATTAAAGATCTATTTTTGAAGGAAGTTTCATGCAATAACCTAATACATAACTTGAACATAATTTTTAAAAGTCAACAACAAAAACAATGTATGTCACATTAACTTAGATGTTCCTAAAATAATTGTACAATGGATGACACCTTAATTGTTTAAAAATGCTTTAAACAAAGGAACATAGTTCTGTCGAAGTAAATCCCTAGAGTTCATTTTAGTGCAAATAATTGTTTTTCAATCAGATTTAGTTGTGTGATGGAAAAAAACAAAACACTATGATTAAAATGCCACATATTCTGCACACAATCATCTTCTGTTAAAATCTACTACACTCAGGTGTGTAGTGAAAACAGCTAGTTTTAAAAGAAAAAATGTTTTTTCTCTTCAATTATGGCATGAGGTATATTCCACCAGTACATCTGCCAGCTGATTTTGTCCCCAGTTCACAAGATTTTGCAAACAGAACTTTATTAGCATGCCATATTGATGCTGTTGGCATTCACAACAAAGACACATTTCCTTGCAGAATTGTATTACAACACAATCTGTGACACTCCCTCCACCATTGCCACTCAGTAGCAGCAGTGTGTACCATCTATATTATGCACTGCAAAAATTCACCAAACTCCTCAGGCAGCTTCTTCCAAACCCACAATCAGTACAATTTAGAAGGGCAAAGACAGCAGATACATGAGAATGCCCGCCACCTGCGTGTTCCCCTGCAAGTCACTCAGCACTCTGACCTGGAAATATATTGCTGTTCCTTCAGAGTCACTCAGCCAAAATCTTGAAACTTCCTCCTTAATGACATTGAGGTTTACCCGCACCGGATGGATTGAAATGGTTCAAGAAGGCAGTTCCAGCAAGCTTTGAATGGTGAGATGGGAATCTTAATAGTGAAAGCAAATGACCTATTTGCATTTATTTACATGTCATTTGTATCTAATTTCATCTCATGGATCTGAAAGTTCTTATTCCCTCACGCAGCAGAAAGAAACTCTATGGAGACAATTTCCAACATGAAAGTCAGAGCTCCAGCTTGCCACTTTTTCATCCAGGTCTCCATTTTGGACAGCATTCCCAACACCTCAGAGTACAGCAACTACCCACAGCTACCTGCCACCCCCTACCCTCTCCATGGAGTTAGGATATGCAGCTTCCACACACTACCATGGCACAATTGCGACCTACTTAGAATAAAATTCTCCTCTCCAGTGGTGCATGTTAAAACACTCCAACCCCTGTCATCATCCAACAATGCAATAAAATAAACAGTAATACTTGGAAATAAACAAACTGGTTATACTGGAGCACTGTTGTGAGATATATAAAACAAGCAAGACCAGAATGTGTTACTCACATATTCATTATGCTGTGCCAGAACACTTTGGAGCATGATGCAACTTAAGGCTCTTAGTTTGCTCCCTTAAAGCTCATTCACTTTGCACCTACTTGGATTCTCACTGCATCTCTGCCATGTCTTCCCTTGCCTTTTTGCACTTTGCCAATTCATTCAGAACTAAGAGCTTCACATTTCTCCTGTCATAATTTGCTTTTTACCACACATTCAAATCAAATGCATCCTGGCTGTCAGGAGTAAACAGACCTACAGTTGTACAGCACCATGCTATGTCGATGTCAAACCTACAGTACGCGTTAGTTTACATGACAAACAAACTGAATGTGCACCAACCAGCTACAATCTTCAGGGGAATAGCTCTCGGTCAATTTGCGTATTCAGTCAAGGGGGTATTGGCACAGTAAGTCAAGGGCATCCCCTGAAATCAGTGCAGGAACTTGGATTTGGTTCATTGGCCACTCAGGTGTCCAGCATCAATGAGTCTATAAAGTACAGTCTGGGAAAAGGAAATTGTATGTCTTGCAGATCCAGTTAATTCCACTGAGTCCAGTCAGAGATCTCGACACTCATCAGTAGGGGCTGTCTCTTAAATTCAGTCAGAAGTATGTGGAGTTTGCAACGTGGATTTCCGCCAGATGGTTTTTTTGTTCATTCGTGGAATGTGAGCATTGCTGGCCAGCATTTATTGCCTGTTCCTAGTTGATCTTGAGAAGGTGGTGGTGAGCTGCCTTCCTGAACTGCTGCAGACCATCTGCTGTGGGTGTACCTACAATACCTTTAGGAGGGAGTTCCAGGATTTTGACCCAGTGAAAGTGAAGGAACAATGATATATTTCCAAGTTAGGATATTGAGTGGCTTGGAAGGGAACTTTCTGGAATTTTCAGATACATGGTGCTCCAATGTATCTGCTGCCCTTGTCCTACTGGCTGAAAGTGGTCATGGGCTTGGAAGATGCTGTCTAAGGATCTTTGGTGAATTTCTGCAGTGCATCTTGTAGATAGTAAACACTGCTGCTACTGAATGTTGGTGGTCGAGCGAGTGGATGTTTGTGAATGTGGTGCCAATCAAGTAGGCTCCTTTGTCCTGGATGGTGTCAAATATTCTTGAATATTAATGGAGCTGCACCCATCCAAGCAAGTGGGTAGTTTTCTATTACATGCCTGACATGTGCATTGTAGATGATCGATAGATTCTGGGGAGTCAGGAGGTGATTTACTTGCTGCACTATTCCTACCCGGATGTTTTGGCTGCTCTGGTTTCCTCCCACAGTACAAAGATCGACGGGTTAGGTGAATTGGCCAGAGTACATTGCCCCTCAGTGTCCAGAGGTGTGCAGGTTAGATGGATTAACCATGGTAAAAGGAATGGTGTGAGGGCCATATCTGTGTTGGATGCTCTTCGGAGAGTGGTTGCAGACCTGATGAGCTGAATGGCCTCTTTCCATACTTCAGGGACTCTATGAAGTCAATTATGAGGAGCATTCTCAGATGTACAGAGACTATAATTGCAAAGGAGAGGAAATCAACTTATAATTGTGGGAGAAAATAGAACATGGGAGGGAAAGATGCATTGTGGGAGAGGGGTTATTGATGGTCACCATTAACCTGGCTTCGATGGGGAGTCAGTGCATTATTTTGTCTGGCATGACTAAGCTGAATATGTGGGGCTCAGGAAATAAAGTAGGGTGATATGCAGTTAAATAAAAAGGGTTGGTTGGGATAGTAGTGAGGATCAATGCCAGTGGTGTTGACAGGAAGTAGAAGGCAGAAAAAAACTTGAAGATTGGGGTGGGGAGGGGCACTTACAGTGAGAAACTAAGCCGATCACTCACTCTGTGATGCCCTAGCTCATCCTTATTAAATTCACAAGTGCTGAATCAAACTGGAAATGGTTGCATCTGCACCTGGAATGGAATAAGTGTCTTTTTCTTCTGTCTGAAGGAAGAGACTCAAAGTTGGTGAGAAATAAAACCCTTCAAAAGGCAACAGCATTAAACAAACACTTATACAGTACAGGTGAAAGACATCTGTCATCACAAAATGTTTTATGTGGACCTCAGGCACTGACATACTGTGTCGACTAAAACTCCCGACTACAAGCAGTATTGACCAAATCCTTCAACATCACCAACCAATCTGACTAATTACTGTGAAGCACAGATAATACCATGGCAGCTGTAAAATGCACCTTAGTTGCCAAAGTATCAATTACTTTCCAAGATTTCAAAGCCTGTACAAACTTCAACCCTTTTCAGTTCTCATTAGTTTATACATGTGCACTAAATAGTTAACAGTTTCATGAGGGTCAAGCATTTTAACTTTCTGCTACTCTTCCAGTGAAGTATCCATGTCACAATACACTGGAGTGGAACTTCTATGACTAATTGGCAGTGCAGACTCCAAGCTGCTCCCTCAAGCCTCACAATAATGTCATTGCTACATTATTGTTTGTTCATTATATTTATGGTTGGTGGAAGGATGCCAATTTTAATACGTGAAAACCAAAAGAACTGCAAATGCTGTAATTCAGAAACAAAAACAGGAGAAGCTCAGTAGGTCTGGCAACATCCATGAAGAGAAATCAGAGTTAACATTTCAGATCCGGTGACCCTTTCTCAGAACCCAGACCTGAAACGTTAACTCTGATTTCTCTTCACAGATGTTGTCAGACCTGCTGAGCTTTTCCAGCAATTTCTGTTTTTGTTTCTATGCCATTATGTCTTGTTTCTGTCCAGTGATATTTGGGTAGCTTGGTGTTGACCCCACCGCATTAAAAACAGTCAAATTATGTTGATTCCAAGCCAGAGATTTCACCATACAAGTTTTTTTTAAACAGTTTTACTGGGCACAAATAATACAGAGTGGGAGGAGTTGAAGAAATAAGAAGAGAAAACACATGATGAGATCCACTTGGATTCGACTAGCAAGCATTTGGCAGTTCAGTTTATGGAATAGTCTTTCAACAATGGAACAATAATATAAGAGCCTGGTATATCTTTGATTACAACATATTGCTTTATTTAGTCCTAACATGTGTTAAACAGCACCATAAAGAAGCCCAAGGCTGAAGACAGTGCTTGAATTTGCCTTCTCCTCAACCAGTCTGACTTGAACTCAAACTCGCGGATCTGGGCATAAAACCACTCAACAAAAAATTAACTGAATTAAAAACTGAAAGCACTGCAGAAGCTCAGCAGGCTCATCAGCATGTGTGGCGGGAGAAACTGAGGTAACATTTCAAGTCTGTATGATTCTTCTCCAATACTGAAGGGAGCTGGAAATTGATGCCTTTTATGCGACAAAATGGAAAACAGAAGCAACTGGAACAAATGGTGGGTGTGCCCTGAGCAAAAGGCAAAGGGAGTGCTAATGGAAAGGGAGAAGGACCATAGATGAAGAATGGGTATTAATGGTAGGAATGAATAATAGAAAATAGGACAGCATTGACATGGGTGTGTAGAGGAGATATAATTAAAACAGAGGACAATGTTCATAATCTGAACTTGTAGAACTCAACATTGAGTCTTGAAAGCTGTAAAGTTCTTATGCAGAAAATAAGGTGTTGTTTCTCCAGCTTGTGCTGGACATCATTAGAATTCTGCAGCAGATCTTGGACAGAAATGCTAGATGTAAAAGATTAATTGTCCTCAAAGGGGAGGACAGCAAGATTCTTATTTCACGCTCTCCCTATCACTACCCTGTCTTGTCCCGGTGATTATTGCTGGATTGGAATCAGCACCTTCAGATTAGGTGCCTCTCTGGCACTAATATCTTCAGAAACTCAATTCCTAAGGAACCCTGAAATAGCTATTTATTGTTATCAAGTCTTTGTTTAATGTATAAGTAGGCATTCTTGTCCATAAAAAGATTGAAAAATAATTGTTTTCAGTTTATTACTGACTTTGAAAACAACAACTCATACTAAGGAATAAATAGTTCCAGAACCACGGTGATTTTAAATAAATATTAAATTAGCATATTTGCTAATTTCTTCCTCAGCATGCTGCAGTTTTTAAATTTTATATGGCTTAATATGAATATCTAATTTTAGAATTAATCATTAAGTCTGTGCTCTGCGAATGGAGTGAATAGAAACATTCATTGATGCCTGTATTCACTGCAAGACATGTACCAGCCAGGAGGGAAATAAATTATATGAATCAAGCTTGAAGACACTGATGAGTCTATGTTAATTAATGGTCTTATTGATGAAACTTTGGTTGATTCTGTTTACTTAGGTGTGTTGCGATAGCTGACAATCTTATTGACAACACCGCGTCCCTATATTTAAACTGTACGGTGAACCAATTAAATGTTTTTGCTAACCGCTCATGATTAATTTAATTTCAATTGATTTTACTGTCAGTTAGTTAGATAATTTGTCAATACAAAGTAACAAACCGAAAATCTAAATACTAAGCAACGTTAAAGGTGTGAACATTTTGAACTCATTCTCTTTGCACATTAAACTCATTCCACCTACGTTTAAAATTATTATATCAGGCTACACATGAATAGTCTCTGTGTAAAAGTCTCTTTCTAATGGCCTTGTGGGTGACTCTGGACCACATGGATTGTAACAGTTCAAGAAGCTGGTTCACCACCGGGCAAACAATTACTGCCAGCCTAGCCAGCAATGATCACGTTGCTTTTATTTTCCCAAATACAAGAGATAGCCAAAGAAGAATTGAATCAATGATGTTATTACTTCTAAAAACAAATAACTCAAGGATCAAAGATTGAGAGGTGTGAGCGATGTGGTCTATGTGGCAGGATCGGGCAAGATGTCTGGTGCAGTCTAGAACATAGAATCCCTACAGGGTGGAAACAGGCCCTTTGGTCCAGCAAGTCCTCACCAACCCTCCGAAGAGTAACCCACCCAGGCACATTCCCCTACTACTCTACATTTACCCCTGACTAATGCACTATCCTACACATTTAGCATGGTAAATTCAACTAACCCTGCATACCTTTAGATTGTGGGAGGAAACTGGAGCACTGGGAGGAAATCAGCACAGACATGTAGAGAACATGTAAACTCCACACAAACAGTCACGCAAGGCTCGGATCGAACCCAGGTCCCTGATACTTTGAAGCAGCAGTGCTAACCACTGAGCCACTGTGTCACCTCAAATTATTATATCAGGCAACACATACAGGTCTGTCTTGTCATTGAGAACACGTCATTTCTACCTTTCATGCCTTATCAAGTGTTGTGATGAGTTTCTAACAAGGCCATAAAATATAAGATAGAGAAGCAGATTTAGGCCATTCAGCCCATTGAGTCTGCTTTACACAGCAGCAGGTTGCCAATTAAAAGGGATTATTAGCTGTTAAATGCTTTGTTAACTAACCAACCCACCTCATTAATATTCAAATTTCTATCTCACCAAATTTGCCAGATGTCAAGAAGACATCACATGGAAACCAGAGGAGGTTCTGTCTGAATTTGGCTCAATGCTGACAAAATAGCATCACAGTCCATGATTCAGAGGAACCAGCCTCACCCACCCCTTGTCCAGGGATATAGGCATTCATATTCACCAAATCTTTACAAGCATCCTGCCCCTTCTCTGGTACACCGATAGGCCAATCTGGATTGTAGGTTGCACCAGCAGCTAGCATTGAAAGGCTGCAACATGAACACTTTGCATATGAGCACAGTCACCCAGCTCATGGATTGGACCAGACTGCATTTTAGGCGAGTTCACTTGTTGACTTATCACTGACTCATTTAGTGGTCACTAACTAACTCAAAGCATCCATATCATGCCTTGCTGTGCTAGTTTCACTTGCCTTGCTGTGAAACATTCTTCAGTCAAGGGGACATATATCTTGCTGTATGACAGAGTGCTATGCCATTCTCACACGTGTACAATGTGTCAGCAAGTGATGCAGAAAGCACGCTGCATATGCTACAAGCAAGCAGCCATGTCCCAAAGTCTTAGGGGACTAATCCTCTGCTGACAGACCTGTCAATCAAGGGGTCCCGACACAGTAAGCCTCGGCTTCAGAAAGGAGACCCAGCAAGTTATTCTTTGAGACTTGCGGCTGCCGGCTGGAGAGAATGATAGATGATAATTATGAATGGGAGCTTCAGTATCTGCAAGGGGTGGGGTGGATAATGGTAAAACAGTTTGGGAAGGATCAAACAGGATGGGTTTGTACACTGTCTGGAGCATCCTGGCTTCAAGGGGGTGGGGACGGAGTGAGCACACTTGACATGGTCACCTCATATGTCAAAAGCTGGGTAGGGGGCAGGTGAGGGCTGGGTGGGTTCATGTAGAAGGGGTGAGGTGGGAACTTGGAGAGGTATGAAGTCTCTGGGTTTTATGGGAAGGGCTATCAGGAAAGGGGTTTGGATATTTGGGGGTTCGCTGAAACATAGAGGTAGAGGGTGGAAGCCACTGGCCGGGAGACATTTACTGTCTCTTTCCATTGTGCTGGAAATTGAATGTCTACAATGGAGAAGAAAAAGATGGCAACCACACTTGGGGTGGGCAGGTAAGTGTAAGAGAGAGATTGCAGGACCCACTGATGCTAGGGCATTTAAAAGGAATGAACATCGTACAGGACCTATGCCTATTTATATTGTGTAAATCTACTGTGTCAAACATTAACATTGAGTACCTGAAGATATAAGCTTGCATTATTTCTGAACAATATATTCTAAAAGTGACTCTTTGCAATATGCATCTGGTTTATATCCATGTTGGAATGGCGAATGCATGCTGCATCAGGCAGACAGAAACTCCCAGGAATTTCTCATTCAAACATTTGTAGACTTTATAGGATGGTGATAGTTTTCCATAACTATTTGACCAGATGCATGGCTAACGAAACAAAATCAGCACTTAGCTATGTGTGATGCAAGGCAAATTCATTTGTTTTATTTCTAGTTAAATATCCTTAACATATATCCTAGCAATGAGACTTTGTGATCAAAGCATCATGCGACTGGGTATTTTAATGGAGTTATCAATAATCACATTTACTCCTCTTTAGTCATTGAGAACTGACAACTCCATTTTGGAGGCAAGTTTGGCTGCTAGGCACCACAACAATATGTTTTGTAAAGATTTGCTCCAATGTGACATTTTTAAATTAATTACAGTTATACTAACATTTCTTTCAGGATATCATTTTTGTTCTGTCAAACCCGCTCCCCCCCTTCCATTATTAGCATTGTTCTCTCTGAGGAAAACAACAACAGCAAGGGAATGTACCAAACTATTTACTCCAGTGGGACTGGCTTTTCCTCAAGTCAGCAATGCACTGGCCCATATTAGAACTGAACCGATCCGTTCTCAATGTATGCTTCATATATCAATGCAAGTAACCTATAGTTTTCCAGATCAAAACTTAACGGCTATTCCGCAGCACATTTACTTAATTTCTACAGACCTCATCAACTGACCTAAATCAGTATGTCTGGTCAGATTAAGCAAAGTAATGTAAGCTATAGAGGAATCAGGTTGTCTATTGTGCAGAAATTTATTGACACTTCTTTTTCCCTTCTAAACTTAATTAAAATAAGCCCAGTTATTTTTCCCAAGCAGAGTTGTTGGACTCAAAAAGTTAACTGTTTCTTTCTCAACAGATGCTGCCAAAATTGCTGATCTTTTCCAGCATCATGTTTTTTGATCATAGTTTTTTTCTGCTTTGTTTAGCAACTTAAATCCACCTTTGATTGTTCCTCTAATTCTCTCATGGGATGTGGGCATTGCTGCCGAGCAAGCATCCATTTAGATAGATAGATCTGTTCATTCATGTGGACAGATTTTCTTGTCTATTCTAGTTGGCTAAAATGTATTCCCCCATGAGACAGCAATTTATTACCCTTTTATCGAAGTAAGTCACATCATTCTCCTTAGATAGCATTTAAAGCAACTGTAGAAACATCAAATTATTTTGAAATTTAATAAATTAGTTTGAAAAAGTCATGTGTCAGGGCAAACTGGAGCATACTTACAAGAGTGTTGCCAGGGTTGGAAAGTTTGAGCTTTAGGGAGAGGCTAAGTAGGCTGGGGTTTACTTTCCCTGGAGCATCGGTGGCTGAAGGGAGAAATTATAGAGATTGATAAAATCATGAGGGTCATGGATAGGGTGAATAGCCAAGGTCTTGTTCTCAGGGTAGCGGAGTCCAAAACTAGAGGGCATAGGTTTAAGGTGAGAGGGGAAAGATTTAAAATTGAACTGAAAACTATAAAAGGGACCTAAGGGACGATGTTTTCACACAGAGGGTGATGCGTGTATGAAATGAGCTGAGAGAGGAAGAGGTGGACCTGGTATAATTATAACATTTAAAAGGCATCTGGATGGGTATGTGACTAGGAAGGGTTTAGAGGGATATGGGCCAAACGCTGACAGATGGGACCAGATTGGTTTAGGATATCTAGTCAGCATGGATGAGTTGGCCTGAAGGATCTGTTTCCGTGCTGTACAACTCTACTACTCTATATGGAGTAATAATTGGAGTTCTTTCAAACCCATTAAACCCATCTGTTCTTTCAAACCCATTTTATAATGATATTAAAAAGAGAGAAGTGATTGACCAGATTATCTCACCGAAAAAAAAAGTTAGGCTGATTTCTGAGTCCTCCATTATATAATATAACTGTAAAAATAAGACTCACAAAAGAAAGCTTGGCTTCCTTATTGCAATTGTAGATACCTAAACTACACAAATAATAGGATAGGAATGGTAGGTAAAACAGATCTGTAAGAGATAAAGAGATAGATATAACTCTTCAAGTTGAAGAGATCAAGGGGCATGGGGAGAGAGTGGGAACAGGATGCTGGATGATCAGCCATGAACTTATTGAATCATAGAGTAGGTTTGAACGGCCAAATGGACTATTTTCTTTATTTCTATGTAAACAAGTGATCACATACTTCCCTCCTATACACCTAACTCTAACGAACAGTCTGAATTTGTCCAGGTGAAGAAAATAGTCAATATTCACGACCTACCTTTTCAGTAATTTATTTTAACAATTATAAACTTAAAACCTTCAGTATCCTACTGCTTCTTCAAATTAAAAAAGTATCATAGTCAGAAACGCAGACCCTTGGAACCACAGAGCTGCACTCACAGCTTTGATTTTTCACTTGCTGTGTCTGAGAGATTGCTGCTTCAGTTACCCATTAGTTGTCCTATCATAGTTATTGCAGTCCACTTATTAAGCTAATTGTTGGGAGATAGTATTCTCTGCAGTACAGCAACAACTGTACTGCTGCTCTTTATGCTCTCTGATTCAGATGTTATTGTAATCGGCTTCTATTGCTGAACTTACTGCTCTCTGATTCAGATGTTACTCAAATCGGCTTCTACTGCTGCTCTTACTGCTCTCTGATTCAGATGTTACTCAAATCGGCTTCTATAGAACTCTTATTGCTCTCTGATTCATTTGTTACTGTAAACGGCTTCTACTGCACTCTTACTGCTCTCTGATTCAGATGTTCATGTAATCGGCTTCTACTGCACTCTTTATGCTCTCTGATTCAGATGTTACTCTAATCGGCTTCTACTGCACTCTTACTGCTCTCTGATTCAGATGTTACTTCAATCGGCTTCTACTGCACTCTTCCTGCTCTCTGATTCAGATGTTACTGTAAACGGCTTCTACTCCACTCTGACTGCTCTCTGATTCAGATGTTACTGCAATTGGTTTTTACTGCACTCTTCCTGTTCTCTGATTCAGATGTTACTTCAATCGGCTTCTACTGCACTCTGCCTGCTCTCTGATTCAGATGTTACTTCAATCGGTTTCTACTACACTCCTACTGCTCTCTGATTCAGATGTTACTGCAATCGGTTTCTCCTGCACTCTTACTGCTCTCTGATTCAGATGTTACTTCAATCAGATTCCAATGCACTCTTACTGCTCTCTGATTCAGATGTTACTGCAATCAGCTTCCACTGCACTCTTACTGCTCTCAGATTCAGATGATACTGCAATCAGCTTCAACTGCACTCTTACTGCTCTCTGATTCATTTGTTACTGTAAAGGGCTCCTACTGCACTCTTACTGCTCTCAGATTCATATGATAAATCAATCAGCTTCTACTGCACTCTTACTGCTCTCTGATTCATTTGTTACTGTGATCAGCTTCTACTGCACTCTTACTGCTCTCTGAATAAGATGTTAGTGTAATCAGCTTCTACTGCACTCTTACTGTTCTCTGATTCAGATGTTACTTTAATCGGCTTCTACTGCACTGTTACTGCTCTCTGATTCAAATGTTACTGTAATCAGCTTCTACTGCTGCTCTTACAGCTCTCTGATTCAGATGTTACTGCAATCGGCTTCTACTGCACTCTTACTGCTCTCTGATTCAGATGATAGTGCAATCAGCTTCTACTGCACTCTTACTGCTCTCTGATTCATTTGGTACTGTAAAGGGCTTCTACTGCACTCTTACTGCTCTCTGATTCAGATGTTACTGCAATCGGCTTCTACTGCACTCTTACTGCTCTCTGATTCAGATGTTACACAAATCAGCTTCTACTGAACTCTTATTGGTCACTGATTCCTTTGCTACTGCAATCGGCTTCTACTGCACTCTTACTATTCTCTGATTCAGATGTTACTGCAATCGGCTTCTACTGCACTCTTACTATTCTCTGATTCAGATGTTACTGCAATCGGTTTCTACTGCACTCTTACTGCTCTCTGATTCAGATGTTACTGTAAACGGCTTCTACTGCACTCTTACTGCTCTCTGATTCAGATGTTACTGCAATCGGCTTCTACTACACACTTACTGCTCTCTGATTCAGATGTTACACAAATCGGCTTCTACTGCACTCTTACTGCTCTCGGATTCAGATGTTACTGTAAACGGCTTCTACTGCACTCTTACTGCTCTCTGATTCAGATGTTACTGTAAAGGGCTTCTACTGCACTCTTACTGCTCTCAGATTCAGATGATAGTGCAATCAGCTTCTACTGCACTCTTACTGCTCTCTGATTCATTTGGTACTGTAAAGGGCTTCTACTTCACTCTTACTGCTCTCTGATTCAGATGTTACTGCAATCGGCTTCTACTGCACTCTTACTGCTCTCTGATTCAGATGTTACTGCAATCGGTTTCTCCTGCACTCTTATTGCTCTCTGATTCAGATGTTACTTCAATCAGCTTCCACTGCACTCTTACTGCTCTCTGATTCATTTGTTACTGTAAAGGGCTTCTACTGCACTCTTCCTGCTCTCTGATTCAGATGTTACTGCAATCGGCTTCTACTGCACTCTTACTGCTCTCTGATTCAGATGTTACTGCAATCGGCCTCTATTGCACTGTTACTGCTCTCTGATTCAGATGTTACTGCAATCGGCCTCTACTGCACTCTTACTGCTCTCTGATTCAGACGTTACTGCAATCGGCCTCTACTGAACCCTTACTGCTCTCTGATTCAGATGTTACTGCAATCGGCTTCTACTACACTCTTACTGCTTTCTGATTCAGATGTTACTGCAATCGGCTTCTACTGTACTCTTACTGCTCTCTGATTCAAATGTTACTGTAATCAGCTTCTGCTGCTGCTCTTACTGCTCTCTGATTCAGATGTTACTGCAATCGGCTTCCACTGCACTCTTACTGCTCTCTGATTCATTTGTTACTGTAAAGGGCTTCCACTGCACTCTTACTGCTCTCTGATTCAGATGTTACTGCAATCGGCTTCTACTGCACTGTTACTGCTCTCTGATTCAGATGTTACTGCAATCGGCTTCTACTGCACTCTTCCTGCTCTCTGATTCAGATGTTCCTGCAATCGGCTTCTACTGCACTGTTACTGCTCTCTGATTCAGATGTTACTGCAATCGGGCTCTGCTGCACTCTTACTGCTCTCTGATTCAGATGTTACTGCAATCGGCTTCTACTGCACTCTTACTGCTCTCTGATTCAAATGTTACTGTAATCAGCTTCTACTGCTGCTCTTACTGCTCTCTGATTCAGATTTACTGGAATCGGCTTCTACTGCACTCTTACTGTTCTCTGATTCAGATTTTACTGCAATCAGCTTCTACTGCACTCTTACTGCTCTCTGATTCAGATGTTACTGCAATTGGCATCTACTGCACTGTTACTGCTCCCTGATTCAGATGTTACTCAAACTGGCTTCTACTGAACTCTTACTGCTCTCTGATTCAGATGTTACTCAAATCGGCTTCTACTGCACTCTTACTGTTCTCTGATTCAGATGTTACTGTAATCAGCTTCTACTGCACTGTTATTGCTCTCTCATTCAGATGTTACTGTAATCGGCTTCTGTTGCACTCTTACTGCTCTCTGATTCAGATGTTACACAAATCGGCTTCTACTGCACTCTTACTGCTCTCTGATTCACTTGTTACTCAAATCGGCTTCTACTGCACTCTTACTGCTCTCTGATTCAGATGTTACTGTAATCAGCTTCAACTGCACTCCTACTGCTCTCTGATTCAGATGTTACTGTAACTGGCTTCTACTGCACTCTTATTGCTCTCTGATTCGGATGTTACTGCACTCAGCTTCTACTGCACTCTTACTGCTCTCTGATTCGGATGTTACACAAATCGACTTCTATTGAACTCCTACTGCTCTCTGATTCAGATGTTACTGTAACTGGCTTCTACTGCATTCTTATTGCTCTCTGATTCGCATGTTACTGCACTTGGCTTCAACTGCACTCTTACTGCTCTCTGATTCAGATGTTACACAAATTGGCTTCTACTGCTCTCTTACTGCTCTCGGATTCAGATGTTCACGTAATTGGCTTCTCCTGTACTCTTACTGCTCTTTGATTCAGATGTTACTCAAATCAGCTTCTACTGTACTCTTACTGCTCTCTGATTCAGATGTTACTGTAATCAGCTTCTACTGCACTCTTACTGCTCTCTGATTCAGATGTTACTGTAATCAGCTTCTACTGCACTCTTACTGTTCTCTGATTCAGATGTTACTGTAATCAGCTTCAACTGCACTCTTACTGTTCTCTGATTCAGATGTTACTGTAATCAGCTTCAACTGCACTCCTACTGCTCTCTGATTCAGATGTTACTGTAACTGGCTTCTACTGCACTCTTACTGTTCTCTGATTCGGATGTTACTGCACTCGGCTTCTACTGCACTCTTACTGCTTTCTGATTCAGATGTTACACAAATCGGCTTCTATTGAACTCCTACTGCTCTCTGATTCAGATGTTACTGTAACTGGCTTCTACTGCACTCTTATTGCTCTCTGATTTGGATGTTACTGCACTCTGCTTCTACTGCACTCTGACTGCTCTGTGATTCAGATGTTACACAAATCGACTTCTATTGAACTCCTACTGCTCTCTGATTCAGATGTTACTGTAACTGGCTTCTACTGCACTCTTACTGCTCTCTGATTCGCATGTTACTGCACTCGGCTTCTACTGCACTCTTACTGCTCTCTGATTCAGATGTTACTCAAATCGGCTTCTACTGTACTCTTACTGCTCTCTGATTCAGATGTTACTGTAATCAGCTTCTACTGCACTCTTACTGCTCTCTGATTCAGATGTTACTGTAATCGGCTTCTACTGCACTCTTACTGTTCTCTGATTCAGATGTTACTGCAATCGGCTTCTATTGCACTCTTACTGCTCTCTGATTCAGATGTTACTGCAATCGGCTTCTATTGCACTCTTACTGCTCTATGATTCAGATTTTACTGCAATCGGCTTCTACTGCACTCTTACTGCTCTCTGATTCAGATGTTACTCAAATCCGCTTCTATTGAACTCTTATTGCTCTCTGATTCATTTGTTACTGTAAATGGCTTCTACTGCACTCTAACTGCTCTCTGATTCAGATGTTCATGTAATCGGCTTCTACTACACTCTTACTGCTCTCTGGTTCAGATGTTACTCAAATCGGCTTCAACTGAAATCTTACTGCTCTCTGATTCAGATGTTACTCTAATCGGCTTCTACTGCACTCTTACTGCTCTCTGATTCAGATGTTACACAAATCAGCCTCTACTGAACTCTTATTGGTCACTGATTCGTTTGTTACTGCAATCGGCTTCTACTGCACTCTTATTGCTCTCTGATTCAGATGTTACTTCAATCAGCTTCTACTGCACTCTTACTGCTCTCTGATTCATTTGTTACTGTAAAGGGCTTCTACTGCACTCTTACTGCTCTCTGATTCATTTGTTACTGTAATCAGCTTCTACTGCACTCTTACTGCTCTCTGATTCAAATGTTACTGTAATCAGCTTCTACTGCTGCTCTTACTGCTCTCTGAATAAGATGTTAGTGTAATCAGCTTCTACTACACTCTGACTGCTCTCTGATTCAGATGTTACACAAATCGACTTCTATTGAACTCCTACTGCTCTCTGATTCAGATGTTACTGTAACTGGCTTCTACTGCACTCTTATTGCTCTCTGATTCGCATGTTACTGCACTTGGCTTCTACTGCACTCTTACTGCTCTCTGATTCAGATGTTACTGCAATTGGCTTCTACTGCTCTCTTACTGCTCTCGGATTCAGATGTTCACGTAATTGGCTTCTCCTGTATGCTTACTGCTCTTTGATTCAGATGTTACTAAAATTGGCTTCTACTGTACTCTTACTGCTCCCTGATTCAGATGTTACTGTAATCAGCTTCTACTGCACTCTTACTCCTCTCTGATTCAGATGTTACTGTAATCGGCTTCTACTGCACTCTTACTGTTCTCTGATTCAGATGTTACTGTAATCAGCTTCTACTGCACTCTTCCTGCTCTCTGATTCAGATGTTACTGTAATCAGCTTCAACTGCACTCTGACTGCTCTCTGTTTCAGATGTTACACAAATCGGCTTCTATTGAACTCCTACTGCTCCCTGATTCAGAAGTTACTGTAACTGGCTTCTACTGCAGTCTTACTGTTCTCTGATTCGGATGTTACTGCACTCGGCTTCTACTGCACTCTTACTGCTCTCTGATTCAGATGTTACTGTAATCGGCTTCTACTGCACTCTTACTGTTCTCTGATTCAGATGTTACTGTAATCAGCTTCTACTGCACTCTTCCTGCTCTCTGATTCAGAAGTTACTGTAATCAGCTTCAACTGCACTCTGACTGCTCTCTGTTTCAGATGTTACACAAATCGGCTTCTATTGAACTCCTACTGCTCCCTGATTCAGATGTTACTGTAACTGGCTTCTACTGCACTCTTACTGTTCTCTGATTCGGATGTTACTGCACTCGGCTTCTACTGCACTCTTACTGCTCTCTGATTCAGATGTTACACAAATCGGCTTCTATTGAACTCCTACTGCTCTCTGATTCAGATGTTACTGTAACTGGCTTCTACTGCACTCTTATTGCTCTCTGATTTGGATGTTACTGCACTCGGCTTCTACTGCACTCTGACTGCTCTGTGATTCAGATGTTACACAAATCGACTTCTATTGAACTCCTACTGCTCTCTGATTCAGATGTTACTGTAACTGGCTTCTACTGCACTCTTATTGCTCTCTGATTCGCATGTTACTGCACTCGGCTTCTACTGCACTCTTTCTGCTCTCTGATTCAGATGTTACACAAATTGGCTTCTACTGCTCTCTTACTGCTCTCGGATTCAGATGTTCACGTAATTGGCTTCTCCTGAACTCTTACTGCTCTTTAATTCAGATGTTACTCAAATCGGCTTCTACTGTACTCTTACTGCTCTCTGATTCAGATGTTACTGTAATCAGCTTCTACTGCACTCTTACTGCTCTCTGATTCAGATGTTACTGTAATCGGCTTCTATTGCACTCTTACTGCTCTCTGATTCAGATGTTACTGCAATCGGTTTCTCCTGCACTCTTATTGCTCTCTGATTCAGATGTTACTTCAATCAGCTTCCACTGCACTCTTACTGCTCTCTGATTCATTTGTTACTGTAAAGGGCTTCTACTGCACTCTTCCTGCTCTCTGATTCAGATGTTACTGCAATCGGCTTCTACTGCACTCTTACTGCTCTCTGATTCAGATGTTACTGCAATCGGCCTCTATTGCACTGTTACTGCTCTCTGATTCAGATGTTACTGCAATCGGCCTCTACTGCACTCTTACTGCTCTCTGATTCAGACGTTACTGCAATCGGCCTCTACTGAACCCTTACTGCTCTCTGATTCAGATGTTACTGCAATCGGCTTCTACTACACTCTTACTGCTTTCTGATTCAGATGTTACTGCAATCGGCTTCTACTGTACTCTTACTGCTCTCTGATTCAAATGTTACTGTAATCAGCTTCTGCTGCTGCTCTTACTGCTCTCTGATTCAGATGTTACTGCAATCGGCTTCCACTGCACTCTTACTGCTCTCTGATTCATTTGTTACTGTAAAGGGCTTCCACTGCACTCTTACTGCTCTCTGATTCAGATGTTACTGCAATCGGCTTCTACTGCACTGTTACTGCTCTCTGATTCAGATGTTACTGCAATCGGCTTCTACTGCACTCTTCCTGCTCTCTGATTCAGATGTTCCTGCAATCGGCTTCTACTGCACTGTTACTGCTCTCTGATTCAGATGTTACTGCAATCGGGCTCTGCTGCACTCTTACTGCTCTCTGATTCAGATGTTACTGCAATCGGCTTCTACTGCACTCTTACTGCTCTCTGATTCAAATGTTACTGTAATCAGCTTCTACTGCTGCTCTTACTGCTCTCTGATTCAGATTTACTGGAATCGGCTTCTACTGCACTCTTACTGTTCTCTGATTCAGATTTTACTGCAATCAGCTTCTACTGCACTCTTACTGCTCTCTGATTCAGATGTTACTGCAATTGGCATCTACTGCACTGTTACTGCTCCCTGATTCAGATGTTACTCAAACTGGCTTCTACTGAACTCTTACTGCTCTCTGATTCAGATGTTACTCAAATCGGCTTCTACTGCACTCTTACTGTTCTCTGATTCAGATGTTACTGTAATCAGCTTCTACTGCACTGTTATTGCTCTCTCATTCAGATGTTACTGTAATCGGCTTCTGTTGCACTCTTACTGCTCTCTGATTCAGATGTTACACAAATCGGCTTCTACTGCACTCTTACTGCTCTCTGATTCACTTGTTACTCAAATCGGCTTCTACTGCACTCTTACTGCTCTCTGATTCAGATGTTACTGTAATCAGCTTCAACTGCACTCCTACTGCTCTCTGATTCAGATGTTACTGTAACTGGCTTCTACTGCACTCTTATTGCTCTCTGATTCGGATGTTACTGCACTCAGCTTCTACTGCACTCTTACTGCTCTCTGATTCGGATGTTACACAAATCGACTTCTATTGAACTCCTACTGCTCTCTGATTCAGATGTTACTGTAACTGGCTTCTACTGCACTCTTATTGCTCTCTGATTCGCATGTTACTGCACTTGGCTTCAACTGCACTCTTACTGCTCTCTGATTCAGATGTTACACAAATTGGCTTCTACTGCTCTCTTACTGCTCTCGGATTCAGATGTTCACGTAATTGGCTTCTCCTGTACTCTTACTGCTCTTTGATTCAGATGTTACTCAAATCAGCTTCTACTGTACTCTTACTGCTCTCTGATTCAGATGTTACTGTAATCAGCTTCTACTGCACTCTTACTGCTCTCTGATTCAGATGTTACTGTAATCAGCTTCTACTGCACTCTTACTGTTCTCTGATTCAGATGTTACTGTAATCAGCTTCAACTGCACTCTTACTGTTCTCTGATTCAGATGTTACTGTAATCAGCTTCAACTGCACTCCTACTGCTCTCTGATTCAGATGTTACTGTAACTGGCTTCTACTGCACTCTTACTGTTCTCTGATTCGGATGTTACTGCACTCGGCTTCTACTGCACTCTTACTGCTTTCTGATTCAGATGTCACACAAATCGGCTTCTATTGAACTCCTACTGCTCTCTGATTCAGATGTTACTGTAACTGGCTTCTACTGCACTCTTATTGCTCTCTGATTTGGATGTTACTGCACTCTGCTTCTACTGCACTCTGACTGCTCTGTGATTCAGATGTTACACAAATCGACTTCTATTGAACTCCTACTGCTCTCTGATTCAGATGTTACTGTAACTGGCTTCTACTGCACTCTTACTGCTCTCTGATTCGCATGTTACTGCACTCGGCTTCTACTGTACTCTTACTGCTCTCTGATTCAGATGTTACTCAAATCGGCTTCTACTGTACTCTTACTGCTCTCTGATTCAGATGTTACTGTAATCAGCTTCTACTGCACTCTTACTGCTCTCTGATTCAGATGTTACTGTAATCGGCTTCTACTGCACTCTTACTGTTCTCTGATTCAGATGTTACTGCAATCGGCTTCTATTGCACTCTTACTGCTCTCTGATTCAGATGTTACTGCAATCGGCTTCTATTGCACTCTTACTGCTCTATGATTCAGATTTTACTGCAATCGGCTTCTACTGCACTCTTACTGCTCTCTGATTCAGATGTTACTCAAATCCGCTTCTATTGAACTCTTATTGCTCTCTGATTCATTTGTTACTGTAAATGGCTTCTACTGCACTCTAACTGCTCTCTGATTCAGATGTTCATGTAATCGGCTTCTACTACACTCTTACTGCTCTCTGGTTCAGATGTTACTCAAATCGGCTTCAACTGAAATCTTACTGCTCTCTGATTCAGATGTTACTCTAATCGGCTTCTACTGCACTCTTACTGCTCTCTGATTCAGATGTTACACAAATCAGCCTCTACTGAACTCTTATTGGTCACTGATTCGTTTGTTACTGCAATCGGCTTCTACTGCACTCTTATTGCTCTCTGATTCAGATGTTACTTCAGTCAGCTTCTACTGCACTCTTACTGCTCTCTGATTCATTTGTTACTGTAAAGGGCTTCTACTGCACTCTTACTGCTCTCTGATTCAAATGTTACTGTAATCAGCTTCTACTGCTGCTCTTTCTGCTCTCTGAATAAGATGTTAGTGTAATCAGCTTCTACTACACTCTGACTGCTCTCTGATTCAGATGTTACACAAATCGACTTCTATTGAACTCCTACTGCTCTCTGATTCAGATGTTACTGTAACTGGCTTCTACTGCACTCTTATTGCTCTCTGATTCGCATGTTACTGCACTTGGCTTCTACTGCACTCTTACTGCTCTCTGATTCAGATGTTACTGCAATTGGCTTCTACTGCTCTCTTACTGCTCTCGGATTCAGATGTTCACGTAATTGGCTTCTCCTGTATGCTTACTGCTCTTTGATTCAGATGTTACTCAAATTGGCTTCTACTGTACTCTTACTGCTCCCTGATTCAGATGTTACTGTAATCAGCTTCTACTGCACTCTTACTGCTCTCTGATTCAGATGTTACTGTAATCGGCTTCTACTGCACTCTTACTGTTCTCTGATTCAGATGTTACTGTAATCAGCTTCTACTGCACTCTTCCTGCTCTCTGATTCAGATGTTACTGTAATCAGCTTCAACTGCACTCTGACTGCTCTCTGTTTCAGATGTTACACAAATCGGCTTCTATTGAACTCCTACTGCTCCCTGATTCAGAAGTTACTGTAACTGGCTTCTACTGCACTCTTACTGTTCTCTGATTCGGATGTTACTGCACTCGGCTTCTACTGCACTCTTACTGCTCTCTGATTCAGATGTTACTGTAATCGGCTTCTACTGCACTCTTACTGTTCTCTGATTCAGATGTTACTGTAATCAGCTTCTACTGCACTCTTCCTGCTCTCTGATTCAGAAGTTACTGTAATCAGCTTCAACTGCACTCTGACTGCTCTCTGTTTCAGATGTTACACAAATCGGCTTCTATTGAACTCCTACTGCTCCCTGATTCAGATGTTACTGTAACTGGCTTCTACTGCACTCTTACTGTTCTCTGATTCGGATGTTACTGCACTCGGCTTCTACTGCACTCTTACTGCTCTCTGATTCAGATGTTACACAAATCGGCTTCTATTGAACTCCTACTGCTCTCTGATTCAGATGTTACTGTAACTGGCTTCTACTGCACTCTTATTGCTCTCTGATTTGGATGTTACTGCACTCGGCTTCTACTGCACTCTGACTACTCTGTGATTCAGATGTTACACAAATCGACTTCTATTGAACTCCTGCTGCTCTCTGATTCAGATGTTACTGTAACTGGCTTCTACTGCACTCTTATTGCCCTCTGATTCGCATTTTACTGCACTCGGCTTCTACTGCACTCTAACTGCTCTCTGATTCAGATGTTCATGTAATCGGCTTCTACTGCACTCTTACTGCTCTCTGATTCAGATGTTACTCAAATCGGCTTCAACTGAAATCTTACTGCTCTCTGATTCAGATGTTACTGCAATCGGCTTCTACTACACTCTTACTGCTCTCTGGTTCAGATGTTACTCAAATCGGCTTCTACTGCACTCTTACTGCTCTCTGATTCAGATGTTACTTAAATCAGCCTCTACTGAACTCTTATTGGTCACTGATTCGTTTGTTACTGCAATCGGCTTCTACTGCACTCTTATTGCTCTCTGATTCAGATGTTACTTCAATCAGCTTCTACTGCACTCTTACTGCTCTCTGATTCATTTGTTACTGTAAAGGGCTTCTACTGCACTCTTACTGCTCTCTGATTCATTTGTTACTGTAATCAGCTTCTACTGCACTCTTACTGCTCTCTGATTCAGATGTTACTGTAATCAGCTTCTACTGCTGCTCTTACTGCTCTCTGAATAAGATGTTAGTGTAATCAGCGTCAACTACACTCTTACTGCTCTCTGATTCAGATGTTACTTCAATCAGGTTCCACTGCACTCTTACTGCTCTCTGATTCATTTGTTACTGAAAAGGGCTTCTACTGCACTCTTACTGTTCTCTGATTCAGATGTTACTGCAATCGGCTTCTACTGCACTCTTCCTGCTCTCTGATTCAGATGTTACTGCAATCGGCTTCTACTACACTCTTACTGCTCTCTGATTAAGATGTTACTTTAATCGGCTTCTACTGCACTCTTTCTGCTCTCTGATTCAGATGTTACTGCAATCGGCCTCTATTGCACTGTTACTGCTCTCTGATTCAGATTTTACCGCAATCGGCCTCTACTGCACTCTTACTGCTCTCTGATTCAGATGTTACACAAATCGGCTTCTCCTGCTCTCTCTGACTGCTCTCGGATTCAGATGTTCATGTAATTGGCTTCTCCTGTACTCTTACTGCTCTTTGATTCAGATGTTACTCAAATCGGCTTCTACTGCACTCTTACTGTTCTCTGATTCAGATGTTACTTCAATCGGCTTCTACTGCACTCTTCCTGCTCTCTGATTCAGATGTTACTGTAATCAGCTTCTACTGCACTCTTACTGCTCTCTGATTCAGATGTTACTGTAATCAGCTTCTACTGCACTCTTACTGATCTCTGATTCAGATGTTACTGTAATCAGCTGCTACTGCACTCTTACTGATTTCTGATTCAGATGTTACTGTAATCGGCTTCTACTGCACTCTTACTGTTCTCTGATTCAGATATTACTGCAATCGGCTTCTATTGCACTCTTACTGCTGTCTGATTCAGATGTTACTGTAATCGGCTTCTATTGCACTCTTACTGATCTCTGATTCAGATGTTAGTGTAATCGGCTTCTCCTGCACTCTTACTGCTCTCGGATTCAGATGTTCATGTAATCGGCTTCTACTGAAGTCTTACTGTTCTCTGAATCAGATGTAATTGCAATCGGCTTCTATTGCACTCTTACTGCTCTCTGATTCAGATGTTACTGTAATCGGCTTCTACTGCACTCTTACTGTTCTCTGATTCAGATATTACTGCAATCGGCTTTTATTGCACTCTTACTGCTCTCTGATTCAGATGTTACTGTAATCGGCTTCTATTGCACTCTTACTGCTCTCTGATTCAGATGTTACTCAAATCCACTTCTATTGCACTCTTACTGTTCTCTGATTCAGATGTTACTGCAATCGGCTTCTACTGCACTCTTCCTGCTCTCTGATTCAGATGTTACTGCAATCGGCTTCTACTACACTCTTACTGCTCTCTGATTCAGATGTTACTTTAATCGGCTTCTACTGCACTCTTTCTGCTCTCTGATTCAGATGTTACTCAAATCGGCTTTACTGAAATCTTACTGCTCTCTGATTCAAATGTTACTCTAATCGGCTTCTACTGCACTCTTACTGCTCTCTGATTCAGATGTTACACAAATCAGCTTCTACTGAACTCTTATTGGTCTCTGATTCCTTTGTTACTGCAATCGGCTTCTACTGCACTCTTACTGCTCTCTGATTCATTTGTTACAGTAATCGGCTTCTACTGCACTCTTACTGCTCTCTAATTCATTTGTTACTATAATCAGCTTCTACTGCACTCTTACTGCTCTCTGATTCAGATGTTACTGTAATCAGCTTCTACTGCTGTTCGTACTGCTCGCTGAATAAGATGTTAGTGTAATCAGCTTCTACTGCACTCTTACTGTTCTCTGATTCAGATGTTACTGCAATCGGCATCTCCTGCACTCTTACTGCTCTCTGATTCAGATGTTACTGCAATCGGCTTCTACTGCACTCTGACTGCTCTCTGATTCAGATGTTACTTTAATCGGCTTCTACTGCACTGTTACTGCTCTCTGATTCAGATGTTACTGTAATCTGCTTCTACTGCTGCTCTGACTGCTCTCTGATTCAGATCTTACTGCAATTGGCCTCTACTGCACTCTTACTGCTCCCTGATTCAGATGTTACTCAAACCGGCTTCTACTGAACTCTTACTGCTCTCTGATTCAGATTTTACTCAAATCGGCTTCTACTGCACTCTTACTGCTCTCTGATTCAGATGTTACTGCAATTGGTCCCTACTGCACTCTTACTGCTCCCTGATTCAGATGTTACTCAAATCGGCTTCTACTGCACTCTTACTGTTCTCTGATTCAGATGTTACTGTAATCAGCTTCTACTGCACTGTTATTGCTCTCTCATTCAGATGTTACTGTAATCGGCTTCTACTGCACTCTTACTGCTCTCCGATTCAGATGTTACACAAATCGGTTTCTATTGAACTCCTACTACTCTCTGATTCAGATGTTACTGTAACTGGCTTCTACTGCACTCTTATTGCTCTCTGATTCGGATGTTACGGCACTCGGCTTCTACTGCACTCTTACTGCTCTCTGATTCAGATGTTACTGTAATCGGCTTCTACTG
The DNA here is from genome assembly GCF_047496795.1 of Chiloscyllium punctatum. Classification (NCBI taxonomy): domain Eukaryota; kingdom Metazoa; phylum Chordata; class Chondrichthyes; order Orectolobiformes; family Hemiscylliidae; genus Chiloscyllium; species Chiloscyllium punctatum. The sequence continues at coordinate 40,735,892 of NC_092764.1, forward strand.
CTCTCTTACTACTCTCTGATTCAGATGTTACTCTAACTGGCTTCTACTGCACTCTTACTGCTCTCTGATTCAGATGTTACTGCAATCGGCTTCTACTGCACTCTGACTTCTCTCTGATTCAGATGTTACTGTAATCGGCTTCTACTGCTCTTTTACTGCTCTCGGATTCAGATGTTCACGTAATTGGCTTCTACTGTACTCTTACTGCTCTCTGATTCAGATGTTACTCAAATCGGCTTCTACTGCAAACTTACTGATCTCTGATTCAGATGTTACTGCAATCGGCTTCTACTGCATTCTTACTGCTCTCTGATTCAGATGTTACTGCAATCGGCTTCTACTGCACTCTTACTGCTCTCTGATTCAGATGTTACTGTAATGAGCTTCTACTGCATTCTTACTGCTCTCTGATTCAGATTTTCATGTAATCGGCTTCTACTGCACTCTTACTGCTCTCTCATTCAGACGTTACTTCAATCAGCTTCTACTGCACTCTTACCGCTCTCTGATTCAGATGTTATTGTGATCGGCTTCTACTGCACTCTTATGGCTCTCTGATTCTGATGTTACTGTAATCAGCTTCTACTGCACTCTTACTGCTCTCTGATTCAGATGTTACTGCAATCGGCATCTAATGCACTCTTACTGCTCTCTGATTCAGATGTTACTGTAATCGGCTTCTACTGCACTATTACTGCTCTCTGATTCAGATGTTACTGCAATCGGCGTCTAATGCACTCTTACTGCTCTCTGATTCAGATGTTAGTGCAATCGGCTTCTATTGCACTCTTACTGCTCTCTGATTCAGATGTTACTGCAATCGGCTTCTACTGCACTCTGACTGCTCTCTGATTCAGATGTTACTTTAATCGGCTTCTACTGCACTGTTACTGCTCTCTGATTCAGATGTTACTGTAATCTGCTTCTACTGCTGCTCTGACTGCTCTCTGATTCAGATCTTACTGCAATTGGCCTCTACTGCACTCTTACTGCTCCCTGATTCAGATGTTACTCAAACCGGCATCTACTGAACTCTTACTGCTCTTTGATTCAGATGTTACTCAAATCGGCTTCTACTGCACTCTTACTGCTCTCTGATTCAGATGTTACTGCAATTGGCCTCTACTGCACTCTTACTGCTCCCTAATTCAGATGTTACTCAAATCAGCTTCTACTGCACTCTTACTGTTCTCTGATTCAGATGTTACTGTTATCAGCTTCTACTGCACTGTTATTGCTCTCTCATTCAGATGTTACTGTAATCGGCTTCTACTGCACTCTTACTGCTCTCTGATTCAGATGTTACACAAATCGGCTTCTATTGAACTCCTACTACTCTCTGATTCAGATGTTACTGTAACTGGCTTCTACTGCACTCTTATTGCTCTCTGATTCGGATGTTACTGCACTCGGCTTCTACTGCACTCTTACTGCTCTCTGATTCAGATGTTACTGTAATCGGCTTCTACTGCTCTCTTACTACTCTCTGATTCAGATGTTACTCTAACTGGCTTCTACTGCACTCTTACTGCTCTCTGATTCAGATGTTACTGCAATCGGCTTCTACTGCACTCTGACTTCTCTCTGATTCAGATGTTACTGTAATCGGCTTCTACTGCTCTTTTACTGCTCTCGGATTCAGATGTTCACGTAATTGGCTTCTACTGTACTCTTACTGCTCTCTGATTCAGATGTTACTCAAATCGGCTTCTACTGCAAACTTACTGATCTCTGATTCAGATGTTACTGTAATCGGCTTCTACTGCACTCTTAGTGTTCTCTGATTCAGATGTTACTGCAATCGGCTTCTACTGCATTCTTACTGCTCTCTGATTCAGATGTTATTGCAATCGGCTTCTACTGCACTCTTACTGCTCTCTGATTCAGATGTTACTGTAATGAGCTTCTACTGCACTCTTACTGCTCTCTGATTCAGATTTTCATGTAATCGGCTTCTACTGCACTCTTACTGCTCTCTCATTCAGACGTTACTTCAATCAGCTTCTACTGCACTCTTACCGCTCTCTGATTCAGATGTTATTGTGATCGGCTTCTACTGCACTCTTATGGCTCTCTGATTCTGATGTTACTGTAATCAGCTTCTACTGCACTCTTACTGCTCTCTGATTCAGATGTTACTGTAATCGGCTTCTACTGCACTATTACTGCTCTCTGATTCAGATGTTACTGTAATCAGTTTTTACTGCTGCTCTTACTGCTCTCTGATTCAGATGTTACTGTAATCGGCTTCTACTGCACTCTTACTATTCTCTGATTCAGATGTTACTTCAATCAGCTTCTACTGCACTCTTACTGCTCTCTGATTCAGATGACACTGTAATCGGCTTTTACTGCTGCTCTTACTGCTCTCTCTTTCAGTTATTCATGTAATCGGCTTCTACTGCACTCTTACTGCTCTCTGATTCAGATGTTACTGTAATCGGCTTCTACTGCTGCTCTTACTGCTCTCTGATTCAGATGTTATTGCAATCGGCCTCTACTGAACTCTTCCTGCGAAGAAAAGTACTTTTTTAAAATTGCTTTGTAAACAGTTGTCGCCTCAAAACCCTCCCCAAATTTGTGTCTCTAAGACGGTGTAACAGTGTCATTCCACTTGTTAATTTCTTTAATTATTTCAAGTTTTTCTTTGTTGTTGATTTATGTGAATCTTTTGATTCATGTGTTGTCCAGTTCCTGACAACTCTGGTTTACATGCCACTACCCTTCAGTAATGTCAGCGGCAATGTTGCTTGTATTACTTTTCAAGTAAATGGATTCATTAGGGCAATGAAGGATGGACAGTAAATGTTGTCTTGTCAATGATGTTCACACTATGTGAATGAATATTCTAACAAAGCAGCTTTCCTGATTTGCTTCTCGAACCTGTGATAGTTCCAATCTAGAGGATATTACCTTTGCTATGATTTTCATTCTAGTGAAGACAGTTAGTAATGGTGGTCACCTGATAATCATAGAAAATTTCAGCACAGATGGAGACCCTTTAGTCTATCATGCTTGTTCTGGGTCTTAGAAAGAGCAACTATGTTTACTCCCATTTTCTGTCTACAACTTTGGAAGTTCCTTATCCTTAAATACCTGTCCATTTCCTTCCTAAAACTACTCATGAACACAGTTTTTCAGGTAGAGAATTCCAGATGCCAACAACATTGAATGAAAAATCATCTTTTTTAACATTTTACTAAATATTTTAAAATTATGAACTCCGGCTAGTGACCTTTTTGCTAGAAAGAATAGTCTTTCTCTGTCAGTCTTATCAAAACTTCTCAACATTTTAAAATAGTCTATTAGATTACCTCTAAATTATTGTATTCCAAAGAGGCTGTTCCCACCATTTCCAAACTGCCTTCGTAACTAAGGTTCTGGATTAGTGGTGCTGGAAGAGCACAGCAGTTCAGGCAGCATCCAAGTAGCTTCAAAATCGATGTTTCGGGCAAAAGTTCTTCATCAGGAATAAAGCCTGAAGCGTGGAGAGATAAGCTAGAGGAGGTTGGGGGTGGGGAGAAAGTAGCATAGAGTACAATGGGTGAGTGGGGGAGGGGATGAAGGTGATAGGTCAAGGAGGAGAGGGTGGAGTGGATAGGTGGAAAAGAAGATAGGCAGGTAGGACAAGTCCGGACAAGTCAAGAGGACAGTTACTGAGCTGGAAGTTTAGAACTAGGGTGAGGTGGGGGAAGGGGAAATGAGGAAACTGTTGAAGTCCACATTGATGCCCTGGGGTTGAAGTGTTCCGAGGTGGAAGATGAGGCGTTCTTCCTCCAGGCGTCTGGTGGTGAGGGGGTGCCTTATCTTTGGTCACACCCTCATAAACTTGCACTGTATCATTTCCAAAACCTCTATATCTTTCCTGAAGTGTGGTGTGTAATATGTTCACAGTACACCTTCTTGGAACTAACAGAATTCTAAATAATTATTTCTTCCACAAAGGAGACAGCGATCAGACATTTGACAAGTGACAATCACGACCACGGATCCTTGCTACATGTACAACAAGTATTAAGAATTCTGTAGTAATGTAAGATTGACACTCTTTTGAGAGCAGTAATGGGTTTTATTGAACCTAATTGGTGTATTATTGCACAGATCCCAGAAAGGTGTGTGCCATTAAGAGAACTGGATGACATCTTGACAATTGAAACTCTGGTTGAAAAGGTCTCCACCCTCCTCTCAGTTCATCAGTTAAGCAGTCAGTCAATTAATCAGTTAATCAACTGGTCAGTTATATATAATCACAGTAAAAATAGTGCCTGATATTTCAATGTTCCTGTTGGATTAGGTCTTAATAGGATTTCAGTTACATGCCTGATTTCCTAAACTATCACTTACGCAATGAGCTGCCTATGAAATAAACATCTAGCTGCAATCATATATAGAATGGGAAAGTTTATTCAGTTAAGGATTAAACATTTTCAGTGTTTACATAAGAGAATATGCATTTAAATTAAATGTTTGTTTTCATAGGGGATTCATTGAGGAATTTCAATGTAATAAATGCATTTGTATTAGTGAGTTTTTTTTTATTTTCAATTGTGACAGTCCAAATAGACAGATCATTTTATTTTTTGTCAGCATGCTTCCTGATCTATGCCTGTGGTGGGTAATGGGTGAGTCAGCGTAGAGAGGAATGGCATACGATGGTGTGTTGGGAGTATGAGTTGGCACTGAGTTGGCATAAGTATTATAATGGGCCATTTGGATGCTTGGAGCATACAAAGTTACTGTCAGTGTGGGAAATTGTTAAATGGGCATAGGTGGTATGAAAAGCCATGAGGCATAAATAAAAATGTACATAGGAGTATGGAGAGCCATGGGTCGATGTTCTAGTTAGCATGGCAGTATGTAGGTCCATGGAGAATGGGTACAGGGCACAGGGGTTTGAGAAGTTATAGATGTGAGAACACAGGCATCAATTGACAAAATTATTCAGGAACCATGAGAATGAGAACATAGCTTTGGGTTGCATAGTCAGGCATAGAGAATGAGGGGACTGATGCAGTGAGATCAGGATGAAAGTTTTTGAATTTAATCTTTATTTTGAAACTTTGTATTTGAAGAATACAAGTATTGCCAGGCTTCCTGACTCACACAGCCTGACTTCTATTCCAGCATGCCTCCTGGACTCAAATGCTTCAAATCATTTTTAGAGGTTGAGTGTAGGATTTCTCCTGCCTCTGTGGACATACCCCAGGAATGAAAATTGGGGTCAGCGACTTTAGACTTTTGATAGATTATTCTTGCCGATGTTAGCTGAAAATCCTTTTTTTGTCCCCCCGTGGCTTGCTGATAGGCTTCCCTTGAAACCTATAGTTGCTACATTCCTAGGAAACATTCCCCTGCCCCTCTGCACACCTTGTTGCAGGGATGCCTGCAGACAGGTCTCCCTCTTCACACTCTGAACCCTACATAATACTGTTTGGAATGATTTTTCCACAAATGAAAATCCCTTGTGGCATTGACCACACTCTCTTTCTTCACAGATTTGCCACAAGTGTATATTCTGAGTACTTGTTTCTTTCACATCTCTATATGTCCTTTTCATTTCTGTCATGTTTTACTTATTTTACATTCTACTTTCACATTCTGCACTTCGATGTTGTCAAAATCCTTGAAGTTCTTCACTCGTCAGATCCCACCACTGATCTGCAATTCAGGACGACCCACAAATACATGGAAGTGGAAAGGGTCTTGAGGATTTGGGTCAAATCACCCTGATAGCCTCCAAAATGTCTAGAAAAAGTTCAACCTTGGGGACAACCAATGGGAAAATAGGAAAACATGTAAATAGAATGGATAGAATTGGTGAGAAACTGCTCCTCCATTCACAGCATGATTTTTTTCCTTATGTTAGCTGCTGACAAGGCCACTCATGAAACTATCAGCAGTAATCGGGGAAGTGATGTAATCTGTGATTGGACCATGAGCAAGCAGTTAGAAGAGTAAATGCTGGCAGCTTTTCGAGGGGTAGAAAGAGTTGCGAGAAAACAATAGAGACAAAGAGTGGAGTCGAGCAGAGCAGAGTGTAATGGAATGATATGGAATGCACCAGGGATGTGAGAAGGAAGCTGTGAGAGAGGGTGAGGTTGAAAGAAGTTTATAGGAGGCAACAAACATGGATGGGTGAGGAGGAGGATAACCAGACTTCGTGAGTCAGGTATAGACTAGGGTATAGGAGAAGCAGGCCACAAGGGATGGAAATTGCAGTAAAGAATAGGTTTAAAAATGTCAATAAATAAATATGACACTGGCTGTAAGCCAGAAAACATTAGAACCATTTGAGGTAATGAATTTGCTAAAAGTTATTGTGGAATCTTTAATTTAAGACTGCAAATGATTAATATGTTTATATAATTTATACAATTAACTCCTTTGGTTAGCTCATTTTGCTGAATGGCTGGTTTGTGATTCAGAATTATGCCGACAGTGTGGGTTAAATTCCTACACTGGCCAAGGCTTCCATGGTAGTCCTACCTTCTCCACCTTGCCTGAGAGTGAGACCCTCAGGTTAAATCCAACACCAGCTCGCTCTCTCATGAGAAGAACGCCTATGGTCCTCTCGGACTAAGTCACCTTTACCTTTGATAAGCAACTCCAAGTAATGTCTCCCAACAGCCCTCAAGGCTTATTTTTGTAGCAAATTCAGAATTAAAATCTATGGCTTTAGGTTACGGTTGGTTGCACAGCTTTCACTAGTGCACTTCACCCAAAATCAGCATAACCCTTGTGATTGCTGAACTTTAAGTACAAACTGAGTTTCCACAATTTTTTTTGTGTACTGTATAAAAAGCATCAAGTTCAAACCCAGCCACATAGTTGACCACGAACAGGAATGGATGGTTCAGCAGTGGGAGATTCCATGACTCACATTCATTTCAGGATCTAAGAAATAAGTTGGAACTTTTAGGCGTGGGCATTCTTAAAAACTTTTGAAACATACCTTTTTTTCATTTCCTTAGAAATTGATTACTGCAGCTCAGTATAATTAACAAATGAGTCTGCATATTTTTCAAAACAATTTTTATTCATTTAAAATCAGGTTGTTCACAGGTGGCAGATTGCCGCTGATTAAAAATGCTTATTTTTATCTGATTTTTTAGCTGCATTAATTAAGTTGCATCAGTGTGCCACTGTAAATTATATGAAGAATATTTTTAAAACTCTCTCTTCCCAAAATTATATTTTAAGACATTGTCCAAATGTGCTGGCAATGTTTCCTTTAATGATACACAAATGAATTTGAGCAGAACGCCAAATAAACAAATCACTTCCAGGAACAATAATTACTAGTCACTTTGTTCAGACTTTGGGGACTTCAGTACAGAGAATTCCTCACTGAAATTGATTCCCCATCTAGGGTGCTGAGTAAAAAGTTCTTTTAAGTCTGAGCACAGTCCTCCCTGCAGTCCATTTTGTTTGTCACAAATCTCTTTCTTGAACATACACATTGTATGTCAGTGCGTGACTGGGAGTGCATTAGAACCAGTGAGACAGAAGTGAGAAATGTAAGCCACTAGATTTTCTCAGTCGTCTCTGAAGAGATTTTCCCTTCACTGATTTTTTAAAGTCATTCATAGAGTGCAGGCTGGTCCAGCATTTATTGGCCATCTCTAGCCATCCTTGAGAAGGTGGTGTGAGCTTCCTTCTTGAACCGCTGCAGTCCATTTGATGTAGATATACCCACAATGCTGTTAGGGAGGGTGTTCTGGGATTGTTACCCAGCAACACTGAATGAATGGTGTTATATTTCCAAGTTAGCGTGGGTTGTGATTTGGAGGTGAATTTGCGACTGGTGACTTTATTGTGAATCTGCTGCACTTATCCTTCTAGATAGTAGTGGTCGTGGGTTTAGAAGGTATTGTCTAAGGAGGCTTGGAGAAATTCTGCATTGCATCCTGTAGATGATGCACACTGTTGTTCTTGAGCATTAGTGGTAGAGGAAGTGAATGCTTGTGGATGTCCTGCCAATGGAGTTGATTGATTTATCCTGGATGGTGTCAAGTTTTTTGAGAGTTGTTGGGCTCGCACTTAGTAGGGAATTAAGGGGTAGGAGAAAGTGAGGACTAAGGATGCTGAGGATCAGAGTCAAAACGTGTGGCACTGGAAAAGCACAGCAGGTCAGGCAGCATCCGAGAAGCAGGGAGAATTGATGTTTTGGGCATAAGCCCTTTATCAGGAATGGTATCCCATCACACTCCTGACTTGGGCATTGTAGCTTGTGGATCGCCTTTGGGAAGTTATTTTCACTGGAGATGGAAAATTCAGAGGGCAAATGTTTGAGTTATTCAAGAATTTTAAAAAATACTTATTTCTTCTTGCTTGAGCTATGATTGAAAAGCAATGATTACACTGATTAGTCTCAACTAAACCTGGAAGACTATCGTTTGAAATGTAAAATAGACTTCAATTTAAAACAGGTAATGAGTTAACTTATTTGTAAAATAAATACACCTTAAAATTGGAACAGCACTGAGAACAATGATTACAGACATCAATGATCAAATACTCTGAGGAACACAATATTTTATATACTATTGCAGTAGAGATTAACAATTGGATATGGTTGAATAATGTATTTTGTGGATGTTTGACAGACATTATATTGATGAGTTGAAGTAGATTAACTGTAGGTCAAGGAAAAGATACACAATTACTATATCTGGAAATAAATTGGATTAAGTTCATAACAATGCAAATGGTGTATAGTCTGCTATAAATAATGGGTTTAATGAACCAAATAGTTTATCTTATTTTAAAATTTGAGTACAATTAATTAAACTTCTAACTGCACATTTCGTGAAAAGTTTTAAATGCTATGATGTCTGCTTTTCAGTGTATTTTATCTCTATAGAAACATTATGCTGGAACATGCAAATAGGATTGGTGTTCAACAGAATCATAACTTAATTAGATTTCATCTACTTTACGCTGCCACCTTATTTATATCTATTATCTACCATTTAACGATGGCTTCATTAGAGAATATGTTCACTGAAACATCAAAGAGACACCTCTCGGGTACAGTCAACACTTACAATAAACTCTCATTAATTCTTTCTAGCACGCAAAGAACTTCTAAAATGGAAGTTTAATATCAGTGAATACTCAGCTGGGAATCTATAAGAGGTTACAGAGATAGATAATAAAATTTAATTATTGTGTTGCATTGCTTTTTAAGACCTTGAATGCCAAACAACAGAAACATCTGATGTTGAAATGTATTTTCTAATGAAATGGCTGTTTTTAAAATTAAACTATTGACTTACTAAGAATGTTGCCGACATTGAACATTTCAAAGCAGTTTGCTCCCACAATATGTCAGAGACCTGCTACTTACATGCATAAACAAACATTCTTCCATTCTTTGTCGCAACAATTTTGTATCTGTTGCCCTTTCTCAGTCAATTTGGCAAAATATACACTTCACTGCACCCAAGAATGTCCTGCATGTCGAGACTATTATACCCTTTCTCTGCTCTGATATAAAACATGGCCAAAAGATTTCATTAGCATTTCTTTTCTCTTATGCACATATAAACTGCTTCACTTCACTTAAAAAATCAGATTGCTGTCATCTTTCTACAATACCTGTTACTAATGAATCAGATTTGACAATGTTCTTTTTTTTTGGAAAATAAGCCCAATCTTTCTTACAGGCACATTTTCTTCCTTTATAGCTGTACCATATGATCTATTTCCATGAAGGCTTTTTCTATGTCTCCACTTGTACTTGGATAACATGTTAAGTAAATCTATTGATATTTGCTCAGTCTCCTTATTCTGATTAATTTTAATCTTGAAAAAAAAACTGCCACTTCTTTTAGCAGACTCACTTGTGAATAGATCATTGGTTCTATTTTTCTTTGTCCTCAATAGCTTAAAGTCAGCTTCTAGCTGGGTAAATTTGCTCAAGGAGACATTTGGATCTTTGTTACAAATTACAGTGAACTGTTACAATTTCTCTTTCTGGCACTTCTGTTCCTTAAAGTTCCCTCATGCCTGTCATGGTGCTCCTTTCAGCATGATGCCTTGGAAGTTTTGGTAAAGCATAATGTTGTATGCAACTTTATTTTAAAAAAAGATTTCTATGGAAGAAAACAAAGGTTCAAAAACCCTGAAACATATCAGTTCTAATTTTATACACAAAATAAATGTCCCTCTTTCCCACCTAATAAAGACCTAATTTTGGTGCATTAATTCAGTAATTTCAATGACATGCAGTTAGTGTAGGCCAACAAATGGATAAACAAGGAAATTAATGGGGAAGTGTTCAGGGGCACTTCTTCTATTTGACTTTGATAAATTTTAAATTGCCTCAGCTTGTAAATAAGAATGAACAAGCATTTGATAGGTTTTTAGACCCTACATTAGAATAGGCCTGTTGGCCGAGGTTACTGTTTTATGCCATGGTGACAGCCTATTATTCTAACAAAACTGATCATTCAGAGGAGCAAAGATCGCTTGCATTGCCATTTCTTTACAGAGGGACGTGATCAAGTTGTTAAGACACAATCCTTACCACTGCACAGGGAAGGTGTAAGAAAAGACGTCAACCTATGATTATACTCTAATGTGAGTTGAACTGCAAATATAAAACATTATTCCAAGATGTGGCAATTTGATCCCTATCACTTCAAACAAATCAATATGAATAAGTAAATGCAAATAGGATGGATGGCTGCTGTGCAGTCATTCTATATCACCAGCTTAGCAAGGAAGGTTATCAGTTGATACAGGGAATATATGTGCATTATAAAACTGAGGTTTATTTTATTTGTCTGCAAAAATAGCGGCTACGGTCTTAAACCACTAACAGTTTGGTTCCTTTGGAAAATTCACAGGAAATATATAATTTAATTGATAAAACTGATATGTCATATGGTCAGTAATGTTTCCATGGTTTTAGTGTTGCATTGATCAGTGAGTAGAAGTATTAGCATGTAAATATGGGTCAGTGGTGTTAATCTCATTGATTAAGGATGTTTAAACTCTGACCTGCCTGTCACATGCTCATTCTGTGTTTTTATAGAGATAGAACAAAAGACAGGCAGCCAACCTGTTTCAAGAAGCCGATTGACAATTTAAACAATATAATGAGACGAGCATCTTCTGGTCTAACCTGGTCTGCAGCTTTTATAATGGGCAACCGTGTTGCTCAAGTCTGGCTCTCAGGAAATATGGCAGCTGAATTGAGGTCAGCACAGCTTCAAAAAAAGTTCTTCCTAACTCTCAAGTGCCTGCCATCATTACCCCATATAAAGATCCTCAGGATTGGGCATTGAAAAGAGAAGGGGTACAGTTATTCTCTGCAATATATGGCAGCAGCTATAAATAGGATGCACCTATAAATAGGTGGTTTCACAGGAGATGATATCAGATTATGTGTAACTCCATGATATTTATGCAGGAATGCCTCTCAGCTCCATACATAATGCATACAGTTCAAGAAATTGTTTCGGCTGCTAATACTGCTCAATACCTGTTTCTAAGCACACTGACAACATTGGCTTTCTCCACTTGAAGTTTGGAGTACCAGTATAGCATTAAAATGACATAAACAGTGTTTCAGTCCACCAGCATTTGCTTAAATATTTTGTGTCATTTCAAAGCGCTTTTGGCCATGCTCTTGCTGGACATTTTCAACAATTTTGATGCCAAAATCATATGTGTGCTAAACTATAAATGTAGGAACAGAGTTAAGTCATTCGGTCCAATGAGTCTGCTCCACCATTCAATCATGATTGATTTGTTTCCCAATCCTATTCTCCTGACTTCTCCAATAACCCTCTATTCCTCTACTATCAAGAGCCAAAAATCTCTGCCTTAAATACACTAACAACTTGACATTCACAGCCATCTGAGGCAATGAGTCCCTCAGATTCACCACTCTGTCGCTGAAAAAACTCCTCATCTCAGTTCTAAAACATTGTCTCTTCACTCTAAGGGCCTAGTCTCTCCTACAAGTGGAAACATCTTCTCCATTTCACTCTATCCAGACCTCTCAGTATTCAGTTTCAATTGGCTCACCCTTCCAAACCCCATCAGGAACACACTCAGAGTCCTCAACATTCATCATATGACAACCCCTGCATCCCGATATCATTCTGAACCCCTCTGGACTCCCTCCAATACCAGCACATCTTTGTTTTGAAAGGGACCCAAAATTGCTCATGTTATTCTAAATATGGTCTTACCAGAGCCTCATACAACCTCAGCAGTACGTCCTTGCTCTTGTACTCCAGCCCTTTGAAAATGAATGCTAACATTGCATTTTACTTTCCTAATTGCAAACTGAGACTGCAAGTTAACCTTCAGAGAATCCTGATGAGGGTCACCTAAATTCTTCTGAGCTTCACATTTCCAAAGTGTTTCCCACTTTAGAAAATAGTTTATGCTTCTATTCTTCATATCAAAGTGCATAACCTCACACTTTCATAGAATCCCTACAGTGTGGAAACAGGCCCTTCAGCCCAACAAGTCGACACTGATCCTCCAAAGAGTAACCCACCCAGACCCATTCCCGAACCTGTGCAAACTTCACACAGACCTTTGCCTGAGGCTGGAATCGGCAGGGTCCCTGGTACTGTGAAGCAGCAGTGTGAACCACTGAGCCACTGTGCCACCCCAATACTTTGCATTCTATTTGCCTTTTCTTTGCCCACTCTTCTAGACTGCTTAAGTCCTTCTTGCATCTTTCCCACCTTTTCAACACTACCCATCCATTCACATCTGTGTGTTTTCTGCAAACGTAAGCAACAATGTCCTCAGTTCCTTTGTCCAGATCATTGATGTATGATGTGAATTGTTGCGGTCCCAACATGACTCCTGTGAAACTCCACTAGTCACCAGCTGCCACCCTGAAAAAGACTCTTTTATCCCTACACCCTACCTTCTGCCAGTCAGCCAATCCTCTGTCTATGCCAGGACTTGGAACTTAGCACCATGGGCTCTTATCTTATTTAGCAGGTTCTTGTGTGGCACCTTGTCAAAGGTCTTCTGGAAATACAAATATACCACATCCACCAGCTCTCACTTGTTCTTCATTACCTTTTCAATGAATTCTAACAGTTTTATCAGGCATGACTTCCCCTTGAGAAAGATGTGTTAACCCAGCCCTATATTGTTAGGATAAGATCTCCCCCAAACAGGCAAAAATATATTTATTAACACCCTGATTAATATGATAGTAATAATGCCATTTCCTGGCATTACTTACACTGATGATTCAGGAAGGAAATTTTTTTGAGGTGTCAAGGGCTCTCTGCTAACTAGCGTTCCCAGTGAGGGCCTGCTCAACCACATACCAATCAGACAGTGGCAATGTCATCAGAGAACATTCCTCAGACTCAAGATCTGGAAGTCCTGCCCTGCAACTGTTATTAGTCAATTAGAGGCCAGCACACAATGGAGGAGGTGATTGGAAGCTGACATCACTGAGCACCCAGGATAAAGGTAAGTGATGCTGAAGAGGACTAGATCCTGAGGTGGGATTAATGGCAAGAAGAGAACATTGGGGTTAAAGCAAGGGTGGCTCGCAGGGGGTTTCGATGTTTAGTCTCTTGATCAGGTGCAGATTGCCTTCCAGTGGAGACAGGAAGGCTGAAGGGCTTAGATACACCAATAACATGTCTGATCAACTGCTTTTCCTGCTAACAAGTTCGCCATCTTTTGGAGGAAATGATACTGTTTTTTGGAGTTCGCATATGCGTAGATGAACATGAAAATCCCAAAGCTGCTTTCAGTGACTTGATTTTTCTTCATCAGGTTTGTATATGAATTCCTGGAGGAACAAATGGGAACTTATTCTTTTTACACGATTAGTCTCACAGTTAAATGCCGTGAATTGAATGAATTATAATTGGGTAGGTTTTCAATATTTTACAAATTCATTACCAATGAGGCCTTTTTTTTAGCTAGGAAAGACTAATTTCATATTTTCAAATGTCAAAGTTCATTGTTAGATTAAAACAATTCTATACATTATTAAAATAACTTTTTAAATTTGTTTTTTGATTTCATTTTGAAAATTGTAGTTGCGAACAACAAAAGAACAGCTTCTATTAACAATCATTAATCAAATGCATGTCATGTGCCATGTTTATAAATTTGTTACAAATGTCCCCAACCCCCCTAAAATAGTTAATTGTGTTATTTTAGAACAATCTGCAAAAGAAGCAAGAGTGAAGTGAGCCAAAGTTTTTTCACTCAACTAGTAGTTAGGTTATCGAATGAACTGCCTGGAAAGGTCGTGGAAGCAGATACAATTGAGCCATTCAAGTGGGCATTGGACAATTACATGGAGTATGGGGAAGAAAGCAGGAAATTTGGAACTAAATAATGATGCTCAATTAACAAGCCAGTGCTGACACAATGGGTTGAATAGCCTCCTTATACATTGTAACACTTCTGTGATTTTGTGATGCAAATTATGCTGAGGTACTTTGTCCAGTTGGCTTTCAAAGGAAATTTCCAACCCAGATTCTGAAATGTTTAAGACTTTGAAATAAGAGACTTGTCTAAAAAAGATTTCACTGCCTCATCTAAACCCTTTACTGATTTCCAATAAGAATCAACATACGAGACACACATCATGCAGGATAGTGGCTTAGTGTAGGTTAGGGGTGCTTTGATCGGCGCAACATCGAGGGCCAAAGGGCCTGTACTGCGCTGTAATGTTCTATGTTCTATGTTCTATGTAACATCAAGCATGGAATATAATATCTCATGCACAAAACCTGACTTCGGATAGACCTCGGTCCAAATCCTGACACAGTGCATTTATATTTTTGTGTGAAGGACTGGAAATATAATTGAACAGACGATAAACCTAGAGTTCTTAGGCTTTTTTTTAACAATTGGAATAAACAATTTAAATAAGTAGTATTATCACACTGGCAGAACATCATTAATCCTATCATCACTCCAGTAAGTGGATAAATGCCTTTAATCCTTTCCAGTAGTTTTTGAAAACACTCACTCCTGAATTGATTAAAGTGACATTCCTATTCATTGAGCTTTAATCACTAGAACTATCCAAAATCAAATTGAGTATCCATCCTACTTAATACATGAATATTGCTTGAGATTCAGAGCAATATAATTACAACATTGTTCAGTATTTATTAAATGCTAGGGAAATTGTCATGTTCATTAAAGGATCTTTTACAGTTATTTTCTTTTTAATATTTGAACATGTTTTTAAATTGAGTTGAACAGGATTGAGTTTTAAATGAATACACTTAATTTGGATTGTTAAACTTTTTTCAATTACTCAGCAGGTCTTGAAGTTAAGAACTCACTGAACATATTGACAAGGTGCATTGGAAATGTCATCAATTTGAAAATCTACTCTGTTGTCTGCTTTCCATAACTTCATAATTATCCAATTTATCCAACTAATCGTTGCAGATATAAGAAGATGCTGAAAGAGTGGGCCCTTATGGTCCAGTGGTAGTGTCTTACCGCTAAACCTAGAGACCCAGGTTCAAGCTCCACATACTCTAGTGGTTTGTAATAACATCTCTGAACAGATTCGTTCGCAAATATCTACACTGAATTTCTGCAGTGCATACGTTGCTGCTACTGAGTGTCAGTGGTGGAGGGAGTGAATGATTGTGGATGTGATTCCAATCAAACGGTCTGCTTGTTCTGGATAATGTCAAGTGTCTTGAGTTCTGTTGGAGCTACATTCATCCACGCAAGTGGGTGCAATTCCATCACATTATCAAATGTGATCAAATGCAAATCATCAAATTTTCACAAAGTTTCATAATTTCAACAATTACATGAAGCAGCCAATGATCTTTGAATCAATGGATAAAAAGAGAACATTTCTTACAGAATGGCTGCTACCTAAATGCTATTAATGAAACACACATTACCATTTCTCCTTCACTGCTTTATTTACAGCTTTGGGAAGCAGAGGAAGCAATGATGTGACTGTTTGTATACTGTATACACTTATGTATAGGTCGATCTCATGTATAAGTGGACCCTTTATTTTGGCCAAAGAAAATCTTGTATTTTTCATATACCTCATGTATAAATCAACCCAAGTTTCTCAGGGCTCCCTTTGTGACCATATATCAGCCTGAGCGGGCATGATTTGCACCTTTTTGATTCAAATGCAATACCTGCATCATCACAAGTTATGCGCACCAGTATATATTTGCACAATGCAATTTTCAAATCATTAAATTTAATGTTGATAACTATATATACTGTATATGTATGTATATACACACATACATGCACATACATATATATATACACTGTATATATTTATCTATGTAATATTTACATGCATATATTTGACCTGTGCATGCAAGCATTTAACTTATGGCATCCCTTGACTTTGTCTTCCTGTTGTTGCCTCAGTTTCTTAGAAGTAGGTGTCGCATACTGTACTTATTGAAAAACTCCTGCAAATTTTTCTGACAAAATAAAATCATGAAGAAACAAGTATACAGCATATTTTAAACTAAGAGTTAGAGTCATAGGGTCATAGAGGTGTACAACAGAGAAATAGACCCTTCAGTCCAACTCATCGATGATGACCAGATATTCCAACCCAATCTAGTCCAACCTGCCAGCACACAGTCCATATCCCTCCAAACCCATCCGATTCACATACCCATCCAGATGCCTTTTACATGTTGCAATTGTACCAGCTTCCACCACTTCCTCTGGCAGTCAATTCCACACATGCACCACCCTCTGCGTGAAAAAGTTGCCCCTTAGGCCTCTTTTATATCTTTCCCCT
The DNA here is from genome assembly GCF_047496795.1 of Chiloscyllium punctatum. Lineage (NCBI taxonomy): Eukaryota > Metazoa > Chordata > Chondrichthyes > Orectolobiformes > Hemiscylliidae > Chiloscyllium > Chiloscyllium punctatum. Next base: position 40,752,666 of record NC_092764.1, read on the forward strand.
TTCACCCTAAACCTATGCCCGCTAGTTCTGGACTCCCCCACCCGAGAGAAAAGACCCTGTCTATTTACTCTATGCATGCCCCTCATGATTTTAATAACCTCTATAAGGTCACCCCTCAGCCTCCGATGCTCCAGGGAAAACAGCCACAGCCTGTTCAGCCTCTCCTTATAGCTCAAATCCTCCAACCCTGGCAACATCCTTGTAATCTTTTCTGAACCCTTTCAAGTTTCACAATATCATTCTAATAGGAAGGAGACCAGAATTACATGCAATATTCCAAAAGTGGCCTAACAGCTGCAACATGACTTCCCAACTCCTGTACTCAATACTCTGACTCATAAAGGAAAGCATATCAAATGCCTTCTTCACTATCCTATCTACCTACGACTCTACTTTCAAGGAGCTATGAACCTGCACTCCAAGGTCTCTTTGTTCCGCAACACTCCCCAGGACCTTACCATTAAGTGTATAGCCCTGCTAAGATTTGCTTTCCCAAAATGAAGCACCTAGCATTTATCTAAAGTAAACTCCATCTGCCACTCCTCAGCCCATTTGCCCATCTGATAAAAATCCTGTTGTACTCTGAGGTAACCTTCTTCGCTGTCCACTACACCCCCAATTTTGGTGTCATTTGCAAACTTACTAACTACACCTCTTATGCTCACATCCATCATATAAATGATGGAAAGTAGTGGGCCCAGCACCAATCCTTGTGGCATACCACTGGTCATAGGCCTCCAGCCTGAAAAATAACCCTCCACCACCACCCTCTGCCTTCTATCTTTGAGCCAGTTCTGTGTCCAAATGGCTAGGTCTCCCTGTTTTCTGTGAGATTTAACATTGCTAACCAGTCTCCCGTGGGGAACCTTGTCAAATGCTTTACTGAAGTCCATATAGATCACGTCTACCGCTCTTCCCTCATCAATCCTCTGTGTTATTTCTTCAAAAAAACTCAATCAAGTTTGTGAGACATGATTTCCCACGCACAACACCATGTTGACTATCCCTAATCAGTCCTTGCCTTTCCAAATACATGTACATCCTGTCCCTCAGGATTCCTTCCAACAACTTACCCACCACCGACGTCAGGCTCACCAGGCTATAGTTCCCTGGCTTATCCTTACCGCCCTTCTTAAGCAGTGGCACCATGTTAGCCAACCTCCAGTCTTCCGGCACCTCACCTGTGACTATCGATGATACAGATATCTCAGCAAGGGGCCCAGCAATCACTTCTCTAGCTTTCCACAGAGTTCTAGGTTACACCTGATCAGGTCCTGGGGATTTATCCAATTTTATGTCTTTCAAGACATCCAGCACTTCCTCTTCTGTAATATGGACATTTTGCAAGGTGTCACCATCTATTTCCCTACATTCCATATCTTCCATGTCCTTTTCCACAGTATAAAGTTAAAAATCACACAACACCAGGATATAGTCCAACAGGTTTAATTGGAAGCACTAGCTTTCGGAGCGTTGCTCCTTCATCAGGTGGTTGTGGAGGACACAATTGTAAGACACAGAATTTATAGCAAAAGTTGGCTCTTGTTTGTCCATCACACCCCCTTGCTCTTGTAAATTCCTCATAGCCTCTAACTGTCACTCCAAGTGATCCATTCAATATGATAGGATTCATAACCAGCGACATTTATTGCAGATATAATTCTAAGTAACACGTAAACTCTCCCTAAACTCCCACAGCAACATGAAGAGCATATCACTCTACTAAGGGCCATTTCTGCTTCTTCCAATCTGCAGACCCAGAAATAACACAGTCTTATTCCTCTACAAAACACTGCTCCAGGCTAACTTAATACTTATATTTTCAAGTTTTAAGAAGAGACAAATCTCAATAAAACATATAATCTAGGAAGAACCCACTCTACTCACTACTGCAAACTTACAGCAAGGCCACACTTAAAACTATTTACTTATCTGTTTTTGTGCTGTGACGTCTCCCAAACAGGTTCCTCAAAGATCAGTTGTGAATTTCACTGTTTGTTAATTTTCCCAGACGAACTCCGATGTCCAGCAATACATGAATTTAACAGCAAAGGCAGTAACTGCACAGGTTCACTGCTGTGTCAGTTAGCAGTGTGGGTTTCTTTCTCTCGCTCTCTCTCCTTACACTGACCATGTGTTGCCTTTGTCTGTTCCTCTCCCTTTTTTTGCTCCAAAGTTCCAAAAGAATGCAACAGTATATAAACAGTAATTGCTGCTCCTGGAATTTGAAGAAATCACCTCCAACACCTAAAGTACCTCAAAAAATGGAGCAGTCTGTTACAGCCAGAAATTTTGCCTTTCCTCAGTCTTGGATTACCCAGAATCCTAAGTTGCAGAGAAGAACAAGAGTAGATTGGCTTCAAGGAAGTTCTGTGTTTCTGAAAAGCTTGTCTGAGTTTGGAGGGAAAAAGCCACACAGTTAAAGTCTATGCCAAAACAGAAGTATGCCAACCAAGGAAAGCTGAACAACCACAACTAGAAGAAAAGATTGCTGACTGAGTAACTCAGCGTCGTCATAACGGAAGCATAGTAACTCAACAATGGATTAGAATACACACCAAAACAGAAGCAAAAAAGAATGGATTCAGTGATTTCAAAGCCAGTGATGGTTGGTGCAATAGGTTTATGAAAAGGTATGGTTTGGTGCTTGGACAGAAAACCAAGATTGCCCAAAGTCTACCAGCAGAACCTAATGACAAGCTAATTCAGTTCCATCACTCTGTAATCAGAAGTCAGAAGAAAGATGGGTATAGGCTCTCATGCATCTGGACAAAACACCAATGAACTTTGATATGCCAGGGAACAGAACTGTGGACAAGATTGGAGCAAATACAATTTTGGTTAAGACTATTGGCCATAAAAGGAGTCGATTCACTATGGTACTTGGTTGTATGGAAGATGGTTAATGTCTACGGTGATTTTTAAGTGGAAAACTCTGCCCAAGCAGAGTTGGCTGTAAGGCTTGGATTAGGGAGGTCTTGAATATGCAACCAGGTGGACTTAGAAGGGTGAAAAGCTTACTGGTTTGGGATATGTTCAGATCACACAGAGTGAAAAGTGTTATCAGTGAACTTCGAGCTAACAATACTGACATTGCAATGATTCCTGGAGGCCTTACGAGCATGATGCAGCCCTTGGATGTTAGCATCAATAAACCTTTTAAGGACTTAATACAGAAGAAATGCGACAATTGGATGCAAGAAGGGAAAAAGCTTCACAAAGGATGGCAACATGCGTGTTCCCTTACTTTTAACTGTATGCGAGTGGATTGTTGAACGAGATGAAAACTGAAATTATTGTGAAAACCTTCGAAAAATGTAGAATTTCTAATGCTTTAGATGGTGTGGAGGATGACTATTCTTGTTCAGATGAAAGCGATGTCAAATCAATTGATGATCTTCTTGAGAGTGCAGATGCAGATGATCAATGTGACGAAATGCTTTACCTAAGCAACTGGAATGAATTATTCAATGGTGCAAGTGATGAGGACAGTGAATTTGATGGATTCTAATGGACTGTTGCATGTAACTTTTGTTTTAAGCAGTTACCCCATGTATTTGTGATATACATGGGGAAAAGTTTTTTGCTGAGAGCATCAGTTTTTTGATACAAAGTGTTTACCCTATATTATTAACAGTTTCATGCAGTCTTTTCTTAATAAAATACTATCAGTCTTTTCTTTTATTTTTACTTCTACTCTGCTTTTATTTCATGAATTGTGTGTTGTACAAGTATCTCCGGTAGATGGTCTGAATCCATGCTGATATGCCAATTAACTTTTGTACATATGTGTAGGCCTACATGCACTTTATGGTATTGTAACTGGAGTACAGTATGACAGTATCATTCTACTATAGCTGGCAGAATGGAGACACTTATTTTGTTGATAAATATTCAATAATGGCCATAATTATTTTTTCTTTTGTTGCTTATTATTTTATATAGAGATCAGGCTCTTGTTTGTCCATTTTTTGACTCATATCAAGCATGAATTTCATCCCCTTGAAAACATTACCTCCTGTATTAGTCTAACCCCTAATATCAGCTAAAAAAAAAATCAAAATTCGACCTAACCACGAGTATATCCCATAATAAAGATCACAGAATTCAGGAAAGTAAACTCCAATTTTTAATACATTCATAGACTCATACAGTGCAGAAGGCCCTTCAGCCCATTGAGTCTGCACTGACATAACTACCACTAAAGGCATGCCAATCCCAATTTCCTGCACTTGTCCTATATCGTTAAATATTATGACATTTGAAGTACTCATCTAAATATTTTTTTAAACTTTTAAGGTTTCTAGCCTCCATTACCTTCCCAGGCAGTGCATTTCCAGATTCCCAATGCCTTCTGCATCAAAAAGGTTTTTCCCCAAATCCCCTCTGAATCTCCTACTCCTTACCTTGAAACTATGTCCTCTTCTGATTGACCCCTCAACCAAAGGGAACACCTGCACTCTATTCACCCTGTCCATACTCCTTAAAATCTTATACACCTCAATCATGCTCCCCCCGCCCCCTCCCCACCAGTCTTCTATGCTCCAAAGAAAAGAATCCAAGTCTATCTAGTATCTCCTTATAGTTCCATTTCTCCATCCCAGGCAACATTCTAATGAACCTCCTCTGCACCTAGTACTATCACATCTGTCCTGTAGTAAGGTAACCAGAACTGCACAAAGTACTCCAGTTGTGGCCTGACCAACACTCTGTACAACAACAAAATTAATTCCTTGCTCTTATACCCTATGCCATGACTGATGAAAACAAGTGTCCCATATGCCTTCTGAACTAGCCTATTCATCTACTGTCTTTAGGGATCTGCGAATAATTACCCCAAGATTCCTCTGTTTCTCTAATTTACCCAGTGTCCTAGTGTCCTACCATTCATTAAATACACCCTTATATTATTTCTTCTTCCAAAGTGCATTACCTCATGCTTACCAGGGTTAAATACCATCTGCCAATGGTCTGCCCATCTGATCAACCCATCCAGATCTTCCTGTAACCTACAACCATCTTCTTCACTATTGACCACACAACAAATCTTGGTTTTGTCTGCAAATTTGCTGAAATCACCTCCCACGTTTTCATCTATATCATTTATGTATATAACACACACTAATGATGTCAGAACGGATCCTCGCGGTACATTACTGGACACCAGCCTGCAGTCACTCAAACAGTCTTCCACCACTTCTCTTTGTATCCTATTAGTAAGCCAATGTCTGACCCATCTCGCAAAGTTTTCCTCAATTCTACATGGTTTAACCTTCACAATCAGTGTCCCATGTGGAACTTGTCAAAGCTTTGCTAAAATCCATAAAAAAAACTACATTAACTGAACTTTCCTCATCCATACACTTGATCACATTTTCAAAATATTCAAAAAACAAATTTGTTAGGCCTCACCTTCCTCTGACAAAGCCATGCTGACTATCCCTAAATAATCCATGACTTTCCAAGTGGGTATTGATTTGCTTCTTCAGAACTTTCTCCAATATTTTTCCTACCACTGGCATGAGACTCACTGGTTTATAATTTCCTGGATCATCTCTACCACCCCTCCTTAAAATATGGAGCCACATTAGCCATCCTCCAGTCCTCTAGCAGTTCCCCTGCAGCCAGAGAGGAATTAAAATAGGATATGACAAAATCAAAATGCTTTGATCATCTTTAGTTGATTTTTGATTGCAGAGATTACAATTTGCACACCTCTTCTGTTTTATTAGATGAAATAACATCTAATGATTGAAGCAATTTCACCTCAATAAAAAAAACATTTACTTCTGACATTCTTTGACAGCCCCCTGTGTGTGCTGAAACAATGCTGACAGGCAGCCCACCATTCAGTGACGATGTTGGGAAATCTGATCTCTGCTAGACAGAGCTCAGGCAATAGCTAAGACTGAAATAATTAGATCCAATTCTTGACAGTGTGGAAACAGGCCCTTCAGCCCAACAAGTCCACACCACCACTCCGAAGAGAAACCCAACCAAACCCATTCCCCTACCCTATATTTGCCCCTGACTAACGCACCTAACATTGTGGACAATTTAGCATGGCCAATTCACCTGACCTGCACTTCTTTGGATTGTGGGAGGAAACTGGAGCACCTGGAGGAAACCCACGCAGACACAGGGAGAATGTTCAAACTCCACACAGAACAGGTGGAAATCGAACCCAGGACCCTGGTGCTGTGAGGCAGCAGTGCTAACCACTGAGCCACTGTGCCAGGAAGTGAAGGGAATCATGGGAGAGGAACAACTGTTTGAATGAAGCTTTTTTTGTGTGGGGCTGATGCTCCTCTTCATCCAAATGGATGAAAAGCGGCGTGGAAGGAATTCCGAGGACTGGGCATCTGGCAGATCTTAGGAACAGGAGTAGCCATTCAATTCTTTGAGCCTGGTCCATTATTCAATGAGACCATGTCTGATCTGTGCCCTAAATTCAAATACCTGCCTTTGACCCATATCCCTTAATATCTTTGCTTAACAAAGAAAACCTCAGATTTAAGTTATCTGAGCCAGCAGAATGCTGTTTGTGGAAGTGAATTCCAAACATTTACCACCATTTGTGTGTAGAAGTGCTTTCAAACACTTCCGCTGAATGGTCTGGTCATAATTTTCAGACACTGCCCTCTCGTGCTAGAATCCCTGAACAGTGAAAATAGTTACGCAAACAGAAATTGCTGGAAAAACTCAGAAGGTCTGGCAACATCATGGAAAGAAAGCAGAGTTAGCATTTTGGGTTCAGTGACATTTCTTCTGAATGGTGTTCTTCAGTTTTGAAGGTGCTTGAACACCCAACCCCAAAAAGAAATCCATCTTTTTTATTGTCAGAAAACACCCCAATGTTTCCTACAATGAAAGAATATATTTATCCTAAGGAAAAAGCTGCTGAAGAAATTGCTATCAGATTAATTAAAAAGAATTCATAATAAAGATTTCTATGATATAGATATTCAAACAGCAATTCTTTGAGTACAACTATTTACAATGGCTGAAAGATGGTTTTCACAAGAAATCACGTTATACCTTAGGTAGAATAATTATATTTTAAAAATCTGTATACAAACAAGCATATTTTTATTTAGAACCAAAATTGGTGGTATAGCGAAGAGGGAAAGAGCTTATCTAAGATTACAAAGAGATCTCGATCAATTGAGCCAATGGGCTGTGGAGCGGCAGATGGAGTTTAATTGGAATAAATGTGAGGTATTGCATTTTGGTAACACAAACAAAGTCAGGATTTATACAATGAAAGCTAAGGCCGTGGGTGGTGTTGTGAAACAGAGAGATCTCGGGGTTCAGGTATATAATTCTTTAAAAATTGCATCACAAGTAAACAGGAATGATAAGGGTCTTTTCCCTAGGGTAGAGGATTCAAAACCAGAGGGCATATTTTTAAAGCAAAAGGAGAAAGGTTTAAAAAGGACACAAAGAGCAACTTCTTTACACAGAGTGGTTCATGTGTGGTCCATGAAGTGGTGGATGCAGGTAAAGTTACAAAGTTTAAAATACATTTGGATGAGTTCATTCACATGAAAGGTTTGGAGAGATAAGGACCAAACACAGGCAGGTTGGACTAGTTTAGCTTGGGAACAGCATGGAAACAGGAGGGTCTGTTTCCATGCTGTATGACTCTATGACTCTATTTACAAACTACAATACATCAAAATTAACTAGCAGAAAGCAAAACTTAACTAGCCTTAAAATTGTGTATTGAAACATAAAATAAATCATAGTCAAGCATATTAGTAAATAATTTTGAAGTAATTTAATAATCCTTCAAATAATTGGCAGCCTCCTAATCTGTGTACTGTTCATTTTATTCTCTGTCACCCCAGATGTGTGAAAGTTTCTCTCCCCACAATAATTGAATTGATGGCTGATTTGCAAAAAGTATCATTACAAAAGCAGAATACTGTCTTACAATTAATAGAATTATATTTTGTTATGGATTATTAATTCTAAAAATCAATTATGTAAGGGGAAATTACAATTTTTGAATAATTGAATGCTATTTTGACACAACCAATGGTTTATCATGCAACATGATTAATTATATTGTCTGCTTCATTCTACCATTGATAGATATCAGACTACAAATAAACTGGCTTAATATTAAGATGGCATGTTTGTGAGTTTTCAAAGTCCGTAACTCTTCTAATCAATCAATAAGAAGATATAATCTGCAGTCCAAAAGCAATGATAGAATACATTCATTTCTAAATTTCACATTTAAATTCCTGCTAAGTATATTGTCTCTTATAAGATGTTGACAACCTTCATCCATTGCTTCCAACAACAAGACAAAATAGATGATGTTTAGTTATTACTGGGGCAGATCCATCATTGTTTGTTTCTGTGGTACTGCACTTGTTATTAAAGTACTGTGTTTTCAGAAACTTGATGAATATTCGTACTTCAGGTGTTAAATTCCTCTCTTTTCCATGTTTCAAATTCACAGGAAAATACTATTATAGCAATACTGTCAAAAATAATTCTTTTATAAGGTCATCCCAAGAGTTTGAATTATTTTTAACTTCTGAAACTGCTTGTCTTTCCAATCCTTTGTTTCAATTATTTTGTGACAGACCATCTGCTAATATAATCCTCCCTAGGTACTTGCCTTTAGGAAATGTCCATTATGGAGCTGTATAATCATACTAAACTCCATTTATTACTGTCTTAGACATGGTTCTATTGTTTCCATCTATATTACATTTCATTTTCATGGTTTTCTCATTTGATAGCTTGACAAAAGTTTTGATAAGCAGGTTGCATTTCTTATAATCTCAAATCTTCACCTTGTATTCTCTTTCCAATTATGTATAGCCATGTACTTTCCTTATTGCATCTCCACAGTCAATTCAGTCAGTTGGGTGGTAAATATTACACAAAGAAAAATTAAATCAAATGACATTTAATTCTAACATCAAGCAACCTACAGTGAATTAGACTAATGCTAAAGTCCAAGGCACTGTGATTTAAATAGGCAGGTTAGCCGATCCCATTGTAACTCTCCTCCAGTTGTTAGACTATCACTTAAATTATAATAAGACAAGCTCGTAAACTGGGGCTGAGAACAACAAATGCTGGAGATCACAGCAGCAGCATCCACGCAGAAAGAGCAAACTAACGCCTTGACTCTAAATGACGGTTATACATCTGTGAAATGAGATCCATTCTGAAGAAGGATCATTGGACCCAAAATATTAAATCTGCTTTCTCTCCACAGATACTGCCAGACCTGCTGAATTTTTCTAGCAGTTTCCATTTTTGTTTATAAAAAGGGATTTTGGATATTATCAGTCCAGACATCTCATACTCCTGGTATACAGTATCTAAATATAATACATAGCTATATCGTTCATGTGCATTTCTTTAGCCTAAAGAACAGTTATCTTCTCGTACTAACAAGAAACAGTGTGTAGCAAGATCTTGAATTTACCTATTTAGTGAATTTGAAGAAATGTTGACAATTTTTAAAGATTGTACCAATAAAAAAATGTGGTGTTTTTAGTTTTATCATGGTATAAGACCATTTTCACACACATCAGGGAATCATTTATAACCTACAGCCACAATGAAACTATAACTGATTGTACCATTACAGACTGAATGACAATATTCATACAAGCATTTCAGATTCAACATTGAATAGATGTGATGAACTTACAACATCCCAATCCAATACCACCTGTATTTACAATGGGCTCTTTAATTGTTTATGTTAGTTTCTTAAAAGTAAAGGCCACCATCCAAACAATTTAATCCTATGTTTATACCTAGTCTGAGAGAATGCTGCTATTTTCTTATTAAAGTTGAACACTTGTAATGGTAAAGTAAGTAAGGTGGCAATGGTACCATCAAAGAAGAGAGCATTAACCAGCCTTTTACAGATAGAATTATATTTGAAGCATACAACATATTTGATGTGGTTACTTAACCACCATTTCTCATTCCTGGAAACATATTTTAATGTACTTCTTCCAGTTGGTATATAAAGTAAAACTACCTATGCAAGACACTGATTGGAGTAAGTGTTACATTTTTGTAAAGAGTAAATATTTAATCAACCTGTTCAGATGTATTATAGTTCACACCTGGAGGAGATGGGACTTGAACCCAGCTGGCTCAAAGATAGGGACACTACTGATATTGTGTTCAACAACCAGCCAATAGTTTCTTTTAAATCAACCAGGTCAGATGTGCTGGGACACACCTCTGGGACAAGTGGATTTTAAACATAAACGTTAAAGCATGGAAATGATGCTACACCTCTACAAATCTTTTACCACATTTGGAATATTGTGTTCAGCTCTGGGCACGTTTATTTAAGGAAGGCTGTTAAAGTGCAAAGGAGATTTTGATACAGATATGATGGTTCAAGTGGCCTCGTTCTATGCTGTAGAGTTCTATCATTCTGGCATTGCAGCAATAATGAAGGCTTTGCTTGAATCACAGTGTAGACAGCAAAAAAGTCTGCCTGAAAATTGAATCAGGTAGATCTCCAGCAATAAGTTGGCAGGGCCTTTATATTTTACTTTTCATTCAATACAACTCTGCTTACCTAAGCATAAATGAGCAGAAATGGAATGACAGTCTGTGTTTAAGACTCAATAAACAGGATGACTATTCTATAACAAGGTGAATTAATTGCAATAATTGGAAGTACTTACCTTTTTTGCCTATGGTGATCTGTGTGATCTATCTGTTCAATTCCATAGCATATAAATCTGTCAATTATTTGTTTATTTGCCTATTTAATGATATCTTGTGCATATTTTAGAAAAGATAAAATATCAGCAAAATGCCACAAACTTTACCTCTCATGTGTGAGATTGCGTATATGCAGCAAATTCAATTATTTATTCCTAAGGAATCATGCCATAATTTAAATAGACTGTACCTGCTGACAGTGCACATTCAGTTGCAATATGGTTACAAGTATATTGCAAAATAATTAATTATACAGTTAAAATTAATAATTTACAAAAGAACTGGAAACTTTAATCCCATGCAATTTCTTTCAGGATCAGCTGATACAAAGAGCATGTGTCAATCCAAATGCATCACTGATAGTGATGCCATAGGCAGCTACTTGCATCAAAAATAGTGCATGCCAAACAGAACAAAGAACACACAACACTGCTCCAGCTCTCTCTTAACCATCACTCTTTTTAACCCTTCCTCTTGCTCACCAATCCCTCCCCCCACTTTGTTTACCTCCCCTGTTGTCAGCCTCCCAATTTTATTTCCTTTATTCATTCATGGGATGAGGACATTTCTGGCTAGGCCAGCATTTATTGTCCAGAGTGCAGTTAAGAGTCAACCACTTTACTGTGGGTCTGGAATCAGATGTGGACCAGATCAGGTAAAGATGGCAGTCTCCTTCCCTAAAGGATATACATGAGACAGATAGGTCTTGCCTGACAATGGATTCACAGTCATTATTAGACTCTTAATTCCAGATATTTATTGAATTCAAATTCCACCATCTGCCATGGCAAGATTCAAACCCAGGACGTCACAACATTACCTCGGTCTCTGGACTAATAGTCTAACGATAATACCACTAGGTTATTGGTCTCCCCATAAACTTAAGTGTGAAATTAAACTCAGAATACAGAAATGGTAATCCATGATGTGACTCTCCTCCAAATCTACTAAATGTAGGGACAGATTAAATTTATCACAATGTTTTGGATTTTCAATTTCAGTTTAAATACTCACATTAACTGTGATAATTATTAACAAACAACATCTCTGGCATTGAAAGCAAGTGTGCAGTCTGATTTGTTAGATTTTAATTGTTGTTAGAGCGTTTTAATGTTATTTTACTTTCGCTTTCAATCTTCAGGTACAAGCTTGGCACATTCCAAAAGAGATGAAAGATAATGGAAACAAAGCCATCATCCATCTCTGTGGATGATGATTTCCATTCTGTCTTTCCCATTTCCCACTCCTTTCAAATATCTGTCTCTTGCTTTCTAGTCCTTCAGGCATCCCACTCTCTTACCACCCCTTCTTGCTTTATACTGCTTTTGCTGTTCTAGCTCATTACCTGCACTCTCTTTTCTGCCTTCTGTTCTCTCTGTTTTTCTCTCCTTAGTCCTTTGCTCTTTCCACCTTTCACATCTTATGGAGCAGCATTTATTAAGTGATAACCTCAAGTGGTAGACTAGTGATCAGTTCCAGGGAAAAAAATATTACTCATGTCTGTTTCTCAAGATAGCAATCTGTTCCAGGAGAAACTATCAATTGAAGCAAGCTTGATGGACACCATTTCATATCAAGTACCTTGTCCAGAGGCTCTTCGATTCTTACTACTTATCTTAGCTATATTAGACAGACTTATAGGCTGATCATGTATCATTGGACAACGTAATGTTTAAGTATAAAATATTGCTTATCTACTTTCTGTTTGTATACTGCCACTCTTCAGTGTCTTGCATATTTCCAGGAAAGAGGATAGCAATATTTCAAACAGGATTTGTGTGTCTGAATATTATGAATGTTGAACTGTATGCATTCTTGCCTCCAAACATCTTGTAATATGGAAGATAATACCGATTGCTGCCATTCATTTATGGAATATGTCACATAAACTACAAGATCTCCGATGTGATAACTGTGTTTCTAAAATGATCAATTATTCTTAAAATAATTTGAGCACACTTGGGATATTAGAGTAAATTCAGTGAGTTTGCTTTTTCAGGGAAAGTATGTTTAAAACAAAGGCAGTCCAGCTGTCCATGTGAGCCATTCCATAGATTGCTGAATGTATGTAATTTGACAGTAATTTGTGGTAAAATGGCAGGTTGTTCAGTGTGAACAATTTACAAAGAAATATAATGAAAACCAGCAGAACATCTATGAATGTCACCTTAATTTACGCTAAACAATAACCAGCTACTGAAATCATATTGTCAGAAACAACATACTTCAAATCAGTGCATTTTCAAAATATCCTTAACTTTTCAATTGTAGGGCAAAGCATGCAAGCTTTCCTTATTTTGTTCAAACATTTGGTTCTTGGCACACAGTCCGCAAATTTGCATATGATCCTCTTCATTGGGTCAATGATAGATGTAGGAAACTCACCGTCTGTCAAACAAAGGACTAGGAATGCCTGAGCTATGTTTTTTCAAATGGTTAATGTTGAATGGAAAGATAGGTTAAAATTATTCTCTCTTTTCTGAAAATAGTATTTCAGCCTAATTATAGTGGCTTATTTTCCATTTGTTTCTGTAGTCCTCAAAGAGTTAAAAATTGATTACACAAGTAATATTTCAAGGTTTGCATTGTTCTTGATTAAATTGCTATAGAGGATTTGCAATGCCTAATCTAATGGAATTAAATCAGATTAGACTGCAAACTGGAGTAACCTTTCTGAAGCTTTTTTTAATAACTAAGGATCAACAACCTTAGAAATAAAGTTAAAATATTTAAAGATATCTAAATTGCTGAAAGATCAATTGTTTAACCCCCATATGTTGAATTATTGCTGTAACATGGAAGAAGTGAATGCAGTCCAATAAAGGTACCTGTTCAGACCGAACCTCAAAAACAATGCAAACAACATTAAGGCATTACAATAATAGTATGTTGCAAGTACTTGTATAACACAAAGTGGACTGGTGAGAATTCAAAAGCATGAAGTTGATAAAGTTATTTTTGTATCATTAATTATGGTCTGGGTGTCAATTACAGTGTACATAATGTGAATGCTTAAAATTTTGCTTTTGTAAATCAAAAATAAATATTGCCCTGTAAAGCATAAAAAGGCTAATAACATTCACTGTTATGTAGATACAAATTGGACAACATCTTTAGATGACTGCTGTGCCTAATTAAATAAAAATATCAAAACCTGCAATCCAAGATATGTCCCTCCTCCATACGCTGTACAAAATAAATATTGCTGACTGCTCCCTTTTGAAATGCATTAAAGTCCGTGAAGTTCTTCTATTTACAAGGAGAATAGAGATTAAATTTACCATAGAAAGTTAGAGCTTGTCAATTTCAGTCTCAATGTTCTTTCAAATGGATAGAATTTTAAATCCTAAATCATTCTCAGACAACATCTCGGGCACTGGAAATTAACGGTAATGAGTATGTAGTCTCATTCTTGCAGATTTTAATGGCTATCAGAGTCTTTTAATGCATCTTGCTTTCTCTTTTGTTTGGCACAGGCTCAGCACATTCCAACAAAAAGTACATCTAAGAGAATCAAAGCTAGTGCTATATGGATTATGACAGATGGAAAATATGATGAGAAAAAAAAGAGGAGTTTGTTTACCCATTAGCTGAACTAACCAATGAAAATAAACTTTACTTGTGGCATGATGGTGGAGATGATACCTCAGTTGGTTATAACAGAAAATAGATAGGCTAGCAGAATGGGCAGACAAATGAAGAATCAAATTAAAACAAAAGTTTGTAAAGAATGTAGAGAGTCAGAATAACATGGGAATCCATGTACACTCTCTATGAAAGTAGCAGGACATGTTGAGTTTCTGATGAAGGATCAATGGACAGAAACATTGAGTTTGCTTTCTCTACACAGATGCTGCCAAACCTGCTGAGTTTCTCCAGCAATTTCTGTTTACGCTTCAGAATTTTAGAGGCATTAAGTACAATTGCTTGCAAGTTATGCTGAACCTCAAAGTTTCCTTTGGCCATAACTAAAATTGCATTCAGTTCTGGTCACCACACTTTAGAATCAATGTGGGTGTTCTTAAGAGGGTGCAGGGAAACTTGCCAGAATGGTTTCAGCAATGAGGGACTTTAGCTATAACGTTAGGTTTGAGAAGTTGTGTTTATTCCCCTTGGAGCAAAGAAAATTCATAGGAAATTACACAAAACTTTATGACACATTTAAACAACATAGGTACAGGGGTGGGCCATTCAGTTATCGAGTCTATGCTGCTATTTAACTTGATCATGGCTGAACAAAAACTTCAATGATTTTTACCCACACTATGCTCATAACCCGTACCACTACTGGTAATCAGAAATCTACCAGTTTCTACTTTAAATACATTCAAAGTGGGCTGATATAGCCCACTGAGTGAGAGAATTCCAAAGATTCACAATCCTCTGTGAAAAAAAACAACCTTTGCATTTGAAAAACTCTATCGTGCACTGATGGGCCATTCAGCCCATCAAGTCCACACTGACCCTCTGAAGAGCATCACACCTAGACCTACCCTTCCTCTGTAACCCTACATTTACTTACCCTACAATCCACCTAGTCTGCACACCACAGAGCAGTTTAGTATGACCAATACACCTAACCTGCACATCTTTGGACTGTGCGAGGAAACAGAACACTCTCTCAAAACCCATAAAGATGAAGGGGGAACATACAAACTCCACACAGCCAGTTGTCCAAGACTGGAATCGAATCTGGTGTCCTGGCACTGTGAAGCAGCTGTGATAATCACTGAGCCACTGCGCTGCCCTCTCCATCTTGGTCCGAATTGGCATCCTTTTGTTCATACATTTTGCGCCTTAGCTCTATACTCTCCAACCATCAGAACATCTTACTTGCATCCAGCCTGCAAGTATTTTGTAGGTTTCAATGAAATCACTCTCATTCTTTGAAAATCTAGAGACTATAGACCAATCTTGACTAATCTCAATTCATAGGACAGCGATGCTATCCTGGAATAATTCTGGTGAACCTTCATTACAGTTCCGCAATGACAATAATACCATTCTGAGGTAAGGAGAACACACAGAAATACTGGTGTAGTTTAACCAAACTTCAATACAATTGGAGCAAGACAACATCCCAAGAACCATCGTAATGATTTGCATGTTAGCATTGAGCAACTTATTGAAAAGAACCCCTAGGTCTCTTGTTACAAGTACACTTTGCAACCTCTCACCACTTAAGTAATACTTAAGAAAAAATGAAATAGACAAAGAAAACGTGTTCTCAATAGCTGATGGCATAAGGATTAGATATTGTAGATTTAAAATTGAGTCCAGGAAATGCAGAGAAGTTATGAGAGGGAACTTTTTTTTAAGTGGAAATAGATTGGGAATGCACTGCTAGTGCATCTGGAGGAAGAAAAGATGATAAATAGTTTGAAAAGAAAACTGGATGGCTCTTCATGAAATTAAAATTACGTGACGATAGGGATAAGACAGGTGGATGGGACTGACAGTATGTTTCTACAGACAGCCATCAAAGATTCAATGGGCCAATGTTTTTCTTCTGTGTTGTATTTACTGACTTTTTTTCCCTTTTATTCTAAGCTTTCTTTGATTCAGCAGGCCAGGCAGCATCCAAGGAGCAGAGAATCGACGTTTCGGGCATAAGCCCTTCTTCAGGAATGAGGCTGGTGTGCCAAGTGGACTGAGATAAAAGGTAGGGGGGAGAGAATTTGGGGGAGGGGCGCTGGGAATACGATAGGTGGAAGGAGGTGAGGGTGTGGGTGATAGGCCGGAGAGGGGGTGGGGGCGGAGAGGTCGGGAAGAAGATTGCAGGTCAAGAGGGCGGTGCTTAATCCGAGGGTTGGGACTGAGATAAGATGGGGGGGAGGGGAAATGAGGAAGCTGAAGAAATCTACATTCATCCCGTGTGGTTGGAGGGTTCCTAGGCGGAAGATGAGGCACTCTTCCTCCAGGCGTCGTGTGGTCAGGGTCTGGCGATGGAGGCGGCCAAGGACCTGCATGTCCTTGGTGGAGTGGGAGGGGCAGTTAAAGTGTTCAGCTACGAGTGGTTGGGTTGGTTGGTGCGGGTGCCCCAGAGGTGTTCCCTGAAATGTTCCACAAGTAGGCGGCCTGTCTCCCCAATGTAGAGGAGACCACATCAGGTGCAGCGGATACAGTAAATGATGTGTGTGGAGGTGCAGGTGAATTTGCGACAGATATGGAAGGATCCATTGGGGCCTTGGAGGGAGGTGAGGGGGGAGGTGTGGGCGCAAGTTTTGCACTTCTTGCGTTTGCAGGGGAAGGTGCCGGGAGTGGAGGTTGGGTTGGTGGGGGTTGTGGACCTGACGAGGGAGTCGCGGAGGGAGTGGTCTCTCCAGAATGCTGATAGGGGTGGGGAGGGAAATATATCCCTGGTGGTGGGGTCTGTTTGGAGATGGCGGAAATGACGGAGGAAGATATGATGTATCTGAAGGTTGGTGGGGTGGAAGGTGAGGACCAGTGGGGTTCTGTCCTGGTGGCGATTGGAGGGGGCGGGGTTCAAGGGTGGAGGTGTGGGAAGTGGAGGAGATGCGATGGAGAGCATCGTCAACCACGTCGGAGGGGAAGTTGCGGTCTTTGAAGAAGGAGGGGTAGATGCGGTGGAGACGAAGGAATTGGGAATATGGGATGGCGTTTTTACAGGGGGCAGGGTGGGAGGAGGTGTAATCTAGGTAGCTGTGGGAATTGGTCGGTTTGTAATAAGTGTCTGTGTTGAGTCGGTCGCCCGAGATAGAAATGGAGAGGTCTAGGAAGGGGAGGGAGGAGTCTGAGACGGTCCAGAGGTCGGGTGGAAGGTGCTAGTAAAATGGATGAACTGCTCAACCTCCTTGTGGGAATACAAGGTAGTGCCAATACAATCATCAATGTAGCGGAGGAAAAGGTGGGGGGTGGTGCCAGTGTAGTTGCAGAAGATGGACTGTTCCACATATCTGAAGAAGAAGCAGGCAGAGCTGGGGCCCATCCGAGTGCCCATGGCTACTCCTTTGGTTTAGAGGAAGTGGGAGGATTGGAAGGAGAAGTTGTTCAGAGTGAGGACCGGTTCAGTCAGTCGAAGGAGGGTGTCAGTGGAAGGGTACTAGTTGTGTAGGTGGGAAAGGAAGAAGCGGAGGGTTTGGAGGCCTTAGTGATGGGGGATGGAAGTGTATAGGGACTGCATGTCCATCATGAAGAAAAGGCGTTGGGGGCCGGTGAAGCAAAATTCATGGAGGAGGTGGAGGGTGTGGGTGGTGTCCCGAACGTAGGTGGGGAGTTCTTGGACTAAGGGGGACACTTCAGTGTTGAGGTATGCAGAGATGGGTTCAGTGGGGCAGGAGCAGGCTGACACAATGGGTCGGCCGGGGCAGTCAGGTTTGAGGGTTTTGGGCAGGAGGTAAAAACGGGCAGTGCGGGGTTGTGGGACTATGAGGTTGGAGGCGGTGGATGGGCGATCTCCTGAGGCGATAAGGTTATGGATGGTCTGGGAGATGATGGTTTGGTGGTGGGAGGTGGGGTCATGGTCAAGGGGGCAGTAGGAGGAGGTGTCCGTGAGTTGGCACCTAGCTTCAGCGGTGTAAAGATCGGTGTGCCAAACTACCACTGCACCTCCCTTGTCTGCCGGTTTGATGGGGAGGTTGGGGTTGGAGCAGTTGAAGTGGAGGGCTGTGCATTGTGAGGGTGAGAGGTTGGAGTGGGTGAGAGGGGTGGAGAGGTTGAGGCGGTCAATGTCGCGGTGGCAGTTGGATATGAAGAGATCGAGGGCGGGTAAGAGGCCAGCACGAGGTGTCCAGGTGGATGGGGTGTGTTGGAGGCAGGAGAAGGGGTCGTCAGAGGGTAGGCGAGAGTCCTGGTTGACGAAGTAGGCGCTGTGGCGAAGGCGGCGGATGTCTAGCCGCGTGTCGAACTCATCGAAACGGGAGCATAGGGGGATGAAGGTGAGGCCTCTGCTGAGGATTGATCATTCATCCTCAGAGAGGGGGCGGTCTGGGGGGATGGTGAAAATACGACCAGGCTGGGAGCTAGGACCTGGTGTGGGGCTGGAGCTGGGACTGGGGGCGGGGTTAGGAGTGGGGTTGAGTTGGTCGTCAGGGCGGAGTTGGTCATGAGGGTGGAGATCGACGTCAGGGCGGAGATCGACGTGGGAGTGGTGTAGCATGCGGTGTGGTCCTTGAGCAGGTGAGTGACATCACTGGGGACGGAAATGGTTGCGGTGACGGCAACTCCGGGGGCAGAAGTGGCGCGCCGGGCAGAAACAGCGCTGGACCCGGTGGCCGTGGATCCCACGGTGGCTGCGTATCTGTTAGCGATGGTCTTCCTGGCGATCGTGGAGGCGGTTGTCTGGGCGCCGATCGCGGAGGCTGCATGGTTGGTGGTGTCTGTTGTCCGTGTGGCGGTGGGGGTGGAATTGACATCACCATTCACCGCGATGGTGGTGGCTGCAGCGGCCGTGTAGGCGATGGTGCCTGAATGGTTCCAGAGGTCGTGCAAAGGTTCAGGAATGGTCTAGGAATCTGAAGTGTGGGGGTGAGTACATGAAAGCTTTTTGTACTTACTTTCTTTGATGCTCGATATAGCTAGGCAAAAATGATTGTTCAGTGTATGTATTCTTCTGAGAATGAAGAACAGCAAAGGTCCTTTGCAGGTCAGGGAGACTGTTGCCCTGAGCTGGGGCAGGGCTGACTGCAGGGAGTGTAGGTAGCGGCGCATGGCTGCATGCGTGGATTGGAGGATCCGGAGGGTGGTCTGTTGCTTGAGGCTTCGGATTTGTTGCAGGTAGTGGCTGTCCTGGTTGGGTCCAAATTTTGTTGGTCTGAACATAGTCCGGAGTCCATGCGGGGTCAGTCGGTTCCATAGGCAGGTGCTGAGGAAGAAGATGTGGCTGTGGTAGAGACTCTGTTTCAGGACGTGGCTAAAGAGCTTCAGGGCAGAGGAGATGACCTGGGGGGTGCAGTGAGAGAGGGACTCACTGAGATCCTTGTAGAGGGAGAAGGAGAGCTTCTTCAAGGTAGGCATCCTTGCAAGAGGATTCGCAGTAGGTTAAGATCAACTAGGAGAAAGTGAGGACTGCAGATGCTGGCGACCAGAGTTGAAAAATGTGGTGCTGGAAAAACACAGCAGGCCAGGCAGCATCTGAGGAGCGGTAGAATTGACGTTTCGGGCATAAGCCCTTCTTCAGGAATGAGGCTGGTGTGCCAAGCGGGCTGAGATAAAAGGTAGGGGGGAGAGAATTTGGGGGGGTAGAGTGCTGGGAATACGATAGGTGGAAGGAGGTGAGGGTGGGGGGGTCGTGGGAAGGTATGGGCGCACGTTTTGCACTTCTTGCGGATGCAGGGGAAGGTGCCAGGAGTGGAGGTTGGGTTGGTGGGGGTTGTGACCTGACGAGGGAGTCGCGGAGGGAGTGGTCTCTTCAGAGCGCTGATAGGAGTGGGGAGGGAAATATATCCCTGGTAGAGGGGGTCTGTCTGGAGGTGGTGGAAATGATGGAGGATGATACGATGTATCCAGAGGTTGGTGGGGTGGATGGTGAGGACCAGTAGGGTTCTGACAAGACCATCCATAACCTCATCACCTCAGGAGATTGCCCATCCACTGCCTCCAACCTCATAGTCCCACAACCCCGCACTGCCCGTTTCTACCTCCTAGCCCAAAATCCACAAACCCGACTGCCCTGGACAACCCATTGTCTCAGCCTGCTCCTGCCACACCAAACACATCTCTGCATATCTCAACACTGTCCTGTCCCCCTTAGTCCAAGAACTCCCCACCTACGTTCGGGACACCACCCATGCCCTCCACCTCCTCCATGATTTTCGCTTCCCCGGTTCCCAATGCCTTATCTTCACGATGGACATCCAGTCCCTATACATTTCCATCCCCCATCACGAAGGCCTCCAAACCCTCCGCTTCTTCCTTTCCCACCTACATAACCAGTACCCTTCCACTGACTCCCTCCTTCAACTGACTGAACTGGTCCTCACTCTTAACAACTTCTCCTTCCAATCCTCCCACTTCCTCCAAACCAAAGGAGTAGCCATGGGCACCCACATGGTCCCAAGTTCTGCCTGCCTCTTCGTCAGATATGTGGAACAGTCCATCCTCTGCAGCTACACTGGCACCACCCCCCACATTTTCCTCCGCTACATTGATGATTGTATTGGCGCTACCTCGTGCTCCCACGAGGTGGTTGAACAGTTCATCCACTTTACTAACACCTTCCACCCTGACCTCAAATTTACCTGGACCGTCTCAGACTCCTCCCTCCCCTTCCTAGAGCTCTCCATTTTTATTTTCTGGATTAGTGGTGCTGGAAGAGCACAGCAGTTCAGGCAGCATCCAATGAGCTTCGAAATTGACATTTCGGGCAAAAGCCCTTCATCAGGAAACGTTGATTTCGAAGCTCCTTGGATGCTACCTGAACTGCTGTGCTCTTCCAGCACCACTAATCCAGAATCTGGTTTCCAACATCTGATGTCATTGTTTTTACCTCTCCATTTCTATCTCAGGCGACCGACACAGACATTTCCTACGAACTGACCGACTCCCACAGCTACCTAGATTACACCTCCTCCCACCCTGCCCCCTGTAAAAACGCCATCCCATATTCTCAATTCCTTTGTCTCCGCCGCATCTGCTCCCAGGAGGACCAATTCCACTATCGAACAACACAAATGGCCTCCGTCTTCAAAGACCACAATTTCCACTCCGACGTGGTTGACGATGCTCTCCACCGCATCTCCTCCACTTCCCGCACCTCCGCCCTTGAACCCCGCCCCTCCAATCGCCACCAGGACAGAACCCCACTGGTCCTCACCTTCCACCCCACCAACCTCCGGATACATCGTATCATCCTCCATCATTTCCGCCACCTCCAAAGAGACCCCACCACCAGGAATATATTTCCCTCCCCACCCCCATCAGCGTTCCGGAGAGACCACTCCCTCCGTGACTCCCTCGTCAGGTCCACAACCGCCACCAACCCAACCTCCACTCCCGGCACCTTCCCCTGCAACTGCAAGAAGTGCAAAACTTGCACCCACACCTCCCCCCTCACCTCCCTCCAAGGCCCCAATGGATCCTTCCATATCTGTCGCAAATTCACCTGCACCTCCACACACATCATTTACTGTACCCGCTGCACCCAAAGTGGTCTCCTCTACATTGGGGAGACAGGCTGCCTACTTGCGGAACGATTCAGGGAACACCTCTGGGACACCCGCACCAACCAACCCAACTGCCCTGTGGCTGAACACTTTAACTCCCCCTCCCACTCCGCCAAGGACATGCAGGTCCTTGGCCTCCTCCATCGCCAGACCCTGACCACACGACGCCTAGAGGAAGAGCGCCTTATCTTCCCCCAGGAACCCTCCAACCACACAAGATGAATGTAGATTTCTCCAGCTTCCTCATTTCTCCTCCCCCCACCATATCTCTGTCCGAACCCCCTGATTCAGGACCGCCCTCTTGACCTGCAATCTTCTTCCTGACCTCTCCACCCCCACCCCGGCCTATCACCCTCACCCTCACCTCCTTCCACCTATCGTATTCCCAGTGCACCTCCCCCAAATTCTCTCCCCCCTACTTTTTATCTCAGCCCGCTTGGCACACCAGCCTCATTTCTGAAGACAGGCTTATGCCCGAAATGTCGATTCTCCTGCTCCTCGGATGCTGCCTGGCCTGCTGTTTTTCCAGCATCACATTTTTCAACTCTGGTCTCCAGCATCTGCAGTCCTCACTTTCTTCTTTCTTTGATTCACTTGATATGTTCGATTGGACATGCAAGTTACTTTTGTAACTCACATTTATTGGTTCCGATGCTCTTTATTAACAATGCTTCAGTGAACTTAAAGAAGATAGAGAATTGCTTACTCTGTTCATGCAGTACCCAAGTGCCCTGTAACAGTTATGCAGCATTTCAAACTTTAATTCATAGCAATTTCCAGTGTAAAGGTCAAATCAATTAAATATGAAATTGTCTGTTCCTCTATTGACTACTCTTAATTATGGCCCATGGTCATTTAAAAGCACCCACAAATATTAGTTTGTCTGCAAATTGTGTCCTGCACAAAACACAAAGAAATGATGAAAGAAAATGTCTAAGGAAATTATATTTATGTTTATAGGCATGTAAATTCAGAATCTGTCTAAAGCTTTGTTATAATGCCTGTGAAATACTCAATTGTGGTACTTGTTATAATCTAATGATGGCATTGATGCTGAGGAATGAGGATATGAAAAAAGGCGGAACATTACAGTAAACATTTAGTATTGAATTTCAGCAAGGATTTATGAGCCTGAGAATGGTCATATTGACTCTCTAGTATTAAAAATGAATGTTTCTTTGCCTGCATACATATTTATCTGAGACAAACAAGGTGCAAGACACTTTTGGAATTCTAATTTCACAAGATATTATGGACCAACAGCAGAGTCCTTCACAATTCTATTCAAAACATTAAAACAGAAAATGTAAAAGAACGTTAAGGTATCTTAAATGCAGTCTAGACATTCCTGACCACCCACAAGCACGCACGCACGCACACACACACACTTGTGGATGCCGGAAATCAGAAACAGGAATAAAAAGAGAAATGCAGCATGTCTGGCAGTGTGTGTGGAGAGACATCCAAGTTAACATTTCGGGTCCAGTGACCCTTCTTCCTCACTATATGTTGTTACTGCGATTTAATTTGCTAGGTAATGTTAAAACTAAAGCTAATGTAAAAAAAGTGCTGAAGGCATTTAGCTTCAGGTTGCTTAAACATTTATGGAAAAACAGTGTGAGATATATTGTAATGATTTACTGTTTGCAGTCTACAGATTAAAAGATTGACATTTCTAAATGCCAGACTTCTAATAAAAGGGATGAATGAGTAATCTTCATATTCAACTGTGAATTACAATGAAGTGGTGCTAGAATCACTGAGTGCCCCACCATCATCTTTACCATTGACTCAAAATGTAACTAGAATATCCAAGTAAATACTATGGCCCAAAAGAGGAGATGTGAGGCTGCAAATTCTTCAATAAGTAACTCACCTTCTGACTCCTAGAGGTAAAAACAATGACTGCAGATGCTGAAAATCAAATACTGGATTAGTGGTGCTGGAAGAGTACAGCAGTTCAGGCAGCAAAGACTCCTAGAACCTATCCAACAGTGTGATCCAACATGTTCTACTTACCTGGAGTACGACTCCAACATTGTTCAGAAAACTCAACACCATGCAAAACAGGAATTCACATGATTCGAACCCCTTGTACACCCTAAACATTCACTTTTACCACCATTGATGCACAGTGTTAAAAATCACAACACCAGGTTATATTCCAACAGGTTTAACTGGAAGCACACTAGCCTTCGGAGCGATGCTCCTTCATCAGGTGTTAGTGGAGGGCTTGATCGTAACACAGAATTTATAGCAATCAAGCCCTCCACTGTCACCTGATGAAGGAGCGTCGCTCCGAAAGCTAGTGTGCTTCTAATTAAACCTGTTGGACTATAACCTGGTGTTGTGTGATTTTTATCTTTGTACTCCCCAGTCCAACACCGGCATCTCCAAATCATTGATGCACAGTGGTAGCAATGTGCATGTTTTACAAGATGTACCATACAAACTCATCAACATGCCTTCAAGAACACTTTCTAAAACTCTGATCTCTGCCACCCAGAGGAACAAAGACAATTGGTGGATAGAAAGACCATCCACTGCAAGATCCCTGTAATCCTGATTTGAAAATAGATCATCATGCAGCTGCAATTTCCCCTATGGTGCTGGAACACAAAAATCTAGTTTGACACTCCAGTACAAGAGTGAGGGGCATTGCATTGATGGAGATACTATCTTTTGAATAAGACATTAAGTTTAATGTCCAATCAATGTATTTGTGTGGTTGTAAATATCTGTGGCATCATTGTGAAAAAGAGCAGGAGAATTAACCCCAGTGAGGTAAGTGATATTCATTCCACCCTCAGCCAACATCAAAAAAACAGATTATCTTTACATTAACACTTCTCTATTTGTGGGAATTTGCTTAATGCAAATTGATTTTCTTTATCTATCTTACAACTTTGATCATACTTCAAAAGGTGCTTCATGGACTGTAAAGTGCTTTTAGACACTAGCGCTTGTTA
Source organism: Chiloscyllium punctatum (assembly GCF_047496795.1). Lineage (NCBI taxonomy): Eukaryota > Metazoa > Chordata > Chondrichthyes > Orectolobiformes > Hemiscylliidae > Chiloscyllium > Chiloscyllium punctatum. Next base: position 40,777,486 of record NC_092764.1, read on the forward strand.
AAAGCACTTTACAAATTCCACAATTTCTTTATTTTCTTATTGTTCCTTCACTGTTGCTGATCAACAGCCCGAAACTCCCTTCCTTTTGGCTCTGTGAGTTGCCTGCTATGCATGGATTGCAACAGTCAAGAAAGTTAGTGCCAGCACAATAAGTCAAGAGCAGCCTCCAATACCAGTCCAAGGGTTTGGACATGGTCAGTCAGTCACTCGGGATGATCAAAATCAGGATCGTCTCCTTATAAGGGCGAGGAGCTAAATGTCATGTAGCCCACCACTCACCTTGACTCTCTCCTGTTCTATTGTGGGCTGTTTTCCTCATGGAATGAACGAGGCAGCTATTAATAAAGATGAAAGTGGATAGCACAGTTGTAATGGCTGGTGCAGATGGCAAGATATCCCAAGTAAGTGAGGTGGCATACAGGGGGCATGCAGGATTTGAAGTGTCAGGGGTTGGGTTGGATTGGGTAACAGCAACTGAAGCAGCAGTGAGAAAAGAGAGAAGATTGAGGCTGGTTCAGAAGTTAAATGGAACAAGTTAAGTAGCCAAGGTAGGCAAGAGCACAGCAATGAATGAGGTATGACTGATACATTAAACTGCATTTATTTAAATGCAAGAAGCTTGTCAGGTAACACAGATAAACTCAGAGCATGGATGGGGACATGAGACTGGGATATCATAGCTATTATAGAAATATGGCTGAGGGAGGGACAGGACTGGCAGGTCAATGTTCAGGGGTATAGATGCCATAGGAAAGATAGGAAGGGAGGTAGAGAGGGGGTGGCATCTTTGATTAGGGAAAACATCACAGCTGCACCTAGAGAGGATATTACTGGAGGATTGTCCAGTGAAGCTATATGGGTGGAACTGAGAAATAAGATAGGGATGATCACCTTGATAGGGTTGTGATATAGGCCCTCAAACAGTCAGTGGGAAACCAAGGAGCAAACATGTCGGGAGATCTCAAATATCTGTATGAGAATAATAGGTTTGTAATGGTAAGGGATGTTAACTTTCCAAACATAGACTGGGACTGCCATAGTGCTAAGGACTTTGATGGAAAGGAACTTGTTAAGTGTGTTCAAGAACTTTTTTTAAAAATCAGAACGTACATGTACCTGCTAGAGAAGGAGCAAAACCTGACCTTTTCTTGGGAAATAAGGCAGAGCAAGTGACTGAGGTATTAGTGGGGGAGCACTTTCAGACCAGTGACCATAATTCTATTAGTTTTAAAATAACCATGGAAAAGGATAGGCCTGGTCCACAAGTTAAGGTTTTAAATTGGAGCAAGGCCAATTTTGATGATATTAGATAGGAACTTTCAAAAAGTGGTTTAGTTGTTAATGAGGCATATTTCATAAGATACAGTGAGAAAGTCTACGAGGCCTTGCAGCGATAAACCTTCCATGAATTCCTGAAGCAGATACTTAGCTAGGAAATAAGATTCAGTCCCATTGCCACTCCATCATCATTGTTGCATTACTGCTGGTATATGTGCAATTTATATATAAGGCATGACAGCAACTCAGCACATGTGGAAAATACATAATTGGCTTGCACATTTACCACCAAGAAATTCAAAAACAACAGTATCATAAGAATGTCATTCCCATCAATATCCCCTACAAATCATGAAGCCTTTAGACTGACTTTAGAGTCATAGAGTCATAGACATGTACAGCATGGAAACAGACCCTTCGGTCCAATCCGTCCATGCCGACCAGATATCCCAACCCAATTTCGTCCCACCTGCCAGCACCCGGCCCATATCCCTTCAAACCCTTCCTATTCATATACCCATCCAAATGTCTCTTAAATATTGCAATTGTACCAGCCTCCACCACTTCTTCTGACAGCTCATTCCATACACATACCACCCTCTGTGTGAAAAAGTTGCCCCTTAGGTCTCTTTTATAGCTTTCCCCTCTAACCCTAAACCTATGCCTATGCCTTCTAGTTCTGGACTCTCCGACCCCAGGGAAAAGATTTTGCCTATTTACCCTATCCATGCCCCTCATAATTTTGTAAACCTCTGTAAGGTCACCCCTCAGCCTCTGACGCTCCAGGGAAAACAGACCCAGCCTGTTCAGCCTCTCCCTATAGCTCAAATCCTCCAATCCTGGCAACATCCTTGTAAATCTTTGCTGAACCCTTTCAAGTTTTACAACATCTTTCTGATAGGAAGGAGATCAGAATTGCACACAATATTCCAACAGTGGCCTAACCAATGTCCTGTTTAGCCACAATATGACCTCCCAACTCCGATACCCAATACTTTACCTAGCTTTTTTAAAAAAATCATTTTATTAACATTGTCCTAAATGATTTTCTTTAATCTCTTGATTGTTCACTGCTATGTTTATTCTAATTCCGTATTAACTTTTCTTCTGCTGACCATACAGTATGTAAAACTGAATAAATCAAATCCAATTAGTCACTAAACGATAATCCAATGAACCTGGAAGCTAAATTGTGAAACATTTGACAGGCATCGCTTGTCTATTCCAGTACTAATTTATCTCTTGTATGCTTCAGCTGGTTTCCAACAATCTGCTTAAAATGCTGCAACAATGAATAATAAAATTTGTCTTCACCCTTTTTCCAGTTAGGTCGAACCATAAGTTTCCATCGGGCTCTGTTTCAGTGAACAGGCTTATAAATAAACTTCACTGACTATTGTAAAACAAGTCAAAACCCGAGCAATGAATTTACTGGATCATGCAGGATTATTTTGTTGGCTTCTGAGTTCTATCATCAGGCTTAGAATCCCTAGTGTGGAAACAGGCCCTTTAGCCCAACAAGTCCACACCAACCCTCCAAAGAGTAACCCATCCAGACTCATTCCCCTATCATCAGGCTTAAGTGGGGCCGGGTAATTTGTACTATGTGGGACACAATCATTCAATTCAAGTTGGCCAATTAATGGGCTTACTATCCATTTCAGTTGACTTGTAGGATCTGAGGCTGGCTAAACAATCAAAGACCTTACAGATTGAAAGAACTAGCAAGGAGCAAGCACAAGTAAGTGAAAGAAAATGCACTTTAACATTGTCTCCAACTTTATAGATTTTAAATTATAAGTGCCCTCTTCATTCAGACTAGATTGGAGTGGGGAACTCGCGTACACCGTGGACTTCAACTACTGCAGTATCTAAGTCTACCTGGAGCACGGACTCCCTAATCTGCTATGAGGATGCCTCTAAGCAATTAATCTAAACCCCCATCATCTGCAGGGTCTTGGAGGATGAGTGAAAAATTTGAATCAGTCCTCTTTAATTGTCATTCAAAAAGCTGGTTTGTTTACCTGATCTCCCCCTTCTCACCTCAATCCTCTCCCACCAATCCTGACTCTGGGAAAATGGTTCGGCACAGAATGGAGCCAGGGAGCCAGGCTACCAAGTGGTTGTGCTATTTTTAGTGCTCAACCACATCTGAACTGAGTTCTGACAGAGGCTTAATTTCTTCTTTTTCTTCTTCCTCTTCTTAACCTCCATTACTTCCACCTCCTGCTCCTCTATTCAAAGGCAAGTCTGACTCCTAGCAGCACCATTTCCACTACAGATTGGAAAGGAAGCAAACCTCAAATGGAATGAGGATTGAACTTAGTGCCAATCTGATCCACACCACCCAGTAACCAAATGAAAGCCTCAATACCAATATATTCTTCATAAGCACAAACTATAGATACCTACCAGATTGCTGTAATACATCTTCAAGGCTGCTTCAGTTTACTTTACATGTGCACTATTTTTTTCTAATCAACTTGTTCAGGTATATAAACACCTAAAGGATTGCTGTTGCTGTAAATCAAAAACTGTCCCTACTCCTAGACTGAGAGACCCAGGTTCAAGTTCCATCTGCTCCGGAGGTGTGTAGTAATAACTCTGAATGGAAGCAAAAAGAGAAGTTGCTGGAAAAGCTCAGCAGGTCTGGCAGCATCTGTGAAGAGAAATCAGAGTTAATGTTTTGGGTCCAATGACCCTCACTCAGGACTGACCTGAAACATGAACTTTGATTTATTTTCACAGATGTTGTTAGACCTGTTGACTTTTCAACCAACTTCTGTTTTTGCTTCTGTTCAGAGATTTTATTACAAACTTTTGGGACTTGAATCTAGGTTTCTCAGTCATACAGTCATAGAGTCATAGAGATGTACAGCATAGAAATAGACCCTTCAGTCCAACTCATCCATGCCGACCAGATATTCCAACCTAATCTAGTCCCAGTTCTAATGGGTCCCATGGGTAGGGACTGTACCACTGCACCATAAGAGGATCTTTCATGTGCAGACCGAAAAAGAACTGGAAACAGCTGCTTGTTTCCATGATCCATTTTTCTATAGCTCCAGTGCAGCCTCATGCACCATTAATTTACCTCCCAAATGCAATCTAATGTAACAGACAATAAAAAGGAAACATTGAGAAAATTCCTTTGCAGCTCCCTAGACCAATCAAACAATCTTCAGAATATCACACTGATGCATTGATCCTTCTAATTCCACAGTTACAAATTGCCTCAGCTGGAGCTAAAGTCTCAGGTTCAGTGGCATCGGTCATTTCCCTCGGTGGATCCCACATTGCTTACATTTTGGATCATAACCACACTGCCCAAGATCTACTTGTGCTACTGAAAGTCATGACTTGTAACAATGTACTTAAGTTGGAATACAAATTATATATGGGCTTTCGCATGGGTTCTCCAACCTTTTGTTCAATAGACTTCAATGGAATAGAGTCCCAGACTAACCACATGCGCACACGTTGACTGTGGTAAAGTTTACACAATATAACGGACTACAAAGTAAAGTCGAGTAAAATCACTGACAAAAATGCATCTCTCCCCGATAAGCTCAATGCATTCTATGCTCATTTTTAACAGAAGGTCAGTGAAATGATGTCACCTGCTCCAACAGCTCTGGGTGCATTTGTATCCACAGTCACCTCCACAGACACCAGGTCGGCCTTCTTGAGAGTGAACCACACAATGCACCTGGCCCAGACGGTGTTCCCCAGCCATGCACTCAGACCCTGCATGGACTAGCTAGTGGGAATGTTTGCAGACATCTTTAACTTCTCCTTACTCCAATGTGAGGTTCCCAGCTGCTTAAAGAAGACCACTATCATCCCTGTGCCAAAGAAAGATCAAGCATTGGGCCTGAATGACTGCCACCTGGTGGCTCTGATGTCCATCATTATGAAGTGCTTTGAGAGACTAATAATGGCATCTATCAACTCCAGTCTCTCAGGCTGCCTTGATCCACTATAATTCACCTATAGATCATGGCAGATGCCAAGTCACTGGCCCGACATACATCCCTGGAACATTTGCATAACAAGGACATCTATCTCAGACTCCTATTTATTAACTTTAGCTCCACCTTCAATATCATAATTCTAACCAAATTCATCTCCAAACTCCTGAGATTTAGGTCTCTGCCTCCCACTCTGCAATTGGATTGTTGAATTCCTGACCCACAGACCACAAATAATAAGAATATGCCAACACCTCCTCCACAATAATCTTCAACACCCCATCTGGTTGCACACTCAGCCCCTGACTCTACTCGTTATACACTTACCACTGGCCAAATTCCGCACTAACTCCATTTACAAATTTAGTGATGACACCTCCATAGTAGCTCGGATCTCAAACGATGATGAGACAAAGTACATGAAAGAATTGGAGAGCATAGTAGCATGGGTTAAAGACAACAACCTTATTCTCAATGTCAGCAAAATGAAGGAGCTGGTCATTGATTTCAGAAAGAGGAGAGTCTCTGTCTGTCTCAATAGTGCTGAGGTGGAGATGTTCAGGAGCTCAAGTTCCCAGGAATAAGGCATTGGGGACCGGGGAAGTGAAAATTATGGAGGAGGTGGAGGGCGTGAGTGGTGTCCCGAACATAGGTGGGGAGTTCTTGGACTAAGGGGGACAGGACCGTGTCGAGGTATGTAGAGATGGGTTCGGTGGGGCAGGAGCAGGCTGAGACAATGGGTCGGCTGGGGCAGTCAGGTTTGTGGATTTTGGTAGACAGTCCATCTTCCCTCCCACCCCAGTTATACTTTCTTCCATTACAAAAATTTGAAAACATGTACAAATAGTTTCAAGAACAGCTTCTTCCCCATGTTAACAGACTTATGAACAGATCTCGCATATATTACAGTTGATCTTTCTCTGCACCTTCTCTGTAGTTCTAACACCATATTCTGCATTCTGTTCTATTACTCTGATGTATTTATGTAAGGTATGATTTGTCTGGATAACATGTAAAACAATACTTTTCAATGTATCTTGGTTCATGTGACAATAAATCAAATCAAGTTAACCATTTTTTCTTATTCATTCACAGGATATTGGAGTCACTAGTTGATCAGCATGCATTGCCTCTCCCTAATTGCCTAGAGGACAGTTAAGCGTCAACCTGTGTGTGTCAGGAATTGCATGTAAGCTAGACCACGTAAGAACAGCAGCTTACTTCCCTAAAAGACATTAATGAATCAATGAATTTCCCTGACAATCAACTTTGGGTTTTGTGGTCATCATTAGACTCTTAATTCCAGATTTTAATTGAATTCAACTTCCATCATCTGTCATGACAGGATTCGAATCTATGTCCCCAGAGGTTTATTTGGGTGTTTGGACTAATGACTGTTATGTTTCACTGAGTTGAGGCTGCAACAAAACAAACATAAAACTGCTTTGCTTCTCAGACGTTAAGTGGAATACTGAACTACAGTTATGTTTGGACTAATTAGGCTAGAACTTAGAATAGTGTAAAATGGATGGTTGTGAGTTCTCTGTCCTGTTCTTGATAGACAGAAACAGACCCTTCAGTTCATCCAGTGCATGCTGACCATAATCCCAAACTAAACTAGTTCTTTTTATGTATACTCACACTCAAATTGGATATAAAATGAGTTGTTAACTTACATCAGGAAAGAGGGGATTACAACTCACTATTACTAATTTTACATGATCACAGAGATAAGAACTAAGTCGTTTTCTTCAGCTTACCGACATAATGCAGAATCTCACTGGCTGGTCATTTAGTCCTTTAATAGCCATATGATAGTAAACACCTTGGACCTGTCACTTCACTGACACCACTGACGTCCACTACCAATTAACGGAAGGAACCAGAAGTGAACTAGACCAAGAGCACAGTAACTTTGATGGCTATGGAATGGCTTGGTGAACAATGATACAAGAAGTGAGGCCTTCCTCAATCGTCTCAGTAATCAACAGTCTGGATAGGCACTGGTTACGGACATTGCTAGGTAGCTCCATCTTGGTAGTACAGCTTTTGCTGTGGTATGGCCTCTGTTATTTATCTGCCCCTCAAGTCATCTCAAATTGGCTTCTTGTCCTTTATTTCATATTCCAATTTTGCTTCTTTTCATTGCCTCCCCATACCTTTTTGCACTCATTCTAATATCCCCCAGAATTTGCTTCATTTCTGTACAATCTCTATTCAGCCAGGGAATCTTTTAGGAATACATGTATTCTACATTCAATCTGTCTTGTGTTTGACTTTTTTTTCCAATGCTGATCTATCCATTAATTTGTTGACAGCCCCTTTTGTTGCAGAACATCATATTTTCATTTCAGTCCAACACTCTGTTTTTGTGGTTTTTCAGGTGGAATTTAATAGAGCCTGTAAGGGTGAAATATAGAACAGGGAGACTTAATTACCCAAAAAGAAAAACCGAAAAGATTATTATGTTTTTTTGTTCTTACATGGGACATGACAGTCACTACACAAGGATTTAGTTCCAGATTTATTTATTGAACACAAATTTCACATCTGTCTTGATGGGATTTGAACCCATGTCCCCAGAATATTAATATGAGTTTCTGGATGACTAGTCAAGTGACACCACTACAATGCTATCACTTTGCCTACCTTTGCAAGTATCACTGCATTATATTTCTTTTCCATCTGGAACCAAAGTTTTTGCTTCCTAACACTCATTCCTTCACTTGTTGTGATCCCAACCTCAGCACCTCATGAGGAGGCAAGCTGAGTGAGCAATCCCTTGTCACATGGTTGGACTAAGGATATGTGCACACCTCATATGTTCAAAGCTTACATTGTGATTGCATGCATGGCAACTTCTATTGATGAGGTGCCCACCTCCTATCCACGTATTGGCATCAGCAAACTTTTCATAAATTATACACTTCACCATCCTTTCTTATTTCTATATTGAATGTATGGTGCAATTGCAATTTCTCAACTATTCTCTTACTCCCATTTCAGTTAATTTTTCAAACCTAACTCAAGCTACTTTCCCATTGTACGTGAAACTAATTGATCTAGGAAGCATTCTATACTGCACTGCATGCTTTGACAACACTTACTACAGCCTAATTTGGAGATAGTTAAGTATTATTATTGCACTGTTATTACTACGTGTTTCTCTGAACTCTTGGCAGTCCTCTTCCCTGATATAATATCCATTGTTTGACCTGTAATGCATTCTAATGGAATACAATTTCCTTTCCTATTCTTTAAATTGATCCACATGAATTGTGTTTCTTGTTGTTAACTATCCTTGCTATTTGTATGTATTCTCATTGCCCTACGGATTGCATTTTTACAGAATCTCTCATGTATCAGTTTTACTATTCAGCAGTTTATAAATCATTCCACTTGTTAAATTCCTCTCCATATCTGTGCTACCTGTTGTCTTTTTCTTGCCGTCACATTTTACAGTCCCTTTCTAGCATACAATGGACCTTGATTATCATTCATTTCACAGTTTTAAAGATCTTAGAACTCAAACATTAATCAGTCTTTTTTCTGTATAGGTGCTGATTGAGATATATATTTCAAGTACTTTCTGCTTTTATTTCAAACTTCTAACAACTGAATACATTTTTCGTTTCATTTATCCCTGAAGATTGGGAATCTGTTCATGCTTGAGACATGAGATTTGGAAATGTTCAATGTCATAAAGCTTACACAGAAGATAAAATTAGGCAAACCATAAATGCAGGCCCACTTTGAAAGGCTTTGTTTTGTGAGTGGACTGCTTTCGGGCAAATTGCTGAAACTTATACCCTATAACTTTTACTGACAGTATTTTTGTCCATGTTTAATTATTGCAGGGTTTTAGCATCGCAAAATTCTTGTTCCAGCATTAATTCTCTATTGTTATTGCAATTCAATGTATTAGGTATTTCATCCTGTAAACTTGACCTGCTTGATATACTGTCAAAGTAAAATGATATTGGCAGGAAAATGCAACGTGGTAATTAATTAAAGAATGTCACGATCCACTTGGGAATACCCATTGATATTCCAGCCCTGTTACTCCCAGAGTTGTCACAAAAGTTAAAGAGGCAAAAGTGAGGACTCCAGATGCTGGAGAGTAGAGTCGAGAATGTGGTGCTGGAAAAGCACAACAGGTCAGGCAGCTTCCAAGGAGAGCAGTAGAATCAACCTTTCGAGCAAAAGCCGTTCATCAGGAATGAAGCTGTGAGCCAAGGGGGTGGTGAGATAAATGTAAGGGAGGGGGGGGGGGTTGGTGGGAAGGTCGCTGAGAGTGTGATAGGTAGAGAGAGGTGAGGGTAATGGTGATAGGTTGGAGACGAGGATGAAGTGAATAATTGGGAAGGAAGGTGGACAGGTAGGACAGGTTGCGAGTTGAAGGGTTGGAACTGGGATAAGGCGAGGGGAGGGGAAATGATGAAACTGGTGAAATCCACGTTGATGCCCTGGGGTTGGAGGGTTTTGAGATGAAAGATGAGGCATTCTTTCTCCAGATGTTGAGTGGTTAGGGAGTGGCGATGTAGGAGGCCCAGGACCTGCATGTCCTTGGCAGAGTGGGAGGGAGAGTTGAAGTGTTCAATCACTTGGCGATGCGGTTGGTTGTTGCGGGTGTCCCATAGATGTTCTCTGAAGCACTGTGCAAGTAGGCGTCCTGTCTCCCCGATGTAGAGAAGATTGCATCGAGAGCAACAGATACAATAAATGACATGCTTGGAAGTGCAGATAAATCTCTGGTGGATGTGGAAGGCTCCTTTGCGGTCTAGGGCGGAGGTGAGGGGGGAGTGTGGGCACAGGTTTTGCAATTCTTGTAGTGGCAGGAGAAGGTGCTGGGAGGGGAAGGTGGGTTGGTGGGGGTGTGGGCCTGACAAGAGAGTCGCGGAAGGAATAGTCTTTATGGAAAGCAAATAGAGGTGGGGAGGGAAATATGTCTCTGATGGTGGGGTCTGTTTATAGAAAATGGAGGAAATATTGGAAGATGATGCAGTGTATATGGAGTTTGATGGGGTGGAAGGTGAAGACCGGGGGTGTTGTGTCCTTGTTGTGGTTGGAGGGGTGGGGTTCGAGGACAGAGTGTGGGATGTGGATGAAATGCGCTGCAGGGTTTCATAACTACATTAAAGGGAAAATTGAGGTCTTTAAAGAAGGAGACCATCTGGTGTGTTCTGTGATGGAATTGGTCCACCTGGGAGCAGATGCGGCATAGGTGGATGAATTGAGAATAAGGAATAGTGCTTTTACAGGAGGCAGGGTGGGAGAGGTGTGGTCCAGGTAGCAGTGGGAGTTGGTGGGTTTGTAGAAGATATCAATGTTGAGTTGGTCACCGTTGATGGAGGTGGAGAGGTCCACGAAGGGGAGGGAGGTGTCAGAGATGGTTCAGGTGAACTTAAAGTCGGGGTGGAATGTGTTGGTGAAGTTAATGAACTGTTCAACTTCCTTTTGTGAGCATGAGGTGGCGCTGATACAGTTATCAATGTAATGGAGGTAAAGTTAAAGATTTAATCAAATCTCTCAAAGTCCCAATTTTCCTGACTAATGGACGCAGGTTAACAAAAGCACTGACCATGTTTCTGTATGGAATAAGAATTACAATGTATTACAGATAACTAATTTCTAACCACAGGCAAAAATATGAATTATCAACATATAACTGTACTGGCTGAAACTCTAACCCCTCTTCTTAAATCTCTACACACACATACAGCAGACACAGACAAGGAAACAAATATAGATATTATGGCTGGAGAAAAAAAATTCTGGAGAGACATAATTCAATAGTGCTAGTCCACAGGATTTAATACAGTGTCTGTTTCATGTCTTCCAAGATCTTCACTCTCTGATACTGATCCATATTCTTGTAGTTCTTTGCTGAAGATACAGGGCAGTTGGCACACCATTTATAAAGACTTGCAGTCACTTGTTAGAGGCAACAGCTTCTAACAAATGATGAAAGAGATTAGCTAGCTATCTTCCATGTATTCATTACTTTACTGAAGAGAGAGAGAATTGTTTCTTTTTCACAGTGTAGATGCTTCAGTCTCTGTATTGTTTGCACACTCTTTTGTCCATCTGTCCAGGAGACAATTGGAGAATTGTTGTCATGCTAATAATTCCTGGCCTCCACAACTGGTCCAGATGACTCAAAGCAATCAGCAATCAGTCTCCTTTGAGGTTTATTCTGCATACCCCCGCAGTGCAATGGATATTAATCACTCTCTGTCCCTTTTTCAAAAGAAGCAACAGCATAAACATAACTAACACTAAGTGCCAGTAATTTGTTTCTAAAATGGCAGCAACTCCTTCTTCAGTCCTTAGTTAAACAGTTCTTTCCCCATTTTGATGCACATTACAAAATAAATTGATCATTTATGTTTCCCAAACAAGGATTACATCCTTTGTCTTAATTATCTATAGTTTCCCCAGTTATCATCATTGTGTTACAACCCAGTAAGAATGGTTGAATCCACTACCTTCTTTTCAGCATCTACAAAAAAAAGTTAATCTTTTTGTACCTCAGGGTAAACTAAATGTTTGCCAACAATGTTAAGAAGCAAAATGCAAGGTTTTCTTGAGTGAAAAACAGAGGAATTCTATTACTTACGGCACACACAACTTAACTACAAAGTTTAAATAGAGGATAGTGTCCAATATGAAAGTGAATAGGGGAATTATTTTAATTGCTTAATGTTTGCTGGAGATATGTGGTGTTAACTTGAGGGCTTGATTCACAATGTCCTGTATCAGCATTGTCCATAAATATTGCAGATACATTTGAGTTGTCAGTGTTCAAGAGTTTCTCCAATTTGGGTTGGCATAAGTTGCTTTGTCATTCCTGAGCAAGAGCAGACAAAGAGAGTGCTTTCCTGTTTTGCTGTTAAAATGCATTTTATTTGCTCTCCCAAATCAAGTTGTTTGAAATACAGCTTATTTGTGTAATCCCATACCTACCATCATTGTTTCCATGCTGACTAATCATCTCCAATATATGAAATTTATCATACATGCATGGATTAAAGACAGGAAATGCTAGTTTTCAGCCCTGACTGGTTTCAGTCTCTTTTGGTAAAAGGTTTAATTTCATTTTTAGTAATTATGTTTATTCAACATTGGATTCATGGATTCTGGATTAGTGGTGCTGGAAGAGCACAGCAGTTCAGGCAGCATCCAAGTAGCTTCGAAATCGACGTTTCGGGCAAAAGCACTTCATCAGGAATAATGCCTTTTTGTTTTAAAGTTATTACATTCCATGAAAGCTTCATGCATTAAACTTGGGATTTGTATTTCACCACTATCATTACAATAGACATACATAGAGCTGGAAGTGAGCAAACCTACATCCAGAACCTCAACCTGAGCTACAAATCTTCTAAAATATTGTTAGCACGTGCATGTGCTTAAGTTTGTCGAAGACCTCACCTTTCCCAATTATTGTAATGGTTTCCAGCATTACAATGCTTTGAGAACTACATGTTCATCCAATTCGCACCATTGTACTATCTCTAGTTTCTTAAACCCAGAATGGGCAGTCATACCTTTGGCCGTCTTGTTTCCAGTTTCTGGAATTCACTTCCTAAAATTCTCTATTTCTATACTTGGCCCTCCTCCTTTGAGATCCTCAATAAAAACTATGAATGACTAATTTTTTTTTATGACAGGCCCACCCTAATTTCTTTTTTCTTAGCTTTGTTTAAATTTTTCTCTCATTACAATTCTGTCAGACATTTTGGAATTTTCTGATATTAAAGGTACCACGTAAATACAAGTTTCATTTTTTATGAGCAGGAGTAACAGTTTTGTTGAACTCAACCTTGGCAAGGCCAGAGCTGTTATTTAATACATGTGCCTGACTATCTCCTCTGATCTTTGCAATGTGTAATACTGTGTAATATCTGAGTTGTGCTTCAAAGATCCTAACTTAGCCATCAGGTATTTTCAACCTCCACAAAACTGACTGACTCCACGCCTATCAAAGTTTTATTGACTGGAAATTCTTATTTATTTTCCTACTTTGCTCAATATTGTTTATTTCAATGTTAAAAATCACACAACACCAGGTTATAGTCCAACAGGTTTAATTGGAAGCTTTCGGAATGCCGCTCCTTCATCAGGAAAACCAACTCCAAATCATGACTTTTCATAACAGTCACCTTTCCCACATGAGATCCCATATTAGGATCTACCCCAGTACTTCTGTTTTAGCCAACCTTCTTTGGCTCTTTATTATCAATGAAGCAAGTCCTAAATCTTTGTCCCATCTGCAATTCCTTAATTCCCATTCAGTGCTATATTTAATCACAATTTCCACTCTCCTAGGAGTTGCCTGCAATATACCTCTTTATTCAGGTTTACTTTATTGGTTCCTCAATCTCAAATACTTTCCTTAACTGTTTTGTTGTGTTTCAAAAGCTTCTTTAAAACCTAAGTTTTTGACCTTGGCTTTAGTCAATCCACGACTTCTGTTGTATCCAGTTTTATTTATTTCTCAATTAGACTCACAAAGTCATAGAGATGTACAACATGGAAACAGACCATTCAGTCCAACCTGTCCATGCAGACCAGATATCCCAACCCAATCTAGTCCCACCTGCTAGCACCCAGCCCATATCCCTCCAAACCCTTCCTATTCACATACCCATCCAAATGTCTCTTAAATGTTGCAATTGTACCAGCCTCCACCACATCCTCTGGCAGCTCATTCCATACACGTACCACCCTCTGTATGAAAAAGTTGCCCCTTAGGTCTCTTTTATATCTTTCCCCTCTCACCCTAAACCTATGCCCTCTAGTTCTGGACTCCCTGACCCCAGGGAAAAGACTTTGTCAATTTATCCTATCCATGCCCCTCATAATTTTGTAAACCTCTATAAGGTCGCCCCCTCAGCCTCCGACACTTCAGGGAAAACAGCCCCAGCCTGTTCAGCCTCTCCCTGTAGCTCAGATTCTCCAACCCTGGCAACATCCTTGTAAATCTTTTCTGAACCCTTTCAACTTTCACAACATCTTTCCAATAGGAAGGAGACCAGAAGTGCATGCATTATTCCAACAGTGGCCTAACCAATGTCCTGTACAGCCGCAACGTGACCTCCCAACTCCTGTACTCAATACTCTGACCAATAAAGGAAAACATACCAAATGCTTTCTTCACTATCCTATCTACCTGCTACTCTACTTTCAAGGGGCTATGAACCTGCACTCCAAGTTCTCTTTGTTCAGCAACACTCCCTAAGACCTTACTATTAAGTGTACAAGTCCTGCTAAGATTTGCTTTCCCAAAATGCAGCACCTCGCATTTATCTGAATTAAACTCCATCTGCAACTTCTCAGCCCATTGGCCCATCTAGTCCAGATCCTGTTGTAATCTGAGGTAACCCTCTTCACTGTCCACTACACCTCCAGTTTTGGTGTCATCTGCAAACTTATTAACTTTACCTCTTATGCTCGCATTCAAATCATTTATGTAAATAACAAAAAGTAGAGGGCCCAGCACTGATCCTTGTGGCACTCCACTGGTCACAGGCCTCCAGTCTGAAAAGCAACCCTCCACCACCACTCTGTCGTAAACCTTTGAGCCAGTTCTGTATCCAAGTGGCTAGTTCTCCCTGTATTCCATATCTTTCCCCTTGCACCCTAAACCTATGCCCTCTAGTTCTGGACTCCCCGACTCCAGAGAAAAGACTTTGTCTATTTTTCCTATCTATGCCCCTCATAATTTTGTAAACCTCTATAAGGTCACCCCTCAGCCTCCGACACTCCAGGGAAAACAGCCCCAGCCTGTTCAGCCTCTCCCTATAGCTCAAATCCTCTAATCCTGGCAACATCCTTGTAAATCTTTTCTGAACCCTTTCAAGTTTCACAACATCTTTCCGATAGGAAGGAGACCAGAATTGCACACAATATTCCAACAGTGGCCTAACCAATGTCCTGTACAGCAGCAACATGATGTCCCAATTCCTGTACTCAGTACTCTGACCAATCAAAGATAACTACCTGCGAGTTCACTTTCAAGGAGCTATGAACCTGCACTCCAAGGTCTCTTTGTTCAGCAACACTCCCTAGGACCTTACAATTAAGTGTATAAGTCCTGCTAAGATTTGCAGCATCTCGCAGTTATCTGAATTAAAATCATCTGCCACTTCTCAGCCCATTGGCTCATTTGGTCAAGATCCTGTTGTAATCTGATGTAACCTTCTTCGCTGTCCACTACATCTCCAATTTTGGTGTCATCTACAAACTTACTAACTGTACCTCTTCTGCTCACATTCAAATCATTTATGTAAATGACAAAAAATAGAAGACCCAGCACCGATCCTTGTGGCTTATTCCAGCATGTTTTATTTTATTTATGTTATAGTTGATGTTAGCCTTCTGCTCATTTTAATACTGTGATAGCTACAGCTTCTATAAGAGACCACTTTCATTAAAGGACTTGGCTGTGAGCTCAGACATTAAAAAAAGCTGTTTTTAAAATGTTAAAATATATTTCAATATACTACATACAATATATAAAATATATTTTCCCCTAAGTATTTAAGAACATCTAAATAAAATGATATTACAGATTTCGTGCGAGAAATGTTCACAAGAAATTACAGAGAGTTGTAAACACAGCCCAGTCTACCATGAAAACCAGCCTTCCTTCCATTGATTCCATTTATACTTCCTCAGGAAAGCTGCCAACATCATCAAAGACCCCTCCCATGCCAGTTATATTCTCTTCCATCCTCTTGCAATGGGTAGAAGATACAAATGTTTGAAAATATGTACCAACAGATTCAAGAACACCTTTTTTTCCCCTGCTGTCATCAGACTTATGAATGGACCTCTCATACACAGTTGATCTTTCTCTGCACCTTTTGTGTTCTGTTCTATTCCCTGATGTAGGTATGTAGAGTCTGATTTGTCTGGATCGCATGCAAAATGATATATGTGACAATAATATATTAAATCAAATCAATAGTGAATAGTTTATTTATTTTTTATTTCCATGTTATGATTCTATCTTTGTGATTGTCCATATTCTTAAGCACTTGGTTATTATTTTCTTTGTTGCAGAGGAGGCCTCTTTGGTTTGTTTTCTGCTATAATTTCATTTGGTAAGGGTGAGTGATAAATGATTCCAGCAGTGATTCCAGCTGAGATTTATGGGTCACTCAACATTGCTATTCGATTTCTGTTAAATTTTTGTGCTGTGTAATAGAAATCCTGATAAAGTCATATTTAGTACCTATGTGTAGTTGCTTTTTTTTTCTTACTTGGATAATTTTGATGTCTTTTTCTCCTCAAAATACTTTATTGATACACAAGCTCCATGCCAAAGGAGCCAAACTTTCTCTAGAGAAAAAATTCAAATGAATCAAGCAAAAGAAACACATTTGGCAACATTTAATTCCCTATGACTTCCACCACTGAGGAAGATGTGAGTAGCCCCAGGAATATCACTAATTTCAGCTTTCCCTCCCAGACATGCACCATCTGGACTGTCATGTCTATCGTCATTCCTTCTTCATCATTTATCCTACAGTACCTGAAATTCCCTACCTATTACCATCATGGAAATACCATTGCAAAGACTTAAGTGACTATAGGGGAAGGGACACTGCCAACTTTTTATAGCTGTGCATATTTTATAGTGTGTTGAACTCAATGAATTAAATGCAGTGGGATATAAAAGTTGATTTTAAATTTAAGAAGGGAATTCTATGAGAGTAAGAAAAATAACAAATGTTGGAACAGACACTGAATACCCAGTAGAACTGGCCGGATTCATGCCTAAAAGTTGAAGAGTTTAATTAGCTTTGTGACTGTACCATATGGTCATGCAGATGTTGGCACCTCCTCTAATATTCTCATCCAAGTATCCATTCTTATGCACGGTTGTGGACACTTGATTTGTTTAAGCAACACATGTTCTGCACAGATAAAATCAAAGACATGTTAAAATATGCAGTATAAAATGTATTTTCCCCTGTGTGTCTTTTACATTTTTCCATACCTTGGTGCTTTTTCCAAATATCAGTACTTCTGGAATAGTTTTTAAAATTCTTTCCTGGAATGTAGGTGTTGCTGGCTAGTCTTTTTTGATCATTTTCAACTGTTCTTAAGAAAGGGGTGGTGCAGTGTACTTGAACTGCTTGGTATATGTACCCAACCAGTATATTAGGAAGAGAGTTCCATGATTCTGACTCAATGGCAGTGAATGAATGGCAATATAGTTCCAAGACAGGGATGGTGTGTGGCTTGAAGTGAAACCTCATATCTGCTGCTCTTGGTCTTCTAAATGGTAGCGGTTGTGGGTTTGGCTCATTCTGACGAAGTAGCCTTGCTGCATTACTGCATCTTGTAAATGGTGCCCACTGCTGCCACTATGTGTTAGTCATGGAGGGAGTGAATGTTTAAGGTTGTGGATGGTGTCAGCAGAATGCTGAATCTGGGTTCATGTCAAATGTCTTGAATGCTGTTGGAGGTGATTTTAAAAATTGCAGGTCTTTGGCTTTAAAATCAGTTATTTTCAGTTCAGTTCACAATCAAAAATACCGATATGGTCTTTATATTTCTGCATTTCAGTGCTGCACTTGAATTGAATTGAATTGAATTATTTATTGTCACGTGTATTCAACATAAAATACAATGAAAAGTGCAAGCTATGCCCTACATAGGCACCACTCATATTAACTTAGATTAAAATAAAAACAGATAACTTAAAGAGAGTTTAACTTTTCCTTCTCTGCTGCTAGTCCCACTCTGTGCTTCCCACTCCATGCCTTACCACTGCCAGGGTCCCACTACAGCCTTCCCATTCCATGCCTTCCCGCCACCAAAGTCCCAGTCCAGCCTTCTCAGTCCATGCCATGCCACGGCCAGAATCCCACTCCACACATAAGCAAGAGTCCCACTCCAAAATTCACAGGCTGACTGTCCAACGCTGTAGCCACGCTGCCTCTGAAGACGCCAATGCTGCACCACAGCCCATCGAAGCTGCCTTCCTACCGAAGAGCTCTCTTTATCAAGTACGTTTGAGAAAAAATAGGGGAAGAGGGAAAAAGAAAATGTGGATACAGCTCAAAAGATACCGACTCTGCTGCCACCATCTTGCACTTTGGAGCTTTCATTCAAAAGCTGCTGTCAGGACACTTTACGTGCAGGGACAGGTAGCCATCTCATGGATTCAACCAGTGTGCATCTCAGAGGTCCTCACTTGGTTTCTCAGCACTTACTTGGATACTCACAGCATCTCGGCTTGCCCTGCCTTTTTTGCACTCTGTCCCCTTAGCCAGAGCGACACACTCAGTGCACTTCTGCCTTGCCTTTGGTGCAGACACAAAGTCAGGCAGTTTGTCATGCTTGCCAGCAGTGATCAGTCAATGATTTGGACATATTGCTGCACATCACAATGCTACATCAATCTTTCACCTGCACCACGTGCCAGCTGCATATGCGGTAAACACAGTGCATATGTTTCAACCAAGTGGCCATGTCTCCTAGTCCAAGGGGAGTAGTCCTCAACTAGACAAGTGAGATACCCTTCAGTTGGAGCATCCCAGCCCAGCAACTGAAGGGCAGCCTCTAATATTAATCTGGGGGTTTATCAGCCATTTTGGATTGTCCAGGGCCAAAGGTCTATATCTCTATAGTTTGGGGAGTGGATGATGATAAGCCTTGTAAATGGGTGCAACTAGCCAGGAGAGCCATGGCAAGTAAGGCGGGGAACTACACAAAGAACAGTCAAGGCTTTGTCAGTCATCAGTTGGGTATGTCCATCCAAGTTGGTCAAGAGGGTGGATCAAAGACAGTCCTGGGTACCCATACACTAAATATCAAGGCAGTGTTATCAAGGGCTACTGATGTTGGAGGAAGACTGAGGAACTTACTGGGGACTTGGAAGCAGTATGCTGGAAGGCAGAGGGGACAACTGTGAAGTGACAGCTTAATACATGAGGAAAGATGATGTAGCATAGAAGAGAAAGGGTTAATGTGGGAGTTAGAATCATTGACAGTCAGTAACACCCTGAATTTGATGGGTGTGTGAAACAGTATAGTTTAAATTTGGCATGTTAAATCCCGGGGGGGGGGGGGCATAAAGTGGAACGTTGGAGTGAACGTGGGGATGTTAAAAGCCGATGTGGTTGATGGGGTGAGCCACCATGAAGAGAATGTGTTTATCAGGGATAAAAAGCTGAGCTTGAGTCTCAATGCATGAATACTGACTGCTGCTTCCTTCTATCATGTTGCAAATAACAAAGGTGTAATTGAGATGAAAATGGCTGCCACCACATGCGAACAGGATGGATTAAGTGTTTCATTCTGTGAGGGAGGAGATTTCAACTTTAAGCAATTTGAGGCCCATCAAAGACTAACACCTATGTGACTTCAGAAGGTTGTCTTCTTTCTTTTCCTCTCACAATATCTCAGTGAGACTGTCGTTGGAATTGGGACAATCGAGTCTATTGGCTTCTCCAGGTCTGTTTTAGTCTGGAAGACCAAATCATGTAATCTCCAGGTTTGAACTTCCACAGGGCTGAGGGAATGGTCAGGGAAGGCCTGGCCATCTCTGGAGTGTCCTGAAAGGAGATTTCTGGGAGATCAGTGTGGGGATCCTCCTCCCTCTGGGTGATGACTGACACTGTCCTATCTCCTTTTTAGGAAGTGGCATCTGGAGTGAGGTCAAGGTTCCTTGTCCCCCAGTTGACTTGCTTTTGGTGCTGAGCATCAATGAAAGATGATAGGATTATGCTTGAATTCAGCAGACACTGATAGTGTTTTTCATGGCTCTCCTTGGCAACTGTCAGCCTGTCCATGGAGGCAGCTAAACACTCACATGTCAGAGAAGGTATGGTGCCAATAGCACCAGTTCAGTCTTACAAACTTAGTGTTAGGTTTGCCAGAGCCTGCAACAAACCTGTTCACTGCTCCAGTGCCTGAATATACATTTCAATATGATCAAATGATGATGGTTTAAATGTGAGTTCAGAATTGCACAGTGGGGTCAAATGTGACACCAAGGGTTTGAATAGACTGGTTTAGTCTCAGACTGTTAATGCAGAGAGAGATGGAGTCAATAGCTAGTGAATGGAGTTTGGAGCAGAGGCTAACAACATTGCTTCAATCTTCTCAGTCTTATATTGGAGAAAAGGTATTATCAATGTGCATCTGAAAATTTGGATGATATCCTAAGAAGCAGCAGGTGGATACAGAAATATTTGGGAGCCACAAATAGACCCTTGCAAGACACACAAAGTATCAGTACAGACACCAAACCAGGTATAGGAGGAGTAGCCATTGAAGCGATACTGTGCGTAAATTAGTTAAGAATGGTTGCAGGTGAGAAGAATCCCATTCACCTTGACTAGAGCAGAGAGATGGGTCTTCTTGTGGTGTAGGGCAGTATCCCTATTTATGGACTGAGAGATCTGGGTTCAAGTCCCACTGGCTCCAGAACTGTGTAATTATGTAACTGTGTAATGTAGTGGAGAGATGTTGGAGGAAAATGGTGTGGTCAATTATGTCAGTGGCTGCAGACAGATCAAGAAGGACAAAGAGGAAGAGTTTACCTTTGTCACAATGTGACTGTGTTAAGAGCTGTTTTGTTAGTGTGGCAGGGGTGAAAATATGTTTATGGAGATTCAAGGGAGGAGTTCCGAGAAAGATGGGGAATGATTTGTGAGTCAGTAAGATATTCCAGGAGTCTAAGAAGAAAGGGAAGTTGGATATTGGGAAGTAATTTGCAGGAATGAAGTTGAGGCCTCTATTTTTGAGGGGAGAGGCAATGATGAAGTATAATGTGGGAAAATGTGAAGTTCAGTTCTGAAAGGGAGGACAAAAGAATAGAGCATTATCTAAATGGAGAAAGGCTCCAGAAAGCAATTTACAGAAAGGAACTTGAGGGTACTTACACACAAAACACAAAAAGGCAGGTGGAACAAATAACCAGGAAAGTGAATGGAATGTTGGCTCTTATTTCAAGGGAGTTGGATAATTAGAGTTGGGAAGCCTTACTGAAGTATTTTTTCCACGGATCTGGGTGACACAAGTTTCAGTACGATGGTAGAAGCTTTATTATTGGACAACCGGTGAAAGATTCTCAATGACACCAAAGGAGTCATGTAGCCTACTTATGGTGGCACTTCTTTACGAATCGCTACTCTACACACAAAGGCAGGATATTTTATAGGTGTAATAAAGAGGTCGACAAGTCACTTGGTTGATTGCCGTCACATTGTTTAAGACAGGTAATTACTATTTTCCAATGCCTGGTGATTGCCGATTTCCTGTGATAACTAGTGAATGGTTGATAGGGACTGGTTATCGTATTCTTTATAATTAATCTGTTGATGGATAGAGTTTTAGCCAGAAAGACTTTGCTTTATTCTCATTGTTGGATTCACGTGCCCATGTTATTAGGTAGGGGAAACACAGTAATGGGAACAGGAGGCAGTTCACAGGGTTATAGCCAAGGCTATTAGTCTTGTCCAGGCAGGACAAATACCTTTGCCTGAGGCTGCATGCAATCGATACTGCAGTGAGTCCTTTCAGCAATGGAATGTTTAAACCTTGAGTTCCCAATATGTCGTGATAAAGAAGTAAAAATGAAACTTATTCTTTTGTGGCTTTCTAACATCCCCATTCCCCCCTATTGACTATTCGATAATCAAGCAGGTCCCCTCAGAGCCTATACAGAAAACACTCGGACAACAGTGGCCATAAGCACTGGAGCACTAGAATGCAGGCGATTACAATTAGTATTGTATTCCCGGTATGTAGGAGCAGGCCTCCCAGTTCTCCAAGAATGCCCCCTAATGGCAATCCCTCCATGCCATTGCTAAACCCATTGTCAATAGTTTGGAGAGTCTGAATTTCCTCTGTGATGTGTTTAGAGAGGTCAGTGATATTAGTGGACTCATCAGGGATGTAGATGCAGCACTCCGCCCTAACAACAACACAGGTACCACCCTCCTTGGCTTGCAGGAAGTCCAGGGCCAAATGATTCTGCAGGGCCACAGTTCTAATTGCAAGGAGCTCCACGTTATTTTCAGTTAAGGCACCAGCCATGTCATTGGTGACCCTTTCCCATACGACCCTGAGTTTACTGATTTCTTGGGCATGTAAATAGATTCCCGTTGGAGGAGAGAACATTCCCACCCAGGTGAGGAACCCGGTGAGGGACCTTCTGGGTCTTGGTCTTGGGGGTAAGTTGTCCAAAACATGAATGCAGGGTACAACATACCCCACGTAACACAACCCCGTTGAACTAGAGGGAAGCCAGGGGTAGACTTTCAACCCACAAATAAAGTACATGCCATAGAGTCATAGAGATGTATAGCACAGAAACATACCCTTCAGTACAACCTGTCCATACCGACCAGATATCCTAACCTAATCTAGTCCCACCTCCCAGTACCCAGCCCATATCCCTCCAAACCCTTTCTATTCATATATCCATCAAATGCCTTTTGAATGTTGCAATTGTACCAGCCTCCACCACTTCCTCTGGCACCTCATTCCATACGCATACCACCCTCTGTGTGAAAAAGTTGCACCTTAGGTCTATTTCATATCTTTCCCCTCTTAACCTAAACCTATGCCCTCTAGTTCTGGACTCTCTGATACCAGGGAAAAGACTTTGTCTATTTATCCTATCTATGCCCCTCATAATTTTGTAAACTTCTATAAGGTCACCCCTCAGCCTCTGATGCTCCAGGGAAAACAGCCCCAGCCTGTTCAACCTCTCCCTATAGCTCAAATCCTCCAACCCCGGCAACATCCTTGTAAATCTTTTCTGAACCCTTTCAAGTTTTACAATATCCTTCCGATAGGAAGGAGACCAGAATTGCATGTAATATTTCAAAAGTGGCCTAACCAATGTCCTGTACAGCTACAACATGACCTCCCAACTCCTGGACCCGATGCTCTGACCAATAAAAGAAAGCATACCAAATGCCTTTTCACTATCCTATCTACCTGCAACTCCACTTTCAAGGAGCTATGAACCTGCACTCCAAGGTCCCTTTTTTCTGCAACACTCCTGAGGACCTTACCATTAAGTGTATAAGTCCTGCTAAGATTTGTTTTCCCAAAATGCAGCACCTTGCATTCATCTAAATTAAACTCAATCTGCCACTTCTCAACCCTTTGGCCCATCTGATCAAAATCCCGTTGTAATCTGAGGTAACCTTCTTTCCACTGCACCTCCAAGTTTGGTGCCATCTGCAAACTTAACTAACTATACCTCTTATGCTCACATTTAAATCATTTATATAAATGATGAAAAGTAGTGGACTCAGCACCGATCCTTGAGACGGTGGCACAGTGGTTAGCACTGCTGCCTCACAGCGCCAGAGACCCAGGTTCAATTCCCGCCTCAGGCGACTGACTGTGTGGAGTTTGCACGTTCTCCCCGTGTCTGCGTGGGTTTCCTCCGGGTGCTCCGGTTTCCTCCCACAGTCCAAAGATGTGCAGGTCAGGTGAATTGACCATCCTAAATTGCCCGTAGGGTAGGTAAGGGGTAGATATCGGGGTATGCGCTTCGGCGGGGCGGTGTAGACTTGTTGGGCCGAAGGGCCTGTTTCCACACTGTAGGTAATCTAATTAATCCAAACTGTCCAGAGACATTCCAGTGGTCACAAGCTTCCAGTCTGAAAAACAATCCTCCACTACCCCCCTCTGTCTTCTACCTTTGTACCAGTTCTCTATCCAAATGGTTAGATCTCCCTGTATTACATGAGATCTAACCTTGCTCACCAGTCTCCCATGAGGAACCTTGTTGAATGCCTTACTGAAGTCCATACAGATCACATCTGCTTTTTGTTACTTCTTCAAAAACCTCAATCAAGTTTGTGGGACATGATGTCCCATGCACAAAGCCATGTTGACTATCCCTAATCAGTCCTTGCCTTTCTAGAAATACATGTACATCCTGACCCTCAGGATTCCCTCCAATAACTTGCCCACCACCGACATCAGGCTCACTGTTCTGTAGTTCCCTGGCTTGTCCTTACCACCCTTCTGAAACAGTGGCACCACGTTAGCCAACCTCCAGACTTCCAGCACCTTACCTGTGACTATCAATGACACAAATATCTCAGCAAGGGGCCCAGCAATCACTTCCTTAGCTTCCCACAGAGTTCTCGGGTACACCTAATCAGGTCCAGGGATTTATCCACTTTTATGTGTTTCAAGACATCCAGCAGTTCCTCCTCTGTAATATGGACATTTTCCATATTAAAATCAGACTAGATTAGATTACCTACAGCGTGGAAACCGGCCCTTCGGCCCAACAAGTCCATACCGACCCTCCGAAGAGCAACCCACTCAGACCCATTCCCCTTCACCTAACACTACAGACAATTTAGCACGGCCAGTTCACCAAACCTGCACATTTTTGGATTATAGGAGGAACCGGAGCACCCGGAGGAAACCCACGCAGAAACAGGAAGAATGTGCAAACTCCACACAGCCTGAGGCGGGAATTGAACACGCCTCTCTGGCGCTTTGAGGCAGCAGTGCTAACCACTGTGCCATTGTAAACTGTTCAGGTGGAAATTGCACCCCCCCTCCCTACACACACACACACACACACACACACACAAAGGTTATTCATGTTCTATCTTTCAGGGAGGGGAGGTTGGACTGTCCCAGGTGCCCATGGGATCCTCATGGGCTTCCCATAAACCACCTCAGCTGAAGACAGACTGATTTTGCTTGAAGGGGTAAACCTCATATGGAACAGAATCAAGGGTAGGACCTTCAAACAGTTCAGGCTGGTTTCCTACTTTCGCTTGCCAGCTTATTTCTTTAATGTGCCATTTGCTCGTTCCATGACTCCAGCCGCTTTTGGGCGGTGAGTGCAGTGGAATTGTTTTGTTGCTAGTTCCCTGCAGATCCCCTGGTTAATTTTAACCACGAAGTGTGGCCCATTGTCTGAGCTTATTGTCTCTGGGAGTCCATAGCAGGAAATTATTTCCCTCAACAATATTTTTACCACTGTTGCAGCCGTGTTGTCCGTTTTCGGGATTGCCTCATCCATCTCCTGAAGGCATCTACTATTACAAAACAATACTTATGACATTGTACCTTGGATAATTCTATGAAATTTAGTTGTAGACAATTTCTACAACTAGGCAAGGGAGTAGTCCCAGAACCACAAGGCATCCCTTTTCCAGCATTTGTCTTTTTGCAGATGAAGCATGCTTTGGCTTGTTTCTCAGCTGTTTTCTAGGAATCAGGGTGCCACCAGGTTTGTAGTAAAATGCTGACCATTCCCTCCTTGCCTAGGTGTGTACAGTTACGTACAAAATCCACCAAGATTGGTAAAAGCAAAGAAGGAACACAGACCCGTCCCACAGTTTGGTATGAACATCCAGGGTGCACCCCATCTGTGACCCACAGTCTGTGTTCCTCTGCAGGGGCGCCCCTTGTAAGTGACATATCTCACCCATGTCTGGCATACCTGTCTTTATATTTTTTTGCAACTAGGTGTTGCTGTCAGCTCAACGGAATCAGGAAAGTAGGGTGTAAGGCTGCCTGGTTGGCATTACTTGCATGTTGCCGTTGGAGATTCTGTCAGCGGCACCAGTGTGAGCTGAACATTTGATCACTGCTAGGCTGGATGTTAACTGTGAGGCCTGCAAAAGATTATGAACAAAAAAAGGCGTTACTAATGGGTTGCTCTGTGTAGGTTAAAAATCCCCTTTACTCCCATAAGGCGCTGTGGTCATGGGCAACACTGAAAGCATAGCAAGAGTCCGTATAAATATTGGCCAATTTCCCTTCAGCCATGATGCAAACCCGAGCGAGGGCAAACAATTCAGCCTTCTGTGCTGACAGTAGAGTTTCAAAGCCTACACATTCAACCACTTCAGAACCCATAGCAATCGTGTATCTGGAGCATCGCTGACCTGAAGGTGAAATAAAGAAGCTGCTACCCACATAAAAAGTGAAGTCCACATGTTCAAGTGGCAGCTCTGTGGTATTCCGGTCCCAATGAGATTCATCAGTCCTGGCTGAAGGTGCTTTGTGATTATGGGGAGGCTGAGCAAGCTCAGTTTTTATGTGACCTTTAGAGTGTGACTTGGGGCCGTTCTGGCCATCCCAGTAATAAATAAGGGCTCTCCTCATCTGTGATCTGGTGTTTTCAGAACAGTCCATGTTATTTGTATGTGTCATATCAGCGACACTTGAAGGGACATATTGTAGGACCATAGAGTTATACAATGGTGAGTCCTTGCCGCAGTTAAAAGTTTGATTCCCAGCAAACGTTCCATAACAGGCGACAAACCTTTCCCAACAGTCTCCCCCGGACTCACCCACCTTGAGTCTGCAGTCCTGGACCTTGCTAATGTTGATAGGCTGTTGCAGGGCACACTCTAATGACTGGACAACTTGGTTCACTTGAGTGTCCTCTTTGAATCTGTTGTTTAAGTCTTCATAAGTGTGGAGCAGGCCCTTTCCGTCACTCTTGCCCGTTTGTTCCTGCCACTTAGTAACATCTTCTGGTGACAAGATCATACAACAGTGGGCAAACAGATGCTGGGATGTTGCATTGTACATTTGAATTGTGCACTGGACATAGTGGGTGAATTGGGCAGGTTTATCTTAATGATCCAGAGCCTGATTCACTCTTACGATCATCTCTTGAAGTTTCCAGGGGACATAGAGCTTGATAGTTGGTGGCTCATCTTCCTCATCTGCCTTGGGGTTTAGTAGCTGTCTTATGGGGAGCATAGCTTTGGGGGTGACATGGTGATGGTGAACTCCAGTGCAAAGGTAACAGGTTGCCGCTGGTTTTCTCGAGCGCATCTTAACCCAACCAGCTATGCAGGGCTCGGGTACAGTGGCGGGGGTGGCTCAACGAGAGGCACCAATGCAGCAGGGTGACATCCCCAATCCTCCTTTACCTCGGTATCAGTCTTACTGCAGCTGTACATGGTGCTGGTGAGACCACATCTGGTGTACTGTGAGCAAGTTTTGATCCTCTTATTTAAGCAAAGCTATTCTTCATTGGAGGCAGTTCAGAGAAAGTTCACTGGGATGATTCCTTGTATAGAGGGATTGTCTTATGAGTAAATGGTAAACAGATTAGAACTCTACTCATTGGAGTTTAGAAGAGTAAGAAGTGACTTATTTGAAACATATCTGATTCTTAAGCAGCTTGACAGGGTAAATGCTGAGACAATGTTTCCCCTCATGGAACAGATTAGGAGTAGAGAACATAGGCTCAGAATAAAAGGATACCAATTTAAAACTGAGGAATTTCTTCTCTCAGAGAGTTGAGTGTCTTTGGAACTCCAAGCCACACAGAGGTTTGGAAGCAGAGTCCTTTTGTATAGTTAATGATGTGCAGATGCCAATGTTGGACTGGGGTGGATAAAATCAAAAATCACCCGACACTAGGGCTCCTTCCTCATTTTTGACTGTGTATGTTTAAGGTTGAAATAGACAGATTCCTGATGAGGGTAATCAAGGGCTATGAGGAAAAGGTGGGAAGGTGGACATGAGAAATGTCAGATCAACCATGGTCCTATTGAATGACATAGCAGAGAAGCCAAATGGCCTACTCCTGTTCCTAGTTCTTATGGTCTTATCAGTGTGAATGTAGAAGAGAGAATTACAAAGTTGTAAAGGGAAGGCCCATCACATAACATGGGAACCCAGGAGTGAAACTGTGGTCAATAGTTTGGGGAAAAGGGAGTGAATTTCATGGGCAAATGAGTTCACAGAGGGCAGAACCTCAATTTCTCTAGTCATCCAGCATTCCCTATACCTACCAGCCTTGCCCTTCACACTAACAGAAACATACTCTCAACTCTTAGGTTCTTTGTTACTCTGTAAATGCAACCCAACACCTTGAATGACTCCAACTCCAGGTCAGAGCTTAAGTAGACAAGCAGGAGGCTGGAAGAGCACAGCAAGCCAGGCAACATCAGGAGGTGGAGTAGTCAATATTTCGGATACCCTTAACATTGACGTCTCCACCTCCTAATACTTTCTGGTTTGCTGTGCTCTTCCACCCTCCTGTTTCTTTCTATTTCTGCACCTGCGCACTGCAGAAACAATATTGGAAGTGCCGCGCCCAGTGACTGAAATGGCGCCTGCGCACTGCCTACAGACGGCACTGGTGCATGCGCACCGCCCACCGACGGCACTAGCGCCTGCGCAGTGGCTGTCCCCTCCCCCCGCCGCCCAACGTCCTCTGGTTTAAGGTCGCTGTCGGCGGTTCCTGATTGCCGGCTTCGTCATGTTGTCGTTGATCGCTCGCTCGGGGCCTTTCGCCCCGTATCTGTCCGCTACCACTAACATCGTGCCGTCGCAGCTCAAGCCGTTGGCGCTCGGCGTGGTCTGCAAGGCCGATGCGGTGATCATGGATGTGAAGAGACCCGTGCTCTGCCGGGAGTCGTTGCAGGGCCAGGCGGCCCGGAGCGGCGCCGTTGTTACCGCCGGCCTCAACGGTGAGTGCAGCGGGAGAGGGGCCCGGGCCTGGGCCTGGGCCCGGGCCCGGAGATTGAGCGGTCAGAGCTGTTGTCTCCCACCGGGGGGCGGAGGCGGATCCTGTGGCGAATCGGCCTGTCTGCTCCCGGGCTCCGTGACCTTGTGGCTCAGGGAGTGGGTCAATGCGAGGTCTCCCGTTTTAATACATGGGTCTCCAGGAAAGTCAATCGCACTGTAGCTGTATGTATGCTGTAATATACCCGTAAACTCTGTCAAAACGACCGTGTCCCAGAGTTTTAATTCAAATCAAAATACAGACGATACTGGACGGTCCCCACATAATCTTGTGGGAAGAGCCAGATAGTTCACATCAAAAGAGAAAATGTTGGAAAATCTCAGCAGGTCTGGCAGCATCTGTAAGGAGAGGAAAGAGCTGACGTTTCGAGTCTAACTGACCCTTTGTCAAAGCTCTCCTCTCCTCTCCTTGCAGATGCTGCCAGACCTGCTGAGAATTTCCAGCATTTTCTCTTTTGGTTTCAGATTCCAGCATCTGCAGTAACTTTGCTTTTATTAAGACAGTTGACATTTTAGGTGGTGAACTTTTTCAGTAGAGCTGTGCTGTTAGAACAGCTTTACTGATGTGCAGCCCACCTGTAACTTCAAGAAGGGTTACACCTGAAATGTTGACTTCTCCAACTCCTGACGTTGCCTCACTGGCTGTGTTCTTCAAGACTCAGCTGTAACTTCTGTGTCTGGGCAAGGTCAGAAGTCACATGACATCTGGTTATAGTCCAACAAGTTTATTTGAAATTGTAGTGCTGCCCAGGTGAAGTGCCTGGATTTTAAAAGAAAATAAATTTCTAGGTATGTCTAGAGTGGTTGCACCCCTAATCCATAATTTAAGAGTCATAGAACTGTACAGCACGGAAACACACCCTTCGGTCCAACCCGTCCATGGCGAGCAAATGTCCCAACCCAATCTAGTCCCACCTGCCAGCACCTGGCCCATATCCCTCCAAACCCTTCCTAATCATTTATCCATCCTGATGCCTTTCAAATGTTGTAATTGTACCAGCCTTCACCACTTCCTCTGGCAGCTCATTCCATACATGTACCACCCTCTGAGTGAAAAAGTTGCCTCTTCGGTTTCTTTTATATCTTTCCCCTCTCACTCTAAACCTATGCCCTCTAGTTCTGGACTCTCCCACCCCAGGGGAAAGACTTCTTCACCACTTTAGCTTGACAGACTGAATGTTGCCCTCGGGCAATGAGAGAGTATTGGTCAAGTCTGCTAACCTTTGTGGGTCTGATTCTGGAGCGGGTAAAGACTGCATTCACGATTTCAAGATGTGAGAGCCTATTGAATTAACCTGGCTGCCTAACTTCCTATGGTCATCTAGCCTGTGTTTGGATGATTTAAAATGGAAAAATAAGTATATGTGGAGGATCATTCTTTGATTTATAGCTTTAGATTTATTCTCAATCCCTCCATTATCAGTACTTTGGTCTCGTTTGATTTTGAAGCAACTATTCTAATTTCCTGGGTTAAACTTTGTATGTTTTGGTAAAATAAAAAAAATCTTTAATCTGATAGACAATAGGCTTGGCCTTTTTGATACAGGTTTCAGATGCTCTGTATAGATGCATTATGTCTAATCACTACAAGTTCCAGGAACCCCATAGAAAGCACTTGGACAGATGTAAGTGTAATGAATAGGTGTTTTATAATTGGTGATAACAAGTATGGGGTCTGTTTGGAGAGTGAGGTTAAGAGATGCTTTAGAAATATGTGCTCTATAGGGTTTGGTGGTGTCATCTGCTTAAATAGTTTGACCTTACTTCATGGATGTTGACTTCAACAGCTGCCTATCAAGTAGAGAGATCTAGGAGTATAACAATTCACAGCCTGTAACAAAAATTAAGTTTTTTTTTGTCCCCCCTGGTTTTTTAAGACTTAACAAATAAAACATCAATGTATAATGGATATATGTGACTCTTCAAAATTGTACCCTGCTGTATGTCCAATCCCCACTTGTTCTTACTAGATTCTGTCATTTGTTTGTGTAACGTGCTGGATGTGAGTTTGCTCGCTGAGCTGGAAAGTTCGCTTTTGGATGTTTTGTCACCAATGCACTAAAACAGCAGTTAATGAACTTAAAAGACCCTATACAAATAGCAAGCAAACTAATGTCATTTTTAAAATACCTTGCAAGAACTGGGACAAACAGGCAGAAAACTAGCCACCAGGATACATGAATGCAAAAAGATAATGGCCACAAAAAGACATGACCCACCATCACTAGTATCCTTACATACAGATGAGGAAGGACGCCATTTCACCTCATCCAAGGACAAGCCAAACAGAGACATGCACAAGAATTCCTGGAAGTATGGCATTCCAATTGGAACTCTATCAACAAACACATCAACTTGGACCCCATTTACCACCCTCTGAGGGGAAAAAAAAGGAAGTGGCATCACCAACACGAGGAAACCTAAACACAAATAGAAAGTGGGTCACAACACCAGTGCTTCACCAGAGGCTCACTGATGTTACCTAGTATGGTGACAATGTCTGAAAACAAACTTTCCAGCTTGGTGAGCAAACTTACATCCAGAACCTCAACCTGAGCTACAAATCTTCTCAAAACTCATTAACTCTTTATTCATTGGTGTACAATGCAACTGAGGATATTGCCTTAAAATCAAGAGTATGGTGCTGGAAAAGCACAGCAGGTCAGGCAGGATCCAAGGAGCTAGAGAATTGACGTTTCAGACATAAGCCCTTCCTGATGAAGGTCTCATGCCTGAAACATTTGATTCTCTTGCTCCTCAGATGCTGCCTGACCACCATACTGTTGACTCTGGTCTGAAATCCTCACTTTCTCCCTATTGGTTTAAAATGCATTGAGACAGAACTTGTCTTCTGTTTAACATGCTTTAAACATCTATCACTCAATCTTATTTTTAAGAAATTGCACTTTTTATACTATA
Organism: Chiloscyllium punctatum; assembly: GCF_047496795.1. Taxonomy (NCBI): domain Eukaryota; kingdom Metazoa; phylum Chordata; class Chondrichthyes; order Orectolobiformes; family Hemiscylliidae; genus Chiloscyllium; species Chiloscyllium punctatum. Next base: position 40,809,168 of record NC_092764.1, read on the forward strand.
ATAATTGTGCAAATATCATAATGGGGTCATCTATTTTTAAATCAAAAAAAATTCTGAGTATTACTGAGGGTGATGAAATTAGGGATAGTGGAGATCCCAAAGATTTTGGGGTCCAAGTACACCGATCACTAAAATGTTGTGGTTGAGTACAAAATTAATGTCAGACCAATTGGGTGTTAGCCTTTAAAACCAGAAATGCATGAACAGAAGACCTTTTCTGCAGCTTTCATCAGTTCCATAAAAGGGAGGCTGTTATTTGAAAAATCCTTTGTGTTTTTAGTTGCACTTCAGCCCTGCAACCCTGATTTCTGGGCATTTAAGCGTGAGCAAGTCAGAGGACCTCCTTTTTGGCCTGCTACTGCATTAACAGATCCAGATAGCAGACAGTGGAGGGGACCATAGTTGCCAGCTGTTTGCTCCATATCTTGAAAAATGTCCATATTATAGAGGAGGAAGTACTGGATGTCTTGAGATGCATAAAGGTGGATAAATCCCTGGAACCTGATCAGGTGTACCCTACAACTCTGGGAACCTAGGGAAGTGTTTGCTGGGCCTCTTGCTGAGATATTTGTATCATCGATAGTCACAGGTGAGGTGCCAGAAGACTGGAGGTTGGCTAATGTGCCACTATTTAAGAAGGGTGGTAAGGACAAGCCATAAAATTGTAGACAGGTGAGCCTGACGTTGGTGGTGGGCAAGTTGTTGGAGGAATCTGACAGTCAGGATTTTCATGTATTTAGAAAGGCAAGCACTGATTGGGAGTAGTCAACATGGCTTTGTGCATGGAAAATCATGTTTCACAAACTTGATTGAGTTTTTTTTTGAAAAAATAACACCGAGAATTGATGAGGGGAGAGGTGTGACCTATGTGGGCTTCAGTAAGATGTTCAACAAGGTTCCCTATGAGAAACTGGTTAGTAAGATTAGATCTCATGGAGAGCTAGCCAGTTGGATGCAGAACTGGCTTGAAGGTAGAAGACAGAGGGTGGTGGTGGAGGGTTGTTTTTCAGACTGGAGGCCTGTGACCAGTGGAGTGCCACAATGATCGGTGATGGGTTCACTCCTTTTCGCCAATTATAGAAATGATTTGGCTATTAACATAGGAAGTATAGTTAGTAAGTTTGCAGATGACACAAATTGGGGGTGTAGTGGGCAGCAAAGAAGGTTACCTCAGATTACAACAGGATCTTGATCAGATGGGCCAGTGGGCTAAGGAGTGACAGGTGGAGTTTAATTTAGATAAATGTGAAGTGCTGCATTTTGGGAAAGCAAATCTTAGCAGGACTTCTACACTTAATGGTAAGGTCCTCGGGAGTGTTGCTGAACAAAGACACCTTGGAGTGCAGGTTCATAGGTCCTCGAAGTTAGAGTCACAGGTGGATAGGATAGTGAAGAAGGCGTTTGGTATGCTTTCCTTTATTGGTCAGAGTATTGAGTACAGGATTTGGAAGGTCATGTTGCAGCTGTCCAGGACGTTGGTTAGGCCACTTTTGGAATATCGCATGCACTTCTGGTCGTCTTATCGGAAAGATGTTGTGAAACTTGAAAGGGTTCAGAAAAGATTTACAAGGATGTTGCCAGTGTTGGAGGACTTGAGCTATAGGGAGAGGCTGAGTAGGCTGGGGCTATTATCCATGGAGTGCTGAAAGCTGAAGGGTGACCTTTATAGTGGTTTATATAATCGTGAGGGGCATGTATAGGAGCTGCCAGAGGAAGTAGTGGATGCTAGTACAATTGCAACATTTAAAAGGCATCTGGATGGGTGTATGATTTGGAAGGGTTCCGAAGGATAAAGGCCAAGTGCTGGCAAATGGTGCTAGATTAGATTGGGATATCTGGTCGGCATGGATGAGTTGGACCGAAGGATCTGTTTCTGTGCTGAACATCTTTGACTCTCTCATGGCTTTCGTTTGTGACCAGGTTTTAGTGGAGAGGGATAACGTGGTGGCCACCAATGCAATCAATACCTTTAGGAAAAGGTGGCACTGCATGGGGTGGACTGCCTTATCTCTAAATCCATCTCCACCTCCAACTCCATTTTGATTTTAATCTCCTCCCCCTCTCTCTACCCTTTCACTTACTTTATAGTGATTTGCATTGTCCTTACCATACTTTGCCTATGTTTCCAATTAATCAATTCAAATGCAATGTAATAGGAGTGGATAACAGGTGAAAGGTGTCATGGGTGACTTGGTGGTAGGGGAACAGAGACATTCAGTTGTATGGAAGAGTACTTCTGGGTAAAAAGAAGAAAATAAAATATCCTCCCTTTTTTGTTACAGCTATGCAAAGCCCTGAACAGATCACATCTGGATTTCTAGATACAGTCTGTATACATTATACTGAAATGCATTTGCCTTAGAAAGCATTGAGCACAAGTGCATCAGAATAGATGCATTGTATATATATTCCTTAAACTAGACTTGAATTCCTTAGAAAATGGAAAGTTGGTAAATCATTTTGAAGTTTTGAAAAGAATTGCTGTGTAAATGGATTCAGACCCCTTCTGCTGGTGTGGGAATCTTTCGGCAAAGTGATAAGCCTTTAAAACCAGATCCATTCTGAAGAGAATTTAGGAAACACTTCTTTACACAAAAGGTAGTAGGAATGTGAAGCACATTCCACAAATAAACTATAAACACCAGTCTAATTGAATCTATGATTGCAACTTTTTTTAGTAAAGGATTCTTGTGAATTATGATGTCTTAATAGATGCCATTTAAATGTAGTTCAACATTGAATAGCAGACCAGATTCGAGGCTGACTGGCCTACCTGTTTCTGTTTCCTGTTTTATTAAAATGTTTTTATTTTGTTCAATATTGTGTTCTTGTAATTTGAGCTGAAGTTTGATTATAATTTTATCATTGCTAAAGCATACATGACTTGCAGTTGGTTTCTGTTTTAAAATCTCGTTGTCATTGGTAACTGCTGCAACTTGAAAGACCAAATAGTTATACATTTTCAAAGTCAGTTTGGAGTCAACTTTTCAATTTTAAATATCTCAAGAAAAATTAAATTAAGTTCCCTTTACATAATTTGGCAATCTAAAACTTGGTGTTGTCTGGCTTGCTACATTTTTGATGTTAACAGACTTAAAATATTTCACTACATGTACATCTTTTTCCCCAAACAATTTGTTGGTAAAAGATTTAATTCGCTTTTAAATTAATATTAAGAGTTGGCCTGTGACTTCAGGGACAACAATTTTAATTAACATCTTGAGACATCAAAGAAAACAAAATCTGTTCAGGAAGGTTTTGGTGCCTTCTGTTGTAGAATTGGCTTCATTTACTTTGCTGCTACTGCTGCTATTGGAATGGTTTAACCAATCCTGATTTGGATTTGAATGAAGAATGAATTCCTGGTCTAGGAAATTTTGATCTACACTTACAATTTTAGTTGTGTTTTGAAATGCCAATTTTATTATTTTACTATAATACAAAATATATCATTAAAGTCCAAATTAGTTTGACATGGGTCCTTCCTACTGCAGATCTATTCTTCATAATGTTTTGGTGTATATGGAAGCATGCACCATAAGTCTTCATCTCTGATGTTTATCACAAGCATGAAACGTTGCAATAAGTATGCGCTATTAAGCAATAAATAAATTGAAAGAAGCTCTCATTGTTCATTCAGAAGGAAAATTAAGGCCCATGGTTTGTAATATCTCTGGCAAAAAAAACACATTGGAGGCAGCCTTAGAAATACGGGAGGTATAGGAATTACATTTCAGCTTGAGATAACAAGGCCAAAAATGTCAATGGATAACATAGTAGATAGCATCCAATAAGATGCAGTAGCAAGTGGAATTAAGGGTTGTGATCAATTAGCCTGCCAACACAACTTTATTGATGTTTTTAATCAGGGAAAATGTACCAAGGGCTTCCAACAAATCACATGCTGGTGTTGGAAAAAGTGCAGATGTGACTGAAATTTTGATTGAAGAGTTAGGTTGAGTATGTATTAAGTTTAAATGATGTCTGTTTTGGTTTAAATAACTTGGCCATTTGGGTGTAGTAAACATAGAATTTTCTGCCTGAGGAAGCAATTAAACCTAAATTACAGGACAGTAGGCAAGTGTTGACAAGTCACTCCATGTAGTCAGGAGCATACTTGCATTTGCCTTGTTTGCTCGTGGAAAACAGGTAATAGTGATTGGGCAGCTCATTTGGCTTTGTGCCATAAATAGAAAAGAACATAAAACAATGGCAAAGAACAGACTGCCAATTAGCTGTTGTCTCAAATTAACTTGTACCAATACAAATGGGAAAGCTTAAATATTACCCAGAGTATTCATTTGATCATATTACTATGTAACAAATTCAATAATTGGTATTAAAATTCCAGTAAAATTAATATTTTTCATAGGTTTGGAAATTATATACAAACTTTTATAGCAATAAATATTTGCAACATTTTGAGGCAGATAAAGGGATAAATGATATTTTGCAATCACTTCTTGAGCAGGCGGTGCCAATAGTGGTAGAAGTTAGATTTAGCAGGTTTGGAAAAAAACCTGTACAAAAGATTTGCAAGATTTATATTGTTTACCAAATGTTAGGGGAGAGCTACACACTAATGGGAATCCAAATTTAAGTTTTATAAAATTCAGATTTTGAATGAATAATCTTTTGTCTTTTTTTTTATTTGGCACAGCTGCATCCAGAGTTCGATACGCACACAGCGATATTAAAGTTCCAGACTTCTCTGATTATAGACGACAAGAAGTTCAAGATGCCAGGAAATGCTCACAAGATAGCAGTGATTTCAGGAGAGGTTTCTCTTACTTCTTAACTGGAACCACAGCTGTTATGGGAGCCTATGCTGCAAAGAATGTTGTTACTCAGTTTATCACAAGCATGAGTGCCTCTGCTGATGTGTTAGCATTGTCTAAGATTGAAGTTAAGCTGAATGAAATTCCAGAAGGCAAGAACATGACCTTCAAATGGAGAGGCAAACCTCTTTTCATCCGCCACCGTTCACCTAAGGAAATTGAGGTCGAACAGGCAGTGACCTTGGCTGAGTTGCGACATCCAGAATTAGATTCTGACCGAGTGAAAGATCCAAAGTGGATGATTTTAATTGGTGTTTGCACTCACCTGGGCTGTGTACCAATATCCAATGCTGGTGATTATGGTGGCTACTACTGCCCTTGTCATGGGTCTCACTATGATTCATCAGGGAGAATCAGGAAAGGCCCAGCTCCACTTAACTTGGAAGTGCCACCATATGAGTTCATTAACGAAGATCTTGTAATTGTCGGTTAATGTTATGAACTTTAATTCGAGTACCTTCCACTTTTACTGGTATTCTATCTGCTATATTGAACTGAACATTCTTAGCACCAGCTTGTTAAAGGAGTCTTTGTGGTTTTGAGTGCTTGTTGGGGAAGGGGGTTGATGTAAATCAAGTTCAACATCAATAAATATTGATTTTGCATCATCAATTGTAGTCCAATTTTTGAAAAGTATGTCTTGCAATTTCATTTCACATTGGTAATTGTACAGGTCACCACCAAAAACTTGTACATTTGCAGGTGTGCTAATTACTATGGGAATTGATAAAACCATTCTTGCACAAATGTAATCTTTAAAATTTTTAAACTTAGTTGAAATTTCAACTGTCTTCCTGTAAACTATTTAAGTACGTCTTGCCTAATTTGTGTATTGCATAATGTATGGTAAATTTAGAGAACTAGTTTTCTTTACCAAAAAAAAAGTGCATCCAGCAGAAAAGTCCTAAATCTATTCGTGCCTAGATCTGAAAATATAGATTAATACCACAACCAATTCTGTTCTATTGAAAATGTCCTTTGTCACATATTCCAACAATTTCATGTCGTATTTTCAAAAACCAAACTCTTAAGGGAGCTTAGCTTTCAGGGATTTATAAGAAGCTCACTGGTCCATAATTATCAACAAAGCTATGTGCATCAGCATGATTTGGAGGGACTGGGGTGGACAAAGTTAAAAATCACAACACAAGGTTGTAGTCCAACAGGTTTATTTGAAAGCACTAGCTTTCGGAGCATCAATCCTCCAACCATCTGTTGGAAGGAGCAGTGCTCTGAAAGCTAGTGCTTCCAAATAAGTCTGCTGGACTATAACCTGATGTTATGTGATTTTTAACTGTGTACGTTAGCTCGTTTATGGTAACTTCACTATTCAACCTCGTGGAGAATTAAATGTCTTGTTTATTTTAAAAGGCACACCACTGCTGATATTATCCTTCATTCTTTCTCCACTTCCACTTTCCTGTGTCCTACGCAAGCACCAGACTTGTAATTTCTGAAATTCTAAAACTAATTCAGCAATTGGTTTGTATTACCTGTCACCAGGAGGTAACTAATTTTATGTCAACAGATTTCACGAGTATTTTTGTTAGGAATATTCAAGCTTGTAAACAAATGAATTTACAAGTTGGGTGCATTGATTTTTTTAAAAAAATGAAACAATGCCCAAAAGATTTTAATTTCATTTCTTAACAGTGGATGGCATTCAACTTTGTGGATTTCACACACGACTGGATTTTTGAACTTGATAGACACTTAAATACATGTATTTCAAGTGAAATATGAATGGAACTGTAATTGCATCTGTCCTAAATTGAATTTTTTTTTGTGATTTGGATAGAAAATGGCACGGTGGCACAGTGGTTAGCACTGTTGCCTCACAGCGCCAGAGACCTGGGTTCAATTCCTGCCTTATGCGACTGACTGTGTGGAGTTTGCACATTCTCCCAGTGTCTGTGTGGGTTTCCTCTGGGTGCTCCGGTTTCCTCCCACAGCCCAAAGATGTGCAATTCAGGTGAATTGGCCATGCTAAATTGCTTGTCGTTAGGTGAAGGGGTAAATGTAGGGGTATGGGTGGGTTGCGCTTCGGTGGGTTAGTGTGGACTTATTGGGCTGAAGGGCCTGTTTCCACACAAAATAATCTAATCTAACCATTTTATAATCCATGTGCGAGTACTTTGTCTTGTGCTGGTGTTATCACTTGGAATATGATTTTAAACTGGCCTTTTACTACTAGAAGCTGGTTCATCAATTGTTTTCATTTCTGATTTTTTTTTTGTGGTTATTCCCAAACTGTCACCAAACCCCTCAGAAGTACAAATGTGTAGGAATGCAGTTAGTATTGGCATGGTACATTCACCAGATCTGTATGCAGAATGGCAATTTTGCCATATATAAGGGTCTTCGTCCATAGCATCTTCAGAGTGCAAGGACCAGTGCTGAAAAGATGTAAGATTATCGTTAAGTAGAACATAGCTCAATTCAAAAGAAGTATGATTATTTTCCACACAACTAACTTAATAAAAATGTGATCTATTGATCCATTTACTAGTATATAGCTATAATTGAAGTATTTGCATAAGCGGCATGCAGGTGTATCATGCAACAAGATCATTGTTAATAATGTCCTCCCCACTTAACTCTAAGAGCTCCATCTAGTGTTTGAGCTAGTAATTGTAAAATATTCTTGCAATGCAGATTAGTTCAAATGCCAATTAGATTTCAAAAAGATTTGAAATATTTTCTTTTTGGCATTTCATTATACTGTTGAAGATGGTAATTCTTTTTAATTTTCTCACAATTTCCATCTTCCCTACCACACTGTTTCATTAGTTCTTTAAATATTCACTCTAATTTTATGTGGGCCTGAGGATTTTTAGTTCAACCATGGTCTTGGGATGCTGGAATCCAGACGACAGGATGTATTGAGTAGCGTAAGATTTCTATTTATCTTTCTGGATCTCAATTCGTACTGTGAACTAGGTTGATGAAGCATTCAAATATGATGGAGCTTAGATAATGTCAACCCTGGTTTCCTTGTGAACAAACAAGTTGCATATAATCTTAAATCTGATGTTGAGTTTGTCTTAGCAATGGAACTGAGATGCTTTTCCTGACCTGATTCCCTTGTAACTTTGTCACCTGCTCCAATGCTGCAGTGTTCAGACTTTTTTAGCCCTTAAATATTCTGATTTCTTAAATTTCTTTAGCAATACATTATGCCAGAGAATGATAAATTTATATTTTAGATGATAAGCTTTAGGGTTGTTTTCTGAAATTTGAGAGACAAGCAAATTCCTTTGCTCCACTTGGTGTGCTTAATTTCCAGTTTAAGAATAGCATCAAAACTGTTTAATTCAGAGGTAATGGTTTAAAATATAAACTCTTAGTTTCTGAGAGTCTCTGCATGTTCTGAACTGGGCTCGTTATTAAGAACTATATTAAGACTGGTTATTGGACTTTATGATAATTCTCATAGCGAGAAATATAATTGATATTCATTTTTGTCAACCTAAGCTTGTTTTAAAATTCCTCTTTGAATCATAAAATAATCATCCCTGTAAAATACATAGAGTAATAGTATGTAACTATTACCTTATTGAACTTAAATGCAGAAACCAACTGTTAATTCGAGCAATCCATGCTTAGGCTTTTTTAACAAATTTCCTTGGTATTTGTACATTTAATAATGCAGTTGATATGTTTGGTGTGCTGTACAGGGATTATCAGGAGAATGTACTTGTGCTAACGTTTTTATTAAATGTAAAAGCTTACAGGTAGTTAATACCTGTGATAACTTCCAAAATGAATGTGCATCATCTCAAAGTTCCCTGTATTTTAAGTGTTCAATTTCAGCCACATGTCAGCACATTTTGCTATTAAAGATTCCTCTGTTTCCTGTCACTTTTTTAATATGTTACTTTTTAAAAACTAATTATTTTCCTGTGATTGCTTTCTTAAAGTCTACGGAATAAATAGTTTGTTTTAAATTATATAAAATTTACTGTTAGGAAAGATGCTCCTGTTTAAATTGAACAAGACCTTCAACACTGTTGGAATGTAAGGATGAATTTAAGAATGAATTCTGAAAGCAAAGTATAACAATTTTATTCAAAGGGTCTGTTGTTATCAATGGACAATAGGACACTTCTCAGTTTTATTCAGTGTTCACAATAAATATCTTCAAGGTCAAATACAAATAAGTGCATTTATTCCACCATATTGTTTTTTTTCAAACAATTTGAAAGGGAAATGGCACATTCTCCTTTTACGTGGGAAATGGAGGGCATGTATAAATAAATTTTGCTGTAAATTGAATGGGGCTTTGGTGAGAGCACTTTTGGATCGTTATTGAAGGAAGGATAACTCTGCAGTGAGTGTTCATTTATTTGCACTTTGGGTGGAGGAGTTGCCTCAGGATGAGAGGCTGAGTAAATTGGGTCGATGTCCTCTGGTCTTTAAAAGAACATGAGTTGATCAAATTGAAACATATAAGCATTTAAAGGGGTTTCTTCACATTGAGGAATCTAAAACATGAGGGCACAGTCTTGAAAGAAGGGATAAAACCTTTCGGACTGAGTTTAAGAAAAACTACTGGGCGTGTGGTGTGTAAGTATGGTGGATTATCACGTTGAGAGTCTGATTGTGTGATGTAATAATGACACTGTCAGCCATTTTTTGGTGGGAAACCGCTTAGTCAAACCTTGATGTGGAGGAGCCAGTGTTGGACTGAGGTGTACAAAATTAAAAACAACACAACACCAGGTTATAATCAAACAGGTTTATTTGGAAGCACTAGCTTTTGGAGCGCTGCTCCTTCATCAGGTAGTTGTCAGTCTATCTGCAGAGAGAGTACATTTTATTGAAATTTCTGCAGCTTCCTGGTCCTTCTTGGAGCATAATTGAATCGTTGGAATTCTCTACTGTGTGACTTAAGGACACTCCAATTTTGAATACATTTGATGCCGGCTTGGAACGAAGGAATGTGAGAACAGACTGGCAAGTAGAGTTGAGCCCAATTTCAGTTGTGAATGAAATAAACAGCAGAGAAAGTCTGAGTCATACGATATACACCTTTTTCCTATTTTTGGTGTTACTCTAATCCTGTATGAAGGAGTTTTGGCTGTGTGGAAAAATTGTTTTATTCAACAGCTACCTTCATGACTTTTTAATGGAAGTTTGAGCAATTTTCTGCTATGTCCCATGCCAATTGGGCCTGTCACAGTGACTCTTTAAACCAACAGAAAATTTATGGCAATTTGGAAATGGCATCATCAAAAGCAAAAAACAACACTTTTTTTCCTGCAAATGGCATCATTTGCAAACACTCAGCCCCAATGAAATATCACATCTATATTCATTTTAAAGTTTCTTACTCAACTGATGAGGTTGCAAGTGTTTCAGTGAATTTCTGTATATTCATCAGATGTGATTATCTCTGTTGTTGCCTCTCCCTAGGTTACGTAGACACAGACTCATTGACATTTATAGAGTCATAGAGATGTACAGCTGGGAAAGAGACCCTTTAGTCCAACTAGTCCATTAGGAGAAAGTGAGGACTGCAGATGCTGGAGATCAGAGCTTAAAAATGTGTTGCTGGAAAAGCGCAGCAGGTCAGGCAGCATTAAAGAAGGAGAATCGATGTTTCGGGCATAAGCCCTTCTTCAGGGGGCTTATGTCCAAAATGTCAATTCTCCTTCTCCTTTGATGCTGCCTGACCTGTTGCGCTTTCCCAGCAACACAAGTTTAAGCTCCAACTAGTCCATGCTGACCAGATATTTCAACCTAATCTAGTCTTATTTGCCAGCACTTGGCCCAATCCTTCTAAACCCTTCCTATTAAATGTTGCAATTGTACCAGCCTCCTACTACTTCTGGCAACTCCTTCCATACGCACACCAACTTCTGTTTGAAAATGTTGCCGTGTAGGTACCTTCTAAATCCTGTCTGTCAGGATTCCCTCCAACACTACCTTGTGCACTACCGATATCAGGCTCACCGGTCTATAGTTCTCTGGCTTGTCCTTACCACCCTTCTTAAATAATGGCACCACATTAGTCAACCTCCAGTTTTCCAGTCCCTCACCTGTGACTATTGATGACACAAATATCTCAGCAAGAAGCCCAGTAATCACTTCCCTAGCTTCCCACAGAGTTCTAAGGGATGCCTGATCAGGTGTTGGGGATTTATCCACCTTTATGCATTTCAAGACATCTAGCAACTCCAACTCTGGAATATGGACATTTTTCAAGATGTCACCATCGGTTTCCCTAAATTCTGTATCTTCAATGTACTTCACAGTAAACACTGATGCAAAATACTCATTTAGTATCTCCCATCTCCTGTGGCTTCATACAAAGGCTGTCTCTCCCTAGTTAACCTTGTGTCCTTAATGTTTTTGTTTTCCTCAATGTCCTGTTAAGAAAAACCTTTTTCTTTCATTCCTGTTTACTTAGACTTCTGAAAGAAGCCTAAGACTTCTTTCCTCACTACGCATTAACAGCACAGAGGTGGAACAAGCGGAGACTGTCAAGCTCCTCTGAGTGGTCATCCACAACAAGCTTTCTTGGACTCTTCGTGTGGACACACTGGTTAGAAAGGCCCAACAAAGTCTCTTTTTTTCTCCGGCAACTGAGGAAATTTGGCATGATGGCACACCTATACAAGTTGGCAAGGGTATTTGCCATCGAGAGCATTCTGTCTGGATGTACCACTATCTGGTGTGGCAACTGTACCATTCAAGATCAGAGGCAGTTACAGAGAGTGGTGAACTCGGCCTGGACAATCACAAAGGCCAACCTCCCATCTATAGAATCCATCTACCAGGCCCACTGTCAAGGAAAGGCCGGCAGCATTCTCAAAGATCCATCCCACCCTGGCAATGTTTTTCTACAACCTCTACCATCAGGGAGAAGGTACAGGAGTTTGAACAAACGCACCAGTCAGTTTCTACCCTCCTGTTGTTAGAATACTGAATAGACTCACAAACTCTTAACATTCGCCTGTACCAGTGTTTTTGTTTTTGCCGCTGTAACCTATTATTTGCTATCTATGCTACTTAACTCTGTGCTCTGTCTATATTACACACAAGACAAAGCTTTTCACTGTGCCTCAGTACATGTGACAATAAATTCAATTCAATTCAATTTGATTCAATTCAATTCAATTCCAACTATGATGGTCTGGGGATCGCCAGAACTGCCCTTCTGCTGGTGTGGATCCTTTCCTTCGTGAACTGCACTTACTTGTGACCCCTTTCCATCTGTCTGTCCCTGAGCTGTAAATCATAGTAAACATTTCAGCAATTAACTCATCAGGTTATTTCACCAATTAGCTTAATTCACATGATTCTTTGGAATGCTTATCTTGACTCCCTCATTAAAACATTGTGTATCCATCTGTAAAAAGATAAGTCACCTTCATGGAACTGAAGAACAAAAACCCATTTACCTCTGGCACCTAAACTTCCAAATGATAATTCATCACAAGCTGTGTCATGAATTTTCCTATATACCTAATTTTTCTTTTGCGGATGTACAAGTTTATTTCTGTGAAAAGATCAGTAAGATGCACTGACTGAAACAAGTTTGAGAGACTAATTGGACAATTTTCCTGCTGTAGCCTGGAGGGAAACAGACCGTGGGTTTGAACTAGCAAGTCAAATAAATGAAAAACACCAAACTCAAGTGACCATCTCCTAAAAAAACCTAGGGGCCAAAATTAATGAAAACAATATGATGAAATAAAAGCGGAAAATCAGGTCTGGCATTATCTGTGGAGAGATCTACTAAGTTAATGTTTTGAGTCCATTGACTCTACTTATATTATATTCCTGATGAAGGACTTTGGCCCGAAATGTCAATTTCGAAGCTCCTTGGATGCTGCCTGAACTGCTGTGCTCTTCCAGCACCACTAATCCAGAATCTGGTTTCCAGCATCTGCAGTCATTGTTTTTACCTTGTTTCTACTTATATTAACCATGCACAGTGATTCCAGCGTTCTCTATTTTTATTTCAGTTCTCCAGAATCCTTAGTACTTGCTTTTATTAGCAAAATGTTATGGCTGGGATCACATCAAATCTGAAATTTAATTTAGTTGAACATTTTGAATGCTTAACTTCTCTTCCTACAGTTTCCCTCACCATTGTTCTACACAGTCTTTGGCTCAAAAATTGAAACCACTATGTGTCTTTCGTAGTTTAGAGCATTCTAGAGACCTTTCATTATTTAGACAGTGATAGTAGATAGAATATCTTTGGATCTACTTCACTCCTCTATAAAGGATTTGACAAGGCTCACTGATGTTTTGAGATGCCCATATTAACATGATAATGGACACAATTGCAAGTATTATTGAAAAATTAATCTGTTACAGCAAATGCTTTTAATAAATTTCACCATGAGTAGTTACTTTATCCCTGAGGTTTTTGTAATATGGGTGTGAATCAAAGTTGAGTTATGTTCCCTGTTTCCATGACAATGTTGAACTTACTGCAATTAATAAACCTTGATATATGAAGAGAGATTCAGGAGGTTCTATTGTTTTGTTAATCATCATTTGTTAACCTGCTGAAAAATGCAATTATTATATGGCATAACACAGATATTTGGAATGCTATCTCACCACCATATTAATCAATGCACTTGAAGTATCAGGTCATTTATGAGCTTTGGGGCAGAACATCCCATTTTCCATTAAAATTATTTTGTTGAGTGAGATTCATGGCACTTAGTCCATTGTGATACAGTGGCTTTTCTCATACAATATTTAGCACTTTATCTTGTTAATTATGCAGCCAAGTTCTTCGGTGCCCTTCTTGTGAAAGTACATCTCAGTGCAGGCAGAAGTGCCCACCACCACTGGGACCTTGCAACATTCATGCCATTGGTGCTACATTTTGAAGTCCAGCTGCTAACCACTCCAGACACTGCGAACCAGGAACTGCCCTTCACACAGTGGTGCTCCACCATCATCACTGAGGAATTAGCTCAAAAAAGGCAAGTAGACTGCACAATTCACAGAAAGGGACCTGGGGTTGCTGCTGGATGGGGTGGTAGAGAGGAGAACCATCCTTTCTCTTGTAGAGGAGGCCAAGAAACCAGGCTTAGCCTGGGCACAGATGGTAGCCTGGGTCAATGTTGTGTCTTGGGTTAAGGGACTGTGCAGCAGTGCAGGATGAAGATGAATAGTTTTCTGTGTTCCTCAAGGGTGAGTGCCATGTCAACTGCCCTCTTATGCTTGCAGGACTACTTCTCGTTCTAACACTGACACTGCACATGTCTCTTACCAAAGCTCGCAAACTACAATTCTCACTAATACATTGATCATGTCCATTCCACCATCCCTATCCATGTCATCTTCCCCAACTATTAACCTTTCTTGTCCTCTATACTTCCTGTTTACTCATAGGTGACAGCTTACCACCTTGCCTACCACTGCATTGCTGCTGACTGTTCTTCTGTCCACTTCAAAATACTCAATCCCTCCCCTGAATTATTTGCAAGAAAAACTGGACAAAATCAGGCAGACAGGGCCTGGGCTGACCTGGTCAGTGGTGGGTGGTGGTGGAGATTGGCTGGCACTCATAATGTGTCTCACTTCTTTCAAGGAGAAATAGTTTAATTAGCTTGAAAAGAGCACAAGTGCTCCTGTGGGGGAAGTGAAACTTCAATGGCAAACCGTGTAAGTTTCATTCTGCTTTGCTGAGCTACTGTCCCAGTAATGCCAGTGCTAACTCATTTTGAATGTGTCCATGCTTTTATTCCTCTAGCACAATACTTACTTTCCCTTCTCTCTTGCAGGTACTAGCAGTATCTAGCGAATGTCTGCCCAGAGCGTTCAGTACCACAGACCCTCAGTGCCACCTTTATCTCTGAGGAGGAAACCACTGATCCCTCAAGAGGACACACTAACAATGTTTTCACTTGCACCCTCCACCAGCTCAGACACTTCCACCTTAGGGAGTATTCTATATAGATTAGACTTGACAGCATTATCTGGTGAACATATCACTGATACATTTCCTCTGCTAGTTGAGTTGCCTGTCCCCAGCGTGTGAGCATCTGGCTGTCATCATGGAGAATTTGTGCTCACTGTGGAGACCCAGGTCCAGCACACTTAGTATCTGTCAGTTATGTGCACTGTGTCACTCTAGCCATAGATGATGAGCATCAGTGACAGGGAGCGAGGAACCTTCACTTCAAGCCAGGTGTCCATTCCTCTCAGAGAGACTGGGTTGGTGCCAGCAGGTAATCAAAGGGAGGAGGAGCCATACATAGACCCTCTTGAAGCTTTTTCAGGATATTCCAGAAATTTCTGGCCCTTCTGCCTCCCATGCCCGTGATGACAAAGCTTGCTGATGTTAATGTCAAGGATGCAAAACCTTGCCCTCAGGAGACCTATAGTCTGTTCTATTATGGCCCTTGCGGGCATGTGAGTAACATTGTACCTTTATTGTGTGTCAGTCTTAAGGTTTTATAAAATTGTCATTAATCATGTTTGAAGGGAGTACCAGTTGTCTCCTAGTAGCTATCCTTGTATGGCCCAAGGACCTTGGAAGGAGGCAGGAGCCTGTGAATTCACTGGTATGAGTCATTCATGGCAGTTCCAAGATGATGATCGGGAGAAAATGACATCAGTCACATCCCAGATACATTTATGTGTTGAGGATTTAGAGGTCCCACAGAAGTCCCCATCAGTATAAAACTTCAGAGTTAAAAATCACATAACACCAGGTGACAGTCCAACAGGTTTATTTGGAAATTTAAGCTTTCGGAGTGCTGCTCCTTCGTCAGGTCAGTGTTGTGTGATTTTTAACATTGTCCACCCTAGTCCAACGCTGGCACCTCCACATCATAAAATTTCAGAGCAGTTATAACCTGGACAGCCACCAGGGGGAATGGGATTGCTATCCAGTCCTTCTGAGTGGTAATGTGTTCCAGCTGATGACACCATTTGATGATGGTGGCCCAGGGCATCCTTGATTCTATGTTGACTTGCACAGATGAAGAAAATGACAGGACTGTAGATCTGGGATCTCATCATCTTCCTCTTGGTGAATCTTCACCTGCTGCTTTTCCTTCTGAAGGCTGTGTAGGAGCTGATGGGTGTTCTGCTCTTTTTAGATGTTGACAATGTTTGATAACTGTGTCTCCTTGTAACACTGTCTTGAAGCAAGACCATAAGGATCCCAGCCTTGGCCATGTCCATGTTAGATGCATGAGCTGATAAACTCTAGGGAGTGTCAGATAAAGAAATAATTTTATTGAAGGAGCTCCTAGGCTGTCACATCCATCACAATGAAGCCTCATGTTTTGCGCTCACACATTGAGATTTCCTGAGGAGGTCATTGCCACGTTTCTATGAGGAATACCAAGATGTACCACCTTATTGAAATGTATGCTGTACAGGCAAAGTTTTCCTGCTATATTAGGGGGCATATAATTCAGCCAGTAAGCAAAAATGATAGCTATCCCACCTGAACTCCAAAGGACAGACAGCTTTGCGCATTACAGACCATGTCCTTACATAGTTAAAATTCAGTAAGCGAATGTAGCAGCCCTGAAAAACAGTGTTCCAGTCCTAACTATAGATTATATTTCTGACACAATAAATTCAGGTCACACTTTTATGTCCAGTTGTCTATTACATTTGCCTAGCTGATATTAAAAGGAGGCAATTATCACTCACAATGCGATGGTCTTGACTGCTTGAGGTCATAGATCTTGTTGTGTATTCTTGGACATTGTGTGATGAAGCTGCTCCTTTAACAAAGTTATGTTGTCCTTGGTTTTATTTTATTTTATAGATGTGTTATAAAAGACACAGACTCCGAAAAGTCTACATTGAAGGGTTTTAGGGGCCAATTTGATTATAGCTAACAGATACAGCCTCAGGCAAAAGGCTTTGAGGTTTTAAGAAAAGGACACTTGTACAATGAAAGGTGGGTGGCCAGTTGTCCCAGCTCAGCTTTTGTCTGGTTTGTATTGATTTTTAACAGTAGTGTTAAAAAAAAGCTGCTGGACCCCAAAGAAGCAGGTTCATGTTGATCACTGTTTGACTTCTCCCCTGGAAGACCTGTGTTTGATTTTACCTTTTGTGCCAAGGGTGTTTATGGGGATTGATGCAAAAATTGAGAAGAGCATTGATACTTTTATGGACCAGACCAACCCTCTTCAAAATGTATTCAGAAGATAGTCTAGATCCTAACATTTTCTTATTTTAAAGGTAAGTGCAAAGCGTTGCATTCCAGATATAATCCGATTGGTCAAATTACTCAATGTTAAGCAACATGCACAGTATTCATGCACTATAATTAAAATACAACAAAAGAAAGAAGGAATTGGAATAACATGACTCTACTGGAAAACTGAACAGAATAGTAGATTCCTTAACAACTAAACAGCAACTGAACCAATGTAGTAACATCCCTTAAAGACAGCCTGGGCAAAGCCAAATTCAGAAAAATAGATTGTGTCACATGCAATTCTCCAATGCAGAAGGAAAATATCAAGAGGAATCTCTGAGAGAGAGAGAGATTATTAGGGAGAGAGATGTACTGCAGCTTCCAAACCCAGCTTCATGAGCTGCTACTGAAAAACTAAAACTAAAAATCCTGGTTCTGTGGGAGCTTGCTTCACCCATTCATGCTGCTTCTATTGTTCCTAAATTTAAAAAAAAGGCCTCACAAGTTATTTACTTTTATGGGCTTTCAATAGACAGCTCATCATACCTGTCTTAACCTCTCTTCAAAAAAAGAAATAACAAGGACAACATTCATCTCTGAAAGCTATAGTACCATCACACCCCACCTCTTTTACTTGCCCATGTTGCTTGGAGAACTTATAGATGTAATATAAAAGCCTGAGAACATCAACTGCATTAGAAGAATCATACAAAATAAGGGGGAGAACAAAACAAATATGAGCATCCTATGAGATATAGACATACCAAAGACAGAGCTCAATGCAGTCTCACATTAGTCACTCTAGACAGCACATGTTTTTAGAATGCCTAACTGTCCAAACTGATGTTTTATTTAGGCAATGAAAATGTCTCAAAGCCAGTTTCAAAGTTTCCATAAAATTCTGCTGTATTGACATGAACACATGGAAATTAATTGTTGTATCACAAATAAAACAGAAATTCGTTATCGAAACAGTGTCAAGGTCATCCAAATAACAAAATCAGCCATGAAGAAAGCATGATTAAAGAGAGTGGATGGTCGAGCCAGAAATCCACCATCACCTCTACTTGTCAACAACTAATATCTTCACTGTGGGGCAGCCTAAGATAGACTGAGATAAGGTAGGGCTCATAGCCCACATGTAAACCCACAACCGGTACTAACATCTTGTTTTCACTCAGCCATATGCAAATAGAAATACATTTGAGACGAAAGATTGCTGATATAGAAGTTGGATTATTGAGAAAATTTGAAACATTCAGCAGGTCAGTAAAAATCAAGGAATTATTTGTGTGTTTACCTGACCATTGGCCAATGTTTCGCACATTAGCTGAAATTAAAATTTTTAAAAAGAAAATGTTCTGCAGATGTTTCTTTTGTGATTTCAACATAAAATAAATTTCCATCTCCTCCTGATAAAGACTGCTTAATTGAATATAATTCTCCAACCCATAACATTGTACAATTAAAGAAAAAACAAAGCCATACTGCACTAAGAGCCTTTATTAATTAGTCTTTTTCTGTGCAAAGAATTATTAAGTCTTCCAAATCTGTATAAAATTCTCCCAAATATGAATCAGCTATTAACAGAGTGGGGAATGAAATTTGTGTATTCTCAATTCTTATATCTATAAAAGCAAACAAACATATAAACAGGTTTTTCAAGTAATTTTATTTTGCAATGATATTCCTCCCACCACCAAAGTAAAACCTTTTAACGGCTGTACTTATTTTGGTAATGTGGCAGTTTGTGAACTAAAGTTGTGTTATGAAGCCAAGACTCAGAAACATGTAATGCACAGAGAAATAATCAGATCAAAGTACGACTTACTTAGAACATAGAACAATACAGCACAGTCCAGGCCCTTCGGCCTTCAATGTTGTGCTGACCTGTGAAACCAGTCTGAAGCCCATCTCACCTACACTATTCCATTTTCATCCATGCAGCTGGCATTTCTTTTCAGCAATCAGAAAGAGTAAAGTGCAATATAGATACAAAAGTCAAATATTCCCTCAATTCCATAAAATATAGTATCTTTGTGGAGTTGAAACAAGATTTGTATGTGTTGTGAACACAAAATGAAGTTAAAAATGATAGCAAATTTTCATTGTAAAAAGTAATTTTTAATAAATCTATTTGAATATTTTATGACACAATTCTGCAGCAGGTGAGACTTGAACCTGATGCACAGAGCCCTCTTTTCGTTTCTTTAAATATAGATTATATTCAATGTTTGTGCGAAGATTTGTAGCTCGGGTGCACATCGACCTGGACTCAATATACCGGCCACTGCAGCGGACAGCTGGAACTGACAACCGGAAGCGGCAGATTCAAACCACTACAAATGCCGGAGGAAAGATCACAGAAGTGCTTCACAGGAGGCTCCCAAGCACTGAGGATGTCACCTAGACAGGGGACGAAACGTCTGCAACACAAATTCCCAGCTCGGCGAACAGAACCACAATATAGATTATATTCACTGCTAATGCAAGTACAGAAAGGAAGGTGAGTCCTTCACATTCAGCAGACTCTCAATTTAGTCTTTTAAGAACATTGAAGGATAAATCTCTGTGAAATAATCAGTTATGGAATTATATTTCTTTCTTATAAAGGCGTATGAACATTCCTGTTTACAAAATGGGAAATGAGCTAGGAAGTTGTTCCACCAGCTTTGCTGAATCCATTGTCAATTTCAGGCTTTCATGCTAGAAATCATCTATATGGTTTACATTACACAGTAGCTTTAATATAGGAAAATGTCCCAACTCACTGCTTAGGAGTATATTCAGATAAAAATGACATCAAGACAAATAAACAGATATTAGAAAGGATGCTTAAAAACTTTGTTAAATCTTTGTTTTAAGAAGAGTCTTGAAGATAAAAGGAAGTGGAGAGATTTCAAGACCATGCCAGATATTTATGAAGGAGATGAGAAGCAGGAGTCAGGAAATTTCCCAGCTCCATGAACTCCTCTCCATTCTGGTGGAGTCTGCCTGCTCTATTTTCACATAGAAAGGGTAGGTACAGGCTGGAGTCAGGCCCCTAAAGGCAAGCACAAAGTGGCAATGGAGGTAGTAGGATTGTGAGGCTGGCTGGTGAGAGGATAACAAGGACCCTGTTTGTGTTTTTTTTAGGCACTCTCCCTCTCACAACACATGTACCTTCATGCTTCCTTGTACTTTCTCTGTCCTTCCTGAACCTTCAGCCCGTCCATGTTCACTCCCCCAATGCACAACTAATATAATAACTCTTGAACATCTTTGAAAAGTTCAAGAAAAAATAATCAAATATTTATTTGAAAATCATTGCTTAACTTGCATGCTTTTATAATTGTAAATCAAATGCAGTTATTCAGGAAATTGTTAATTTTGTTCAGAGAAACACGTAGACATTGCAAAACCAGTAAAAACAAAAATCAAGTTATTACAAAGAATGAAGTCTATCAAACACTTCCCATTGCAACTGTGTTAACCACCACCTGAAAGCTGAGTGTGTTAGTTTGCCTTGGAACACCATCGGGCATTCATAAGAAGTCCATTTGACAAAAGAAATGTCTGGTCACCTGTTTAGCCTGCACATTTGTTGGGGTGTTGTGTATACAGTTTCAATGGAGACTACGAGTTATATTTGAAATCTTTATAATGGTGTAATAATTTGGTCTTTGTTCAAAGTGGCTTTTCAATGCCTGCCCATTAATTTGGGCAAAATTAAAGGTTATTTCAATGGAAATTTCATTGTGTTTGAATGGCAATTTTGTGGAAAGGTAAGTGGTAGAGTTTTTCCTCCAAGCAGCTATGGACTAGGCCAGCCTGACTCCATCAAAATTGCTGGAGATCTGAAATGATTCCTCCAACAGTGGATCACTATTAATTGGTCAGAAGGTTAAACAAATCATAGTCATGGGAGGCATTCATGTAAATAAAGTCCATTCATTTACAAATGTCCTAAATACAATGCTGTGGAACTCAATCCATGATAAAGCAGTAATAGAGTTCCTAGAATGCCAATTAACAAAAGCATAATTTGATTTATTTAGTCAGTGATGCTAACCCCAGCTTTCTATATACAAGAATATCAATGACTATCCTCTTACTCATTATAGACAATCCATAGGTGATGTTAAAACATTTATTAAAGAAGAGAAAGTAACGCAGTATCACATCTAAAATGTTTTTAAAGAATCAAAAATGGCTGAGCTCTACTTGACTTGTTGATCTGCTCAGATTCATTAACATTTACATGGACTGAGGATTGGCCAGTAATGTTAATGCAACAAAAAAAAACTGCCTCCAGCTGCATTTTAGCTACTCACCAACATGTTGTGTATCATGTGGTTTAATGCTTCTTTACTTGGAAAGCAGATGCATTGTGATTAGCAGCAATTGCAATCCACTTTTAATCTGTAAATTTATAATTTTCCAGGATTGAGATTCCTTATTGCTTTTTGAAAATGTACACCCATTTATGAGATTTGATCTGGATTTTGGTTGTGTGGTTATCAAGATTTATTTGATGCCCTTCATATTTTGAAAATGTGGCCTTGGCTGTTTTTACAACTCAGCCTCATTCATATCTCCTGGGAAGGGTCTAAATCAAGACCACTGTTTAAAGCATTTGTTATTGAGGAACCAGTTTGATTAATCACACTCCAGTTGTCCCAAATATGTAAAATGGAAATGTTTGTCTCCTCCACAGTTAATGACTGTTAGCTAAACTGCACCTTGCTCATATCAGATATTAAGTTGCAGTCTTGTCTCAATTATATCATCATAATCTGACATACATAAAGGATCACCATAGCATCTGCAGGTTTATTCTCTGACGGGTAAAGCAGGTTGTAATCTGAGGTGGCAGTATTTGGACAGATTTCTGGTTGATACACAATTTGGGTGACTTTTGCTGCCAATCTGCACTGGTTACTTACTC
This sequence comes from Chiloscyllium punctatum, assembly GCF_047496795.1. Lineage (NCBI taxonomy): Eukaryota > Metazoa > Chordata > Chondrichthyes > Orectolobiformes > Hemiscylliidae > Chiloscyllium > Chiloscyllium punctatum. The sequence continues at coordinate 40,831,075 of NC_092764.1, forward strand.
ATCATTAAATATTGCATAATGTTCACAATTGGACAGAATTCTATATCATATGATAACGCTGAGGAAACACATTGTGAAAGATTTATAATGAATTGAAATGAATTGAATTTATTGTCACATGTACTGAGGCACAGTGAAATGCTTTGTCTTGCGAGCAATACAGGCAGATCTCATAGTTAAGTAGCATAGATAAGTAAATGATAGGTAAACAGCGGCAAAAACAAAAATACAGGTATAGGGGAATGTTAAGACTTTGCGAGTCCATTCAGTATTCTGACGACAGTAGGGTAGAAACTGTTTTGAAACCAGCTGGTGTGTGTGTTCAGGCTTCTGTACCTTCTCCCCGATGGTAGAGGTTGTAGAAAAGCATTGCCAGGGTGGCATGGATCTTTGAGAATCTTGGTGGCCTTTGCTTGACAGTGGGCCTGGTAGATGGATTCTATGGACGGGAGTTTGGCGTTTGTGAATTGTCGGGGCCGAGTTTACCACTCTGTAACCGTCTCCGATCTTGAATGGTACAGTTGCCATACCAGGTAGTGATACATCCAGACAGAATGCTCTCGATGGCGCACCTATAAAATTGGCAAGGGTATTTGCCATCATGCCAAATTTCCTCAGTTGCCTGAGGAAAAAGATGTTGTTGGGCCTTTCTAACCAGTGCGCTCACATGAAGACTCCATGAGAGCTTGTTGTGGATAACCACTCCCAGGAGCTTGACAGTCTCCACTCGTTCCACCTCTGTGCTGTTAATATGTAGGGGGGCATGAGTAACATCCCGCTGAAAGTCAATAATGTGTTCCTTGGTTTTGCCAGCATTGAGAGCTAGATTGTTTTCAATGCAACATTTTTCCATGTCTTCCACCTCCCGACTGTAGTCTGTTTTGTCACCATCTGAGATTCGACTGACCATGGTGGTGTCTTCAATGACCTTGGAAATGGCATTAGTCTGGTATTTGGCAATGCGGTCATGGGTATACAGTGTGTACAGTAGGTGCTCCCCTGGAGGGGCTCCAGTGATGAGTGTTAGTGAGGATGAAATATTGTCCCCAATCTTCACTGATTGTGGCCTGTGGGTCAGGAAACTGTGGATCCAGTTGCAAAGGGTGAGGCTTAGTCCGAGATCACTAAGTTTAGTAATCAGTCTTGAGGGGTTAATAGTGTTGAAGGCTGAACTGTAGTCAATGAGTAGGATTCTTACGTAGCTGTTCTTGGTGTCAAGATGTTCTAGGGAAGAGTGAAGGACAAGTGATATGCCATCTGACGTGGACCTGTTGGTCTGATAGCCAAATTGGAGTGGATCAAGAGTAGTGGGGAGGCTGGAATTGATTAATGCCACGACCAGTTTTTCAAAGCACTTCATGACCACCGAAGTTAGGACCACTGGGCGGTAGTCACTGAGACATGCTGCATGAGCCTTCTTAGGCACAGGGATGATGTTGGCCCTCTCGAAAGAGGCAGAGACAGTGGCCTGCTGCAGGGAGAGGTTGAAGACGTCTGAGAAAACCTCTGCCAGATAATCTGCACATGCTGTCAGTGCACGGCCTGTACTCTGGTCCCATCGCTTTCCTTGGATTCACACAAAGGAAAACTGATATGACATCTGACAAAGTGACTGTTGGGATAGGTTTTTCAGGACTTGTTGGAATAGGTGGGCGACAATTTTAACGCTTTGGGAAGTTATTGCAGTGATATGCATTCTATTCCTATCTTGCATATTGATTTCAAACTAAAGTATTGTAGTTATTTGTTGGTTGGAAGGATAACAGCACAGTAATTACAAATCCATACAAATTTAGGCTTGGGGTTTCTAAGAATGTGGAGTCAATAACATCAATGCTGTTATTGAAGCAATGTGTTTCAAGAGAATAGATTTAGGTTCAAATCTTGCAAACTTTATTATTTGGATTAGAGGTTTTGAACTACTTGCAGAATCAGTATCGCAAGCAAAGCTCAAAATACAGCAGTTGTGAATTAGCTTAGTCTGCATTCACTGAACGTGAGGCTTCCTCCAGTTAATCAAACTGTTGGAACACACGTGGATTTTTTATCATTTATTTACTCATTCTTTGCATCCATTCATCAAATTAAGCACATTTTCCAATGGGGAAAGAAAGTCTGCACTCCTTATATCTCATGAGAGTAATGATTTCTTTCCTGTATCATAGAGGAATCCATGAGACTGAATTCTTCTCATTCCATCTCCAGTAACAGCAATTTTATTTATTAAACCCATTTTTCTAACCAGACTGTTCAGAAATATTATTGCATATCCTTTGAAGCAGGTGAACTTGAGCATGTGCTTCCCGGTCCATGGGTAGGGACACCACAATTGAATAACAAGAGGACCCTAAGATAACAGTGATAGACTCAATAAATATTACTTTTTTTTCAATATTGGTTGCTGATTGCATGTATTGCTTTATCCTTTTTCTCCAATTAATATGTATGTTTGTGTAGCTTTTTTTTGACTATATATTCAGTTTTGTTGACAGCTTGGTTAGCTCAGTTGACTGGGCAGCTGGATTGCATACAAGATGTTGCCCATAGTATGGGTTAAATTCCTGCACCAACTGAGGTTACCACAAAGGGCTCTCCTTGTCAATCTCTCCCCTCACCTGAGGTGTGGTGACCCCTCAGGTTAAACCATCACCCCTTCCTAATGCGAAAGTAGGACTATGGCAGTTATTAGTTTGTTTTGTTGTTTAGCCCTATTCTGTTATCAGCAAGAGGTAGGAGCCTTTATATTTCCATTAATTTCTATTTAAATATATGTTTGAAGGAAGTACTACCCATCTAAGAACTAGAACTGCCACTGCAAACCTTCAAATAATTTCTTGATCCCTTTTAAGGTAATGTTTCATTCTTACTTCTCTCCATCCTGAGTGAGAGTAGATGTGGATACATTAAAACTAATTTAACTGCCCAGTTCAGACAGATGGCACTCCATCCACCACTTTCAATATTTATGATTAATACCACCAATGCACAGTGGCAGCAGTATGTATCATCTGGAAGACGCCCGACAGATACTCACCCATCTCTGCCACAACGAAGAACAAGGTAGCAGCTGCACAAGATCACAACATCTGCAAATTCACCTTTATGTCACACATCATCCTCATACGGAACACTATTATTGTAGCTTCACTATCGCTGAGTGAAAATTCCTGGAACCCCCTTCCTAACAGCATTGCAGGTTTGCATTCCAGGCCTACCTTCATTGAATGCAACAATTCAAGAAGGGTGCCCATGGTTATGAGACGCTTGGGGAAGTGCACTGACTCTCAAGTCCCAGTACTCCCAGGGTCACTACAAATGTTTATGATTGAATAAAAGTATGCAAAGTCTCCAATTTACTAACTTATCAATTTGATAGTTTTATGGCCAGGTTTCTGTACTTAAGAACAGCTGACCGTGTATCACAAATAATAAGCTTTAGCCACAGGTCAACAAAACTAAGTACCATCAACATATAATGTGACTAGTTGAAACTCTTTAAATCCCCTAAACACACATACTGATAGACATAAAAGGACTGGTATTATGGGTAAAGGGAAAAAAATGTGGAAACACAGTTCAATAGCACCTGTCCACAGAATGCAATGAGATGTTTCTCTTGCTTCCGGATAATTTTCTTGTCTGCGAGCACCTTTTCCCAGATTATTTCAAATTTTGTAAGAGGCACAGGGCATTTGATACAATAATTATAAAGTCTTTTATTTACGAGTTGAAGACAACAGCTTACAGCAACTGAGGGGGAAGAAAGTGGCTTTCTTCAGACTTTTACCACAAAGTTATAGAGAAACACCTTGATTTTTCTACTTAGTGGTCATCTGCCTTTGTATCAGTCAGACACACCAGTGTTCAGCTGTGCAGTCAATCAAAGAGGGTCTGCCAGGCTGATGATTTTTGTATCTGCAACTGGTCACAATCACACAAAACAACTCAGCTACCTGTTGCTGGCCAAATCTCACTACAAACACCCTAGTGTCATACCATCTTATTTCTTGTCCTTCATTGCTTGCAAAGCAACAGTGCAAACACAACTTACAGTAAGTTGCAGCAGCTTGTATTTAAAAGTACACCAATTCCTTCCACAATCTGCAGCTTTAAAAATGTTGTTTATCTATTTCAGTCCACAATCAACAATAAAGGAAAATTAAAAGACATGGTCTATACACCACCACCATCACCACCACCAACTCCTCCTCCGGCATATTTAAGGATGCATTGCAAGTATTGAACAAGTCAATAATGTCCACATCCCATGAATGACCTGAAAAAAATTCAGTTCTTTTATGGTCCAGAGATCCAGGATGAAGGTTTTTTCCAATGAATATGGCTGTGACTGGTTACTTTTATGGAAGAGATGGTCCAAACACTTTTTTTAAAAAAATGTCAGACTGACTTTGTTTCATTTGCCATTTTTTGGTGGGGAAAAGGTCTGGCTGTTTTGATCCAAATTAGATTTAGTTAAATAAAATAGAACATTTGATAATTTATCATCTTTTGTCTTAAAATGTTCTGTGGAATTTATCCTTGCTGAGGGTGTGGGAATGTGGGGTGGAACAATGGTTCTCTGGTTCATGAATAATTATTGCCATGTCTTATGTTACTGATCTACTATTAAGCTGATTGTGTTTAAAAACTCAAAGGGTATACACCGTCCAACTTTCATGAGGCTATGGTGAACACAAACTCTAAAGAAGGGTGTCTTTATTTCCCTATTCTGATCTATCTGTCAAAAAAAAATCAACAGAAAACCTGAAATGATAGTTTTTGCTATGATTTATTTTCATTCCATTAAGGTGGAGTTCAGTTCTTCTCTTCCAGCCTTGATTCTCACAGATTCCTCTTTACCACAGTTAGTATGAAAATTAGTAAGAAACAATAAATGTGAACTACACCTTTAAAATGACAAATAGGATTCAACAAATAAGTCAAATTAGAAAAGTGATTGCTTGGTGGACTGACTGAAAATAATTAATAATCTTTCCAAGATGAAATGTAAATCAACCTCCATTTGCAATGTATATAGAAATCTGCCAGTGGGATGCTCAATTCAGCAAAGATGCTTCAATAATGAAGCTCAGCTATAAAAGAAAGGGAATGTAACAGTATGCAATGTTTAAGTACTGTTACACATTGGAAGGCAATACATTGGAGAAGCTATAGTTGACTGACAGCTCGAAGGAATACTTTGTAATACAATTATAAATTCCAGGTGTAATTCAGAATAACTGGCTCAGCGCCATATTCAAGATCTTGACTACTGAAGAATTCTGACAACTCATTCCGATTTCCAAAAACTAGAGGCGAACTGAATTTCCACAATGCCACTTGTCATCAAAGGTCTCCAGTGTTCACTTTAAACCTCTTCCTCATTAGATTCTTAATCCATTCCTTTAAACTCAAAAACAGTGACTTTGGCAAATTCTTATTGAACAATTAAAATGCAAATCAATTACAAAGTGTTACTTTGCTTAACTATCAAACCTGTGGAATTCTATTCAAATATGTTGGGCTGCTGACATGAAACTAACATTAACAGCTGAGGTTTTATCACACAGATGTCACTCATCATATTGGATTTTTAAAATTGATTCAAGGAATATGAGCATCAATAGATAGGCCGGCAATTTAATTAATTCCTAATTGTCCTTAAGAAGTTGTTGGTGAACCATCTTTTTGAATTGATTGTATGGTGAAAGTATTCCCACAATGCAATGAGTGAGCAAGTTAAAGGTTTTACTCTATAATAATGAAGGAACAGTGATGTGTTTCAAAGTCATGATGGTGTGTGACTTAGAAGGGAAGTTAAGAATGATTTGTACTCATGAGCTTACTGCTTTCTTGGAAAAGCAACACAACCTGTGAACGATTAAAGTGGCAAAGGTGCAGGGGTAGTGAAAGGTGTGAATATTGAAGTCATGGATATGGCATCGGTCAACTGTGACTGGCAAACAACTCACATGGCTGTAAAGACTCGAAACCTATAATTTAGGACCATAGTTTAAAAAATCATTCAGACAATATTTTGACTGAAAGTAAAAATTGCTTGAACACATGGATTTCAGAAGTCATTTTCTCTGATGTATCAGGTTTAGTGAAATTGAGAAACTGAGTGATTGTGGGAGCTTTTCTCCAAAATACTTAGGGCACCAAAGAATCTCTTTTTCTGCCAGGCGCTAACTGGTGAAACAGTTGAAGTGCACACTGGGAATGGCCGATTAGCTAATAGCTGGCATCATTTTGTTGGCTAATAGTGCAATTGCTGACTTCTTTTAACAGCAACCAACTGAATGGAATAAAGAAGCCATTGGTGTGAATTGTAGAATGATGGAAACAATTATCTTTTTAATGTGCTCTTCATGGGGAAAGGGTTGGAAGGGTTGAGTATAAGCTGTGTTGTTCAAGTCCTCTGCATTTGATTACGTGTCTGTTTACTGTTGATGCTCACTGTTCAGCCAGGCCACAGATCTGCTATGGTAGCTGAGGTACACGATCAGCTGAGGACCCCAAAGCCTGCTTAAGAGCTGTGTGAGCTTCCATTACAATGGAAATCACTGTGACTACAATTCTGTGGTTAGTGACCAGGAATGTTCTTGGTGCCTGTTTTCACTTCTTGTACCAAATAACACTCAATGTCTTATATACTTAAGACATGGTGCACTTGTCACCTTTGGGTATTATTGTGTCTGAAGATGGAGGTATGACAATCTGTCTCAAGCTCTTCCACTTGATTCATTCCAAAATAAAGCTAAAAGCTTTATACATTTAGAGAAAAAGATTCATCAACCAACTTTCTTTAATAAACAACCAAATGATTTATTTATTATAGAAGAAGACTGTTTTAACAAAGATGCAAAGCTGATTAACACGCCATTTTAAAATATAAAAATGTAAATGTTAACACTGTTAATCAGCACACACACACACATATTTTAATAATTCCCTGAAAAGTAATGGTTGGTTTTTGAAGGAGAAAAGGATAAAGTCTGAAATGTTCATGATGACTTTCAGTTGGTATCCTAGCACATGTAGACAGGTGTCACTAAATACAGGCAGTTTTTACTCGGACCTTTGTATATACAATTCATTCAGGGATTGTTGAGAATTCAGAGGTGTTTCAGGGGAAAAAAACTAAATCATTTTGTTTGGCTATTGCATTGGACCCTTCAAAATGGTTCTCTCAGAAAGGGAGAGGGTGAGCTAGATATTGTCTCTCTCAACAAGCTGCATCCTGACTGAATTTACAGCAATATCATAATAGCTGTAGCTCTTAACAGCAACAAAACCAGGCATGTGACTGCTAGTCAATCCATCATCTATCAACCTTAGCTTTTTACTTAGTTTAAGCCATGTGATTTCCAAAAAGTATTTTCTTTAAACTGGTCCAATATTCTTTTTGAAACCACTTTTTAAAAGAAATCTATACATCACTTCAGTCTCTTCAAACTGTCCAGAATTCTTTAAACAAAAATCCTCAAAAAGTTATTAGTTAGGAAGCATCCTCACAACAGAATGCTTATCTTCATAAAAGATATGTGTGTCTGAATGCATGCATGCGTTTGTATATAAGTGTAATTCCTTTGTCATTAAGGAAGAAGTTTTATGTATTCGCATAAGCGGTAGAACCATACTATGATGCAGCACACAAGGACATTCTATTACGACAGTGTCAGCTCTTTAAAAGAGCTATCCAAGTACCTTACTTCCCGAGTCTTTCCCTCAGTTGGAGTCATACGGTATGAAAACAGACCCTTTGGTTCAACTCTTCCATGCCAGAATCTGAGGTGAACACAGTAGGTTTTCCCACCTTATTGCCTTTTCAGGTTGAAGAAGGAAATTCCTTTCTTAGGAGACATGCCAGGGCACAAGACGAGAGCTACTGTGCATTACAGGCCACCTGTACCCGAGGGAGAATTGAAGGAATGTGACCCAGTGTTAAAATACCCCAGGAGGAGCTACAAAAAAAAATAGGCCTATATCCTCAGACTCAGAGAGGGAGGGATGCAGTCAGCCAGGTGGATCTCATAGAATATGTGTTTCCTGACTGGGGCTGCTAATCTGGTCCATTCAGGGAGCCCTGGCTGAGAAATATAGACAGGAGTGTTAGAGGTTTTGTTCACTCATACAGCTGGCTGTGAGGAAGCTGGATCAGTGTCAAGGATTTTCCAACTGTCAATTAAGGTTGACTTGGTGACAGGATACCAGCCTCAGTGGAGTTATTTCCACAATGATCTAGGATAATAGAATGTTATAGCATAGAAGAAGATTATTGTACCTATCATGTCCATGCAAGATCATTAGTAGAGACATTCAACTAGTCCCAAATCCAAAAATAAAAGTAAAATAGGATGGGTGTTGCCATTTGCTCTGTTCTACTCTCAACCCTATTCCAGGCTCTTGTTTTTATCATTTCTTCCCTTCTCTACTTTCAAAAGGATTTAACCAACCACCTTCAAACCTTCTTTCAGTTCTGAAGAAGAATCGGCTCAATATTTGAAAGGTTAACTCTGTTTCACTCTCGACAGATGCTACCAGACCTGCTGAGATTCATACTAATACTTTCTAAACCTATGTCATGTGAATATGGTGAAAGAATGATCACATAAGTATCTAAACTTTTATCCCACATTCACTGAGAACTCTAGGGTCATAGCATTAGGTGCATTAGTCAGGGATAAATGTAAGGTCAGGGAATGGGTGGGTTACTCTTTGGAGGGTCGGTGTGGACCTGTTGGGCCTAAGGGCCTATTTCCATACTGTAGTGAATCTAATTAAAAAAAATCTCCAATCAACCTCCTTCTTTCCAAGGAAACAGCCCAAAGATCTCCAATCATTCCTCATAACTGAAATATATCATCCTTGGAACCATTCTCCTAAACCTCTTCTGCACTCTCTCCAATGCATTCACATTCTTCCTACAGTGGCACCCAGAAATCTACTAAATACTCCAGCCAATGTTTTATATAACTTCAGCATTACCTCCCTGCTCTTGTACTCCATTATCCCTATTAATGAATCCTGGAATACTGCATGCTTTATAACAGCTCTCTCAACCTGCTCAGCCACCTTTAATGAGTTTATATATCTGTACTTTGAGGTATCTTTCTTCCTGCATGCAATTTAGAATAGTACCCATTGCTTTTTTACTGTCCTTCTATCTTCTTTGAACCAAAGTGCAGCACCTCACACTTCTCCACATTAAACTTTTATTTGCCATTTATCTACCATTTATCTGCTGGCTCCAACTTGTCAATGCCATTTTGAAGTTCTACAATGTCCTCTTCACAGTTTTCAGTTCTCCTAAATTTATTGTTTCCCGCTCAGGATCAAGATTGTTTGATATGTAAGAAATAGCAAGAATGCTAACAACTCCTGGGGAAGTCCACAACAAATCTTTCTCTAGCCTGAAAAGTACCCACTGGCTATTACTCTCTGTTTTTTATCCCTCAGCCAATTTTGTTTTTAGTGGAAGCATGGTGGCTCAGTGGTTAGCACTGCTGCCTCACAATGCCAGAGACCCTGCTTTGATTCCAGCCTCAGGTGAATGTCTGTGTGGAGATTACACATTCTCCCTATGTCTGCGTGGGTTTCCTCTGGGTGCTCAGTTTCCTCCCATAGTCCAAAGATGTGGATGTTAGGTGAATTTGCTGTGATAAATTGCCTATAGTGTTCAGGGATGTGTAGGTTAGGTGTAGTAGTCAGATGTAAATATAGAATAGTAGCTTCTGGCTCTGGGTAGGTTACGCTTCGGTGGGTCGGTGTGAACTTGTTGGGCCGAGAGGCCTGTTTCTACACTGTAAGGATTCTATAAAATAAACATTGCTACTGTTTCTTTTATTCAATGAATGATAATATTCCTCACAAGTCTGTTGAGTAGTACTGTACTCAATGCCTTTTGCAAGTCCATGCACACCACATCAACAGTCCTCTCCTCATCAACCCTCTTTGTTACCTCTTCAAAGAAAACTCTAGTAGGTTAGAAGGTATGATTTTCCCTTAACAAATGCATGCTGACAGATCCTAATTGATACATAGTTTTCCATGTGACTATTGATTCTATCCTGAATAGCTGTTCTAGAATTTACCCCAAAACCAAAGTTAAACTGATTGGTCTGTAATTACTGGGTCAACCTTTACAGCCCTTTTTGTTTAACAAACATATGTTTGCAATTCCTAAATCTTTCTGCACCATCCCGAATCCAGGGAAGATTGGAAAATAATCGCCAGTGCCTTTGCAATTTGCACTCTCACTTCTTTCAATATCCTTGGATGCATCACATCTAGCCCCAGTGCTTCATCAACTTTAAATATTAAGTTTATCCAATAATCCTCCTTATGAATACTTAACCCTGCTAGCAATTCTGTTATCTTGATCTTAGAATCATCTGCCTCAGATGTAAAGTATTCATTTAATATCTTAGTCATATCTCTTGTCTGTCAATATAATTTCTTTATTTGGTCCCTAATTAACCCTACTCCTCCTTTACCATCCTTTTATTATTGATGTGCACATAGAAGACTGTGGGATTTCTTTTTACTTTAGCTTCCATTTTTTTATCGCCCTCTGCTTCTTGTATTTGTTTTCTCCTCTCCCTTCTGAACCTTCTGTATTCGGCTTAGTTCTCTATTCTGTTCACTACCTGACATCAGCCATGTGCAGACGTTGTCTTTAACTTAATTTCCATCTCCTTTGTCATTCACTTACATGCTGAAGGGTGAGCTCATGGCAGTTTGCAAATGGACCTGGCAGCAGATTACTGCTAAAGGATTTTGGCACTCATTCATCGTGGCAAATTTGTAGCAGAAAATCACAAAGCCTAACTCTTAAAATCTTAATGCCTTGAAGTACCTGTTGTTGCAAAGAAAGATTTAATTTGATTTGATTTATTGTAGTCAGATATACAGTACAGTGAAAAGCTTTGTTTTGCAAGCAGAACAGGCAGATCATAGCGAACACAGACATAGAGATCAAAAAGTGCTTAGACAGAGTGAGGCATACAGGTTACACTACACAGGAGGTGTGCAGAGCAAGGTCAACATTACCAAGATCAACATTATTTGAAGTTAGACAGTCTGTTCATCATTTTAATGATGGCCAGGAAGATGCTATTCTTGAACCTGCCAGTGGATGTGTTCAAGTTTCTGTATCTTTTGGCGTGTTTCCAAACTTGCCTGCAAGTATTTCTTGGACATGCTGAGAAGAATGAGTATTTTCTTTAGAGGACAGAAACCTGAGTTTACATGTCAGAGCCTCCTAGTCCATGGGTTAAGCCTGAGAATGCAGTTATAGTTATTACTGGTATTATTTATATTCTTTCTCCATGTGATATAGAAAAATAACAATAACAAAAGCAATAAAGCCTAGGGTTATTATGACAAATTCCTTATGGTACTGTGATGTGAGGTGTGTTAGTTATATATAATATGCATTTAATATCATTTATATTATTAGAATGGATTCTGAGCTAGTGGCATATGTGTTTTGTCCTGTGTGTATGTGAGAATTTTAATGATTAACCTGACAGCATTTCTGGAATCATGTCATAGAATCCCCACAGTGTTGAAACAGGCCCAAGAAGTCCACACTGACCCTCTGAAGTGTATCCTACCCCAACCCATTCCCCTACCTATTACTTGACATATACTCCTGATTAATGCACCTAACCTACACAACCTGAATAATATGGACAATTTAGCATGGCCAATTCATCTTACATGCACACCTTTGGATTGTGGGAAGGAACCAGAGCACCTGGAGGAAATCCACATATGGAGAATGTGCAAACTCCATACAGACAGTCACCTCAGGTGGGAAAGGAACCCAGATCCCTGGTGCTGTGAGACACTGTGCTGCTGTGTCCTTTTTAAAAACTAATATGACAGAAAGAGACAGTTCCGAGAGTGATAATGGGAACTCTTTTGTATTGGGAGAGTTTTACGAGCAGACAGAATAAATATTGAAGAGCATTAGCTTGCTTTCAGTGAGAAGAATCAGGAAATGACTTTTTTTCTGTTTAGGTAAAAAAAAATCCATCGTTGGAAAGTTTCTGTTTTCAATTTTCAGAAGTTGTGGTCGGAGTTGGATGTAAAAATGCAGAATCTCCTGAAGAAAAGAGATAATTCCTTCATATTGACATTTATGAAATAGGTTACCTCAGTGTAAGGATTTTAATTTGAAAATTCTATGCTGAAAGTGTTTGGCTTGAATTCTGAAGGTGTTATTTAGAGCTGAAAAGGTCTAAGATTAATTGTGTGAATAACCAATGAAAGGGCTATCAAACTCTCAAGACCAGTAATTATGATAGAGAAGGAAATATTCTTTTGTGCTTAAGTACTGTATTGTGTTGAGATTGATAGGATTCTATTTTACTGTGTGTTTTTAAAATTTTCAAATTTTATCCAATGTAAATAGTATGGTCTACTCTATCTTCAAATGTTTGATGTAATAAACTTCTGTTTTATTGTTAAAACCAATACTGCAGCATTGCATGCTTGTGTTTCAGTTAAAGACCACTGTTAAATAAATACAAACCAAGTTGATGCTACCAAGCCAGATTTCAAACTGAGACCTGATCTGTGCTGTGATCAGCTGGTATTATAACTGTGCACAGCATTTGCCTACACTTGGTACTTCTGGTGTACTGCACAGTTAGCTATTAAAATACTAAAAGTACACTCTACAGGTTGGATATGACCACAAACCATCATTTAAAAAATCAGTAGTTTCCTTGGAGAATTGACATTTTCTTAACTTCTTCTTTGTTCATGATGTTAATTTTGTTTACAAATCAAATAGTCTGGCATTCATCTTGTCTCTGTTCAATTAAAGGCATGTGGCTGGTCATGACATTGCACCAATGGCAGTAACATTTTCTTAATCTTAAGAAAGAGAATGACGTGAACCCAAAATCATTAGAAGAATGATTTCCAAAGTCTCTAGCTTCTAGCAGTTTAGTCATTTCTGGCATAGTTTATCAGGAGTGTCAGAATGCCAAACACTTTACTTGTGAACACCTCTGGCACTGGAAATTCTAATAACCAGTTTGCTGGACTTTACAGAGCACTGCATCATCATTTAATAAAGCCCTGAAAATAGAAATAATTGATTATGTTCTTCACCAGTGGTTCATGGAAAAGGATTGGCATTAGTTTCAAGGTTTTCTGTTTAATATCTAAGAGTTAGGCAGCTCGATGATTTCACATACTTACAATTTGAAACATAGTTAATTATTTGGGAATCAGAAGCCATATTGGAAGCCTACAACATTGATGGGATATTACACAGCAATTCCTGTCTGTATACTCTTCCAGTTTCAGTGCACTTTTTGGTCAGGTTTAGAATCATTCTTCTCATTTATCCCTCTCACAATTGGAGTAGGTGACAACCTTGTATGGGATCATAGCCAGAGGTCTGGATGATTTTAACAATTATGTTTCATTTGAAAACCATTCCTGGGTTGCCCAAAGGGCGTAATGGGGATAAGGAAGAGGTTGCCAACCGGAAGGTTAATTCAGGAGGAGAGGCATTGTTAATGTCTCACAGCTGGCATTGCAAAGTAGGGAAAACAGAGATCAAAACTTTTCTCATTTGTCCTAGAGCAGCAGGAATGGTTTGTTAAATGTCACAAATGAATTTTGTTTTGGAAAAAAAATGGTTAGAACACCTCACTGAAACCCTATTTGTTCCACTTGGCAGAGTGACTACAGTAGACTTATTGAAGATGACAATATCTAAATATCCAGATTCACAGAATCTTTACACCATAGAAAGAGGCCATTTGCCTATTGTGTCCATCCACATTTCAGAACCTTCTGGTACCAGAAGCTCTTTTTACCTATGAGCTGCAGAAGGTGTAAGCTCTCACCACTTACTGCCTTTCCCTTCCTGTTTTCAATTTTACACTGGCACCTTTACTTTTTTCAGGCAACCAAGTATAGCTAACCAGGCAGTGGATGAACAGCAAGAAAGACAGTAATGTTGAAGGGACCTTTGCAGCCACAAGTTTGCACACCAGTGTGCCACTGTTATCGGCCCACTTTTGATGATGGGACCATAGTGTAAATGGGTCTAAGGTAATGATGAGAGTATGATAGAATGTGTGAGGTGCATTCATGTACACCCTTGACAGCCCATGAGATTTTGATCTGGTAACTGGTGTGGATAGTGATAGGATTTAGTATGAACACTGCAACATGATGATTTGATGAGATTAGAAGAGGCTTGCTCTCTTCATGTGGTTTTTCTGATGTCAATTTTTTTTGTTCTATGATGTACTAGTACCAGATGCAATGCAGAGATTAAAAAGTAGAATCTGTGTAGGATTTGTGGGAGAACAACTGTTTTGTAATATAGTGGACCAAATTATGGCATATGGTATAGCTGAGACCTTGTATTAAATCATAAGCTGAATAAAGACTAATGTTTCAACCAGAATCATAAAGCAGTCAATCTCAAACAAAATGTAATTTTGGGCTGAGGAGTGACAGATAAAGTTTAATGTAGATAAATTTTCAATGTTGTATTTTGATAGGGCAAATCAGGGCAGAACTAATACACTTAATGGTTGGGCCATTGGGAAAGTTACTGAAGAAAGAGACCTTAGGGTGTAGGTTCATAGTTCCTTGAAGGTTGAGTCAAAGGTAGATGGAGTAGTGGAGAAGGTGCTTGGTATACTGGCCTTTATTGGTCAGTTCATTGAGTACTAGAGTTGGGATGTCATGTTGCTGCTGTAAGGGGTATTGGTGAGGCCAATTTTGGAATACAGCATTCAATTCTGGTCTCCCTGCTATAGGAAATATGTTGTTAAGCATGGATGTTGCTGGAATTGGAGGGTTTGAGCTACAGGAAGATGCTGATTAAGCCGGGGATATTTTCCCTAAAGTGTTTGAGGATGACGAGATTTATAAAATCATGGAGGGGAATAAATAGGGTGAATAGCCAAAGAATTTTTTTTCCCCAGGGTAGGAGAGTCCAAAACTAGAGGGCATAAGTTTAAGGTGTGAGAAGAAAGATTTAAAAGGGATGTGAGGGGCAGATTTTTTTATGGAGAGGATGGTGCATTTATGGACTGAGTTGCCAGGGGAAATGGTGAAGTCTGATACAATTATATGGGTATATGATCAGGAATGATTTAGAGGGATATGGGCCAAATTCTAGCAAATGGGCCAAGATTTATCTAAGATATCTGGTCAGATTGGATGAGTTGGATCAAAGGATCTGTTTCAGTGCTGTACAACCGTATGACTCTATGACTCTAATTCTGCATTGATATTACTGAGGCATGTGTATTTCGCTGTTTAAAGTGACAATACAAATTAGAACAAGACATCTGTGCAACAACTAATGCTGCATTAGTTTAGAGGATGGCATAGAGGTGAGACTGGGCAAGAGTGACCTACATCTACAGCTGGATGATTTCACATACTTACAAAATGAAGCATATTTAATTTTTCAGAAATCAGAGATTAATGCTGGAACCCTACAGCTATGGTGGATATTACAGCGGAATTTCTTGCCGTATACTCTTCCAGTTTCAGTGCACCGTTTGTCAGATTTGAAAGCATTCTGCTCATCTATTCCTCCTCTCAATTGGAGCAGATGATTGCCTCGGAATGGCACCAGCTCAATAGAGGGTGAGAGTCAGACAGGTTCTGCATAAGAGAATTTCGGTGTGGACTTACACAGGGCTGGCTTCAGAAGAAATCTGATGGGTATACACAGTTCTGCTTGGTGCATTGGCAAGTTTGCTCAAACAATATCAAAGAATATTAAGGAGGAGTCTTGCCTCAACTTGGCATGAGACGATACATAGAGTTTGGAGGCCTTACATTCACATGGTCAACTCTTAGCATATTTGTGGACCGAGCCTTGGTGCAGCTTCTGATGGCTGATGTTTCAGTTTCCATCCATTACAGCACCATCAATTTTCCCAAAAAGTTAGGGACCTTTAGTGGAAGCTCAGACTCAAAGACATTTTTCACATACGATGGATATATCAATGCCTGTCACCTCTCTTTTCTTCCTTCTATTCCTCTTTCTTCTCCTCCTCCCATGCTCTCTGCCCTGTTGCACTGCTCCTTGTAGGATCCACAAAATTGGAACACCTATGAAAAGTACCAACAATCAGAAGAAATCAATACACAACTACTTTTAACTGGTTAAACTTTAAATAACTGCATTGGTAGGTCCTGCATGCTCATTGTATCATGATCAGCCTATTCTATACACTTATACAGATGTTAGCTACAAACACTTAAACCTTCACCAACACAGGAAGATTAAGACCCCCAAACAACAAACTGAAACCAAGTTCACATCCCGTAAGTCCTCGTGTATTTTACAGGAAACCTAATTATGTCCCCACGTTTTTCTCAAATGTCACAGGCTTTTTATTCTGATGTTAATAGGTAAATTTTTATCGGTTGGAGTGCTGCCATGAATTTTAGTATCTGTAGAAGATTCAATGGTTCAGCCTTTGTACTATTCACAAAGGGAAACAACACTGCAGAAATCACACAGAAAGCATTGGGAAACAAGTCAGAGAGCATCTGTGGTTGGAGAAGCACTTGCTTCAAAGTGCTAGCTTTTCATCAGAACTGATGGGTAAAGTTGGCCTTACATATGCAGGGTTCTCTGCCTAACTTAGAAGTTAAGGGTTTATTTAACGTGTCAAAAGACCTTTAGTTTTGTTCATGCCAGGAGGACCATTTTTCTACAGCATGGGTGACATCTATTTTGTTTGAGTTGTTTTGGATTAGGATTTGCCAGCTGGGCAGATAAGCAAGTAATTATTTAGAACAGACTTACATTTTTATGTTCATATGGATTTCAAAAAAATCATTTTGACTGGGGACTGCAAGAGAGAGCGAGAAAAACAAAGATTCTGTAGAGTATTGCCAGTGCTCCAGTGAAAGACAGGTTTGTGGTGCCAAAAGCTGCAAAATATTTACTGCTGAAGGAGCAGAATGCATAATAGAAGATCAAACAGATAAGTAGTTCATGATTTATAAAATTATACTGTTTACCATGTATTTTTATTTGTTAAAACTAATGCAAAATATATAATTCCCTGAGGAATATGAATTAAATAGGACATTAATTGTCCTATCCTCCTCCATAACCAACTTCCCACTGAACAAAACTGCTGTAGGTTAAACTCACCAGCCTTTTTCCCATCCCACACACTTCATCCATTTATCCTTCAGACACTATTGATTGATCAACAATCATCACACATTATGGTTTTTCTATTAATTTTTCAATACAAGTTACACTGCAATTTAGCTTTCAGGCTACAAATATGTTTCTTGAGTAAAGTGACATTACAATTAAAACACTTTTGCTATTATTTAGCAACAAATCATATTTTTCATTACATAATACACTCAAGAGAGGAAGGACCTTCCTACACATTTGGATTTAGGCAGCACTGTTCTGTGTAGTTTCAGCTTTCGACAAAAGTAATTCTTTTGTTGAAGAAATTAACAAAGAGCTAATTTTATCTATAATTTCTCAGAAACTAGCAAATATACAATAACAATAACAACAACCACAGTTAGACGAAGAAATTCCTTTCTGTGAAGAAGGCCACACCACTACAGAAAAAGTAAGAGAAGACCTTTTCATAGTCTAACTACAAATGAACACAACCACACAAGATGCCCTCCAACGCATCTCATCTACATCCCGCACCTCCGCCCTCAGACCCCCGCCCCTCCAACCGTAACAAGGACAGAACGCCCCTGGTGCTCACCTTCCACCCTACCAACCTTCGAATAAACCAAATCATCCGCCGACATTTCCGCCACCTCCAAACAGACCCCACTACCAGGGATATATTTCCCTCCCACCCCTTTCCGCCTTCCGCAAAGACCGTTCCCTCCGCGACTACCTGGTCATGTCCATGCCCCCAAACAACTCACCCTCCAATCCTGGCACTTTCCCCTGCCACCGCAGGAACTGTAAAACCTGTGCCCACACCTCCTCCCTCACCTCTATCCAAGGCCCTAAAGGAGCCTTCCACATCCATCAAAGTTTTACTTGCACATCCACTAATATCATTTATTGTATCCGTTGCTCCCGACGAGGTCTCCTCTACATTGGGGAGACTGGACGCCTCCTAGCAGAGCGCTTTAGGAAACATCTCTGGGACACCCGCACCAATAAACCACACCGCCCTGTGGCCCAACATTTCAACTCCCCCTCCCACTCTGCCGAGGACATGGAGGTCCTGGGCCTCCTTCACAGCCGCTCCCTCACCACCAGACGCCTGGAGGAAGAACGCCTCATCTTCCGCCTTGGAACACTTCAACCCCAGAGCGTCAATGTGGACCTCAACAGTTTCCTCATCTTCCCTTCCCCCACCTCACCCTAGTTCTAAACTTCCAGCTCAGTAACTGTCCCCATGACTTGTCCGGACTTGTCCAACCTGCCTATCTTCTTTTCCACCTATCCACTCCACCCTCTCCTCCTTGACCTATCACCTTCATCCCCTCCCCCACTCACCCATTGTATTCTATGCTACTTTCTCCCCACCCCCACCCTCCTCTAGTTTATCTCTCCACGCTTCAGGCTCACTGCCTTTATTCCTGATGAAGGGCTTTTGCCCGAAACGTCGATTTCGAAGCTCCTTGGATGCTGCCTGAACTGCTGTGCTCTTCCAGCACCACTAATCCACAACCACACATCAAATGTTTCTAAAGTTAGAAAAGTCACAGCATTACAGAATTGTTATGGCACAGTAAGAGACCATTCAACTGACTGAGCATGCACTGGTTCTTCAAGTGGGCATTGTTACTGAATGCCAAGCTCCTGCTTTTTCCCCATACCCTTGTACCTAGTTTTATTCAAATAATCATCCAAATCTCTCTTGAGTGCGCAAACCAGACCTGCCTCCTCCACATTTCCAGATAGTGTATTCCATGGCCTAACTACTCACTGTATAAAATAAGTTTTTTCTCACATCACCCTTGCTTCTTTTGCACGTCACTTTAAATTTATGCCCCTTCCTCCATCATCATATCTTTCATGTAGAGGAGCAGCTTTTCTATATCTAATCTATCCAGCCCACTCCTGATTTTGAAACCTCTATCTAATCTCCTCTCAACCTTCTTCTCTTCAAGGAGAAAAATCTCAACTTCCAATCTATCCTCATAACTGAAATTTCTCATTCCTGGACAATTCTTGCAAATTGTTTTTACTCTCTCTAAAGAATTCACAATTTTCCGATAATGTGGCACCCAAACTGGAGACAATACTCCAGCTGGCTCCTAACAAGTACCCAGTAAAAGTTCAACATCTCCTTTGTAATGTTATAATATCACCTCTTTAGTGACTCACCAAGTCATCCAAGGTGTCTCAGGTTATGCAGTTAGAAAAGGATCTTTAATCATGCAGGAAAGAAGTCTCACAGCTCCAGATCCATGAACCTTCAAACTCTAGGCAGGATGGGCGATGCCCCATCTGCACTGATGGAAGCCAATTGGATACAATGTTGCTACAGAGAACATCAATCTAAACTCTGATGCATTGAGAGAGAACCCTGGACCTCAGAAATAGCCTATCAGGTAGTACTTCGACAAATGCAAGCGGCAAGCAAAATGCTATATTCCTTCAACAAGCAAAGGACAAAACTATAGAGCTTGTAGAGGTATGGAATTCTTTGATGAAACTTAAAGTCAAGCATCAACTGGAGCTCAACAAAATCAAAGTTAAACAGGAATTAGAGCAGTCTCACTACCTAATTGAGATTGCTGAGCTAAAAATCCAGCTTTCAGCTTCACAAGAATGGTTCACTGAGGAAAACTTCCTGCTACAAATAACGAATGATGGTTTTAGTTCTCAAATGAAACATCTGAAAGAATGAACAAAAACCTGCACTTAAATTTGCAGAAGACTGTCTTGAAGAAACAAGCTCTTGTTAATCATTGGGCACCTGCGGAATGAGATGGATCTTTAGAAAAAAAAGGTTTAGTAATTAGAGTCATAGAGTCATAGAAATGTACAACATGGAAACAGACTCTTCGGTCCAACTTGTCCATGCCGACCAGATATCTCAACCCAATCTAGTCCCACCTGCCAGCACCCGGCCCATATCCCTTCAAACCCTTCCTATTCATACATTCATCCAAATGCCTTTTAAATGTTGCAATTGTATCAGCCTCCACCACTTCCTCTGGCAGCTCATTCCATACACGGACCACCCTCTGTGTAAAAATGTTACCCCTTAGGTCTCTTTTATATCTTTGCCCTCTCACCCTAAACCTATGGCCTCTAGTGCTGGAGAATGTACCAAATTTGCTATCTATTCCAGAGTTAGGCAAGAATCTCTTATAGATGCTGACCCAGAAGTTTATTTCCTTGTTGACAGTAGTGCACTTTTACTTTCTGATGGAGTTTCAGAAATGTTCTTGCTAGCAATGAAATGTCATCCCACTGCACCCCTGCGCTCACCTGCGCAAACAATGTAAGGGAGCACAATATATCTGCTGTGAGTGCTGTTGGTGATTAATATCTAAAGCAAAAGATATTTGTAGGAGTGGGATGAGTTAGAGTAAAACATTAATTATTAATGATTAAAGGATGAGCTGTAAAATCACTTGGGTGAGATGTAGAGTAAAGGAAGTCACGCCTTTACTCCAAGAATCTCTACTCATGGTGATGTCAGAGCTGAGGGAACCTGATGTGAGTCTGTAGGGTTCAGGAAGAGATCTTCTAATAACATCTCTTGTATAGAAACATAGGCATATACAAAATAGGAGCAGGAGTAGGCCATTTGGCCCTTTAAGCCTGCTGTACTGTTTAATATAGTCATGACTGATTATCCAACTCACTTGTCTGCTCCTGTTTCTCCCTATACCCTTTGATCCCTTTAGGTCCAAATGCTATATCAACTCTTTCTTGAAATCATACAACGATTACTAGAAAATATATGGTCAAGGATGCTTTCAGTTTGTTTGTTAAGGTAAAAGACTTAAATGTTGAATTTTTCTCATGCAGTTCCAAATAAGTTGGTTTTTGTTTAAAATTATAGGTCTACACTGAGTTTGCAACAAGTGACATGAATCTCTACCTTTCTTTGCTCTCTGCACTATCTTCATGAAACATTTTTTTCCTGTGCTTGACTTCTACTAATATTGATGAGAACTTCCTCACTTTCACTACCTTCAATCAGCACTCCACTCCTTAGGTTTTGATGGTTTACAATATCAGCTTTGACAACCTTCTTATATGTCCTGCTGCCCAGGATATCCATCCTAACTCAATTCCTTCTGCTGCTGCTTCACTGGAAAACGTTACTCCTAAACTGCTTATGACTAAACTTTTGTACTTTATTATCTTCCTCTCTCCATAGGGAAATTATTGGAAAAAGTTCTGAAGGAATAAATTAATACCCATTTGGAAAGGCATGAGTTAGTTAGGTACATGACATTGTCAGAGGGAGGTCATTTGATGCCTACCAAATTTGTTAGAATTTTTTGAAATGTGATCAAATGTGTGGCTGAGGGAAATTCAGTTGATGTAGCAGATATGGATTTTAGCAAAGCTTTTGACAAGGTCCCATATGGGAGTCTGACTGAGAAGATTAAAGCATATGGAATTGAGGGAAACATGGAGAGATAGATCAGAAACTGACTTTGTATTAGGACACAAAGGGTAGTGGTAGAAGGCTGTTTAAGCGAGTGGAGGTCGGTGTCCAGCAGTGCACCACAAGGATCAGTACTGGGACCCTTATTGTTTGTTATATACATAAATGACATAGATGAAAATTCAGGGGAATAGAATCATAGAGATGAATAGCCCAGAAACAGATTAGATTACTTACAGTGTGGAAACAGGCCCTTCGGCCCAACAAGTCCACACCGCCCCGCCGAAGCGTACCCACCCATACCCCTACATCTACGGGCAATTTAGCATGGCCAATTCACCTGACCTGCACATCTTTGGACTGTGGGAGGAAACCGGAGCACCCGGAGGAAACCCACGCAGACACGGGGAGGACGTGCAAACTCCACACAGTCAGTCGCCTGAGGTGGGAATTGAACCCGGGTCTCCGGCGCTGTGAGGCAGCAGTGCTAACCACTGTGCCACCGTGCCGCCCACCTTCTGTCCTTCTGTCCAACTCCTCCATGCCGACCAGATATCCTAAATTAATCTGGTCCCATTTGCCAGGACTTGGCCCATATGCCTCTAAACCCTTCCTATTCATCTACCCATTCAGGAGCCTGTTAAAAGTTATTATTGTCCCAGCTTCCAACACTTCCTCTGGCAGCTCATTCCATACACGTACCACCCACTGCGTGAAAAAGTCACCCCTTAGGTCTCTTTCTCCTATCACCCTAAACCCATACCCTTTAGTTCTGGACTCCCTAGCCCAGGGAAAAGATCTTATCTATTTACCCTATCCATGCCCCTTATGATTTTATGGACTTCTCTTTGGTCACCCCTCAGCTTCCGATGTTCCAGGGAAAACAACCCCAGCCTAAGGAACTGAAACATGGACTTGGAGACCCAGAAGGGTGCATGAAAAAGCTTTAGCGGATAGCATTAAGGAAAACCCTAAGGCATTCTACACTTCTGTGAGGAACAAGTGGATGGCCAGAGTGAAGGTAGGGCTGACTAGGGATAGCGGAGGGAACTTGTGCCTTGAGTCGGAGCAGATGGGGAAGTTCTTAATGAAGACTTTGCTTCAGTATTCACTACTGAGAATGACCTTGTCGTTTGTGAGAACAGCACGAAACAGGCTGATATTCCAGAACAGGTTGGTATTAAGAAGGAGGATGTGCTGAAAATGTTGAAAAACATAAAGATAGATAAGTTCCTGGGCCAGATGGGAGATATCCAAGGTTACGACAGGAATCGAGGGAAGAGATTGCTGGCACCTTGGTGATGATCTTTGCATCCACACTGTCCACTGGAGTAGTCCCAGATGATCGGTGGGTAACAAATGTTACTTCCTTGTTCAAGGAATGGAATAGGGATAATCCTGGGAATTACAGGCCAGTCAGTTTTATGTCTGTGGTGGGCAAATTATTGGAGAGGTTTCTGAGAGACAGGATTTATGATTACAGGTATCCCCTGCCTTTCTAGTTTGCTTTAAGCCACTTTGCGTTTATAACAGACCTACATTAGTACCTGTTTTCGCTAACCAAAAGAAATACGAAGAGGATTTTAGCTTTTATGAAAAATGTGGCACTTTTCCTGTATAAATTAATGCTTCTTCACATTTTGGCTTAAGAAAGGTTTCATAGGAACACTCTACTTTTGGATAGGGGGAATATGTGTACTTGGAAAAGCATAGTTTGATTAGAGATAGTCAGCATGGCTTTGCAAGGTGCAGGTCATACCTCATAAGCGTTATTGAATTCTTTGAAGATTTGTCAAAGCACATTGAAGAAGGTAATGCAGTGGATGCGGTGTACATGGATTTTAGCAAGGTGTTTGATAAGGTTCCACATAGTAGGCTCATTCAGAAAGTAAGGAGGCATGGGATACAGGGAAATTTGGCTGTCTGGATATAGAATTGGTTGGTGCTTAAAAGACAGAGGATGGTAGTAGATGATAAGTACTCAGCCCAGAGTTCGGCGACGAGTGGTGTTCTGCAGAGATATGACTTGAATGAGGAAGTGGAAGGGTAGGTTAGTAAGTTTTCCAATGACATGAAGGTTGGTGGAATGGTGAATAGTTTGAAGGGTTGTTGTAGGTTGCAATGAGACATTGACAGAATACAGAACTGGGCTGATAAGCGGCAGCTGGAGTTCAATCTTAAAAAGTGTGAGATGATTTATTTTGTAAAGTTGAATTTGAATGCAGAATACAGTGTAACAGGTAGGAGTTTTAGCATTGTGGAGGAACACAGGGATCTTGGGTGCCCATAGATCCTGGACACCGTTGGAGAGGTCTCCAGGGAGCAGCGGAGCCTGTCGGGATATATGAGTATGTGGTTTAAATTTCTTTTAGTTCTGTTTTTTCTTCAGTTCCTGGATGCAGTCGGAGAGGTCACAAGGTCACATATTTGGGCAGTTGCTTTACCTGAAACACTACTTGGGTAGTGTCTCCCACCCATCCTCTTCCTCTAACAAACAAACGTTCTGTGCATCAGTTGGTAAGGTGACAAGTGTTTTCTTTTGTGTTTCATATTTTTTTCCGGCAATCTATTTGGGAATTTAGAATAACGGGAATGGAAGTTAGGGCAGTTAAATGTTCCTCCTGCAGTATGTGGGAGGTAAGGGTCACCTCCAGTGTCCCTGCTGACTTCATTTGTGGGAAGTGCACCCAAATTCAGCTCCTTGAGAATTGTGTTAGGGAACTGGAGCTGGATGAACTTTGGATCATTCAGGAGACGTAGGGGATTATTGAGAAGAGTTACAGAGAGTTAGGGACTCCATAGCCATGTGAAGAAGGTAGGTTACCATCAGGGGTTGGAAAGGGAACTGACAGGCAGTGCAGGGATCTCCTGTGGTGGTTCCCCTCAACAACAAGTATATAGTTTTGGAAACTGTTGGGGGGATGACTTACCAGGAGTAAGCAATGGGGCACAAGTCTCTGGCATAGAGTCTGTCCCTGTTGCTCAGAGGGGAAGGAGGAAGAGGAGCAGAGCTTTATTCCTTGGGGACTCCATAGTTAGGGGGACAGATAGGAGGTTTTTTGGGAATGAGAGGGACTCATGATTGGTATATTGCCTCCCAAGTGCCAGGGTTCATGATGTCTGTCATCGCGTTTTTGGGATCCTTGAGGGGGAGGGAGAGCAGCCTCAAGTTGTGGTCCACACAGGCACCAACAACATAGGTAGGAAAAGAGATGGGGATTTCAGGCAGAAATTCAGGGAGCTAGGGTGGAAACTTAGAGCTAGAACAAACAGAGTTGTTATTTCTGATTTGTTGCCCATTCCATGTGCTAGTGAAGCGAGGAACAGGGAGAGCAGAGCTGAACATGTGGCTGCAGGGATGGTGCAGGAGGGAGGGTTTTGGTTTCCTGGATAATTGGAGCTCTTTCTGGGGAAGGTGGGACCTCTACAAACAGGATGATCTTCACCTGAACCAGAGGTGTACCAATATCCTGGAGGGGAAATTTGCTAATGCTCTTCGGTTTAAACTAATGCAGCAGGGGAATGAGAACTTGAATTGTAGTTCCAGTGTATAGGAGATTGAAGGTAGTGAGGTCATGGATAGGTTTACAAGGTAACGAAAGGCACTGGAAATCAGGATGTTGGTTTGAAAAGTGTGTACTTCAATGTAAGGAACATCTGGAATAAGGTGAGTAAACTTGCAGCATGGGATGGTGCCTGGGATTTCAATGTTGTGGCCATTTCAAAGACATAGCGAGAGGAGGGACAGGAATGATTGTTGCAGATTCCAGAATTTAGGTGTTTCAGCAAGAACAGAGAAGATGGTAAAAGGGGCGGGAGTGTGGGAATGTTAATCAGGGGTAGCATTACGGCAGCTGAGATAAAGTTTGAGGACTCATCCACTGAGAGAGTTTGGGCTGAGGGTAAAAACAGGAAAGGAGAAGTCACCCTGTTGGGAGTTTTCTCTAGGCCTCTGAATTGTTCTTGGGAATACTATAGTTCAAGTAGTTTAGCTGGGTAAGTTTTGTTCAATGTGTACAGGAGGGTTTTCTGACACAGTATGTAGACAGGCCAACAAGGGGCAATGCCATATTGGATTTGGTACTGAGGAATGAACCCGGCCAGGTGTTAGATTTGGAGGTAGGTGAGCACTTTGGCGATAGTGACCATAACTCAGTTATGTTTACAATAGCATTGGGCAGAGATAGGTAAATCCCACAGAAAAGAGGTATAACTGGGGGAAAGGTAATTATGATGCATTTAGGCAAGATTTAGGATGCATAGGATGGGGAAGGAAACTGCAGGGGATGGACACTCTTGAAATGTGGACCTTATTCAAGGAACAGCTACTGTGGGTCCTTGATAAGTAGGTACCTATCAGGCAGGGAGGTAGTTGTCAGAGAGGGAGCCAGTGTTTTTCTAAACAGGTTGAAGCTCTTGCCAAGAGGAAGAAGAAGGCTTATGTGAGGATGAGGCTTGAAGGCTCAGTTAGGGGGCTTGAGAATGATAAGTTATCTAGAAAAGACCTAAAGAGAGGGCTACGAAGAGCCAGGAGGGGACATGAGAAGTTGTTGGCAGATAGGATCAAGGAAAACCCTATAGGTATATCAGGAATGAAAGAATGACTAGAATAAGAGTAGGGCCAATCAAAGATAGTAGTGGGAAGTTGTGTTGAAATCTGAGGACATAGGGGAAGCACTTAATGAATACTTTTCCTCAATATTGACATTGGAAAAGGACAATGTTAGTGAGAATACGGAGATACAGGGTATAATATTAGATGGGATTATGGTTGACAAAGAGAAGGTTGTAGCAATTTTGGAAGATCTGAAAATAGATGAGATCCCTGGGCTGGATGGGATTTATCCTCGGATTCTCTGCAACGCCAGGGAGGAGATTGAAGAGCCTTCGGCTTCAATCTTTATGTCATCTTTGATGAGAGGAGTAGTGCCAGAAGACTGGAGGATCGCAAATGTTGTTCCCTTGTTTAAGGAGGGGATTCGGGACAACCCTGGTAATTATAGGCCCGTGAGCCTTACATTGGTTGTGGGTAAGGTGTTGGAAAAGGTTATAAGAGGTAGGATTTATAATCATTTGGGAAGGAATAATTTGATTAGGGATAGTCAACATGGTTTTGTGAAGGGTAGGCTGTGCCTCACTAGCCTTATTCAGTTCTTTGAGAAGGTGACAAAAGGTGGATGAAGGTAAGGTGGTTGATGTGGTGTATATGGACTTTGGTAAAGTGTTTGATGAGGTTCCACACGTTAGGCTATTGCACAAAATACGGAGTTTCGGGATTGAAGGTGGTTTAGCAGTTTGGATCAAAAATTGGCTAGCTGAAAGAAGACAGAGGGTGGTGGTTGATGGGAAATCTTCATCCTGGAGCTCAGTTACCAGTGGTGTGCCTCAAGGATCTATTTTGGGGCCACTGCTCTTTGTCATTTTTATAAATGATCTGGATGTGGGCATTGAAGGGTGGGTTAGTAAGTTTACAGATGACACTAAGGTAGGCAAAGTTGTAATTAGTGTCAAAGGATGTTGTGGGTTACAGAGGGAGATAGAAAAGATACAGAGCTGGGCTGAGAAGTGGCAAATGGAGTTTAATGCAGAAAATGTGAGGTAGTTCACTTCAGAAGAAGTAACAGGAATGCAGAGCACTGGGCTAGCGGTAAAGTTCTTGGCAGTGTAGATGAACAAAGAGATCTCAGTGTCCAGGTGCATAAATCCCTGAAAGTTGCTACCCAGGTTAATAGGATTGTTAAGAAGGCATATGGTATGTTGGCGTTTATTGGTCAGGGGATTAAGTTTCAGAGCCATGAGGTCATGCTTCAGCTGAACAAGACACTGGTAAGGCATGCAGTTCTGGTCACCGCCTTATAGGAAGGATGTAGAAGCTTTAGAAAAGGTTCAGAGGAGATTTACTGGGATGTTCCCTGATATGGAACAAAGGTCTTACAAAGAAAGGCTGAGGGAACTGAGGCTGTTTTTGTTGGAGAGAAGAAGTTTGAGAGGTGAGTTAATTGAGATGTATAAGGTAATCAGAGGGTTATAGAGGGTGGACAGTAAGAGCCCTTTTTCTCAGATGGTGAAGGCTAACATGGGGGGATATAGCTTTAAACTGAGGGGTGATAGATTTAGGACAGATATTGGGGTAGTTTCTTTCCTCAGAGAGTAGTAGGGGCCTGGAGCAGCCTGCCTGCAACAGTAGTAGACTCGCCGATGTTAAGGGCATTTAAATGGGCATTGGACATACATATGGATAATAATGAAACGGTGTAGGTTAGATGGGCATCAGAATTATTCCTCAGGCCGGTGCAACATAGAGGGCTGAAGGATCTGTACTGCACTGTAATGTTCTATGTTCTATCCTTCAAAGTTCTCACCCAAGTTGATAGGGTTATTAAGAAAATGTCAGGTATAGGGGGATCGAATTTAAGAGCTGCGAAGTTATGCTGCAGCTCTAAAGAGCTCAGGTTAAACCACACTTGGAATATTGTATTCAATTCTGGTCACCTCATTATAGGAAGGATATGTAAGCTTTAGAGAGAGTGCAGAAGAGATTTACTTTGAAGCTGCCAGGACTGGAGGGCATGTCTTATGAAGAAAGTTTGAGGGACTTTTCTCATTGGAGCGAACAAGGGTGAGAGGTGACTTGGTAGAGGTGTACAAGTTAACAAGAGGCATAGATAGAATGTCAGAGTGGTGGGTGTATGGGGTGCGCTGCCAGCAGTGGTAGTAGAGTCAGATACATTAGAGACATTTAAGCAACTCTTGGATAGGCACCTGGATAATAGTAAAATGAAGGGTATGTAAGTTAGTTTGATCTTAGAGTAAGATAAAAGATTGGCACAACATCAAGGGCCAAAGGGCCTATTCAGCCTCTCCCTATAACTCAAACGCACCAACCCTGGTAACATCCTTATAAATCTTTGCTGAACCCTTTCATTGTTCAGCAAATTTGCAGATGACACCAAGATTAGTAGAATGGTTAAAAGAAAAGGAAATGGTTCTGGTTACAAGAAGATTATAGATGGGTTGAAAATGCGCAGACCAGTTGCAGATAGCATTTAACCCTGATAAGTGTGAGGTCTTACACTTTGGAACAAGAAACAAGATGAGGGAGTATTTAATGGATGGCATTAAATACCCAGTATTTAATGAACTTCTGGGTAGCTTAGAAGTACAGAGGGATTTTGGGATAATTATTCACAGATACCTGAAGTTGGCAGAGCACATGAATAGGATAGTTAAGAAGACATATGGGACACTTGCTTTCATCAGTCATGGTATAGAGTATAGGAATAAGGAGGTAATATTGATGTTGTAGAGAACATTGGTTCGGCCACAGCTGAACTACTATGTACATTCTGGTCACATCACTACTGGAAGGATGTGATAGCACTATAGGGAGTATAGAAAAGCTTCACCAGGATGTTGCATGGAATGGAGAAATTGCGCTATAATGAGAGACTAGATAGACTTGGATTGTTTACTTTAGAACAGAGAAGACTGAGGGGGGACATGATTGAGGTGTATAAGATTATGAGGAAGTGCTTTTGCCCGAAACATCGATTCTCCTGTTTTTCGGATGCTGCCTGACTTGCTGTGCTTTTCCAGCACCACACTCTCGACTCTAATCTCCAGCATCTGCAGTCCTTGCTCTTGCTTCTACTAACCTTAATGTCATCTGCAAATTTACTAACCCATCCTTCTACGCTGTCATCCAGGTCATTTATAAAAATGCCAAACAGCAGTGGCCCCCAAACAGATCATTGTGGTGCACCACTAGGAGCTGAACTCCAGGATGAACATTTCCCATCAACCACCACTCTCTGTTTTCTTTAAGCTAGCCAATTTCTGATCCAAACCACTACATCACCCTCAATCCCATGCCTCCGTATTTTGTGCAATAACCTACCATGGAAGGCTTCTTTATTTTTACACTTTTAGACTATTTGTCTTCCTTCAACTCAGGAGATTCAAAATCAGTTGGTTTCAAAGTTTCAGCAATTTCTGGTTGAATGTTTCTCGACGTGTGGATATCAAACACCAAGCGTGTCAACCCATCTCTATCATTGAGTAGCCTGCTAGAAATGCATTGCCTAGGTTCACACCTGAAAAATAGCTAATTGGGGTAAGTACGTAAGTAAACTTTGTGTCAGTGCTTTTTGTACATATTCCTCAGCAACAGTCAATGAAGCGTGAAGGTATAGGAAAAGCAATTCAAGGAAAACATTGTTGTTTTGAGGACCTGCTAGTACAAACTTCCATTTGTCCTTAGAATGAAAACTTCTTGTAGTTACGATTGTGTTTTAAATTCTTAGTCATCATTCACTTCTTTTGGGACTTAACCTCTTACTTGTTTTAAATGTTTATCTTGTAGATCACATCGTATTGAGAAAATGTAGGTTATATGTGTGAAATAAAGTTTATTTTCTTGTGTTCAGTTCAAATATGGTATAAATGTTCCACCCATTGACTATACCTGCTTTTACTGAAACTATATGTAATCAGATTGCTTAAATTTTTAAAACTGTATTAGTAATATTTCCAAGAAAATGCATTTTTAACAATGTAATTCACTAATGAATTATCTAACAAAATACACTCCTTGTGTGATTGTTTCCTCTTACCTCAGTCAGCTACTCCGAAATAATAAACTCGTGCTTACACTTAAATGCCCGCAGGCATTGCCTTCTGCTTATATGATTAGCCATAATCACTCACAGTTTATTCCACTGACAGAAAATAAAAGTGCGGCTAAAAACTGAAAGCAATTCATGCACAATAGAGAATGGCTGTCTTAGAAAACAAAACTTCATGAGATTCTGTCAGTTTGTCCACTGAAGAAAAATGATTCATAATTTTAAATATGAGACATGCACAAAGTGTTTATTCAGAAGAGTTATTCTGTAACCGAATATGAATTCATTACCTGTACCTCAAAGAAAGATATTGTTATGCCACATTCTCAGTTAAGAATGTTACCTTCTATCCTTGTATATTTAGATGTCCACATAAGTGATTCAGTCATAATTCTTTCTGCAGTCCAATGTCTGTCATAATTTTTGTAAAAAATATGACAGTGAACTCACGACAAGAAATAAACAGTGGCAATTTTAAACTTGTTTAGTTGAAATAAATCAGGCTAAAAGTCTCTAGTGTATTTGTTATGTTGATCCATTGTGAACCATTTTAATGGAGTATTTGATTTATTTGTTCTGGAGATGTGGGCTTCACTGACTGGACTATTATTTACCACCAGTCTCAAATTGAGGTTGAAAAGGTGTTGGTGAGCTGCCTTATTGAGTCACTGCAGTCCATTTGATGCAGGTAAACCCAGAATGCTGTTAGGGAGTTCTAGGATTCTGACCCAGTGGCAGTGAAGGAATGCCGATATATTTCAAAGTCAGGTTGTGCAGGTACCCACAGCTGGGTCAGCTCATCGGAAGCACTGACATCAGGGACGTATAGTATGTTTTCGGATCTTGAAGTGAGTTGAGCCCAAAATCAAAGAAGATTCCTCAACTCAATGGGTTGTTTCATTTCCTTGGGATCTATTTGAGAAACAGCACAACTGTCCTTCCCTTGGCAGGTTTTGGCAGACCATGGCAGTCTCCAGTGTAACAGGACTTGCTGACTGTAGAACCAGGGAACCATGTTTTATCAGTGGTTGTCAGAATCACCACAATACTTAACTTCACCTGTCAACAGTTCTAGCCCCCACTGCTTGAACAAATAGCAGTATAAGTAGCACTGGCAATCAATATAAGTAACTTGCTTTTACAAATTGCAGCAACCCCTTTCTCGATTCTTAGCTTTTAAAGGAGTCCTTTTTCCATTTCAGTCTAATCTCAAAAATACAGGAAAAAATAAGAAGATGCTGTCTTTATATAACAACAGCTAAACAATGGAATTCAGGTCCTTTTATTTTCACGATCCAAGGAACTCTTAAAATCTATAACCTATTTCTTTTATCTTCCTGTTGATATTAGACAATCCTCCTCCATTACTTTGCATGCTCATGTATGATTATACTTGTATGATTGCGTGTTTTATTTTTTTTTCAGGGTTGTGGGTAATAAGACTCCACTCTCTCCCATTTAAAAAAATCCTTGGACTTGGCTCTCCTTCATGTTTGATCTGGTTAACTAAGTTCAATTGAAGTATGATTGCTATAATAAAATAATGGGTGCAACTTTTAAGTCTGAGTTAGGTATAAATCTGTCACCAAATCTGCTTCAGTCTTCCTTCTCAGCTTGAACTGATTCAGTTGGAAGTTTCTGTTTTCCTCCTTTGGAATTCTCTCTCTGTACTGTGCATTCCTGGAATTGAATTATTTATCCTCTTATTTCTGTTGAAATTCTAATTCTAATCTTTGTTGCTCTAGTCCTAATTTTTCTGTTTCATTATCCTCAGTTACTAGCTCTATATAGTCCTGAAGAAGGGTTATACCTGAAATGTTAACTTCTCCACCTCCTGATGCTGCATGGCTTGCTGTGAGCTTCCAACCTCCTGCCTCTCTACTCTATAATCTAATGTCTGTTTCTCTGACTTTCAAGCAGGACTCCAATTCTATGTGCTTATATTTATAACTTTTAATTCTTCCTAAAAGACTTTTAGTTTTTCAAAAGTTATTTCATCCTTTATGAAAATATTATCATCAAATGTTCCAGCATGTTAATATTAAAGACATAAAAAAATTAACCCATTCTCCAAGTTTTCCCACTTAATCCCTAGTTATGATGAGTATGAGGCAAGCACCTTCCCTATCTCTTTTGAAAGCTTATAATAGAGGTTAAGGTGGCCTGTCCATTGTTGGACTGTTGCAGAGCAGGCTGACAGGGAAAGCTTTATTCCTTCTGAAATAAGAGAGAGCCACTGACTCCAGTACAACAAAAGGGGCTACTTGAAGTGCATACTGAAATAACCCCATGAAGGCCAGTATCCCATCATTAAATTATCCTTTATTTACACATGAATAGTATGAGACACTGACCCAGCTAGCTCAGAGCCAATTCCTTGAGTGAACACAGCCTTTAACACCCTTGTCCGTATCTGTCAGCCATAACTTCTTGATTGGGCTAGATTATCAGCTCCAATCAGGGAAATCAAATTCTAATTTGTCTGCCTGGCTGACTTCACCACAATCCTTACACAAACCAATTAATATCAGAGGCTGATTAAAATTCCATATCATCAAGGAAGTTCATGACCAGGCACACCTGGAATATGAACAGCTGAAGCAGCTCAACTTTTTATCATTGGGTGCATGTACTTAAAACTGAAGCCACCTACCTAATTGAAAATAACCAACTTACTCCCCTCTTCCAGCTGCTATAACCTGTGATTTATAATTGATAATGCAAAGACTTCAATAATTGTGAACCAGTCACCCAGTGCCTCCTTCAAATACATGAAAGGATGTACAGAAGGAAGATTGAGAAACAGCATTCTGATCAACAAAAAGATCAACTCAGCAAAGTCTATGGATGGAAACCACTGAATCACCTTCCCAGTGTATCCCTGCACTCGTGTTTTTGTTTCTCTTGGCTTGCGTTCTGAGAGCGGGAGTTTTAAGTTAACTAAATGCCTAGAGTTAGAGTTAACTAGATTTATATATTGACAGTTCATAATTGTTTTTTTTTCTGCAGTTTGAATCTAGATATTGTAAAAAATAGTAATCCTTAAGCACAAAAACCTGTTTTGTGCTTTCTGTGAACCTATATCTGAAAGACAGGTAAATTGGGAAATTCTACATATTTCTTAAAATTATAACTTGAGGAACAGCACGGCTTGATTTCCAGTGCAATGTCCCAGTAAGGCATAGCAGTTGATTAGGCACATTTTTGCAATTAACGATGATAAAATATGACATACACTGACATATGACAAGGGGACATAAATTTAAGGTGAAGGGTGGAAGGTATAGGGGAGATGTCAGGGGTGGGTTCTTTACCCAGAGAGTGGTGGGGGCATGGAATGCGCTGCCCGTGGGAGTGGTAGAGTCAGAATCATTGGCAACCTTTAAGCGGCATTTGGATAGGTACATGGATGGGTGCTTAATCTAGGTTAGAAGTTCGGCACAACATCGTGGGCCGAAGGGCCTGTTCTGTGCTGTATTGTTCTATGTTCTATGTTCTATGTTGCTTTATTATTGATAGTGGTTAGAATTTGAGTCACACAGGAAAGTTTACACTAATGAGGTGCTGACATATTCACTCAGTGATGGTGATTGCCATGATTATATAAGAGCAAATAGCGCAGCTATGCTGTTCTCTGATTAGGTGGGCATTAGTTTCAGCTAGTGTCATTTTATTTTTTTAGCTTCCCTACAGTGTGGAAACAGGCCCTTCAGCCCTATTAGTCCACTACAACCCTCCGAAGAACAACCCTCCGAAGAGCAACCCACCCAGACCTATTCCTCCTAATTAATGCACCTAACACTATGGGCAATTTAGCATGACCAATTCACCTAACCTGCACATCTTTGGACTGTGGAAGGAAACCGGAGCACCCGGAGGAAACCCACACAGACACGGGGAGAATGTGCAAACTCCACACAGACTGTAGCCCGAGGCAGGCATTGAACCCAGGTCCCTGGCGCTGTGAGGCAGCAGTGCTAACCACTGAGCCACCATGCCACCCAACATTTGAAAACTGATAAATTACAAAGAAGCAAAGCTACATATTCACAGGTGGATTTTGTGTCAGAAAGCAGTATATTCCATTGATGGTATATTCTGATACTTCTTACAGTAAATTCTGAAAGAGTTCCTATTTGATCTTGTGATTTTTCTGTTCCTTCATGACAATGGTATCCAAGTGTATGGTCATGGGGAAGGTATATATGCTCTTGAAAATCTGATGCTGATCTGACCCCATAAGGAGCAGTTAAGTTCTGGTGGCTGAAAACAGGCTGGCAAAAGTAGCTTGCTTGTTGCAATTATTTGGCAAAGACAACAAACCATAGAATACTGACAGCGTGGAAACAGGCCATTCGGCCCAACAAGTCCACACCAATTCTCGCAAGGGCATCCTACCTTGACCCAAACCTTATCCCTATAACCCTGCATTTTTCCCATGGCTAATGCACCTAACCTATACACCCCTGAGCACTATAGGCATTTCACTTAACTTCCTCATCATTGGAAGAAAGCAGAGCACCCGGTGAAAACCCCGACAGACGTGGGGAGAGTGTGCAAACTCTACACAGGTAGTCACCCGAGGGTAAAATTGAATCTGGCTGTGTGAGGCAGCCAGGGTAACCACTGAGCCACTGTGCCACCCCTCTAGGTGACTGTCTGCAGTGTGGTCAAGGAATTTTATGATTTATGGAAATAGATGTTTGGAGGAGGTGTGAAATTTTCAGTAATATAAATGACTAGAGTTTACTATATATCGGGAGTTACGGTTAACTAGAGTTATATATTGATGGTTCATAAATGTTTATCTGTAAATAGAATCTATTTATTGTAATAAATAGTAATTATTAAACCAATAATTAAACATGGTGCAATAAATGCTGGTGGCAGTGTGGTTTCCTTTTAACAAATCTCAATAAGCTGTGCTGCATGATTACATGGTAAAACTATAAGGCTGATCATTTATTTAATTAGGAAACTGCAGTTATTTATTGATATAAACTTCTTGTGTTAATATGCATTTCTAATCTTACAAAGAAAAACTCTTTTAAATACTGAGAACAATTACAGAGTGCATTGCTTGACATAAATATTCATAAGCAAACGAAATAACTCAGCATGAAGTAGAGAGACCAATGAAATACTCGTATACTTTTGATACATCCATACAATGAGATATATGCTTAATGTTGAGTCTAGGCAACAAGAAATGAGTCAGAGTTTTCATCATAGAACCCCAACAGTTTGGAAACAGGCCCTTTGGGCCAACAAGTCCACACCGACCCTCTGAAGAGTAACCCACCCAGATTAATTCTCCTACCCTATAATTACCCCTGACCAATGCACTCAACCTACACATCCCTGAACATTATGGTAATTTAGCATGGCCAATTCACCTAACCTGCGCACCTTTGGACTATGTGAGAAAACTGGAGCACATGGAGGAAACCCATGAGGACACGGGGAGAATATGCAAACTCCACACAGTCACCTAAGGTGAGAATTGAACCCAGTTTTCATATCTGAATAAGTTTGGCTTTAAAATTCACTGTATGAAATATTTCGTTAAATGTTTATGTATGTATTGTAAAAGGAGTGAAAATGTTTTGAATAAAAGTGTCAGTTTTATACGAATAAGGTAAATGATTTTAATGGAAGATAAATCAAGATGAGACTGAAAGAAAGAATCTCTTGAGACCCATGATTAGTACAAAGTACCGAATGTTCTAAGTGGCACAGTGGCTCAGTGGTCAACAATGCTACCTCTCTATGGCAGAAACCTGGCTTCAATTCCACTAACAGGTGACTATCTGTGTGGAGTTTGCACATTCTCACCGTGTCTGCATGGATTTTCTCCAGGTGCTCTGGTTTCCATAGTCCAAAGATATGCAGCTTAGGTGGATGGGCCATGCTGAATTGCCCATAGTGTCCAGGGTTGTGCAAGCTGGATGGGTTAGCCATAGAAAATGCAAGGAACAGGGATAGGTCTGGTTGGAATGCCCTTTGGAAGGTCAGTGTTGACTCAGTGGGCCGAATGGCCTGCTTTCACAGTGTAGGGATTCTAAAAAGGTGGAGAAATTCTGTGAAAGGTCATGTGGATGAAGGAATTTTATTAGCCATAAAGTTCAAAGCTTTGCAGTGGGTGGCAAATTTGTAGATTTCATTATAGTACATTTCAACAATTCTTTATTTACAAAATCATTTAATCTTTTGGCAATTTTAGCGCAGTGCTATGTGATGATACTATGGCTTTAAGAGGTGTACTTTGTCCTGGTTTATTTTATGAATAAAGTTTGAGACAAAGGTGAAAAAAACATCTGCTCAAAGCCAATAAATTACACAATATGTGAGACCTTGTTTTTTCTTTAAAGTTGGAACAATAGAAGCAGGCTGGATGGGTGGGGTCAAGCTTCCACAGAACCAAGATTTTTATTTTCAGCTTTCTGCAGTTGCTAGGGTCTTGAAGCTGGATGTGGAAGCTCTTATTCCTCTCTCTGTTACAGCTAAAAGCTGGAGTTTTGTTCCTACTGCTAGAATTGTCTGTGAGACGATGTATTTTATTGAATTTAAATAATGCCAAGGTGTATTTATGGGATGTTACTATAATAGAAGAGTTAATGAGTTTATATACATATACATAGTATAAAACATTTTGTTAACCATTTTGATAGAGTTACAGTAAAGGAATTCTCTTATTTTAGTTTTATTTTGTCTGTTTTAAATGTAGTGTAAAGATAAAGTGTTTTGCTTAAAGTTGAGTAGTTTGACCAATCAAATTGGTCTGGAATATATTGCCTTATACATTAAAATATGGAAAAGTTCAGGTCTAAACTATTATGTCAATATATTTTGCAGGGTCTTGGTGTGGTACATAGAGGTCGAAATAACAATTAAACAAAATTAATTGCTAACACTTGCAACTTTTATGTACCTGAGCGCTGCAAATTTTGTAAAGAATTGTGATATTATATATTAATTTCATAAATGTGAGCAAATTTATATTCTACAAAGTTGAAAATTTTTGGATAATATAGTTGATTGCAGCATTGTATTTTGCACTGTTTTACATATTAATGTTATGTCAGAAGAAAATGATTGAACATGAAATCATTTATTTATGATAATTTAATGTTTACTGTTTTCAGTGCAGAATTTGCTTTTAATTAAACTCTTTTGCATGCTGCGTTTAAAAAAAAGTAACTGTCTTTGTTTCTATAGTTGGATGTGAATGTAGGAGGTAAAGTTAGTAAGTTTGCAGATGACACCAAAATCAGAGGTGTAATGGACAGCAAAGATGGTTACTTTACACAGTTGGATCTTGATCAGATGGGCCAGTGGGCTGAGGACTGACCGATGGAGTTTAATTTAGATAAATGTGAGGTGCTGTATTTTGGAAAGGCAAATTAAGTGGAGGGGCTTATACACTTAATGGTAATATCCTGGGGATTGTTGCTGAACAAATAGACCTTAGAGTGCAGGTTCATAGTTCCTTGAAAGTGGAGTTGCAGGTATATAGGATAATGTCAAAGGCATTTGATATGCTTTCCTTTATTGGACAGAGTATTGAGTATAGGATCGGGAGATCATGCTGTGGCTGTACACGACATTGGTTACTTTTGGGATATTGTGTGTAATTCTGGTCTCCCTATTGGAAGGACGTTGTGAAAGTTGAAAGGGCTCAGAAAAGGTTTACAAAGATGTTTGCCAGGTTTGGAGAATTTGAGCTACAGGGAGAGGCTGAATAGGCTAGGGCTATTTTCCCTAGAGTGTCGGAGGCTGAGGGGTGACCTTATAGAGGCTTATAAAATCATGAGGGGCATGGATAGGGTAAATAGACAAGGTCTTTTCCCTGGAGTGGAGGAGTCCAGAAATAGAGGGCTTAAGTTTAGTGTACGGGGGAAAAATTTATAAGGGACCTAAGGGGCAACCTTTTCATGCAGAGGGTGTTGCATGAATGGAATAAGCTGCCAGAAGAAGTGGTGGAGGCTAGTTCAATTACAATATGTAAGAGGCATCTGGATTGGTGCATGAATAGGAAGGGTTTAGAGGGATATGGGCCAAGTGCTGGCAAATGGCACTAGATTAGGTTAGGACGAGTTGGACTAAAGGGTCTGTTTCTGTGCTGTACATCTCTATGACTCTATTTGTAGTAGATTTGAGTCACTTGGAATCAGGAAGAAAACTCTCTGTGGGTTAAAGTCATGGCAGACACAGAGGAAGAGAGTTGTGGTTGTTGGAGGTCAATCATTTCAACTCCAGGGCATCTTAACAAGAGTTCCTCAGGGTAGAGTCTTCAGCTGTGTCATCAATGACCTTCCATCCAACATAAAGTCAAAAGTCTGGATATTTGCCAATGATTGCACAATATTCAGCAACATGTGTGACTCCTCAGATTATGAAGCAGCCCATTTTAAAATGCAGCAAGACCTAGATGATATCACATTTGGGCTGACAAGGAGCAAGTAGCATCCATGCCTGTAGTGATAAGATCAGAAGTGATATCTTCAGACTAGATCACTAAGGTTTAATTGCTAATGGTTCATTGGACATAGCAATGAGCAATTGGAGACATGTGGGATTTTATTGGTTTAGTGCAAGACGGTTGTTGCATCTGTTGGGGAACCATGTGATATGGTGATCTGGAGGATGGTTTTCTGCACAATGGAATGTGTTGGTAAGTACTGAATGCACCCAGAGTAGTATTACTGTCAGGACTCTGCAGCACTTATTGGACTCCATCTTGGATCGAGATCACAACCAGTGCCTGGACACCCGAGTTCTCCAGATGGGCAGAAGGCAGTGAGACTCATTGTTAGATGAGATGTTCAACATTTCCAAAGTAGTTTCAGCTAATAGATTCACTCAGTAGTTTGTGTATGTTTCTAATATATCTAAAGTAGATAATAGATTGTTATTATATATTTATTGTTAAATATGTAATAACAGCTTAGTATATATTTACTGCTATATATATATTTAATGATTAATATCTTCTACAGATATAACAAGTGATAAATATGTTAACTTGGATCACTTAACCCCTAGAGTTATTTTTGTCACTTCCCACTTCCTACTGTCAAACCATAACACTGCCTCACTCAGTGTCAGGCAATGACCATCTCCAACAAGAGAGGATTTAACCATTGCCACTTGACTTTCAATGATATCACCGTTTTGAATATCTTGGGGGTTGCTATTGACCAGAAACTGAACTGAATCACCAAGTAAGTACTGTGGCCATAAGCACAGGTCAGAGGCTAGGAATCTTGCAGTGTGTAACTCCCCTCCTAATTTCCCAAAGCCTGTTCACCACCTATGCGGTACAAGTCAGGAGTGTCAAGGAATATTTTCCACTTGCCTGGATGAGTGGAGCTCCAGCATCAAGGATAAAGTATGACACCATCAAGGATAAAGTAACCCATTTGATTGGCACTACAAACACTTCCTCTTCCTCCACCACCAACACTCAACAGCAAAGGTGTGCATCGTCCAAGGATACAACATTGAAATTTACCCAGGCTTCTAAAACAGCAACTTCCAAAATCCATGGCCACTTCCTTCTAAAAGGAGAAGGGAAGAAGATACATGGGAACGTCAACACTGTCGTGTATCTACACCAAATAGTATAAAACTGTTGAAGAAGACAGTTCACCACCAAGGTGAGCTAGGATAGGCAATAAATGGTGGTCAGCCCCTGAAATCCACATCTTGTAAGTAAATAAAAACTAATGCTTTTAACTCCTGTATGTTGTGTGGTTTTTTTTGTGTGTGTGTATACATCAAGTCCTTACTTAGGGTAAAAAAAACTATAGCAGAGAGGTATCAGAAGGTATTTCTCTTTTTTACTACCGCCTAAGTGCGGTAGTGTTTATTTTTTCCCCAGCACCCATGCTGTGTGTATGTGTGCGCAGGTGTAAAACACAGTGAAAGACACAAAGTGCACGAATCTTTATTCAATTTCCACCACCAGGAAGATAGGAATCTCCTGTTTAATTTTTTTTTTTCTTCGGTAGTGCTTATTTTTTTCCCCAGCACCCATGGTGTGTGTGTGCAGGTGTGAGACACAGTGAAAAGACACAAAGTGTCTCCTGTTTATATTTCTTTTTTCTTTCTTTTTTTCTTTTTTTTTTTTCTTTTTCTTTTTTTTTCTTCTATTCTTTTCCCGCGTGCTCCTTCTCCAAGGGCACCAGGGCCCTAACGTAAATCTCCTTTTAATTTTTTTTTTTTTTTTCATCCCCCACACTACCGCCTAAGTGCGGTAGTGCTTATTTTTATTCCCCAGCACCCATGGTGTGTGTGTGCAGGTGTGAGACACAGTGAAAAGACACAAAGTGTCTCCTGTTTATATCTATCAGCCAGGTCTCCCTGACTGGCCCAGGTTAACAGTCCCAAACAAGGATCTCATAGTCAATGAGATCCACCTGGCCCTCATTCCAATCACTGCAATATCGTAAAACAGTTCCCTGTTCTCCCCACCTAGTGACTCACAGCATGTTTTTCAATCTGACCCAACTCACATTGCATCAGAAATGACGATGATCAAATTCTGATATAGTAATAGTATATTTTTTAAAAATGTTTGTGTTTGTTATGGGTCTTTTCTGCACAGTATTTTTGAGTTCAACATCTTTCCTTAAAAAGGGATTTAAGATCCCATGTGAGTAAGAGTATTTTGTCATCAGCCCAATATCTGTGGCAATAATAATAAGACAGAAAGCTCAGAGAGTTGTTGTCATTGTCGTCCAGATTACTGCCCAGATACTCCAGATGCTATCCTGATCTTGCCTCTAGTAATTCATAGAAATTCATGGCATCCGCACAGCATGAGAGTCCATTGAGTCCACACCACTTCTGAGGAGCATCCCACTCAGACTCATGCCCCAACCCATCCCTGTAACCCTGCATTTCCTATAGCTCATCCATCAATCCTGCACTTCTCTGGACATTATGGGCAATTTAGCAATGCTAATCCATGTAACCTGCTCATCTTTGGACTGTGGAAGGAAACTGGGAGAAAACCATGCAGACACGGAGGGGATGTGCAAACTCCACACAGACAGTAGTCCAAGGTTGGAATCAAACCTTAGGTTCCTGGCACTGTGAGGCAGCGGTGCTAACCACTGAGCCACCAGATTTCATAAGCAACTGAATAAATGTCATGATCAAGTTGAGCCACAGATTAAAAATCAACAATGCTATCTAACATTAAATATGAACATTATTGAGCACAGAGCATGCTAAGAGTAATTAAAAATTTACTTTCCTCCTGGAAATATTAGCAACAGCTAA
The DNA here is from genome assembly GCF_047496795.1 of Chiloscyllium punctatum. Classification (NCBI taxonomy): domain Eukaryota; kingdom Metazoa; phylum Chordata; class Chondrichthyes; order Orectolobiformes; family Hemiscylliidae; genus Chiloscyllium; species Chiloscyllium punctatum. Next base: position 40,872,587 of record NC_092764.1, read on the forward strand.
GATGCTAATCCTGCTCTAATCCTTAATGTAAAATTGATCCTCGACATATATTTGTTAATTTCCATTATGGCGAAATGAGACCGCATTTTTTGTGTTTTAGCTACTTTTCAATACTGAGTTGCGGGCAAGAAGCTATCCATAAGCACACAATTAGAAACTGTTCGACCCTGAGATGTCAATCACAGAAACTACAATGAATCACTGCACTTTCTCATTGATGAATCCATCTTTGCCCCAGACACAGTTGTCAATCAAAAGCTGAAACTGAAAAAGTACTTTCTCTCGATATATATCACACAGAATACTTGGAATTGAGTGAATTGACTTGGCACAAAGATCTATGCCAAATATTTAAGAATTAGATTGTAGATGTGTACCTTGCACATGTGCTTGAGAGGCAATCATACCATGTGTACTTAAGACTTTCTGATCTATTTATGTCTTTGACTCGACCTGATGAATTAATATTTGTTAGACTGCAATGTACATTCCTGTGTCATTTTCAGAAACAATAGCAATAACTGATTTGAATTTTTTTCTGTGTGTTACAATTATTAAAACGGAATTAGGTAAGTACTCTAATAATAAACTTGGTTTCCAGTATAAAATCTTTGGACAGATTTCACCCTTAATTTGAGCTGAAATGATGAGTACTCAAATTGAAAGAGATATTTTACATGATGAAAAAAATTCATCTTTTATACAGTTCCGTCTGAGCAGAATGAATTCCTTAGACATTAGTAAATCTAATGTTAGATTCATAATGTAAGCAAATTTATATCTTCTACTTTAGCAAAGTTTTTCTTTGAAATCAAGGTGTACAATAGGAACAGGGTAATTTTCATCTATTATTCTGCTTATTACCTCAAATATTTCAACTAATTTAGGTACAAACTTCACTTCCTAAAACAATGTTGGGGATCTGACTGATCATATGTCATATCCCAATGAATGCTTTCCATTCTAATTCAGTGAAATTCACAGGCCTGTAAATCTCCCATTGTTCATTTGGTTCCTTTCTTAAATGATTGGATCACATAAGCCTTCTTCCATCTGGGAAACCATGTTGGACCATATGAGACTGAAACGATTATAATGTGTGTTTGTCATGCTGTGAACAGCAAATATATAGAAATAAATTTTTTAATAATGTGTTCAAGTGTAAAGCATCACATACTCCATATTGAAAATAAATATTCCATTATTATTTATATCGAAAAGCAAGGGGCAGCAGTTCAGCAGCCTTCAATCCAGTATTGCTTGTCGTATAACAAACCCAGTTTTAATTACCTATTATGCAGAATTTCATTCAATTTTATTAGATATAAATCATTTTTTATCTTTATATTAAGGATGAACATTTATAAGGGCATTGTGCAACTTAAACATTGATAAAGTTGGATGTACACAAACTAGAATCAGACTCTAAACATCATACGAAGCATAATTCAGGACCTGTTTGGTGTTTGTTATTATTGTTATGTTATTATTTTTCTTTTTTAAAAATGTCAAAGCATCCCATTAGTAGAGAGAGTTTCTACAGGCAGTCCCTGAGTTGCAAACAGGTTCCATTCTTAAGTCCATTTGCTAGTTAATTTGTACACAAGTCAGAACACAATGTAGGACAATGAAAAATAGCGATTTGTAAGCACAAGGAAATGTTTGCATGTCGGATCTTTAAAATTAGTATCATTGCATCCCTGTATGGGATCCCTTTTGTATGTATGAGTATATTTACGTCAAACATTTGTAAATCAGGGAGCCGCTGTGTCCACATTATCAATGTGTCATAATTTGCAATACCTCGATTAAATCTCCCCTTTGTTTTCCTTAATACAGGGAAGTCTATGTCAATACAGTCCATTTCTGGTGTTACAATGTGGTGCCACAACCCCCAAATACTATGGGTGATTTCAATCTTTAATTCAGTGGTTGTCTAGCAAATGTTTTGTGTGCAACTGATGGATTGTAAGACCAACAGGTGTCAAAAGAAGTTCAAACATAAGAGAATGACTTGAGACAATAAGGGAACAGAGATTTTTTTCCATCCCACCTCACGTTGAACTGCCTGGGCAGTGAGCTACCTCTTGCAGGCATTGTTGTGGTTTCTCCTTCCAGGAATTTACAAAAGAGGGGGAAAGGAGAGTTCAACACGGATCTATGCATTTTGTTTGAAAAATACTCATTTATGATGTAGTTTTTATCAAAGTCCTTTGTGGAAACATGCTCAAATATCTCAAACCATGACACCCAAGCACAGATTTACTTAAAGAAAATGCAAGCAACTAAGAGCAATCAGTTGTTTATATACTTAGCCATACTCAGCTTGGTAAAGTGGACCATCAATGTCAACATCTTATTTTACTTCATGTTCAATTTGCTGGATCCTGCTATATTTTTGAGATGATCTAGCTCATTCACTTTTACGTGATGATTTCGTATTGCTGAAAGCAATCAAATCTTCCACAGTGAAGGCATTGGATGTCCCTCTGCTGGACAACCTTGTCACTTACATTGCTCTCTTATACCACAACATAAACAATTCAAAATATCTTTATTCTTTCATGGGATGTGGACATCACTGGCAACATTAGCACATATTGCCCATTCCTAAATGCCCTTGAACTGAAAGGCTTCTCGCACATTTCAGACAGAATGTGAGTCAATCAAATTGATGTGCTTCTGCAGTCACATTTAGGACAGATCAGGTAAGGATGGCAGATTTCCTTCACGAAAGAACATATTTTCATGGTCACCATTACTCAGAGTATCTTTCAATACCATATTCTTAATTATATTTAAATTCCATCTACCATGATGAGATTTAAACCCATCGTACCAGAGCACTAACCTAAGCCTCTGAGGGCACTAGTCCAATAACATTATTTCTACACCTCCATCTTCTGCCCTCTGTTGTCTTTTGTTAGGTGAACCATTTTTGAGTCCAGCTAACTTTTGGATTTAAACTGAGCATTGTGTTGGATTGCTACCTTTCTCCCACATTGTGCATGGACTATATTGTATGGATCACCTGTTCTCACATCAGACCTTTTTCAAATTGCAGTAAATCAGGGAGTACACCATTAGGAATTGGAACAAACTCATATCTTCATGTCACATCACTGATGAAAAGACACCATTAATAAATATTAACAGTATGTAATGAGGCCATTGGTAGGTGGAACCCAGGATTGGACTGGTTGTGTTTAATAATAAATGATTCTAGCAGTGATGGGACATCTATTGAGGGTGTCAGCAAAAAAGACTTGCCAAACAATGTTTTCTTTGGTAATGTAGCTCACTGTATGTATGAAAGTACTGAACTGCAGCTGCTGCTGCTTCACATGGAGACCTAAGGGGCTGTTCTATACTTGTGAAACTGTCTTCTACAACTTACTTGCTTTACTTCACTTTGAGAAAGTCTTCAATGACTTCACCTCACTTCGGGTAACCTCTCATGTCAATGGTATTTATGAAGCCTTCTGAAGATTTTACTTGTGTTTCCTCAGCATTCACTTACAGTTAAGCAATCTTGACTTCATATTCCTCTGAGAGAAACACTGTCTACCTTAGACTGGTGTCTCCACTACTATTACTATGTTGTACTCTGGATTCTTTCAATCTTCATACAACGTCAGGCCAGCCTACTGAGTTACTTTTAAGCTATATTTATCATGAGATTATACACGATGACATGATTATAGCATGTTGGAGGTATAGGTTCTAATCTCCTAACAGCAACATTCAACTACTGAAAACACAATTACATCACAGAGTCCCTACGTTATCTCTACACCAGTGATCAATTATAAATACAGACTAGAGCTTAAAACATATGCAGTTGATTGATCCATAATAGTTTTTGCTTTAAATGCAACAATGAACAAGACAGTAACAGATTGCTTTGCAGTTTTGTTCCTAATTTTCTTCTATCCAGACTCCTCTTTCTGATGTTTTCATCAGTTTTGGATGAGATAAGTCATTTCTTATTAAAGGCAATGAAGGCCAATTATTTCTTAAAGTTTAGCCAGTTTGCCTCGTTAATTTAAACAGTCTTCTGCTCTTTCCTAATGAACTAAGGCACCTTCTCAGGTAAGCTGCCTAATGTCTTGATCTCCCTTGCTTAGAATGTCGAAGAGTCCAGCAGAACTCAGATCACTGGAAGTTTGATATTTCCCAGCTTTCATAATGATTCTGCCTTTAAGGTAGCACAATAGCTCAGTGGTTAACACGGCTGCCTCACAGCACAAGTTTGATTACAGCCTCAGGCAACTGTCTGTGTGGAGTTTGCATGGTTTCCTGTGTCTGTGTCTGGATTTTCTCCAGATGCTCTGGTTTCCTCCCACAGTCCAAACATGTGCAGGTTAGGTAGATTGGCCATGGGAAATGCATTGTTACTGTGATAGATGAGGGGTGGTTGGGTCTTGGTGGGATGCTCTTCGGAGGGTTGGTTGGACTCAATGGGCCAAATGGCCTGCTTCCGCACTGTAAGATTTTATGATTCTATTTTATTGACTGCATAGGATAGAAATTATGATCAATCTTCCTGATGTATGTTTCACTTAAAAATCTTCCCCTGCTATTGGAAAACAGCTCACTTGTAAGTAGGAATGTTATCTGGAGGGAAAATTATCCCAAGTGGAATAGCTGTTAAGAGATCTAATTAAGATATAAAATATATCTTGACTTTGAGCATTAATCAGTGATACTGTAGAAGAATTAACATGTAAGATATAAGGTACATTAATTGAACAAATAGAAATTTATTACAATCAATATAAAATAAAGTCCATGAAATTAAATCCAGATTTAATATATTTAATGTAACAGAAATAAATACAATTGAACTGACGTTTTTTTTAAATGAGCAACTTCAGTCGAATTACAAAGCTGTGCATGTTGATATAATTATTGGTATTTCATAATATCTATGAATAGTTAACTAAAAATACAAAGTGAGAACAAAACATAACTTAATCTGAATCTATCCATCTCCCACTATGCAGGAGCTCAGCATTTGTGTGTTTGAAATTTTAGAGAATTAAAGGATATAATATTTCTGAATACCATTCAAATTTATAGGGAACAGTATTCTTGTGTATTATTTGAAATTAAAGGGGACAATGTCTGGGAGTATTGTTTTAAGGGGCAGTGAATCAATGAGTGTATAATTATCTGTAATAAACCAAATAATAAAAGCATATAGATTTGTACAGACCATTCTGCTATAACACTTGTTTTGTTAACACGAATTCCCTATGAAACGATTGACGATTTTGGGACACAAAACAAATTTGTTTCTGAAGCACAACCTTTTAAATCGTGTCTTGGTTATAACATGATTCCGGACCCATTAGTTTAAATGGTACTGCTATTGCGTTATTTTCTTATAACGTGCAATTGAACGAGAATGGAACTATCGTGTTATAGCAGAACCAACTGTACTGGGTTACAAACACATAAGAACTGCTTCAGGTCTGACCCTGGAATTAGAGTATATTAGGGAAAGTCTTAGTTCACCTAACTTCAGATGAGGATGGGGAAGTATTTTGTGTTAAGAGCTGATGGTAGAGTAGGTGTTTAAGACAGGCCTGAAAATGATACTGAGTAATTCATAGATGAAAGGCTAGAAAGTGATTGTGTTGTTTTCCATTAGGCATAATTGAGGTCATACTGCTGAGTGCCTGGTATAAAGTCTGAATGTTTTTAAAAAGGAATGGGAGGACAGATTTTAGCTTAGATAGTGTGGCATGGCAAGATAAATGTTGAGTTCCTGTGTAGTTCGGGGGGAATGGATAGATTCAGATTAAGTTTTTGATGAGCTCTGTCCTCAGTAAAAGGGAGGGTTCAGTTTAGCTTCAGTGGTTGGGGGAGAGCTGCTGAGGCTATTTTTATCATGGGGAGGTCAGAGCAAAATTATCAATGCTATTAGTGGGATTGTCAAGGAAAGTTAGGTTTGTTCACACTAATTGTTGCAAAACCTCAGATCAGGTATTTACAATTAAAGACCTACTGGCTCATTTGGTATGCCCTCACTCAATTTTGCATTGCTATTCATTAACATTTGTGAAAGCTTGAATCCTAATCCCAAATCAATAAGATAACTACAATTTGTAGAATATATAATTAAGCTGACTACTCCATTTCTCAGTAGCCTGATAACATTTGACAGAAAGTTTCTATTTCTGGCAAGATCATTAAGTCTTACTTGGAATTGTATGAATTAACCACAGTTTTCTAAGCTATTTGTTAGAATGATTTTCACATTATCTTTCAAGTAAACTTGCTTCCCTTTGAACAATTCTAATAATTAAACTTACATGTTCTTGGTACTTCAGATTATTTGGAAGGAAAGAACATGCATGCTTTTGAACTAAGTCGACGAGTTAAATTGCTTTCAGCAGTACTATTGATTCGAGCATGCTGGAACAAAAGATAGCAATAATTCAGAATGTTTGAGTTTTAATTGCTTCCCCCACTGAATATTGGCTGAGGTAATATTTTAAACTATGTTTGTTACACTGTTTGTCTGTAAACAACATATTTTAAAAACTATGACAGATTTCAACAAAACTTTGTACATAGCATTGGCCCAGGGAATGACTGATTATTTCTTGCCAAGATGTAGATCCGAACCCTGAAATGTTTAAAGGATCCTTTAAATTTGAGAAATAGGGTGAATCAACTTTTCTGTTGGGAATGTTACGGTTTTCTGGTTTAGGATATTGTGGATTTTCTTAGCTCCTCTGGAATTTCTCACAGTTGTTAATATGTGAAATGAGTTTTCAGAGAAGGTTGTTGGATGTGAATTGGCCAGAAGCCCCAGTCTGCTTATTAATTTGTTTCTTTTACCCTGCAGTGACAGGATTAAACAGGTAAGGAATAGTCCAAAGGAAGAGCACTGTCATTGTAATTAAATTGAGTTTGTTACAACTAGGTGTGGAGGGATGAATCTGTCCCCCTCTTTTTAACCCTTATCAGTAGGTTGCAACAAAGATTTTTAATAATGTACTAAATCACACTTCAATGATAACATTTTACTTGTTCGTATTAGGAAGTCAATTATAAGGTTCCCCTGAACAAAAAGAAACTAGGAATTTCATTACTTACAAAATCCTGACAAAAATAATAAAGTGTGACATTAAACAAACCAACACACACAAACAAGATATAAAGGTTAAAAAGGGGATCGTGTCTAGTACTAAAAGGATGATTCAAGAATAGTCAAATTAAAAGGTCCTTGGTGTTATTGAGAAACTATAATTGGTTTTAACTTGAAACATGATTTATATCCTGAGCAACAGCAAAATTTGTAGAAAACTTAGCATTCTCAATTAATGGATATTTCTCCGATTCACTTTATCACAATGCACTACTTTTGAGAGACTGAAAGAAATAAGGAGGAGTCCTCCAGTTTTACTACTATCTATCCATTTTTCCTTTCTCCCTCCGCCCCAAAGTTGTTTGCCTGATACAGAACTGTCTTGTGTGTTCCCATGTCTCGATTCATTGATTTTTCAAGCTGGATGATCTGCAGGCAATTTTCCAAAAGACCCTAAGAGCATATTTAGGCCAATTGGCCCATTGAGTTTGGTCTGTAATTCAATCATAGCTGATATGCCTTTGTCAGGATGGCAGATGGCAGTGGAGTTCTGCAGGGGACACTGTTGGGGCCACGATTACTTGTGTTATACATTAATGATCTGGTTGAACAAACTGAGGGCATTGATGTTAAGTTTACAGACAACAGAAAGATAGGTGGAGGGACAGGTGGTAGAGAGGAAGTAGGCAGGCTGCAGAAGCACTTGAACAGGCTAGGAGAGTGTACTAAGAATGGAATACAATGTGGGAAATTGTAAGATTAAGCATTTTGATAGGATGAATAGTGGCATAGACTATTTCTAAATGGAAAAAGGTTTTGGAAATCTGAGGACAAAGGGACTTTGTGTTTTAGTTCAGGATTCTGTCAAGATTATACACAAGCTAATTTAGACGTTAGGAAGGCACATGCAATGTTAGCATTCATTTCAAGAGGGTGAGAATGAAAGAGCAGAGATGTACTGCTGAGACACTTGTCAGACAACATTTGGAATAATGTGACCAGTTTTGGGCACTGTTTCTAAGGAAGGATTGCTGGCATTAGAGGTGATCTAGAAATGAAATTAAAGAGGAGGTTTACAAGAATGACCCCAAGGATGAAGGGCATGACATCTGTCTGTCCTTTCAATAGGACATGTATCCTTGGATATTTAGTTCCCAGCCCTGACCTCCTTGCAGCCACGTCTCGTTATTCCCACAATTTCAATCTGTTACAAGCTCATTTACCTTGTTTAGTATACTGTGTGCATTTTAAGTACAACACCCTCAGTCCAGTGTTGACTGCCCCCATGTCATAGTTGTCCCCTTATCTGCTGTCCCTGAAGTTAGATTCCTGAACCTTTCCATACTCTGTGTCCTATTACGTGTTCTGGCAACTTTAGTAGCCTCTCCAAAGCCCTCTCCAGCTTGAACGAGTGTAAAGTTTTCATCCTAATATGTGAAACTTCCTGAAAAATATGGATCAACCAGGAATTACAAACTGAGTTTCAATGAATTGTTATAACAATGCGAATCTTGGCTCTTACTGATCCCTATTTACTGATGGATTCATGAGCTTGGCCCAGTCTGGTCAGGTGACCACAGCAGTCATTTTATGTCAGTGTTAATTTTCTCCCCTCTTAGAAGTATTTTAGTCCATAGAAAATCCCAGGTTTTAAAATCAGATGATGAAGTCAGAAATTGATTGTCCATTTTTACCAGAATCAGAACATGTTAAGTTGAGTGACAAAAATATGCTCACTGTTGAGTTTCCTCTTCACTTGGTGTTATTTGAGAAGGCAGGAAGTATTTTTGATTTTAAAATAGATCACTGAATTTCTCTTATCTTTGAATTACTATTGGTAATGTAAAGATTCAAAAAGATTTGTAAACCATGTTAATGGTTAACATTGACATCTTTGTTAGAAAATTTAAAAACAATACAGCTGTAAAATGAAAGATTTGACAAAATCAGTTCTACAGAGAAAACTATTGTTGCTAATACTAATATGAAATTGCACTTTTTTTTGCATTTTTGCTAATTTGTTGTGTAACTTTTCAATAGTAAGCATCAAGCAATAGAAAAGCAGTTCATTTGTAAAACCACTCATTAATGCTTAAATAATTCTGTCAGGGCAGTGTCTTTTTGTAATGTGGAATTGTGTAAAGTATGAGGTGAAAGCTGTTCCTTGCTTCCAAAACACTTTCTTACACACAAAAAAAATCCTCTATTTAGAATCAGTGACAGTTCTGTCAGTACATCAGGGATTGGAGTGGTAAAGCACTTAAGTATTTCTTGTGAACACAAAAATATGGTCAAAGGTTATTACCATGGGGATTTCAGTAGATAAAAATGGACTGTAGATAATATAAATGACTTAAGTGTCTCCTCCATACATCTCTGGCTGCTGGTTCAACTTTGCCTCTTTCTCATCTGAAAAAGAGCTATCAGAGGAGATTCAGTTGAAAATAAAGTTTTTTACGTGTATAGGGAAGGAAGAAAGTTGACTGGTCACTCAAACTGAGGCAGAGGAAGACTATTCATTCATTTGGGTGTTATATTTGACCCGAAGGTCAGGTTCTGGCACCAGATCAACTTCTTCTACCGCTGATGCATTGCCTGTCTCCACCCGTCCCCCAACGCAGCTACTTCTTACACTCTCATTCATAGAGTCACAGAGTCATAGTGATGTACAGCATGGAAACAGACCCTTCAGTCCAACCTGTCCATGCTGACCAGATATCACAACCCAATCTAGTCCCACATGCCAGCATCTGGCCATATCCCTCCAAACCCTTCCTATTCATATACCCATCCAAATGCCTCTTAAATGTTGCAACTGTACCAGCCTCCACCACAACCTCTGGCAGCTCATTCCATACATGTACCACCCCCTGCATGAAAAAGTTGCCCCTTAGGTCTCTTTTATATCTTTGCCCCTCTCATCCTAAACTTACACCCTCTAGTTCTGGACTCCCGACCCCAGGGAAAAGACTTTGCCTACTTATCCTATCCATGCCCCTCATAATTTTATAAACCTCTATAAGGTCACCCCTCAGCCTCCGATGCTCCAGGGAAAACAACCCCAGCCTGTTCAACCTCTCCCTGTAGCTCAAATCCTTCAACTCTGGCAACATCCTTGTAAATCTTTTCTGAACCCTTTCAAGTTTCACAATATCTTTCTGACAGGAAGGAGACCAGAATTGCACGAAATATTCCAACAGTGGCCTCCAGACTTCACTATTCTAATGCTTTCTTGGCCAGCCTTATATCTCCTGCCCTTATAAACGTGAACTCCCCCAAAACTCTGTTGCCCGTATTCTAATTAACACCAAGTTTCATTCTCCTATCAACTTCATGTTCACTAACTGACTTTAGCTCCTGATCTGTCAATGCCTTGAATTTAAACTTCTTGCACTTGTGTTAAAATTACTCCATGTCCTATCCTGTCCCTATCTCTGTAACCTCCTTTAGCCAAGCTTTTTCAACTCTGCCCTCTTGAGCTTTTGCAACTTTAATTGTTTCATCAGTGACATCAATTGCCTTGGTTCTAACCTCCAGAATTCTCTGGCTCATTAACTATCTTCTCTTGTTTAAGATATTGCTGTAACTTGTTTTTGACCATTTGGTTTAGTTCAGTTCTTTGGATGTATTCTTACATGACTCTGTCAAATTGTGTTTGATACCACTTTTGTGAAGCACCTTGGAATGTTTCACCACGTTAAAGTTGCTATAAAATGTAAGGATAATGCACAGCATAGCCAATTATTCTTTATCTCAAAATATCACCTGCCTTTTCTGCTCTCTCCTCTCTTAAGTGTAATCATCAAAATACATTTGTAAAAGTCAAAAAGATTGTTATGCCGGAGAGGGGACTGTATTCCATATTGAAGATTGTTGACAGTGAAACAATTCTGAATCAGGTAGGGTCCCAGTTTCATCTACCGACACCACTTTGTTCCCCATATTACTTTGTGACAATGCCAATTTTTGAAGTAAATTTCCATTTAATTGCACAGCCAGGTTTTGGAACAGAATCTAACCCTAAGTTATTTGAGATTCTTGTAATCCATTCCATGTCACTTGAGGTTCTAAAAAGACAAAGCTACGACAACTTTGTGTGGAATTGTAGTTTGAATTGCAGAAGTTAAAATATAGATTTACTGTCAAAATAAGCACCAAAGGCACTGAGGGAGTGTTTTAACATCCTCGTGGTTGACCAACAGGAAACGTATATTTGCTGCCCAGGAGATGCTTTGTGAAATCTATTCCATTTTACCAGCTGTATCTTATTTGCATAGATACAGCAAACTGACTTTTCAGGGAAGGAGTCCATTGGCAGTTTGCTCAGTTTGAGACAGCCTACCTTGGGAACTCAGAGTTTGATCAATGGTCCTCATATGAAGTAGTTGAGACAGGGCTTTATGGGCACAAAATGTGGAAGTGTGGAATGGCAGTTAATGTGGCAGGGGCCCAAATTATTTGTGAGGCTTGAAAATATGTTCTGCTTTGATCCTTAACCTGTCAACCAGGGTAATATGATAGGAACATCATGATGAATATTTCTCTATCCAATATGTTAAAATAGGTTTGGGACACTATGTAAGTCATAGGAACTTAATTTACATCAATTTATGAAAGTTGGTTCAGTCAGAAAGACTCTTCAGTGGTCCAGGTAAACAAAAATGTTAAAATGTCTGAGGGGTAATAAATAAGCAATAAGCTTACCTCTAGATTTTAGCTCTGTGTCAGCCTAACCTCCACCATGAGTAGCATAGTGTTAAAACTCATCTGTCGATGTAGCTCTAAATTCACTGAATGGATAACATTTTTGCTAAATCCAGTAGCAGAATAAATATGTTGCATTGTAGTATTGTCAATAGCTTTAGTAGGTTTGCCTAAAACACATGCATGAAAGCGTTTCATATTAACCATTTGAGGATTTTGTATTCTCTCAGCTTCAGACTTGCAAGAAGATTAACATGTGGATCCATATCTTGTTGCTAGAAATTCACAAGTTCTGGCAAAGCGATCAATATATTCATTTTTTACCATAATAGCTTATTTTCTCTCTGTAATGTATCTAAAGGATGTTGTGTGAAATGTTTATTGGCCTGGTGGAATGATAATTTAGAATAATGAGATTGCCCCTGTACTTCGAATGCAGCACTAAAGGGTAGAGCTTCTACTAATAGCCATGGATAATTATATTTCAATACACCAATCACCCAAACTGAATATCTGTACAATCAGACTGACAATCTGAAATATGATTGTTTTTTTTTCCCAGTTTTTCTCTCCCACAAAGTCAGAGACAAAGTTATGCTGTTGATTATTATTTAATAGGAAATTCTATTTAAATGTAAATACGAGTAATTCTGCTATATGACCTTCTGAACATGACAAGGAAATGTCATCAGATCACATACTTTTCAAACTGTAAAGGAAAGTCCTTTATTTTGTACAACTACATAGTAACAAATTAATTGGTATCTCAACTCCTTTTACCACTGAATATTTTAATGGAATACAATCTCACTAGGTTTCCAAGGTTTCTTAGCCTGCATCAGTTCTGAGGAAGGATCATTGACCCAAAATGTTAACTCTGATTTCTCTCCACAGATGCTGCCAGATTTGCTGAGCTTTTCCATTAATTTCTGTTTTAGTTTCTGATTTACAGCATCTGCAGTTTTCTTTTCCAGTTTGTACTTGTTATTATGCCCTATCTTAACTTTCAGATAGCTTAATATGGGAGTGATTTAGAGACCTCATCAATGCCCACCATGATCTCTTTCACAGACCAGGGGACATTTCATCTATTTGATTTAAATATTGCACAGTGCATGGATGTGCTGACAGTTCCAAGGTATTGAATATGCATCAAGAATGTTAATTGGTTCTGCCTCACAGAAACAATAGGGCAGTAGCGTTGATACAGGTCAATTGAGACCAGTCATATACGAACATAAGCAATCGGAGCAGAGTAATAAATACAACTCCTCCAATTTGCAAATTGATTCAATAAGCCAATGCTAACCTGAATTCCACTTTCTCACCCAATTTCAGATTCCCCTGTAGCACAATAAATACATCTTTGCAAAATATACCCTGTTTCATTGAGCATCTGCAGTGCTCTTAGCATTCAAAAGTTTCAAAACCCTTTGGATAAAGAAATTCCTACTCATCTTAGTCTGCAATGGCTGCTTCTTCATAATGAGACTATGTTCTATAATTCCAGAAACTCCAGCCAAGAAAAACAGTTTCTCACCCAGCCAATTACTACCCTCGCAGTTTACTCTCAATCATCAGTAAAGTAATAGATGGAATCATCAGCAGTTCTAATCCAGGACACTTGCTCAGCAATAACCTGCTCACTGGAACTTAGTTTGTATTCTGTCAGGGCCACTCAGCTCCTGGTCTCCTTATAGCCTTGGTGCAAACATGGACAATAACATTGGACTGCAAGGTAAGAAGTAATTGCACTTGACTTTGAGGCAGTAGTTGACCAAGTTTGATATCAAGAAGCTCAAACAAAGCTAGAGTAAATGGGAATGGGAGCATACCCTACATTGGACAGTGTATTACATATAAAAGAAGATGGTTATAGTTTTTAATGTCAATCATTTCAGTTCCAGGACATCACTGTAGAAGTTTCTTAGGGAAGTATACTAGCCCTAAAATCACATACAGCTCTTTCGTCAATAACCTATTGCCCTTAATAATATTATAAATGGAGATATTTGCTGAAAATTGCACATTTTTCAGCACCACTGTCACTTCTCACATACAGAAACTGACCATGTCTATATATAGCAAAACTTGTACAGCATTTAGGCTTAGGCTAATAAGTGTTATTAACAATAACACCACAAAACAGTCAGGCAATGACCATTTCCAACAAGGTAGAATCTAACCATGCCCTTCTAGGTGGTTGAGGTTGCAAGTTTGGAAGATGCTGTTGATTGAATCTGAGTGAACTGCTATACCATTATTTTGTATATAACACACACTGCTTCTACCATGCATCAGTGGTAAAGAGAGTGAACGTGAGTGATGGATGAGTAGACTGATTTGACCTAGTTGGTGTTGAGTTTCTAGAATGTTGATGGAGATGCACTCAGCTAGGCAAATGGAGTGTTTTTCCATAACACTCCTGACTTAAACCTCGTAGGTTGTGGACTGGCACTGTAGATACAGGAGATGAATTACTCACTGAAGAATTCATAACTTCTGATCTGCAGTTGCACCCCCAGTACTTCTCTGGGCAGTTCAATTTCTGGTCAATGCATAACTCAAGTACTTTGATAGGAAGGAATTCAGTAGCTGGCATTTATTTGACAGGAGTATTAATTCCAATTCCAATTCCCACTCAAAGTATCATAGAATGACAAAGATATTCAGCCCAACTAGTCTGTGCATGTGTAAATATTCTCCCTGAGTCTATCCACATGAAGTTGCATGAAGCGGGCGGCACGGTGGCACAGTGGTTAGTACTGCTGCCTCACAGCGCCAGAGACCCGGGTTCAATTCCCGCCTCAGGCGACTGACTGTGTGGAGTTTGCACGTTCTCCCCGTGTCTGCGTGGGTTTCCTCCGGGTACTCCGGTTTCCTCCCACAGTCCAAAGATGTGCTGGTCAGGTGGATTGGCTATGCTAAATTGCCCGTAGTGTTAGGTAAGGGGTAGATGTAGGGGTATGGGTGGGTTGCACTTCGGCGGGGCGGTGTGGACTTGTTGGGCTGAAGGGCCTGTTTCCACTCTGTAAGTAATCTAAAAAGCACTCTGGTCCATTTGGCACTTAAAATTCACTAGGTGCTCTGTTTCAGTAGTTATTATTCTAACAGTCACAAAATATTTATATTTAGTTCTGACTATTCTAACTTAGAGCAATTCATCAGAATTATTGGCTGATTCTCTCAGATGCCATCTTTATAGACTTGTTTTGTTCTTTCTAGTTAATCATTTGTGTGCAAAGTGATTCCACTTCTTGTGCTTAAAGCAGTGTTTTCCCTGAACTGGACATGGTTTCTTTTCTTCTGTGTGATGTCCTCCATTAGAGTTACATTCTGCTTGCTGGCTCTTCTTGAAATATTTCTTCCTATATTCTAATATGTTGGTTTTTTTTAGATTTAGATTACTTACAATGTGGAAACAGGCCCTTCGGCCCAACAAGTCCACACCGCCCCACCGAAGCGCAACCCACCCATACCCCTACATCTACCCCTTACCGAATACTACGGGCAATTTAGCATGGCCAATTCACCTGACCTGCACATCTTTGGACTGTGGGAGGAAACCGGAGCACCCGGAGGCAGACATGGGGAGAATGTGCAAACTCCACACAGTCAGCCGCCTGAGGCGGGAATTGAACCCGGGTCTCTGGCGCTGTGAGGCAGCAGTGCTAACCACTGTGCCACCATGCTGCCCAATTGTTCTCATTTGGCCTGGAGTGTCTCTCAAGCATAATGTAAAACATCATCACTTATCCCATTAATACACTCCAGCCTCTGGTAGCATGCCTTAATGCAGTGTGGAAGCAGACCATTCCGCCCATTGGGTCCTGACTAACCCTCTGAAGAGCATCCCAGCCAGACTCACACTCCACTACCCTATCCCTGTAACCCTGTTTTTACCATGGCTAGTCCATTAGCCTGCACATCACTGGATAACGAGCAATTTCCTTTCGCCAATCCACCTAATCTGCATATCTTTGGACTGTGGGAGGAAACTGGAGCACTCAAGGGAAACCCACACTGACATGGGGAGAATGTGCAAACTCCACACAGTCAGCCGAGTGTGGAATTGAACTCTTGTGCCTTGCACTGTGAGGCAGCAGTGGTAACCACTGAGCCAACACACCACCTTCTTTTGCATGTGTTGGTGGCTTTCTTGAAAGTAGGTTTGTCCTCTCTCAGCTGACCTCCTTAAGGGCATTCCTTTTATCTAAGAGAATCTTATCTTTGATGAACTCAGCTTTCAATTGTTCAAACTCTCAGGATTCAGTGAGATGCATCAATGCCACAGCATACTGATCAGCAGTCTCTTTCCCCACCTCGGCTCTGTTGCTGAACACACACCATTCATCAATAATATAAATACAGGGTTTAGACTATGTCATCACAGCATTCAAAATCTCGTTGTTTGGCTTCTCCACTCTTGAATGAGATTGAGGCAACAATACAGCTTGTAATACACTTTAGCCAATAGTGATAACAGGCTCCTGCTCTTATTTGCTTAGCCTTTGTTTAATTTTTGGAGGGACGAGGGACTTCAGTGCTCTGACACAGAGAGTAGCAAAAAATACCTTATTGTGTTTCTTCCTGTGCTTGCGGATGAAGCCTCTGATTACCAACACTATAGGGTCCTTCATCCCAGAGGTGAGCGTGTCCATGTTCAGAGATGCAGGGAGATTTGGTTATCCTAGTGCATGAATCACAGAAAGTTAGTATTCAGGAACAGCAAATAATCAGGAATGTTCTGTTTTATTGTGACAAGAATAATGCAGGAGTCGTGAAGTTATGCTTCAGTTTATGGCATTGGTAAGACTGGGACTACAGTACTGGCCATCATATTTACTGAGCCACATTAATGCTTTGGGAACAGTTTAGAGAAGGTTTACTGGGTTCATACCTGGAATGTAGGAGCAAATGACTACTGATGCTGGAATCTGTACTGATAACAACAAATGCTGCAGATCATGGCGGGTCATGCAGCATCTATGGAGAGACAGCAAGCTAACGTTTCAAGTCAAGGTGAGTATTTATCAGAGTTGAAGTGAAACCTGAAGGTGTAGCATTTATGCTATAGTTGGGCTGGGGAGGTGCAGAATGCTGGTGGAGAAAAATATTGATAGTTTTGACTAAGTGATCGGAATATTAAACTGACCTATCAACATCTTTTCTCCACCAGCACTCTACACCTCCCCACCCCAACGATAGCATAAATGCTACCCCCCCCCCCCCCACCCCCCTACTTCAGTCTTCACTTCATCTCTGATAAATACTTATCTTGACTTGAAATGTTAGCTTGCTGTCTTACCTGGAATGAGCAGATTGCCTCATGAGACAACAGGAGTCAGGCTTTGCCTTCCTTTTCTCGAGTTTAGACGAGTCAGAAGTGGTTGAATTGAAATATATAAGATCCTGAAGGGACTTGACTGTGTGCGAGTGTGAAGTATGTTTCCTCTTGTAGGACAGTCTAAAACTAGGAGTTATAGTTTAAAACTAAGGTGTGCCCATTTCAGACAGAGATGAGGATTTTTCTTTTCTCTGAGAGAGTTGTAAGTCTTTGGAATTATCTTCCCCAAAAAGGAATGCAGAATCTTTAGATGCAGAATCTAAATATTTTTAAGGCAGAGATAATTAGGTGCTTCTTTACTAACAGGGTGAAAGATTATTGGTAATATATAGGAATGCAGAGTTGAAGTTAAGATGAGATCAGTCATGATCTTTTAGAATGGCTGAGCGTGCTCAAAGGGCCAAGTGGCCTACCCTTGTTCTTTGTTCGTCTCTAATAATCCTCCGAGTGCCAGTGTTTCTTCTTTGGCTAACTATGGAGCTGTGTCTGTGAGGTGCTTACCAGAATGTGGACCAGCACTCTCAAAACCTAAAGCTCACACCAAAATGTCAGTATCTGGGCTCTTGGGCGTCTCCAGAGGCAGGTTTGCCAATTCTCCTTCTGATGCCTCAGTGCTCATGTCCTTGGAAGTCCATCCCTATGTACAGGATTAATATGACAAGTTTGGCAAGATACAGCAAGAAATCCCACAAGGGATTCTGGGTAATCCAAGATAGAAGATGGGTAAAAATTATGGTTGTAAAAGCTACTCCTTTTTTTAAGGTATTTTAGGTGTTGGAGGTGATTTCCTCGAATTTCAGGAGCAGCAATAACTGTTTTATAAGCTTTTGCATTGTTTTGGAACATTGGGAAGAAAAAGGTCAAAATAATGACACTTTAAAAAGGTGGAAGACAGACAAATACAGCGACCATGTTATTAGAGAAAGAAACCTACACTGCTGTCTGACACAGCAGTGACTTTATACCGTTACTGCCTTTGCTGTTTGAGTTCAAATGTCTCTGGACATCGGACTGCATTTAGGAAAAGTTAACAGCAAAATTCACAGCTGACCTTGGAGTAACCTGTGTGGGAGAGCTCACAGCACAGGAACAGATAAATATTTAAGTGTAGCCTTGCTGTAAATCTATAATAGTGAGTAGAGGGGGTTCTTTCTTGATGAGATCTGTCCTTTGATTAAATTTTAATAATATAAACCATAAGTACTGAGTTCGCCTGGAGCAGTGTTTTTTTAGAACAATAAGACAGTGCTATTTCCTGGGTCTGTAGATATTGAAGAAGCAAAGATGGCCTTTAGTAGAGTGATGTGCTCTTCCTGTCAGATGTGGGAATTTAGAGAGAGTTTCCATGTTACTGATGATTATGTCTACAGGAAGCATCTTTGGTTGCAAATCTTATCAAATTGCATGGATCAGTTGAAGTGGCAGTTAAAGACAATAAGGAATTTAGAAGAGCTAAGGGGTGTAATGGATGGCAGTTATCGGAAGAGAGAAAAGCTGCAGATAGAGTCAGGTGGATGGGTTAACTCCAGGAAAGGTAGGAGGGGTAGGCAGATAGTGCAGGACTCTTCTGTGGCTAACCCAATTTCAAACAAGTATGCTGTTTTAGAAAATTTAGGGGGTGATACACGCTCAAGGGAATGTAGCACTGACAACCAAACTTCTGGTACTGAGAATGGCTCTAATGCAGTGAGAGGTATGTCAGGTTCCAAGTGATCAAATGTGATAGGGGACACCTACAGAGGTACAGAAAGATGTTTCTGCAGCCAGCAGTGAAAAATCAGAATGGTGTGTTGCTTCCCCGGTGCCTGGATCAAGGATATCTCCGAGAAGGTGTAGAATGTTCTCAAACAGGAGAAGGACCAGTAGGATGTCATTGTACATATTGGAACTAATGACATTGGAAGGCATTAGAATGAGATTCTGAAGTGAGAATATAGAAAGTTAAGCAGGAATTTAAAAAGGAGATCCTAGTTTGTAGTAATATGTGGATTACTCCAGCTGCTATGAGCTAGTGAGGGTAGGAATAGAAGGATAGAGTAGATGAATGCATGGTTGAGGAGCTGGTGCAGGGGAGAAGTGTTTACATTTTTAGATCACTGGAATCTCTTCTGGGGTAGAAGTGACCTGTACAAGAAGGATGGATTGCACCTGAATTGGAAGGGGATTAATATTTTGGCAGAGAGATTTACTACAGCTGCTCAGGAGGATTTAAACTAGTAAGGTGGGTGGGGTGGTGGGACACAGGGAGATAGTGAGGAAAGAGATCAATCTGAGACTGGTACAGTTGGGAAAATGAGAGAATCAGTCAGGGCAGGTAGGGACAAAGCAGAGAACAAGGTAGGACTGATAAATTAAACTGCATTTATTTCAATGCAAGAAGGCTAATTGGAAAGGCAGATGAATTCAGGGCATGGTGAGAAACATGGGACTGGGATATCATAGCAATTGCAGAGACATGGCAGCTTAATGTTCCAGGATACAAATGCTATAAGAAGGATAGGGGGGGCAGGGGGGGAAGGCAAGAGAGGAGGTAGAGTGGCATTTTTGATAAGGGATAGCATTGCTGCTGTACTTAGGGAGGATATCCTGGGAATACATCCAAAGAAGTTATTTGGGTGGAACTGAGAAATAAGAAAGGGATGATCACCTTATTGAGATTGTATTATAGATCCCCCAATAGTCAGCGGGAAATTGAGAAACAAATTTGTAAGGGGATCTCATTTATCTGTAATAAAATTAGGGTGGTTATGGTCGGGAATTTTAACTTTCCAAACATATACTGGAACTGTCATAGCATTAAGGGTTCAGATGGAAAGGAATTTGTTAAGTGTGTACAAGAAAATTTTCTGATTCAGTATGTGGATGTTTCTACTAGAGTTGCAAAGCTTGACCTACTCTTGGGAAATAAAGCAGGGCAGGTGACTGAGGTGTCAGTAGGAGAGCACTTT
Source organism: Chiloscyllium punctatum (assembly GCF_047496795.1). Classification (NCBI taxonomy): domain Eukaryota; kingdom Metazoa; phylum Chordata; class Chondrichthyes; order Orectolobiformes; family Hemiscylliidae; genus Chiloscyllium; species Chiloscyllium punctatum. The sequence goes on from NC_092764.1 coordinate 40,892,688, forward strand.
GGGGACAGCGATGAGAATTTTAATATCGTGATGGAAACAGATAGATTGGATGTAAAAGTTGAAGTTCTAAATTTGGACGATATTAGACAAGAACTATCAAAAATTGATTGGGGACAGGTGTTCACAGATGAAGGGATGGCTGGAAAATGGGAAGCCTTCAGTCATGAGATAACGAGAGTCCAGAGATGTATATTCCTGTTAGGGTGAAAAGCAAGGCTGGTAGGTGAGGTTTTCATTAAGAAAAAGAAGGAAACATTTGTCAGTTATAGACAGCAGACATCGTGTGAATCCTTAGAAGAATACAAAGGCAGTAGGACGATGCTTAAGAGAGAAATCGGGAGTGCAAAAGGGGTACTTGAGATAGCTTTGGCAAATAGAGTTAAGGAGAATCCAAAGGGATTCTATAAATACAGTAAGGACAAAAGGGTAACCAGGGAGAGAACAGGGTCACACAAAGAACAGCCTATGTGTGGAACTACAGGAGATGGGGCAGATACTAAATGACAATTTCACATTAGTGTTTACTAAGGAGAAGGACATGGAAGAAATAGAATGTGGGGAAAATAGATGGTGACATCTTAAAAAATGTCCATATTACGGAGGAGCAAGTGCTAGATGTCTTAAAATGCAAAAAGGTAGATAAATCCCCAGGACCTGATCAAGTGCACCCTCAAACTTTGTTCGGGAAATGATTGCTGGGCCCCTTGCTGAGATATTTTTATCATTGACACAGGTGAGGTGTCGGAGGTTGGCTAATGTGGTACCACTATTTAAGAAAGGTGGTAAGGAACAGCCAACGAACTATAGACTGGTGAGCCTGACATTGGTGGTGGAAAATTTGTTGGAGGGAATCCTGAGGGACAGGATTTACATGTATTTGGAAAGGAGTAGTCTAATAAGGACTGATTTGGGGTAGTCAACATGGCTTTGTGTGAGGGAGATCATGTCTCACAAACTTGATTGAGTTTTTAAAAGAAGTAATAAAGAGGATTGATGAGGATAGAGTGGTGGACATGGTCTATATGGACTTCAGTAAGGCATTCAGCAAGGTTCCTCATGGTAGACTGGTTAGCAAGGTTAGATCTCATGGAGTACAGGGAGAACTAACAATTTCAATAATACAGAACTGGCTTGAAGGTAGAAGACAGAGGGTGGTGGTGGAGGATTGTTTTTCAGACTGGAGGCCAGTGACCAGTGGAGTGCCACAAAGATCTGTGCTAGGTCCACTTCTTTTTGCCATTTCTATAAATGATTTGGATGTGAGCTTAAGAGGTATATTTAGTAAGTTTGCAGATGACAACTACATTTAAGGTCTACTAGACAGCGAAGGTTACCACAGATTACAACAGGATCGTGATCAGCTGGGTAATCGACAGAGGACTGACAGATGGAGTTTATTTTAGATAAATGTGAGGTGCTACATCTTGGAAAGGCAAATCAGAGCAGGAGTTATACACTTAATGGCAAGGTCCTGGGGAGGGTTGTTAAACAAAGAGACATTGGAGTGCAGGTTCATAGTTCTTTTGAAAGTGGAGACTCAGGTAGTTAGGCTAGTGAAGATGATGTTTTGTGTGCTTACTTTTATTGGTCAGACCATTGAGCATAGGAGCTGGGAGGCGATGTTGCTGCTGTACAGGACATTGGTTAGGCCACTTTTGGCATATTATGTACAGTACTGGACTCCTTCCTATCGGAAGGATGTTGTGAAACTTGAAAGGGTTCAGAAAAAATTTCCAAGGATGTTGCCAGGGTTGGAGCTACAGGAATTTGAGCTACAGGGAGAGGCTGAACAGACTGGGGCTGTTTTCCCTGGAGCTTCGGAGGCTGAGGGGTGACCTCATAGAAGTTTCTAAAATCATGAGGGGCATGGATAGGAAAAATAGAGAAGGTCCTTTCCCTGGAGTGGGAGAGACCAGAACTAGAGGGCACAGGTTGAGGGTGAGAAGGGAAACATTTAAAATGGACATAAGTGGCAACTTTTTTACGCAGTGTGGTGTGTGTCTGGAATGTGCTGCCAGAGGGAGTGGTGGAGGCTGGTACAATTACAACATTAAAAGGCACCTGGATATGCCTATGAAAAAGAAGGGTTTAGAGGATTATGGGACAAGTGCTGGAAAATGGGACTAGATTAATTTAGGTTACGTGGTTGGTATGGACGAATTGGACTGAAGGGTCTTTTTATGTGCTGTACATCTCTATGATTCTATGACAGTGTAAGACCCTCCAAAAAAAAGCTTGCAACTCGAGTATCTTCTATCGATCACATGAGATGTTTTCCTATAATTTCTTCTGTTTCTTTCAAGCTTGTAACAGCATTCTATAAGAGGTAAGTTTCCCAAAATAAAAAAACAATGATTTAAGTTTCTAATTCAATAATTCAGTGCATCTTTAATTTAATTACCATATATACTCGTGTAAAGTTTGATCTCATGTAAGCGTTGACGCCTTATTTTTGGTCAATAAATCTTGTGTTTTCCATATATCTCGTGTAATGAGCCTCTCAAAACTAGTACTAATGTCATGGTCAATCCTATAAATTGAACCTTTAAAAATATTCTAAGAAAATTGACTTTTACATAAGTATATACAGTATCTTCCTTTACACATACTCTGAGTCAATTTCTCTCACTTTTTGAATGGTCATAAAGACTATGGGCACTTTCCATGTGCTGATCTTCTGGCACTGTATGGGTAACTCACAAGTGATAATCTTTCTTCATGTGAGGCTATGTAATTGAATAGCCTGATGTAGGGGGAAGTTTCATTTCTAGTGGCACAGCCAAGAAGTAGGAAAACTGAAATCTAAGTATTTGGCAGCTTGGCATTCTCAGAACTTATGGCTGTGAGCACTTAGACTTTTGTATCACCTCCTTCATATGTTTCATAATTGTCATCTGGTATTCAGCTGTAACCATGCATTAAATCTTGGTTTAATGAATTGCAGAACATTTACTTTTCTTTGTAAATAAGGGCATTGGGATATGCTTGAAAGCAAATCCACATTTAAACAGATTTAACCTGATGTAGCATTCCAGTTCTCCGAGGACAGCTTACAATTCATTGCTTTTAAATAGTTATTAGATCTAGAGTGCAGCTATGGAAAAAGCTTTGCGAAAGTAGCAAGTCCGTACAGGTGATTAATACTGTTTTGAGTATAATTATGTTCTCCGTGTTCATGTTTGTAATGAATTTAAAATAAATTTTATTTGTTTAATGGAGCTGCCATCTTTTAACTAAATTGGTTGCTATGGCATTTTGTTTTAGTTAGACCAAACGCTGAAGCATACAGTGTAAATTGCCAATAATGAATAACCTGCAAGATTACAATATGTAACACATAAACTCTCTAGTTCTAAGTGCTTTACTGTAGAAAAGAAATATACAATGTTACATATCTTGTTGAGTCTAAAGTTGATGAGAAATTATTCTAAAGTTTCATATATGGCTGGACTGTAGAACTGTCATCTGTTCAGTTCAGGGACAGGATATGGGGTGCTGTAGGGGTAGTTAGTGTGTTCGTAGGAAAGCATGCAGACCAAATAGCAAATTTTCATGAGTAAATCAGCATTGAGGTATATCTCCTGAATATAAGTTAAATGTTGCTTGTCTCGTTCAGTCAGGTGATCATCATTTTCATGCTTATTCATAGCCAGGTGTGTTCTTGGCCGAGTACAAAATGGAAAGTTTTTTTCCTTAGTTTGAAAATGGGGAAATGTGATATATGGCAACACCTATTACAATTTGATGAATATTGTAATGCATCTTTTTCATCTCCTTAACCAGGGAAAGAATCAAGATTTTGATATTCTGCTAACTAATCACTCCAGTGGAGGCATATACTTCATTTTAATCCGGCTGTTCATGAAAGTCTTGGTCAAAATCTATAGGTGTTAGGGGACCAGGGTAGATACAGTCACTTACAAGATAAAGTTAAAAATCACACAACACTAGGTTATAGTCCAACAGGTTTATTTGGAAACAGGCATCTTATGAAGGAGCAGCGCTCCGAAAGCTAGTATGTCCAAATAAACGTGTTGGACTATAACCTTCGTGTTGTGTGATTTTTAACCTTATCCAACACCAGCTCCTCCACATCATGACTTACAAGATACTCAGTCAAAGGTTTCTTCCTCAGCAGTCATTATTGATTTGACAAAGTAACATATTTGACATGATTGATGTTATCAATGGAAACTAAAGCTGGTTGGTTTCAATACTGGATAAGTAATGTGCCACACATCTGTTATGCTTCCATAGTGAGTCAAATATCTACTCCATGGTAGATGAACTGTTATTTCAGCTCCCTTTTACTCAGTCATCAATTTGGTGTGCTGTCTAAAAGTATTTCTTAACTTGTACGGTTCAAGAGTTGAAAGAAATCTGATACTCAGGAAAACTGAAATAACGGCATGGCCATAAGGATTGTATATGATTTTATTAGATTCTGATGGAATGTATGGGTAGAAGTTAATATGTCCTGTGGTGGAGTCTTGTGACGCAATAGGGGCCAGAGAATCGGCAGGAGTGGCTGTAGGTTGGAGTTGGACTGCTTGTTACCTTCTTGATACCTTCATATTATCCCCACAATAAGAAATGGCAAGTACAGACATCCTGTCTAGAAGCTGATTCAGGTTCTAAAGTGGTTATTTAAGGCTTTGTCAGAAACATCTTCCTTCCATTGCAAAAGTGGACCATAAAAGCTGTTGCTCTCCCTTTGGACTCAGGACAGTCTTGATTGGGTACCCTGTGACATGGTTTTCCCTCACACTCTCACTCTACCCTCACTAATAAACACCAGTCTCCTGGCTGGCTAGCCCTGATGACCTCCACTACACGCAGTTTAGTTTCAAGCTGACATTGATTATGGTGCTCTTGGTGCTTTGGGGTGCCCATCAGTGGCTGTTGCTGGCACTGAGGTGGGGTATGTCCACTGACTGGCTGTAGCCCATGTTGGATCTCTGCCTTGAAAGTAACATGAGACCCAATGCCGGGCAGTTAATTGCCTAATGAGCACAGAATCAGGCGAAGGCTCTATGAAAAAATGAAGGAATGTTTCCACCACTGCCCCATCAACTAACCCATATTTCAGCTTGCTCCTTCAAGCAGGATCACATCCATCCATCCTGACAAAATGTAAAGTGTTTGTGTACAAACATAAGTCTGCTTCCAAGAAAAATGTTAAAGATTTTATCAGACGATAGAGAGAGTTTTGATATGAACAATAATTGCAGTGGTTTTACACGATACAATATTTTGTGAGTGTTGAGTCATAATGGCTGTAAGAAATAAAAAACTTCAAAATATTTGTGCAAAATTGCTAATTTGTAGATAAATAACTCATGCCAAGTATAATTCTGTTACAAAATTCATTTCCAAAATACAATTATTTCTAATCATTTCTCTGGCACATAATTTTTCACCCACTTCCAATTCCTTACAATCAGATCAAAATTGAATGCTTTTCCAAGTGCTTATGTTCACTACACTGAATCCCAATTTTTTTTTTCCTTGGCAGTTACTGACATTTGTAATATTTTCCTAAATGATTACTGCTGGCATCTTGCCATATTTGCTACCTCTGCCAGGAAATGATCCTTGATAAGGATGTGTGAGGTAATTCATTGCCACCAATTCACTTTTGTCTTTGCTTTGCCTTGGACCTGTCTAATAATTAGTGGTAGGAGATTTACAACAGTAAGTTCTGAGGAAGGGGCACTGTTCTTGAATTAGAAAAAAGTTCTATTACATGATAGTGATAAGTAATACTGAATTTCGTCAGATGTAATTACTAGGACCTAAGGGAGTTGGTACAATGCATCTCTCATAAAGATAGAGTAGAACTCCGGTGTACACCCACAGATTGTATATGATATCAACAGAATGGCTGAGTTCAATGTAACATTAACAGTAACTTATTCAGAACCATTATTATTTAACACAAGCAGGCATATACGTACTGCAATCAAAATCATGACTGTTTTCTGCATTAAAAAATCCATATTTTCTGAATGGTTGTCTGAAATTGACAATGTATATTACATTATGGTTTGTTCCCAGTGTAGGTTTATCATGAAATGAAATGTCTTTGCACCCAGATCTGGGAACCAATTTATGAAAAGATTCCCACTGACATTAATGTTGTGTACCGTCTGATATATAACGTTTGGTTTTATTTAGCCTTACTACGTCTTCATTGTTGTGAAACCTAAAATCCTAAATAGTTCATAAATGTTCCCTAAAACTAAATGTTGTTGATATAATACTGGGATGGAGGGTATGGAGGAGGAAAATGATTGAAGAATGTTGTCAGTGAGAGCTATATGCTATTCAGGTCCATCCAACTAAAAAGAGCTAGAGGTAACTCTTCATTCAAAAGATGCCGAATGATTACATAAGATTTTGTTATGAGTAGACCCCAGACAAGGTTTCCAAATTCGTTACTTGTCCTGTCAGGAAAGCAAAAACATTAAGTTCTCAGATGAGGAGGAATGAACTGGCTCCCCTTCTTTGTTCATCTAACACCTCAGTTGGTTGTAATAAAGTTAATTTATTGTGAATAACTTTCTCATAAACCCAAATGAACCTAAGTTTCGAAAGGTGTTAATTTAACCATACTTTCTTGAAAGGGGGACCCAGAGGCAGGTAGGGGCACCCAGAGTTCAGGAGTGGAGGAGCCTCAGCCCTTGACCTTGTCCAACAGGTACGAGATTCTTGCTCCCTGTTCGGATGAGGAAAAGGGCTCTGGACACGATGAGCCAACTGACCAAGGCACCATGGTGCAGAAGGCCATTCAAGAGGGGGGAGCTAATAGACAGGTAGTGGTTATAGGGGATTCTATAATTAAGGTGACAGATAGTATCCTTTGCAAGCCAGATCGGGAGTCTCGCATGGTGTGTTGCCTGCCCGGTGCCAGGGTGCGAGACATCTCTGACCGGCTTGAAAGGATATTGGAGCGGGAGGGGGAGGATCCAGTTGTTGTGGTCCACGTTGGTACCAACCACATAGGCAAGACTAGGGTGGAGGACCTGTTTGGGCATTACGAAGCACTAGGCAGGAAATTGAAGCACAGGTCCTCAAGGGTCATAATCTCCGGATGACTGCCCGAGCCACGTGCCAATTGGCATAGGGACAAGAAAATTAGGCAAGTAAACACGTGGCTAAGGGATTGGTGTGGGAAAGAGGGATTCCACTTCATGGGGCACTGGCATCAGTTTTGGAACAGGGGGGATCTGTACCGTTGGGACGGTCTCCACCTGAACCGATCAGGTACCAATGTTCTGGCGAAGAGGATAAATAGGGTGGTCAGTAGGACTTTAAACTTCTGAGTTGGGGGGAAGGGAAAGTGAAAGCGACAGGGAGTATGGAGGTAAATGGAAAGATAAGCAGCAGGATAGCATGTTTCCAGGCGGATTTAAAATTGAGGCAGACTGAGAATGCAGAAAAAAGCAAGGATAACTTAGGACATATGACTTACAACATCTCTAATAAGGAAGTTAGCATTAAGGCACTTTACCTGAATGCTCGTAGCATTCATAACAAAGCCGATGAATTAATGGCACAGATAATAGTGAATGATTATGATGTAGTAGGCATCACAGAGACTTGGTTACAGGGGGGTCAGGACTGGCAGTTAAACCTCCATGGTTTTTCGACTTATCGAAAAGACAGAGAGGTGGGCAGAGGGGGTGGGGTTGCCTTGTTAGTTAAGAACAAAATTAAATCTATGGTATTGAATGACATAGCGTCGGATGATGTGGAGTCTGTGTGGGTGGAATTGAGGAACCACAAAGGCAAAAAAACCATAATTGGAGTTGTGTACAGACCTCCTAACAGTGGTCAGGACCAGGGACGCAACATGTACCGGGAAATAGAGAAGGCATGTCAGAAAGGCAAGGTTACATTGATCATGGGTGACTTCAATATGCAGGTGGACTGGGTAAATAATGTTGCTAGTGGATCTAAAGAAAGGGAATTCATGGAATGCTTACAGGATGGCTTTTTGGAACAGCTTGTCATGGAGCCCACAAGAGAGCAGGCTATTCTGGACCTAGTGCTTTGCAATGAACTAGACTCTATAAAAGATCTTAAAGTAAGGGAACCCTTAGGAAGTAGCGACCATAATATGGTAGAGTTCAGTCTGGAGTTTGAAAGGGAGAAGGCGAAATCTGATGTAATGGTGTTACAGTTGAATAAAGGTAATTATGAGGGCATGAGAGAGGAACTGACTAAAATAGACTGGAAGCAGAGGCTAACCGGGAAGACACTAGAGCAAAAATGGCAGGAGTTTGTAGGTATAATTGAGGACACTGTACAGAGGTTCATTCCCAAGAAAAGAAAGATTAACCGGGGAGGGATTAGACAACCTTGGCTGACAAAGGAAGTCAGGAAATGTATTAAAGAAAAAGAGAGATCCTATAAAGTGGCTAAGAACAGTGGGAAATCAGAAGATTGGGAAGGATACAAAAGCAAACAGAGGATAACAAAGAGTGTAATAAGAAATGAGAGGATCAAATATGAAGGTAGGCTAGCCAGTAATATTAGAAATAATAGTAAAAGTTTCTTTCAGTACATAAGAAACAAACGACAGGCAAAAGTAGACATTGGGCCACTTCAAACTGATGCAGGGAGCCTAGTGATGGGAGATAAGGAAATAGCAGGAGAACTTAACAAGTACTTTGCGTCAGTTTTCACAGTGGAAGACATGAGTAATATCCCAAAAATTAAAGGGTGTCACGGGGCTGAGTTGAGTATGGTTGCCATTACGAAAGAGATAGTGCTAGAAAAGTTAAAAAGTCTTAAAATTGATAAATCTCCTGGCCCCGATGGGATACACCCTAGAGTTCTGAGAGACGTTGCTGAGGAAATAGCAGAGGCATTGGTTGAGATCTTTCAAGAGTCACTGGAGTCAGGAAAGGTCCCAGATGATTGGAAGATGGCTGTAGTAACCCCCTTGTTCAAGAAAGGATCAAGGCAAAAGATGGAAAATTATAGGCCAATCAGCTTAACCTCGGTTGTTGGTAAAATTCTAGAATCCATCATTAAGGATGAGGTTTGTAAATTCTTGGAAGAGCAGAGTCTGATTAGAACAAGTCAACATGGATTTAGTAAAGGGAGGTCATGCCTGACAAACCTGTTGGAATTTTTTGAAGAGGTAACAAGTAGGTTAGACCAGGGGAACCCAGTGGATGTGGTCTATCTGGACTTTCAAAAGGCCTTTGATAAGGTGCCACACGGGAGACTGCTGAGCAAGGTGAGGGCCCATGGTGTTCGAGGTGAGCTGCTGGGATGGATTGAGGATTGGCTATCTAACAGAAGGCAGAGAGTTGGGATAAAAGGTTCTTTTTCAGAATGGCAGCCGGTGACGAGCGGTGTCCCGCAGGGTTCGGTGCTGGGGCCACAGCTGTTCGCATTATATATTAATGATTTGGATGAGGGAACCGGGGGCATTCTAGCGAAGTTTGCCGATGATACAAAGTTAGGTAGACAGGCAGGTAGTACTGAGGAAGTGGGGAGGCTACAGAAGGATCTAGACAGGTTGGGAGAGTGGTCCAGGAAATGGCTGATGGAATTTAACGTGAGCAAGTGCGAGGTCTTGCACTTTGGCAAAAAGAATATAGGAATGGACTACTTTCTAAATGGTGAGAAACTTAATAAAGCCAAAGCACAAAGGGATCTGGGAGTGCTAGTCGAGGATTCTCTAAAGGTAAACATGCAGGTTGAGTCTGTGATTAAGAAAGCGAATGCAATGTTGTCTCTTATCTCAAGAGGGTTGGAATATAAAAGCAGAGATGTACTACTAAGACTTTATAAAGCTCTGGTTAGGCCCCATTTGGAGTACTGTGTCCAGTTTTGGTCCCCACACCTCAGGAAGGACATACTGGCACTGGAACGTGTCCAGCGGAGATTCACACGGATGATCCCTGGAATGACAGGTCTAGCATATGAGGAACGGCTGAGGATACTGGGATTGTATTCGTTGGAGTTTAGAAGATTAAGGGGAGATCTAATAGAAACGTACAAAATAATACATGGCTTTGAAAAGGTGGATGCTAGAAAATTGTTTCTGTTAGGCGAGGAGACTAGGACCCGTGGACACAGCCTTAGAATTAGAGGGGGTCATTTCAGAACGGAAATGCGGAGACATTTCTTCAGCCAGAGAGTGGTGGGCCTGTGGAATTCATTGCCACGGAGTGCAGTGGAAGCCGGGACGCTAAATGTCTTCAAGGCCGAGATTGATAGGTTCTTGTTGTCTAGAGGAATTAAGGGCTACGGGGAGAACGCTGGCAAGTGGAGCTGAAATGCGCATCAGCCATGATTGAATGGCGGAGTGGACTCGATGGGCCGAATGGCCTTACTTCCACTCCTATGTCTTATGGTCTTATGGTCTTATGGAAATAACAGAAAGAAAGTGTTTATTATTTATTGCACATAAGCAGAAATCTAACGTAATACGCATACACTTTAGCAATTAGGGATGAGACCTTCACAACATGCTGAAGCTTGAAACTACCTTGGTACACACAAGAGCTTTCAGTCCCACCCATCCACCTCAGCAGAGTTGAACGTGATTTTGTTATCCTTGTCCTTGTATATTCCTAGAGGGTATAACAGACACACAAAGGGCTTGACTTTAATCCTGAGAATGGGTTACTAATGAGCATAAATGGTACCCAAGGAGCTGAATGTTCCAATTTTTCAACAGTTTTATTTGAGTAAGATTCATGACAACAATGCCGACATGTCCCATGGTGACTTTTCTCCTTCAATCTTCAGCTCTTCATTACATTAATTATGAAGCGGCTCTCTTCAGTGCCAACTTCATGGAATCAGGCAGCAGGAGAGGTGAAAATGTTCACCATGGCTGGGACTTTGCAATGTTCATGCTGAAGGCACCTTATTTAAACCCCAGCTGTGCACCCACTTCAGACACTCCATTCCAGGAACAGCCCTTCACACTGTGGTCCTGCACCATTATGCCGAAGGAAATGGCCAAAGGAAGTTTAGCTCCTTCTCTCACCGACAGGAATTATGAAGTGCTGGTGGAAGGGAGGGTGGAAAGGCTGGCAGTACATTTTCCTGCGAACTGGAAAAGGAGGCCAAGTCACCAGTCACAGCCAGCATGGTCTGAGATAATAACCCAGGTCAGGGCAGGATCCTAGCTGAAATATAATACACAGCAATGCAGAACGTAATGCAGAAGTCAGTGATCTTCTGAGCTCTGCAAGTGTAAGTGCCTGCCACTTCTCTCTGCTATCTCACACTTATAGGGCCACCACTCACTCTAACTCTGCTACTGCATAAGCATCTTGCCAAAACTTATGGACTATAACTCTCGCTGTTACATGTATCTTTTCCATTCAATGGCTCTTATCCACTTTATCATTGCAAACCACTCTGCTCTGTGTTTCCTACTCACTCACGAGGGACACATCACCAGCTTCCCTGTTTCTGTGTAAAGACAGAGTTGGATGATGTCCCAGGGAAAAAGTAGCAAGCTGCTGCCACCAGGCGACTCCATGACTTTCATTGATGCCACCTAGTTTTTGGGGAAGGAGAGAAGAGTTGGGAGCTACAAAAAAGTTTGATAACTTGGCCTTGTAATAAGATGCAAATGCATGGAAAAAAGGTCATTCCTGTTCATTTTTGAGATTCTGAACTTGCCAATTAAACCCTAAGATGAAAATCTTATGTTTTTTCCTTCATGTCGATGTTCTGATTTTTTCACGTTTGCATATGCTCTCAACTTTCTTACCATTGCCCATGTTGCTCACGGGAAATGAATATTCTGCCCTCAGTTTCTGATGACATTTTCAAATGGGTCTGACACGCACATATTAGGTGAAGCATGCCTCTACAATCCATCACAAGTTTATTTGGCAGCCCGGTGTGTGACTGCAGGGAACATAAGTACATCTGGTTCCTTCTCCTCCACTCCCTGCTCCTCCCTGGATGTCAGGCATTCTTCACTTTCATCCCATTGCATCTACTCTGCACTGAGTTATGAAGAATAGAACAGACTGCAAGCAACCTACTGTTTTGGTGCATAATGAAGGCCACTTCCAGATATGTCCTGACACAAGAATTGCAGCTTTAACAATCCAGTCTTGTCTTGAAAAATGTCCATATTACAGAGGAGGAAGTGCTTGATGTCTTGAAATGCATAAAAGTGGATAAATCCCCAGAACCTGATCAGGTGTACCCTAGAACTCTGTGGGAAGCTGGGAAGTGATTGCTGGGCTCCTTGCTGAGATATTTGTATCATCGATAGTCACAGCTGAGGTGCCGGAAGACTGAAGATTGGCTAACTTGGTGCCATGGTTTAAGAAAAATGATATGGGCAAGCCAGGGAATTATAGATCAGTGAGTCTGATGTTGTTGGTGTGCAAGTTGTTGGAGGAATCCTGAGGGACAGGATGTACATGTCTTTGGAAAGACAAGGATTGGTTAGAGATAGTCAACATGGCTTTGTGCATGGGCAATCATGTCTCACAAACTTGATTGAGTTTTTTGAAGAAGTAACAAAGATGGTTGATGAGGGCAGAGTGGTAGATGTGATCTATATGGACTTCAGTAAGGTGTTCGACAAGGTTCCCCATGGGAGACTGGTGAACAAGGTTAGAGCTCATGGAATACAGGGAGAACTCACCACTTGGATATAGAACTGGCTCAAAGGTAGAAGAGAGAGAGGGTGGTGGTGGAGGGTTGTTTTTCAGACTGGAGGCTTGTGACCAGTGGAGTACACAAGGATCGGTGCTGGGTCCCCTACTTTTCATCATTTATATAAATGATTTGGATGTGAGCATAAGAGGTATAGTGAGTAAGTTTGCAGATGACACCAAAATTGGAGGTGTAGTGGACAACGAAGAAGGTTACCTCAGATCTTGATCAGGTGGGCCAATGGACTGAGAAGCTTTAGATGGAGTTCAATTTAGATAAATGTGAGGTGCTGCATTTTGGGAAAGCAAATTTTAGCAGAACCTATACACTTTATGCTCAGGTCCTCAGGTGTGTTGCTGAACAAACAGACCTTGGAATGTAGGTTCATAGCTCCTTGAAAGTGGAGTCACAGATAGATAGGGTAGTGAAGAAGGCATTTGGTATGCTTTCCTTTATTGGTCAGAGTATTGAGTACAGGAGTTGGGACGTCATGTTGTGGCTGTACAGGACATTGGTTAGGCCACTTTTGGAATATTGCATGCAATTCTGGTCTCCTTCCTATCGGAAAGATGTTGTGAAAGTTGAAAGGGTTCAGAAAAGATTTACAAAGATGTTGCCAGGGTTGGAGGATTTGAGCTATAGGGAGAGGTTGAATAGGCTGGGGCTGTTTTCCCTGGAGCGTCGGAGGCTGAGGGGTGACCTCATAGCGGTTTATAAAATCATGAGGGGCATGGATAGGATAAATAGACAAAGTATTTTCCCTGGGGTGGGGGAGTCCAGAACTAGAGTGCATAGGTTTAGGGTGAGAGGGTAAAGATATAAAAGAGACCTAAGGGGCAACCTTTTCACTCAGAGGGTGGTACGTGTATGGAATGAACTGCCAGAGGAAGTGGTGGAGGCTAGTACAATTGCAACATTTAAAAGGCATCTGGATGGGTAAATGAATAGGAAGGGTTTGGAGGGATATGGGCCAGTTGCTGGCAGGTGGGACTAGATTGGGTTGGCATATCTGGTCGGCATGGACGAGTTGGACTGAAGGGTCTGTTTCCATGCTGTACATCTCTATGACTCTATGACTCTACTGTTGCCTTTTCCTGATGTGGCTTTGTGTAGTCTCCTCAGATTCACTGGTAAGTACATAAATCAGTAGCTGGGTTTTCAGAGTACTCTTGCCACCTAGGAGCCAGAAGTTGAGCTGATGTGTAAGAGAGACACCTACAAAATTGTGAGTGCTGCAAAACAAACCATGCCAACTCCCTGGATATCCAGAATGGAAATGCATACAAGCTTTCTGACGATCATGAACTAGCAGGAATCCTTTTGTAATGCATGAACAGTCTCAGCTGATCAGTTGAGACCTTTATTTGCCATATGTACAATCAATCTCCTCCAGTAGCTGCAGGAATCCTGCTACATCAACAAAGTTGACAGTTCTCACAGTTTGACGAGCCTCATCTGCAATAAAAGTCACTTAATGGGTGGCACTTGAAAATGGAGCATCAGTGAGCTGGTTGGTGGGACAGTCCTGTGAACAAAGCTCTCAACAATGTACAGTGCTGAATACCCTACTCCCATTTAGGAGAAGTCTTTCAAGAAAAACTTGCTCCTTTCTCAGAGCATCTTGCCTTCTTTGCTGCATCTGTTCTACCTTCATTAGATGCTGAAGCCCAAGTGGGATTACAAATGTAGCCTTGATGAGAAGTGATATAAATAGAGTAATAAATTTCAGTAATAACGAAAGTTGTTTCAATTTCCAGTATCATTCTGTACAGACTTTACCAATCTGTTTTGAACAAGGGTGGCACAGTGGTTAGCACTGCTGCCTCACAGTACCAGAGACCCAGGTTCAATTCCCGCCTCTGTGTGGAGCTTGCACATTCTCCCCATGTCTGCGTGGGTTTCCTCTGGGTTCTCCGGTTTCCTCCCACAATCCAAAAATGTGCAGGTTAGGTGATTTGGTCATGCTGAATTGCCCGTAGTGTTAGGTGAAGCAGTAAATGTAGGGGAATGGGTCTGGGTGGGTTGCACTTCGGCGGGTCGGTGTGGATTTGTTGGGCTGAAAGGCCTGTTTCCACACTGTAAGTAATCTAATCTAATTTCAATAACCCATTCTACTTCTGGAAGAACCAATAGTCACTGATAAAAAAAACTTATCTGCAAAACCAATGGATTATTTCAAAAAAGTATTGCTAGGAGAACATTGACAGAGTTAAATGGATATGATTAAAAGAGCATAAACTAGTGTGGCAAGTTGAAAATGAGAGATCGTGTGTCCAATCAGTATTTCACCTTTGCTCATCTCATGACCTACAATGTTTTATTCATTCAATGGATGTGGGTAACAATATCGGGATCAGCATTTATTGCCACCCACTCTCCCCCCCATAATTACTTACTCTTGAGAAAGTGGTGAGGAGTTACCTTCTTGCTGCAGTCAATGTGGTGTAGTTTCATCCACAATGGTGTTAGGGAGAGAGTTACAAGATTTTGGCCCAGTTACAGTAAAGAAACATTGAGATTGTTTCAAGTCAAGCTTAACAAAGAATTCACGTGTTGGTGCTTCCATGTAGTAGAAGCCTTTCCCTTCTAGATGGACAACGTTGTGGGTTTGGAAATTTCCATCAAAGGAGTATCTTGTGGAATGTCACACTGCGTGTTGAAGGTGCAATTTTGAAGGTGCTAGATGAGATGACAATCAAACAGATTGCTTTGTTCTGGATGGTGTCAAGCTTCCTGAGTGTTGCTTGGAGCTGCATTTATCTCGGCAAGCGGGGAGTCTTCTATCACCCTTTCGGCTTGGGCCTTGTAGATGGGGGACAGGCTTTGTGGAGTCAGAGGTGAGTTACTTGCTGCAGGATTCAGTCTTTGATATGGTAGCCATTTTATTTATGTAGCTAGTCCAATTTAATTTCTGTGCAAAAACAAGGACTGCAGATGCTGGAAACCAGAGTCTAGATTAGAGAGTGGTGCTGGAAAAGCACAGCAGGTCAGGCAGCATCCGAGGAGCAGGAAAATCGATGTTTTGGGCAAAAGCCCTTCATCAGGAATAGAGGCAGTGTGCCTGCAGAGTGTAGAGATAAATGAGAGGGGGGTGGGGATGGGGAGAAAGTAGCATAGGGAGTCTGTTTCAGGACATGGTTGAAGAGCTTCAGGGCAGAGGAGATGACTTGTGGGTTGCAGTGAGACAGCGACTCACTGAGATTCTTGTACAGAGAGGAGGAAAACTTTTCTGGCCAATCGTAACCCTCAGATATTGATAACGAGGGTTCAGCAATGGTAATGCTATTGAATATCAGGAGATGATAGTTGAATGCTACCTTGTTGCAGAGGGAACTTGTGTGATATTATTGTTACTTCCCCATTATCAGTACAAGCTTGCATGTTGCCTTGTCGCATTTGGACCTGGATTGCTTTCATATGTGAGGAGGCATTAATGGTGCTGAACATTGTGCAAATGTCAACAAATATCTCTAATTCTGACCTTATGATGAAAACTAGGCTATTGATGATACAGTTGAAGATGGTTCAGTCTAGGACATTACCCTGAGGAATTCCTGCAGTGATGTCCTTGGACTGAGATGATTGACTGCCAACAGCCAAAGTCACTTACCTTTCTGTTTCGTATGACCTTTGTGCATACACCAGGTGCACTTACATAACACCCAGGGTGTTGTTGTTCAGGTTGAACATTGAGGAGTAACACAGTTGCTCTTTCTCACCACAATTGGCCCCCATAGTGCCAAATATTCAGGCAAATTGAAACCAACATCTCTGATCAAATACAGATAACTCCTGTTTATTTTGATGAACCAAAGTTTGAGTGAAACCATTCAATTTGAGTGCAATCTTTTGAGATTTGCTCAAACTCAAATTTGCTGATCAGTTTTAGTGAAGATATAATGTTTATTTCAAGTTATTGCTCTCTCTTTTAGTCTTAACATCTTTCTCAAACTTCTTTCAAATTGAAGATTCTGTTTGTAATCTTAAGGGAAAGTTCTACTTCTAAAATTCAGTTATTCCTTTACTGTTATACAGTTTTGTTTGGCAGTTAAAGCTTGAAACATAGACAAATGACATGTTATCACACTGTCTTTCAAAGTCAAGGAAAATTACGTTAGAGTGTACGATAAAACCAAAAATATGAAACAAAATGAATAGCGTTCTGTTCAATCCCTGAGCATCCTACAAATTTAGTTTATCATCTTGACCTGCAAGCGCCCGCCCCAGTCCATGGGGAATAAAGGGCAGGAGTGCAGGAGTTGTTGTTGATTTCACAACAAACAGTTGGGTAAAAGAGAGAAAATGCATCCAAAAGCCACAAATTGAATTTATCACTGCTTTGTCAGACTGCATTCTGCAGGCATAATTCTCTCGGCAGCTGGAAATTAATCTCCACAATTAAATATAAATTTGTGTTCTGATTGGGTACACTGTTGGCATTTTCTGAACTGTTGGCAGACCTGGTTGGTGTCTGGAGGTAGTTTGGAGCAACTGACTAGCAGGATAGGATAGTGAGACCTCCTGTTCTAACACTCTTGCTGGAGCTACAGACATCAGAAGACCCCACCTGCTGCTGTTGCCATCTCGTAGAAGGGTTTACTTACCATAGGGGTTGTCTCATAGCTGGGGCTACCATTTATTTACTTCAGTTTTCACCCCTTTTTGAGATGGCATTTCAGTCAGAGGTACTTTTGTGTTCTGCACCTCTAACATTGTGTCTCCCACCTCTGCCAGTTGGGCTGCCATCCTTCATGGGTTGCCAGTCCTTTGATTGGGTCTGCAGCCTCAAAGATCCATCCCTAACCCTCAACTTGTTGGCAGACCCAAAGGGTGCCTCTGAGAAAATCTTATCAGTGGGGGCATTGACTTTACAGCAGGGTCATGAACTGAAAAATAGTCTTAACACACATTCATTGTTTAAGAGCAAAAGAATGCACAGTGTGTTTGGGCTTTAGACAGCTGCTTTATCATAAAAAGATTTGTTCAGAATGAAAATTAGTTGTGATATTTTAAACCATCATGGATTTAATAGTGCGTATTTGTCTAACATCTTTTTAGAATTTATATTACCATATTTTGAAAGCTGTTACTGAGGTGTGATAATTATTAGATTTTATATACAATGGACTTTAGGATGTTTTTAATTTTCTATCCTGCTTTTCCCCTTCCTGTTGTCACCTCATGCTTCACAGGTGGCTAAATATCAGTGCCCTCAAAATACAAATCTATTCCTCAGCAATTCTTATCAAACCTTTCACAGATGGTAGTGCACAGATGAATCTTTATAACACAGAATGTTTTTAAATATAAATTTACTTTACTTTGTTAAAATTGCACACATTTCTTCGTTGCTTGTGACATTTGCTTCCATCGACTGCTCCATCTCAAACCAGGAGTGTGCCATTTAGAGATACTAAATTGTGCCATTTCACGATTCTCTTTAATATTCTGTGATTAGAACAATCATCTTCTGTGAGATCTATTGAGCATATTAGCATATTAACTTGTTTGTTCTTGGATTTATTGGTTAATTTTAAATAATCCTGAAATTTACAACATATCTTCCCAAGATGTTCTATCTTGGGTTCTGCATAGTCAGTCCTAGCTTTGAATCTTTGTGGAGATATTATATCTCCTTCTATTGCTTCTCAATGCGCTTCTAATTCCTATTATGATGCAATTGTTTTAAATCTGTAACATTTAGAAATTGCTTGTAATCTGCTGCCTCTTCAGCTTTCATTTCTGCATTCATCCAAGCTATTTTAAACTATAATATTTGTTAGGCTGTGCACAGCTATTCATAATGTCTCTTTGCAAATTTTCTGTGACAGTAATATTGTATTAATTCCTCAATAGAGCTTTCAATTTTGTTAAATGGTTGTATTGTTGTGATTTACTGCTTTCAAGGTTTTAAATTCTGTTCCACTGCAATACAGCTTTTCTGTACTGCATGCTGGTTTTTCCTACCTATTTAGTGAAAGAAAATGGTGACGTTGTGCATTTTCAGGGTTTTCCCACCTTTGGCAGCCAATAAGGATGTTTTCTAATTCTTTCCAAGCAAAACAAACATTGCCTCATCTTTTCTGGTCCAAACACATACTTTAAAATAAAATTGCAGCCATCTTTCCACCAACATCATGGTTTCATTAATAATAATAAATTCTGACCAAATAATCAAAGCCAGTGTCCCATGGATGAAGCAGAAAAAAAATTAGTCCTGGGCAAATAAACCTTAAATTTCTTTTGACCTTTCTTCTTCTGCTACCCACTTTGCCAAAATTTCCCTAAATTTAGCTCCTTTACATCTTAAGTAAATTCTGAGTGTTCCCCAATACTACCAAATACATTCTAAACTATCATTTGGTCCTTTCATTATTCAACACAGCTATGATTCACAGGATCTATGTGCAATGGCAGCAATGCTCAGTTTTGAGAGGTACAAACACTCTTTATTACTTTTTTGTCTTCTCTTTCAAGATCTTACACCATTTTGGTGATTGTTTTTGTCCTTTTTCTCAGGGCTATTTACATTTCTTCCTGGAGCCATCTCTTGCTTCTTTGAAAGCCTTCTTTGCGAAGGCTTCTGATTTGTTCTCGATGTAGCCAGCTTTTTCTCTTTTCCAAGCCCACACTCCACTCCGTGTGCTTCTTATCAGGTTCTTAGTGAAGGTTTGTCTTTGGAGTGTTATTGGTCCTCTGGCTGTTTTTGTGTTTTAGTTGTTGATGTCAGGCTTTGTTGTCTTAAAGTAATAATGCTTTTAAAGTGGTTGATTCACTTTCCTCCAAAAATTATTTTCTTCAACGTCAAATGGATTCTGTCTTTCTACTGATGATCACTACATTGCATTCTGGTTTGGATATTTCACTGTCATCAATCCTCATTTCTCTATGTTGAGTGTAGAGCCTTTCTAATTATCCAGTAGATGATGGATCAATGGTGAGTCTAAACAGAGAGGCACTTGACTTAGTGACATTGCAGTGTACAGCATAATGATAGGCACTGTTTATGTTATCTGGTTAGGCAAAATTACTTTGGATTCTCCAGAGCTGTGCAGAACGTGTCTGCCCCTTATGGAAACTTGTACAGATCTCAACAGCCTCCATCCAGTGACTGTGACAGTATCAGATTGAATGAAGCTTAATATAAGATGAACGTTAACTCCTTCAGAACAATTACCTTATACAACATTGGTCTTGACCATTCAGCCAGAACGAACAGTTTTCTCTGTCAACAGCTTTCCCATACCCCTCATGATTTTGAATGTTGAATGTTTTCTTCAGTTGCAAACTGAATACTCAACCACTAATTTGGCATTTTTGTATTTACTGAGTTTGCTATGAGGTAGGAATAATCAGGTAAATTTGTGAAGTATGAATATTTTACTGTCAGAAAATAATTAGTTTTAACATTAATCTAAATTATCTTGAGATCACATTTTTTAATGTCAATCATCAGCTAAAATTAAAGTGTTGTTGGCTTGATCCTCAGATTGTGAAGACTATCCAATTTATGTCAAATCTAAACAGACATTTTCACTTACTGGTGAATGAGATAAGATTTGTCTTCTCAATTCATTTGTTATTCTTAACTCAACAATCACCCTCATAAAGCAGTTTAATTGTTCATTTTTTAAAACTTCTGTTAAACTCCTTTTTAGGTTTAAACATTCTTAGATGCTAGAGGCATCTGATAAATTGATCAATCTTGAGTGTATACTAAATCTTTTTTTAAAGCGATGCAGATATGGATTCCTAAAGCACGTCTTTTCAAAAGAAATCAAACTAATTTTTATGACACATAATTTCAGGAAACAAAGTTTCTTGTCTGACAATAGTATGTCTTGAGGTATAGCTACTTTCTCAGGAAAGCTGATACTCTGTGTACTTTTTAAATAGTGCATGCATGTGATGTGCAGATGGTCTGACTGGGTGACTTCACAGCACAAATTTCCTTTTTTTACCTTTGCGCAATTGAGTTAAGAAAGATTCAGTTTGTCTCCATTTTGCCTGTGAGGTCCCTTTCATGCTTTTCTGTACTTGCTGTTGCCTAGGGAGGTTCAATAGTCCCAGAGGCAGGGACAAGAAAATCAATTGCCCTAAGCATGCACAAAATGTTGTCTGGTGGTTCCATTTTCCCCTTTTGCTAGGAGAGATTGCAGCCTACTTTGAAGTTAGCTGTGTGATTTTGCTTTATTTAAGCTATCGATAAAACATTTTTCTGACAGGTGATTTACGTGATACCATCTGACTCTGATCTAGCTGATACTGAGTTGCTTGTCAGAGTATTTGTGAATTATAATCGCATATTAATGAATAAAAAAACATTTCTATATAAGGAAGACTTAACTTTAATCATTCACCAGATATAGGTATCACTGACAAGGCCATCATTTATTGTCCATCCTAATTGCCCTTGAGAACATGACAGTGATTTTTTTTAACTGCTGCAGTCCATGTGGTATAAATGAATGAATCAATGATTTATTGTCACGTTTATTTTATACTGAGAAAAACAGTAAAATACAGTGAAAGAAATTTCCACTATTGCCACAATTAGATGCTATTTTGAATAGTTTTAAGAAAAAGAAAAACATAGAAAGAGACAGCTTAAAGAGAATGCGTTAGTCCTGAGTTAGCTCAACATCAAAGAGACCTTCACGATTATTCCTCGACCACTGCCTCACCGCTTCCACACCGGACTCAACCAATGTTGAAGCCAACACTCTTTAGGTGCCATCTTTCACCACCAGGCCGATTCTCCTCCACCTCGCCGGTACTTGTGCCAAACCCCCCAATGCCAGAGTTGCATCTCTCGCCACTTGGCCCACCTTGTTGATGTTGCTATGTGCCTTTCCAACTCCGCATCGGTACCACAAGCACTGGACCCAACTAATGACCAAGTCACCGATTCTCAGGCACCATCTTTCACCACTGGGCTTCCCTCGCCAGCGTCATGTCTGCTAATTTAGCAGCTGCAGATTCTGATGCCATGCCCCAGAAAAGTAAGTAGGAACTCATGTCACTGCCACGAGGTCTGCACTGGACCAAGTCAAGTCTGTTCTGGGCTCAGACACCACCACCACAAGGTCTGCACTGAGCCTGCTTGAGTCTGCAGTGGGCTCAGACATCGCCACCACTAGGTCTGTTCTGGACCTACTCAAGTCTGCACTGGGTCTACTTAAGTCTGCACTGAGCCTAATCGAGTCTGCACTGGGCTCAAACACCACCATCACGTGATCTGCACTAGGTGCACTCAAGTCCATGTTGGGGTTCCTCACGCCACTGATGTTGTCCAAGCTCAGGGCAAGAGATAAGTAAAAAAGAAAAGGCAAAAGAAAAGGAAAGCAGTTGGAGCAAACAAGCCCCAGCTCAGAAACCTAACTCTGCTACCATCTTGATGATGAATCCAGTGTTGTTAGAGAGGGAATTTCAAGATTGTTGCCTCAGTGACAATAAAGGTATTGTATATAGTTTCACGTCAGAATGATGAGTGGCTTGGAGGAGAAATTCAAGTGATGGTGTTCCCATACATGTGCTGCACTTTACCTTTTAGCTGATTGAGGTTGTGGGCATGGAAGGTGCTGTCTAAGCAGTCCTGGTGAGGTGTTGCAGTATATCTTATAGATGATACACTGTACAGCCACTGTGCATCAATAACAGAGACAGAGAAGTTTGAAAAGATGGATGGGATGCCAATCAAATAGGCTGCTTTGAGTGTTGTTAAAGCTGCACTCTTTGAGGCAAATTGTCAAAAGTTGTATTGAGTTCTAATCAAAAATTATTATATAAAGCAAATATAACTATACTTGCATAGTCTCAATGTCTGGATCTATCTACTCTGTGAGGATGATTTATCTTTTAAAATAAGCTTCCACGGGAGAAAGTGCTATAATTGGATCATATTCAATGCTTACCTTTTCGGTCCATGTTGGATTTGTGACAATATGGATGGAATTTATTTATGTTGTAAATAAACCTTTACAAACAATGGGGATAACATTTTTTTCACCTGTTCAAATCCTTTGAAATACCTTGAAATTTAAGAAGATAGAAACAAAAGGAATGAGAGCAGAAATAGACCATTCGAAGCTATGCAGTAAGCTTTTGGTGGATTTCCTTCCTCAGTTTAAATCTCCTACTTGATATCTGTGTGCAACAGTTCCCTTTTATCCAAAGATCTATTGAGCTGAGCCTTAAATCTACTCAATGACAGAGACACACACAGACTTGATGTGTGGGAAATTGCAAAGATCCATGACCTTCTGAGTGACAGTGTTTTACTTCTTACTTCATCTTACTTCTAAATGACCAACCCCTTATCCTGAAGCTATGATCTTTAGTTTTAGGCTGTTATGCTCAAAGAAACATTCTTTCATTATCTATTCTGTTCAGCTGCCCCTACCGTCCCTGCAGGGCCCAACTTTGACCTCCTGAAAAATAGATGGACACATCCCCAGGAGTCTTTCACTCTAGACTTGTGACCGACTACAATGAGAGTCCATGGACATGACTGACCAGATCACTACCCCTTTGTCTTTGCAGCTCCCTAAATGATGATACAGATTCCCCTGATGATACACGATTCCCCTGCAGGACTGAACACTGATCACCTGCAGACTGTGACAGATCCCATGACCAGGAATGTCACATGTGGATGGCTGAATGTGTTGAGGCCCCTGGACATGTGTGGGCTGTGCCGCTCACTATGTATGGGGGAACACCCTGACAGGGAGCGCTCTCCCACACTTGTCCTTGACTGGACTGAGAATCAGCTCCCACACAGTTTCCAACATGGCCATTTGGCTGAATAGACATTCAATGTGCTTGCTGTGCAGGCAGCTGGCCTATGCTGTCGATCTTCTCCTGTAACCGGACCCCCACTGACAAGCAGAACAAGCAGCATATCTGTCAGACTGCACCCGACAGCAGATCAAAATGGCTGCAGTGACAGCATTTGGCTCTGCCTGAAGTGTCACTACACTAACAAGCAAGACAACGCAAGGCATGGATTGGTTGAGCATGTCTGTAGGTGCTTAGCAAAGACCTCTGCCTGCCCTTCCCTGCACTTGCGGCAGCCTTTCCATGCTCATTGTCAGTGCATCCTGCAATGTGAAGCTTTGCTTTCTAGTGTGATGATATTATGGCTTTAAGAGATGTATTTTGTCCTGTTTCTTTTTTCTGAAGAAAATTCGAGGGAGAGGTGCCAAGTGCTCAACTCAGAGCCAATAAGAGTTTGTGGGGGAGACCTTGTTTGTTTTTAAAATTGGAACAATCGCAGAAGCCTGAATGGGTGGGGTCAAGCTCTCACAGAACCAGGATTTTTGGTTTTAGTTTCTCAATGGCAATTGCTGCTGGGGTCTTGAAGTTAGATGTGGAAGCTGTTTTCCCTCTCTCTGTTACAGCTAAAAGCTAGGAGTTCTCCTCCTTCTGATCGAATTATGTGTGAAACAATCTATTTTATTGAATTTGCCTTTGCCAAGGGTGTGTTTATGGGATATTATTCTTTTGGTACAGTTACAGTTTAATAGTTTAAAAAACCTTTTATTCTGTTAGGTTTATCATTAGCATTAAGTTATTCCAATTATTTTGTTGTATTTTAACTATTGTATATGAAAAAAGTGTGCTTTACTTCAAGACTGGTAGATTTGACCAATTGAATTGCATCTGGAAAGCAGCACCTGGCACTTGCCTTTAAAATAAGAAAAGGTTAGGGTCTAGGCTATTTTCTACATACATTTTGAGGGGGTTTGGTCTGCTCCATAACAGTATGTGATCTGCAGTGTGACAGAGCGGTACCAGGATGTTCATGAGGAGTTGCCAGTTGCCAGATACCAATGTCTATGGATAAGGGGTACATATGGCTGATACATAGATCAAGAATTCTTGGCATTTATGGCTAGTTCCTTTAGTGTTTCCAACTTATTTTGAAGCATCTGATTTTACACTCTGGACTCTTCTGTGATCAAATTTCAGTCTCCTTTTAGTCCAGTATATTTTCCTTTTCATTACCTACCTTGGAAACTATCTAACTTTTTCAACATTTTTCTCTTTTGTTTTTCTTTGATGCCTTCCACTGCTACCTCTGAGGTTGCTGGATTTCCTTCATGTCCAGCTTGAGTTCCTTCACTGGGGTCTAGGATTGATAGTATGAAACATTTTTTCATCACTCTTTGTCTCATTACGTCAATAATCAGATTATGATTTATTGATCACTTTACATAAAGATCTCTGGATGGGAGAAGCTGTTTTAGTGATTCTATGTTTGTATTTTGGAACTGACTTTATGAGGATTTACATGTATTTAAGTTCATCTTTCAGTAGCTCCACATCACAACAAGTTTTGAGCTTCAAGACAAAGCTCTTTGCCTTGTTCCCAAACCTCGGTGACCATGGTGATTTACCAACAGCTTGAGAAATAGATTTCATGGCTGCAGAACCTTGGATTCGGGAATCAAAGACCTCATAATTGACTTCATAACAACCACAACTAGTTATTAATTATTTAAGATCCAAGCAGATCCCCCAGTTGCTTTCTATATTGCCCTGAGAAAGGCCAGAAAAGCACATAATCAGAATATCATTTTTTTCCAACTTCCCTGTTGCTTTGTTCCTGAAACCACCTCCAACAGACTGAGAAAACTCTGTCCAAGATGCTTTAAAGAGTAATAGATAGTTTAAGTAAGGGGCAAAGAAATGGCAGATCAAGTATAATGCATTGGGATGTGAAGTTATTTATCTACTGGAAAGAACTGAAAAATATAATACTTTTAAATGATGTAAAACTTTTAAGTATTGGTGTACACTGTACAGACAATTTGTCCTTGTACAAGAAACCCTGAAAACTAACAAATATTTACAGCAAGTATTTAAAGTGGTACATTAACACTTAGTGCAAGAGAGAACAAGTAAGACTTGCTGCAATTGTGGAGGCCTTTGGTGAAATCACTTTGAGAGTTATTTGTGCAATTTTGGTCTCCATATCTCAGGAAGAATAAATGTCATTTAGAGGTGATGCAAAAAAGTTTCTATTGATTGATTTCTGGGATGAGAGCATCCAAAGTGAAAAAATAAGGTTGACATTATTTAGAAGTTCAGAAAAATGTGAAATAGTCCCTTTGAAACATAAAATATTCTGTGAAGGTTTGTTTTGGTAGATATCGAGAGGCTGTTTTCCACATTAGGGAATCAATCTAGAGATAGAAGGATTGCCATTATAAACTGAGATAAAGGAGAAACATCTTCACACATAGCATTGTAAATCTTTGAAAATCTCTATCCTAGTGGACTGTCGATGCTCTCTGTTCAAGGTTGATATTACCACTAAGAGAATCGGGTATAAGTGTATATGGCAGGTTCTGGGGACTGAATGACATTCTTCAGCTCCTTTTTCTGATATTCTTATGTGTTTGTGCCAACTAGTTGGATAAGAAGGAAGTCACTTATAAATGTACAATGAATGTCTGGAGGTAAAATACCTGGCCCTACCTTTTGATGCAGTGTATAGTTATGTAAAGCTGAGTAGCAGATCAGATGATTATTCAGAATATTTTTAAAAAGCAGAGAATGACTAAAATATTAATCAGGAGAAAGAAATTAGAGGAAGCTAGCTAGGAATGTAAAAATGAATAGCATGAGTTTCTACAGATATTTAAAGAGGAAAAGAACAAGTGAAGTTAGAGTTGGTCCTCAGTAAAATGTGTAGGGAGCAAATAGATAATAAGGAAATGGTAGTTGAAATGATAAATATTTTGCTTTTGTCTTCAATATAGTGGATACAAAAAAAAATCCAGTCACACCCATAAACCAGGAGGTGGAAGGGAGAAAGGAAATTACTGTAAGTGCAATTTGCCAGGGACCAAACTGATGGAGCTGTGGACCTACAACTCTCCAGGTGCTGATGGCCTCAGGACTTAATGGAGGGAGCTAAGATGTTGTGGATGTTGGTGTTAATTTTTCAAAATTCCCTAGATGCAGATAAAAGTTACATCAGACTGAATAGTAGCAAATATAATCTCTCTGGTTAAGAAAGAGGGAGGTACAGAACAGGAAATTATGAATCAATTAGCTTGACCTTCATTGTGGGAAATGTGTTGCAATTGTTTGCTAAAGAGATTACAACTGTGCACTTGGAAATGCTTGGGTTAATCAGGAATAGTCGGCATGGTTTCATCAAAGGGAAATCATGTCTAACCAATTTATTTGAGTGATTTGAAGGACCAATATGCTCTGTGGATTAGGTGGTGCCTGGAGATACACAATACTTCAATTTCAGAAGACATTTGATATGGTGCCAAATCAAGGATTGTTACAGAAAATAAAACCTCATGGTGTAGGGGATAATATATCCAGA
The DNA here is from genome assembly GCF_047496795.1 of Chiloscyllium punctatum. Lineage (NCBI taxonomy): Eukaryota > Metazoa > Chordata > Chondrichthyes > Orectolobiformes > Hemiscylliidae > Chiloscyllium > Chiloscyllium punctatum. The sequence continues at coordinate 40,919,695 of NC_092764.1, forward strand.
TAGATAGAAGATTGGTTAGCTGGCAGAAAACAGAGTATGCGTACGTGGATCTTTTTGTAAGGGTAAGATGTGATAAGTAAAATCTTGCAGGAGGTCTGTACTAGGGCCTCAAATTTTTACAACTTACATCAATAACTTAGATGAAGGAAGGAACAACATGGTAAGTAAATTTGCAGATAACACCAAAGTTTTTTTCTAAAATAATAAGCAGTTAAGGAGGTGGGAAAATGTGTTGTGAAAAGTAGGTGGGAAAATATGTTGTGAAAGAAGACATAAGGAATTTGAGGCAGATATATATAATATAGCAGATAAGTAAGTGAAAATAAGTGCTAGATGGAGTATGGTCTCTTCTGAGTAGAGCTTGGTCAAGTTGGGCTTGTTTCTATTCGAGTTTAGAAAGTTGAGGTGTGACTTGATTAACCTGGATAATATCCCAAATAGTCTTGACAAAGTGGATGTGACAAGAAAGTTTCCTCTTGTGGGTGAGTCAGAACTGACTTTTTTAAAAAAGGGGTCATTCTTTCAGGAAGAAAGAGGAGAATTTTTTTCTCTCAAAGAATTGTGCGATTTTTGGAACCCTCAGAAAGTTGTGGAAGCTGGTCATAGTTATAAATGTGAGAAGATTGATGAATCATAAAGTTGAGAAGATCATCTCAGTTGAAACTCAACAAGGATTACCAAAGCTTCCTTCTTGTTAATCTGTGTTGAGAATCAAGTATAATATACTGCGAGTCTTGTTTGCATGTAATTAGAGGGTTAAAGATCCTTCTCCATTATGAAATTAAATGTGTACCATGTCAAACTCATAGTCATTGATAATGTGTAGGACAGAGGTGAATAGATTGCTGTAAGCAGAGTAATCAATGGCTATTGGAGATGGATGGGAATGTGGAATTCAAAACACAAACAAATCAGCCATAATTTTATTGAATGTCAGTACAGACTCATGGGGGCCGAATGGCCTATATCTGCACTTATTTTACATGCATTTTTAACTCATCCCAACATCATAAACTGCTCAGAATTCAAACAAAATGCTACATGTTAGCTTGAACATCCTGTCAATAACGTTTCTTGTCCAATTAATTTTCCTGCATTTATTTTCAGCACTGAAGGGAACTTTTGGCTTCTTTCAACTGGAGAGAGGCAGCAGAGGTTAATTGAAGGTGTTGACAGCTGACCCCATTTTTGTTCCACTGACACTTTACTTGTGTTCCATTTTGGAAAATGGATCAATGATCTCCACAAGAAATGTCCAGAAAGTGAAACATGTTTAGGAAATTCAGTATCAAAACATTGTTTTCCCATTGTAGAGTCATACAGCACAGAAAACAACTCTTCAGTCCAAAACGTCTGCGCTGACCAGACATCTCAATTTCACCCAGTCCCATTTGCCAGCATCTGGCCCATACCCTTCCTGTTCACATACATGTTGAGATGCCTTTTAAATGTTGTCATTGTACCTACTTCCACCACTTCCTCTGACAGCTCATTCCATACACGCACCACCCTCTCCATGAAAAAGTTGCCCCTTAGGTCCCTTTTCAAATCCTTCTCCTCTCACCTTAAACCAACACCCTCTAGTTTTGAACCACAACCCCACCCCACTGCCTCCCAGCAACCCTTGGCTATTCATCCTATTCATGCCCCTAATAATTTTGGAAACCTTTATGAGGTCACCACTTAGCGTCTGATGCTCTCAGAGAAAAGCCCCATATTATTCAGTCTTTCCCTACAACTCAAACCCTCCAATCCTGGCAACATCCTTGCAAATCTATTCTGAGCCCTCCCAAGTTTAACAACATCCTTCCTATAGCAGGGCAACCAGAATTGTACACAGTATTCCAGAAATGGCCTTGCTAATGTCCTGTAAAGCTGCAATATGACCTCCCAACTCCTGTTTTCAATGTTCTGACCAATGAAGGCAAGGGTCCCAAATACCTTCTTCACCACCTTGTCTACCTGTGCCTCTACTTTCAAGGAACTATACACCTGCACTCTTAAGTCTCTTAGTTTGGCAATACTCCCCAAGATAAAAACGTGTCATGTTTATCATTGCGAGGGAATTGATGAAGCCTGAAGTTGAAAAGTTTAATTCAATTGAGACTCAGAAAGAATTACTCAAGCTTCTTCTTGTTGATCTGCAACACCTTGAGAAGTCACTTTAAGATACTGGGAGTCTTGTTTCCACGGCCATTAAAGGGTCAAAGAGTTTTCTCTGCTAATAAATTATATGCATGTGTATAGTGTTAAAACCATTGTAATTTTCATTGAAAGTAAAATTTGAAGCTCAAAGATACTGTAACTGGCTATCATCTTGAATGTTTATATTCAGAACCTGGTGTTATTCTTATTACTGTCCAGTTGATTGAAGGTGTGCTTTTGCAAGTCTGGATAAAGTTTACTTGATATGATATAAACAGACCTATTTCTTCTTATTTTCCCAGTCATTCATCACTTGAAAGCAACATGTAAGATTATGGGTAAGTCAGTTCTGTCATGTTGAACACATTGACTCTCTTGACATAATATATATGTATTTACATTCAATGTGACAGCTCTGCAATTCATTTAATAATAACTGTGTTATATAACAACGTATCTGGTGTCATTTTCCAAAGAAGCATGGTAACTTTTGATGCTGACAATCTATTTTGACCAAAGAGACAACTGTACAATATTAACCTGATAACATTGAAGCCCTTGTGGTCTGACTTACATTAAGTGTTAATGATGATTGAGAATATTAGGCAAAAAAGTTAACTAGGAAACCAGGATAGCATTAATTTGGAGCAGATAGAATCATAGAAGAAGGGTACGCGGCCCATGGAGTCCACATCGATCCTCTGAAAAGCATTGCACCTAGAACCACCCCTCTCTAACCCTGCCTTTGTTATGGAGTGAAGATTTCACTTTGTAATAGTAAGAGCAACTTTATTGGGTTTAATGCCTCTCTGCAAACATCCATGTAACTAATTAGTAAGGTGAAGATTCATACTATCTGGATCTTATGATTCCACATAGCCACATTTGTTATCGTAAAAAGACTTTGATCAGATTTGGAAAGTCAAAGTCTGAAACAAGGTATCTGGATTGCTGTCATTGCAGTCAATATGTCATAGATAATGCTACACACCACTTTCTAATCTATGCTGTTGATAGACCAGCTACTTTGCAACAGAAAATGACACGGAATCTACCATAAGATATTTGCTTCGATTTGTTTCAATGGATGGCAATAAAAACTGATTTAAAGCTGAATATTGCATTATGATTCATAATGATGCAATGCTACATTTTACAACGTAGCTACATAGTGAAATATGTGCAACAAACCAATAGGAGCAGGAAATTAGCCCTGTAGGCATTACATTCATTCAAGATGCTGCAGGGAATACAAAGTTCACAGTTCTTATACAAAATAATTGGTATGTTTGAACTGATGTAAATCAATTATAAGAAGCAAAACAAAAAAGAGATGATTTCAATATATCACAGAAAATCCCAGAGTCTATAAGGCTTACAAATAAGATAATCAGACATGCCAATGACTTTCTGTGTCTGAAATAAGAAAAGACTGGAGACAGAATCTTCCCCGTCCCTCAACTCTCATGGTGAGAAATTTGGGAAGATCGGGTGAGATATTCAGCTCTGACCTTCCTGATGTTGAGTCCCATTTTCTAACCAAGTGCTGGACAACAAGACAAGATCCTTGCTAGTGACTGGCATATTTGTGTGGGTTTTCACCTATTTATCATTCTTATTACTATCTAATCTCATCTGAGTAATATGCAATTTCCTATTCTCTTCATCTACTGGATAAATATTAGACCCTGAGAATTCCCAATATGAAAGTCAGGGCATATACCTGGTGACTCCAACTCACTCCTTACTCCCAGAATACTATCATGCTCACCAGTCACTAACATTTGAGGGCACACTCTATGGGCAGCACCAGCATGCACAGCACATCAATGGATATTGGCATCCAACATGTAATAACCTCACCACATCAACATGACATTTCTGATCCATCTGTATTGGAAATAGAATTAGAATTATCTTTATTTTCACAATTACTCAGGTGAGTGCAGTGAAAAGTTCAAAAGTCACCACTTTTGGCACCATCTTAGGTAAAAATGTATCTAGGTACAGATTTGTAGGAACATTTCGTAGGGGAAAAGAAATTAGATAAATAAAGAAATAAGATGTCCAGCTTTACATATCATAGGAATAAATTAGAAAAAAAAACAAAGAAATAAAGAATATCAGTCCTCTCAACCCAGTCCACACCATCACCTAGCTTCTAGTTCATGCCAAACCTTGACTCCAGACTGCACCATGGTTCACCTTGAGGCTGGGAGGTCACTCTGGAATAATCTCAATGCCGGACATCCACACTGAGGCCATGCCAGGCTGAAAGACTGCCACACTGGTCTGGGTGACGGTGACACTGGTCCACAGAGAGACTGCTATGCTGGCCTGGAAGACAGCCACTCCAGGCTGAGAGATCACCAGCTAGATCCGCACTGAGGCTGGGAGTCCAAGTCTGCACTGAGGCCTGGAGTTCAGGACATCACCGAGAAGAAAGAAGGAAAATAAACACAAAAGCAAATAAAAAAGGAAAAACATGGAAAGAAATGGACGGAACAGATGAGTTATGGTTGAGGAGTCTACTCTGCCACCATCTTGGAATTATTATTGGAATTATTTAGTCTGTCTCTGCACTTTGATGCTGCATTTTAAAGCACATCAGCATCTCTTATTGAAATATTGATGCCAGGACATTTTCTGTGCAGGGATAGGCACTCGGCATGTGGTTTGGACCAGTTTTTAAAACACATTTCAGGGGTTTCTAGCCACTAAATTCACATATCTGTTTTGATATTAAGTGTGTTTTTTCTAAAATAATAAGCAGTTAAGTCTGGTTATAAATTGTCAATCAATTTAGAATATTCATTTTCAATACTTAAGGCCATTAAAAACGTTTACAGGCCAAACAGGTATCAAAACATTTTACATAATATAAACAAATTACGATATGTTTTTGGTATACACTCTATGGAAAGGTTTGTGGAACATGAAGTGCTATTATATGGATGAAAGGAGAAGTCAATGAACATCAACATTTGAGCCATCTCTTGCATTTCTGTTCTCATCCCTCCCTTCCTTCCCTGTTGCCAATAAGGTTCCCTCTGTCCTTGCTTTCCATTCCATGAGTCGCTACATTCAAATGATTATCCCCTGCCAATTCTGCCATCTCAGGCAGGAAGCCACCATCAAACACATATTCCCTTCCATTCTGTTATCAGTATTTTTCAGGGACCATTCTCTCCTTGATAGCCTAGTCTACTCCTTCATCAGTCCTAACTCTTCTTCATTCTCCCATGGAATCTTCCCATGTAACTGCAGAAGGTGTAACACCTGCTGATTTACCTCTACACTCCTCAATGTCCAAGGCCCAAAACACACCTTCTAGGTGAAACAGTGTTTCACCAGTACTTCCTTCAAACTAGTCCACTGTATTTGCTTTGCAGAATGTGGTTTCCTTTACATTAGTAAGACCAAATGCAGACTAGTGACCATTTGCAGAATACCTCTGCTCTGTTCATTGGAATGATGCTGACCTCCCAGGTGCATAACATTTCAATAAACCCTTTTAGTTTCATGCTAACCATTCTGTCCTGAATCTGCTGCAATGTTCAAACAAATCATACCACAAGCTTGAAGGACAACTCCTCATTTTCCGCTTAGATATATTACAACCTTAAGGTTTCAACACTCAATTCCGTAACTTCTGAAACCAACTGCCTTACTTCTGTTCTCCATTTTTCTTACATTCTGTCCATCGTCTCCCATCTCTTGTCTTCTTTATGACCCATTTACATTGCACTTTGTGGTGAAGACCCATTGTCCTCCATTCATACCTTAATTTATGAACATTTTGCATCTGTTACTCTCTTTCTCCATGTTTAACAACCCCTTTGTCTTTTGTCCTTCCCTGTGTCAAAAGGATATATTTTAAAAAGCATTTTCCAACACCTTCTAATTTTGAAGAAGTCATACTAAACTTAAAATGTTAACTCTCTTTTTCTGACCACAGAACTACCAAATCTGTTGAGTTTCTCCAGCATTCTCTATGTTTGTTTCATATTTCCAGCATTTGCAGTATTTTGCCTTTATTTCATATGAGTTTTCTGATTTAAATAAAACACCTAAATGTAAATTTGGAACCTGAACCTCTAAGAATGCTGCAACCCAAGTTTATCCTGTTAGCTGTAAGAATATTTAATAGATGATGAATTAACCAAAAGACAGTTATGACTTTACTTCTTAATTAGGATGGACATTTATTTCAAATTGTCTACCATGCTATCATTGCTCATTAGCTTAAAGCGGTAAGTACTTGTTTGGATCCTTGATTTATGTCAAGTTTACCAAACCTAACAGCAGCTGTGCAGAAACATTAAGGTTGAAATTGGTGCTCAGAGGTAGTACAGTACATCTTAAACTTTGCTCAATTTTCTGTGAGATGGACTTTTGACCAACTTAATCCCAGCTAGTTTCACTTGTGGTGGCTGAGGAAAAGAGAGATTTAGATAGAATTCTCAGCACTGATAGTTATCCAGTGATCCATGTTCGAAGTGAGGACATACAGATGATAAATGACCACTTTGACAATTCTTCTTTGATGCAGCCTGCTAGTCAGATACTTTGAGAAGCCATCCAATATTTAGTCAGCTATTTACATATCTTACTGGTGCCACCAAGTCTACTGTCCCAATTTCTCTTTATGAAAGAAGCCTCCACCTCAACTAATGACCTGCCACAGTAAAGAATGTTCATTTCTAAATACAGATGTGGATTTGCAGTTAATAATTTGGGAGCAGAACATCTCTCAGACAGTCTGCGAGTTAGACATTCTTCAGCTCCCTTACAAGCTCCTCAAAAAGGAGAAAAAAACTGTCTGAGAGTAATAATTTTGGGTGCATGGAAAGCCTAGGAGCATAGGATTTAGGTAGGCTTAGCCCATTCAACCCTTCAAGCCTGCTTTGTCATTTGTGAAGATCATGTTTGTTCTGGTTGTGGCCTCAACTACACTTTCCTGTATATCCCCATAACCTTTGACTCCCTTCTCAGTCACAAATATATCTAACTCTGTCTTGAATGAATTCAATAATCCAACCTTCACTGCTTTCTGCTGAAGAGAACTCTAAGGGCTAACGACCCTCTGAGAGAACCAAAAAAAATCCTTTCCTGCATCATAAAAGGGAGGCCTCTTTTTTTTAAACTATGTCCTCCAGTTCTAGTCTCTCCCGAGTGGAACATTTGGCACAGAATCTCATGATAATGTAAATATAAAAGTGAGAAAGAACAAATAAAGGAAGTAAACCATAAAGGAATAATCAAAACTCAATTAGTGATTGAAATATTTGCAATACCTTTTGTACTTAAGAACAACTTATGACACCTGGCTACCCATTTTATTTGAAGGGTTTTTGCCCAAAACATCGATTTTACTGCTCCTTGGATGCTGCCAGAACTGCTGTGCTCTTCCAGCACCACTAATCCAGAATACCCATTTTATATGTGATTTAAATACAACAGTTATAGACAAGAATATTATGCAATTCATTTAAGACAATGAAGTTCAAATTAATATGTGAGAATGTTCTATGAATCTTATCCTGATAAAAGGAGATATTTTAATTCCAGTTTAGGTTTCCTACAGTCCTCCCAAATTGTTTTGGCATGTTTTTGCATCTTGTAATGCACTGTTTAATTACTATTTGTTACAGATGGAGATAAAATGCAATTGGTTTCTGCTCATTTTTCTATTAGGCCCACACAAAAACTGAAATTGCTGGAAAAGTTTAGCAGGTCTGGCAGCATCAGTGCAGAGAAATCAAAGTTAATGTTTACTGTTCTGAGTTCTGAGGAAGGGTCTCTGGACCTGGAACATAAACTTTGATTTTTGTTCACTGATGCTGCCAGACCTGCTGAGCGTTTCCAACAACTTCAGTTTTTGTTTCTGATTTACAGCATCTTCAGTTCTCTTGGTTTTTTTTCTGTTAGGCCTGTCTGGTGTGTGCACATAAGTTAACTGATAGAGTTGGAGAGGTGTATGTCACTGTGCATAGTTTGTTACTGTCAGTGAGGTAATAAAAATGAGAATAGAGCTTTTAGCAATAGATCCATTCACCATACAAGATGATCTTTTGCTGTTTTTAACTTGACTGCAGATTCAGGTTGGAGATTTTTACAGCTGGTTCGAATTATATTTTTGACTCATAACACAATGGTTAAATAACCTGAATGATTAACTTTGATTCATTTTTGCTTTTGGCTGATTTAATTTTTTTTGTTTGTTTTCACTTATTCCCTTTAATAGGCTTTCAGACGACACTGAATACTACACACACTTTGTGCCTAAATTGTAGAAGAGAGCTTGTATGATCAGACTGATCAAATTCTGGAAAGGAAATGTTTGAAAAAAAAACGCTGAGATACTTCAGCAGTAATGAAACAGTGTTAGAACCAAGGCTATGTACAAGAACTCAGATTATTGCTGACTTTTTCTGTTCTGGGAAAGCAAACAATAAAGTAAAAGAGTGCGGTGCTGGACAAGCACAGCTGGTCAGGCAGCATCTGAGGAGTGGGAGAGTCGACGTTTCAGCCATAAGTCCATCATCAGGAATCCTGATGAAGGGCTTATGCTTGAAACATCGACTCTCCTGCTCCTCGGATGCTGCCTGATGGCCGTGCTTTTCCAGCACCACAGTCTTCGACTCTGACCTCCAGCATCTGCAGCTCTCACTTTCTCCAAGTAAACAATAGACATTATTCAATGTCTGGTGTGACTGTGGATCAACAGAAGAGCCTTCTGACAATGCCAAAGTTTTTATCAATCATTTATTACTCTGAGAAATCTTCTTACTTCGACACATCATTATCAATACATAAAAACATTTTCTATTTACACAAAATAAATATTTTTATCTGGAGATTTTAGTTTGGAAGGTTTATTTGCTGGGATGTGTCAAGTATCTGCTGATGGTGAAGAGGGGAAACTAGTAGGGCATATAGAATTTAACATCGTGGAATGTAGGTCTGAATATCTCTTTTATTATAATGAGTTCTTTCGGGAAGCCAATCAGAAGTATAAATACGAAAGACATGCGATTAATCTCCTTAGACTAATTGATAAAAATGATAAAGCATAATTTGAAAAAGAAATCCAGACGACTGGAGAAGTGAATGGAGAAAAGGTAGGACTTTGCCTTTTTCAAAATTAACCTTTATATAAAGCTTTTATTTATCACCAGAATAAGCAAATTGTGAGAAAATGACATGCTATTTGTGAAACAGCTTGTTAAACTTCCACTGGCATAGTGTCCCTCAACTTTCTATTGTAAATTAACCAAATGAATTTACACAAGGAAAATTTCCAAGTAAAGTTTCAACCTTCTCTTAGACACTTGAAGTAAAACGCATAAAAAAAACCTCCTATAGCCAATTTGAAAAAAAAGGAGTACAGCCCTGGTCAGTTGAATCACAGATGATTATAAAATACTTACTGATGGGGAAAGCCATTTGACCTGTTCAATTCATTTGCTGTGGAAAATCTTACCTCCTTTCACTGTTAGATTAAATGGTTTCTTAAATAATTCCCAGGTTTCAACCTCCTACAGACAGCACAGAAATTTATTGCAAGTGTTAATCATTCTCTGCTTGAAGAACCATTTCTTACTTTCATGTGATCATTTAACAGTTTGAACACATGTCCCCATGTCTTACCGGCAATGTTTAATTTAAGCAATTTTGAATTAAAATTTCCATACCAGGTTGTACCTGATGTCTCCCTAACCAATCTCTTCATTGCACTGAAGTGCCTGTCCATTCAGTCTTCTTTCATAACTCAGAATTTGAACATGAAAGACCGTTTTGAATATGGACATCAAGTTGGTCTGTTTCCAATTTACTGATATCTCTCCATTATCCAATTTTTAAAAAAATCCTCACAAATCTCTGCAAATGGTTGGGGAGAAATACCATCTACCCTTGGAGATTTGCTGACTTCATATTTTACACCAGATTATACTGGTACTGACTGTACTTTTAATTGTCAACAGCCCAAACTCTGGAATTCCCTCTCTACACCTTCCAGCTTCTCCCCATCATGTTCTTTATTTAAGTGTACTTCTCAAACCATATCTCTTTGATCAAGCTTTTAGACGGATACAACCTGGTATGGAAATTTTAATTCAAAATTGCTTAAATTAAACATTGCCGGTAAGACATGGGGACATGTGTTCAAACTGTTAAATGATCACATGAAAGTAAGAAATGGTTCTTCAAGCAGAGAATGATTAACACTTGCAATAAATTTCTGTGCTGTCTGCTTCCATACTTTGAGAAGGAACTAAATCATCATTGAAATTAGTTGAATGTGGGTTCATTATATTGGATCATGTGAATAGCAGGTGGATGGCTAGTCAGGATGATGGAGTAGTCTCCTTCCCAAAATGTACTTTATCCATATAAGAGATCTTTGTATAGTCACACAGTCATAAACACAGTTCTGTTCTGTACAGTAGCGTGAGGGAATAGCTGGCCATAGAGGTAGTTGGATCAGGTGAATGGAGTATTCTAGTGGGAGCTGATGGGTTGAGGGTGTTCAGTGGTGGCTACACTATTTGGCTACACTAACAAATCACTGAGTTAGATTGGATGCTAATCAGCATAACCTTTTCCTGAATAAGTATCCAGTATACCTGGCACAAATCTCTGAGTCTGAACCCAGTGCTGAAGATATGTGTGGGGTGTCCAGGGTAAGGAAATCCGCCCAACAGAAGTTTAAACTTCCTGAGCAATTTCAGTACATGTACGTGCATCGGAACATCTGGAGGGTCCTGCCGTGCATGTCCCAATCCTAAAATCAGATTTAAACAATGTAAATGCTGGACAATTTGGGCTATTATAAGCAACTGCTTAGGGCATGTAAGTGGCTCTCCAAATGCTGTGAGCTAGTCATATTATTAGTATTCTTGCTGCTGGGCACTTTTACTGTTACTTTCTTAATTAGATGTGTAATGTGTGCTATTTTTATAACTTCATTAAACGTGACCTCAACTTAATTTGGTGCTCATTATTGGGCAATCAACAATTCAAATTACTTCTAGAGACCATCTTTGATCTGCCACATTGCTCACCATGTTACATGGTTTATTTAAGGAAACTGTAATTAAAAAAATGTTATCTATCTCTTACCACTTAACAATCACCACCATACAAAATAAGAAAATTATTATTGTGGGAATTGACAAAAGAATCTAAACGAAATGGAATCATATAATCTGCATTTCTGTGAATCTTTGTAATATTATGGCCACAGTGGTCCATTTAGCCAAAACAGCAGCCACTGATTAAATGGAAGATTTAGTATGTACGCAATCCAACTTCAGTAGACATATTCCAGTGATTTATATTATTTTATGAAATGTTTTTGAAGTTGTTGGGTTAAAGCTGAAAAATAAGGTCACCACATCCCTACTCTCTCCTTGGAGAGAGAAATATGACTAGTGGTGATTTAACCTGACAGTCTCCATGTCTCAGGTGAGGGGAAAGGTTGAAAAAGAGAATCTTTCATGGTAATTTCGGCCAGTACAGGAAATGAACCCACTCTATTAGCGTCACTCTGCATTGCAAAAGAGTCAACAAGTAAACTGATCAAATTGACCCCTTTCTTATTCAATGATTGATTATTATGCTTTAAATTAAAAACTAAATAAAATGAATTGTGATAGAAAATGACATGCGCTTGGAACTTGAGTTCAATGTGAAAGGAATAATATTTGCTTTTCATTGCACTGGCAGTTGCCAAGAAAGATTTCGAGTTTTAGAGTGCTTTAAAGTGGAAATGTTCACTGGTATGGTGATGATTGTTAAGTGGTAAAAGATAGATAATATTTTCTCATGTCCAAATATAGGGTAGGGGAATGGGTCTGGGTGAGTTACTCTTTGGAGGGTCGGTGTGGACTTGTTGGACTGAAAGGCCTGTTACCATACTGTAGGGAATCTAATCTAATCTGGTATCTATTTCAGTATAGCATCTTGTGCAGGGAATGTGTGGACAAAGGATAAAAACAGTAATGCTCTTCACCCAAATAGATTGAAGAATCCTCGTTTAGTTATGCAGTGTCCAAAATAGGATGTGTAAAGAAACAAGTGTAAATCAGATTTCAATCCCGTAGAGAAAAAATATTAGAGATTGGAGAATGCAGATGTATCTAAAGGGACAATAAATGAGATAAACAACAGATGTAAAATAAAATCTTTTTTTTCAAAAACCTATGGCACAACCTTTAATGATTGTTAGAAGTAATCAGGTGTTGTATAACACAAAAGCATCGAGATATTTCCCAAAACAGTACATTCTACTTACTTATAATCCTCTGAAACTCCATAATTTAAAAAAAACATTAGGACCACATGAGCTTTTCAGTAATTATCACAGTAGTTTACACTATTACACTGCATGAACCTAAATGATTTGCTCACCCCTACATGGCTCCTCATGTCTGATTCTATCTCTGCTTTACCATGTGCTTTTCAAGGAATAACTCACCACTCAGCAGATAACTGCTGAAACAGCAGCATACCTGACACCCACTCCATATTTAAAATGTCCCGCTGCACACAGGTACACACTTCAAAGCTGCCCAGCTCACTGAAAGTCAATTGTAGCAAAGATGTTGGAGAAGGGAAAGATGGCCTTGCAATTCTCTGAGAGGAACCTTGAGGTGCTGGTGGAAGAGGAAGGCTGTTCCCTTCCCAGAGGACTGGCAGAAGAGACCACAACACCAGACCCTGGCAGCCTGCTATAAGGCAACCATCTGGATCTGTGCAGTATTCATAGAACTGGAAGAACTGCCATCAGTGCCACAAGAAGATCTCTCTCTCTGCCAGGGGAAGGGCCACACTCTTCTTTCTGCTATTTCATAATCTATCGCTGCCTTCCAGCAAGCTTACACTGTCACTCTCACTGCTGCCTGCAACATCATCTCTCACTCACTCTTGTTGCTCTCAACCTTCCTCACCATGAACTCTGCATGACTTCTGCACTGTCTCCTCATGCACATGTAACACCACACTGACACTAAATGTCATTCCAATCACTTTCACTCCAGTCAATCCCTGCCTTTCTATGATAGCCTATGATAGTGCAGAAAGGCCCTGCAAGAATGGAGGGCTGCTTGGCATTAGGCTCCTCATTCCCTAAAGGCGGAAACCCTGTCATTTGTCAGGCAACATTTGGGACCAAATCTGTAAGGATGCCAAATAGGAAAGGATCCTGTGGTGTTGGCCGTCAGGGACTTCATCCACAAGCACAGGGAGGAAGAGGAACAGCAGACAGCTATGTGGGATGCAACGATCCTCCTTGCCCAGCAGTGCAGCAAGTCATCTAATCATCCATCTGCCTCCATAGACAGGCAGGCGACACACACTCAGAGTGCCCCTTCCCTTGCAAGTGCCAGGACAGTGCCAGGAGGCACTCAGCCAGAGGTGACAGGACCACCGTCTCCACCCTGCCTTCCCTCCTGACCCTTGGAATTCATTGCTGGTAAGAAGAGCCTCAGCATAGCTGATCCTGCCATGGATCCCACCACGGGACAGATCTCTCAGACCCCAATAAATATCTACTCATAGGAGCTGCTGGAAATATTACTCCCTTGAGTTGTGTATGCCCACTCACACACAGGTAGCTCATCGTTGAGATAAAATGAGACCCGGCTATGAGTTGTTTGTGGCTCACACCATTGCCTCCAGGAAGGCCCTTTTGCTGCACACCATGCATTAAAATTGATTCATTTTTCACCATATATTTGAAATCTTCAGTCAACATTGTCTTTTGTTCTAATAATATATCAAAAATAATCCAAAAACAAAATATGTTCAGTTTGCATAATTCTTATTTCAGTTACTCAAGATACTTTAAAACTTGTGCTTTATGAAATAATAGAGTAGATTATTAGTTCTCATATATGGCAAAGCATTCACATTGGCCTATTTGTATGACAGGTGTAGAGCAATGTAAAATATCAGATCTGAGTTATACTGCTTACTCTGGTCTGTTCTCTGTTCAATGGTATGTGTTACATGTGAAGAACTGCAGCCTGTGTGAGAACAAAGAGATGTCACGCGGGAAAGCATTTCATATTTCAGTTATTTGGTGCTGTACGTTAGTATGCCTATCTGATTCTGAAGTATTGTCTTAAAGTGTAAACAAAGTTGTTTCACGTCAATGCGGAAGCGGTGGATTACTCTCACAATTGATTTTAATTTGTTTTGCTACATTTAACAGTTAAATCAGCAAATAATTTTTTTTTCAATGTATGTTTCAAAGTACCTAAATTGGACTGTATAGTGATAACTAAGTTAATTAATTGTCATTAAAGCTGTCAACATTGGACTGAAAGCAGTGAGAATAAACAGATGTTTGAGAAAATATCCCATGTAGTGACAAGAAACTATTCACTGTCTTCAGTTGGTTATTTACTTGTATTATTATTATATAATAAATGTTTCTTTTTACTAGTTTGATTAGGTGTTATGGTTATATTGTATGTTTGCTCTTTTTGAAATCCATGGTTTTAAGTTAAACAGGTCAAGACAGAATAGCCTGCATTGCAAACAGTTCATTATGAGACTTCATTCAAGCTTCTGAAAAAATATATACACACATGGCTTGCTGTCTGCTGTATTGATTTTTAAGCATCTTTTGAAGAGAATATTAGATGGAAAATTGATGACCTGCAGCACCTAGGCAGTAGTTTTCCACAACCTGAAGGGAATGGTACACCACTCAAAGCTGCTAACTGACTCCTCAGTGCAAAGAGAGGCTGCAGTGGATCAGTAGAGGCCAACTGAAATAAAACTGAAGTGACAGGCAGATGCTATATCGCCACATGAGGATGCAAAGGCTTTTTTTAAAATTAGCAAACAAGCAGTTGACAGGACAACAGTATTGCTCATGTCTAATTTTGAAACTTAAAATGTTTTGGAATCTTATAATTTCAGATTTTACCATGATATATTTTACAATATAACTTAGAATCATAAAGAACAAGAGTATATTCTGCCCATTCTGCGTCTGCTGGCACTTTGGTAAGGCTAACCAATTAGTTAGACTTCCCCACTTTTTCTGTGTGGTCTAATTTCTTTTCCTTCACATTATTTGCCAGTTCACAAAGATGAAAATGAGTTTCTGTTCATAGTGACTTATTTTAATAGGCTGGCTCTCAGAAAGGCTTTAGATATTGTGTAAATCTCAAACATCTAAGAAATCAGGGACATCTAAGAGAGAGACATTCACAGATGCTTATAATGAAGGTAAATAGGCATTGGCATATTGGTGGGATTACTTAGCTTATTGAATATTTTCTCAAGTTGAGTATTACAGCAAAAGCTGAAAATCTTAAAGGAGCATTTTTGTAATAACTATAGTTTCAAAATGAGAAGTTGAATGTAGTGGCCTTGAAACGATATTTAATGCATGGGTTTGAAAATCCTCTCTGTAATAAGCCTGCAGGCTTCAAATCATGTAAAACAAGTGAATTAATGTCTCTACTCACATAATAGAGAGAGAAAACTTCTAGATGAGCACATTAAGAGTTTCAGCACTGGAATATTTCAAAACATTTAATACAGGCCTTAATGCTGCTTTGGAAGAGAAAGGGAGTTTTGTGCCTGGTTGTTTTGCGCAAGTGTTAGACTGTGGAATCAGTCGATTAAGGAGTAATAGTGAAGGTGAAATACACTTAATTCTTTGTTGTCAGTAGGCGTTTGCATTGATTGGAGATAGGTATTGTGTAAACAACTCTATTGAAGTTTCTCAGAGGTTATGCTAATGGGTAGTAATGGATCAGTGTTCTTGTGACACTATTCATCAGTACTGGGCCTACATCAGGGAGGCCAATGATCCTCCTCACAAGCTGTATTCAACAAGTACACACTTGAAAAATCTCAATGCCATGAAATATAATATTGACAGCAAAATGGAATCTCATGAGTCCCAAGCATTGGACTTGTACTTTGCATCCTGCAACTCAATGACAAGGGCGCTACAACCAACAGCTATGTAGTCAGCACCATTGTCCAACAATATGCCTTCGGTGTGATTTACATTTAAGAACCACATCTCCCATCAGTTGAAACCAGGAGGTTCAAGGTGGATAATTTGATCTGATAAGCCCCATTATGCATCTCATACCATGTTTGACCAAGCAACTATTACCAATGCAATCCACCTGTTTTTCACTGAACACCTCTCTTGGAGCTCATGGTCTTCCAGATAGCAAATGCCTATAAGCGCCCCAGTCCAACTGTGACCAACAGATCTTTTTAACCTAGTTACCCATGCTGGAGTCTGGGATTGGCACCACACAAACTGAACTACTATTTGCAAGAAAATCTTGCAAACTGGACCGTGCAGCATCACCTTTCTCCCATCTGTGACTTACCACCATAAGAAATTTTTTTTTCCGATGTCTGGGAATATGCCTTCAAATTCCACCACAGGTAATGGCAAAATTTGAATTCAATAAATCATATCCGGAATTTAAACACAAAGCTGGTCACAAAGGTAGCAACCAGGAAAACATTGTCAATTATCTTAAAACGTTATCTGATTGATTAATGTCCTTTTGGGGAAGAAAATCTGTGGCCCTCACTTGGTGTGGTCTGCATGTGACTCCAGACCCACATCAGTATGGTTGACTTTTAACCGCCCTCTGGAATGGCCTACTGATCTATTCAGCTTAAGGGTAGTAAACCTTATCCTTGCCAGAAACATCCACATCCCATGAAAGAATAATAAACAAAAAAAGGTCTATAATATCAAACAGCCTGGACCTTTCTATTGTGCTGGTTGGAAATGTGAGTGCCTTCTGGATTTATACTAAATCAGCACAATACAGAGCAGTCTATTTCTTGCATCCTGTCAAACCCAGCCCCATTTTCCACACAGCCAGCACAGATTATCTCTTGCAAAAGAACAAAAGGTGAAAACTCAAAAGCAAAATGACCAAAAGTATGTAAAAAGCAATTTAAAAGCTCTTCAGATAAACTGCAAAAATAAAACTTCACCCCTTTTCCCAGCAAAATCCTTTACTAACAGTCACCACTAGTGAAGTATCACTCCTATCTTAACTCTTTCATTACTTAACTGATGAGTTTGCAAGAATACCCTTCTGTTACTGTTTCTCCTTGAAATACTTTTCTTACTGAAATTTAAGAAAAGCCATGTCTACGTAATTTTAAGACTTTTTTCCAGCTCTGAAATTCTGGACTATCACAAACTGAACTTCCCTTCTGTAGGTATGAAATCTGATTGTGATCTCTGAATGTCTTTATATATGTTGCAAAAGTTCTGCTTTGTAAATAGTGAATCAATCAATTCACCAAGTATATCCAGTAATTTACCTTAACACACATGCTTTCTTAGAAGTTATATTTTAAATTAGATTAGATTCCCTACAGTGTGGAAACAGGCCCTTCAGCCCAACAAGTCCACACTGACCCTCCAAAGAGCAAGCCACCCAGACCCATTCCCCTACATTTACCTCTGACTAATGCACCTAACACTACAGGCAATTTAGCATGGCCAATTCACCTAACCTGCACATCTTTGGATTGTGAGAGGAAACCCACGCAGACACGAGGAGAATGTACAAACTCCACACAGACAGTTTCCCGAGGCGGGATTTAAACCCGGGTCCTAGGTGCTGTGAGGCAGCAGTGCTAAGCCACCGTGCCGACCTTAAAAGCCTACTGCACCTGGTATTCCCAGGCGGTCTCCCATTCAAAGTACTAACCAGGCCTGAGTTTGCTTAGCTTCCAAGATCAGGCATTTTCAGACTAGTACGGCCACAGGCCCATCACTGTTCAAGGTGACTTTCTGCCTTTTGTCATAAGGAACAAATCATCTTTACAGAACTGAAAACTAAAATCTGTTTTATCTCTAGTTTAAAATCTAATTTCCAAGATGACAATAAGATTGTATAAATCTTTATCACAGATAACATCCCAAAATTTCCCATTGGAGCAGGCATTCAATTGTTTTTGCAGAGCCATCTACAAAACAGACCTTAGAGTCATACCAAGGGAATACAATGCTGTGTAGATATCTTGCCTAGAAAGCGAGTCTGTCTCTTTATTCAAACTTTATTGTAAATCTTTCAATGACACAGATGTAGCAGACTATTTGGTTGAATCTTCGGATTGTGCTCCTTAAGCCAAATAGAAAGAGACAACAGAGTATCTAAACTTCTTCTCTTCAAGTCAGAAATGTTGGAGAGTCCTCAAATTAGCTCAGAGCAGCTTTATGCCAGTTATCACTTCACCTGCTGAGTCTGAAATTTGGAAAAAAAGATGTTTGCAATGTAATAGCTGATTGTTGATATATGCCAGAAGGTTATCATTGCAGTATTTTTAATGCATGAATGCTTCCACAACCAATCAAAATCATATTAGTTGGGGAGGGTATGCTAATCTGTCGTGGGGTCTATGTAAGGCAATGGAGCATAGTTAGAGGTACACAGGTTAATAGAGGAGCATGAATGGCCATAGGGTGTATTGTATATTCACAGGTTGATTGGTGGTTCCAGAATTAGCTGCTTTTGATATATAGTAAGAAAAACAAATGTACACTTTCATAACAATAAATATATGAAGGGGTTTAAATGTATTGATTACACCTTTAACAAGCTTTTATTTTAATATAGTAATGCTATAATAAATCCTTTAGAACTTTATTTCATTTCACATGGCTCCTTAGGTCTGTCCATGGTGGATATTCGTAAGATGGCTTGGAGAGTGTTAAGGTAAAGGATGGTAGGTGCAGAGCATACATTAGCATAAATTGGAATAACTTAGCATAGGCGCTATAAGGGACAGAACAGGGTGAGTAGGGTTTCATGGGTCATAGGCCTTAAAACATTGGTAGATAGATATAAGTTAGGAAGAAGAGTATGTGTGGCCTTAGGGATGTGAGAATACATTGGCATGAATGAAGCAAGGGAAGTGAGCAGCTGCAAAGGTTGTGAGGGGTAAGGGCTAGAGAGCCAAACAATTTTTATTAGAATTGAGAAAATGTCCCAGAGCTTTGAAGCTGGCCGTTTAAACAGACTGCCTTGGCCTCTGGGCTATTTCCACGCTCTTGCTGGGTGTATTCAGCCAGAATCTAACACAGACTCTTGGAATGAAAATCTAGCTGCTGTGAGCTGCCTCTCCTCAGGCAGGTATGCCAAGCCAGGAAACTACACAACTCAGTGCACATTCTGGTGTGTAAAGTCTCCGGCCTCATTGTCAAGGTGGGAGAAGTGCCACTTGACTTTCAATAGCTTTTGCTTTGGGTTTCTTTGTCCATGGCTACCAAACAACTTGAGTCTGGCATTATGCAGAGCTTTAGTATGAGCCAAACACTGCTCACCACCGAATCTAAAATGTTTTATTTTGCCTTAGGCTAAAGGAAATATTTAAAAACACAATTCTCTCTGAAATTCATAACAAGAAAGTACAAGTCTTTTCTTTAGTTTTCTTGTCCTTCTCTGGTCTCTTTTGCTAAATGTCCATAATTTTGAAATGGTCTAAAAGTAGGTTTTGGGCAGCACTGGCATTTCAAAGTACTCAGAGAGACTTAAGCACTGGATAAACATCATCAGGCAATTGTAACCCAAACTATCGCATCAATATATTCCTAGGATGAAGCACAATTATCAAGGTTGCACTAGCACACAATCAGGAATTTGTTGGGCATACAAAACAATGTTGTTAACTTATATGTATACTGGTATAATAATTGCTCAGAAACATTCATAGATGTGGGTAAAAACAAAATGAAAATATTGATTCTATTTGCAATGGAAAAAATTGTGATTGAAAAATATAAATTGTCAGATAAACACACTTTTAACACTAACCACAATAAGAGTTTCTTATTCTAATGAAAACAATTATTCAGATTTTTAAAATTCATCCAGGTGTTGTGTATGTTGCTGACTAGGCCAGCATTTATTGCTTATTCCTGACTGGGGGTCTGGAGGAGGTAGTGGTGAGCTACTGCTTGAACCACGGCAATGTGTCGGGTCCAGTGACGCTTCTTCAGAGCTGACAGTAGCTATGCAGAAGATAAGGTGAGGAGGAAAAAGGAGTAAATGATAGGTGAAGATATGGCCTATAGGGGGAGAAGAACAGTTGGACAGCCAGTAGATAATAGTCAGCCTAGGAGAATGAATAAAAGACCATTAGACATAGGATCAGAAATTAGGCTATTAGCCCATTGAGTCTGCTCGGCTATTCAATCATGGCAGATAAGTTTCTCAACCCCATTCTCCCACTTTTTCCCTGTAGCCTTTGATCCCTTTGACAATCAAGAGCCTATTTATCTCTGTCTTAAATATACTCAATGAGCTGGCCTTCACAGTCTTCTGTGACAATGAAGTCCATAGATTCACCACTCTCTGACTGAAGAAGTTTTTCCTTATTGCCTTTCTAACAGGTCCTCTTTTTACTCAAGGCCATGCCCTTAGATCCTAATCTTTCCCAGTCTCTCCTACCAATGGAAACATTTTCAGAAAAACATCTACTCTGTCCAGACCATTCAGTATTCTATATGTTTCAATTAGATTCCCCCTCATCCTTCTAAACTCCATCGAGTATAAACCCAGAATCCTCAAATGTTCCTAATATGTTAAGCTTTTCGCTCCTGAGGCCATTCTCATGTACCTCCTCTGAATGTGCTCAAGGGCCAGTACAGCCTTCCTGAGACATGGGGTCCAAAACTGTGCGCAAAACTCCAAATGTGGTCTGACCAGAGCTTTATAGATCCTCAGAAGTAAATACCTGCTTTTAAGTCCTCTCAAAATAAATGCCATCATTACATTTGCCTTCCTAACCACTGACTCAACCTGCAAGTTTGCCTTGAGAGAATCCTAGATGAGAACTCCCAAGTCTCTTACCACTTCAGACTTCTGAGTTTTCTCCCTGTTTAGAAAATAGTCCATGCCTCTGTTCTCCCAACCAAAGTGCATTACCTCACACTTTCCCACGTTATAGTCCATCTGCCAATTGTTTGCCCACTCTCCTAACCTGTCCAAATCCTACTCAAGCCTCCCGTCTCCTCAATGCTACCTGTCTCTCTATCTATCTTTGTATCATCTGCAAACTATGCCAGAATGCTTTCAGTTCCTTCATCTAGATCGTTAATGTATAAAGTGAAAAGTTGCGGTTCCAACACGGAACTTTCCAGAACACCACTTGTCACCGGCTGCCGTCCTGAGAAGGACCCTTTTATTCCCACTCTCTGCTTTCTGCCAGACAGTCAAGCACCTTGCCTCTAACACCATGGGCCCTTATCTTAGTCAGCAGCCTCCTGTGCGACATCTTGTCAAAGGTCTTCTTAAAGTCCAGGTAGATAACATTCATTGGCTCGCTTTTGTCTAATCTGCCCGTTACCTCACCAAAGAATTCTAGCAGATTTGTCAGACATGAGCTCCCCTTGATGAACCATGCTGACTTTACCCTACTTTACCATACATTTCCAAGTATTCGAAAGTCTCATCCTTCACAATAGATTACAGGATCTTATCCACGGCTGATGTTAGACTAATCAGCCTGTAATTTTCCATCTCTTGCCTTCCTCCCTTTTTAAACAGAGGTGTCATGTTAGTGATTTTCTAGTCCTCTGGGACCCTCCCTGATTCTAGTGATTCCTGAAAGATCACCATTAACACCTCCACTATCTCTTCAGCTATCTCCCTTAGAACTCTGGGGTGAAGTACATCTTGTCCAGGTGATTTATCCACCTTCAGGCCATTCAGTTTTTCTAGCACCTTTTCCTTGGTGATGGCCACTATTCTCAGCACTGCCCCCTCACTTCCTTGAATTTTTGGGATACTACTTGTGTCTTCCATCCCTGAAAACTGACGCAGAGTAATTAGTTTGTTCCTTAGTCATTTCCTTGTTCCCTAATTATTATTTCTCCAACACCCAATGTTCACTTTTGCCTTTCTTTTACCCTTTATATACCTAAAGAAACTTTTACAGCCTTCCTTTATATTACAGGCTAGCTTACTCTCATATTTAATCTTGTCCCTCCTTCTTTTTTTGTTGTCCTCCATTGGTTTTTGTCAGCTCCTCAATCCTCTGGTTTCCCACTGCTATTTGCCACATCATACACTTGCTCTTTTGTTTTTATGCTATCACTAGTCAGCCACGATTGCCTCAGCCTCCTTGTACCTTGTTTCTTTTTCCTCGGGATGAATCTCTGTTGTGTCTCCTGAATTATTCCCAGAAAGCCCTGCCTTTGCTAGGCTTTCCTGCTAGGCTCCTCTCCCTGTTAATTCTTCCCAGCTCCTCCCTCATGGCTCTGTAGTTGCCTTCATTCTTCTTCCTCTCAAATTGCACAGTAAATTCATTAATATTATGATCAGTGCCTCCTTGGGTTCTTTCTCCTTGAGCTCCCTTATCAAGTCTGCCTCATTGCATAACGCTAAATCCAAAAATGCCCATCTTCTAGTGGGCTCCATCACAAGCTGCTTGAAAAAGCCATTTTGTCAACAGTCCACAAATTTCTTTTCTTGCTGTTCACTACCAACCTAATTTTCCCAGTCCATCTACATATTGATATCTCCCATGATCACTGTAATTTTGCCTTTCCTATCTTTTTTGTCTCCTGGTTTATCTAGTACCCCAGCTCCTGACTACTATTTGGGGGCCTGTACATAACTCCAATTATGTTTTTTTTTAAACCTTTGCGGTTCCTCAATTCTATGCACACAGATTCTACACCATCTGACCATACTTTATTTCTTACTATTGATTTAATTGCATTTCTTACTAATAAAGCAACCCCATCCCCTCTACCCACCTGCCTATTTTTTCGATAGAATCTAACACCTTCAGGCCTGTATTAACCCTCCCTCTTCTCATTATCATTCGTTTGTCCAGTGTGTCTGAAGTTTGTTTGCCAACCCTTTTCTATACAGTCTGTCTTATTTGTGTCCGTGCTGGAGATTTTAATAACTTCTCCAGAGTTCTGCACTCTTACCTCCTCCTTTACTCTGGGTTTTTAATTTCCTGTATAACGGAGTCCTTCCCCTTTCTGATTTACTTTAAAGACCTTTCTACAGCACTAGTTATGTGATTCGTTCGGACTCTGGTCCCAGCACAGTTCAGATGAAGACTGTCCCATCGGAACTGGTCCCTTCTTCCCCAGTACTGGTGCCAATGTCCCATGAATTCAAACCCATTTTTTCCACACCAATCTTTGAGGCACGCATTTACCTGTTTAATCTTATTGACCCTGTGCCACTTAACTCGTGGCCTTGGTAGCAGTCCAGAGATTATTACCTTTTTGGTTCTGCTTGTTAATTTAGCTCCTAGCTGTTCATACTCTCTTAGCAGAACCTCTGCTCTGGTTTTATCTATCAAAGCATATGGAATCCCTACAGTGTGGAAACAGGCCTTTTAGCCCAACAAGTCCACACCGACCCTCTGAGTAGTATCCCACCCAGACCCATTCCCCTACCCGATTACTTTTATATGTTCCCTTGACTAATGCACGTCCCTGAACATTATGAGTAATTTAGCATACCCAGTTTACCTAATCTGCACATCTTTGGACTGTGTGAGGAAACCGGAGCCAACCCAGGTAGACATGTAGAGAATGTGCAAACTCCATAGACAGTCGCCCGAGGCTGGAATCAAACGTGGGTCCCTGATGCTGTGAGGCAGCAGTGCTAACCACTGAGCTACCGTGCACCCCAATGTCATTGGCACCTACGTGGACCATGACTACTGGACCTTTAACCTCCTACTCCAAGTTCCTCTGAAGCCCAGATGAGATATGCTGAATGCGAACACCAGGCAGGCAACACAACCTTTTGAGATCTCGATCCTGGTCAAAGAGAGCAGTGTTTGTGTCTCTAACTATACTATCCCCAATTACAACAACATTTCTCTTCTCTTCCCTGACTTGAATGGCTCCCTGCACCATGGTGCTGTGGTCTGTCAGCTCATCCTCCCTGCTGTCCCCATTCCCATCCACATGGGGAGCAATTCCCTAGAACCTGTTGGATAAGGACAGGGGCTGAGGCTCCTGCAACTCTACCTCCTGGATCCCTCTACCTGCCTCACTCACATCCACACCCTCCTATCCCTGACCAGTGGCTGAATTCGAGTTAGTTAGTCGAAGGGGTGTGACTGTCTCCTTAAACACAGCATCCAGGTAACTCTCCTTCTGCCTGAAGCTAATGGCTGCTAATGGTGACTATTAGTGACTAACAGTGGGTAGTACGTCGCTGCAGACCATGTGATAACAAGGCCTGATGGTTGCAAGAAGGTACCTCATCCTAAAAGTGAAGCGGTCACCAAGTCTACGTTTTGTTTTCCCAGTGTAGAGGAGACCATATTGTGAGCAGCGAATAGTGCAGACTAGAATGAGTGAAGTGCAGATAAAGCACTGCTTCACTTGGAAGGTGTATTTGGGCCCTTGAATACTGAGGAGAAAGGAAGTAAAAAGGCAGATGTTACACCTTCTGCGGTTGCTGGGGAAGGTACTCCCACAGTGTTTAAAGTTCAAATTCCAAGATTCTAACCAAGTGACAATGAAGGGACTGTGACATATTTCCAAGTCAGGACGGTGTGTATATTGGAGAACTTGCAGTTACTGGCATTGCTCTGAGTTTTGTATGCTTGCCTTTAGCGGTAGCAGACATCTCCTGTTTGGGGAGTATTGTTAAAGAAGAATTTTGCCTTTTCTGAGAATTATTAACATAAAATATCTATCCCTTAGATTTCTATATCATTCTTGAATTCTATCAACTCTTCAACTTTGAACCATTGCAGCTTGCTTTTGGCACGGTGTCTCAGTGGTTAGCACTGCTGCCTCACCCGCCAGGGACCTGTGTTCAATTCCAGCCTCAGGTGACTGACTATGTGGAGTTTGCACATTCTCCCTGAGTCTGTGTGGGTTTGCTCTGGGTGCTCTGATTTCCTCCCATAGTCCAAAGATGTGCAGGTCAGGTGAATTGGGCGGAAGTGAGGACTGGAGATTAGAGACAAGATTAAAGATTAACGTGGTGCTGGAAAAGCACAGCAGGTCTGTCAGCATCCGAGGAGCAGGAAAATCAATGTTTCAGGCAGGAACTCTTCATCAGGAATTGCTAAATTGCCCATAGTGTGAGGTGCATTGGTCAGAGGGAAATGGGTCCGTGTGGGTTACTCTTTGGAGAGTCGGTGTTTGGCCAATTGGTCTGTTTCCATATTGTAGGAAATCTAATCTAATGTAATCTTTATTGGAATAGCTGTGGTTATATACATATAAAATATATATACATATAAAATATATGTATATATATATATATATATACATATATATGAAATATATTGTAATAATATGAAATGACATATGTTGTAGAAATGATTTAAATGTAACATTGTTATAAATTGAATACTTAATACCCTTGACCATGATCATAAAATCCGTTTAGCAGAAATAGATTTTTGAAGATGACAACTACTCAGTGTGATACTATTGTATTAACTTCATCAAATGTCACAATCTGTAAGAACCAAGGAATGTTCAAAGGGTAACCTACTATGTATTTCTCAAATTGATGCTGTCACAACCCAACCTTTTCCTTTGTTTGATATCCACTCTATTTCTTCCTTATTGTAAAGCATATTGAGCTATCATCCTGCACGTGGGGAGTATTCCACAAGCTTCACAAAGAGTGGCAGCAAGTCAACAAAGGACAGCTCATCAATATTACACACTGATGAGAATTTAACCTCCTGAAAGATCAGATTCATTATAGAGTCCAAATAGGGAGGTCCTTGAATGTTTTCTCTAACATCCAGAATAGTTTGACAAAATGATCTGCAAATAGCATCAATTATTTATAACCAAGATCTAGTACAGATGTCACAAGGCCTTTCCAAACATTTTGCTTAAGAAAACCCTGCATGATAAATATACATACAAAAACCTGTTAATTTAAATATATCTGACAAAAAAAAGTTAACTTATTGAAGGGAAGCATTTCAACTGGTGATGAAGCACTGAATAGTTTTTCATACTATTACAACACAGGGTAATCCCCCCCGCTGGCAAATTTAAACTGACAACACTGAAATGATTCAACCCATGCTGTAATCTGTTAAAATTCGAGAGGCCAAGAGCTTTTCCAAAAGTCACTATTTAAAGTACAAAAAAATGAAGAACCTTATTCTTTAAGTCTATCATAGAATATTAAATAACAACTATTTACAACTCCTTTCTCTAATCTATCTTGCTCTTTCCCTTCTACAATACTGGTCCGATAAAACCCCCGATTAAAATTTACCAAAAAAATTCACATTTCAAAACCAGTCAGCTGTCCAATCTTCTCTTCGTATCTTCCCCTGTCTTCTTTTCTTCTTCTTAGGGTTTCTGGTTTACAGGTCAATGATAGATAAAGGTACCTTTAAGAGAGCTATTCTACAGGCAGTCTGCAGATGTTGGTGGGTTGGCAATTCTCCTCAAACTGTTCCATTTTTGTTTGGTTTTATACTCCAAAGGATTGGATTGCTTCATTGGTTTTCATATTGTCAAAATACTAAATTCAAACTTGATTGGAGTTTAGTTTCTTGGAGCATAGTTTAAACTGATTGGCTGAATTTGAATTTGAGTTTGTTTTTCATCTGATAGCAACCCAGGTACTGCTAGCTCCTGAGCCAAATGTTACATTGTAAATTCTCCAGCACTCTGTGTGCTTGCTAAGTCCTGCAGCCCTCTTAAAGGTACAGTACACCTCAACACCTTCATAACACCTCCACCCTTAAGAAAAAAATGAATGATCATAATGAAAAGATGGCTTAATTACTTTTCTATTCTTTAAACATGTTACCATAACATACGGATAACGTTAATCTAAGTTCACCTTAACTTCTTCCCATATATAAAATATTGGATAAATACAAATCTCATCTAAACTTTACCAAACCTTCTCAGTTAAATCCACGATAATGCATATGTGATTACATTCTTACAACCTATGTATAATTTTTAAATTAAAAGTCTGTAATATGCGACTCCAACAAAATAGTCTCATATTCTTGTCTTTAAAACATTCTAAGAATGTAGGAGGATTGTGATACATGAACACAACCGTCTCTGACACATTGTTCATTTCGTACACATTAAAATATTGTAAGGCCAGTACCAAACTCAACAGTTCTTTTTCAATCGTGGAGTATTTCCTTTGGCGGATGTTGAGTTTCTTTGAAAAGTAACCTCACCTTCCTCTAGCAGTGCTGCTCCAACTCGTATGTCGCTAGCATTGATGGTGACTTTAAAAGATTTTGAAATGTTTGGTGTAGCTAAAACTGGTTTGGTGGATAATATTGCTTTCAAATGGTCAAATGCCTCCTGGCATTGTTCTGTTCACAGAAACTTTGTGTTCTTCTTCAGCAAATCAGCTAACTGTGCCATCAAAGAATAGAACGAGCTTCCAATAGAATCCACTGAGTCCTAAGAACTGAAGCACCTCTTTCTTCAAGCTTGGTTGTGGAAATTCCTCAACGGCCTTTGTCTTAGCATTCCGTGAGGTCAACGTTCCATGACAGATGTTATGACCCAAGAATGTCACCTCTGCTTTCGTGAATTCAGTTTTATTTAAGTTTATTACCACTTTTGCTTCTTGTAGTCATTCAAAGAGCTCTGCCAAATGTACGATGTGATCTTTGCTGGACTTACTAAAGATCACTACATCGTCCAAGTACGCTGCACAGTTTGTTAACCCCAGCAACAACTCTGTTCATGAGTCTTTGGGATGTGATGGATGCGTTCTTCATTCCAAAGGGCATCTCTTTAAAATGATATAGCCCATTTGGGGTTACAAACACAGGAATGTCTTTCGCTGTCTCTAATAAAGGTACCTGCCAGTAGCCATGCATTACGTCCAACTTGGTGATGCAACTGGTTTGCCCAACTTTCTCGATACAGTCCTCCAGTTTAGGAATTAGATATGAGTCTGATCTTGTAACAACGTTGACCTTCTGATAGTCCACACAAAATCGTTGAGTCCCGTTTGGTTTGGGAACTAAAACATTGGCGAACTCCACTCACTCTGGCTTGGTTTGATGACGTCCTCATTGAGCATGGCCTCCACCTCCATCTGGACCTGTCTGGCTTTGACAGGATTAAGCCGATAGGAGTATTGTTTTATTGGGGCAGTATTCCCTGTGTCTACTTCAAATACAGCAGCATTAGTCCTCCCCAACTGATTCTTACAAATGTCCTTATGTTGCAGTAACAAATCTTCCAACTGCGTTCGATGCTTCTGAGACAGATAGCTTACTAACCTATCCGACTCCTTAAGGACTTCTTCATTTTTTAATCTATTTTGAGGCATATCAAAATTCACGTCATCTGGATTTGATTCCTCACTGTGTGGTGCAGTAACTAATGCCTGTTTCTCCAGTTTTTTCTCTCTAGTACAATACAGTTTCAACATGTTCACATGACATGCCTGATACCTTTCTTTTCTATCTGGCATCTTTACTAGATAGTTCACCTGACACAACTTTTTCTCAATTTGATCAGGACAACTAAACCTGGCTTTGAAGGGTTCTCCTATCACTGATAACAGACTAACATGTCATCCCCTCAGGAAAATATCCGAGTCTCAGAGTTTTCGTCTGCCACCTACTTCATTCTACACTGTGCCCTCTTTAGATACTGTTTAGTTAACTCAGCTACTCAATTTAGTCTCTCCCTCACCTCCGATACTATTCTAAGTGTGAGATCTCCAATTTTAGACCTGTCAATTTTTCTTTAATTAATTTCAAAGGGCCTCTCACTTCAGACCCGAATATTAACTCAATGAGAGCAAAACTGAGTAGATTCATTTGGGGCATTTCTAATGGCAAACAACACGAATGGGATACCTTTATCCCATCATTCGGCTAATCTTGACAGTATGCTCTCAACATGGTCTTCAAGGTCTGATGCCACCTTTCTAAAGCTCCTTGGGATTCCGGATGGTACGCACTGGATTTAGAGTGCTATATACCTAAGCTATCCATAACCTCCTTAAACAGTAAAGTTTGATCCTTGGTCTGACTGAACCCCTCTGGGTAGCCCATACCGTGTGAAGAAAGCTACCAAAACCTCTACCACATTTTTTGCCTTGATACTCTATAATGGAATTGCCTCCAGAAATCTGGTAGACACATCCATTATGGTTAACAAATACTGGTTCCTACTTTTAGTTCTCAGGAGGGGACATACACAGTCAATTATAACCCACAATAAAATGCGGGAATTGGCAACAAAGATGCTGGTTTTATAACTGCCTGTGGCTTACCTACCATTTGGCATGTATGATACATAAGGCATAAGTTAACCACATCCTTGTGCATTCCAGGTCTATAAAAATGTTTTTGTACCTTAGCCTGAGTCTTTCATACCCCTTAGTGACCTCTACAGGTCATTCATGTGCTATCCAGAACACCTCCTTTTTGTATGCCACAAGCAACACAATCTGGTGCACTACGGCCCACTTCTCCTCTGCACTAACCTGCTGTGTACTGTATTTCCATCTTAAGATCCTATCTTTCAGATAATGACTTCCGTAATATTGACTGCCTCCTTTTCGGAGTACCCATCCATATATATACCTTCTATCGTCTTATCTTGCTGTTGCAAGTTCCTTCGCCTTTCGGGACTAAACGCTTCTGTCTGATCCTTTGCCTGTTCAGAATTTTCCTGCACAACTACATCAAACAGGGTGTCTGCTAACTGAACCTCAACTTCTTCATCCCCCTCTTTAGTTTTTGCTTCATGCTGTGACTTATGATAGTGGGATCTGGTTACTAAACAGTCTGGGAAAATACCAGGATATTTCTGTGTTAACTTCTCAGTGTCTTGGTCTTCCTTGGGCTTCTCCACAACAAAGAGGTTTCATTCCCACCTTGGATCCCAAGAACAAATTAAATTCCTGGAACTGAAACTCTGTCAATCACTCCCACTGTAACTTCCCCAGTATTGAGTTGGCACTCCAACCTGATCTTACATACAGGAAAATTAAATTTCTGTCCATCTATCCCATACATTACCACACTCTTGGGTAACTTATCAGAAAGAGTGCATATTGTTCATCTCCCACAATCAGCAACTGGCTAATTCCTGTATCTCTCAAGATTATAACTTCTTGTCCCTCTCCCCCTAGTCTTTCTGAGTAAACTTTACCCACAGAGGTGAATTCTTTGTAGAGATCAGGCACTAACTCCATTCCCAGCCTCTCCCGAGGCTGTGCACTCTCTTGCAGCTCCTTGGCTCTTCTTGGGGTCTCCTTTACTACTTTCACTAATGCCACTGGCTTAGCTTCTTCTACCACACCTTTTCCCACAGTATCTTTTTTTAACGACCATTACTGTGAATTTACATGTCCCACTTTCTGGCAGTAAAAACACTTTTTCCCAGTGCTCTTCTGAAACCACTGGTTCTGTAACTTTCTGTGTCCTACTCCGATACAGTGAAAACATCTGAGGCCTTTCACCTCCTGTTCACCTTCTTGGGCTTCTTTAACATGTGTTAAATTCTTTCTTAGTGGAGGATCTCCCCTTCTCCCAACTTCTATCCCTCTCAGGACGAAATTCTGGCCGGAAGCTTGTCTTATGCTCCAACATATAATCTGCTAATTCTGTTGCCCTTCTCACTTCCTGAACTTTCTGTTCTTCCACGTGAATTCTTACCATCTCTGGGAGTGAGTTTTTAAACGCCTCCAGAAGAATAATCTCTCGTAGAGCCTCAAAGGTCTTATCTATTTTTAAAGCATGCACTCATCTATCAAAATGATTATGTTTAATTCTTTCGAACTCAACATAAGTCTGACCTGGTTCCTTCTTTGTGTTTCTGAACTGCTGTTTATATGCTTCTGGTACCAATTCATGAGCACCTAAAATAGTCTGTTTAACCTCGTCATAATCTCTTTACCCCTCATCTGACAAAGCGGCAAATACCTCACTCGCTCTGCCTATCAGTTTAGTCTGAACTAGCATTACCCATAAATCCTTGGACCATTCCATTTGCCTAGCCAATTTTTCAAATGTCTCCAATATCAAGATACACTTTGCTATATTATAATGTACATATACTTCTAAGGTGGTTTATCTTAAACAGTCTTCAATCATGACCACTGTAGCAAGATTAAATGCAAAAGTCACATGATGCTGCCATCAGACTACAGGAGCAGGAGTACAAGTTGGATATGTCTCTGAGTGAAAATTGTGTATATTTTTCTTTTCCTGCACAATTTGTGTAGTTTAATCTTTCACTAAAGAACTTTCTTTATTGTTTTGCCAAACCTTGCCATGTGATTAGTATGTTTACGTCAAATAGAAAAATGTAACATTGTAAAATACATATTACCATGATTCTACAGCATTATAAGGATCCTCTACAATTTCCCTTGTTCTGAGCATTGTGCTTTATTTCAGCAACATATAAGATCTGGGTTCTGCTAAGACTGTTAAACTCAGGGACACTTAATGTGTCACCATAAGGGCTGCTCTCTTATTAGAGAGAGAAAAACAACGAGTAGCGATTTAACCTGAGGGCCAACAGACCTCAGGCAAGGGGAGAGGTTGAGAAGAAAAGCCCTTCATGGTAACCTCAAACCAATGGTAGGAATTGAACCCCTGCTGTTAGCATCACACTGCTCTGTAAACCAACAATCCAGCCAACTGAGCTAAACTGACTCCTGGGGCACTTGGTTAGTACAAATCTACTTGCTGAAAAAATGTGCAGGAAAAGAAAATAAATAGCCAATTCTGGCTGTAAACAAAGAATAGAATTCTTTACTGTTGCAAGCCATTTGATGATGACAATGGCCAGAGACTACAGGATGATAATCGTAGACAACACTATGGATGTACTAGATGAAGACCACCATATTCTGCTATGAAGAGCATCTCCTGACAGTGTACATGGCACAGTTGGAACCAAGTGTATATATCCATTTGAAATGTGCAAACTTCATTGTATTGCCAATGTGCGCAACATAACCCCATCATCACTCATCATTACTCCCCGTAGTACATGATGTATTTATTGAAACTAGGGGAAGATGAAAGACATTTACAATTAGTCTGTGGGCAATAAGCTACCCAAACTAAATGTCAATAGTCAAAAGACAATAGTCTGATGTAACTCCCAATTAGGAGAAAGCGAGGACGGCAGATGCTGGAGAGTCAGAGTTGAAAAGTGTGGCACTGGAAAAGCATCTGAGGAGTAGGAGAGTCAACATTTCGAGCATAAGCCCTTCATCAAGAATGGTGTTTCCTGATGGAGGGCATATGCCAAAAACGTCGACTGTCCTGCTCCTTGGATGCTGTCTGACCTGCTGAGCTTTTCCAGAGCCACACCTTTTCACTGTAACCCCCAATGGATAGGATATGCAGTCTAGCAATACTTCTCGGAACGTGCCCAGAGCTGAGATCAAATCAAATACAAACACCAAATGGAATGACAGAACAATGAAACAGATGCCAAACTAAAATGTCTTGGGCTCCTGTTAGAGATCAAGAAAGTTAGCTAGCTTGCTCTGCATTTAATTATGCAGGTTTTCAAAATCTATTAGGTTTTCAAAATCTGTGTAGATCCTTGAAAGTAACAAAACCCTTGGCCTTCTTTAATAAAGAAATCATTTCTACTGCACAACAGCTTGTGGTTTATAGTCTATGCAGTGATGTTCCTCCAGTGTGCATTTAAATGGAGCTTAACAGCCTAAGGCACAGAACTTCCATTGTTCAAAATGTAAACCTTTATACTCAGTTCTAATAGCTGCTACACTGACAGTTTGGAAGCTGAAATCAGCACTGATTAATCTATTAAAGTCATAATGGCATCAGGCAGTATTTAAGTACATTCTGACCACCCAAAGGTAATTAACAGTTCTGTGATTAAATCTAAAGTCAGTAGTTACAGCAATATTATTCATTATTTATAATTATTATAAGGCAATATTTGTAATCAATTAATCAAGACCAGTATTTGATTATTGATGAGTTAGAAATAATTGTCGCACTCTTCATTTATCATTTCAAGCATTTTCTAATACTCCCTGAAGATTTGATTCACACTAAATTTATTGCCTGTGTTTCTCTTAAGAATATAAATTTGAAGAAAATTTTCTTACTGAGGAGAATGGCATTATAGGAGACATAATTGATAAAGTAATGACAACTGACAGTAATGACATTTGGGGTTGTCAAGTAAATGCTTGAAGGGCTTGTGTGGTGCAGTGGTGGTGTCCCTATCTCTGAGCCTTGAAGTGTGGGTTCAAATTCCAGAGGCACATAGTAATAGCACTGAATAAAATAGCTCAGAGAATCTTAGCATTTCAGTTTTGTCTGTGATTTCAATTCAAGATTGACTGAAAGAAATGTTAAATTGTCATTTTACAAGAAGAATGCTGTTCACAATTTAGGGCTGTTTTAATAATTAATTAACAATTTAGGTTAGATGGGCTGCAAACATACCTGTTATTCAGTTTCTCATACTCTACTGCACAATATTATATCATGGCATAAATTTTAATGACCAAAGACCTGGAAAGTAGGACAATTTCATAGGCAATGTGTTAAAAAATAATCAACTTGTCAATTAACAACTGAACTGCGGGACTGGAGAAATGAGAAACAAGAAATCTCACTAATCTTCCTGTAATATAAAAGGTTTGAGCAGAAACAGACCATGTGGCCCTAAAGCATGTTTTACCATTTAACAAGATCATGACTCATCTGCCCCAGGCCTCAACTCCTCTGCTGAAATATTATTAAACCCTGGGACACTCTTCAGGCTGAATCCTACAAGTTTTTGAAGTGTGAACTGTTTTGAGTTTTTTTCGAGTTTTCTACTGCAAGCCCTAGTCAGATTCCTTGCTGTATGTTGTCAAACTCACTGCTTGAAAAGACTGTCTTTTATTTTTGCGATTCTATTCTGAGATTGTAGTCAATCTGGATCTAAAAGACAGGTGGGTTAGGGAATTTTGCATACTTTTTAAAATCTTTAACATTTCTACCAACTCTGGGAAAAGCAGGTTTGGATCTCCATTACACAATATGTCCTCCTGCACCCTTTACCAGCTCAGATACTGTCACCTTGTTGGGAATGTCATTTTAGGATGTTTAAGACTGCATGTCAATGAGAATCTCACTATGACAGTTCAGCAGCTGGCCAAGGAAGAAACGTTCGAGGCCAAAAACAAAAAAAATGCTGCAAATCACGGCAGATCAGGCAGCATCCGTGGAGAGAGAGAAAACAAGCTAATGTTTCGAGTTTAGATGACACTTCAGAAATGTGTCTTATGGTTATCTTGCCCTCTCTCTCCATGGATGCTGCCTGACCTTCCAGCATTTTTTGTTTTCAGTGCAGATTCCAGCATCTGCAGTAATTTGTTCTGACATTGTTCCAGGCCGTTGGCCCTCAGGGCACTGGAACCGGAGATGTCCTGCCTGGAACATGCTTCATTGTTAAACTATAGGCAGGATCAGCCTGTGTATGCTGGCAATCTGAGATTTCATCCATATGCACTGGGAGGAACAAGAGTGGCTGACTTGTATGTGTGGTTCCTCATTGCTCAGAAGTTGCAAGAATCATGCAATTATCTCCCTGCTTCCATGCATAGGGCCCTCAGGGTGTAATTGGGAGGTGGACACATATTCACTGCTCCTCCCCAGTCACTGGTCCTGAGGGCATCTATTTTCAAGACATTCCAGAGGTGAATGGTTCCTCCAACGCCATCCTGCATGACTGTCTCTGACCTTTTGAAGTTGAACTTGAGGAGGGTTGACTTGCCTTTGGGAAGAAGATCCTAAGTGTCCAGACATAAATGTCCCCAGGGTCAGTCAAACAAGCCTCCAGGACCAACGGGGTTCCACGTCCAAATAGACTCCCTTCAGCAGGCTGTGGAATCACAGGCTACACTGAGACATAGTGGGAGAGGGAGAGAGAAAAGAAAACATATTGAGGCCAATTCTGAAGTCTTACTGGGTTCAGAACATTAACTTTGTTTCTCTCTTTACAGTTGCTGCAGATCTGTGCAGACTGTCCTGCAATTTCTGTGATTGATTCAAATTTCTAGCATCCACAATATTTTGCCTTTACCTATTGCGGGGTGCTTTGGTTGTACAACTGAAATAGCACTTTATGTGTACCTTCACATATTTCCATCTGCAGCCCACTCTCTCATAGATTGAAATAGTTTCCCTCTGCACTTCAAGTAAGGTCTCAGCCATTTCTTTCCCCATTGTTATTTTGATTTTCAGCACAATGGAAGGTAACAGTGAATGCTCCTTGACCAGTGGCCTCCAGCCTCCACCTTTGTGTGTCTGTGAGCCCTTGAAAATCCAGATTGTGTCCTAATCGTGTTGATGTCTGCTTTTTTTCCACAAATCTGGACAACACAAGTTTTTTGTTCAACAACAGTAGCTTTGTTATCGGAGAGATTCAAAACGTCACTAAAGTAGCCGAATGCCTGCTTGTAGTGACTCTTCCTCATGAATCTCTGCCTCACACCCAGAGACGGTATAATTTATAGGAATTGAACAAAGGCTTATCTGTCACATGGATGATTGACATGACATAATTTAAAGTAGGCACTTATGATTTTACAAACCTGATGAATGTCGATGACCTGAAATAATGTGTGAATGGACTGTAGAAACCGATTATCATATCTTCCATGATTATGTGTTAATGGAAATGAATTAAAGCAGAAAGGTTTTGCCTGCTACAAATGGGGAACTCTCATACCAATGCTAATATGCAGGTGAGGTAACTGGAGGGATTCACATAGCCATGTTCATATGGAGGGGAAGTGAATGGAGATTCACATACTTATGCTAATATGGAGGGGAAGTGAGACAATGGGAGAGGGAGGTAGCTACCTGTGTTGGGGCCAGGGCTATTAGTCCTGTCGGGGAAGGACAAAGTACAGGCTTTCAGTTGCTGTTGCAATAAGGTTTTTTGGTAGTGGGATTTTTAACCCTAATGTCCCCAATGTGCCTTGGAAGAGAAGCAAAGTATGGAACTAACCCCCCTCCCCCATGACATTTTAACTTCCTCAATAGTCTTTCCTGTGAACCCCATGAGGCTTTGCATCTGCATAGGCCTCCACTGAGCCCATCTGCAAGAATCTGCTCACCTTTCCCCCTCAGGCCCTGGCATAGAACGTGACCATGCAGGGTCACATTTTAACTTCCTCATTACCTCCTTTTGATCATTTGATGATCAACCAGCATCCCCGCACCCCCCAATCTGTTTTGGAAGCATTTAGCCATAAGCACTGGAGTACTAAAATGTAGGAGATCACAATTAGTATGGTGATTCCAATATGTGCCAGCAAGCCTCCCAACCCTCCCAGGATGCCCCATAGTGGCCACCCTCCCATGCCATCACTAAATCTCCCGTCAATTGTTTGGAGAGTCTAGGTTTCTCGTGTGATATATTTAGAGAGATCAGTGATGTTGGCGGACTCATCAGGAATGTGGGAGCAACATTCTGACCCCACAATGGCACAGGTCCCACCTTCCTTGGCTAGCAGGAAGTCCAGTACCAAATGGTTTTGGAGAGTCAGAGTCCTAACTGCGGGTAGATCAGTGTTAATCTTGGTTAGAGCGTTAGCAGTATCATCTTGCAACTCTTTCCCATATGATCCTGAGCTGGCTAAGGTCTCAGGAGTGCAAGTAGATTCCTAAAGGAGGGGGAGATCATTCCCACCCAGGTGAGAAACCCGGCGAGAGACCTCCTGGTCCTCAGGGGTGATGGCAGGTTGCCCAGAACCCGAATGCGAGGCGCAATATACCCCACACAGCATGATCCCTCCCAATCTGAGGGAAGCCAGGGTAGGCTTTCAACCCACAAATGAAGTATGCACCATTGAAAGCTGTCAGGGTGGAAACAAGGCCCCCCCCCCACACCCCAACCACAGTCTGGGAGCAGGGCTGTTCCAGAGGTGGCCTGAGGTTCTGTTGGGGACGGTGGATCCATCGGGTATAAAATACCCATATTCTGTTAAGTTCTGAATGGGTTCGACCCAGGGGGTGGTAGAGGAGCACTCACTCATTCCTACATAAGTGCCTTTGTGGGCTTCCTTTCCTGCCTGAAGCAAATGGTCTAGTCTATGGTATTGTTGAGAATGACACAGGAGGGGGGCTTATGCAATTGGTTATAACTGGGGTGATACAAGCCCCTGAATGAGGTCAGGTTGTATCCTGCTGACTGCCACTGTTATGCATCCTCAGTGTTAACAAGATCAACGGAAGGGCCTCTACGCAGTAGCCATTCAGCCAGCTCATGCCAGTGAAAAGGCATAGTCCACAAAGGGATTCCTCCCACTGAGTCGGGTGGCATGAGGGCACATACCCAGCAGTGGGTATCTCTCCCTGTTACATGGGCTATCTGATAGGCTGGGTACAAAAAGGTATTATGCTGAGGGGTGTCAATTTGGGATCTACCCTTTCTCAAGGCCCATCTCTCAAAGTCACCAAAGTCTTAAGTATGGCAAACATTGACCCTAGTGGTTGTCTGCTTCCACGCTGACTCTTTTGCAGTTGGTTCTGGGATGGCCTTGTACTTTCACAACTATGGGAGTGGTTAGTAGACCCTGGAATGGTTCTTTCCATCTCAGTCCAAGACTTTTTCATTCCCAGTCCTTTATCAGGATGAGGTCCCTGGCTCGGTAGCCAGCTAGACCCCTTCAGACAAATCGTTGTTTTCATTGTAAGCCTGGAGTACCTGTCAATGCAAGCTTTGGAGAGTTTTGGTTAGCCCCTGTAGGTACACCCTCACCCCCTCTTGGGTGGGGGGGGGGAAGACGGGAGGGGTAGGAGTCAGACTATCCCAGGTCCCCATGGGGTCCTCATGGGGTTTCCCGTAAATTATCTCAGCAGGGGACAGACCGGTCTTGCTAGAGGGGTAACCCTCATGTGGAATAGGGCTAGGGGAAGAACCTTCAACCAATGTAGGTCTGTGTATTGTTTTAATTTTGCCAGCTTGCTTTTTAGGGCACCGTTTGCTCATTCTACCACTCCAGCTGTCTTTGGGTGGTGGCAACAGCAGAATTGCTGTTTTATTGCTCGTTTCCTGTAAATTTCCTGGTTAATTTTGGCCACGAAGTGTGGCCCATTATCTGAGCTAATAGTCTCTGGGAGTCCATAGCGTGGAATTATTTCTCCCAGGCGTATTTTTACTACTGTTGCAGCCATTTTGTCCATTATTGGGATTGCCTCAGTTCATCTGCTGAAGACATCTATTATTACCAAACAATACTTATCACACTGTACTTTGGGTAGTTCTATAAAACCTAGTTGTAATCAATTAAAAGGCCCTCCAGGCAAGGGGGTGGTTCCCGAACTGCAAGGCATCCCTTTTCTAACATTTGTTTTTTAACAGATTAGGCATGCATGTGCTCGTTTCTCAGCTGCCTTCTGGAAATCAGGGTGCCACCAGGTCTGTAACAAAGTGTTGACCATTCTCTCCTTGCCTTGGTGGGTACAGTTATGTATGTAGTATACTGAGATAGGTAAAAGTAAAGAGGGAACACAGACTTGTTTCGCAGGGGTCATCCATAGTTTGGTATGGGCATCTATGGTGCACCCCATCCGTGACCACAATCTGTGTTCCTCTGCAGGGGCATTCCCCTGTAAGTTGACTATCTCACCCAGGTCTGGCATACCCATTCTGATACTTTTTGTGACCAGGTGTTGCTGTGAACCCAAGGGAATTAGGAGATGGGGGTGTAATGCTGCTTGTTTGGCAGCGGCATCTACCTGCGCATTGCCCTTAGAGACCCTGTCAGTTGCATCAGTGTGGGCTGAGCATTTGACCACTGCTAGGCTGGAAGATAACTGTAAGGCCTGTAAGAGATTGTATACAAAAACAGCGTTACTAATTGGTTACCCTGTAGAGGTTAAAAATCCCCTATGTTCCCATAGGGCACCGTAGTCGTGTGCGACGCCAAAAACATAGCGAGAGTCTGTGAAAATATTGTCCAGGATACAAGTTCACCTGGGGGCAAACAATTCAGCTTTTTGTGCTGATAGTGGGGTTTCGAAACCTGTGCATTCAATCACCTCATCATCAGCAGAATGGCATATCCAAGGCATCACTAAATGGCAGGTGAAATGTTGGAGCTGCCATCCACTTAGAAGGTGAAATCTACATTTGTAAGGGGTAAGTCAGCCAAATCACCATGAGCAGAGGTGAAAAGGTGATTTCGTAGCAGGCAATCATGTTCAGGAGATGAGAGATGCTGTAGGGGTTCCATCAGGAAAATGGCCAGATTCAGGGTGGTGCAATAAGAAAAGGTCACTAGTGGGTTTGTTGAGTAGGGCTGCTTCGTATTTGTTCTGGCGTGTCTGTGTTAAACGTTCCGACTGCCGGGAG
The DNA here is from genome assembly GCF_047496795.1 of Chiloscyllium punctatum. NCBI lineage: Eukaryota > Metazoa > Chordata > Chondrichthyes > Orectolobiformes > Hemiscylliidae > Chiloscyllium > Chiloscyllium punctatum. Next base: position 40,959,191 of record NC_092764.1, read on the forward strand.
GTGAGAAGGTCGACAACAGAGTGTGTGGTTAGAACCCCCACCAGCTGGCGCAGGGTGATGTTTGAGGCAGCTGATACAAGGACATGTATAGCAGGAAGTACCTGAGAGCAGGGCAGGAAGCCGGCTGCTACCAGGTCCAATTTGGTTGAGAAGTATGCCACCGGTTGTTTCCTGTCTCCATGAGTTTGGTTGAGCACAGCTGTGGCACATCCATCCTCAATGGTAACATACAGTTGGAACAGTCGATTGTACAGGGGTCGGCCTAGGGCTGGGGCTTCTGGGAGGCTGTTTTTCAGTCCGGTGAATGCCATCAGCTGCTTGATTTTAAGGGGGATGTTGGGGGGAGCATTGGTTGATGCCAACGGAGTCAGTAGTGGGTATGTAGGTCGACATTCAGAATCCATTGCTTACAGAAATATAAAAGTCCAAGGAAAGCCTGCATTTGTTTAGGGGTTGTAGGTGACGGGGTCTCTGCAATGGGCCGAATGCGTTCTTCCATCAATTTTTGTTCTCCTGCGGAGACGAGAAGCCCCAAAAATGTCACCTCCTTTTAACAGCGCTTGACCTTTATGGGGATGGAACCAGTCACCCAAGGGAGCGTAAAAAGTTCAGTAATACTGTGGTACCTGTCTCGCAGTTAGACAGGCTGTTAGTGGCAATGAGCAAGGTCATCTACATATTGGGCAACAGTAGATCCTTGTGGGAGTTTCAGGGTCCATAACTGATTATGGAGGGTTTGTGACAATAGGGTCGGTGAGTGGACAAATCTCTGGGGCAAACAGGTCCAAGTATATAGCTGGCCCCGGTAGGAAAAGGCGAATAAATATTGAGAATCCGAGTGTAGTGGGACGGCAAAGAAGGCATGCTGGAGATCAATGGTGGTAAAGATACAGGCATCAGCAGGTATGCAGCTTAATATGGTAGCCGGGTTTGGGACAAGGGGTTGTAACAGCGACACAATCTCATTGATCTTCCTCAGATCCTGCACCAGCCTCCAGTCCTGTTGGCCTGGCTTGGGCACGGGGAAGATTGGGACGTTGCAAGGTGACTTGCACGGGATCAAGATACCTTATACCAGGAAAGAGTCAAAGAGGGTCTGGATTTCCCATTCTGCCTCTGGTTTGATGGGGTACTCTGGTTTGCCTTTATTTGCACGGGAGGGCAAGAAGTGCAGCCAACTTCATGGTTAGAGGCAGCCCACAGTTGGTGTTCAATGTCCCTGCTTGGGTTTTCACAGAGGATGCATGGCAGGTCAGGATACCAACCTTCTGGGGATTCTCAGTATTTCAACTGGCCCTCTGTGAAGTGTTGCCGGGGTCCCCTGGTTACGGAAACGATGTGTGTCAGGTGTAAGCAAGGAGGCGTGGGCTGACGTTTCGGGTGATGTGTGGGACTACCAATCCCATTTGCCGCCACAGGTAGTGTGGGGTTTGTACAAGATAAGCAGAGCCTTCCTTACCTTCAACCTCACCGATAATTCAAATGGAGAACTCCATACCCTCAAACGGTGTGTAGTACCTGCTGTGATCTGCGGAACATCCCGTGGAGTTGTAGCAAACCGTCACATGAAGGTCCAGGGTTGGGAGCGACAATGTAAAGGTAGGCTGTTCAATGCTGAGCCCACCACTGGGGTAAATTGCGCCTGGCCATGTAGTCCCATCGAAATGCATTCATCTGTACAAGTGATCTCGACTCCTAGGGGACAAAGAGATCCCTGCCTGCCAGGTTTCATCTGACCTTGGCTGTTACTGTGAAGGAAATAGAACAGACTCACCCGCAGAATGCAGTATCCAGCAGAACAGCTTTAGAGTATATTCTGCTGGTCCCTTCATACCCAGCGAGTGCCATGGTGTCGCTTGATAGCTGGAATCCCTTACTCCTCATAATTTCTTGATGGAGGGTGGAGTTGGTTGCTCCCGTATCCATCATAAATGGGATTTGCTTTCCAGCTATCTGTAAGGTGATGTGGGGTTCCTGCTGAGGGGAAGTGCTGACATCTGGGAGGTTACTGCTTGGAAATCAGGCAAATGGATTGTTAGAGATGAAACGACTCCAGGGTGGATGTCCGGGCCTGGATAGTCCCGTCCTGGGCAGAGAGGGCATTCAGCTCTCCAGTGACCGGACCTCTCGCACTTGAAACACTGGCCTGGTTGCCTCACTGGGAATCGGCCCCTGTCTCCCTTTTAGCCAAGGTGCATCAGCAGACACCCACAGGTGTCTCCATCCAGGATCCCAGTTGGGAGAGGTGGTTTGGTGGGTTTCATTGGACTGGTATCTGGGGAAACGTCTATGCCCAGGGGGTATCCCGACTCCACTGAAATTCATTTGTGCCGACTGAGGGTGCACAGTGCTGGGGGGTCAACTGAATGAAGTCTGTTTTTGGGCGAGGTTTGGAGCGTAGTTTGGGGTCATTCTGACCTTCCCAATAATACATGAGGGCTCTTCTCATCAGGGACCTGGTGTTTTAGACCAGTCCATATTGTTTGTGCGTACCACGTCAGCAAGGCTTGAGGGGACACATTGTAGAATCATTGAGTTAAACAGTGGTGAGTCCTTCCCAGAGTTAAGAAACTTGATGCTCAGCAAAAGACCCATAGCAGGCAACAAATCTCTCCCAGAAGTCTCCCCCGGCCTCTCTCACCTTGGGTCTGCAGTCTAGGACCTTGCTAATGTTAACAGGCTGTTGCAGGGTGCATTCTAATGATTGGACGATTGAATTCGCTTGAGTATTGTCTTTGAATCTGTCACTTACGTCCGCGTAGGTGAGGACTGGCCCCTTTCCATCACTCTCACCCATCTGCTTCTGCCATTCTGGTGACAAAGTCATGCAGCAAAGGGCAAACAGATCCCGAGGTGTGGCATTGTACATTTGAATAGTGCGCCGGACGTACTGAGCGAATTGGGCAGGCTTACCTTTATGGTCTGGCGTCTGATTCATAGTCATAATCATTTCTTGGGGTTTCCACGGGACATAAACCCTGATACTGGGCAGCTTATCTTCCTCATCGACTTTGAGGTTCAGCAACTGCCTGATGGGGAACATAGGTCTGGGTTTGACGTGGGCATAGTGACCTCCAGTGCAGAGATCACAGGGTGCCACAGATTTCCTAGCACGTGTTTTAACCCAGTCAGCTGTGCAAGGTCTCTCAGGGCTCAGATATGGCAGTGGGGAGGGGGTCAGGGTGGTTCAACTGGTGGTCCCAGCGCACTGGGATAACATCCCTATTCCTCCTCTGTCTCCGTGTCACTCCCTCCCTCCACAAACAGCGTCGGTATGCCAGACCTGATCTCAGGATCCCGAGAAGTGCTTTTGTTCTCCTTGCAGTGCTGCCAATGTAACCTCGTTGATTTACCTTCCCCAGCTTTAGCCTCTTTGCACTATGTATCCTGTTCTCTTTATTGTCTGCCATCCATCCATTCATATTCTGCCTTTCACGCTTCCCAGCCCTTCAGAGTCCTATCTGCTGTTAATACTTCGATCTCCCTGTCGCAGGCATTATTTCTCCAGCTGGCTAGCAAGGTGTCCTGCCATTTGCTATTGGACCTCTCCTTCCACTCCTTAATAATGGATTTCCACCTTTTCCCACTGTTTCTCTTCCAGATCAAGTTCACCGTTTGCTCACAGGCACCCATGTCCCAAGATCCCCCCAGAGGCCAAATCTTGTGCCCTAGTTGTTTGTTTAGTGCTGCACTTAATTTTCGGATGTCTTTTTTCCTGATCAGGTAAGTATTCGCACATGCTTTGAAGGTGGTGGGGGGGTGGGTGGTGGGTTCCCTTCCCGGCCACATCAAGTGATTGTCCCATTTTACTTTCCTGCTGTATTATATTGGATAGAGCCATTTTTGTCAGGTGTGTTCAGAAGGGTTTCCTTTCTCAGAATGTGACCAGACCGATGAGGGGAGAGGCCATTTTGGATTTGGTGCTCTGCAATGAGCCAGGACAGGTATCAGATCTCGTGATGGGAGAGCACTTTGGTGAAAGTGATCACAACTGCCTCACACTTACCATAGCCTTGGAGAGTGAAAGGTGCAGTTACCAAGGGAAGATATTTAATTGGAGAAAAGGAAATTATGACGCTATCAGACAGGAGTTGGAAAGTACAGACTGGGAGCAATTGTTCCACAGAGAGGGCACAGCAGACATGTGGAGACTATTTAAGGAGCAGTTGTTGTGAGTGATGCACACATTCGTTCCTCTGAGACAGGTAAGAAGGGGTAAGATCAAGGAACCTTGGATGACGAGAACAGGAGCTTCTCGTCAAAAGGAAGAAGGCAGCTTACGTAAGGTGGAGAAAGCGAGGATCCAGCACAGCTTTAGAGGATTACAGGCTTGCTAGAAAGGAGCTCAGAAATGGACTGAGGAGAGCCAGGAGGGGGCATGAAAAAGGCTTCGCAAAAAGGATTAGGGAGAACCCAAATGCGTTTTTCTCATGCGTAAGGAATAAGACAATGATCAGGGAGAAGGTAGGGCCAATCAGGGATAGCAGAGGGAACTTGTGCGTGGAGTCTGAGCTGATAGGGGAAACCCTAAATGAGTTTTTTTGCTTCGGTTTTCACCAAGGTAAATGAAAACTTAGAGGAGCTGGGATACATTCTTGACCAGATCAAGATTGATGAAGATGATATGCTAGAAATTTTGGAAAACATTAAGATTGATAAGTCACCAGGGCTAGACCAGATTTATCCTAGGCTGCTCCAGGAAGCGAGAAAGGAGGTTGCTAAGCTCTGGCGAGGATATTTGTCTCCTCATTCTCCACAGGAGTTGTACAGGAGGATTGGAAGGAGGCAAATGTTGTTCCTCTTTTCAAGAAGGGTAATAGGGAAATCCCTGGCAATTACAGACCAGTCAGTCTCATGTCTGTGGTCAGCAAAGTTGTGCAAAGAATTCTGAGGGATAGGATTTACAACTATTTGGCAATGCACAGTGTAATTAAAGGCTGTCAGCATGGCTTTGTGAGGGACAGGTCATGCCTCACAAATCTTATTGAGTTCTTTGAGGATGTTGTCAAGGTGGTCGAGCAGTAGATGTGGTGTATATGGATTTCAGCAAGGCATTTGATAGGGTTCTCCATGGTAGGCTCATTCTTAAAGTCAGGAAGTATAGGATACAGAGAGATTTGGCAGTCTGGATTCAGAATTGGCTGGCTGACAGTAGGCAGAGAGTGGTTGTAGATGGAAAGTATTCTGCCTAGAAGACAGTTGTTGAGTGGGGTCCCGCATGGCCTTATTCTTGGACCTCTGCTCTTTGTAGTTTTTCTAAATGACTCAGATGAGGAGGTTGAGGGGTGGGTTAGTAAATTTGCAGATGACACAGAGGTTGGAGGTGTCGTCGATAGTATAGAGGGCTAATGCAAGTTGCAGCGCGACAGAGGCAGGATGCAGAGCTGGGCTGAGAAATCGCAGATGGAGTTCAACCTTGATAACTGCAAAGTGATGCATTTTGGAAGGTCGAACTCGAATGCTGAATATAGGATTAAAGACAGGATTCTTGGCAGTGTGAAGGAACAGAGGGATCTGTGTGTGCAAGTACATAGATCCCTCAAAGTTGGCACCCAAGTGGATAGGGTTGTTAAGAAAGCAAATGGTGTTTTGGCTTTCATTAACAGGGGGATTGAGTTTAAGAGCCATGAGGTATTACTGCAGCCCCACAAGTCCCTGGTGAGACCACACTTGGAATATTGTGTCCAGTTCTGGTCGCCCTACTGTACAGAGACTTTGGAGAGGGTGCAAAGAAGGTTTACCAGTATGCTGCCTGGACTGGAGGGCTTGCCTTATGAAGAAAGGTTGAATAAGCTCAGACTTTTCTCTCTGGAGAGAAGGAGAAAGAGAGGAGACCTGGTCGAGGTGTACAAAATAATGAGAGGAATAGATAGAGTCAATGGCTAGAGATTTTTCCCCAGGACAGGATTGACTGGTACGAGAAGTCATAGTTTGAAGATATTAGGAGGAAGGTATAAAGGATATCAGAGGTAGGTTCTTTATGCAGAGAGTTGTGAATGCATAGAATGCATTGCCAGCTGAGGTGGTGGAAGCAGAGTCATTTGGGGACATTTAAGCGACTGCTGGACATGCACATGGATAGCAGTGAGTTGAGGGGTGCGTAGGTTAAGTTACTATATTTTACATTAAGATTAAGTCTCGGCACAACATCGTGGGCCTAAGGGCCTATTCTGTGCTGTACTTTTCTATGTTCTATGTTCTATAAACAATTTCCACTAGCCGTATTTGTGCCGTCGGATGAGAAATTTACCGAGCCTGCTCTCTTATTCCTATAAATCAATTTCCACCAGCCATATTCAAAGAGGCAGCTCCCAGACCAGAATTGACACAATATAAAGTAGCCAATGTCACTCTGCAGTGATTTTCAGAGCAACTGGGCAACTTTCCTACCTTACACACTGAGTCCGGGTGGTTTGTGCCACCTCGTCAAGGAAAGGAATTAAAGCAGAGAGGTTTTGCCTGTTACAAATGGGGAACGCACATACCTATGCTAATATGAAGGAGAGGTAACTGGAGGGATTCACATACCCATGTTAATATGGAGGGGAAGTGAGATAATGGGAGAGGGAGGCAGCGAACTGGGTTGGGGCCAGTCTGGAAAGGACAAAGGTCTTGTCTAGGCTTACTTTGTAGGAATCGGGGAATCCACATGAGTGGATTGAAAGAGAACAGGCTTTCAGTTGCTGTTGCAGTAAGCTTTTTTGGTAGTGGGATTTTTAACCCTAAAGTCCCCAATGTGCCCTGGAAGAGAAGCAAAGCATGGAACTGACCCACCCCCATGACATTTTGATTTCCTCAATAGTCCTTCCTGTGAATCCCATGAGGCTTTGCATCTGCACAGGCTCCCACTGAGCCCACTGAGCAAGAGTCTGCTCACCTTTCCCCCTCAGGCCCTGGCATATAAAGTGACCATGCAGGGTAAAGCCAGGGTACTCCTGACTGTGGACAACTGTTCCTCCTGCATGACTCCCTTCCCATTCATGCTTTCCTGTATTAACCACTCCACCCACCTCCCCACTCATACAAATACTGTTGCCTGTCTTCACTATTGTCACCTCCTTCCCCTCAACTATCTTTCACCTTCCTTTCTGTTGGTGGACCCAATGGATTGAGCATGGCCCATTCCCCCTTGAGCTCCCTAATTGGAAAGTCCTGAAAGAGAAGTGCTCAGACTCCAGATTACTGCCAGATCACCACTGCCAGATTACTGTCCCACCCCATCCAGACTCTAGCCTATGGCCAAATGCCTCAACTGATTTGGCAGGCTGCTCTTGATTTACCATGTTGGGACCCCACCCCCCATAACCCCTGACAGACGAGTGCCTCTATGGAGTTCAATCAAGTGTACTTTCCTAAAACTTGGAGCCATGGCTGCTTGCTGCATAGGCAGGATATTTGCTGTGTTCGCTGCTGGCACATGGTGCAGATTGATGTAGCACACAGCCAGACAGCAAGATTCGGCATCCTTGACTGAGGATTGCTAACCAGCAAGGCCAGCTGCCTGGCTATGTGACTAGGCTAATTGGCATGGTATGGCACAGCAAGGTAAGACAAGGCATGGGTGCTGCAAGTGGATTGTGGGTGAAGCAAATTTGATGCTGAACAACATGGAGGTTCGTCACAGCCAGCAGTAAGTTCAAACCACGGGGTATGCACCCTGATTTCCACATCGAGAATGCTCGGCATCAAGCTTGATATGGTAAAATGGGAAGCTGAATACCAGTGAGACAATTAATAAAACATTTAACAAGCAACATTGCACTTAATCAGCAGCTCACTGCTGCCTAGTAAGAAACCCACCTTATTACTCAGCAAATGCAGATAAGATGCAGCATTGTGCTCTCAATTTTGAGAGCTATCTCATCGGGCTTCCTATCTGATTGTGCTGCAAGTCACACCATAGCTCATATCACTCAGGCCCTTATGAGATTCCACCTTCTGTCTTCTCTGAATCAACCTGAATAATGAGTTAGAAAGAGGATAAGGGAGGTGAACCAGAAGCTTTGCTGCAATAAGAGATCCTGAGTAGTCTGCCTTTATGGAGTGAAATCCTCTTAAATATGGTGTCCAGGCCTTTTACCCCATGAGCTAACAGCTGGGGTGTTGACTCCTTGCCCATTCATGCTGTCTGATTCAGCATGCTGGTTGATTCTGAATAATAAAATGGCTATTCACTACATGATCACACATGGGTAGCTGTCCTAACCCTTGGCAAAGGCTTGGCAAGGCAGATGAAAGGAAGCAGGATCTTACACATCCAAAGTAGCAGAAATAAGAATTGTACTCTGTTTTCTTTCTGATCCATATCACTTTAAACCGAATTCTTAATGATTCACAATTCTTCAGCTATTTGTGATCTCAGCTCCTCCAACTATAATTAGAGCCACAGCTTGCTCTATTTCATAACTAGGAAAAGTAGGCCCTATTCCTCCTCCTGATGGAATCGAGCAGTAATTCCAGTAATGCAGCATTAAACCTGAATGCTGTCCATGTTCACCATGCATCTGGGACAAATCCAATTTCCATTTAAATACATCTGTAATTATAACCACATCATGCCTTCTTTACAGCATGCAGAGTCTAGAAGTCAAAGTCAATTGCTTTAATTCAGTTGTGATTGCAGATTTTGACCGACATTTGTCACCACCCTCTCACCATTCTGGCTCAGGAGCCCCATGGTTTTTTAATATCAGGAACCATGATTTCTATTAATCAAATGTTGATTCTATGCTTTTATATAAAGTTCATGGGCGTCCAGTTAAGAAGCTTTGCACTGCTGTCATCAAAGCTGCATCATCTTACCACCTACTATAATATTTTAGCACCACCTTTAATTACTTCAATAAAAATGTCAGAGACATCATGGTTGAAAAAAAGTTTTTTGTCAACAGTCATTGTTTGTTTATACCTGAAACCCTTTAGTTTTAATTGCTCATCAATAGCAAAGTGCCTGCTTGCCATGTTGTCATTATGAGGGAATAATTAACACACTAGTTTAAGAATGAAATATAATTTTAATTAAATAACACTGCTGATATGTAACTGCCAGCAATCATCAGCCTACTGCACATATTATTAGCAACTGGCTGTATCAGATACCTGTTTGGCAGCACTCAGTCTCAGTGGCAGTCCTACTATCATCATGCGATTAGCAAGCCTTCTGTGTGTGGAAGATAAAACAATCCAGTAATAATAATTTATCCAATACAGTTGGATTGCTCTAATTGATTGTGTGCAGGGCTGTTAAAATGTTGATGGTGACAGCAGAACCAAGGAACCCAGTATGAAAGAAGTCTACGCCTGTCAATAAAGAAATCCTGGTAGCTTCTAACAATGCTTGCATAAATCATGCGAGGAATCCTGTTGCTGCTTTTCCGTTCTCTGGACCTTAATCCCTGAATTTAGTATTCATGGTTTGATTAAAAAGAAAGGTGGTTATGCCAAAGCATTCTATGTTTGGACAAATGGTTTAATTGTGATTTTAAGGAATGTTCTGCTGTACGTCATGCTGAATTTAGTGAATGAGAGATGTTTGCATGAAGTCTCCTTGTGGAAAATTGCAAGATCAATCATGCTGACCATTTCTAAATAGATTATATTGTGATGTAATGCTTGAACTATAGTACCAAGTTATATTGGGTAGAAGATGACAGCTTTTACTATGCATTAATGTGCATTGAATTAGTCAATGAGAATGATCTCTTGCCATAGTTTTTCAATCAATATTGATTCAATATTAAGATAAAAATAAATAGTGAAAAATCACACAACACCAGGTTATAGTTCAACAGGTTTATTTGGAAGCACTAGCTTTCGGAGCACTGCTCCTTCATCAGGTAGTTGCGGAGTATAAGGTTGTAAGACACAGAATTTATATCAAATTAATTACAATTGCATCACACTGTAGACTTTCGCTATAAATTTTGTGTCTTATGATCTTATACTCCACAACCACCTGACGAAGGAGCAGTGCTCAAAAAGCTAGTGCTTCAAAATAACCCTGTTGGATTATAACTGGGGTGCTGTGTGATTTTTAACTTTGTACACGCCAATCCAACACTGGCACTTCCACATTAAAAATCAATAATTAAGCCTTAATGGTATTTGTTTTCCTTAAAGAAAGGCATAAACAAAATAATTTAAATGCAATATTGGTAAGGTGAATATATGAACATAAATCACCTTTGGAAGAGGTATAACACATTTGCAGGAATAAAAATGGAAGTAAAACCTCCATAGTGACATAATAAACACTTATGATAAAATTCATAGTACTTTACTTTGGACTACAAATAAATATCAAAAATGGTATGTAATTCAGTCCAAACTACAAAATTACAGCAACAACAAAAAAGCATAATTAATTCACGTAAATCGCCAAAGAAGAATAAAGTTTAACTCTTTACACACACCATTCAAAAACGGTCAGAATAGTGATCGACAATGTACTAATGAGGAGATCGATGAGTATGAAATGAATTAAATGTTCTCAGTATTTAAAATCAAATATAATCTTGTACAACATAATTAGCATAGATTGATGTCCACTTTTTGAAAGAATGTTCTTCAGTGTAAAGATTTCTCATGTTTATGAATTTTAACAGTGCAAATTCAGCACTGGATTTTCAAATTTTCAAATTGGATGTCCTAAACTGAAATTGCACATATACGGTGGCTGTTAACATGGTGAAGGTAGGTATCAGATTCTTGTAGCTGCCTGAGATGAACACAGTAAAAACAATGACTGCAGATGCTGGAAACCAAATACTGGATTAGTGGTGCTGGAAGAGCACAGCAGTTCAGGCAATATCCAACGAGCAGTGAAATCGACGTTTCGGGCAAAAGCCCTTCATCAGGAATAAAGGCAGTGAGCCTGAAGCGTGGAGAGATAAGCTAGAGGAGGGTGGGGGTGGGGAGAGAGTAGCATAGAGTACAATGGGTGAGTGGGGGAGGAGATGAAGGTGATAGGTCAAGGAGGAGAGGGTGGAGTGGATAGGTGGAAAAGGAGATAGGCAGGTCAGACAAGTCCGGACAAGTCAAGCAGACAGTGCTGAGCTGGAAGTTTGAAACTAGGATGAGGTGGGGGAAGGAGAAATGAGGAAGCTGTTGAAGTCCACATTGATGCCCTGGGGTTGAAGTGTTCCGAGGCGGAAGATGAGGCGTTCTTCCTCCAGGCGTCTGATGGTGAGGGAGCGGCGGTGAAGGAGGCCCAGGACCTCCATGTCCTCGGCAGAGTGGGAAGGGGAGTTGAAATGTTGGGCCACGGGGCAGTTTGGTTGATTGGTGCGGGTGTCTCGGAGATGTTCCCTAAAGCGCTCTGCTAGGAGGCGCCCAGTCTCCCCAATGTAGAGGAGACCACATCGGGAGCAACGGATACAATAAATGATATTAGTGGATGTGCAGGTAAAACTTTGATGGATGTGGAAGGCTCCTTTAGGGCCTTGGATAGAGGTGAGGGAGGAGGTGTGGGCACAGGTTTTACAGTTCCTGCGGTGGCAGGGGAAAGTGCCAGAATGGGAGGGTGGGTCGTAGGTGGGTGTGGACCTGACCAGGTAGTCACAGAGGGAACAGTCTTTGCGGAAGGCGGAAACAGGTGGGGAAGGAAATATATCCCTGGTGGTGGGGTCTTTTTGGAGGTGGCGGAAATGTCGGCGGATGATTTGGTTTATGCAAAGGTTTGTAGGGTGGAAGGTGAGCACCAGGGGCAGTTACGGTTGGAGGGATGGGGTCTGAGGGCGGAGGTGCAGGATGTGGACGAGATGCATTGGAGGGCATCTTTAACCACGTGGGAAGGGAAATTGCGGTCTCTAAAGAAGGAGGCCATCTGGTGTGTTCTATGGTGGAACTGATCCTCCTGGGAGCAAATACGGCGGAGGCGGAGAAATTGGGAATACGGGATGGCATTTTTGCAAGAGGTAGGGTGGGAAGAGGTGTAATCCAGGTAGCTGTGGGAGTCGGTGGGTTTGTAAAAAATGTCAGTGTCAAATCGATCGTCACTAATGGAGATGGAGAGGTGGAGGAAGGGGAGCAGCGGATAAAGGGGGCACGGTGGTAGTCTGGTGCACTGACCTCTACACCGCTGAAGCCAAACGCCAACTCGAGGACACCTCTTCCTACTGCCCCCTCGACAATGACCCCACCCCCCATCACCTAACCATCATCTCCCAGACCATACAGAACCTCATCACCTCAGGAGATCTCACACCCACAGCTTCCAACCTCATAGTCCGGGAACCCCGCACTGCCCGATTCTACCTCCTTCCCAAGATCCACAAGCCTGACCACCCTGGCCGACCCATTGTCTCAGCATGCTCCTGCCCCACTGAACTCATCTCTACCTACCTCGACACCGTCCTATCCCCCCTAGTCCAGAAACTCCCCACATATGTTCGAGAAACCACCCACGCCCTCCACCTCCTCCAAGACTTCCGTTTGCCCGGCCCCCAACGCCTCATCTTCACCATGGATATCCAATCCCTCTACACCTCCATCCGCCATGACCAGGGCCTCCAAGCCCTCCGTTTTTTCCTCTCCAGACGTCCCCAACAGTACCCTTCCACTGACACTCACATTCGTTTAGCCGAACTGGTCCTCACCCTTAACAATTTCTCCTTTGAATCCTCCCACTTCCTCCAGACCAAAGGCGTAGCCATGGGCACACATATGGGCCCCAGCTATGCCTGTCTCTTTGTTGGCTATGTAGAACAGTTGATCTTCCATAATTACACCGGCACCACTCCCCACCTCTTCCTCCGCTACATTGATGACTGCATTGGCGCCACCTCGTGCTCCCACAAGGAGGTTGAGCAATTTATCAACTTCACCAACACATTTCACCCTGACCTTAAATTTACCTGGACCATCTCTGACACCTCGCTCCCCTTCCTGGACCTCTCCATCTCCATTAGTGACGACCGACTTGACACTGACATTTTTTACAAACCCACCGACTCCCACAGCTACCTGGATTACACCTCTTCCCACCCTACCTCTTGCAAAAATGCCATCCCGTATTCCCAATTTCTCCGCCTCCGCCGTATTTGCTCCCAGGAGGACCAGTTCCACCATAGAACACACCAGATGGCCTCCTTCTTTAGAGACTGCAATTTCCCTTCCCACGTGGTTAAAGATGTCCTCCAATGTATCTCGTCTACATCCCGCACCTCCACCCTCAGACCCCATCCCTCCAACCGTAACTGCCCCTGGTGCTCACCTTCCACCCTACAAACCTTTGCATAAACCAAATCATCCGCTGACATTTCCGCCACCTCCAAAAAGACCCCACCACCAGGGATATATTTCCCTCCCCACCTGTTTCCGCCTTCCGCAAAGACTGTTCCCTCTGTGACTACCTGGTCAGGTCCACACCCACCTACGACCCACCCTCCCATTCTGGCACTTTCCCCTGCCACCGCAGGAACTGTAAAACCTGTGCCCTCACCTCCTCCCTCACCTCTATCCAAGGCCCTAAAGGAGCCTTCCACATCCATCAAAGTTTTACCTGCACATCCACGAATATCATTTATTGTATCCGTTGCTCCCGATGTGGTCTCCTCTACATTGGGGAGACTGGGCGCCTTCTAGTAGAGCGCTTTAGGGAACATCTCCGAGACACCTGCACCAATCAACCAAACTGCCCCGTGGCCCAACATTTCAACTCCCCTTCCCACTCTGCCGAGGACATGGAGGTCCTGGGCCTCCTTCACCGCCGCTCCCTCACCACCAGACGCCTGGAGGAAGAACGCCTCATCTTCCGCCTCGGAACACTTCAACCCCAGGGCATCAATGTGGACTTCAACAACTTCCTCATTTCTCCTTCCCCCACCTCATCCTAGTTTCAAACTTACAGCTCAGCACTGTCTCCTTGATTTGTTCGGACTTGACTGACCTGCCTATCTCCTTTTCCACCTATCCACTCCACCCTCTCCTCCTTGACCTATCACCTTCATCTCCTCCCCCACTCACCCATTGTACTCTATGCTACTCTCTCCCCACCCCCACCCTCCTCTAGCTTATCTCTCCACGCTTCAGGCTCACTGCCTTTATTCCTGATGAAGGGCTTTTGCCCGAAACGTCGATTTCGCTGCTCGTTGGATGCTGCCTGAACTGCTGTGCTCTTCCAGCACCACTAATCCAGTATGAGATGAACACAGGCCCACTAAAAGGTATTCATCGAGCTCAACATTCCGTGATGAAATTGGTGACTTGCTGCCATTAATGAAAACATGCATTCATGTTTTCCTACACTTGCCCAGAAGATCATGGTATCAAAACTCAATAGACCAGCTGTATCAACACCATTCACTGAGTCCTTCACTTGATGAACATAAGCCATTATAAAGTATATTTTGGATATTAAAAAAAATGCTATTTGAGATTTGGTAGTTATGCTGAATACAGAGCTGTCAGACTATTGACTTTTAGTAAATGCAAAAACAAACTGTGAATGTTGTCACTAACTTTTAGATGTAGTTGTACAGTTTGACTCCATTAGCTGTGGGTGGCCCAGGAGAAAAAGGGAATGTTGCTGTGAATAAAGTACCAACAGCAGCTTGGCAAGTCCTGATCCTTGACAAGAAAAGAATATCCTGCCCCTTCTTCCAGAATTTCCTTTGCATTATTACAAATAAGGAGGCTTTGGTGAATATGTTTGTGCTGCCATATAGCTACTTCAAGTTGAAGATCTACTTTAAGAGACTGCTTTTAAACAGTGACAAGATTGTCCCAATTATGTGAGTTGTCAATCACTAGGAAGTACATTGGCAGCTCATTTGTTTCATTATAGAAAAGTCCACAGACCAAGTTAGCAGTCTTGACCTGTCCAGATATTTAAGGGTGTGCTGTTGAGCCGATGTAAATTTCAGTCATACCCCAATATATTTGAGCTATTATAAACAGAACAGTGTTCTGTATTACTTATTATGTATGCAAGGATTATCTCCCGTAATTAATGAACTATGCAAAAAACCTGGATTGTCAATGGGATCAAATTAATACATGTCTTAGCAAGTAACAAGAATAAGTAATAAAAAAAATCTCGTGACTTCTGAGAATTACAAGTAAGATTCCTGAACAGTGATTATCAAACTTACACCATGCCTCCATTTCATTATAACAACAATTATTTACAGACAGTAAGAACAATAACAGATTTAAACTTTAATATTTTATATTACTTTGTAATGCTATAAAAAAGAAAGTGTGATGTATATGTGTATGTTATGTATATCTGTATGAAACCCACTGATGTATGTCTTGGAAACCTTGAAAATGATATTGCAGTTATGCTTGCTGCTGATAGAGTGGTCAGTCAATCAAAGAAAGCAAATTTTATCAGTATATATGGAATTTAATAAGGTACTAATCAGTAAAGTAAATCCAAAACTTAGAGTAATGCCCTATTTCTTAAAGGGCCATTTGATCATTCATTATTTTACCAAACACTTTTGAGAGTAGGGGAGGAAGCTGAGTTATATTTTATTACCATGACAACCAAGTGGTGTGAAAAATGTTTTGATGGTTCATCATTTTTGTTATTTGTGGTTTTGACATTTCAACATGAAGAATTGTTTAGGTTTGGTTCATATTTATTTATGTTTATCGTGGTGAGGGATGTTACTTGTTTTTCTAATTGAATCACCACGTCTCAGAATTACATATTTCCCAGACACATAAAGCAGGATTGTGTGCAGCACAAAGCACACTCCAAATTTTCTCTGTGTTAAATCCCAGAGAATTCTCTCCCTCAGAGAGTTATGAAAGCTTAGGACTGAGGCAGACGTTTGGATTCTCAGGGAATCAAACAAAGGACTGCGGATGATGGAAATCTGAATCAAAAACAGAAATTGCTGGAGAAACTCAGCAGGTCTGCAGCATCAATGCAGAGAAAGCAGAGTTAATGCTTTGAGCCCAGCGACTCAGCCTCAGAATTGAAGATCTCAAAGGGTATAGGAAGCTGTCAGAAAGTGGGATTGAAGCCAAAGATCAGGAATGGTGGAGATGGCTCAGTGAGCTTTATTGCCTATTCTTGATCCTAGTTCCTGTGTTTTATGTAATGCCAAGTTAGTGCTGGCGGGATAAATGTTTCGAGGGAAAGAGAAAAGTATCTTCCTTTATCATTAATAAGTCCCCATCCAGTCCATTCTTTTTATTCTGAATTTCTATATTCATTCTTCTCTATAATAAACATTTAGCATGGGCAAAGCATATACTCAAAACATATTGAACTGCTTAGTTTCAAGAGTAGCATTTATCTGTTCACTTCTTCACTTCCTCTGAAACAATACTGAATTATATTTTTACAGCAAACAGAAATAATCCACAGGATTGTTACAAAGAGAAACTTCATTCCATTTTGTCTTTACTGGAATTAAGCCCAAGCTCCAAGGTTGAATAGTTTTATTCCATTTAAAATGTAGAAGAAACTGCAAATAGTATGGACATAAAATTTAGTCGTGCAACACCACACCTTGTGGAGCTGCATTGCTCTTCTGCAGATATGCATAGATGCACCATCGGCAACTACCCGATTGCCATGTAGTAGATATGATTGGAGAGGCTCAAACATGAATGCCCAAAAGTTTTGAATGGCATTCACAGGACATCAGTAGCCAAAAGTGTAATGACAAAATACCAAATAGGCGATGCATGTGTAGACAAGGTCTCTGTATTCATTCTTTAAATAATTAGTATTATGAAGCAGGTTGCGCCATTACCAGGATTATATAAAGAGGAAATCAGCAATTTGCAGCTGAGGTGTTTCTGATATATTTTCACTGCAGCATATTCTCTGGAATCATTGATTTGAAATGATGGACCAATTTGGAGATACTTTTAACAATCTGTAAGGGCTGAAAGATCTTTGCTACATACAGGTGTTGTGTGCACTCTTGCAGGACCATTTGGTCTAAAACATGTTGAGAAGGAGGCAGAGAGAAGAAGCTTTGTGAAGCAGAAGGTTATCCTCAGAAGGATCTTACCCACAAAGCGTATTCCAGAAGTAACACTCTTATTTAGCATTGAGCCAGGACCAGTGCCTGAAGAGGCTCCAGTTCTCAATTTCTCAGGGAGTTATTCAACCTCCTGCACACTGACTTGGAGCACCAGAACAGGGTGACAATTATCAGAGTTAGAAATGCATGTCTCTTTAAATGTCAACAAGTTGATTGAGAGTGGTGATGCTCATTGCACTTTGTATTTAAGAACTGTTTTTTTTCCCTTTGAGAGGGAGTGCATGGTGTTCACCAGCACCCTTAAAGTTTTCAGACAGAGTTGGGCACTGTAGAGGGTACAGTGCATTATTTCCCTCTCCAACTCCACACCTTCCCTCACTTGTTTTGCACTTCCCTTGATGGACATTGTTTATAAATTTGTCATTCAATTAGAAACACCAGTAGTGGTTAAAATAAAGGTATTCAGTGATGCATAAAAACATCTCTGGATAGAAAAGAATAAAGAAGCTTGTTTTGCAGAAAAAAATGCTGGGTTCTTTGTTGAGTAATTTGGTGATGGATTTAAAGAAAAACAAACTGATATCTCTCCCACGAACTCCATTTTGATTTAGCTCCTCCATTGATTCCTCTCCTTTTTGATGTATGTTATTGTTACACTGTTCCTGGTAGGCAGTGTTTGTAATTAGGTGTTTATTTTAATTTATTTTCTTTTTCCTTTCTTTTTGTTTTACTCTGTTTTCTTTTTATTCTCCTTACCCCACACTACCACCTAACTGCGGTAGTGCTTATTTTACCCCAGCACCCATGATGTGTGTGCGCAGGTGTAGGACACAGTGAAGTACAACAGGTGTACAAATCTTTATTGAATTTCCACCACCAGAAAGAAAGGAAACACCCCAGTGGCCTGTGCCAAGCAGTGTCCTTCTCATCAAAGGGCAATGTTGAGGTGTTTAGTTTAATCGTTAGTCGGCTGTTAATTGCCCTGGAGAATAATATGGGACAATGTGAGTTCATTCCCTGCAGCTCTGCTAATTTTCCACTTTCATACCAGGATTAAAATCATCCACAATAACTATCATAACTAATGTTATCTTGGACAGATCCATTGTCCACTTATCCTGCATAGTCTGCAATGTCAGCAATTCTTGGTCCTCAACAGCAGATCTGTTTGGCAGCAAGGTGACATCCTCCACATGTGATTGATGACCTCCCCCTGGTATTCCAGTGTTAAACTTCTTGTTTCCAGTGGTGAGGTGGGTGGGGCAGCATCAGTCAATCTTTACTCCATTTTAGGTTTATTCACAAAGTGAAACATTACAGATATTTTGTTCTGAAATTAATCCACTTCCAGTATTAATAAGTGTTCCTTCATGTGTGCAAAAGTCATTAGCCAATGAGTGTACCAAATGTGTAAACAATTAACCTTAATTAGTACAGTTATTAGATATGAGTTCAGAGGATCTTCAATGAAGGCCATGATACCATCTACAACATCTTACAATAAGGCCTTCACCTCTATAAGCAGTGGTTTCACTGCATATTAAAGAGCTGGCATATTTCTGTAGTGGCATCCTGTTTCTTCCACAAGTTAGCCATTCTGGAGGAACCAGCCACTATCCCCTGGGATCGAAAGCTCACCTCAGGCAGAGGAGAAGGAAGAGGAGAAGAAGGCAGGAAGAAAACCAACTTGACACAACAAGACATGTTGTGAAGTTTCAGTGCATGTAAAATGATCTTCCCTAGCTCAACATTCTCTACCTCTGTACATATTTCAAACTACTCATCGTAACGCTCCTTTGATCAATCAACGGCAGTAGCAAACCTCTTCAATCAGCAACGTTATCTAACATTACATCAATAATACAAAAAGACAGAATCAGTCATGCTTGAGCGTGCATTTGTTCTTGCCTTCCATTTATGGAGTCATAGAGTCATACAGCATGGAAACAGACCCATTGGTCCAAATAGTCCATGTTCCCACACTGAACTAGTCCCATATGCTTGCATTTGGCCCATATCTCACCAGACTTTTCCTAGTCATGTACTTCTCCATGTCTTCTAAATATTGGAACTGTACCTGCATTCACCACTTCCTTTGGCAGTTCTTTCCACAGGTGAACCACTCTTTTTAAAATTTTCTCCTCTTACCTTAAAAATGTCCCCGAGGGAAAAGACCCTCACTTTTCACCTTATCTATGCCCCTCATGATTTTATAAACCTCTATAAGGTCAACTTCCTACATTCCAGTCTATTTTTATAATTGAACACTCCATTCCCCGTAACATCCTGTTCAATCGTTTCTGAACGCCCTCCAATTTACTAATATCTATCCCATAGTAGGGTGACCAGAACTGCACACAGCACTCCAGTAGAGGCCTCACCAACTTTCTGTACAACCTCAACATGACATCCCAACTCCCAATCTATTGCTTATATCCAATGCTACCCACTGGCTGCTGACTTTCACTAGGAGAGATGACCTTGAAGGGCGACTTCAAGCAGCTCCTCAGACCTAGGCTTCTAGACTGCACCGTCTCCTCAGTGTGTGGGTCAACACTTTGTACTAGCTGGCTGAGCAGCAATTGCAGATGCGCCAATGTTGTGATGGCATTATGGAGCATGGATGCCGTCAATCCAACAGAAGCCAACAGGTTCGAGCTCCACAGTGTCACTAACATCCCCACAGGACAGTGCCTCAGCGAACCATGCAATCTACTGGAGTACAGATTGCTGGAGTGCTACGTGAGTCTGAGGAATTAGCACTGTGATCTGCACCCCAAATGGCAACAGTCTAAACCAAACTGAAGGGAAAATTGGATAATGTCTTATTTATGATCTGGAATGTGTTGTTTGAAAGGATGATGGAAACAGATTGAAAATTACTGGCACATTTCAAAAGAAAATTTGAGCATATACCTGAAAAGGTGAAATGAGCAAGACTATTAGGAATGAACAGGGAATTGGAATTAATTGGATAGTTCTTCAAATCTACATTAATTGACAAAAGCAGGGGAGATTTGTGAGGGTTCAAAAGGGATAGAGTAAGGGAATTATCAGCTAGCATGTTCAGACTGGTAATAACATCTCTGAACAGGTTGATTAGAAAAATAGATTTAATTTTAAAAAGACACCTTTAACTCCCAGAGTACACCAAAAAGTTCAAACTATATGCTTATAACAACAGCAAATTGTAGATATATGATGGTGTTAGGGTAGTGAAGCATGTCAAAAGTGCAACCTGCTTGAGTAGAAATTGTATCAGCTTGAGTAGAAATTCACTCTCTCCTGAAGATGAACCAGAGTACACAATGATTGGCAGACTTGTCAACTATCATTCCCAGTGTCTTAAATAATTTATTAACTTCATTTATATTTAAAAGCACTCTCTGTTTAAAAGTAGACTACCTTCTATTAGTCATTTCTAGTATATACAACTGATACAGTAGAAACAAGACAGCGTTCCTCCAGGACGAAGTGTGCTACATGGACAGCACAAACACCACGATTATACACGGCATAAAGTGCATAAGAAGTGCAAAACACACAAGTTACAGTGTAATAGAAGAATGTTAAATAATAGACATTTTTCAAGCAGCAACGCGAAAGAATTTCAGGTGGGGAAGAGTCTGATCATACAGTGTTAAAGAACCTGAAGGCTTGGGGGAAGGAACTGTTACACAGTCTGGCCGTGGGAGACTGAATGCTCCAGTATCTTCTACCACATGGCAGGAGGGAGAAGAGTTTGAGTGAGGGGTGTGTGGGGTGTTCCACGATGCTCTTAGCCTTTCAGATGTGTGAAGTGTAAATGCCTGTAATGGAGGGAAGAGAGACGCCAATGATCTTCTCAACTGTCCTCACTATCCATTGTAGGGTGTTGCGATCCGACATGGTGCAATTCCCAAACCAGGCAGGCAGTGATGCAGTGGCTCAGGGTACTCTCAATGAACCATCTGGAGAATGTGGTGAGGATTGGGGATGGGCGGTGGGCTTTCCTCAGCCTGCACAGAAAGTAGAGACACTGCTGGACTTTCTTGGCCATGGAGCTGGTATTGAGGGTCCAGGTAAGATTCTCCACCAGATGTATGCCAAGAAATTTGATGCTCTTCACGATCTCCACAGGGAAGCTGTCGATGTCCAGTGGACAGTGGTCACTCTGTACCCTCCTGAAGTCAACCACCATCTCTTTCATCTTGTCCATGTTCTGAGACAGGTTGTTGGCTCTGCACCAGTCCGTTAGCAGCTGCACCTCCTCTTTGTATGTTGACTCATCATTCCTGCTGATGAGACCCATTACGGTCATATCATCAGCAAACTCGATGATATGATTCAAGCTGTGCATCACTGCGCAGTCGTGTGTCAACAGGGTGAACAGCAGTGGACTGAGTAAACAGCCCTGAAGACTTCTTCAGCACGGGGATGATGGTAGCGGCCTTGAAGCACATTGGAACTACGGCGCAGCTCAGGGAGACATTGGCAATATCTATGAAAACATCCTCCAGTACGTCAGGGAATTGTCTGAGCACTCTGCCAGGGATATTATCTGGTCCAGCAGCCTTACGTGAGTTGACTCTGCATGGGGGTTGGGGGGGGAGGGAGGGGTGAGGCAGGGGGGTGGACTTCCTCGCTGCCATGTCATTTCGTGCAACTCATCTGGGAGGTAGGAAGGCATCACCAGCATAAGCAGGCAGTGCTGTACTGTGGTTGGTGATGGCCTGAATGCCCTTCCACATGCTCCGGGTATCACTGTTGTCCTGAAAGTGGCCATGTATTCTCTGTGCGTATGGCTCTTTGATGGCCTGGGTCAGGTTGGCCCTTGCTGTTGTTATCTGCTCTGAAGGCGGAATCATGGGTCCTCAGCAGTGCACATATCTTTGCGGTCACCCACAGCTTCTGGTTGGGGCAAGAAGTGATGGTCTTGGACACAGTGATGTTGACAATACACTTGCTAATGTAGCAAATCACCAATGGCCTGTACTCCAAATTGATGGAGTCACCATTGGCTGCCACCTCTATCAACATGCGCCAGTCAGTGTCCTCAAAACAGTCATTAAGAGCAGAAATGGCTCCTGCTGGCCAAGTTTTCACCTGCTTCAGAACCGATTTGACCAGAGATGTGGTCTGAGGAGTCGAGGTAAGGCTGAAGTTCTGCTTTGCATGTGGTGGGGATGTTTGTATGAACCAGATCCAATGTGTTCTTCTCTCTCATTGCACAGTCCACATGCTGGTGGAATCCAGGGTGCACAGTTTTGAGATTTGCATGGTTGAAATCTCCAGCAACAATAAACAGTCCATCGGGGTGTGCGTTTTGCAGTCCCTTGATAGCCCCATACAGTTCACAGAGTGCTTCCTTAATATTAGCACTGGGAGGAAGATACACCCCAACTATAAGGACAGCGATGAATTCCTGTGGCAAATAAAAAGGTCTGCACCTCACAGTCACCAAGTCCACTAGTGATGAGCAGTAACTGGAGACTAGCATGGAGTCTTTGCACCATTTTGTGTTGATGTCGACACACAGACCCCCACCCCGAGCCTTACTACACAGACCTGCATATCTGTCAGTGCAAAACTAGGCATGGCTGTCTAGCTGGATGGCGGTGTCTGGAACTCTGTCACTGAGCCCCGGTTCCATAAAAACAAGAACGCAGCAGTCTCTGAACTCACGCTGAGACACCTGCTGCAGTAGGATGCAGTCCTGTTTGTTGCCCAGAGAGCAGGCATTGGAGAGCAGAGTGGATGGGAGAGCTGGCTTGCTTGGGTTTGTTTTTAGCCGAGCGCGAACTCCTCCATGCATCTGCCCCCCTCGCATGTTGTTTCCGATGACTCAACACCCGGCCACTGGCATCAGGCGAAACCGAAGACTGGGGGCCTGGTCTCTGCAGCAAACAGAGAACTCCTTCAGGCTTACCAGACTTCCAGCTGTTTGCACACCACATCTGACATTCCAAGACCCGGCCACCGGCATCTGGCGAGGCCAAGGACTGGATGCCTGGTCCCACGAAGCACGCCAAGATCGTAAAGTTCCTGCCACAGCTCTCCATCTAGGTTTGTTTCCAGCTGGCTCCTGGGCTGTAGCAGTGTTTGCAAACACCAGGTTTCCTGTGTCTCCCAGGAGTTAGTAGCTCCCGGTCCAGAGAGGCCACTGCGAGCTGCTGCTGTGCCACCATCTTAAATATTGGTAAAAATACTTCATCACATTTTCAACATAAATATTTCTTTGTCAACAATAAGTTTATTAATTCAAGTCTTGCCATAGTTAACGGATGACTTGCATGTCAAAAGATTCACAATGTAGTTTTATTATGCAATCTGACATGCTCTCATTGCTGGACTATATGTCAACCTTTGAGCTGCATTTAGTAAAATTGGAAACTTCATGGTTGCTTGATAGGCATATATTCCATTCATATTTGTTATGCGCGACAGTTCTCGTGCTTGAGTAATTTGGAAATGACAATATTAAAGAGGGTTCTCATGGACAAAAAAAAAACAGATTTGTTTCTTTAAATTTATACCTCATGAAAATTTCAAAAGCACATTGGAGTACACCTTGAATTAGGTCCTTCGAATTCAGCAAATAAGAGATTAATCAAATATTTGCAAAAATGTGGAAAAGATAGCCTGCAATTTCACATCATTACAAAGGCAAAGTAAAAAAGTAATTCCATGGTTCAATGAAAAACGTGTCATCTCATTATGGTTCAGGTATGTGTAGCACTGGGTGACATGGTTGGTTGGTTATTCCATTTCTGAGCACTTCCCCTCAGCATCTTTAAAGAGGAAGTTGCACCTTTGGGGGCTCTATTTTAAAATAGCTAAAAGAAGTTATGATTAACACATCTCTTTGTCCTTTTGAGTTTCTTCAAGATGATTTTCTGACTCTATTTTCGTTTTGGCCAGTGATAACATTGTCAGAGGAACTGGCTGCGAAAAATATCCCCAGCTTAAAGCACAAGGGAGCTGACTATTCATCAGTGGGTGCAGATGCTTATTCAGGGTGTGTCACTGATAGCCAATTTGAGATGTACATTAATTCTTAGATTTATAGGATTAATACATTTTCCTAGCTAATTCATCTGTAATGTCTTGTGGATTCACAAAGTAAGTTAAAAATATTTTGAAAAACCAAAGCAAAAAAATGAAAGAGACATGTTTCCTCTTTTAAAAATAAAACCCAATTTTTGTAAGTCTTAGTACTATCAGAGAATATTTTCATCAGTGAGCAATTGCATTATAGACCGCCAAGTGTAGAACATAGCTGATAAGTTCATCTGGAAAAGATTCACCAAGGATAATACAGGTATAATTACACTTATTTTATAAACATTTCAGCATTCCTACCTATCTAATCCAGTTAAAAATCACACAACACCAGGTTCTCGTCCAACAGGTTTATTTGTGTTATCTCGTGAAAACCCAACAGAATACTGATACTGTTCCATGGGTGAGCTCCAGTCACTGTAACTCACTTCGATTATGTTGTCTTGGAGCATGCTTTCAATCTTCTTTTGAACCTGTTCCAACTTAGGGGGTGATGCCTATAAGGATGTTGCTTAATTGGAACAGCATCTCCTATATCTACATCATACATAATTAGGTTAGTGCTTCCCAGCTTATTTCCACATAACTCCCTATGTGATAGTAATAAATCTTTTCAGCCATTTCGGTTTTCCTTGGGAATTTATCCCATTTTTGACAACTTCCTCACTGTCGAATTTAATTTGAAGAAAGTCTAATTCAGAATCCTCTGGGCTTGGCTCTTCCTTTTGTGTTGCAATCAACAACACATTCTCCTCTTGCTTTCCTTCCCTGTCAAAATACCTTTTGACCATATTCACATGACACAATCTGTGAGATTTCTTTCTGTGTGGAGTCCCTATCAAGTAGCTCATCTCACTCAATTTCCATTCAACTTGGTAAGGTCGACTAAACCTTGCTTTTAAATGTTCACCTATCACTGAAAGTAACATTAATACCTTATTTAATTGCAAATTTTTGATTTCTTGGTCGGCCTCCTGTTTCATTGAATGCTGCGATACCTTTAAATCTTGCCTAGCCAATTCCCCAGCTCTATTTAATCATTCCCTAAAATTTGACTCATAGTCCAAATATGTGGTCTCTAAATTCTGATTTATCAGTTTCTCCTTAATCAATTTTAACGGTTCACTCACTTCATGCCCAAAAACTAATTCAAATGGACTGAATTTAGTTGATTCCTTTGATGCATCTCTGATCGCAAAAAATACAGATGGAACTCCCATATCCCAATCATCTGAATAGTCTTGACTATAAGCCCTCAAGATAGTCTTTAATGTCTGATGCCACCTTTCTAGCTCCCTCTGTGATTCTGGATGGTACGCAGTAGATTTTAATTGTTTTATTCCTAAGCTGTCCATAACTTGCTTGAATAATTTTGATGTGAAGATGGACCTTTAATCTGATTGGATCTCTGTTGGTAGTCTGTACTCATGAAAAATTTGAGTAATTCCCCTTCAATCTTTTTAGCTGTGATATTGCACAATGGGACAGCCTCTGAAAATCTAGTTGACACATCCATTATTGTAAACAAATACTGCTTTCCATGTTTTGTTTGAAGTAGTGGACCTATGCAATCAATTAAAACTCATGTAATAGGTATTAAAGATGCATGTTTTATTGTACCTATGGTTTTCCAATTACCTGACATGTATGACATATCTGGCAAAATTCAACTATATCCTTATGCAATTCAAGCCAGTAAAGACGTTTTTGTATTTTAGCTTGTGTTTTCCTCACTCCTAAATGACCCGCAAGTAGTAACTCATGCACCACTCACAACACCCCCTTTCTATACCCCACTGGCCATAAATTTTGATGAATTTCTGCCCATTTCTCATCTGCCTGAATATGTGATGGTCTCCATTTCATCATTAAGACATCATTTTTAAGGTAATAACATTCAGAGATACATTCGTATTCATTTTCTATGTATGCCTTTTGATGCAATTGCTTTAAATTTTCATCTTTCTTCTGTAACTCAATTAATTTATCTAAACTAAAGATGTCTACATTGTCATCTACCTGCTCCTGGGTTGTCTCAACCATCTGATCAAACGGGGTCTCTGCTAATTCCACTTCAACTTTCTCATCTGTACTCTTGGATCTCTCCTGTTTCAGCTGGTGACTTTGTGACCTCGTTACCATAGTCAGAAAAAATCCCAGGATATGTGTCCTGCATTATTACAGTTGCCTGAGTTTCTACTGGCTTTTCAACCACAGCAGACAACACTCCTACCAGTGAATCAGCTCTATATTGTTAGCAAGGACAAATTGTAATTCTGGAGCTGAGAGTTTGTCCAGTACTCCTACCACAAATTCTCCACTGTTCTCTGGACTGTCTGGCCTCATTTTACATAACTGAGTTCTTCTTGTCTTACCATGAATTCCTGTTACTAGTACTTTTTCTGGCAAAAGTCCTTTAGAAGTACATATCTCCTCATCTTTGAGCATCATAGATTGAGATGATCCTGTATCTCTTAATATTGTAACCTTTTTACCTGCTGCTCCTAGTCTGTGCGAGTAAACTTTATCTTCTCAAGTAATGGTTTCAGAAGATCTGGCACTTCCTCCTTAACCAACCTCTGACTAGCTTGTACATTCTAGTGCAGCTTTTTAGCCTCCACTGAGCTTGTCCTAACCCATCAACACTGTGATTTCATGTGGCCTACTTTATTGCAGTGAAAACATCGGAGCTTTTTAACTTCTCTGTCCCCTTCAAGGGTTTCCTTTTTATCCCGTGGCAAGTTATCCTAATGATCTTCACCAAGATCTACCTTTCCCTTTCAACATGAGGATTTCTCTTCTCCCAATTTCTATGCCTTATGAATTGAAATTGATTCTGGAAGATAAACTTCACTTTATGGATCAATTCATAATCATCAGTCATTTCAGCTGCTAATCTTGTTGTTATAACTCTCTGTTCATCCACATGAGTTCTCCCTAATCCAGAAAGTAAACTTCTGAACTCCTGTCTAAGTGCCAATGTCTGAAGTTCAAACTCTCTCTCTCTCATTTTCTCTTTTTTCTGCTTTTAATCGTAATTCCTTGTCTTTTACCTCTAATTCAAACTGCTTTATTTTCAACTGAACTTTAGCCATCTTTAAAGATTCTGATGGTGTTTCCAGCAAGTTTAAATGCTGAGATACTGCTGTAATTATCTCTCCTTTCCTCATGGAAGAAGGCAGCTCCAACTCCAGCTTGTCTGCTAATTCCCGCAGCTTGGCCTTAACCACCATTTGTAAAACCCCCAAAGTCACTTCTTCCACCCCCAGAAAGCTCTTGGTGACTGAAAGAGCCATTGCTATCCCAAGCGCTGTTTAAACCAACTAAATAAGCACCCAGAATAAAAGACATTAACACCTACCACTTGCTGCACCTTAATCACTATTTGGAACTATAGAACAAATCCCGCAAAGAGGCACCAGTCTGTTATGGACCCCAGGTTAGACCCCTCAAAACATGTCAAGAAGGTAGTCCAGATCCTAACTTTGCTAGTTGTTTTAAAAGGATTCTGGGTAATCCAAGATGGAGGACAGGAAAAATTTCTGGCTGTAACAGCCGCTCCTTTTTTTGAGATATTTTAGGTGTTGGAGGAGATTTCCTCGAATTCCAGGAGCAGCAATTACTGTTTCATATGCTGTTGCATTGTTTTGGAACTTAAGAGAAAAAAAAGTTAAAACAATAACACTTTTAAAAGGGAGAAGAACAGACAAATGAAGCACATGGTAAGGTCAGTGCAGGAGAGAGAGAGAGAAAGAAATCCATATTGCTAACTGACAGAGTTAGCAGTTACTGCCTTTGCTGTTGAAATGAAAATCTAGGAAAACTAAAAACCAGTGAAATTCACAACTCATTTTGAAAACAACTGCCTGGGGAGAAGGTCACAGCACAGAAGCAAGTAAGTGGATTTTAAGTGCAGCCTTAAAATAAGTAGAGTGTTTATATGTTTAAGTTTATATGTATAAGTAGAGTGTTTACATGTTTTATTGAGCTATGTCTCTTGATTAAAGTTAAATTATAAACCATAAGTATTCATTTAACCTGGAGCAGTGTTTTGTAGAGGAATAAAACAGTACTATTTTCTCGGTCTGTAGATTGCAAGAAGCAAAATTGACCCATAGTAGAGTGATATGCTCTTTTTGTTGGTTGTGGGAGTTTAGGGAGAGTTTATGGGTTACTGAGGATTATATCTGCAATAAATGCCGTTGTTTGCAAGTTCTATCAGATCGAATGGATCAGTTGGGGAGGCAGTTAGAGGCAATGAGGAATTTACAAGAGCAAGGAAATGTGATCGATGGCAGTTGTAGGAAGTGGGGAAAGTCTCAGATACAGTCACATAGATGAGTTAACTCCAGGAAAAGTAAGAGAGGTAGGCAAATAGTGCAGGAGTCCTCTGTGGCTATCCCCATTTCAAACAAGTATGCTGTTTTGGAAAACATAGGGGGTGATGGATTCTCAGGGGAACGCAGTATGAACAGCCAAGTTTCTGATATTAGGGCTGGCTCTAATGTAATGAGAGGTGCTTTCATTGATTGATTGTGTCTGGGGACTCTCTAAGCCGAGGTACAGACAGACGTTTCTGTGGGCAGCAGCGAAAAATCAGAATGGTGTGTTGCTTCCCTAGTGCCAGGATCAAGGATGTCTTAGAGTGCAGAATGTTCTCAAAGGGGAGAGAGGCCAGCAGGAGGTCATTGTCCACATTGCAACCAATGACATAGGAAGGGAAAAGCTTGAGATTCTAAAGGGAGATTACAGAGAGTTAGGCAGGAATTTAAAAACGAGGTCCTCGAGAGTAGTAATATCTGGATTACTCCCAGTGCTATGAGCTACTGAGGGCAGGAATAGGAGGATAGAGCTGATGAATGCATAGCTGAGGAGCTGGTGTATGGGAGAAGGATTCACAACTTTGGATCATTGGAAGTTGTTTTGGGGTAGACATGACCTGTACAAGAAGGATAGATTGCACCTAAATTGGAAGGAGATGAATATACTGGCAGGAAGATTTGCTAGACCTGCTCGGGAAGATTTAAACAAGTCGGGGTGGGTAAATCCCAGGGACATAGTGAGGAAACATTTCAATCTGAGACGGGTACAGTTGAGAACAAAGGCAAGTCAGGACTGGCAGGGACAAAGCAGAGAACAAAGTAAGATTGATAAATTCAACTGCATTTATTTCGATGCAAGAGGCCGAACAGGGAAGGCAGATGAACTCGAGGCATGGTTAGGAACATGTGACTGGAATATCACAGCAATTACAGAAACATGGCTCAGGATTGGACAGGACTGGCAGCTTAATGTTCCAGGATACAAATGTGACAGGAAGGACAGAAAGGGAGGCAAGAGAGGAGGGGGAGTGGCATTTTTGATGAGGGGTAGCATTACAGCTGTTCTTAGCATGGATATTCCTGGAAATACATCCAGGGAAGTTATTTGGGTGGAACTGAGAAATAAGAAAGGGATGATCACCTTCTTGGGATTGTATTCTCGACACCCTAATAGTAAGAGGGAAATTGAGAAACGAATTTGTAAGGAGATCTCAGCTATCTGTAAGAATAATAGGGTGGTTATGGTAGGGGATTTTAACTTTCCAAATATAGACTGGGACTGCCATAGTGTTAAGGGTTTAGATGGAGAGGAATTTGTTAAGTGTGCACAAGACAGTTTTCTGATTCAGTATGTGGATGTACCTACCAAAGAAGGTGTAAAAACTTGACCTAGTCTTGGAAAATAAGGCAGAGCAGGTGACTGAGGTGCAGTGGGGGAGCACTTTGGGGCCAGCGACCATAATTCTATTAGTTTTAAAATAGTGATGGAAAAGGATAGGCCAGATCTAAAAGTTGAAGTTCTAAATTGGAGAAAGGCCAATTTTGACAGTATTAAGCAAGAACTTTCAAAAGCTGATTGGGGGCAGGTGTTCGCAGGCAAAGGGACGGCTGGAAAATGGGAAGCCTTCAGAAATGAGATCATGAGAGTCCAGAGAAAGTATATTCCTGTTAGGGTGAGAGGAAAGGTTGGTAGGTATAGGGAATGCTGGATGACTAAACAAATTGAGGGTTTGGTTAAGAAAAAGAAGGAAGCATATGTCAGGTAGAGACAGGATAGATTGAATGAATCCTTAGAAGAGTATAAAGTCAGGAGGGGTATACTTAAGAGAGAAATCAGGAGGGCAAAAAGGGGACATGGGATAGCTTTGGCAAATAGAGTTAAGGAGAATCCAAAGGGTTTTTACAAATACCTTAAGAACAAAAAAGTAACTAGGGAGAGAATAGTGCCCCTCAAAGATCAGCAAGGTGGCCTTTGTGTGGAGCCGCAGGAGATGGGGCAGAAACTAAATGAGTATTTTGCATCAGTATTTACTGTGGAAAAGGACATGGAATATATAGAATGCAGGAAAATAAATGATGACATCTTGAAAAAGGTCCATACTACAGAGGAGGAAGTGCTGGATGTCTTGAAATGGGTAAAGGTGGACAAATCTCCAGGACCTGATCAGATGTACCTGAGAACTCTGTGGGAAGTTAGAGAAGTGATTGCTGGTTCTCTTACTGAGATATTTAGACTCATAGAGATGTACAGCATGGAAACAGACCCTTTGGTCCAACCCGTCCATGCTGACCAGATATCCCAACCCAATCTAGTCACACCTGCCAGTACCCAGAATGTATCCTTCCAAACCCGTCCTATTCATATACCCATCCAAATGCCTCTTAAATGTTGCAATTGTACCAGCCTCCACCACATCCTCTGACAGCTCATTCCATACATGTACCACCCTCTCCATGAAAAAGTTGCCCCTTAGGTCTCTTTTATATCTTTCCCCTCTCACCCTAAACCTATGCGCTCTAGTTCTGGGCTCCCCGACCCCAGGGAAAAGGCTTTGTCTATTTATCCTATCCATGCCCGTCATAATTTTATAAACCTCTATAAGGTCACCCCTCAGCCTCTGACGGTCCAGGGAAAACAGCCCCAGTCTGTTCAGCCTCTCCCTGTAGCTCAGATCCTCCAACCCTGGCAACATCCTTGTAAATCTTTTCTGAACCCTTTCAAGTTTCACAACATCTTTCCGATAGGAAGGAGATCAGAATTACACACAATATTCCAACAGTGGCCTAACCAATATCCTGTACAGCCGCAACATGACCTCTCAACTCCTCTACCCAATACTCTGACCAAAAACAAAAGCGTACCAAATGCCTTCTTCACTATCCTATCTACCTGTGACTCCACTTTCAGGGAGCTGTGAACCTGCACTCCAAGGTCTCTTTGTTCAGCAACACTCTCGAGGACCTTACCATTAAGTGTATAAGTCCTGCTAAGATTTGCTTTCCCAAAATGCAGCAGCTCGCATTTATCTGAATTAAACTCCATCTGCCACTTCTCAGCCCATCTGGCCCATCTGGTCCAGATCCTGTTGTAATCTGAGGTAACCCTCTTTGCTGTCCACTACACCTCCAATTTTGGTGTCATCTGCAAACTTACTAACTGTACCTCTTATGCTCGCATCCAAATCATTTATGTAAATGACAAAAAGTAAAGGGCCCAGCACCGATCCTTGTGGCACTCCACTGGTCACAGGCCTCCAGTCTGAAAAGCAACCCTCCACCACCACCCTCTGTCTTCTACCTTTGAGCCAGTTCTGTATCCAAATGGCTAGTTCTCCCTGTATTCCATGAGATCTAAACTTGCTAATCAGTCTCCCATGGGGAACCTTGTCGAACGCCTTACTGAAGTCCATATAGATCACATCTACTGCTCTGTCCTCATCAATCTTCTTTGTTACTTCTTCAAAAAACTCAGTCAAGTTTGTGAGATATGATTTGCCACGCACAAATCCATGTTGACTATCCCGAATCAGTCCTTGCCTTTCCATATACATGTACATCCTGTCCCTCAGGATTCCCTCCAACATCTTGCCCACCACTGACATCAGGCTCACCGGTCTATAGTTCCCTGGCTTGTCTTTACCACCCTTCTTAAACAGTGGCACCACATTTGCCAACCTTCAGTCTTACGCACCTCACCTGTGATTATCGATAATACAAATATCTCAGCAAGAGGCCCAGCAATCACTTCTCTAGCTTCCCACAGAGTTCTCGGGTACACCTGATCAGGTCCTGGGGATTTATCCACCTTTAACCCTTTCAAGACATCCAGCACTTCCTCCTCTGTAATCTGGACATTTTGCAAGATGTCACCATCTATTTCCCTACAGTCTATATCTTCCATATCCTTTTCCACAGTAAATACTGATGCAAAATATTCATTTAGTATCTCCCCTATTTTCTGTGGCTCCACACAAAGGTCGCCTTGCTGATCTTTGAGGGGCCCTATTATCTCCCTAGTTACCCTTTTGTCCTTAAAATATTTGTAAAAACCCTTTGGATTCTCCTCCATTCTATTTGCCAAAGCTATCTCATGTCCCCGTTTTGCCCTCCTGATTTCCCCCTTAACAATACTCCTACTTTCTTTATACTCTTCTAAGGACTCACTCGATCTATCCTATCTATACCTGACATATGCTTCCTTCTTTTTCTTAACCAAACTCTCAATTTCTTTAGTCATCCAGCATTCCCTATACCTACCAGCCTTCCCTTTCACCCTGACAGGAATATACTTTCTCTGGATTCTTGTTGTCTCATTTCTGAAGGCTTCCCATTTTCCAGCTGTCCCTTTACGTGCAAACACCTGCCTCCAATCAGCTTTCAAAAGTTCTTTCCTAATACCGTCAAAATTGGCCTTTCTCCAATTTAGAACTTCAACTTTTATATCTAGTCTATCCTTTTCCATCACTATTTTAAAACTAATAGAATTATGGTCGCTGGCCCCAAAGTGCTCCCCCACTGACACCTCAGTCACCTGCCCTGCCTTATTTCCCAAGAGTAGGTCAAGTTTTACACCTTCTCTAGTAGGTACATCCACATAATGAATCAGAAAATTGTCTTGTACGCACTTAAGAAATTCCTCTCCATCTAAACCTTTAACACTATGGCAGTCCCAGTCAATGTTTGGAAAGTTAAAATCCCCTACCATAACTATCCTCTTATTCTTACAGATAGCTGAGATCTCCTTACAAGTTTGTTTCTCAATTTCCCTCTGACTACTGGGGAGTCTATAATACAATCCCAAGAAGGTGATCATCCCTTTCTTATTTCTCAGTGCCATCCAAATAACTTCCCTGGATATATTTCTGGGAATATCCTCCCTCAGCACAGCTGTAATGCTATCCCTTATCAAAAATGCCGCTCCCCCTTCTCTCTTGCCTCCCTTTCTATTCTTCCTTTAGCATTTGTATCCTGGAACATTAAGCTGCCAGTCCTGCCCATCCCTGAGCCATGTTTCCGTAATTGCTATGTTATTCTAGTCCCATGTTCCTAACCATGCCCTGAGTTCATCTGTCTTCCCTGTTAGGCCCCTTGCATTGAAATAAATGCAGTTTAATTTATTAGTCCTACCTTGTCCCTGCCTGTCCTGAGTGTTTGACTCACTTCTGTTCTCAGCTGTACCCATCTCAGATCGATCTCTTTCCTCACTATCTTCTTGGTCCCACAACACCACCACCCCCCCCCCCCCCCCACCTTACTAGTTTAAGTCCCCCCAAACAGTTCTAGCAAATTTCCCTCCCAGTGTATTAGTCCCCTTCCCATTTAGGTGCAATCCGTCCTTCTTGTACAGGTCACTTCTACCCCAAAAGAGATTCCAATAATCCAAAATGTGACTCCTTCTTCTCCCATACACCAGCTCCTCAGCCATGCATTCATCTGCTCTGTCCTCCTAATCCTGCCCTCACTAGCTCGTAGCACTGGAAGTAATCCAGATATTACTACCCTTGAGGACCTCCTTTTTAAATTTCTGCCCAACTCTTTGTAATCTCCCTTCAGAATCTCAACCTTTTCCCTTCCAATGTCATTGGTTCCAATGTGAACAATGACCTCCTGCTGGCCCCTCTCCCCCGTGAGAACATTCTGCACCCTCTCTGAGACATCCTTGATCCTGGCATCAGGGAAACAACACACCATTCTGCTTTTTCTCTGCTGGCCACAGAAACATCTGTCTTTACCTCTGACTACAGAATCCCCTAACACAATTGATCTCTTGGAAGCCGACGTACCCCTCATTGCATTACAGCCAGTCTCAATACCAGAAACTTGGCTGTTTGTACTACGTTCCCCTGAGAATCCGTCACCCCCTACATTTTCCAAAACACCATACCTGTTTGAAATGGGTATATCCACAAAAGACTCCTGCACTAGCTGCCTACCTCTCTTACCTTTCCTGGAGTTAACCCATCTATGTGACTGTATCTGAGACTTTACCCCCTTCCTGTAACTGCCATCCATCACATACTGTTGCTGTTGCAAATTCCTCATCGCTTCTATCTATCTCTCCAACTGATCCACTTGATCTGATAAGATTCGCATCCAACAGCATTTATGGCAGATATAATCCACAGTAACCCTTAAACTCTCTTTAAACTCCCACATCTGACAAGAAGCACATATCACTGCAAAGGCCATTTTTGCTCCTTCACAATCTACAGACTCAGAAAATAACACCGTCTTATTCCTCTACAAACACTGCCCCAGGTTAAATTAACAGCTATGGCTTATATTTTAAGTTTAAACAAGAGTCTTATCTCTTGTATCATCAATAGTCACAGGTGAGGTGCCAAAAGACTGGAGGTTGGCTAATGTGGTGCCACTGTTTCAGAAGGGTGGTAAGGACAAGCCAGGGAATTATAGACCAGTGAGCCTGACGTCGGTGGTGGGCAGGTTGTTGGTGGGAATTCTGAGGGACAGGGTGTACATGTATTTGAAAAGGCAAGGACTGATTACAGGTAGCTAACATGACTTTATGCGTGGGAAATCATGTCTCACAAACTTGATTGAGTTTTTTGAAGAAATAACAAAGAAGATTGATGAGCAGTAGATGGACTATATGGACTTCAGTAAGGCGTTCGACAAGGTTCCTCATGGGAGACTGGTGAGCAAGGTTAGATCTCATGGAATACAGGGAGAACTCACCATTTGGATACAGAACTGACTCAAAGGTTGAAGACCTTTGGTGGTGGTGGAGGGTTGTTTTTCAGACTGGAGACCTGTGACCAGTGGATTGTCACAAGGATCGGTGCTGGGTCCACAACATTTTATCGTTTATATAAACGATTTGGATGCGAGCATAAGAGGTACAGTTAGTAAGTTTGCAGATGACACCAAAATTGGAGGTGTAATGGACAGCGAGGAAGGTTACCTCAGATTACAACTGGATCTTGATCAGACAGGCCAATGGGCTGAGAAGTGGCAGGTGGAGTTTAATTCAGATAAATGCGAGGTGCTGCATTTTGGGAAAGCAAATCTTATCAGGGCTTATACACTTAATGGTAAGGACTTCAGGAATGTTGCTGAACAAAGAGACTTTGGAGTGCAGGTTCATAGCTCCTTGAAAGTGGAGTCGCAGGTAGATAGGATAGTGAAGAAGGTGTTTGGTATGCTTTCGTTTATTGGTCAGAGTATTGATTAGAGGAGTTGGGAGGTCATGTTGCAGCTGTACAGGACATTGGTTAGGCCCCTGTTGGAATACTGTGTGCAATTCTGATCTCCTTCCTATCGGAAAGATGTTGTGAAACCTGAAAGGGTTCAGAAAAGATTTACAAGGATGTTGCCAGAGTTGGAGGATTTGAGCTATAGGGAGAGGTTGAATAGGCTGGGGCTGTTTTCCCTGGAGTGTCGGAGGCTGAGGGGTGACCTTATAGAGGTTTACAGAATTATGAGGGGCATGGATAGGGTAAATAGGCAAAGTCTTTTCCCTGAAGTAGGGGAGTCCAGAACTAGAGGGCATAAGTTTAGGGTGAGAGGGGAAAGATAGAAAAGAGACCTAAGGAGTAACCTTTTCACTAAGAAGGTGGTACGTGTATAGAATGAGCTGCCAGAGGAAGTGGCGGAGGTTAGTACAATTGCAACATTTAAAAGGCATCTGAATGGGTACATGAATAGAAAGGGTTTGGAGGGATATGGGTGCTTGCAGGTGGGATTAGATGGGGTTGGGATTTCTGGTCAGTATGGATGAGTTAGACCGAAGGGTCTGTTTCCATGCTGTACATCTCTCTGACTCTATGACTCTAAGTAGGTGTACAGTGGATATTCCAGGAGAGAATCAGCTGGTGAAACCACTTAGTTTTAAACAAAACAGAATTTATTTACAAGATTACCGAATGAAACACAAAGAATAGAAAACAGAATATCAAATAACCCATCCTATCTAAAAACCCAACAGACTATCCGAAAGTAAATGTTCCAAAATACTTGCAAAAATCCCCATAAACACCCATTGGCGGAAAAGGAAAACATCAAACAAGTTGTCTCTGAGAGATCAGACAGAGGGAGGGTCCCGCAGCCTTTCTTCACACACGCGCACACACAAACCCAAACGAAACAATAGCTGAGCTTTGCAAACTGGCCACTCCCCTTTCATTATACAGGTGTTTTTTCAACTTGAAAGCCTCCAGCCTGAGGCAGTACCTATTAGCTGTAAACAAAATGGCCGTATAATCCATCCAAACTCCGACTTTTTGGAACCTGCATCTTTTACAACCTCTCTGACAAAAAAAAAGGACAACATAACCTTGTTAAAGGAGCAGCCTCATCGGATTTGGAAGCACTAGCTTTTAGAGTGCTCTCTTTCACGCTCGAAAAGATAGTATTCCAAATAAATCTGTTGGACTCTAACCTGGTGTTGGGTGATTTTTAACTTTGTCCACCCAAGTCCAGCTCTGGCACCTCCTCGTCATTTCCAATCCAAGTGTCGGCTATTGACTGTCTGTATGTAACAATGGCACAAAAATGAAGAAGATCTCATTTATCCACAGTGTGCAACCTATATGAAAGTGTTTATTTTTATGATAAAAATCTATAAAAAGCTATTGGTAAATAATAATTGTGATTCTGGTGTATATATAAAAACAATGTACCTCTCCCACAGTTAGATGGCATATATTTCACACAACCATATCTGACATTACTAATGTTTGTTGGTTTGGATCAATAACATAGAAACTGGTCCATGCTTTCATTTTCAAATAGATTAGCTCCAATCTATTATTTACCAATTAATGGATATTAACTGAATACATGGGAGTGCATAATCAGGATCATCTTATAGAAGGTCACATCAACATCTGGACTGTATTACTAACAATCAGCCACATTGATATCATGTGGGAAACTTGTAAATAAGTCCAGTGCATGCAACTTCAATAGCTCATTATCTTTTATACTTCTGGATTTGTTGTTGAGTGCATGGCAGCAGGTGTGATATGAATAAGCAGATGAACTATTGAAAATAACATGAGAACTAAAGACAAATCATATATGTTTATTGCAGTGGTGCAGCTGCCTAATGGGTAATCAATTGAGTCACTTAGGTGTCCATCAAAAATGACTTGACTCACAAACCAGCATTTATTGAATGTTGGAAGGCCCTGCAATCTGGGGAGGCCTCCATCATGTTCTGTGAAAATTTCACCTATGCTTGAAACATTTCGCTCTTAATCTGGACAAGACCATTCAGCGGGCAAGTCCCAATCTAAGAAATCAAATTTAAAGTACTGCAATGTTTAGATAGACTGTGTAAAATGGTAAATAAATGTAAGATATATTTGTAGATATAATTTAATCTTTACTTATTCCAGGTGTATTTATAATTAGTAACATGCATAGAAAGAGTTATCTGCTCGGACAATATTAAAACAAAACTTTGACAAAATAGTACAATAGACATAATAAGAAACTAAAATTTCCTGCATTCACATTTTGGGTTTGTCTAGTTTTGAGTATTTTTGACCAGTTTAAAATTATGATTGAAGGTCAGTGATATATGGAGAATTGCATATGAATATTAATCATGTGTAGAAATGTTGACAGCCACAAACAACCAACCACTACGCAATCAGTTGACTATATTCTCATTAACATTTAAATGTTGTTAAAAAGATAGTGTTTATGGCATCAGAATGCCATCTATTAGCAAAAAGGTACCTAGTGGATATTACCAAAACAATAAAGAACAAAGGACAAAGAAAACTTACAGCCCAGGAACAGGCCCTTTGGCCCTCCAAGCCTATGCCAATCCAAATCCACTGTCTAAACCTATCACCCAATTCCAAAGGATCTGTATCCTTCTGCTCCCACCTACTCATGCATCTGTTCAGACGCACCTTAAATTAATCTCCCTTGCCTGTCTCTAGCACCTCTGCTGGCAACACGTTCCAGGCACCTACCACACACTTCCACGTGTTTCGCCCTTAAACGTTTCACTTCTCACCTTGAACATGTGAGCTCTCATTATCAAATCCCTCACCCTGGGAAAAAACTTATTTCTATCCACCTTGTCTGTACCTTTGTGATTTTGTAGACCTCAATCGGGTCCCCCCTCAATCTCCTTTTTCCTAATGAAAACAATCCTAACCTACTCAATCTCTCTCCATAGCTAGCACCTTCCATACCAGGCAACATCCTCGTAAACCTTCTCTGCACCATCTCCACAGTATTCTAAATGCAGCCGAACCAAAGTGTTGCACAATTTTAACATGACCTGCTAACTCTTATACTCAATACCCCGTCCGATGAAGGCAAGCATACCATATGCCGCCTTGACCATTCTATCCACCTGTGCAGCCACCTTCAAGGTACAATGGTTCTGAACTCTCTACTCATCAACTTTTCCCAAGGCTCTTCCATTTACAGTGTCGTTCATTCTAGAATTAGACTTCCCAAAATGCATCACCTCACATTTGCCAGAATTGAACTCTGTCTGCCACTTCTCCGTTCAACTCTCCAGTCTATCTATATTCTCCTGTATTCTTTGACAGTCCCCTATGCTTTCTGCTACTCCACCAATCTTTGGGTTATCTGCAAACTTACTGATCAGACCAACAATGATCATTTATGTATATCAAAACCACAGTGGCCCCAGCACTGATCCCTGTGGAACACCATTGGTCTTCTTTCTCCATTTCAAAAAACTCCCTTCAACTAATATTGCTCAACCAGTTCTTTTTCCACTAAGCTAGAACATCTTGCACACCATGTGACTTCACTTTCTCCATTAGACTACCATAGGGAACCTTATCAAATGCCTTACTAAGTCTATGTATATGACATCTATGGTCCTTCCTTCATCTATCAACTTGGTCACTTCTTCAAAGAACTCTATTAAATTGGTATGGAACAATCCTCCCTGCACAAAACCATGTTGCCTATCACTGATAAGCCCATTCTTTTCCAAATATAAATAGATCCTATCCCTCAGAACCTTCTCCAGCAACTTTCCCATCACTGACATCAGGCTCACTGTAGTCTGTAGTTACCTGGAATATCCCTACTACCCTTCTTGTACAGGGGGACAACATGAGCAACCCTCCAGTCTTTCAACACTTCACCTGTGTTTAAGGATGCTATAAAGATATCTGTCAGGGCCCAAGCTATTTCTTCTTTCACCTCCCTCAGCAACCTGGGATAGATTCCATCCTCAGGATCTGTTCACCTTAATATCCTTTAGCCTATCTAACACACCTTCTCTCCTTATGTCAGTGTGATCCAGATTAGACAAACATCTATCTCTAATCTCAACATTCATCATGTCCCTCTCCTCAGTGAACACTGATGCAAAGTAATCATTGAGAGTCTTACTCAATTTCTCAGGTTCAATACGCAACCTTCCTTCCTTATCCTTTAGTGGACCAAATCTTTCTCTAGTTACCCTCTTGCTTCTAATATATGAATAAAAGGCCTTGAGATTCTCCTTAATTCTGCTTGCTAAAGTTATTTCATGACTCCTTTTAGCCCGCATGATTCCTTGTTTAAGATTGGTCATACTCTCCTGATATTCCTCCAAGGCCCATTCTGTTCTTAGCTGCCTGGACCTTATGTATGCTTCCCTTTTCCTCTTGGCTCGTCGCACGATTTCTCCTGTCAACCACAGTTCACAAATCTTGCCTTTCCTATCCCTTGTTTTCAAAGGGACATGCCTATCCTGCACTACTTCAACCTATCTTTGAAAGCCTCCCAGATATCAAATGTGGACTTCCCTTCAAATAGCTGCTGCCAATCCACATTTCCCAGCTCCTGCCGAATTTTGATATAATTGGCCTTAGCCCAGTTTAGTATTCTTCCCTTAGGACCACTCTCATCTTTGTGAGTATTCTAAAACTTACAGAACTGTGGTCACTATTCTCAAAGAAATCCCTGACTGCAACTTCTACCACCTGGCCTGGCTCATTCCCCAACACCTGGTCCAATATGGCCTCCTCCCTTGTCAGACTATTGACATACTGCTCTAGAAAACTTTCCTGGATGCTCCTTTCAAATTCAGCCCCATCCAGACCTTTGACACTAAGGTATCCCGGTCAATGTTGGAAAAATTAAAATCTCCCATCACCACCAATCTGTTGCCTCTACATTTTTCCATAATCTGTTTACCTATTTGCTCTTCTACCTCATGCTCACTGTTGGGAAGCCTGTAGTACAGCCCCAACTATGTAACTGCACCCTTCTTATTTCTCAGCTCTACCCATAATGCCTCACTGCTTAAGCCCTCCATAGTGTCCTCCTCTAGCACAGCTGTGATATCATCCCTGACCAGCAATGCAACTCCTTCCCTGGCTTTTACTTCCCTCCCTGTCCTGTCTGAAGCATCTAATCCTGGAACATTTAGTTGCCAATCATGCCCTTCCTTCAGCCAAGTCTCTGTGATCACAATAATGTCATACTCCCAGGCACCACTCCAAGCCCTAAGTTCGTCTGCCTTATCCACTATACACTTTGCATTAAAGTATATGCATTTCAGGCCGCCAGTTCTTTTGCGTTCATGTGCTTTCTGCCTACTCTTCCCCTTGGTAATGCTAACTTCATGATCCTTACAGTCTCTAGTTTCTACCTCACTGTCTACTAGTCTTCTCTGGTTCCCAGCCCCCTGCCACATTAGTTTAAACCTTTCCCAACAGCAGTTGCAAAAACACCCCCTAGGACATTAGTTCCAATATGGTTCAGGTGTAGACCATCCAATTTGTAATAGTTCCACGTTCTCCAGGACCGATCCCAATGTCCCATAAATCTGAACCCCTCCCTCCTACACCATCCCTCAAGCCCTGTGTTCACGCTGCCTATTCTTTCATTTCTACCCTGGCTAGCATGTGGCACTGGTAGCAAGTCTGAGATCACTACCTTTGAGGTCCTTCTCTTTAACTTCTCTCCTAGCACTCTGAATTCTGCTTTCAGGATCTCATCTTGTTTCTCATTCATATCATTGGTGCCTATATGCACCACGACAACTGGCTGTTCACCCTCCCCTTTCAGAATGCTTTGCAGCCAGTCGGTGACATCCCTGATCCGAGCACCTGGGAGGCAACATACCATTCAGGAGTCTTGCTTTTGGCTACAGAACCACCTATGTACTCCCCTTACAATAGAATCCCCTATGACTATGGCCCTACGAGTATTTTTCCTGTCCTTCTGAACAGCAGAGCCTGCCATGGTGTCATGACCCTGGCAACTGCTGCTCTCCCCTGGTGAGCCATCTTTCCCAACAGTATCCAAAATAGTATACTTGTTTTGGAGAGAGATGACCACAGGGGAACACCTGCACTGCCTTCCTATTCTTTCTCTGCCTTTTGGTCACCCATTCACTGTCTCCCTCAGCAATTCTAATCTGCGGTGTGACCAATTCACTAAATGTGCTATCCACGACCTCCTCAGCATCGCGGATGCTCCACACTGAGTCCATTCTCAGCTCCAGAGCCGTCATGAGGTCAAACAACAGCTGCAGCTGGACACACTTCTTGCAAGTGTAAGAGTCAGGGACATCAGCCACGTCCCTGAGCTCCCACATCAAGCAGGAGGCACATGCCATGAGTCTGAGGTCCCCTGCCATTGTAAGCCTTAGCTTTATATCAACTAACTAAAACCAAACAATGCACAGAGTCTTATCTTACAGAGTCCTTTTTTTCTGGTTAGAGGAGGGGGTGCAGGATGGAGATACTAATGTATAGTATCTTGGGTTTAGCCGCTGCCCAAATATAGACTAAGTCCTTACCTTCCTGGCAACCTCCTGGTCACCTCCGCTCTGTCTCCTGCTGCTCCTGAACAGGAAAACAATGATAGTTTACAACCTGAAATTCCCCCACCTGCCAAATAAAACATTTACAGGTAAGAATGATCACAATTCCTACCTTTATCTTGCAGGTTATATTAAAGAGTATGTAGGCAGCATATTTTTTAGATATCCCAAAACACTGCGTTCTCCAAATGACTATTGCCAATAAAGGACACAATCTTCAGCATGTTGTGTCTATATCTGACATTGGTTGCATGGCTTCTGACTCATGAAACTCATTGTAACATATTCTAATCTGTTTTCCAGCAGATTGTGCTAGGAACATGTCACTCAGGATTGCAGAGCACTATGGTCCAAAATGGTGTTGGACCAGGTTCATGACCATGAGGATATACATCTTATTTTAAGTCAAAGGAAATATTATTGTGTGCCATCTGATGTTAGCAAATGTAGTGTAGCAAATCAAAGATTGATTTCACTTTTAGTTTTATCCTTTTACCCTTTAACACCATGGAAAAAATTAAAGACCTAAAATGTTTGAAACAGATTTTAGCTCAAAAAATTAATTGATGTGTGATTTCTCTCATGATGTAGCATTTCTATGGGAATTGAGGTTTGCAACAAATTAGCATACCAAAGCTCCAAACTCTCAATTTTTGATAATGTTTGATGATGTATACACATTGGAGATTGAACTTAACTGCAGGTGCAGATGAACAATCAGGGGGTGGAGGACACCATTTACATGCTATGATAAGCTAGAGATGCCAGGTTCTTAGTCAAACAGAGCTTACCACCTGAAAATTCTTTATCTCTTGGGCCAGGTCTGGCCAATGAGCAGAACCTGGCAGATTGGGGATGTAATTCCAGTGGAATTGGCCAAGGGAGGTGAAAGACATTGTTGATTTTTTTTAAGGTCCAGAAAGAGCTTTATTCTCCTCTTGACTCCATAAAGTTAAAGCTAAAGATATATTTTCTAATTTTTTAAAGTTGTCCTAAAAACAAAATGTTCAGTCCCTTTATGATCTAAATTTTCTTCATTCACTCATGGGATTTGTCACTGGTGAGAAGTGTTAGCAGCTCCAAACTTTTGTATCTCAAATTGGCAATCATAGTCACAATCATAGGACAACAATGTGTATAATGTGGCCTTTTGTCGGAGGTGGAAAGATGCACCACCATTAACAGAATCCTACTAAAGATGGTAGCATCACAGTACTAAAATACATGGGATAATCCAATCCCATTTTCAGACTGCTACAATCCCATGAAGACCAGATAAAGAGATTTGAAATTATCCCTGTTGGTAACATCACATTCATACCTGTGTATGCAAACAAATGTTACTGCACAGCAGTGACCATGGCTATAGCACTGATGGTTCTTAATATAATTGGCTATGGCCATAATTTGCTTGTGATTACACATATTCATATACTTGCAATTAGCATTTGTTGCATATTTCTACAAATCTATG
Organism: Chiloscyllium punctatum; assembly: GCF_047496795.1. Taxonomy (NCBI): domain Eukaryota; kingdom Metazoa; phylum Chordata; class Chondrichthyes; order Orectolobiformes; family Hemiscylliidae; genus Chiloscyllium; species Chiloscyllium punctatum. The sequence continues at coordinate 41,002,763 of NC_092764.1, forward strand.
TTCTCGGAGATTTGTTTCAATCAGAACTGCATTTAAAAAATAAATACGTTTTATTTTATTGCATTTCCATAAATGTGATTTATAATATATTAAATAATAGTTTGCATTATACACATATATTTTGCATTTTGCAAAGTACACATGTAAATATTTAATGTATTTTATAAAATATAAATTTTTGCTTTCTTGTTCCAGATCTTGCTAGCATGTGGCATTGGGAGACTGAGACTACTGCTTTGAAAGTCCTGCTTTATCCTTTTTTTACCCAGCTCCCTATTATGCTTGCAGGATCCCACCCATCTTTTCACCTATGTCTTTGGTATCATGACCTCTGGCTGTTCTTCCTTCCCCTTCAGAATGTCCTGTAGCTTATCAGTGATATTCTTGACCATGGCATCAGGGAGGCAAGAAACTTGTGCCCTATCAGTAGCTTCAGAAACGTCTGTTCCCTTATGATAGAATCCCCTATCACTATTTGTCTCTCACTCCTTTTTCTGCCACTGATGCCTTGGACTTGACCTTCCCACGAGAAACCATCACCCTGAGCATTATTCAAAATGGATAACCTGCTAGAGAGCAAGAGACAGTCCCAAAGATTTCTCTGCCTGGTGTTTTTACACTGCCTGGCAACCACCCATTTCCTTTCTGTCTCTGCATTCTTGACCCATTGTGTGACCACCTCTCTGTATATGCTATCTATGAAGATCTCAGCTTTGTGGATAATCCATAGTGACTTCCACTGCCACTCCAGATCCAAGATGCCAATTTCCAGTAGCTGCAGATGGTCACCCAGGACACATGAGAAGTCCCATCCCTGACTTGCCATCTCGCGCAGGAGCGACTTTCCACCTGGCTCAGCTACCTTGCTTTGATTTATCTTCTAAGTATTCTCTTTCCATTTACTTTCTCTGTTTTAAGGAGTATTAAGTTTATACTGGGGCATTACCCTATTCCTTATAATTTAAACACTCTTTATCTGAACTAAAGACTAATGTTGACTTTAAATACCAGTTAGTAGCAATCCTCAACTGGTCTTACTTATCAATGTCACTGTTTTTCCCAGACTGGCTTCCAGTGCCAATTGATGAGCTCATGTTTTCCCTACAATGTCACTCTTGAATATTTGTGAAACTCACTCCTCTTGCGTTGCTTTGCAAATCCTGGTCTCCTAAAGTTGTTACCCAGTGACATCACACTTACGATTTTTTAAGTCTCCCAGACTCTGCCACTTTTTCATGTTGTTTTAAGCCTCCCCACTCTTGCTAACTCTGATTTCTCTACTGTTCTCTCATGCTGTTATGAGACTCTTCGGTCTGTCCCTGGTTCTGACCTCCTTACTTAAACTTCTGTTTAAACCCCTCCCCTCTTCACTGGGTCATAATTATTTTACCTAATTTATAATTTTGAAATATTTGTCATTATTGCACTGTTACTGGATTACATTATATATTATATTTTTTAACAGTAAGTATGAGGTATATAGATAATATGAAATCTTGCCCTTCTTTCACATTACAACTGAATGTCTGCATCAGAGCTCAGGGCCTCCTTTTCATTTTCAAAAAGACAATTCTTCTTCCCTATGCAATTTTGCATGATCTTCCCTTAAATGACCTTTAACAAGAACACGTTTTGTAAATTTTATGATGTGAACAAAGATTTAGGTAGTGATTGAAATGGACTGCAACCTCCATTATTGCCTCTGCCTGCTCACCTGTTTGGTCATATCATTTCCTTCATTAGGCTTAACACTGACAGAGGAATGTTCCCCAAATGATGTTGGAGTCCATCATAAATTTTTGGAAATTTTGTATTTAAGCTTATGCCAAATTCCTCCTTTGAAGTCTTATATCATTAAGCACATCACTTTACCGGTGGTTCCAATGATTAATTTGCAATGCTCACATTTGCGAAAAGTACTAAGAAGTCTAAATCAGTGTGACAGCCAGGCAATGAATAACTTTGAAGTACTAACTCTTTTACTCCTGCATAGCTGCATGATTTCTTAAAGTATCCAATATTAATTGTCCTTAATTTCAGTGGTACGTTCAGGGCTCATGCAGTTATTATGCTACCATCAGGCAAAAAAAGATTTAGGACATTTGATTTTTAGTTCATTTAGATAGATAAGTGCCGTTATCACACTAAACGTAACATACCACAATCTTTTTAATCAAGAATATTTAAGTCAATGAAAGTTCATTAGACAGTTTTTGCAAAGCCGCATTGTTCATGTATGCAGACCTATCTTAGTTTATATACATCCTGCACTGGCCATTAAGTATGTGCACAAGAAAAAAAAAGTCTAACAGTATTGACTCACCTGAGCTGAACTTGCCAAATGAATTTTGAGGTAGTTAGAATTAGTTTTATTTCATTCTTAATCTGACACATTAGCTGAAGGAGTTGGTTTGATTTTATACCAGTGACATTTAGTTTAAAGAAATACAGTTGTAGCCAGTACGCTTGCTGGCTAGCCACAATCATACAACCTCTGCCTGTGCTGTACATTGTTTTCATTTTGGTTTATGGCAGCCATTGAACAGATTAATTGACACCTGAAGCTGAATTTTACATTTGTTTTGCCTAAGTCCAACTTAATTGAGATTCATGGAAGGTCTTTGTCCTTGCTGCATCTTGATAAACCTGACTCTTTAACTACCCACACTGCCCCTCTGGAATCCGTCTTTTCACATTCTAGCCATTTCACCTTCACAGTACTAGGAACAACTAATGGCAGCCAGGCTATCTTGGAATTCACCATTACCCTTGGCAGCGGAGCCACCTTTAAAAGGCCATTGTGCATCTAGACAAAATGTTAATCCAGAGCTGCCCTGGATGGTTCCTGGCATTTGTCCTGGACATGGCAGATGTGAGAAATTAATATACTGCTTTATCGGCAGGTCATGATCGATGGGGTGCTGCAAATATGGAATGTCCTGTTCCCTGTCGTCCAGCAATGGAGTATGACATCCCATTCTGCTCTGATGTTGCTCTCTAGGTCAGTGCAGTCTCAGCCACCTGGATGAATACACAGCAATGCAGGAAGAAGGTCAATGACTTTCTCCACTCTCCAGAATTAAGTGCCATCATCTTTTGATTGCTACCTCACACTCGTTTTACCTCTGCTACAGTAACCACCTCCCACAAAGATTGCTCTGCCACTCTCACCTTTACCTGAAACATCTTCCCTAGCTCACTGGTATCCACTCCAACTTCCAACACCACTGCACACCCTCAATGTTGCCACTCTCTCACTCATGAAATGCTCCACTTCCCACTAAAAATAACAGCTGATCTGCCCACTGTTGTTTCCCTTAAAATCTGCCTCTTTCTCATTCCAAGAAGAGTCAAAGATGAGTGATGGGCTGCCTGACATTATGACTCCTCACTTACTTTGAGGAGAAGATCCTGACTCTGTACTCCCTGACTGACCATGTCCAAGTCTTGGATCTGATATTGGAGTACAGTCCTTGACTGACTGTACTGGGAGACTCTGATTGAAAGCTATCTGAAGACATCATGAAATTACAACAGGATTTTGCTAGATTGGGTGAAAGGGCAAAGCTGTGGCAGATAGAGTTTAAAATACACAAGCGTGAGGTTATCTATTTCAGACTGATAAAGTATGGATCAGGGATTACTTCAGAAGGAACAAAGTTAAATGCAGTGGATATCCAGTGAGATTTGGGGATTTAGATACATATGCTTTAAAATGGCATGCACAAGTGCAGAATGTAGTCAAGAAGACTAATGGAATACTGGCCTTTACACTTAAAAGGGATGGAGTATAGGGGAGCACATGTTATGATGCAAGTATACAGAACCCTTGTTAGATCCCACTGAGAATACTCTGAGCAGATCTGGACACAACACCTTAAGAAGAATTTTTGACCATGGAAGAAGTTCAATACAGGTTTCCAGGATGACAAATTGTGAGGCAAGATTAGACAAATTCACTCTCTACCTTCTAGAATTTAAAAGGTTAAGGGTTGGATCTAATTATGGATGACTTTGTGGTGGAGACATGATGGAAGGAACCATCTCAGACTATGATGAGGCTCTAGTGTGACTGCTAGAGAGAGCTCATGAGATCAAACTGAAGCTGGACAAGAAATCGAAAATGCCTGAACTCAAGTCAATATGCCATGGACTGATAGCAGAAGGGTAGTGTCTGGATTGTGATGAGATGAAACCTGGAGCAGAGAAACAGAATTAACAGATATCAAAATGATGGCCACAATTTGATTCTTGGAACATTTTAATCCATGTTTGTTTGCTCCATATTAGTCATTATGATAACCAATTAAGCTGACAGGTTCATATTAATACCTGGACACAAAATAACATAACTAACAAGCTCCAGTGGTGCTCTATGTGAGTAGTTGGGGCAGAATTCTGTAGTCTATTCTTCTGAGATCAGAATCAGACATAATTCAAACCCTTTTCCAAATCATGCATTCTTTCTGTATTTTATCATTCCCATTATAAATCTTTATATTTAGATTTATAATGGAAACTGTCTATATAAACCAATCATACTTTATGTATATTGTCTCATCAGTGATGATACTGCAGTATTTTCACAAGCAGGAGTATGAAATTACCATAAAAATTACAAAAGCAGTTTCAATTATAAAAGAGAACAAACTAATTTATAATGAAAAAAACTTGGTAGGAGGTGATGTGATTTAAGTTTTTTTCAACTTAATCTCCTGTGGTTTTAGATATGGGGACCAAAGAGAGTGTTCAGAGGCATTAGGGTGATAGAGTGCGCAGATATCTTTAATTTCTATTTTGCAGTGATAATTTTCTATTTCCTTTACAACTTCCTAAATCCACATTGATAGTTGGTAGTACTAGTAGCACCGTCACTGGCTGGAGGTTGTAATTGCAGCACGGCATGTTTACATCGAGAATTTCCAACATAAGCTTGCATTTACAAAAGAAAATTGAGGAGTAATACACACAAATGCAATATTATTGCTTAATTTTTAAAGCAGGAACAAGAATGCAGTTTAAACTGTAACACTAGAAGGAGTTAAAAAAAAAACATCAGAATCATTGGAAACATCATCAAAGATGGTCAGGGTTTAATATTAGACATTTAAATAATAAAAGGGGAGGCTATGAAAAGATAATATGGTAGAGCAGAACTAAGAAAAATATCAAGAATCAACAGATTTTAAGATAAATGCAAAATCTTTGGTATGAAATATTTTTATTAATTCACAATAAGGAGACATTGATATCAATATCAAGTAATTGCCCATCTCTATTTGTGCTGAAAAGATGGTATTGGACTTTCTTCTTGAATGAGTGTAACTTGTTTTGAGTCAAGCTATAATAGTCAGTGAGAATTACCAACAATTTGTAGTTCTTCATTTTAATGCCTACAATTCATCTGCTGTCAGCAAATGTTTGATTATTTTTAGGTGACAAATGAGTACTGCAAGATTCACTACGACATGGACTGTGCACAGAGTGCAGAGTGGGCCACATTTTTCTGCAGCTGTTCAAAAATGAAATTACCAGGACTCTGGCACTCAGGACTGCCAGACACCAGGCAAATATTCAGCTCCAGGAGACAAGTCTGTGTTTTCACCTATCAATGATGATGTCAAAACTTTGGATTCAAGATGGCAGTAAAACAGAGCAACTCTTTGTGAGCTCTCCATAGCAGATCTTATTCTCACATTTCTTACAATCTTTGAATGTTATGATTTACCTATATTGTATGCAAAACAACTTTTCAATGGACTTAGGTATATGTGACAACAATACATCAAATCAAATCAAGTCAAATGCACAAGTATGTACAGGAACACCAGACTGGTTCATCAGGGATATTTGGTAAACTGAAATGGAAGATAGAACAGTCCATCAAAATTATTCATACCATGCTGGAACTGATGTGTTTGCATCTGCCTTCATGGATAGGTTGAAGACTGCCTTGGGAATCCAGGTCTAGCACACCCAATGTCTGCCAGAACAAACACACAGACCTGCCTTTCATTGCTTTAGACTGAGGTACACAGCATCAATGACAAGGCTAAAGGTGAATCATGGTCCTTAACTTCATTCCGGGCACATCTTTCTCAGGAAGAATGGGTAGTACCAGTGAGAAACCACAAGGAGAGAAAGGAATTCCACATGTTGGTGATACGCTGCCCTCCAAACAACATGGATACAGTCATTGTGGGGGGAGGTGAAGCAGTCAGCAGTGAAGAGAATCCACTGTGTGGGCTAATTGATTGTCCTTGTCATGGTGGATGCATGTGAAGAGTTAAGTTGTGGAGAAAATGGTATCAGTAACATCATAGTTACAAATATGTGTTGAGGATTGAGTTTCCCCTTGAAATGAGCCACTGGCACATGTGACCTTGGCAGTCATTGGGATGGGCTGACCACCCAATTTTTCTGAGCACACTTCCTCCTCCAGATGACAGTTCAGGAATGGGCTGAGATATCATTGGTGAGCTGCTTCACTGTCTTTCAGAAAGCTGAAGAAAATGATAGTGAGGGCTGTAGATCTGGGATTTTGTCATTCTCCTTCACTTGCTGTTTCTTCCTCTGGAGGTTCTGCAGCAGTCACTGGAAGTTGCTATTTCAGCGCGTTGGTCATCTAAACTGCTGGCACATGCTGCAGTTCTGATGCTCAGGTAGCACTGTGCCATACAGCAAGCTGACCAACTCCTACCTGACTGACAGAACGTTCAGTCCTCCCCAAATTCACAAACTGACTGCCTCTTCATCTGCACTAACAAGCAATACAATCCACTAAAGCTGGCAACCTAACACTGAGCTGTAAAGACTATGCACACATGGGTAACAATGCAAGTCACATCAAGACAATCAGCTCAAACACCATTGCTGAAGTTGGTCATTGTATGCTAAGAAATCAATACAAAGTAGACAGAGGCTGGCAGCACTCTATGTAAATGCCTGAGATGCGAATCTGCCCCTGCACACAGAAGCAACCTGACAGAAAGATGCAAGTCATAACTGTCACTGAGCTCCAAAGTAAAGTGATGGAGGGCGAGTCGGGTATTTTAGACAGACTGAGAGGGGCATAATGATGTATTGAAGCTGGAAGCTTGCTCCTACTAACTTGCTTGGATGAAGGGTAGAGGAGGATGGTGGTCACAGATGGTGACCAGGTGTGTAATGGTTGGGATAAACTATTGGCAAACTGCAGCTGCCAGGTGCCTGCTCTGATTGACATGTTGGGAAAGTGCACCATCTAGTTTCTTAATGGAGGAGAACAAAATTGAATGTGGTTCACAAATAAGATATGTTGCAGTTTTAACAAGATACAAATGCTAGAAATGAAATAGTCACCTCTCAAGGATAGGATTCTGAAGTGACTAATTAAGGTTTAAGGGGATAATGGGAAAAGTTTTCTCGATGTCAAAATTCTAATCTTTTCGTTCTCACTGTATTTTCCTTTCTATCTTGTCACTATTCACAACACAACAGACAAGGGAAAATTCTGCTCAAAATGTTTTAACATAACTTAAAAAGGAAAGAATAGTATTTATTATTCATCACCGTAATGAATACAAAAGCACACTCACAAACTCACACAGTACAACACACACACTACAGACAAAATGGCAATTACATAGGTGGCAGATTTTTAGATCTTAAAACTTTAAAAGTTCTCAGTCATGCATGAATAATATGGCTGAAATTGAACTTGTCATAAAAATAAGCAACAGTGACAAATCTAAACAAACAAATAATTGAAAAATGTTTTTAAAAATATACAAAATTTGATCCAGTAGTTAGTTCCAGATTAAATTGAAGAATATCTGCCCCACCACCAAAATAGACCCCATGGGTCTTACAGCAGGCACGGAGGAATACATCAGACGAATGAGACTTCAGGAATTCTTTCAAGATCCCAGCAGTAATCCCAGTGAGCCCACTGAGGAACCGGAACAATCATCGGAGGGATCCGTAGAGGGGCAACTAAAGAAGGAGTCAACTTGGAGCCCACCGGAGGGCCGCTGCCCTGGGCTTGAAATATAGAAATGCCAGACTCATCAGCTGTACCCAAAAGGTAGAGCAGAACATCACCTGATCACAACACAACGCCATCCATGCTGTCAAAATGAATCACAACATTGTCATCAAACCAGCAGATAAAGGAGGAACCAACGTCATTCAGAATGGAACAGATTACTGCAAGGAAGTGTACCGACAACTGAACTACCAGGAAAGCTACAAGCAGCTACCAGCCAATCTAACCAAACAGCACACCCGTAAACTAAACACATTGACCAGAATGTTGGATCCAGTCCTTCATAGTTCCCTGCATGCCCTCATCTCATATACATCCCACAGACTTCTACTGCCTTCCAAAGATACACACACCAAGACATCCCATTGTATCAGGCAATGGGATGCCATGTGCGAACCACTCTGGCGATGTGGAGGGCATCTTGAAACCCAATGTACAGGGGACCCCCAGCTTCTGCTGTGATACTACAGATTTCTTACAGAAACTCAGCACCCACAGGCCAATCAAACCAGGAACATTCCTTGTCACAATGGATGTTTCAGCACTCTGCACCAGCAGCCGTCACAATGACGGTATCGCGGCAATAGCCTCAGTACTCAACACCAACAAATGCCAAACTCCTAGCACCATTCAACAACTCATCCGCTTTATCCTCAACCACAATGCTTTCACCTTTGACAACCAGTTCTTCATCTAGACACACAGAACAGCCATGCACACCAATATGCCAACATTTTAATGCACAGATTCGAACAGGACTTCTTCCCTACGCAGGACCTCCAACCAACACTATACCCCAGGCATATTGATGATATTTTCTTCCTCTGGACTGATGGCAAGGAGTCACTGAATCAACTACACAGTGATAATAACAAGTTTCATCTCACCATCAAACTCACCATGGACTACTCTTTAGTATCTGTCTCATTCTTGGACACATGCATCTCCATCAAGGATGGGCACCTCACCCTACCGCAAACTCACAGATAACCTCATGATGCTACACTTCTCCAGCTTCCACCTGAAACATTAAAACAGCCATCCCCTATGGGCAAGCCCTACACATGCACAGGAACTGTGCAGATGAGGAGGCACATGACGGGCACTTGGAAGGACTCAAGGATGTCCTCATAAGAACGGAGTACGGTGCTCAACTCGTCGACCACCAGTTCCGAGGTGTCACAATGAGGAACTGAAATGACCTCCTCAGGAGACAGACACAAGCTGCAACCGACATTATCCAGTACTTCCCAGGAGCCGAAAGACTACACCATGTTCTTCGCGACCTGCAACATATTGTCAATGAGAATGAGCACCTCGCCAAGACCTTTCTCACACCTCCTCTTCTCGCCTCCATCAGATCATTGCTCGAAACAAACTGCCAGGCCTTCAGGACAACTCCATACAATCCTGCCTTAGCAGACACGTGTCAAAGTGTTGACACGAGTAACACCATTATACATGGGGACACCTCCAATCATGTACACTGCAGGTACTCATGTGACTCAGTCAACATTGTCTATCTCATACACTGCAGGCAAGGACGCCCTGAGGCATAGTACATTGGTGAGACTGAACAGAGCCTATGACAATGGATGAATAGACACCATACAACAATCAGCCAGGAGTGTTCCCTCCCAGTCAGGGAACACTTCAGTGGTCTGGGACATTCGACCTCGGTCCTTTGGTGACCATCCTCCAAGGCGGACTTAGGACAGGCTACAACACAAAGTGGCCAAGCAGAGGCTGATCCCCATTAGTACCGAACTTGGCTATGGCCTCATCTGGGATCTTGGTTCATGTCACACTACAGGTGACCCCACTGCATCACACACACACACACACATTCACACACACTCACCTTCTCACAGACTTTTACCCTTTTACACACACACATGAATACACGGACATACCCCCACACCCACATGCGCACGCACACAAAGAGGTTTGTGGCTGAATTTGTACTTGCAGAATTGCATTTTATTTTGCTCAAAAACTCCATGACTCCAGGTAGGATTCTGTAAATCCCTGTTTTAGATTAGAATCAGTCTGAACATTGGGGCACAGACAGCCTCACACAAGGCACTCACACCTTCAATGCATTATCTGAGCTGACATGGCTACTATTGTTATAGATCACTTAAGAATGTAGCTTTAAAAAAGTTCTGGGATTTACATAAGAAAGAACTGAAAACAACTTGTTTATTCTAAAAGATGAGAGACTTAACAAACAATCCGGGTCTTTTTCAATATATCATCTCAGTTACATCACACTGTAAACACTTGCTGTAAATTCTATGTCTTACGATCTTATACTCCACACTCACCTGATGAAGGAGCAGCACTCCGAAAGCTAGTGCTTCCAAATAAACTTGTTGGACTATAACCTGTTGTTGTGTGATTTTAAAACTTTGAAGTTTATCACTCAATATTTTCAAAATTGACCTACTTGTACTCAAGTATATGTAAGATCCAATTGAAGGTTGGTGGCTACTCAAAGACCTGCTAACGAACATAAACTAGTTCCAACGAAGAGATTGGCTTGCATTTGTATTTGTTTCTAAGATTCTGTGGTTTCTCCCAGTCAATTAATTACTGTTTCAAAGTGTAGACATGATTGTAAAGTAGGAATTTTATCCTGGTAATGTTGCAGGTTTTATAGACGGAATCTGTTTTGAACATAATGTTTTAAAATCTAATACGAAAGAATTGCTGAAACTCAAGTTGCATCAGATGCAAATTGCAGTTAAAATTCTATGATCTTTTGCATCTATTGTGTGGAAATCAGATGAATTATGCTGAAAGGAATGGCACAATCAAATGGAAACTTGAGACCATAAAATTAGAAATGGTTTACTTTAATAAATTACATGCTGAATTTTCTCAATACTTCAGCCTCTCACCTTGGGAAGTCTTTAAGTTTCCTAGAAGTTCCTTTTCTTACATATCTTGCTAAATATATAAATAAGAAATTGACTCTAATGTGTTTTTCACTTTTTAAATTGCTTTTGTTAAGTGTTCTAATTGAATATGCAAATCAACACATTAAACCATAAACTGATAGCTAACTGGGGCGTAGTGTGTTTGGGATGCAATGCTGTTCTTTTACCTCTGGAACAGAGGTTCACATTAAGCTCAAACTAAAATTCTTAACAGTCTCTGTCTGCTGACTATGAGTGTTGTGGAAAATTAATTTGGCAGGTTTAATCACGCACAAGGATCTACAGTTCAAAACAGCCTTTATAATGGCACTAATTGGCAAGCGTTTTCCTCTCAGAGAAAAACAGAATAACTGATGTGAAAACATTCAGATGTAAATGACAGGTTATTTTTATTCTGGGGGCTTGGTTGATTACAATCAGGGGACATCTCAGGAAGATGTTCATGCTGTTCTGGGGAAACCAAGAACTCCAGTCTAGGATGAATTTCATTGAGACACTGAGCGAACGGGCACTGTGACAGGGACAATTACAGACAGTAATCTTCCGTCTGGGAACAGTGGATGGACTTTTACAATATGTTTAACATGTAAAACCTGAAGTGCACAGTAATGGCAGGAGCACCTTTTGCATTTTCTACAAATCAGACATCATAATGTCAACAGCAGAATAACACCATCTTCATTTGATGCACCAATTGGATGGAAATCTTAGCATTTCTTTGGCACAAATAATGCTCATCATAATAATCACAAATTAAACTTAATTGGAAAGTATTACCCAGAAAAGCTCCCTCCCACCAATAATAGTTCTTTGGGAAATTGACATATTAACTGTGTGCTGATAATGCTTAAGAGGTGATGGTGGGAAGGCACCACATGACGAAAAGACAGAGGAACAATTGATCAAGATTTAGCACCTTGGTTTCGCCCACTGAGCTAGCTGCTGCTCCCTTTTAATGGGATAATGGAAATGAAGAGATGAATGAAGAAGTGAAGCTTATCCGCAGGGATCAGCCAAGAGGGTGGACATGTTTATGTAAAGTACCTTGCTATACATTTCTACAATATGTGCCAGCCCTGCAGATGGCAAACATGGTGCATCTCCTTCAACCCACTGATTTTTTTCTATTCATTCATGGGATACGGCATCACTTGCTAGGCCAGCATCTCTTGCCCATCCCTAATTGCCTATCAGGCACTTATGAGTCACATATAGACCAGACCAGGTAAAGATGGCAGATTTCTTCCCCAGAGGGCACTAGTGAACCAGTAGGGTTTTTTTTGACAATCAATAATGTATTAATACTCATCATTTTGACTGTTAATTTTTGTCTTTTATTTGACTCCAAATTCTACCATGGCAGGACCTAGAGCATTACCTGGTTCTCTGGATTAATAGTCCAGTGATAATGCCAGTAGGTCATTGCCTTGTGAGTCTCACAGTCTAAGAGGACTAGTCCCCAACAAACAAGGGGATCTGGCACAATATTATAGAATCGTAGAATCATAATTCCTACAGTGTGGTGGCAGGCCATTCAGCCTATTGAATCCTTACCAACCCTCCAAACAGCATCTAACACAGACATAACCCTCCTATCCTATTGCTGTCATCTTGCATTAACCATAGCTAACCCATCTAGCCTGCACACGAGTGGGACAATTTAGCATGGCCAAGTCATCTAACCTGCATATCTTTGGACTGTGGGAGGAATTCAGAGCACATGGAGGAAACCCATGCAGACACAAGGAGAATGTGCAAACTCCACACAGACAGTTACCGAAGGGTGGCATCAAACCCAGCTCCCTGGCACTGTGAGGCAGCAGTGCTATTCACTGAGCTACTGTGCATCAGTGAAGGCCTCTGTTATTAGTCCAGTGGCTTGAGTGTGGTCAGTTGATCATTTGAGGTGATCAGTATCAAGAGACCCATGCCTCTCCAATCCAGAGATTACCTGATGACGAAATGATAGACTGGCTAAGGCTGTATCCTCTGGAATTTAGAAAGGTCAGAGGTAAATTAATTGAAATGTACAAGATCCTGAGGGGACTTGACTATGTGGATGTGAAAAGATGTTTCTTCTTGTGGGAGAATCTAGAACTAGGGGTCATCATTTAACAATAAGGGAAGGGCTGCCCATTTAAGACAAAGATGAGGAAAAAATCCTTTCAGAAGATTTGAATGTTTGGAATTCCCTTCCTCAAAAGGCTGTCGATTGAACACCTTGAAATATTTTTAAGGGTGAGGGAGCTAGATTCCTGATAATCAAAGGGATGAAAGATTGAGAGTATCAGGGAAATAGAGTTGAGATTAAAATTGGATCAGCCATGACCATTATTGAATGAGAGAGCAGGCTCAAAAGACTGAGTGGTTTCCTTGTGTTCCTTGTTCATATGCTTGTATGTTCACCTTTTCCACTGAACAGATGCTAAGCACGTCCAGCAAAGGAGCTATTTTCTGCTTGTGTAAATGGGTAGAATTTTAAAGGGCTCTGAGTCACCTGGGGATGACATTGAATTAGAATTGCATAATAAATCTGCTGAGGCCGATCTTGCAGGAGCTCTTGCATCATCTTTTATGCTTTTCACAAGTGATGATGCAAGTTTTTTTGCTAAGCAATGGTGAGTTGCTAATTTAAAGGGATTTTTGCTTCTAAATGCCTTTGTTCATGGTGCAACTCACCTCATTAATATTTGGGTTTTCATCTTACAAAATATGCTAAACAGACTATTGGTGTCTCAATGCAGAAATTAAAGCAGATGCATGGTGACTGGGTCTGAAATACCTTCATGTTAAACAGTGGCACCAACATCATAGGGCAGTCTCCATAGGCACCAGGCTCTTATACCCCACGTCCACAGACATTGGAATCTGACATGTACCAACTTTTACAATCCCTCATTACAAATTTGCACACAGAAACTCATACCTAGCTCATGGACTGGAGCAGTCTGCATCTTTCGGGCTCTTTGCTTGCTGTCAAAGTTTTCACTCACTCTGAACCTGTGCAGTCAGTTGAATTACTTTCTATAATAGATATAAAGTAAAAAGATCCATCAATCAGGTCTCTTATTAGATATAAAATTATTGGTTAATTATGAAACAAAACTTTTGAAGAGATCCAATTTCTACTGTAAAAGAAAGTTTGCCACCATAAATAAAGTAAAACACACACACGTACACACACACACACCAACTAAAATAATATAATGGATTTCTGCCTGGAGAAATATACTTTTGAGAAAAAAAACTTCCTAAAATAAATCTTAGTTCTGAAATGCAAAAACACATAATGTTTGAAATTCTCAAACAACTCTTGGTCTGATATTCCATCATGTGTCATCAAACATTGGCTAATGTCTCTGGGATCTTAACAGATGCAGTTTGCACAGGAAACACTGTATCAAAAAGACTTCCAGTCACTCTTCAAAAGGAATCAGTTTTCACACCAGTTTCACAATAAAGAAATGTAAGCTGAGCAGCCTGTCCCTTTGTACCTTCTGCCATTTTAAAATCCAAAACTAATCCAAAGTCTGCAAAACACCGTTCAAACAGAACTGCTAAAACATCCGAATATGAAAATAGTCAAGTATTTACCCTGAAGTGAGTTCAAGCATGGACTAGTTGGACCAAAGGGTCTGTTTCCGTGCTGTACATCTCTATGACTCTATGACTCACAATTATCTGGAACCATGTAGTTTTCAAGAAATGCCTTGATTAAAACAAGAACTTCCAATGCCATTTCACTGACTAATTTAAAAAGAAATCTTGATATTCAAATCCCTCAAACCTTAAGTCCACAAAAATGATTAAATGTGAAGTTTTATAGTACTTGTTATCCAGTGATGGTTCTGGGCCTGACAGATATGGTGCCAATGGCAGCTCTCCCATTGGTGGTATTGTTAAATAGAGCTTCTTTGATTGGCAGACAATCCTCACTGGACAGGCATTCCTCGATCATGGACAGACATTCAGAATCCTCGATCATGGAGGAAGCTCCTGCTACTGTTTAGCTAAATGCTTGATTGCAGTTTCCCTACAAGAGGCAATACAGTGCTTTCACTGGCTCTCCAGCTTGAACCTTATCACTTGCACTAGATTCCACGTATTGCCACTCACTAGAACCCAGGCGACATTTGCAGTTTGACTAGGCTTAAATATGCCTTCTTGAAATTGTATCAATCCTAAAAAAGCAGAAGTTTATGAACTGTAGAAATAAATAACACAAGCACATTTCACATGTTCCAAAATGAACTCCAGTCAGGCAACCATAAATAATTAATAGATAGGAGAGCCCATGTAACAGTCTTGACAATTTAACAAATTTAAAACCAACAGACTAATAATTTATGTGCCATGATAAAGAGCTAGGCAGTCAGTCACTTCATTACTGCAATAGAATTTTAATAATATGCTGAACAGAATTGATCAGACTGATGCAATTGCAGAAAATCAAATAGAGTGTCTATGATAGTCAATAAAACGAACATATAAAGAGTATAGCAATTCACAAATTTCAGGTTCAAAACATTGTCATTTTTGCACAATTGTGAAACAATATAAGAAACCTAGTCTTAACTTTCGGATATAGTTTAGCTGAATAATTTGTCAGGTACAGCAAAGGTTTGTCCCCAGACACTTGATACAGATTGAACATTAGTAGGACTGAGATAGCTTCAGCTGCGATAAATAAACAAAAATGGATTTAGTGCCCTTTTCATTATAAAATCACTAATAATGGCTATCATTCTCCTATTCAATGCCTTATATGAGTGTGCTCACTCAGGCTGAGGTGTATCATTGACACAGGCTCTGCTGTTGTGATGATCGAGTTGGAGTGGATTGTGGCATTCTGTTGTTCAAGAGATGTGGCTGGAATCTAATGTGCTTTTCAGGTAATTGTTTATTTACATTTTATGAACAATCTACATAGATTTAGTAAAACTTTTACACTCTTGCACTTCTCTCCAGTGTATCTCCATAATATGTGATCTCTGATATCACGACTGACATAGACTGTTATTGATATGTGCCAGTATTAACCCTTTATTCTATATTTCCCTTCCAAATGATTATTTTTAGATGGTATTTATATATTCTCCACTAAATTCTCTGTTCCACAGAGATAAACATTGTGATGATTTCACTAATCACCTCAATCATGTTGATGGTTCTTTCCAAGGAGGTTCAGGATCTTATTTCTCCAAATTTGCAGTTGTGTGCTGAGAGTCACTGTTTTATAAATGTCTGTTCTTTGATCATACTCTCTTCCTTGCACAGCTAGTCCATTCTAATAATATTTTTCTTCTCATTCAAACTATCACATTGCCATTTTGTCTTTATCCCTTCTCCAGCCACAGGAGTAGCAAATATTTATTTTGTACAGCTTGTCTGACTTCCTGCTGCTTTTTTTGCTGGTGCAGGAAAGTATCCAGTAGTCAATGATATGAAAACATTTATCTCTTCAATAGAGTTCTTACCTTCTGTCTCCAGTTGATCAGTTGCAATTCAATATATCTGTTATGGTTTGATACTTTTCTGAAAAAATATGCTGTGGTTGAGTCATAGCTCATTAGCATTAATCAGATTCTTTGTATCCTTGTTAACGTTGTCAGGGTTTCTTTGGTGATATTTTACAAACAGCTTATGGTATATTATAATTACAACCCAAGGACACAATCAGACATTTTTTCACATGCCCTAATAGTTGCTAATGTTTATTTGTTGATCATAGAATGCCTTTGCTCTGCTTTGGTTAATGACATGGACGCATTGTAAAATGGGGTACTTTTGCCATCTTTTTGGATTTGCAAGAACTCTGCCCCTAGCCTGGTTAATAATATGTTAGTCGCTACTATGTTAATGTAATATAGGATCATAATGAGTTAGAATTTTTGATGAGTTAAACATTCTGTTTATTTTCGCAAAGGAGTTATGTTGATTTTTAGATTAGATTACTTACAGTGTGGAAACAGGCCCTTCGACCCAACAAGTCCACACCGACCCGCACCGACAAGTCCAGCAACATACTTGACCCTGTTTATTGAGATTGATTATTTGTGTGAGACATAGAGAGCATTTTCCCACTTGGTCGGCTATTTCATTGACACCTTTGCAACTCGGTTGTATTTCTGAATAATGAGAACTCTCAGTTAGCCCTTTCTTCTGTGTGTTTGCTATAATGCCCGTTGCTTGCACAGCATGCCTCAAGAACTTAAATGCTGTCTGCAAGAGCTCAAAGTTCTCTTTCAATGTTAGTCCTGCCTGCTGGAACAGAGTACATTACTGTCTTACTCATTCATCGTTCTCAAGTGTGATTGATCTGTGAGTCTAAATGTCATCCACCTGACAGGTAACACCTTGCTGTGCCACCTAGATACTTATCATTGTCTTTTGGTATATTTCAGATTCAGAAGTGATGATGAAAGGTAAACAGTTACAACAATATTATACAAATGGCACGATGAAAATCTTTAGGAGCATAGATTCCTCGTACAATAGGAGATACCAGAATCTACTGTTAGCATTGAGCTTGGTAAAACAAAAACTTTTTGCAAATTTTGACAACCTCTCATCTGGATTTCTCTCTCTATGGCTTTATTTAGTTTGATAACGCTCATACAAATTCTTAATAAGCCATTCAGTTTCAAACTGGTACCATGCTAGAACACCAATTGATTGGCTTGGTCACTGGCAAAATAGCTCCATGGTGAAGCAGGGCCTCAATTTCAGAAGTGGGTGGCAATCTTCTGAGCAGTGAAGAGAAAAATTCACTTGGTGTTTGTTCTCAGGGTTATGTCTTTAACCTTCTGAGGCTGCTGAATGCGATTGAAATGTTATTTCTGAATTCATTTCTTTTTGTTCTCTTGCTATCCATTCATCAACCTTGAAAATAAGTCTCAATTTCATGCATTCTTTTCTGCTGAGTAAGGACCACTCTTGATTTTGTATTACTATTGTTCTGCCTTCCTATTATTCTGCAGTCTTGCAATCAACTGTGCTTTACCTTTTAGCTGGATCCTGGGGTTGAATGGTAAATGGCTGATCTTCTTCCTTCCACAGTGACAACACTATACAAGGACTTAATCTTTCATCAGCTTTCACTTTTGTGCCTGATGTATTATATTGCCTCAAAAGATTTTTTCCCCATAAAACCTCTCTATTGCCTTGTATAAGTATTGTGTGCTGAATCTTTCTATGCACATGAATGGCGTGAATTTGGGAAATATGACGGGTTGACAGAAATTAGGTCTTTGATGTTGAGTCCAATTCTGCACCAAAGTTTGGATTAGACAGTTGAGAATTCTCCAAGATAGATGGTGAGCAGGCTCATTAAAATGCATTTCCTGTTTGGTCATGTGCCAGAAAGTAAGGGGGATGTGATGGCTTCGTGATATTATTGCTAGACCTGTTAATCCAGAGGTAAAAACAATGACTGCAGATGCTGGAAACCAGATTCTGGATTAGTGGTGCTGGAAGAGCACATCAGGATTCCTGATGAAGGGCTTTTGCCAGAAACGTCGATTTTGAAGCTACTTGGATGCTGCCTGAACTGCTGTGCTCTTCCAGCACCACTAATCCAGAATCTGTTAATCCAGGGACCTAGGTAATGTACTGGGTACCTGGGTTCAAATCCTGCCATGCCAGGGTTTGGAATTTGAATTCAATTTTTAAAAAATCTGGAATTAAGGATATAATGAGATTCTACCAAGAATCCATTTTCGATTGTTCGAAAAAATCCAACTGGTTCACTAATGTCCTTTAGAGAAGGAAACTGCCATCCTGGTCTGGCCTACATGTGACTCCAGACTCACAGCAATGTGATTGACACTTCACTGTCCTTTGGGGATGGGCAATAAATGCTGGCCTAGCCAGCCGACGCCAACATCCTGTGAATGGATTAAATGAAAAAGTAAGTGATGACAATTTCCAACATGAAAGTCAGAGTGATGATAACCTGATGACTCCACTTCACCACCTATTTCTCTAGATCTCTACCTTAAACAGCATTCACCAACACCTCCCGCCATGTGTGGGCAGTGGCTACCCATGAAGATTTGCTTTGAATATGTACCAGCCTCTCCACATTGTCAAGGCACATGCCCAAACCATTTCAAAAACAGTGCTGCACTTTGAAATGCACTGGCCCCTGTTTTTGGAATGCTGCTGCTGGGACATTTTGTGCAAACGGACTATCTCATGGATTGGATCAGGTTCTACCTCACAATTCCTCGCTTACTCTCTGAGCACTCACTCACTTTGCACCTCCTTGGATGCTGACAGCATCTCCACTTGCCTTGACTAACCTTTTTGCAGTTTTTTCCCCTCAGCCAGAGCCTCTCTGTCTTGCTTTGCCTTTTAGTATAGACATAAAACCAGGCAGCTTGTCACCATTGTCAGTGGTGATCAGTCAAGAGGATTGACACATTGCTGTATGTCGCCTTGCTATTTAAATGTTACACCTGCACCAGGTGCCAACAGTGTTTGTGGCAAACATGTTACTCAGCCAAATGGCCCTGTCTTAAAGTCCAAGGGGTGCAGGCCTCAGTCAGACCAAGGTAGACAGCCTGCAGTCAGGGAGTCCTAGCTCAGTAAGTCAAAGGCACAGTCAAGTATTTGTCCAGAGGCTTGGACATCGCCATTCAGCCATTAGGGTTGGTCAGGGTCAGAGGTTCTGTATTATTACAGTCCGGGACAGGGCCACAGTCAGGCCTGCATGTCGGGTGTGAGTTCAGTGATATATGCAATGTCAGTCACGTGGGCTGCACCCAGGTCATTCAGGGGCCCAATTACTAATCAGTTGAGGCTATCCATCCAAAATAATCGGAGGGTGGTCTGCAATCTGTCTGGAGGGTGGGCTTAAAGAAAATCAAAAGGGGTCATCGGGATCCTTAACATTGTAACCTGCGGGTCACAATTTACAATGCTAATCCAAGATCTCATAGATTGAGCAATGGTACAGAGATGATTTCCAATCACCAACATCCTCTTACATGCAATGCTCATTTCTTAGGGTGGAGGGACAGATAGTGGGGACACAGGGTTTCAGTAATGTTATCATATTTACAATCTCCTACACTATTCGTGTGACATGGCTCATATTGTATTCATCAGAGTAAAGTCCCTATCACAATGGTCCATGCACAGACATCCAATGGTCCTCATTAGCAAAGTTCTCCATGTTTGGCTATATGGAGGACTTCAACAAACTTCAACACATTACCACAAATGTGTTCTGTTTCTGATATTCTCCACACGGGTTCATTGGAATTATGACTATGGAACCATTGGATTCAGCCAAAGTAGGGGCTGTCATTGTTTTTGCAACAATGCAATGAAAGAGCAGGAAAATTGAGGAAGAACAAATGCGCTAGCAAGCCCAGGACCAGCAGCATCCTCCAGTGGATGCTGTACAGCCAACAATTCTCTCATCATATGCATAAGGTAGCGAAGGGATGGAGTCTACCATCCTCCAGATGAGCAAGATGTAATGTTGTAGACTGAGAATGTCCTGAAACACTGGCATGGAACTGTGCCAACTGCTGGAATTTGATCTGTGACCGAAAGTGGCAGTGGCTAACTTATCTGAGTGAAAGTTGACATGTGGCAGATTTCTGGTAAAATTCAACCCTCTGTTCAATTTCCTTATTTAAACTTATCTCAACATCTGCATTGCTGACTTCTAAGGAGGCAGATGAAGACATTGATCAGGAGGAACATCATGATTGAATGCTGTAGGATCAGGCACAAAAATCCAGACAGGATTGAATTGACACCTGGTTCCAGCAGATATGAGCTGAATGCAGTGATCTCTCATTGACTGTAAGTATGCTGCAGCTCAAAAGGTTTTGTCTATTCCATCACTAATGATTTAGTTTATTACTTACATGTTTAGATTTGAAGCTTTCACTCTACCCAAGCCTTCATAGACATGAGCAAACAATCATGCGAACTGTGAAAATTAATTTTTTTTTGTCAATCAAAATCTGAGATTGGATTATTTTAATTGGAACCACTCCCAGAGAACTATTTTTCAGATTTTTACACATTAAAGTGTTATGATGGAAATTGTTAAGTTAATATGTGTGCAGCAGCTACTTGTAAAATGAACCTTTGTTATAATTTTTAAAAATTTAATTCCAAATTTCTTTTATTGTTACTGGAGGGTTTGACCATTTTTTTCAGCAGGTGTGTCCAGCCAAGAAAGTGGAAGTAGAAGAGAAATGGACTCATCACTCCATTGGTGGATCCTTCCTCTTTCTCCCAGTTTGCCACTCTGTAATTGCTTATTGCTCCAACCATAATAAAACTTGCGGCTTTTTAATGCTCTTTAGAATTATACTAATATTTTGCCTACTTTCTTGTGATAACTTCATTAAGGTCACCATCTTTTTAAATGTGGTTTACTTGTGATTATCCTCTTTCAGTACTTGATCCCAATTCAATTTACACTTGGAGTTGTGAATAATTTGTACATCTAGTTAGAATGGAAAACTGAGTGCCACTTACATTTGGCAAGCAGACAGGAATTAAAGCAGTGTTATACAACACATGAAGAAGAAAATTTATGCCATCAGTCTGAAAGTGGTGCTGACGAAATGAGTTACATAAAACACCGATGTGTAAGATGAATAATGATTTTGAAAAACTGAATAAAACTTCACCTTCAGCATTCACCAATCTTCCTGTCACTGTTTCCACACTCACCAATCTTCCACTAACTCCTTCATTATTCTCAAATCTGCAAATTTCTATCCATTCAATTTAATAGGAAAGCACAGGCCGGTAAGAATTAAGTTTAAGCGTATAGCCTTTGCCTTTTCCCTGATCTTTGGAATACTAATACTTGCTTAATAACTCTGAATGTCTGTTTCAAATAGTTTTCTTTTAATATCTGATTTTCTGTCAGAAGTGTAGGAAATGACGAGCACCAATTCCTATTTGTAATAATGCTTCGGCTTATGTTTGTCATATCTATCCAAAGAATAATTCAGGACAAAAGCATTTTGGAAAGTGAGACTTCCATGATTTTAAATACTGATCATTGTAAAGAAGAGCTTCAATTGTTTTCCAGTTTTTAATTTAATGTCCTGTATTTTATTAAATACTTTAAACATTTGTGACATCAGGACATTCACTTGGTAAAATAACTGCTCCACATTTTCACTTGATATTGAAATTCTGAACCATCAATTCAGTATCCAATCAGCATAGATGGATGTATACAATTACAAGGAAATATTAAAAGGTTAAATGAGTGGGCAAAGATATAGAACTGTGAGGCCATCCATTTAGAAACTAAGATGTATGAATCAGCATACTTTCTCAATAGCAAAATGTTGGAAGCAGTAGGAGTCCAAAGAGACAAAGGGATTGGTGCAAATAAATCACTAAAATATCAAAAAGTATTTCAGGTAGTAAATGGAATATCTGCCTTTATACCAATAGTAAGAGAATGTAAGGATTAAAAATGACGTTTCAAATATACAAAACACCTCTTATACCACCTCTAACATTGTATGTGTTGATTCGGAGATGCCAGTGTTGGACTAGGGTGTACAAAGTTAAAAATCACACAACACCAGGTTGTAGTCCAACAGGTTTAATTGGAAGCACTAGCTTTTGGAGCACTGCTCCTTCATCAGGTGTTGTGATCCACCTGATGAAGGAGCAGCACTCTGAAAGCTAGTGCTTCCAATTAAACCTGTTGGACTATAACCTGGTGTTATGTGATTTTTAACATAGTATGTGCTATTCTGGTTACCATGTCTTAGAAAGTACATGATGTTGGAGGAAGTGCAACCTAGATTAACTACAATCATTCTTGGATAACAATGGTTAAATTATAAGAGGAGACTACACAAACTTGGGTTGTATTGCTTGGAATTTAGAAGATTGGAATGTAATTTGATTGAAAATTTCAAGCCAGTCAGAGGTGGTGCAGACAGAGAGAAACAATTTATGCCGGTTGGCAAGTCTGGGACCCAGGAACATAATCTAAAGATTAGAGCCAGGCATTTCAGGAACGAAGGTAGAAGTGTTTCCTGTATGGAAAAAAAGGAAGAACTTCAAAATCCTCTTCATAAATGGGGCAGCTGAAGTTAAGTAAATCAAAGGTGTTGGAGGATATTAGGCAAGGGTATATTAGGAGTTAAATCAGTCACGTTCTTGTTAAAAATTTGGTAGTACAGTCTTGAAAATAAAACTAATGCTAACTGCTATTTCTGTGTTCCTGAGCCCTACATTGTTGGATTTTACACAAAATATTATTAATAATTTGATCAAGTCAATGCAAGTGTGTTTGCCACAAAAACATGTGCTATTTGCCATGTATCAAAAATCTTAGAAGATTTCAAGGCTGAAAATTAAACGAAAGTGATTAATTTGCTTTTCAACTCATCAGCCGTGTTAAGATACAACTGGCTGATGCCAGAATAAGATGAAGTCATTAAACAGACGTGCCACTATTCACCTCTCATTGGTTACAGTCTTTTTATGTATTCTGGAAGTATAGACTAATCACAGACCTGTAGCCTTGGGCACATAATCAGTTTACAGCTCTCAGCATGCATAGCAAACTTCACCACAGTATACAGATGGTTAGCTAATTTGACATTTGGGAGGAAAATTATTTTAATACTAAAGAGATGTTTTGTTGAGGTAAAAAAATTAGTCATCCCTATGCAATCATTAATCCCTCTCTTGCCTCTCCCCTCACTAGTAAATTTTATACAGAAAGATTTTCCAGTAGAGACAACTAGCTTGAGTGGCTTTTGTTATATGCGGTCAGGCATTTGGACTATTATATTTGCTACTATAAATCAATAAATCTATCTGGATTGAAGAAAATGGCAACAGCATGAATATAATGTACAAAAAGAATGAAGCTTTTCTTATTTGCAAATTCTGTGAGGAATTCACTTTTGGATTGATTTATCCAGCTTCTTGTATACCATGGCACAATTGTTTTGTAAATCGAAATCAGTTATCCTGCTATTTGTTTGCAGTTTGAAATATTCTTATTATTTGATCTTTTCAATCAAATTCAATCAATTTCAGCCTCACCACCAGAATGGACCCTATTGGTCTTGTGGCAGACATTGAGGAATTTATCAGACCAATGAGACTCCATGAATTCTTCCAAGATGTCAGTAGTGATCCCAATGAGATAACAGAGGAACCGCTACAAAGAGATCTGAAGGATTTCCAACAAGATCGCGCATATTGACACATTCAATCAAATAGATATGCAATACTTGTAAAAACAGCATCAGACTATGTTGGCTAAGTCTACATTAGATTATCAATCACATATAGATTAATGTAAATCCTATTATCATTCCTGAGAGGGTAATTATAAAATCTAAATTTCCATATTTAAATTTCATCTGGAAGGAGCATGCAGAATAATTTACTTGGGTCTAACACAATAAGGATGTCAGAGTAAGATTGTACATGCATCCCACTAACAGTTATGAGAGTTTAATTCAGTTGATAGTGAAGCAAAACAGACTAGAAATATTCCTGTGTCAAACTTTGGCCCATGGTACATTGGGGATTGTCTATAGAAATCCTGAGTGAGATAGGAGGTGACTAGTCAGGTTTCCACCCATGACTGTTGTCCTTTGTGATCGCTACTGGAATAGTGTATATAACTCATGAGAGAATAGAATTATGTTCAGCTGTTTGTCAATACAAATAAATAATCTATTGACACATCATCATAAACAACTGTAAACATATACATAAATAACAACCACTAGGTAATCATTGCAGTGGAGCCATAAAAACAGCAATCACTCCATGTTTCAGGAAAGAAAATTAATAAGATATTTTCTTATAATCAAGAAGAGCTGACCTCTGTTGAATGTTAAAAAAAACTTCAAAAAGGTAAATTTGGGAGCTTTTCCAAAATCTAAGGGCAGGCCATCACTAGTTCTTTCAGGATAGCTACTGCATTGGAGGATACCACCTTTAATCTTGCAGCTGTTGTCAATTTCATTGTGAAGTGCTTCATGTGTCAGTGTCACGACAGAGTTTACACTGAATCAAGGATATACCCAAACACAGTCTCAGAAGGATGTTTGTTGCCCCATCAATATTGCACTTTTTCAGTTCCTCATCACACGCTTCTCTGAGCTATAACTGCTCTTAAATTATGTCTTGGTGGATTCGCGTCGACTGGAGATTAGGTTATGCAGCTTGCATCTAATTTACTTGACTGGCAACAGGACTTCACACACTTATTTAAGTAATCTTATGTTACAGAACACTGATCGTTAAATATTGATATGAGTGAATTATCCAAAAGAGAAAGTTTGGAAATTCAACATCAGAAGTAATTTTCTTATGATTTTTCTTGCAGGTTCATGGACCTCCATGGTGTTCCTTGGATACTCAGCTCTGAACTGCCTGTTATTGCCATCCCTTTAAAATAAAATCAAGGCTGCCTCAGCTAAACTTGCACTTCTGTAAACAGACGGCACCCATTAAAAATTCAGAAGGAAAGAAGGTCGAATGTGCCTGTAAGTAACCCTTTTTCCTTTAATTTTGCATGACAAATTCATTTCATGCATTAGCTGCAGAAACTATAATTGTAACCTCATTTTGAGTGATCTTGATGTTGTCCTTTTCAAGCTCAGATCTCACCTCATTGATGCTGAAAGGTTTTGTACACAACACACGTAGACAGCCTTTCTACAAAGAATGCATTTATCTCATTGCTACTTAAAAAATCTTGCAGAAATTTGAGAAGATCAAGTGATGAAGCTTGCATAGTACAGCAGCACACAAAAGCATTGATGTACTTTATTTGAGAGTGGGTCTGAAACCTGTACTCATTAATTCAAACACTGAATTCACTAGCTTTTTCCATGCCAATGAGAGCCGGAGTCGAATGGAGTAATCTGTTTGTAAAAGAAGAAAAGGACAAGCGAATATTTCAAAGCTAATGGGTAAAAGATGTACCGATCGATCAATGTTAGCAAATTTCCAACTATTTTTCATGATATTTAAATGTTCTTTTGAGGTTTATAAACTTTGTGTCTTTCTATGAAATGCGACAATAGAATAACAATATGCATTACATTGCAAGTAAACCAACACAAATGAGTAAATGCATATTAGTCCCAGGCAATTTTTTTTCCCAATGTAAGGAAGATCTCCCATTTCTATTTACTAATTCTCGGCTATTTTCACTCCCATTTGAGGGTTATTTAATAGTCTTTATCATTAATTTGTTCTTTCAACTGAGAATGGTTTCTTATTTTAGAAAGAAAATGGATGGAAGAATCTAAAATAAGCAAAATATATGCATTTACTAATTGAAGTCGGATTTTCAGTTATCACATTGCAAAAAGGATTTCAGGGAACTGAGAAGCTGTTGCTTTGTTTTTGGGAACATTCTTTTAGAGTGTACAATACGTGTGTTGTTTAGGGAAGACCGCACGGATAGCACAGTGGCTCAGTGGTCAGCACTGCTGCCTCACAGCGCAAGGAACCCGAGTTCAATTCCCGCCTCGGGCAACTGTCTGTGTGGAGTTTGCACATTCTCCCCGTCTGCGTGGGTTTCCTCCAGGTGCTCCGGTTTCCTCCCACAGCCCAAAGATGTGAATAGGCCATGCTAAATTGCCCGAAGTGCTAGGTGCATTAGTCAGGGGTGAATGTAGGAGAATGGATCTGGGTGGGTTGCTCTTCGGAGGGTCGATGTGGACTTGTTTGGCCGAAGGGCCTGTTTTCACACTGTAGGGAATCGAACCTAATCTAAACAATGCAGTTGTCCATGAGAGAATGCAGATTGTTGCTATTTCAGATCTCTGGAGATTATGGACCTTGTTGCATCACTGCTTCCCAATTCTGAAAGTGAGGGAGGTGGGTTAAGGTCAGTGCCAATGTTGTCTCCTCATACTGCCCACCCTCACCCTGGAAGAAAAATTGGCCACAAACTGACTGACATTGAAAATGTTGCCCTGCAGCGATAGTAATCTGCGGAAAGCCTTAATAAACTGAAAGTCAGACTCTCGCCCCCTCAGTGAAAGCATCCTGCCCTTGACAGCTGCCAATTAGAATTCATAATTGATGCCTTTTCACTGAGCATAACATTAAAAAAAATCATGGTATACAAGTTCAAGAACTTGAACATAATTTCTCAACTTAACATGATCACAATGACAAAAGCTCCTGTGTACATGATTAGGAATTAGCCCTTCACTCAACACTCTGACGGCATGTGTCAAAATCTCACCAGGGCAGTTGGTGGAATTTAAATTCAATTAACAAAATCTGGAATAAAGAACTCAAGTGACTAACTAATAATCTCCATGAACCTAACATCGATTGTCGAAAAATCCATCTGTCACTCTAATGTCCTTGCTGTGTTAACCTGGCCGGGCTGACAGCAATGTGATTGACTCTTAACTACCTTCTGAAATGGCCCAACAAATGACTCAGTTCAAGGATAATTAAAAATGGGCAATAAATGTTGGCCTTGCCAATGATGCTTACATCCTGTCAAGCAGAGTATAGAGAAAAGCAATGTATGAAGTAAATACACCGGTAAAAGCCTAGTTACATCCCATTCTACCAGATAACTTCTTTCAGACATGTTTACAGCAAAACAAACAATGTAAGAGTGGAAGCTAACACAATTCTATTGATCTCCCATTGATTGCAGTCTTGTGAACTTCAACAGTATATTCTCTGCACTGACAGTAACACCTGAAATTATGTGGAGACCTTCAGAGACTACAGAGTTGCTGTCAGATTCAATGGCATATAGACAATGAAATAATGACAGCTTTACAACTGTAGGACTATTGTGTTATGCCTTGTAGCAGATGTTAGGTATACCTTTAAGGGACATGTTAATGATGTCATCACAATATCACAGCAAGTGACCAAATGGAAAACAAATTCACAGTCCCCATCTTACTACGTTCTATTCTATTACATGAGAAACACCCAAGGAAGTGTGCCACGATATAACCAAATTGCTTAGCTTGAGATCAGATATTAGTGTGCCTGTGATTGTTTTTTGAATGTATAGATACCAGATGCTGTACTAAAAGCTTGTTGAATTCTCCCATACAACGTGTCACAGATTATCCCGATTTTCATGTTCACTTTAAGCCCATACTACTGAGGTAACATGGGCTGAGGTTAGAAACAGGAAAGGAGAGGTCACCCTGTTGGGAGTTTTCTATAAGCCTCTGAAACATTCCAGAGATGTAGAGGAAAAGATTGCAAAGATTATTCTGGATAGGAGCAAAAATAACAGAGTAGCTGTTATGGGGCCTTTATCTTTCCAAATATTGACTGGTAACAATATAGTTTGAGTGCGTTAGACCTTCAGTTTTTGTCCAGTGTACGCAGGAGGGCATCCTGATACAGTATATAGCTGTGCCAACAAGAGGCAAAGCTTCATTGGATTTGGTACTGAGCAATGAACCAGGCCAGATGTTAGATTTGGAGATTGGTTAGCGCTTTTGTGATAGTGACCACAATTCAGTTACATTTACTTTAATGATGGAATGGGATAGGTATATATCACAGGGTAAGAGTTAAAACTGGGTAAAAGCAATTATGTTGCGATTAGGCTAGATTTAGGATGCATAGGTTGGGGAAGGAAACTGCAGGGAATGGGCACAATTGAAATGTGGAGCTTGTTGAAGGAACCGCTACTGCGTGTCCTTGATAAGAATAGATTTGTCAGGCAGGGAGAAAGTGGTCAAGCAGGGGAGCTGTGGTTTACTGAAGAAGTTGAAGCTCTTGTCAAGACGAAGAAGGAGGCTTAAGTAAAGATGAGACATGAAGGCTCAGTTAGGATGCTTGGGTGTTACAAGTTAGCCAGGAAAGACCTAAAGAGAGAGCTAAGAAGAACCAGGAGGGGTCATTAGAAATCTCTGGCAGGTAGGATCAAGGAAAACCTTAAAGTTTTCTATAGGTATATCAGGAATAAAAGAATGACTAGACTAAGAGTAGAGCCTGTCAAAGACAGTAGTGAAAAGTTATGCCTGAAGTCCGAAGAGAAAGGAAAGGTGCTAAATGAATAGTTTTCATCAGTGTTCACACAGGAAAAAGATAATGTTGTCAGGGGAATACTGTGATACAGGCTATTAAACTAGACAGGATTGAGGTTCATAAGGAAGAGGTGTTAGCAATTCGGGAAAGTGTGAAAATAGGTAAGTCCCCTGAGCTGGATGGGATTTATTCAAAGATTCTCTGGGAAACTAGGGAAGAGATTACAGAGCCTTTGGCTTTGATCTTTAAATTGTCATTGTCTACAGGAATAATGCCAGAAGACTGGAGGATAGCAAATATTATCCCCTTGTTCAAGAAGGGGAGTAGAGACAACCATGGTAATTATAGACCAGTGGGCCTTACTTTGGTTGTGGGTAAAATGTTGGAAAGGATTATAAGAGTTAGGATTTAAAATAATCTAGAAAGGAATAATTTAATCAGGAGTAGTCAACACGGTTTTGTGAAGGGTAGATCGTGCCTCACAAACCTTACTGAGTTCTTTGAGAAGGTGACAAAACAGACATATGTGGGTAAAGCAGTTGATGTGGTGTATGTGGATTTCAGTAAGGTGTTTGATAAGGTTCCCCATAGTAGGCTTTTGCACAAAATACGGAGGCACAGGACTGACAGTGATTTACCAGTTTGGATCAGGAATTGGCTAGCTGTAAGAAGACAGAGGGTGGTGGTTGATGAGAAATGTTCATTCTGGAGTTCAGTTACTAGTGGTGTACAACAAGAATCTGTTTTGAGGCCATTTTTATAAATGACATGGATGAGGACGTGGAAGGATAGGTTAGTAAATTTGCAGATGACACTAAAATTGGTGGAGTTGTGGACAGTTTGGAAGGATGTTGCAGGTTACAGAGGGACATAGATAAGCTGCAGAGCTGGGCTGAAAGGCAACAAATGGAATTTAATGCAGAAAAGTGTGAGGTGATTCACTTTGGAAAGAGTAACAGGAATAAAGGGGACTAGGTTAATGGTAAGATTTTTGGTGGTGTGAATGTGCAGAAAGATCTCTGTGTCCATGTACATAGACCCCTGACAGTTGCTACTCAGTTGTTAGGGTTGTTAAGAAGACGTCCAGTGTGTTCGTTTTATTGGTTGAGGGGTTGAGTTTTGGAGCCATGAATTCATGTTGCAGCTGTACAAAACTGGTCCAGCCGCACTTGAAGTATTGCATACAGTACTGGTCGCTGCATTACAGGAAGGATGTGGAAGCATTGGAAAGGGTGCAGAGGAGATTTACCAGGATGTTGCCTGGTATGGAAGGAAGGTTTTATGAGGAGTGGCTGAGAGACTTGAGGCTGTTTTCATTTTTGATAGAGAAGAAGGTTAAGAGCTGACTTAATAGAGACATACAAGATGGATTAGATAGGGTGGACAATGAAAGCCTTTTTCCTTGGATGGTGATGGCTAGCATGAGGTGACAAAACTTTAAATTGAGGGGTAATAGATATAGGACAGATGTCAGAGGTAGGTTCTTGACTCAGAGAGTGGTAAGGGTATGTAATGCCCTGCCTGCAATAGAAGTAGACTCACCAACTTTAAGGGCATTTAAATGGTCATTGGATAAATGTATGAATGATAATGGAATAGTGTAGGTTAGATCGGCTTCAGATTGGTTTCACAAGTTGGTGCGACATTGAGGGCTGAAGGGTCTGAATTGCGCTGTTATGTTCTATGTTAAGGGTAGGGGATAGATCCAATTTTTTTTAGTTTGCAGTCTTGTTTAAGATTAAAATTACCTCATCATGTTTTTAAAGATTTGCAACTAGAATTCATGACTGACGCCTTTCCACTTTAACCAATAAATTGAATATAATGCGTTCTGATGTTGAAGGCATGTACTGTAACTTTAAGAGAGCGAGAATGCTGTTTTGAACTGAGAGCTTACAAGCACCATGTATATGATGAGATGGTCGTCCCAGAGTGTACTGGAAAATTGAGAATTAAAAATCACACAACACTAGGTTATAGTCCAACAGGTTAAATTGGAAGCACACTAGCTTTTGGAGCGACGCTCCTTCATCAGGTGATTGTGATCGTCGCTCCGAAAGCTAGTGTGCTTCCAATTAAACTTGTTGGACTATAACCTGGTGTTGTGTGATTTTTAACTTTGTACACCCCAGTCCAACACCGGCATCTCCAAATCATGACAGTATTTTTCTTTGTCATTGTCTTCCACCTCTTTCCCCTCCAGCATTGCCTGGCCAGATAGCAGTTCTGAAAGGAGAAAGGAATGTGGATCAGGTTCCTGATGAGTAGAAGATCAGGGCAGAGAAGAAGAGGTGCATGCATGCACAGTTTGTAAACGCAAAGGTATTATGGGATCTGGAGGAAGTGGGCTGTGTGAAAGTTGATAATGGCTGAGTATAGTTGTGCCTCCAGTTTTTAGCCCTGTCACAGCACATAGCCTCGGTTTAGCCACCTCTATAGGGATAGAGGTATGTAGCCCATATCTGCTTTTACTGTTTAGATCCTGCTTCTAGTGGTTGTGAACCAGTTTTGACTTATGATAGAGAGGGTAGTTTGTCTTGAAGAGGAAACATTCCATTATGTAATGCAGCTGACATGGAAACCCAGGTCTCAGACACTTTCTTGCTTTACATTCTGAAAATGGTTGTTTCAGTTCATCAGTATAAAAGGTGAAATGATTGGAGAAGGACAGGGGACCACTTGGCACTTAAGCCAATAATGCAATCTTTGTGCATTTTGGGAAAATTTATTTCATGCTCAGTAATTGCAATATCAATGTAAATTGTGGACAGTTCAAAAGATTATCTGAAAATAAATGTAAAACTTATAAAGTGTAATGCCATAGATGTGTATTTTCTCATTGAAAAAAACAATAAATGTAATGGATATCACAAAAAAAAGTCAGGATTAGAATGGTGCTGGAAAAGCACAGCAGATCAGGCAGCAGGTCAGGAAGCCTGATGATGGGCTCCTGTCTGAAACGTCAATTTTCCTGCTCCTCAGATGCTGCCTGACCTGCTGTGCTTTTCCAGCTCCACTCTAATCTTTAATCACAAAATAAAAGCTTTACTAATCTAGGAGTTGAAGTGATTGTAATGAGATCAGTCAGATGAATTGATAAAGTATGAATCCCCTCAATGGGGCTGTTAATCTCGTCTATTCAGGGAACCCTGGCTTACAGATATCAGTAGGCGTGTCAGAGGTTCAGTTCACTCTGAGAGCTGGCTCTGAGGAAGCTGGACCAGTGTCCAGGACTATGCATGTGTAAATAAAGGGTGACTGGATTAAGGAGCTATTTCAGAAACATTTTCTAAGATCCCTTGGTATATACATAGAAGCCTGCTATTAGCCATAAATTATTCAAATCAGCAGTATTGCATGACAAGATAAACAGTATCCAAATGAATGGGCTCATAAATTCCAATTTTATGAGGTCAATATTGATTGAAGAGAGATTTAAAAATAATTTGTAAGAAGCTTTATAGTTTGTCCTTGGCAGTGAATGCCATATACTCATTACTCAACAATTTTCAGAAAACAAATGTAATTGTTCACTTATCTACTTGGCTATGGGCTGACTGAATTAAAACCAGCTGAAAGACTTTGTTTAATTAATGAAAAAGATTAGTGCTAAAAAATTGAAAGGCAAATGACATCGACTAAATCAAATATCTCCCTCCTACTAAAAACATTAATTGATAGGAAAATAGTGTGGTCCAAGGATGGTATAGCAGCACTGATTATTCACTCAAGTACTTGGTGAGGAATGCCATTCAACGGGGAAATTGGAAAATTGTGGGCAAAAATAATGTGATTCTGTCCATTTTAATAAGACAGAACATGAAAAACTAATGCCATTAATTTCACTCAACATTATTTAATATGAATGTTATCTCTTATGAGAGTTGTTCAGTAGGGAAAAAGCACTAAGATTTCAAAGGATAAATCTGGTAGAAAATATCAAACATTAAGCACACAAAATCAATGAATGAAAAATCATGTTATGTTAGCGCCAGCGTGAAACATTTGCCTAGTTTTCAAATTGCAATGTTTCAAAATACTGTCCTGTTAATAGATCATATAAATCTATTGTTCAATTAGGTAGACCGAGCAAGGTATCTGACATCTGCTCTCAGTATTTTGTAGTCAGGTATCCTTAGCTTCCCCAGGCCAGTGAATAATTTTGTGAATTAAGTTTTGATCCATCTCTTGTTTCCTTGCTGTCCATTCCACAATCTTGAAAATGACTTTGAAATCTGGGCATCCTCTTCTGCTTATCAAAGAACATTCTTGATTCTGAAAGAAATCAAGTTCCAATGATTGCTTTAGCCTTATAGTGCAGTATTGTAGTCAACTAGCCTTTTACTTTTTGTTCAATGCTTCCTGGCCCCTGGATTCTTATGGTGGATGTTAGGGTTTTTTTGATTCAGTCATTTTATTGTATCAGAGATGTCTAATACATATGTCTCAGTGTCACATTTTACATGTATTTGATGCCCCTTGAAATCTATACCTGCATTCTCAATTCTTCCCTTGTGAATCTTTTGTTTCCTCCATGTTAATCTTAAGCTGGCTCTTCGATCTGCTTGATATTGCTTTTCTTCTGAACTTTTTTTCTGTTTTAAGATTACGATCGTTTTACTAGGACAGTTTTAAAAAGATGGACCTTGCTGCAGGTATAGCACTCCATACTTCTATTTTTTTTTAAAACACCCAGAGAAGACAATGGCTATTAAGGAATCCTATCATGTAGCAACATGAAGGAACACAGATATTCACAGGACAAAAAAAATCAAAAAACTGAAGATGGCTGAAATCAGAAACACAATCAGAAATTGCTGGAAAAACTCAGCAGGTCTGGCTTTTAATGGAAAACAATCCAGAGAATGAAGTAGAACTGGGAGCAGCTCTGAGCCAGCATGAGATGGTGCTGATGGAGAGAGAGAGGTTGAGATGTGCATATGAAGGGTCTGTTCGGAAGAAGAGTCACTGGACCTGTAATGTCAACTCTGCTTTCTCTCCACAGATGCTGCCACATCTGCTGAGCTTTTTCCAGCAATTTCTGTTTGTGTTACAGATGTTCATGAGAGTGGTCAATTAAGTGGGCTCATTTTTACATCTCAGACAAGTGAATGAACCATTGTGACACTTATCAGACAGGATCTAACCTGCTGTTGGAAGATCACCAGCAGAAGTCCTTTGAAAAGAAAGATGCTAATCAGAAATTCCAGCTATTATAATCCTGAACTGCCAACTATAGTGATGGTGATGCATTATCAACTGCATGAATGGCATTGTTATTCCAAATCCAAAAAGATACCTGAACAAGACCAACTTATTGTGCATCCAGCTTTTTTTTATAACAGAAACAGAACAATGGTATGTTGCAATATATATATATATATATATCAAAAAAACTCAGATACTTGGTTATGCAAAACAATTCTGATTCTGTGCTTGCATTTTACAATTGAAATAGTTTGTTAGTCATTAGCAACAATTGCTGAACACAAGGAAAATGCAAAAATGCCACCAAAAATAAAAAAAGACTACATGATGATAAAGAGTCTCTGAAAAGAGATGTTACCATAGATACCTTATGTGAAGCTTAAATATAGATACTTAATATAGGTACCATAGAAAGACTTTTGATCCCAGGAATCTCATTGAAATAAAGTCAGACGTCACATGACACTAGGTTATAGCACAATAGGTTTTTTTGAAATCACAAGCTTTCGGAGCACTGCTCCTTCGTCCCTTCACCTGACAAAAGGGCAACGCTCCACAAGGTTATAATTTCATATAAACGTTTTGGACTATAACCTGGTGTTGTGTGACTTCTGACTTTGCCCACCCCAGTCAAACACAGCACCTCCACATCATCACTGAAATAACATAGTGCACCTAACACTTCCAAGACATGGAATATCTTGCCACAGGAACTGTTGAGTAGGGATCTTTGCAAATTTTAATATTGAAGTATGTAATTATTTAAAATTATAGATGATGTAGGAGGGAGCAGTGTCGCCCAATCATTTTGTTCCCGCCGGCTAAAGGCCAGTACAAACACATTCCACCTGCTGAAGAGGCAGAGCCTTGTAAGCTAGTGCTTCCAAATAAACCTGTTGGACTATAACCTGGGGTTGTGTGATTTTTAACTTTGTCCATACCAGTCCAACACCACCACCTCCAAATCATTGCTACATGTTGTGTTAGGTTAGTGTTTGAATGAACTATACATTGTCAACTATGTAATATTCGTAAGACAAGATTATGAGTTTGAATATTCCTTTCATGAATGCAAGAACTGCAGTGATATCATGGTCCAATAATAATCCAATGTAATGTACTGCTACACATAAATGATGGCCATAGTGTTACAATAAATGTTGTGCAACTTTTTATGTCAACTATGTAGTTAATTAGGGATTGCTTAACTGAATTTCCCAGGACTCTCATTCGCAGTGTTTCGCAGACAAACACACATTGCAACTCCACTCATTTCAGTCATCTCCTCACATATCCATCTGAACAACTAACGTGAACACTCACCCTCACCCTATTTTCAGCTCACACCCATCCCTCAGAATTGGTATCATGACCTCATCTTCTTCATTTCTGATTCTTACAGCAGAAGACTGCACAGAAATCCAGGGGAAAGCAGACTACTGTAGTAAAACAAAGAACTGTGGATGTTGAAAATCTGAAACCAAAACACAAATTGCTGGGGAAAATCAGCAGGTCTGGCAGCATCTGTTGAGAGAAAGCAGAGTTAATGCTTTGAGACCAGTGACCCTTCATCAGGACAGAGCAGTGATAGCACTTGGTCAGTCTACTTGTGCCAACATAGCCCACTGCAGAAAACGTGTTGGTCTATAAGAGGCTGCAGACGTCATAAATAACCTGAACCTTACAAGGCACTGGTGTTAACAGACATAAATAAAGTTGATTCTTAGCCTGTGTTGGAGGTTTGCTTTCTTCAAGTTGAAACTCTGTACCCATTTCTTCTGTTCTGTGAAGCAGTTTTTGGCAGAGGGAAAGGAAGCTTATGTTTGCTCCTGTGCTAATGCTGCGCCTTTTCTATCCCATCTGAGGCCTGATGTAGAGCTACACATTTGTTTTGCATAAATTGCACCCATTCTGCAGTGAAGACTGATAGCAAGGAATATGAAATTGAAGTGGAAAAAAGCCAATGATTATTAAAATTACTTGCATAAAGTTGTAAATCACTTCTGAAGCAGTGAAAGCACATTCTCAGAGCAGGTGCACGCCAGTGAAACCCTGGCAGTGGATTGATTTATGTCCGATTTCTGAAACACCAGCATTTCTCAGGGATACAAACCCCTGGCTGCCCCTAAACCTGCCTCCATTTTACCCAGCAGCACTTAAAGTTTTGTGCCCTGAAATAGGGTAACCCCAGTTTAACGTGACAAAATCTGAACTAAGAAAGTAAGGAACATAATCTATTTATAATGGTTCACTAGAATTGCAGAATCTCCACTTCTCACCTGCAGTCACACTCAATAACACTTCCCTTTCTGAAAGTTGCAAACCAAACAATACCACTAAAACTTGAGCATTGCCGACATTGTCTTTTATAGCAAACCTAATTTCTCTGCACAGTGGTCAACACGTAGTAGCTCCTCAATGTAATGATTAAAATCACTTACTTAATTTACTTAACTATTTTGATAAATAGAATATAGCAAATCAAAAGCATTATAAGACCTATAATTGGGTGCTTGAATGCTGGTATAGTCAAACCGCCATTGGTGTTTTTGCCTGATATCAAGTTCAGATACTCAAAATCAACAACACCTTCCATTACTCACTGCCATTAGACACCCCATGTGAAAACATCTATTACTTTCCAAACTTGACACACTGTCGAATGCAAACTCTGTGTCATGTTTTTCAAATCGTTCAGACTCCTGTCAAAACATTCATGCTTGAAATATAAATTTATTAACTTTTTAATTGTGATTGACATTCAATTCAATTCTCCTTCAAGTATCAAGGAATTCAAAGAACCCTAAAACAAGATTTACAGCAGAATTTTTAAATTACTTCTGAACATTTGTGCTTTTCTGTTTTAACTCAGTAGCAAAATATTCAGTATTCTATGCTGCAATCTTTTGAGTACAGTGGCTTCTTAATTGTACTCACCCATTGACACACACTGGCAAAGTCACATCTACTTGGTAATTACTTTGCAAAAATGACAAGCTGTGTCAGAGATAGTCACTGCACTGTGCATCTTAGAACATGTCAGTGGTATTAGCAGTTAGCTGCACCTTTTCAAAATAATATTCCTTTGCCTCCTTTAAGATATGCTGCAATACTGTTCTAATTGCTTGATTATGGAGATGGTGAACATATGCCATTGTTCTCCTGATAACATCTCTGGCTGCACCACCACCATTTCAGTAGTTTATATACAGAAAACCGCTGGACTGTTTTTCAGATGCCTACAGATTACTTTTGTATCAACAACAATTTTGTTTTCACTTCATTCTTTAATAATGTAATCTAAATGCCACACAAATGAGATCTGTGAATTTTGTTTATTTGCATTTATTTACAGCTAAACTAATTTGTACAGAAAAAAGTCTGCAGTGGACATAGCCTGTGCCATGGGTACCACAGTACTGAGAATCTGTGGTCAGGTGACAGCATTCAGGTGCTTGGCTCATTTGCATGATGAGCCACTAACTGCAGATTACAACCGTGGCTGTCCTTGTCTGCAGACGTGTCATCAATGTGTTGATTGTTGTCTTCGTGTTTCATCATAATATTGTCATCTAAATGCTCCTTTTTGTCTTTGCAGTCCACCATAGCATAATGTACACTTCCCCGAGCTGGCTTCTATTCCTTCTCAGTATTGCTTTGTCATATGTCCAAATTCTTTTTGCCCTGAGCTCACAGTGCACATGGTAAATGTGTTTGCATTGTGGGATGTGTAACTCTGACTTTTTGTCCTGCACATAGTTGAGATAATTCAGTACCTACATGCAAGATTTGCACTGGCATCATCCTCCCAGTTTTTCAAGAATTGCATCCTGTACCTCAGAGAATGTAGAAAAGTGGTGACTTGGCGCGATAGTTTTAACTTGCTTTCAGAACACGATTTCGGCCCAAGAAGGTAACCCCATATCCAGAGTTGTAGATCTGTGTATTAGCATGCCAACACATCTACCTTGTTTCATAGTCCTGCTCTTCAGGATAAGTAATTTAATGATGCAAACCATTTGCTCAGCATCGGGGTAATGTGGGAAAGACATCACATGGGTTCACATCCCATTTGGTACACAGACCCCTGAAAAAGTCTACTAGATAAATGCAGTTTTAAAGATTACAGTAGGTAAAGACATTTCTGGTTCAACCTGATTGGCTTGCTCTGATCGGCGTAAGACACAGGAGCAGAAATAGGTTATTCAGCCCATCAAGTTTGTTCCATCATTAAATGAGGTCATGGATGATCTAAAAATATTCAAACTCACTTCCCTACCTTTTCCCAAAACCTTTGATTCCTTTAATGATTAAAAATCTGTCTATTTCGGCCTTGAGTATAGATAACATAGTTTTGACGGCCTTCTGCAATAAAGAATTTCACAGATTCATGATATCCTGAGAGAAAGAATTCCTCCTTGTCTCTGTTTTAAATAAGTAACACCTTATTCTGAGTTTATGCACTCTGGTCCTGAATTTCTCAGACGAGGTGAAACAATCTCTCTTAATGTATCCTGTTAAGTTCCCTCTGAATCTTGTATGTTTCAATAAGGTTGCCTGTCTTCTAAACTCCAATGAGTACAGGCCCAATCTGCTCAATCTTTCCTCATAAGACAATCGTGCCATACCCATTATCTGCTTAGTGAACCTTCTTTGGACTGCTTCCAATGCCATTTTATCTTTCCTTAGATAAGGGGCCCAAAACTGGTCACAGTATACCAGTTGATAGTCTGAGTAATACCTGGTACAGTTTAAGCAAGATTTTGCTATTTTCATGTTCCATTCACTTTGAAATAAAAGCCAATGTTCCATTTATTAGCCACTCAACTTGGATGCCAGCTTTTTATGATTCACGTACAACAACTCTCATAACCTTTTGTTCTGTAGCTCATTTAAATAATAACTCACCTTTCTTCTTCCTATCAAAATGCATAACCTCATACTTTACTACATTGTACTCGAGCTGCCACTTTTTTCCCCCACTTAATTGGTTTATATCACTCTGCAGACTTGGTGTCAGCTTCACCATTTGCCTTTCTACTTTTTGTGGCTTCCATAAACTTAGCTAAAATATTTTCATTTTCCTCATTCAAGTCATTCACACATATTGTAAATATTTGTATAAACATCCTTTTTCCTTCCATCTGAGAGTACAGGAGTTGGGAGGTCATGTTGCGGCTGTGCAGGACATTGGTTAGGCCACTTTTGGAAAACTGTGTGCAATTCTGGTCTCCCCACTATAGGAAGGATGTTGTGAAACTTGAAAGGGTTCAGAAAAGATTGACAATGATGTTGCCAGGGTTGGAGCATTTGAACTATAGGGAGAGGCTGAATAGGCTGAGGTTGTTTTCCCTGGAACATCAGAGGCTGAGGGGTGACCCTTTGAAGGTTTATAAAATCATGAAGGGTATCGATAAGAAGAATAGACAAGATCTTTTCCCCACAATAGGGGATGTCCAAAACTAGA
This sequence comes from Chiloscyllium punctatum, assembly GCF_047496795.1. Lineage (NCBI taxonomy): Eukaryota > Metazoa > Chordata > Chondrichthyes > Orectolobiformes > Hemiscylliidae > Chiloscyllium > Chiloscyllium punctatum. Next base: position 41,042,421 of record NC_092764.1, read on the forward strand.
GGTCACATGCTTAAGGTGAGAGAGGGAAGATTTAAAAGGATCTAAAAGTTGGCTTCTCATGCAGAGGGTGGTACATGTATGGAATGAGCTGCCATAGGAAGTGCTGGAGGCTGGTACAATGGCAACATTTAAAAGGCATCTGGATGGGTATATGAATAGGAAGGGTTGAGAGCGATGTGGGCCAAATGTTAGCCAAGGAGACTAGAGTCTTTAGGATATCTAGTCAGCATGGATGAGTTGGATCAAAGGGTCTGTTTCCGTGCTCTATGACTCTATGAATATGGTGATTCTTGAAGGAAAGTCCATGTTACTACTAGTAATGATGGAACTGTCACACCAATTACCTAATTATACTTAAGTGTGAGGCAGGAGGATGATTTCAAAATATGGACGAGGCAGTGTCCAGGTTTCACTTCTCAGCATGAATTATTGTAATGTGTACAGATCGGTCCATCTCTTCTGTTGGTATGTACAGTGCTGCCTGGAAATAGCATATTTCCATATCCTTCACTCTAAGCAAACTTAACTTACATCTTAACCTGCAGTATTACGTTCTCCCCTTGAAAAATCAACTCAACATCTGAAACTACTTGTTGAAACTGTACTCTGTTGTCCATTAGCCAGACACATAGATCTTATTATTCAATTTGCAATGCGCACGCAGCATTAATATTGTAATTTGTCTGTCACTGATCGGAAATATCAACTTTTCTTTCTGACAGCAAGAACAAGCTTACATTTTCAATTGCAGAAACAAGGCCTTTTGTCAGATTACTTGCTGAGGGACTTTGTTGTGTTTAAGTGCTCTGTACTTAGCTTTCACTGCTGTGTGTTTAGGCTCAATTTGAAAGGTGCTTAAAAATTGAATAAATCATGTAAAGCATGTTTGTCTAGAATTAAATAAGAAGTGGCTGTCATAACAGCAGCAATGAAATGCATATCATAGCTTATGTTTTATTGTGGTCCCATTGAGATTTAACCAGCGGCATTTTATAAAATTTGTACATCTTTATCATTCAAAATAAAGCATAGAGAGGAATTTTAGCGTTTACATATGTTTGTATACATTATATAAATGGCATGTATACAGAAAAATCTGAATTGAATATGAGAAGCAGAAGTGGATCCCAGATTAAGGTAATTCTAAGTACATTTGGGCAATTGTCATTGAGCTGAGGTATCTGATCCTCATATACATAGTCTATGTATATTTCGCCCAGTCATTGGGTTATACGTATTTGGCATTTTTTTTAATGAGATAAAACAAGATTTTAGTTCTGTTGCTGCATGGAAAATATTGCTCTTAACTCTAAAACAATATATACATTCTTGTGATTGTGGGGATTAAAATAGATTCAGAAAGTTATACTGGCTTATTGTTCTGGTTCTGCCAACTTAATCTTTAAATTGCAGCACCAGGGAACACCACCCAGAGCCAAGGGACAGAGTTTTTCGTTAAATATACTGAATCTGCCATCGAACCCAACTGTAATCTTAAACTGAAACTTGAGCAGGGCAACCTTAATAAGCAACCATCAGATCAAACCTATCAGGAATGGTTTCAAAACGGGAAGAGTAAAGCAAGTTAAGTTATTTTTAGTATCTTATAGTTATCTAGTGGTATTAATAAGAGTGCTCCCCATGAAGTCAAAAGGAAAACACAGGCTGCCCATACCTCGGGACTTATTCTTCCCATCACGCTTCTAAATTCCTCTGTCAATCACTGCATCCCCCCACTTACTCCACCAAAAGAAACTGCCCACTTCCGTGCCAATTATGTGCCCTTCCTTCTTGTCTATGACTTTCTGCTCCTTAACCTAACAGTTGTGTAGCTGTGTTTCCGTCCAACCTTTGGCCTGTTTTGCCTGAAGGCAGCCATTAGCATGAATGAAGCCTAACCTTCCAGGCTGGGCTCTCAGTTTGCCAATTTTAGATTAATTTCTATTTTTACCCATTAAAATCCTTAGTGTTTTAACTTGGCTTTATCATTTTGCATCCTCCTCTTGCCTAAACAAAATTAGCTCAACTTTGATAACTTTCCCCATAAATTGGATTGCCAATAACTGAGAACACCTACAGTCTTGCCTTTGTCCCTTCACAGGAATAATCATATCATTTCTATGATTTGTTGATGAACTGTTCACAGTGCTTAGGATGGGTGATGTCTGACATCAAAACAAAACGATACCATTTCATTTGTATTCTGTCCCTTTGCTAATGCAACTCTGTTTGCTCTTTTAAAATAATTTTTAAATGTATTGCGCTGATTTAGACACATTTTTAGCAATTGGGATCATAAAGAATCATTGGGGATCTAACTCCAATCAGCAATGGATTTATAAACCCATGACCATGGATATGTTCCAGCAATTGAACTATTCCAGCTGTATGATCTATTAATAATCTGTGTGAATAAACTTGTTGTTCTCCTTGGCCTGGACATTTCACAAACATTTCTTGGGGTCAAATGCAGAGCAGAGTGGAACTTTTCCCCACCTTGTTGATATAGGATCAGACTATCTCTTGTTGTGGGTCAGAATCATTGATTTTTTTAATTTCAAAAATATTCTTTATTCATAAAAAAAATTCATATGCATACATAATCACTGAAGCAGCTCAGTTCTGTACATTCTTAGCATACGGAGAACAAACATTGGACATTGACTTTCCTGACAGTTCCAATAAACAAACTCAAGTCATTTCTTATGATGCAAGACACTATTTACATATGTTAGAGGCACTGGAAGGGTCCAATAACTAAACAGGCCCTCATTGTACTTTAGCCAAAAGACCTCAGATGGTGTTCTTTCCCACTTTACCAGCTGCCCTAATGTTTAGTGCATCTCTGGACCAGTCTGCAACACTCAGTTGAGGTCAACTCCTTGCTCTGGAACACCAACAAGTTTCGGCCAGACTAAAGAGCATCTTTCACAGAGCTGATGGTCCTTCAGGTGCAGTCAGTGTTTGTTTCCACGTGCGTACTGGAAAACAGACCGCAGGGCACAGAGTTTTGTTTCATGGAGCCGCTCAAGACGAACCTCAACAAAAACCACTGCATCTCTCTCCACTTTCTTTGCAAAGGGACAGAACAACGGATGTTTTGTGGGCAGCAGATATTCCCAGTAATGCTGTCTAATACTGTCATACTTGCCTCAGGGAGCAATAGATACCTTCACAAACTACCACAGTATTAGAGGGATAACTGTCCTGGCTGAAGATCTTTTTTTTAAAAGTGCAATTTTAAATAAATCATTTTCCAAGGGAGAACCTACTATCATAGCGATTGATAGTCATGGGAAAAACAGCTTTTGAAATGGCAACAGACTCCAGTTATAGAGTCATAGAATCACGCCAAGTCATACTCACAGGCCTGCTTAACAAGAATGCACACAGCACTGGGGGTTGGGAGGCAAGAATTATCACCTTTTCAGTCCCATTTCATGGTTATATAATTCCCACAAAAATGAACTAAAATGCAACAAATAATGTCGGCCATCAGCAACAAAATGTGCAGAAATTATCTTGTTTAAGATCAAATTCTTGTTCAGACTTCACAATGCACTCATTTTCGAAACAGTAAGCTCAGGGCTCTGACCTTTATATGAAGCAGATCCCAAATGGAAGATTATGAGTCAGCCAGCAGTATCTAAAGTAAATTCTAAACACACTAGCAACGAAGCAAACTCAAGTTATTTCACATCATTGAATGTAAGGATACAATTACCCACATTCAGATTATATATCTATCTTCAGAACCTGAGTTTTGCTGATAAAAGACACAACTTGATGAAACTTCTTGTCTTGGAACCATCAGGACAATTTGCAAGGATAGCAATAAAAGGCAAACCACCATTTATACTGCATGCAAGGGGAGTTCTGAATGATTAGCATGGAACTCTGATTGATAGAGACTTTTCAATGGAGAATGCAGTAGTAAATGATGATTGACTGTTAACTGCCAGGTTTTATTTAGATTTCAAAGCAGACATAGTGACTCTGATTATATTAATACAAATGTTCCTATTCTTCACAGACAAAGGTGCTTACACTGCACCTATTTCGAATTAACAACAGACAGTAACAGACAGTAGCTGGTTAATTTCTGAGGGCAATTTCTTGATCACTCAGAGTAGAACATTCCAAGTAAGCTATTTTTCCATGGAGATGAACTGTGGACTTCAAAGTTTTGTTTCTTACTTTAGCTGTTGTTTCTCATTGCAGTTGTAGATTGGTCTTGTGTAGGTTCCTCACTTAAAGATCCTGAGGGGAATTGAGATTGGAAGATTTGAAAAACTTGGAGCAAACAGAAGACATTTCTATAACATCCCTCGCAGTAAAAACAAGCCTTTAGTGTAGAAAATACAGTGAAGCTTAACTTTAGACTGAGATTTTGTTGCGGAAAGGGGATCACTTATCCAAAGTTAATTCAAAGATTCTATGAACTTGTATGCCTAGAGACCTTTGTACTCTAACACTGAGATGAAATCAAAGAGCATTTTAGAAGGCTGTGGGATATCTTTTGGTTAGTTCCAAAAAGAAATAGTGAATGAATCATAATATGGAAATCTTCGAGGCAAGCAGAAAGTTGAATGAAGTTCACAGCACACGATTGCTTATAATTATACTGGTAAATTAGTAACACTTGTTTGGTTTAATTTTCAAAATTTTTATAAATTTACTTTTAGGATGTTGACCAGGTCAGAGTTTATTGCCCATTCCTAAATTCCCGTTGAGAGAGTGGTGATGAGCTGCCTTCTTAAATCACTGCAGGCACACCCAGAAGCGGTGTTTGTTAGATGAATGCTACAAAATTGTCTATTCACTGCTACAAAATTGCCTATGTAGCTGCAAATGTCATTGTGTTTTCCATATTACCTGCTCTTTCCAGCAACTTACATCTCTATTTATTACTTTACAATTTTGGATCGCCTGATCTGCTGTTCAGCAATTCAGATTTGTCTCAATCTGATAACATCCATTTGACTCCTGCCTCAAACAAGTCACAAATTGAGCCACCCCTCTTTCTGTTTCATGTTAATGGAAAACATTCTGTGGGATTGAGGCATTAACATCACTGCTTCTTCAGCTCCCACTGCATGTCCATAATTAGTTTTTTCTTCTATGTCTGGTAGTATCTTAAAAATGTCTCTCAACAAAGCATCCACTTGAAAAAACAATAAGGCCTACTACTATGATTTCTGTACCACTATTGCCCCATCCATAAACAAATTGCGACAGTCAGCATGTACTTCAAACTCCTCCAGCCATGCTTTCCATTTGTCATTGACAGTATTGACACCAGTACTGTTTGATCAAATGGCTCAAATCCCCATATTATAGATATGTCTGCAAAAGCCCTGCCCTCATGTAATCGTAAACATCTCGATACTTACCAATATGCATTTTTTTCTCACCATCAATGTCACAGAACAGTCTGCAAGAGTGACACTGACAGTCACAGATTTAAATTTAAATAATCATGTAACAAAGCTTCCGTGAATGTTATTTCTTATTGATCTTCAACATGCTGGCTGACCTTGCACCTCCAGATCAAGTAACACCCTATGTAGCACAGATTGTTTCCTTGTAGCATTGCAGCTAATACTTAAGCCAACATCATTACAGCTGCCCATTGAATTTCACAGCTCATGTGTTGCACTTGAAGTGTGAGATTCTGACCTAATATCTTAAAATTAAATGTTTTTAGGATGCTTATTGGCTATGTTGCAAATTTTATTCTACAAAATTACTCATATTTCCATTAAATAGCTTTGTTGCTGTTTACATTTCACTAAATAGATGAATGCAATTCTACCTTTTACAAGTGATGCGTGGTGTGTTAATGGCTGCCATAAATTGCAGTCTAAGGCATTTACAGTAAAGGCAGATGTTACATGACTATACAAGCCAGCCAGTAATACTAAGAATGTAATTGCATGTTTCCAACCAGAAATTGAGTGGGATGAATATTTGTGTACTTTTCAGTGATGTTTACTTTCTGATTGCCGTAATACATGGTTTACGAGCATAACTGTTTTGAGAATCCATCACTAACAGCAGCCCTGAACTTCTGTCCAGCTGTTAAGCCCTACACTGAATCTGCTCTGTTCTGATTGCCATTCTCCATTCATCTATCAACCAGTTTTCTATGAGAGCATATTTTTGAGGGAAAAATATAGGCAAGGCAGAACAAAAGTTGAAACCATGAATGAAAGGCTTCAACAGCCTTGACACGGAAAAAAATGAATTTCTGAGTAAGCTGTTGAACTTTGTTAAAAGGTTCACCTAGAATAAAAGTAAATTTAAAGCAAGAAGCATATTACTTTTTTTTCTGTCAGAAGTCCGTCAATCTTCATGGAATTTTTCAATGCTTTCCTCCTCCTCTTTTGCTCAAAGCAATAATTCAGCAAGTACACAGTTCTAGTATTGTCAGCACTCCTCTGGTCGTTCACCAACTGGCTATTTGTCACATATAAGCTTCGGTTGTGTTTGTAATGTGGGGAACATTGCAGCTAGTTTGATCCTACTCTTGCCTGATGTAAACGCACATTCACTTTCTAGGATTAGGAGCTGTAGCTGATTTTTCTCTTCCTACCCTGGGGTCACAGAGACAAATTGGAGAGCTTTCATGCTATCAGATAGAAACCAACTCATTCAGCATAAACAGGCATTGCTGAGACCTTTCCTCACTGTGATTCTGCATTATAATTTAGAATGCTTTGATGTTCCCAACCAGGGGGCCTTCAGAATCAATATTTAATCTAACAGCTAGATAAGTAGCCAATCATTCCCATGTGATCTATCATTTCTTAAATTATATTTTCATGTTGCTTTCTTGGCAAATCATTCTATTTGTCTGCTTTTGGAAGGTAACGCTTACAATTATGAAATAGCAGAATGTTATTCCAGTAATTTAACTTACGTAATGTTTGGAACTTTGATGGTGTTATGAGTTTAATAATTTTCATATGCAATTATAATATTGTCTCAGAGTTACCTTATGTCCAACCATTGTATATAAAATGCGAAAGGTGATTAAAATGTGCCTCAGCAATAGCACAAGGTTGCAACTGAGCAATTGCCTGCATTTTCCTGGCCCCATTTAGTTGGGCCTGGAGATGAAGCCTGGAAAAATGGAAGAAATTGTTGGGAAGCCATATTGGGATAGCTGCTTGCCAATGAATTCCTACCTCAAAGGGATTTTAACACGTGTGGTTGAGAATGAGGTCAGCTGTCTGCTACTGCACAGAGGTGGGTAGCTAATTGATCCAATAAAGACCCCCACCAATGGACCATTTTGTGTTATTGCTGTAATGTCATAGTGATCCTTTACTGTGTGCACCTACCTCAGCAATGTTCACCTCTCCTGGTGCTGCTGCTGACTGGACAATGCTGAAAGAACTCTGATTGGGACTGATTCTTCAGGAGCCCATAGACTTCTCTCAGGAGGATACTGAGAAAGAGGCAACTTATTAGGATGACTACCCCTGGAAAGATGCACCAATTGATCAACCAAAATTATGGGGAGTCCTAATGCCAACTGCAAAATTTAGTCACATGAGGGGTATAGATAGAGTTATTTCTAGGTGTCTTTTCCATATGGTGGGAGATTTCTAGACCGGGGGCATATTTTTAAGTGCATGGAGAAAGATTTTAAAAAGATGTAAGAGCAAATATTTTACACAGAGAGTGGTTTGTGTGTGGAATGGACATCCTGAGGAAGTTATGGGTGCAGGTACAGTTACAACGTTTAAAAGACTTAGATATGTACATGAATAGGAAAGGTTTTGAGAGATATAGGCCAGGAGCAGGCAGGTGGGACTAGTTTAGTTCGGATTATGTTCAGTAATAGACTGGTTAGACGAAAGGGTCTGTTTCTGTGCTCTAAGACTCTATAACTCTATGGCTCTATAACTGTCACCCACTAAGGACATAATATACTACCTCTGTCTTTTCTCTCACATGTGGACATGTGTAGGCTGTAGTGGAGCTGGACTTTAGTCAATAATATGTTTGTAACAAGCCTTGCTTCTTGCTAATCCACTTTCGTTGCAAAAAGGAGAAATTGTAGCCATAATAAAAAGTTTGAAATGTTGAACTCTTAAATTTAGGTTTTGATTTAACAAGTGAGGATGCAGGCAAATATTAAAATAAATTTAAAGAGCTGATTAGGTCATAAATAAGCCATAATTTCAAAGATTACATTATTCAAATCATTTTGTTTGTCGCTGAAAGGACTTAATGAGCATATCATTAATGTCAGTTAGGTTGACAGTAATCTTTATATGTTCAATTTAGAAATATTCTGGTTATCACAGTGCTGCATTTATGTACACTCCCAACTCTGCCCCAAAGGCCTGGAACACCGTTTTGTAATTGCCTGGTCTTTCACATGCATCATTATATTGTGGTTGGCTGCTGACTTTCAAATCATATAGATTGGATTTCTTCTTCTAGGGGAAAACAGCACTTGGTTCTGGGAAGTTGCTGTTACAAAAGGCTGATTATCTTCCCTCCCAGGCTTAGGCAGGTCAAAGGAAGACCAAATTCAATGGTGAGAATTGGGAGGAAGATGAGAAATTTAGGTGAGTCCTCAACTGTATTTACTAGCTCTCAAAGAAGCCATGAGCAAACTCCAAGAAAGAAAGAAAGAAAAGGGAAGATAAAGAAATTGCTGAGATGTGATGAGTACAGCCTGAGTTTGTATGAAATGCCAAATCTGTTTCCTTGCTTGGTATGGCACAAAAAGATAGTTGCAATCATTCAAGGGTCAATCAAAACTTCCAATTGCTTTGTGGTCCTAAATCATAAATCCGAACTACAGAGTAACACTGACATAATGGACTGAATGCAATAATATTCTATAATTCTATCATATTGCTGCATAACATTTGAACTGACACAGTACATTAACATTACAGCAATAGAAGCATGTGCAACGAATGTAAACAGAGTGATTATCACAGGAGCCATCTTTTCTTCTGTAATTGCTGTTTTTACTGACAGTGTATTAATGAAGAAGTAAACATGTGGAAAGGACCTTCACTGCAAGATGAAGAATTTGTAGATCAGCAACACGCAAGTTACCTCTCCTAGCTTTTTTGGCATTGTACATCAGTAGATGTCAGTTACAATTCATTGGAGTGCTGTGATTTTGAGAATATTGTTCCTTACAATTGCTTAATGCAAGGAAACCTCCTTGTCCCATACATGTGAAAGGGAGCACATCATTTTGAGTTGCCCTGTCTCAGTCCATTTACAAAGGAGAAAACAATTTGTCTCACTGACTGTCCATGTAAATAGGTTGCTTCAGATGGAACTGAACCTTGCTTTGTATAATCGAGATTACCACAAAGAAATGCACATAGTGGGAGAGAAAACTCATGTACAATAATTCTTGATTTTTTTTTAAAGGGTGTAATGATCCTAGCTAATGTTATTACTGGACAAGTCAGATTACAGTTTGAAATCTGTGTGATAGAACATTTTTCTTGGTTTAAACAAGATGGTCTTTCACTGAAACACAAATGGAAAGTTGCAGGTTTAGGTTTAACAATAGAACATCTGTTTATTATGTAAAAATGATGATTTATAATTTATTTAAAATGCAAGGGAAACTGCAGTTGTTTAAAAGAATGTTTGAAAGGGATTTTTAAGAGTTTACATCAATTGCAAAGGGATCTATTGCAATTTACTTCACCTAAAAACTATAGGGATAGGAAAGAAGTAAAGACAAAGAAGAGATCAAGGCAGAAGGCAGTCAACACCCAAATGCAGACACAAAGAGAAAGTAGTCAGAGACATAAAGAGGAACACAGAATTTGTATGAGGTGAAACCAACAAAGCTCTCAATGAAAGGTTTGGTTTTTAGTTTGATGAGGAAAAACAGAAAATTCCAGGAGCTCCTGAGGAAGTGATATCATAGCAAGCTAAAAGAAGCCAAATCCTAAAAAAAAGGTGTTAATATGCTCTGACATGCAAAAGAGCTGAGAGTTATGTTTGTAAACCTGGTATTGTTGGTTGGCTGATTGAGAAGGAGTTCCATACAGCAATGTCATTAAGAATTATGAGATATGAGAGAGAGAGGATTCATGTCCATCAATATGAATCCAGTCCATGAACTTCAGATAGAATACAGCCAGCAGCAAACATGACCTGATGACCAAATCAAGTCATTGGGAAAGACAGAGATCCAATGTACCACTGGCTGAGTTGGAAAGGCTGTGAGATTGTACATGGTGCCATAGTGGTATGGGAAGTAATTCAGATGATTCTGCTATATAAATATTTATATCAATTATTTAAAGTGAAATTTATCATTTCATTTGAAATATTAAATTTTGTTTTCGTTCATGTTTAAGTTGTATTGGTTCTGACTCCTGGAAAGACTCCAGGATGCCCTGTACTGGAGAGTCCAATAGGCACTTATTACAGCTCACTGTTACACATAAATGTTACATTTTTCAGACATGCTTAAGTAATGTTATGCTACTAAGGTAAATAGAGCAGTATACTTCAGGTAGGGAGTCATGTTTCAAGTAATCCCAGGCAAGGTGTAGTATGAGTCTTTTATACCTTTGTATATATTGATACAGTATTGAAATCATGAATATATATCTTCAAGGTATACTGACATAATGATGATGAGACATATGTAAAGAGCATATATTTTTCCATTTCCACATTTTTAATGAAGAAAATGATTGGCTTAAAAGCCAAAAACAGTTGAAGGACTGCTGGACTTCTTAAAAGTGTCACTCAATGTGTTCAAATGACTGTTTGCTCAAGGTGGGGGAAGACCAGTTACAGTGATCTGGAGCTAGCGACCTGTGTATGAATAGATAGTTGGCCAGCAGCAAGCAGCTGATTGATCTGTGAAGTGATGATCAATTATTGATAAGAAAGGCCTTTTGCTTGCCAGCAACTATGAGATTGACTATCTGTGTGATAGAACTTTTTTTTGGTTTTACACTGAAACACAAACGGAAAGTTGCAGGTTTAGGTATAACAATAGAACATCTGTTTATTATGCAAAAATGCATAATAATGATTTGTAATTTATTTAAAATGCAAGGGAAACTGCAGTTGTTTAAAAGAAGCTGAATAGCTTGTGGGTTTGAATGATTGGAGAAAAGTAATTGAATCTCAGAAAATGAAGGAATGCTTCCTTTAAAAACCTTTCAAGCCTGAAGAAAACCAATTTATTTTTCCGTCATCATTTACTGTATGATGAGGCTTTTTTAACCAGTAAGTCAGAGACTCTATAAGTGTGAACCAGCTGCCCTCTGCCTTCTGCAAGCAAGTGGAAGTACATGGATCAGGAAAATCAGGAAAATCAAGGAGCAATGTCCTGACAAGCCAAAGGAATAACTTCAGTGAATGCTGAGAGACCATTGAACTGCCTTCCACTCATTCCTTCTACCTATAACTCCAGCATGTTCCCCTGTTGACATTTGCCTGGTTGTGTGTGCAGGCGACTTTATGAGGGGCTAGAGTTTTAATTAGTATTGTACACCAACATTTCATTGTTGCTCATCTATAACAAGAATATGTTTATTAAAAAAACGTAATAGTAATTAGTATTGGAACCTGGTCCACACGTTCTGTTAAGCTAGGTAAGGAAAGAGAATTTTGGGAACTCTGCACACCTTGATGAAATCTTTAACATTGTGATGATTTTGCAATAATGGTTTAGTTTCTTGTGCCGTGCTCCAGTGAAATGTAACACGTTACTCAAAAGCCTATCCTCTTACTAACTCATACTTATCTTTGCTTCAAAAGCTGTTATTGGTACCTTTTATATCATTTGTTAGTCTTACATTCTCTTTCAGCGCTTTCAATCCTTTATCACCTCCTGACTGCATTGTTTATATTCCTCAGGTATTTATCATTGACAGCCCTCATGTTACGTTTTATCCGAATGTTTGGCATCAATTTTGATTTAGTCACTTACAGCAACACTTTGAAACTTGCAAATGCTGATTTTCCTCATGCCTTTCATTTGTCATTTTCAACTAATTCGATATTAGTTGAAAAGCTCAAGCATTTGCTCACCACCACTACTAATGCTCATGCTCTGAACAAAACCTTTACTTTCTCAGACTGCTGATACCGGGCTGTGGTGCTAACCTTCACTTCCTCAGTTTGAAAGAGTACAGGCTGAGAAATATTGGATACCCAGTTAAGAAGTGTCAGGAAAGCCCTCTCCAGCTGCCCATGGGTTCCCACCTTGGTAATGGCCCTGTTGTTTCTGCAGGTTCTAAATTCAGAAAACTCTGCCCAAATAATGAGTAAATTGTGTCAAATGAGCCATGTTTAATAATGTTAGTTAGTGAGTCAGATAGAGTTGGTGAATTGAGCAGTGTGCAATTTCAATAGTTTATGTATAAAAACATGATATTTGATTATGATTTCACTTAACTTGGCCATTTGGAGAGATCTGCAGATTTCTTCCTGCACTTAATTCTCTCCTTAGGGCTTGATTCCTGGCATTGGTGATGATGGTGACTTGCTCCAACCTCCTTCCCAGGTTTCCTGACTCTCTAAGTCTAAAGGTGCATATCTTTTTGTTCACCTTTTATACCAAGGTCTCCAGTGCTGGATCAAGAAATGTTGGAGCTTTCCGTCTCTACCTTATTCTTTCATCAGGTGTGAGAATTGCTGGCACGATCCAGTATTTGTTGACAATCATTTATTTCCTTGAGAATTTGGTAGTGAGTCATCATCTTGAACCTCTACTGTCCAGCTGGCATAGGTACACCCATGGCGTAGTCTGGCCTTTAGCATTATTTCCATGTTTCTTCCTAGGCAGGAACTCTTGTATGTGAAGTATAGATGGAATATGAGGTTTGGTGATGACGAAATGTGGTTGTCCAGTTAATCTGGTCAATTTATATTCCACAATCTTGTGCTTCTGATGTTGCATAATTTTTATTGCAATCTGCAAAATCTTCCCAAAATCCAAAGTTTCAAAATGCTTGCAGTATATTTATTTTCATATAATTTAAATTAAATGGTCACATGGAAATAAAACTCTTTAGTTTTGCTATAATAACAGGGATACTGCCAAAGCTTTAAATCTTGCACTCAACAAGCCAGTATCATAAGAATATCAGTTGTCAAGGAGACCAATTTATACTGGGTGAGAAAACAATGCTAATTGGATGGCACGTGGACTTAGATTGGTCATGATGCTCCCAGGGTGGGTGTGCTATGAAACAGTTATCCTCAAGTTTTGAGGGTTTCTGAAAGCTGGCACATGTCATACACTGTTCATGTAAATACATGTAGCTTTCAGCAAGTATAAGTGAGCCTGTCTGCTAATCTCCTCAGGTGCTGCCTGACTGGCTGTGCTTTTCCAGTGCCACACTTCTTGGCTGCTAATCTTGTGTTGGCTATTAGTATCTTAGTAACTTGGTGGAGCTCGACATGCTTCAACAACATGTCTCATTTTATAATATTTACATTATTATGGAATACCTATTTCTTTGCCAGCTGTATGCGTGTGCCAAGATATGTAGCATATGTAGTATATTAACCACTTACCCTCAGCTTCAATTAAACTAATTAGTGAGGTGGCAGACCATAAAATTGTCTTAGTCGAGGTTTGACATGCTTTCAGAATGCTCACTTAGAGCTTGTTTTATGAGCTGCACTCTACATTAGTGACAATTACGATGTGGACAAAGGGTCTTGAGGGTTATTTTACAGTTTGAATCCTGTGCTCAAGTTTTTGTCACGGGCATTCATGTTTATCCATTACCAAGTAAGGAAAATATTGTAAGTGTGTTGGAAGTGAAAGTATGGGCACAGTGGGAGACTTGACATGTTTGCTGTAGCTTAATCCTTTAGCAGTGAAATGTAATCCCAACTAAATTAGAGGATTAAATATCTTCCCAGTACCAGTCCTTATTGCTGGCAGGGCAGCAAAATAGTGTCGAATCACAGAAAATATCGTTTTGATGAAAATGTAATTCCAGAACACCAGTTTTAAAGAAGAGAAAATATTTATAGTGCAATAGCTTATGGTAAAACATCTTAAAAACAGAAGAATTAAATGGAAAAATGTTAAAGCATGCAGTTCTCTCCCTGTAACTGAAAATATGGCAACTTTAGAGAAACAATTTGCATGTATATTGAGCCTTTCATGACCACAGGATGTCTTGGAGTATTTCACAGACAGTTAAATTGACTAAAAATATTTTCGAAAGTGTTTCACTACTGGAATATAAGAAATGCAACAGTGAAATTGTGCACACTTGGCTCCTGCAAGTGCCAATGAAATAAATGAGCAGATGGTCTGTTTTTGATATTGGTCAGGAATAAATATTGGGGAGAAAGTGAGGACTGCAGATGCTGGATATCAGAGCTGAAAATGTGTTGCTGGAAGCGCAGCAGGTCAGACAGCATCCAAGGAACAGGAGAATCGATGTTTCGGGCATCAGCCCTTCTTCAGGAAAAAGGGCTGATGCCCGAAATGTCGATTCTCCTGTTCCTAGGATGCTGCCTGACCTGCTGCGCTTTTCCAGCAACACATTTTCAGGAATAAATATTGGCCAGACTCTGTGAGAACTCCCATGTTCGACAAACAGTTCCATGGAACATTTCATAACAATCTGAATGGATATGGGTTCTTAGGTCTCATCTCCAGCAGTGCTGAGCTAAAATGTCAGCCTAGATTATGTGCACAGTCCTTACAGAGGCCTACTTTCAAGCAGATGATTGCCATTGAGGTAAAGTGTAGGTTTACACTACTTTTTCTTAAGTCTATTTACTACTCATGGTGGTGCACTTTTACCAGATGGTCAAAGTTTTCCTCAATTGCTTCAGCTATAATTTGCTAAAATACATTTTTTTAATTACTTTTTTAAAAGCAATTAAGATTTGACAGTTTAATGAAATAAGTGACAGCAATTTCTTCAAATATTATAGAGCATAAAGAGTTTTGTCTCATTTTCATTAAAAAAATTTAGAAAGAGAACTGAATAACTTTCAAAGTTATTTCTCATTTCTGGGTAGTATTTCTGACATTAGGTTATTTTTCTAGCAAGGCTCTGAGTATATAAAATGAAGCTATAATTTCAAACAGTACTCTACATATTTAAGAGATCAATGCAAATGCTGTTCAAGTATTTTGATACACATTTGTTGGAAAAAGTGACAACCTCCAAATTTGGAGGGTCCCTAACCTCTTAAAATGTAGTTTTCATCTGTCTAAAGCCAATAGGGGCAAAATTCAATTGTCCCCTGAATAATGGATGATCTATAATTATTCTGTGCCTATTCAATGCAAAGCAGGCAACATGCCAACTTGGTACTGACTGCTGGTTGAATCATTCCCACATCCGGACAGCACTAATTGCACTATTGATTGTTTAAACACATCCGCAAGCAGCTAATATCATGAGTTATGAACACCAGTTAAAACTAGCTGGCTCTGCTTAAAGCTAACATACACCTCATTAATTGGTGGAACACTTGAGTATGGGTTATCACTTTGGGAAATGTTAAGGGTTCACTTAGTTTGTGGAATTAATAATATTGTGACCCAAAGGAAGTGACTGACTGAACCAAAACTGGAATTTAAAAAGTCATACTACTGGCGCTTTCCCATGAAAACACAGTAAAAGGGGTTCAGGAGTTTTGGGTTCAATAGACCATCCTCTGCCTCGGGTTATCTCCATACCACAGAGCCAAGCCCCCAGTCGATAATACTTGCAGCTCCCATTGGTTGCTAAGGAAGGACGATTGGATTCAGAGGACCCAAATTCCAGATCTGGGTGGTAGGTTTCTCTACAATAACCTGAGGAGGAAGAATGTCCATGCTGAACTTGTAGTTATAGGGTCTGCTTCAGTCAAAGCTACTGAAAGAAGTAAAATCTATCTCTCTGTCTCATTCCACAGAATCTCAGGGTTCTTATCTCGGGTCATGACATGATAATGAAGATGGGACCGGATCAGGCAACATCCGAAGAGCAGGCAAATCAACATCTTGGACGAAGGCCCTTCTTCAGGGATGAGGCTGGGAACCTCGGGGGTGGAGAGATAAATGGGAGGAGGGTGGGGCTGGGGGAAAGGTAGCTGAGAGTGCAATAGGTGGATGGAGGTGGGAGTAAAGGGGATAAGTTGGATAAGGAGTGTTGTGAGGATAGGTGGGAAGGAAGATTGACAGGTGGGACAAGTCATGAGGACGGTGCTGAGCTGAAAGTTTGGAACTGGGGTAAGGTGGGGGAGGGGAAATGAGGAAACTGGTGAAGTCCACATAGATGCCATGGGGTTGAAGTGTCCAGTGGTGGAAGATGAGGCCCAGGACTCGCATGTCCTCAGCAGAGTGGGATGAGAAGTTAAAATGTTCAACCATGGGATGGTGGGGTTGATTGGTTGGGTGTCCTGGAGATGTTTTCTAAAGCGCTCTGCAAGAAGGCGTCCAGTCTCCCCAATGTCAAGGAGACCGCATCGGGAGCAATGGATACAATAAATGACATGTGTGGAAGTGCAGGTGAAATGTTAATGGATGTGGAAGGCTCCTTTGGGACCATGGAAGGAGTTGAAAGGGTTAAGTGCGGGCGCAGGTTTTGCAATTCCAGTGGTGGCGAGGGAAGGTGCCAGGAGGGGAGGGTGGGTTGATGGGAGCGTGGACCTGACCAGATGGTCGTGGAGGGAACGGTCTTTGTGGAAAGTGGTTAGGTGTGGGGAGGGAAGTATATCCTTGGTGGTGGGGTCTGTTTGTAGATGGCAGAAATGTTAGTGGATGACTTATGTGATGGTTGGTGGGTGTAAGGTGAGGACCAGGGGGTTCTGTCCTTGTTGGGGTTGGAGAGGTGGGGTTCAAGGGTGGAGGACCATTTCCACCACAGAACACACCAGAGGGCCTCCTTCTTTAAAGACTGCAAGTTCCCCTCCCACATGGTTGAAGATGCCCTCCAACGCATCTCATCCACATCCCACACCTTTGCCTACAAATGGGCCTCACCACCAGGACATATTTCCCTCCCCACCACTATCCACTTTCTGTAAAGACCGTTCCCTCCGTGATTACCTGGTCAGGTCCATGCCCCCTAACAACACATCCTTCCCTCCTGGCACCTTCCCCTGCCACCGCAGGAATGGCATACCTTGCACCCACACCTGCACCCTCACCTCCATCCAAGGCCCTAAAGGAGATTTTCACATCCATTGAAGTTTCACCTGCATTTCCACACATGTCATTTATTGTATCCATTGCTCCTGATGTGCTCTCCTCTACATTGAGGAGACCGGACGCTTTCTCGCAGAGTGCTTTAGGGAACATCTCCAGGACATCCGCACCAATCAACCCCACCGCCCCATAGCCAAACATTTCAACTCCCCCTCCCACTCTGCTGAAGATATGTAGGTCCTGGGTCTCTTCCATCGCCACTCCCTCACCATCTGACGCATGGAAGAAGAACACCTCATCTTCCACCTTGGGACCCTCCAACACTATGGCATCAATGTGGACTTCACCAGTTTCCTCATTTCCCCTCCCCCACCTTACCCCAGTTCCAACCTTCCAGCTCAACACCATCCTCGTGATCTCTCCCATCTGTCAATCTTCCTTCCCACCTATCCGCTCCACCCTCCTCTTCGACCTATCACCTTTACCCCCCTCCATCCACCTTAGCTACCTTTCCTCCAGCCCCACCCCCCTCCCATTTATCTCTCCACCCCCAGGGCTCCCAGCCTCATTCCTGATGAAGGGCTTTTGCCCGAAGCCATATGTCTGAACTCCTCGGATGCTGCCTGACTTGCTATGCTTTTCCAGCACCAGTCTAATCTTGACTCTAATCTCCAGCATCTGCAGTACCCACTTATACCTATGATATTGAAGATATACATTCTCGTCAGACACTGGATGAAGAACAAGAGGCAGCTATGAAGTCACACATCACTTAATTTTCGTGCTCTCTTCGCTAATACATTGATCTGTTATCTTTGCTAATAAGATTGTGTGTAATTTTGAGGAATGATAACATAAGAGTGCATGTAGAGTGACACCAGGCATGGGCAGTTCGCAGCTAATGCTGAGGATAAACATAGTGCAGGTACCAGGAGGATGAGGTCAGACATTGGTTCTATTGCCAAGGATTCAAATAAAAATTTTAATGAGGCAGACTTCAGAAGAACACTGGATGCAAGCAAAAGATATGTTTGATGCATATGGAGCTTGTCAGAAAATTTACGGTCAATATTAAGGAGCATGGAGAATCTGCCACAAACTTGGAAAAAACAGACAGGCAGGACACTGAAAGAACACAGCAAGCCAGGCAGCATCAGGATATAGAGAAGCTAACTTATACCTCATAAATTGGTGGGAACCTTGAGTATGGGTTAGCACTTTGGGAAATGAGGGTTCACCTCCTGATGTTGCCTGGCCTGCTGTATTCTTCCAGCCTCCTGCCTGTATATTTTGGATTCCAGCATCTGCAGTTTTTTTTGTCTCTCACCCACTTGGCAAAGCATTTATACAGAGGATGAAACCTATGCATTTCGAATGTGTCGAATTGGAGGACAACTCTGTTTATCTACTTGAAACTGCGAAATAACATTTGCTCACTAACATCTCAGCTTGTATTGTAGTGCACTCAGAAGTTGTCCAGTAGCTGAGTGCTGCAGCAGAAGCTCAGACAAATAAGTATTAATATTGTGTGTAAGTTAGATATAAGACATGTAAGTTCATGTGGTGTGAGACTGGGCATAAGTGGGTTGCTGCAATGCAGGCTCAAACTGCCGTTAATGTGGTTTTGAAATAAGGCTTTGGGGGTATGAAGAGTCCAACAATCTGCCCTTCCACAGCTAATTGGGTTTGGGTGTGCCATCACAGAGGTGTGGCAACAGATCCATGGAACATAATATTGCTCTTCTATTTCCAATGATATAATTTATCCTCCCACTATAGCTACTCTGCCAGTGCTCTTTTGTTGCCTGTAAACCAGTCCATGCCAACATCTCAGCTAAGAATCTTGTGGGTCTGGAGTCATATGTAGGTCAGACTGGTAAAGATGGCAGATTTCCATTCCTAAACACATTTGTGAATCTGAAAGGGCTTTTTCCATTCCCTTAAAAATCAACAATGGATTTAGGGTCATCAATATCCAGAGTTTTATCACAGTCAAATCCCACCAACTGCCATGAAGGGATTCAAACCTAGGTCCCTGGAATACGAGCTACATCGCTGAATTAATAGTGTAGTGACAATACCACTAGGTCATTAGCAGAGGCATACTGCACCAGCCACATTTGGCAGCAAGTAGTGTGTGCAGAATTTACAACAGAAATCAGTCAGCAACTAGAACATAGAACAATACAGCACAGAACAGGCCCTTCAGCCCACAATATTGTGCCAATCATTTGTCCTAGCTTAAGCACCTATCCATGTACCTATCCAATTGCCGCTTAAAGGTCACCAATGATTCTGACTCTGCCACTCCCACAGGCAGCACATTCCATGCCCCTACCACTCTCTGGGTAAAGAACCTACCCCTGACATCCTCCCATACCTTCCACCCTTCACCTCAAATTTATGTCCCCTTGTAACACTCTGTTGTACCCGGGGAAAAAGTCTCTGACTGTCTACTCTATCTATTCCCCTGATCTTCTTATAAACCTCTATCAAGTCACCCCTCATCCTTCGCCGTTCCAATGAGAAAAGGCCGAGCACTCTCAACCTATCCTCGTACGACCTATTCTCCATTCCAGGCAACATTCTGGTAAATCTCCTCTGCACCCTCTCCAAAGCTTTCACATCTTTCCTAAAGTGAGGCGACCAGAACTGTACACAGTACTCCAAATGTGACCTTACCAAGGTCCTATACAGCTGCAACATCACCTCACGACTCTTGAATTCAATCCCTCTGCTAATGAACGCTAATACACCATAGGCCTTCTTACAAGCTCTATCCACCTGAGTGGCAACTTTCAAAAATCTATGAACATAGAACCCAAGATCCCTCTGTTCCTCCACCTGACTAAGAACCTTACCGTTAACCCTGTATTCCGCATTCTTATTTGTCCTTCCGAAATGGACAACCTCACACTTGACAAGGTTGAACTCCATCTGCCACTCCTCAGCCCAGCTCTGCATCATATCTAAGTCCCTTTGCAGCCGACAACAGCCCTCCTCACTATCCACAACTCCACCAATCTTCGTATCGTCTGCAAATTTACTGACCCACCCTTCGGCTCCCTCTTCCAAGTTATTAATAAAAATTACAAGCAGCAGAGGACCCAGAACTGATCCCTGCGGAACTCCACTTGTAACTGGGCTCCAGGCTGAATATTTACCATCCACCACCACTCTCTGACTTCGACCGGTTAGCCAGTTCTCTATCCAACTGGCCAAACTTCCTACTATCCCATGCCTCCTGACTTTCCGCATAAGCCTACCATGGGGAACCTTATCAAAAGCCTTACTAAAATCCATGTACACTACATCCACTGCTCTACCCTCATCCACATGCTTTGTCAACTCCTCAAAGAATTCAATAAGACTTGTAATGCAAGACCTACCCCTCACAAATCTATGCTGGCTGTCCCTAATCAAGCAGTGTCTTTCCAAATACTCATAAATCCTATCCCTCAGTACCCTTTCCATTACTTTGCCTACCACCGAAGTAAGACTAACTGACCTGTAATTCCCAGGGTTATTCCTATTCCCTTTTTTGAACAGGGGCACAACATTCGCCACTCTCCAGTCCCCTGGCACCACCCCCATTGCCAGTGAAGACGAGAAGATCATTGCCAACGGTACTGCAATTTCCTCTCTTGCTTCCCACATAATCCTAGGATATATCCCGTCAGGCCCGGGGGACTTGTCTATCCTCAAGTTTTTCAAAATGCCCAACACATCTTCCTTCCTAACAAGCATCTCCTCTAGCTTACCAGTCCGTTTCATACTCTCCTCTTCAACAATACGGTCCCTCTAATTTGTAAATACTGAAGAAAAGTACTCATTCAAGACCTCTCCTATCTCTTCCGAGTCAATACACAGTCTCCCACTACTGTCCTTGATCGGACCTACCCTTGTTCTCGTCATTCTCATGTTTCTCACATACGCATAAAAGGCCTTGGGGTTATCCTTGATCCTACCCGCCAAAGATGTTTCATACCCTCTCTTAGCTCTCCTAATCCCTTTTTTCAGCTCCCTCCTGGCTATCCTGTATCCCTCCAATGCTCTGTCTGAACCTTATTTCCTCAACATTATGTAAGCCTCCTTCTTCCTCCTTACAAGGCATTCAACCTCCCTCGTCAATCAAGGTTCCCTCGTCAATCAAGCTTCCCTCACACGACCATCACTTTCCTGCCTGACAGGTACATACATATCAAGGACACGTCATATCTGTTCCTTGAAAAAGTTCCACATTTCAACGACATCCTTCCCTGACAGCCTGTGCTCCCAATTTATGCTCCTCAGATCCTGTCTTGCAGCATCGTATTTACCCTTCCCCCAATTGTAGAACCTACCCTGTTGCACGCACCTATCTCTCTCCATAACCAAGGTGGAAGTCACAGAATTCTGGTCACCATCACCAAAATGCTCACCCACTAACAAGCCCATCACTTGTCCCGGTTCATTACCAAGTACCAAATCCAATATGGCCTCCCCTCTGGTCCGACAATCTACATACTGAGTTAGAAAAGCTTCCTGGACACACTGCACAAACACTGCCCCGTCCAATCCACTTGATCTAAAGAGCTTCCAATCAACATTTGGGAAGTTGAAATCGCCCATGACTACTACCCTGTGGCTTCTGCACCTTTCCAAAATCTGTTTCCCAATCTGTTTCTCCACATCTCTGCTGCTCTTGGGGGGCCTATAGTAAACACCCAACAAGGTGACTGCTCCTTTCCTATTTCTGACTTCAGCCCATACTACCTCCAAAGTTACTAGCCTGTAACTACCCTTTTAAAATGTGCTGGCATGGGATCTTTACCATTACTGAACCTCTGTTTAGTTGTAACCAGAGCAGAATCTGTGAGAGAATGCCAATACACCTGGCAGTATATGTGGGGAGAAAACAGAGTTAATGTGTCGGGTCCAGTGACCCTTCTTCAGTTTAGTTTAGTTCAGTTTAGTTGTGATTGTTTAAGAGATGGCTATGATTGGAGTGTTGAGATTCAAAACAGATACTTTGGCATCAGTGTTACTCACTGACTTGTGCCACAGTCTATCTATTCTGTTACATGAAGAGAAAAAGCAATCATAACTGTGAACTAACATCCACAGCAAAATAGTGCCCCGGTGAAACTTTCACTAAAATTGCTCACATACCTTGCAAATGCCAATTTGGAAGCAAATAGCAGACATGCTGCCAAATTAACAGGAGTTACTGAACAAATTTTTGGAACCCTAATTTTCCAGGTCTTGAACCAATCAAATGACTTCCCTTTTCCAGTATCTCTGTATCATCCACTGTACCAGGAGTCAAAACTGGAAAGAGTGCTCGAGATGAGTTCTAGCCAACGTCTGTGTCAATTTGTGTTTTTTAAAAATTCTAAATGCAATTTTCTTACTAATTCACTCTAAAATCTCATTTGTTGTTTTTCCAATGTCTGCACTTATTGTCATCACAACTGCAGGGGTGCACTCACTGTAGAACAGTTGTAGTACCTTGATATCATTGGCAGAGATTAAACTGCTCGTGCCTGAATATAGACCTTGAAGATATCTGCTATTTGTATTGTTGAATCTGTTGTGATGCAGTGATACAATCGAACAATACAAAGTGCAGACTAACTATCGAACAGAACATTGGAAAGTGCCTGTTCCATACAACAGTTCAATACTCAATCTGATACCTGTTAACCCTGCAACCTGTCCTCTTCAGCTTCATAACAAATTGCTCTGAAATTTGCAGCTACAGGACAATAAGGGGCCAATCAGCAGGGCTGCCAGTGAATCAGTGAAGGGGTGCCAAGTAGGATGGTGAGGGAGAGGCAGCAACAATAGGTACACCACTTCAGGTACCAGTTCCTGTCAGGTTTGGGGGCACAGTAATGGCACAGTCAATAACACCAATTTCCTGGTTTTTTAAAAATATTTTCATTGAAAACATTTTTCTTTACAAAATTATAAAATTACAAAAAATGGAAAAATAATATTATAACAACAAAAGTTTTCTGGTGCACCATGTTTATAAGAAAATCCAAAGAAACGTGTTCCATAATTAACTTATGCCACCCTGACAGACCCAGGGGTATTTTCAGACACCCAGTACTTCAGAATGTTCTTCCTCGCACAAAAAGTGAGGATGTTAAAAGCTTTTTCCCATGTACATTGAAGGGAGATAAATTCAGCGAACCCAGAAGAGAAAACGGGTCCACCTTGCCTTCAGTCCCCAAGACCCTCTCTATTACTCCTGCCACAGCGCTCCAGTATGGAGCCTGTGACAGGACCACAAACAATGAGTGAGGGTATCCATTTTTATTTTACACTCGGGGCACATTGAAGATACACCCTGCTTAAGTTTCGCAAGATGATCTAGGGCCAGATGGCCCCTATGAAGAACCTTTAACTGCATGGCATGGGTCCCATTACATATTGAAATCTTCCTCACATTCTCACAAATGTCCTCCCAAGTTTCCTGAGTGATCTCCACCCCAATCCCAGCCAAGAAACTGTGACAGCCACTCTTCAACAAAACCTGCTAGCTGCCCACCTTCTACTCCCTCCGGCAGCCCAATGACCCAGATATTCTTTCTCCTACCTCTATTTTCCAGGTTATCGACTTGCTCAGTCAGGACCCGAACCTGTTTCTCAAGGGCTGGAGCCGTCCCACCAAGGACTTGACCTCGGACTCCGACACCACGGTCCGTCACTCAACCTCTTCAACTCACTTCCCGAGCCCTTCCAACTCCTTCTCATGCTTTTGCAGCATGGCCGAGATCGGCTCGAGCCGATTACATATCTTTTCCCTCACCTCCTGGGTTAGCTATTGGATTGCTCCGTGATCCCCCACAATGTTCTGCTATGCAGGCGTTTCCTTCACAGCTGCCAAGGGAGATGCAGCTGCTATCCCAGTTGCAGTCTCTGGCCTGCCCAATGTTTTCGGCAAGTGTCCCGCGTGTTGAGACTTGGCCGTTTGCTTGTCCTTAGTGTATCTCGCATGCTTGAAAAAGGATTTAAATGGCTGTATTACCGTTTCACAAAACTTTTTCCAGAAAAAAGCTAAGGTGGGGTGGTAAAAAAGATTACTACCCTGGATTGGGGTGCAGAGCTCAGCAAGGCTGATCTATTCAGATTACCACCATCTTGAATCTCCCAATTTCCTGTTTAATTGTGTTAGCAGGCTGACCAATTGACTCCTGAGAACTGATTATGGTCCCTCAGTATATTTAATCCAAATTCTCAGTTTAATATCTTTTCAGAATTTGACCTTTCCATGTGGTACAAGTGTTTGGAATTTCCCTTAACCAAGTGTATTGCAATATCTTTGTCTACATTAAAATACATGTAGCAGATTCTGATCCATTTCTTCATTGCTTTGAAATCTGCCTGCTAGTAATTACTCCTTCTTTATGAAAAATATATTTAAGTCACCATTTTGATGAGAGAAGAGCTGAAATGAACATGCTAAAAGTGCAACATGATTTTAAGATGCTAACCTGCAATGTTCCTTGCAATTCCTGTCAGCAATTTTGTCAACATGATGAAAAAACGAGAGGATTTATTTTCAGTATAATTTCACTTTGTACTATTCTTCTCTTGACTGCTTTTACATGGCAATGTTTGCATTCTATTTAATTCTGACACTTTTCTCATCATGTTCTAGCTGAAACTTCAGTACTTTGTAAAATACCAGCAAACTGGCATTGTGCAACAGCAGTTGACCAATCACCAAAACAAAAGTATAAAAGCACTGAATGGCTAACATGCATCAATTTTTGCCAATGCATTGAAAGTACAACCCTCAAGACTAATGCAGATCAGTGCATGACAATTTACTTAATAATTAACCTTTAGTGCTCGTCAGTTTTATTTCAAAATGGTGAGCATATGAGGTTTGCTCAATATACCTTCCAGTATGAATAAAGAGGATAGGATACATTTGTATTGTAGGAACTGTCATCTGTCAAAATTAGACGTGTTTATGTTTTGACATCCATCAAGAGAGGAGAGAGGACAGCAAGTGCTAAAAATATTCTGCAGGTCTGAAAACATCTAGGAGGGAAACAATGAAGGACAGAATTATACCAAACTTAGGGGATGGGTCAGGAGTCAGTGGTGAGGATCTCAATAAAATAACAGGGAATTGTACTAGGATGCCTTTCCACTTCTAGACATTTTCCTTGTGGTGGTTTGCAATATGGATCAGCTCTATTCTTTAAAGAGCCATTTTGCATCATTTAAAGTTGATGATGGAGTGGCCCCATTGTGTGGGTAGGTTATCAACTTAATGGAGACTGCCTCCCCTGTGCCAGCTTGTGTGTTCACAGTAGACTGAGCATAATCCCAGCTTGGGGGGTCCATGCTCCAAAGATGAGGTCCACGTGGGGAAGGCAGCCCCCAAATCTCCAATGATTGTCCTGTAGGCATTCCTTCAGACCCTCACCCCTCCCAAATCTTTGTGCTTTATTAAACTTACCGGGTCCACTCCTGAAGTCTTTTGTCAGCAATGTCCGTGTCTCCTGGTTTCAGGTCTGCTAATCCTCCAAAATAGGAAAAACAATGGCAATATTTTTTCCAAGCTTTCCACATCAACATTATGATTCTGAAGTCTGCAGTGAAATTCAGATGTTTGAATGACTCCTAAAATGTTGAGTCTTGTTTCTTTATCTTCTGATGTTGCAAAGAGCATTTGGAGAGGTTTTTATTTTATTTCAGATTTCCAGTAACAGTGGCATTTTGTTTCCATATTGAGTCATGAGAAGTGCTGCATGGGAATTCCCACAACAGGCGACTCTTGGCAATGTGGCTAAAAACATGTAGGATATCAGTGAAAGCATCTGCTTCATATATCTCACAACGTGAACCAAACTCCAACTGGGAAGATGTGTTAATGGAAAATGAAGAAAGTCCTTGAAACCAAGGATAAATGTAAGGAAGGAAAAAGACTTATTTGTACGTATATATTATAAGGAGAGTGTACCATGGGTAGGGAAAGCTATTTAGACTGCACAGAAAGTTGATAGTACTATAATAATGTTGTATTCTAGCATTGCCAAGACATTGCAAATGTTGGTTTCTGGGATATATTGGGACATATTGGATTGATTCACTACCACCAATCCTTCTTTCTGGTATTAGTTGAGCTACTGATAAATGGAGAGGGATACCAACAAGCCAGTTTAGGAACAAGGTAGGCTCTGACTTGATTAAACAGTAAAGATTGATTATATTTTACTTAGTAGCTGGTTACATTAAATCTAAGATACATGATTGTCTCTTGTGAGATATCAGTATCAAGTAAATACATACTACAGCTTTAGCTACATGCTGTCAACAGTAACAATCAGTCAGGAGCTCTCTGCAATTCTAGTGAACACATGGAGAACTTATAAGACACACCTCACAACTCTAATTATCTCCTCTATCCTCACAGACAGAGCTTATCTTGCAACAACAACGAACCCTTTCATGTACCAACTATCCTTTATAATGAGTAGACTGCAGGAGATTGCAAATCTGGAAAAGTTATGTAATTGCAATTACAGTAAACTGAAAGGAAACATATTTATGTACAAAATATGGAGAGTATACCATGGACAGGGGAAGGTATTTAGACTTCAAAGAATAATACTGTAATAATGTTATATACCTTGAAAACACATTTATGAGATAGAACAAATATCACCTCTAGCACAAAGAAAGGTAAAAAAAAGAGGACTGCAATGAAAACAAAAATTACTAACTTCATATGGTTTACTTTACTCAGTTCTCCTGATTTCTACCAATTAGTCCAAACAACAAACAATTCACCAGTGGTGGGAGCAGGACCATTGAACAAACTGGTGATATAAAGTGCCCTTAGGTAGACAGATACAGCATGAGCCACTGTGTGATAAATGTAATGATCCAGTTTAAATGTTAGAGAATGAATAGGTGCATGGTTGAATGGACACTGTAGATAAGTGGAAGGTAAAACAATTTGATTACATTCAACTTTGACAAAAATTCTAAAAATGCAACACCAGGGCATGCAGCCTTTGTGCAGTCACTTAGGTCTTACAGGACACACACGTATAAAGTTAAAAGGTGATAATGGCTAGTACAGAGGATGATACAATTTTGCGGCATTCAGATGTTCTTGAGGCTTAAGGTTGTAACCTGAGACAATGGTTTATTTATTAGTTTTTTTCGACAGTCATCAGTAGCGAATTCTCAAGTTATCTTTTAAGATCTTACTTGTCAGATACTTCTTTCCAGTCAGTGCTTTCAAATTGGGTGTTTTCTCTTCATGAGAGAAAGTGGGATTGAGAGAAAGAGTTTACACAGCTCAGTTAGCAATTCTCAACTCCATCTCCTTCAGTCTCCTGAAAAGAGTTCCTTGAAATATAATTTTGTTTCTATATTTGATTTCTGATGATGTTATTTTTCTCAGTAATAATATTGCAGACAAGTGTGTTATCTGCTTGCTTGTCTAGCATAAAATTATCTCAAAGTTGGTGTTGTTCATTGCTGAAATGGTACCTTCCTTTTTGTAGCTCTTCACATTGTGCCATTTAACTAATATATTTCTGATGATTCAACTTCCTCATCTCAAAGATGGATTCATTAATCTGTCTGTTCCGCTATTCAGTTTCTGATTTACAACTTTAGTCATAATGTGATTAGATGTGTGATTTAGATATATTTTAATATAATATAGTTTCCAAGTTTTGAATTTTAAACTAGTAGCATGTGGATTTTCTCTGTCTGAAGGGTTTTAACATAAGTTTTCTGTCACCATTTCTTTTATAAATACGGTTTTGGTGAGACATTCTGGAGAGTAATGGGGATTATTTTACATTGGAAGAGTTTCCAAGCAAACAATGTAAACAAGATACTACATTAGGCTTTAAGTTTGAAGATTCTGGAATTTATTTTTGGGCTTAGGGAAACACCTATAGATTGAAAAATAAGATTTATCTAATTTTATTTTGGGGAAATTGCATCAGTCTTCACCGAAGCTGGATAGGTATAACAGTTGCTCCTCAGAAAGTTATGTAACTTAGGCTGTAAAATAAAGGTCACCTCAGTGTAATCAGTTTAGTTTGAAACATCTGGACCAGAAGTATTTGGTTTTAACCCTGAAGGATTTATTTAAAGCTGAGAAAGTTTATACTCAATTGAATGAAGGCTCTCGGAAAAAGCCATCAGTACCTCAAGATGGGGAACTTGTGCCAAAGTTAAATTAAGTCCTATAGATGTGAAAGACAAGAAAATTCTCTCCAGTGTGATTACTGTAGAGGAGTGTTGTTGGAATTAATGGGATTACATTTTATTGTGTGTTTTGAAATCTTTAAATGTTTATTTATATATAATTTTTTTCTCCACTTCTTTTGCAAGAAAAGCTTTATTTTATTGTTAAACCCAAATCTCAGCATTGAGTGGTTTTGTTTCAGTGAAAGATGACCTCATTAAAATGAGAATTGAATCCAAGATTTCTGTCTCCGAGCAAGCAATCATTTAGTATGTTTTTCAATTACAATAAGCTGTTTTGTATTAATCAATAAATGGGAGATACCTCCCCATGAAAGTAACAGCACTAGATTCACTCACGACTTATTACACCTCTTTGATATAAGTAGGACACAGCTTTATCAGATCTGTGAGGAGCTTCTGGTTGTAATCCTCAGGTGACCATCCCGGCTTAGAACGTAAACATTGTTTTCTTCAGTTATATCTAGATAGAGTACATTACTTTAGCTGATGGGGATATTGGAGAGACCAATCATAAGGATTCTCATATTGTAAACCAGAGTTCAAACAGTGAATAAGCAAGTAAGACAGATCAGTTGAGCTCTCTGTAGCTCATATCATTGCATACGAACCGTCTGCCAGCTTTTTCTTTGAGCAGAATAATATTTAGTCACTTTGCTATTTGCTGCCAAACCTACCTTCTTGGGTATCGTTGAAATGGTTAATACTTCCAATCCAAAGATTAAGTTTTTTTTTAGTAATGGGTTTGAAATAACTCCACAGATACTGGTATGCTGTCATTAAGACACCATTTATTTACACGTGGACAATCCAAAGATTAATGCATCCCTTTTTAGTATCTCCTGTGAGCTGAAACTCGATTCCATCTCAGCAAACCTCCCCTTACTGTCTATCTGCAACATTAGTATCAAATTTTCTAATCTGCCACATTTGGATCAGTGCATGTCTAATGTCTTATTAGGGTCATGAGGCACATTTCATACTTGCTCTCTGCCAAACTGTGATTATCATCTCTGAAAGCTGATTGAGTGCCTTAGTTTATGGTTAAGTTCAGCTTTGCTTATCAGAACATGTCTGTTTCCTGAATGGGCAGTAATTATAGGTACTTAATCACAAATATTTATCCAAGGTTTGTAATTATTAGCTGATATTAAATCATGCTGTTGAGATCAACAACCAGAAAGATTATTCAGAGGTGATCACTTAGAAATGTACAGGAACAGGAGGAAACCATTTGACTTGCCCAATAATCTTTCATAAATTTTAATTTCCAAGCTGCCTTCTCTTCATATCTTGCAATTGCTTCACCCTATTGTTAGCCCATTCAATAACCGAGTTTTCCTAGGTTAGTCAAATTCTACTTATAACATTCCATTTTGTTCTGACAACATGTTATTTTAGAAAATCCATCCAACAGATTTTAAATTCATTAATATGATAAATGTTAAATCTATTTATATATTCCTTCCCATAACGAAAAATATTACACGTGAAAAAATTAACAAAAAGCTGACATTTTAGAAAATTCAATTTTAATATTTGACATAAAATATATCACAGGAGGCAAATATTTGCTGATCTTGCAATAGATTCTGTAGGTTTTCAGCTGATTTTATATGGCGGTGTGGAGAAGGCAGCAGAGATCATTTCATGACGCATATTTCTGCAGTCTTTATTTTACAATCTTAGTATGTAAAATCAAAAATATTAATTGACATCTTGCTTTCTTACTGAATGGGAAGCTAAATACATAAGAAACTGAGTATAGAACCTTTAGACCAGATCTTCATGCATTTTGCCCATTTTTGCCTCTCTCATTGTATTATCACTGTGTGCAAACAATGCTTACCAGTTTTTAGGTGGCTGTACGTAAGTTAATGCATAATAATTTCCACCCATTTAGCATTGTTTTATGAGGTAGCCATTGAGAGTTATTATGGCCCAAATTGTAAACAGTAATTAGCTTTAAGAGACTATTACATATTATTGGCATCAAGTTTTATCTTCACACTCTCATCTGCTGTAAAATTGCACATGCCTTGGCATTACTGTATTTGGCAAGGTCAGTAGTGTCACAGGAATCAAGAACTGAGCAAATGATGTATCACAACATATCAAGGTATAGGTGATGTCTCACCAGAAATGGTTTAATTTCTCCCCTGTCTGCACCATCAGTTCTGAGTTTCACTCGTATCAATCTTTAGTATTTTTCTCTTTCATATTCATGTGTTGCACCTATGCTGCCCTTTCGTAACACCTGTAAAATTAGCCTCCAGATTAACATTGGCAAACTAAAATTTGTCCATCACAGGTTAATAAATTATGCCAGAAATTTCTGACCTATCAAAATTAAAGTAGAAAATGCGCACAATTTCTTGATATGCATGAGGTAATTTCCTCACTGAATCGTAGAATCCCCACAAAGTGGAAAGAGGTCATTTGGCCCATTGAGCCTGCACTGACCCATTGAAGATAGACCGACTGAAGAGCATTCCATCCAGATCCAACCCTCCACTACATCCCTGTAACATGGGATGGCATGGTGGCTCAGTGGTTAGTGCTGCTGCCCCACATCACCAGGGACAGGGATTCAATCCCAGCTTCGGGCGACTGTCTATGTGGAGTTTGCACATTCTTCCTGCATCTGCATGGGTTTTTTTCTGGATGCTCCAGTTTCCTCCAACAGTCCAAAAATACATAGGTTAGGTGAATTAGTCATGCTAAAATGCCCATATTGTTGAAGGATATACAGTTTAGGTGTATTAGTCAGGGGTAAATGTAGAGTAATAGTGGAATTGGTCTGGGTGGATTACTCTTCGGAGGGACAGTGAGAACTTGTTGGGCCAAATGGCCTGTTTTCACTCTATAGGGATTCTATGTCTTCGTTTACCATGACTAACCCACATAACTTGCACATCATTGGATACTGCGGGGCAATGTAGCATGGCCAATCCAACTAAACTGCACATCTTTAGACTGTGGGAGGAAACTGGACCACCTGGAGGAAACGTTCACAGACATAGAGAGAATATTCAATCCCCAAAAGTTAACAAAAAATTGACAAATAGAACTTGT
The DNA here is from genome assembly GCF_047496795.1 of Chiloscyllium punctatum. NCBI lineage: Eukaryota > Metazoa > Chordata > Chondrichthyes > Orectolobiformes > Hemiscylliidae > Chiloscyllium > Chiloscyllium punctatum. The sequence continues at coordinate 41,073,874 of NC_092764.1, forward strand.
GGGTGATAAAGTTATGTTAAAACGATCCAAAAGAGAGCTACAAAATGATTTACTAGCTAATATACACTATTCAAATGGGCTGAAAGGTCAATGTTGTGGTAATCTAGAATTCCATAAAATAATGAAATAATAAATAATAGCTGTTTTACTGACAGTTTAACAGATTGAGGAATACCAGGGAACCTGAATATTTTGAACATTGATTGGTTGTTCTTTTCTTTGAGAGCAAAGAAGGGAACACCTGGCTGGTATGGTAGATACTGACTCTTTACTAGAAGCAAGAGTGACCTGGGCTGGTTCTTCTTTAAAGCATCCCAGAAAATTACATAACGGAAGAGGTAGTGGGTAGAGTCATAGAGTCATAGAGATGTACAGAATGGAACAGACCCTTCGGTCCAACCCATGCATGCCAACCACATATCCCAACCCAATCTCGTCCCACTTGCCAGCACCCGGCCCATATCCCTCCAAACCCTTCCTATTCATATACCCATCCAAATGCCTCTTAAATGTTGCAATTGTACCAGTCTCCACCACTTCCTCTGGCAGCTCATTCCATACACGTACTCTGCGTGAAAAAGTTGCCCCTCTTTTATATCTTTTATATCTTTCCCCTTTCACCCTAAACCTAGTTCTGGACTCAGGGATGAAGGAAGTATTTGCTTATGTTAATATTTTGTTAATATACTGTGGGGTTGGTTTAATAGGCCTGCTTACTGTTACCCTGTTAATCAGGTTTACACATTTAAAATAAGAATTATTCAATATTAAAGTGAAATGGGAAATCTCTTCTCAGAGTTGGACATAAAACTCTGCAGTTTTTTTTATTATCTTGTGACAAACAAGATGATGAGTCTAAATGAGATTGACTAAAGAATAACTTGTGATGACTTTTGACCCAGAAGCAGTATAGTAAGACAAATTTATAATATATTTTAAATGTCTGCAGAATTTGTAATTTTCTTTATGACTGTCTTTAAATGACTTAAGTTGCATCGATTATATAGAGATTAACTGTAATTTCTTGAAAAATATGAGATATGGATCCTTGTGACCTCGCGACCCCTATCATGGGAAGCACTGCCAGCAGGAAAGAAGTTCTTAAAAAAAAGAGGCCATGTGACTGGCAGACGTGAAAAAGCACTCAGACACAAAGGACAGCTACAAGCAGAGGAGAAGGAAGATAAAGGTTATTGGTGTACAGATACAAAAGGAAACAGACAGTGTGGAAAGAGAAACTCAGATTTCTTGAGAGCAGATTAAAGAAATCTTTCGAAGAGGTCAATTATTTTGTTTTGGCAGCAATGGAGATAGAAATGTTGGAGGTAACATGTATGAAGGCTGAAATTATCTAAAATTTGGCAAACTGTGTTAATAGCTCAGAGAGAGCTAGACACTTTTCCAAAATATGTTCAGACTGTGGACTTGGGTGGTGTTGGTTGGAACACTGGAGAGGCAAAACAGTCAAGGCTATCATGGGCAAAGGGATAGAATGGTTACAGATGTAAGTCTGGCTGATGACAATAGAATGCAGAAAGATCAAAGATGAAACTTGTTGTTAAATAGTATTCCTGACTGACCCTATAGAAGAGCATGTTTGTCAGTGATGCCACATGTTCGTGTGGAGAAACACAGCTATTTGTGCTTATTGCATCAACATAAATTGAACTCTATCCTTTTGTTTGCAGTATCATTTGCCTGTTAGTTCATGTTTGATTTGTATGAATTCCAAATCATATAAAGCTAAAAGCTACCAAAAAGTGAAACCTTTTTGGTAATGTCTTCATTTTGGGTTAATTCAGTAAATTTTGTTATGGCTGTGGCAGAGTACAGGCTCCTGTGCCTGGGCTTGTCCTCTTCATCAACATTTTGTTTCCTTTTCCATTTTCCCCTTCTTTCTTCACAAACTTACCTGATAAGGAGGCAGCTTCGATGGGCTCCAGAGCGGCGGTGGCATCTTCAGAGGCAGCGTGTCTACAGAGTAGGTTGGACAGCCTGTGAAGGTTGGAGAAGGACTCTCCCCTGTGCATGGAGTGGACTCCTGGCAGTAGCATGGTGTGGGCTGGTGTAGCCCAGAGAGGGACACTGGCAGCAGTATGGTGTGGGCTGGTGTAGCCCAGAGAGGGACACTGGCAGCAGTATGGTGTGGGCTGGTGTAGCCCAGAGAGGGACACTGGCAACAGTATGGTGTGGGCTAGTAAGTAGCCCAGAGCGAGACACTGGCAGCAGTATGGTGTGGGCTGGTGTAGCCCAGAGAGTGACACTGGCAGCAGTATGGTGTGGGCTGGTGTAGCCCAGAGAGGGACACTGGCAGCAGTATGGTGTGGGCTGGTGTAGCCCAGAGAGGGACACTGGCAGCAGTATGGTGTGGGCTGGTGTAGCCCAGAGCGAGACACTGGCAGCAGTATGGTGTGGGCTGGTGTAGCCCAGAGTGAGACATTGGCAGCAGTATGGTGTGGGCTGGTGTAGCCCAGAGCGAGACACTGGCAGCAGTATGGTGTGGGCTGGTGTAGCCCAGAGTGAGACATTGGCAGCAGTATGGTGTGGGCTGGTGTAGCCCAGAGCGAGACACTGGCAGCAGTATGGTGTGGGCTGGTGTAGCCCAGAGAGGGACACTGGCAGCAGTATGGTGTGGGCTGGTGTAGCCCAGAGAGAGACATTGGCAGCAGTATGGTGTGGGCTGGTGTAGCCCAGAGCGAGACACTGGCAGCAGTATGGTGTGGGCTGGTGTAGCCCAGAGAGGGACATTGGCAGCAGTATGGTGTGGGCTGGTGTATCCTGGAGTAGGACACAGATTCTGTGTCCATGATCCTACTCCACAACCACCTGAAGGAGCAACACTCCGAAAGCTAGTGCTTCCAACTAAACCTGTTGGACTATAACCTGGTGTTGTGTGATTTTTAACTTTGTACACCCCAGTCCAAAACTGGCACCTCCACATTACAGCTTAACATAATAGGCATTTCTTTTCCAATACCTACCCTGCTGAGAACATTCTACCTCTTATCTAAAATATATTTTGAATATAGCTTTTCACAGTGACAGGAAGTGAAAGCTGTTAAGACAATAAGGCCATTAGACAAAGGAGTGGAAGTGAAGCTATTTGGCCCATCAAGTCCACTCCGCCATTTAATCATGACTGATGGGCATTTCAACTCCACTTATCCACACTCTCCCCATAGCCCTTACTTCCTTGCAAGGTCAAGAATTTATCAATCTCTGCCTTGAAGATATTTAAGGTCCCAGCCTCCACTGCGCTCCGTGGCAATGAACACACCTACTTAAATAGCAATCACTTGCCTTCCCAACAACCTCCCTGGTCCGATCTCACTTCCGCCCAGCCTCCGCCGCTCTCAGCTGTAGAAAAGCTGTGTGGTCTGATAAGATGCCGCAATTTCAGTCTTAAGTGAAGATTATGCATTTGCGTTCAAGTGGACACTCAGAACTAGCTTTGAAGCTTCTGAACTGCACATTGTGCAGATGATATAGATGAGGGAAGACTCCAGTTCTGGGTCTTACTTTAATAGAAGGCACAAGGACAGAAAGCCTGTTGCACTGGTTAATCTTCTGATGCACTCTCCTTGTGACTCCAAAGCAAATTACAAGAGGCATTGATTATGGGCTGAAAATCAAATCATAATGTTTCAAGTCTTTTATATCACGTGGCTTCATCCCATCTCCTCTTTAACTCAATGATTTCCTTCTCTAGCTTTTCTACTGGACACAGTACAGAAACAATAATGAATGAACTTCAGCTTTGTACAGAACTGTGCCAGATTGTATCCTCCAATTTGTTATGAATAATACTATTGGCAATTCAATGGCTAGTTATATTAAAATGAACTGTTCTTTGAAGTATAGGAAATTATTCAAGTCTTATAATGGTGGTTAAGAGTTATAAATGTCTATCGTGATGTGTTTCAACACTTTGAAACATACTATGAATGCAAAATTAATTCTGAGGGTAATCCATTGTCAAAACAATGTCACTTCTGGGTGAATAAAGCTGGATGCTAATTTAAATAGACAGAAATGAAAAATTCTTTGGAATATTGATACAATTATGTGAATGCAGAGAACAAAACAAACAATATTTACATACTAAGTTTCATCTGCATAACTGTGGAAAGGTAAAATCTCACTCTTGTTAAGCAATATTTATTATAATCAATCAAATAAACAATGATTGCTACAAATTTATTCCATATGACAATTCAATTTAATTGGGATCCCTGTACCTCTATGTGATAATTCAGGGTCAATATAAATAAACAAAGCAAATGGAAATTGGTATCACTTATTATTCAATTATTTGACACTATCATATTATTACTGGTTCATATTTTTGAATTGATTATTTTGTTTCTTTATTCAGGGCAACCTTGTTTAATTGGTTTGATAACGGTTTAATTTTGTACACCTCAGTGCTGAAAGCAATTATGGAGCTTACATGAAACTCTCCATTTTAACACTGTCTCTCTGACAGCACTGGAGCAGAATGGCCATACAGTGGTGGAATACTTATCACTGTGCACCACACAGTCCTGCATTTTCAGGGAAATAGCTGTGGTCCCCATCTCATACAAATGGGGACCTAATGAATACACTTAAACCAAGGTCTTCTCATGCAATTAGGATGGTAATGCCATTTTAACAATAAATAATACCAGAGTTCCATCCAACACTGGAGCTGCCAGTAAATTCTAGCTGAGGTGGGGCTGGTATGTTGTAATCAGCAAGAGGTTTCTTTGCCCATGTTTGACTTAAAGGCTTCATGGCGTCTAGAGTCAATATTGCGGACACATTTTTAGTTAAGAGAGATTGGCTAGATTGGGACAATAACAGAAATTGCGTGAAAACCTCAACGAATCTGGCAGCATCTGTGGAGAGAAAGCAGTATCAAAGTTTGAACCCAGTGACCTTCCTTCAGTTCTGAATTACAAGTCCAGTGACATTAGCACAACTCCACCATCTTCCCTTGAATATATTAAGATGGTTGGAGCTTCCTGCAGGGTTGGAAGGTATTGCTGGGACAAAAGTTCCTATTATGCACATCTCCTTCCCTGACCTTTTAGCTGGGAGAGCATGGATGCAGACTGTAGACCCCAGGCTACTTCCAAGTGGATACATCACTTGACAACTTATTAAATTGATACAATCATTGAATGTAATGAAATGTCTTGAGGCATTTTACAGGAGAGCCAGCAACAAGATTTTACATGAACCCACCCAATGTCATAGAAGCGTAAATGCTCAGAGTTAGCGTTTAAGGAAAGTATGAAAGTAAGAAAGAGGTAGAAATGCAGTGAGAATTAGGAAGGGAACTTCAGAGGTCAGACCTTTGCTGAAGTCACAAGTACCAATGGTGGAGTGATTCAATTCAGAAGTTCACAAGAGTTTAGAATAAGATAAGTAAAGTATTTTGTGATGGCTGTAGATCCTGAGGGAATAACAGAAATAGGGAGGGATGAGGTTATGGATGGATTTAAGAACAAGATTGAAATATTTAGATTTGTGTTGTGTAGCTCAGGCAATGAGCACACATGTAGTGTGTGAAAGGGATTTAGTGTGAGTTAGAGACTGGGCAACAAAGTTTTGGATGACTTCAAACTTTCAAAAGGTGAAAGATGGGAGATTTTTAAAAATAATCCACATGGCATTTGGAAATATGTAATATATTGGATTTTAGATATTAACGAAAGAACAAATTTTGCAAATATCTGTTTTTGTCACATTGTGAACACATTACTTCTAAAAAACTTCAGAATTATAATGCTTTGCTTGAGCATAATTAATACCTTTTGCAAACAAATGTGGAAGCAAGTGCTAGTTTTAACATTCAACATCACTATTCGCTCAGAATAAAAACAAACTAATTCGACATTAACCAAAGTGGTTCCCAAGTACGCCTGTAAGGCCATGTTATTTTCTGAAAATATCGAGAAGTTAAACCCCTCCAGTTCTGGTGCTGTATCCATTACATTTAATGCATTGTAAATCATACCTGAGGGACTCAATTTGCTGCTATGTGATTTTGGTATGTCAAAGTAGAAACTTACCCTTCACTACACATTTAGCCATTCCCTGACCCATTGAAGATATTTTGAAGTAATCTATATTGCTGGAAAGTCAAATTAGTTCCTCATTTGATCTTTTGTTGAAGTTAATACAGCTGGTATGTTAGGTTATAATTATCCTGTACAATCTGGAATAAATATAAATATATACATTTCCATAAGTAATCATAAATTACAGTAGAAATCACTCAAAACTTCATTATGTTGCAGCTGCCACATTTGTTTTAAAAATCCTTGATTCTCAAAAATGTCAGAGATTTTTAAAACTGGATTATTATCCAATGTACAAAGGCAAAAAGATAAAAATGAAAGCTATTTTGATGAATGCCATGTTTGTTTTGTTTTATGTCAACCAAGGAAAAATGCCTGCTCTAATTATAATCGTCCATGAATTGTTCATTACTCAAAGGCCCCAGCTGCATTTAACTTCAGACCTGCCAGAAATAAGCCTTTGAAAGCTCTTCTTTGTTTCAAAGCCTTCTGGAAAAAGAAAAGACGGGATGCATCATTTTCCATCATATCATGATAGTGTAAAAATCAAATGCCATGAGAATAGAGATCCATTGAGTTATAGAGATTTTACAGCCCATCTTAGAACATAGAACAGTACAGCACAGGACAGGCCCTTCAGCCCTTGATGTTGTGCCAACCTTTTATCCTACTCTAAGATCAAACTGACCTATATACCCTTCCTTTTATTATCATCCATGTGCATATCAAAGTGTCTCTTAAATGTCCCTAATGTACCTGACTCTACTGCCATTGCTGGCAGTGCATTCCACACACCCACCATTTTCTGTGTAAAGAACTAATCTCTAACATCTTCCCTAAACCTTTCTCCCAATCACCTTAAAATTATGACCCCTCGTAATAGCCATTTCTTCCCTGGGAAAAAGTCTCTGACTATTCGCTCTATCTATGTCTCTCACCATTTTGTACACCTCTATCAAGTGGCCTTTCATCCGTCTTTACTCCAATGAGAAAAGCCTTAGCTCCCTCAACCTTTCTTCATAAGACATGCCCTCCAGTCCAGGCAGCATCCTGGTAAATCTCCTCTGCATCCTCTCTCAAGCTTCCAAATCCTTCCTATAGTGAGGTGACCGATACTGAACACAATATGCCAAGTGTGGTCTAACCAGGGCTCTATAGAGCTGCAGCATAACTTCACAGCTCTTAAACTCAATCCCCCTGCTAATGAAAGCCAACACACTATATGCCTTCTTAACAACTTAATCAATTTGGGTGGTGACTTTGAAGGATGTATGGACATGGACCCCAAGATCCCTCTGTTATTCCACACTGACAAGAATCCTATCTTTAACTTTGAATTCTGAATTTAAAATTGACTTTCCAAAATGAATTATTTCACACTTTTCCAGGTTGAACACCATCTGCCACTTCTCAGCCCAGTTCTGCATGCTGTCAATGTCCTGTTGCAACCTACAATAGCCTTCCACACTACCCACCACTCCAGCAACCTTTGTGACATTGGCAAACTTAATAATCCACCCTTCCACTTCCTCATCCAAATCATTTATAAAAATCATAAAAAGCGGAGCTCCCAGAACAAATCCGTGTAGAATACCACTGGTCACAGAGCACCAGGCTGAATACTTTCCATCTACTACCACCCTCTGTGTTCTATGGGTCAGCTAATTCTGTATCCAGACAGACAGGTTTCCCTGTATCCCATACCTTCTTACTTTCTGAATGAGCCCAGCATGAGGAACCTTATCAAGCGCCTTGCTAAAATCCATGCACCGCACATCCACTGCTCTACTTTCATCAATGTGTTTTGTCCCATCTGCGTCAATCATCAAAAGTCCATGAATTTTATATTCCGTTGCCCAGCAATTGGCCTAAAGCCTTTTATGTTATGGTACTTTGAGTGCTCATCGAAACAATTCTTAATTATCGGAGAAGTTGCTGCCCCTACCACTCCTTTAAACGGTGAATTCCAAATACCCACAACAGTCTGTGTGAAAATGTCTTCTGTAAAATTCCTGCTTCTTACCTTAAAATTGTGTCCCCTGGTTTTGAACCCTCTAAAAAGGGCATAAGTGTCTCCTAAACTATCCAGTCTATACCCTTCAGAACTTCATACATCTCAATCGGATTTCCCCTCAGCCTTCTCTGTTCTAAGTAAAACAACTCCAGCCTCTCTATTCTCTCTTCATAACTGAATCATGCCAATGCAGACAACATTCTCTGCACTCTCTCTAGAACATTCAATCATGTTCTTTCTATGCTGTGGTGACCAGATCTGCACACACTATTACAGTTCCAAGATATCCTCTGTGCTTTTGTATACAATGTCTTGACAGCAAAGGGCAATATTCTATAAGTCACCTTAATCACATTATCTATCTGTCCTGTCACCTTCAAGCACCAATGAACATGCAAACAAAGATCCCCCTCATCCTCAGTATTTCTACAATTTAACATAAATGCCCTTGCATCATTAGTACTTCTAAACTGCATCACCACATATCTTCCAGGATTAAATGCCATTTGCCACCGCTCAGCCCAGCTGTGTTGTTTTGTAGTCCAAGGCACTCCTATTTGCTATTTACCACACCACCAATTTTTGTCACATCTCTTGTATGCTAATCATACAGATCACAGAGACTGTGATTATTAATGATGCACATGTGTAGTTAGAATTTTTCATAAACCATTTTAAGGTAAAAATATTCAACTGAAACCCAGACTCCACCTTAATTTTACTATTTTAATGCTTGACTTATTACTTACTTTCAGTTCTCCCTTTGTCCCTGAAACTCTGGGTAAAGGAGAATGTTTTTGGGTAAGTCCAGAGTTGATTCTGAAGTACAGTCCGGCTGAAGAGTGGGTTAGGAAGACCAGCACTGTAGGTAGGCAAATGGAGAGGCTAGAAATTTAGGATCTCATGGGTGTCTAGTGCCTTCTATAATGGGAGATCCACAGTACAAAACAGATAAGAGTTCAAGCAAGAAAATTAATGACAGAAATGATTACAAAGGTAGTTTCCATTGCAAATGCCAACAACAAAAAGTTACTTAACCATAAATATCTCAATCTTTAATAAAGACGTATTATCGCAAATGATGTGTCAGAGCCATATATCTTCCATGTGAAACAGGATTCAGATGTAATTAAGTCTCCATTTTAATCGTAAGTTCTAATCTTTAATTTAATGTTTCATTCTGAAATCTGTAATAACTTTTACATGAGGCTCATAATATACTTCCCAATAATGAGTTTGAAGGCAGGGGGAGGCATGGGGTTGAGATGCATGTAACATCCTGCTGACCAAACACCTACTCTCACTTGGTGTGAAAGATTACATGAAGCAGGGGTAGTGTTGGTTGGCCTTCCCATTCATGAGCCTAATGAAACCCTTAAAAAGCAGATTATTAGGTACTTAAAAGCCCCCTAGTACTCACAGGAGGTTTTGACTTAAAAAGTTCCTCTTCCCCTTTATTCATATCCACTAGTTGCTTGAACATGGGTTCTTAGCACCCTGCTCTCCCTGATTCCAGACTGTCCTGGGCTTCTCAGTGTCATGGGACTGCGTCTAGTCCTGGCAGTGGTGACCATTTCCAGCCAGCACTCCTGGATGACAGTTTCCAGTCATCCAGTTGGCCAGTGCTCTCTGAATATGGAGAAACCCTCATCTCTTTTATGTATTCGTTATGATGATGTACATGTCACTAGACAGACAGTAATTATTGTCCAATTCTTATTGTACTGCACAATGCGATGGTTAGCTTCCTTCTTGAACTGCTGCCATATAGTGTAGAGACATCCACATTGTTATTACAAAAGGGAGTTCCAGAATTTTAACCTAGTGACGCTGAAGGAACAGTGCTATAATTCAAAGTTAGGATAGTTTGTGACTGGGAGAGGAATTATGGGTTGTGGGATTTTGAAGTGTCTGCTGCCCTTGACCTTCTATGAGGCATAAGTTTCAGGTTTACAAGATGTTGTCAGAAGAGCCTGGTGAGTTAATGCATTGCACCTTATAGATGGAACAACACTGCTCACACGTTGTCAGTGATGAAGGGAGTGGATACTGAAGCTGGTGAATGTGGTGGCGAAGGGCTAATGCCGGAAACGTTGATTCTCCTGCTCGTTGGATGCTGCCTGACCTGCTGTGCTTTTCCAGCATCACACTCTTGACTGAGGGAAGAAATGGACAATCTGAGTTTTGGAGATTGAAATCAATGATAGGTGTATTTCCAGTTTTAGTGATGTGGGAGTTTGAGGCTAAAGCATAGAAGTAGCACAAAGGTTTACAGATTAGATGGCTGGGCCGGGGTGGGTATTCCAGTTCTTTCTGACCCACAAGCCACACTGGATGAGTTCAATCCACCATTTATTGTACCTGACTAGTGTTTTGATGGTTGGGAATTTAAGCCAACATTGATTAAAATTGGAAAGGTTATACAAATGGATGCACACAGTCTTCCAAAAGTACTTTTACTACTTTCAGACCTTTACCTTTTTAATTTCCATGAGACCCAACCACAAATATCCAAAACATTGGTCAAAAATTCCAGAATTTCAAGTAATGAAGGTGGATTTTGCTGTAAACAATCACCATTATACATGTGTATTTATAAATTTGTTATGTATAAAACTCAGCTATTATAAAACCGCAGGTTTAAAGGTACTTCTTTTGGGGAGCCATGGCAAATTGATTACTCTTATATAATCCCTTAATATTTTTGCATTGATGTCATCCAACAGAAGTTTCAATGAAAGAGGAAGTTTAAGGTAATAGTTTACCTCAGTACCTATAATCCATAAAAAGAAAAACAAAAGCACATAGTGAAAAAGGAGAGGATAGGGACCAGAGTGTTTAGAGCTGAAATCATAAAGCACTTTGATCTGTACTGAAAATATGCACCCACATGCATTATCTTGGCATCAACATTTCAATTAAAAGGTTTGAACATCTGGAAAGTGCTATCTCATTAGTGAAGTGAAAACATGCACATTGGTAAAATAATTTCTCACATCAATAATTTTTGGAACTAATATTGTCAATCTTAAAGGACGTGTTTTTTAGCACCAAAGAGGATACAATCACTGAAAGTTATTCTTTAACTCTTCCTGAAAAGCCTGGAGGATATTGTTAAGAAAGCTTTTCAGGAATTGTTAGTTTTCAGTCAGTTCTGACAGTGCTGTCAATCTGGAACCACCCTTTGTGAGGGTGCACATAATGGGATAGGAACTGAAAAGCAAACACTTTTCAAGGTACGTAGCTAACACAGCAAATATAGTGCACACTTGTAAATCTATTGCCTTTTCTTTAAAAACAAACTACTCAGCTTCACTTTTCTTAACATCATAAGACCATAAGAAATAGAAGTGGAAGTAAGGCCATTCTGCCCATCGAGTCCATTCTGCCATTCAATCATGGCTGATGAGCATTTCAATGCCACTTACCCTCACTCTCCCCATAGCCCATAATTCCTTGTGAGATCAAGAATTTATCAATCTCAGCTTTGAAGACATTTAACGTTCCGCCCTCCACTGTGCTCCATGGCAGTGAATTCCACAGGCCCACCACTCTCTGGATGAAGAAATGTCTCCTCATTTCCATTCTAAATTGACCCCCTCTAATCCTAAGGTCACACCCATGGGTCCTAGTATCCCCACCTGATGGAAACAAATTACCAGCGTCCATCCTTTCTAAGCCATGCATTATCTTGTATCATTCCATCATGGGATCATATTTTACCTAACCTAACATGATCTCAATGTTCGATGTGTGACCATTGCATACAGGAAAGCCTTCAAACAGTTGAAAACATGCAGGTTTACTCGACAACAAAAAAGAAAAAAAGAACAATAGAATCTGCTTTTGCATCTGGGAACAGACAGGGACCACTTTCTTTTTTAGAGTTAGATACAGATTTTATCGTCACATATTTAGTCAATGAATGCACACTGCACCATAATGAAGTCCTGTCTGGACTTGTTGTGCCACACATTGCTGTGCTCTTCCATGCAGAAGGTGATGTTCCTCCTATGCAATATCCTCATCTTACTCCTTGGAAAACTCTTATCACTTTTCTAGCTCTTCCATGTCCATCACATCCCTCATGGCCTGCCCCACCTTTGCAGGGCACAGTACACAGAGATTCTGCAGCACACTCTGTCCAAGGTGTTCTGCGAGGCCTTATTCTTGAATTCAACATAAATTACGATCGGAGATTGTAAGAGTGGCCTGACTAATGAGATCTCGTCTTTCCATCACCACACCTCTCTAACAGTGAATGTAAAAGGATGTTGGTGAAAACACAAAGCACAAGGTGAGGGGAGGTCAATACCAGGCCCTTGAGCAGCTATGTGATCTTGGTGAATTGTGACCCATATGTGCCAATTTAAAAGGCACCCATGATTACTTCTCATTCAATCTATAATCACCAATAACATGGTCAAGATTACTTGTGACTGACCTACTGTGACTCAAGTCAAAGAGAGACAGTCATCATTCGGAGGGGGGGGGGGGGGGGAGGACCAGAACCAGAAGTTAAAGGCAGCACCTGATCTCATTCCAGATGCATACACATGGTGAATTGGCCACATGGGTGGTCAGAAACAAGAGTTCTGTATCATTACTTTCCGGTCTGTTGACTATGGTCAGTCCTGCAGGTCCAATACAATCAGTCCAGAGTTTAGCAGTAAGTCATTCTGAGATCACAGCACTTTGCATGTGAATTGTATGCAGTGTCCAACTGTGTAAGGGACAGATCCTGATCACAATCATCTTGTCTATGCCATTGGCCATTGCAGATTGAAGATCGTCATCTCAGTGAAGTAGAAGTAATCACAGATGGCATTTAAAGTCACGTCTTTTGGCTACAATTCACAATAACAATCTAAGATCTCGTAGGCTTCCCCAGGGCACAGAGCTGATTTCCTCACACCTTGCACTGCTCTGACTTTCATGTCCAGAATTAACACCATCTAGTTTCACTCGACTGAATGGGAGAGTAGCAAACTGCATAGAAATGAGGTGAGAATGGGCAATCATTGACACATTTAATGCATACAAATAAAATGGCCTAGCAAGATTCACGTCTTGTCATTCAGACCTTGGGCGCAATATTGGACCTTGTTTTTCTTGACATCGAGAATCTCATTTTTGATTTTGTTGTATTGTCCCAAACGGCTCACCATTGCCATGTCGTTCAGGGACTGGGAGAATTCCATCCAATGTTTCAATCCCATTGCATATTTATCCCTCTTATTGTATGGTTACCTCAGTACTGCCACTGATTTGTGGGAGAACAGATTGTATCGGGTCCAGAATCTAATTGAACATATTCCAATCAGAGATGATGGTGCAATTCAGAGTCTGCAGGACACAGTATGCACATATTTGGAAAGTGCTGGCTTTAGTGCCATAGACAGCTGTAAGGAGTGCTCTGTGTGCAGCATCCGCTAAGGTGATGGCATTCTGCACACTGGTGAGAGAAGAATATTTAACTTTGCTGTTTTTCCTTTTGTAGAAAGTGCAGAAATCATGGATAAAAAGGAAGGAATCAACAGTTGATTGACTTTCAATCTGGGCAGGACATAGAGATCTATGTTTTTTTTTGTCATTTTGACGTGGACATCCTCTTGCAATCTCTTTTTTACCTTTCCACAGATATTGCCGGATCTGCTGAACACTTTCATCATTTCTTGTTTTTATTGCAGATTTCTAAAAGCTTTGATTTGATTTATTTTAGTCACATTTACCTCAGTACAGTGAAAAGCTTTGTTTTGCGAACAGTGCAGGCAGATCATAGCAAACAAGGACATTTGGATCATAGGGTGCTTCGACAGAGCAAAGCTTACAGGTTACATGCACAGGAGGTGCATAAAGCCAGATCAGCATTAACAAGATTAACATTATTTATAGTTACACAGTCATCAGTTTAATAATGGCAGGGAAGAAGCTGTTTTTGAACCTGATGGTGTGTGTATTCGAGCTTCTGTGTCTTCTGCCAGATGGAAGAGGTTGGAGAACAACTGTATCAAGGTGGGAGGGATCTTTGATGATTTGTAATACTCTGCTTGTGTAAGAATAAAGCCATAAATGGATTATAATTTATTATGATCACAGTGACATTGAATATTGATGGAAATTATTTTAGAATAGAATCCCCACAGTGTGGAAACAGGTCATTCAGCTCAACAGGTCCACACCCACCCTCCGAAGATCATCCCACCCAGATCCAACCCCCTACCCTATCCCTGTCATCCAGCATTTCCCATGTCTAATCCACCTAGCCTACACATCGCTAAACATTACGGGTATTTTAGCAAGGCCAAACCACCTAACCTACACATCTTTGAACTGTGGGAGGTTAAGGGAGCACCTGGCAGAAGCTCATGCAGACACAGGGAGAATGTGCACACCCTACATCGACAGTCACCTCAGGGTGGAATTGAACCTGGTTTCTTGGCACTGTGAGGCAGCAATGTTAACCACTGAGCCACTATGCTGCCCAAATTTTGATTTTTTTAAAATTGAGAGTATTACCCTTTTCCTACAAAAAAGGTTTAATTTGGAGATCCTAAATCTTTTCAAATCAAGCATGATACTTTTACTTACATTATTATACATTTTTCCTTTTCTGTTTGAATTGTTCAGATTGATCTTGACCAAAAACCCAAACGCAGTTTGTTCAGGAGATCAGTTTTGAATTATGACTCTCAGAGAAGATCAAATCAAATAAATAAATTACCCATATCACAGAACTGACAGATGTTCCATACACTACCTTGCAATAAAATGACTAATTGTGAATTCAATTAAGAGTAAAGGTGTTTCTTTTCTCTTAATTGTTAACAAAATGCTGTAATGTGCTATATGGTCCTTATGTTTCAGTGTGCTTTAGTTTGCTTAAGATGCAGATAGATATAACATGACCTTTAGCTGCTTAAAAATGCATCCTAGGAGCTTCACCATTCTCCAAAGGTTCAACACTATCTTTCCAACTTTGTTAAAATGACATAAACACCAGGTTATAATCCAAAAGGTTTATTTGGAAGTACAAGCTTTCAGAGCACTGCTCTTTTGTCAGGTAGCTAGTTTGGCAATTGTACTTTGGTATTTTGTACAAATTCTACTTTGATAATTGGAAAGTTAATGCTGTTGCTAGTTTATAGAAAATGAAACATAAGCTTTCTTCACAATTAGTTTCTAACAACATAAAAGTTGAGACCAAGACTCAGAGTGCCAATTACTGAATCCTGGTTGTTCTGAATCTTAACTCCATCTACCCAGTTCTGTACCTCTCAATGACACCTAAAGGAAATCTATCAATCTCAGTTTTTGAAATTTTCAACTAACCCATTGTTACAATCAGAGCCTAGTCACAGTTCCCTGAATTGTTTCTCTTCCAAGTGGGTTACCTCAAATTATTAAACTCTTGGTTCACTTTCACGAATGTGCTTGGTTGATCAAAACAAAGTTAATTTTAAAAGGATCCTTTCTGTTGTAGATACCGTCCCCCAAATTCCAAATGAACATATGTTTTAGAAGGAAACAATTTAACCAGGCTTTCTTAAATGAACAAAAACATTGAACTTATTCATTATTAAAGACGAGAAGAAATAATAACATAAAACATATAAACACTGATTAGAGTGAAAAAGAGATGGGTCCAAAAGATAGAAATTAAAAGAATGGACCATTCTCAAAAATTGTCCATGAGCAGCAGTTACATATACATTACAATGGATACTGGATGGCTTTAGTAGCACTGGCATTAGCAGTTTAGCAATGATGGGAGTGTAGTATTGGAAAAGCACAGCAGGTCAGACAGCAACCGAGGAGCAGGAGAATCGATGTTTCAGGCTTTAGCCCTTCATCAGGAACTTCCCTGCATCTGCAGTCCTCGTTTTCTTCTAGTTTCACAATTATCGCAAGATTTTTGATTTTATGGGTTGACTGAAAATCCTTCATCCTAATTCTTTTTGAAGTGACCATCAGCACACAGCAGGAACTGTCTAATTCTTTTGTTTAACCTGCAGTGCGCGTCTGCTTAAAATAGCTTTTCTGAAAGATATGGCCTTTGCAGCCCTCTGGTCCATGCACTACGATGTCTGCCCAATAACACAGTAACAGTTGTTGTGGTTCTGTTAGCCGAGCTGGGAATTTGTGTTGCAGACGTTTCATCCTCTGTCTAGGTGACATCCTCAGTACTTGGGAGCCTCCTGTGAAGCGCTTCTGTGATCTTTCCTCCGGCATTTGTAGTGGTTTGAATCTGCCGCTTCTGATTGTCAATTCCAGCTGTCTGCTGCAGTGGTCAGTATATTGGGTCCAGGTCGATGTGCTTATTGATTGAATCTGTGGATGAATGCCATGCCTCTAGGAATTCCCTGGCTGTTCTCTGTTTGGCTTGTCCTATAATGGTAGTGTGGTCCCAGTCGAATTCATGTTGCTTGTCATCTGCGTGTGTGGCTACTAAGGATAGCTGGTCGTGCCGTTTCTTGGCTAGTTGGTGTTCATGGATGTGGATCGTTAGCTGTCTTCCTGTTTGTCCTATGTAGTGTTTTGTGCAGTCCTTGCATGGGGTTTTGTACACTACATTGGTTTTGCTCATGCTGCGTATCGGGTCCTTCGTCCTGGTGAGTTGTTGTCTGAGAGTGGCTGTTGGTTTGTGTGCTGTTATGAGTCCTAGTGGTTGCAGTAGTCTGGCTGTCAGTTCGGAAATGCTCTTGATGTATGGTAGTGTGGCTAGTCCTTTGGGTTGCGGCATGTCCTCGTTCCATTGTCTTTCCCTTAGGCATCTGTTGATGAAATTGCGCGGGTATCCGTTTTTGGCGAATACATTGTATAGGTGTTCTTCTTCCTCTTTTTGTAGTTCTGGTGTACTGCAGTGTGTTGTGGCCCTTTTGAATAGTGTCTTGATGCAACTTCTTTTGTGTGTGTTGGGGTGGTTGCTTTCGTAGTTCAGGACTTGGTCTGTGTGTGTGGCTTTCCTGTAAACCTTTGTGGTGAATTCTCCGTTCGGTGTTCTCTGTACCATCACGTCTAGGAATGGGAGTTGGTTGTCCTTTTCTTCCTCTCTAGTGAATCGGATTCCTGTGAGTGTGGTGTTGATGATCCGTTGTGTGTTCTCTATTTCTACAAATCTTCTCACAAACTTTGAACAGTAACAGATGATTTCCTACATTCACCCTCACCTTTATAAGGAGATAGCCACAGCAACCAGCATACCACCAGTAACATGGTCTCAGACTCCCAATGGAAAGGACCTGAACTGAGCACAGAAGGAGTGAAAGAATTCCTTAGATACCGGAATAATTATCAGTGGCATACTCTGCAGATGAGGGCTGAGCACACTTCTCCATACAATGAGATATATTGCACCCTGTTAAAGAGGGATATACTTCCATCATCCATTCATTTTCAGGCTCAACATGTGCAGTAACGAAGTGAAGGTGCCATGCCAGTTGAGGGACCACCCAACGGCATCAGGAAGGGAATGTCTGCAACACTCAAACATCCTTCCTACCCTAACACACATCAAATACTTAACTTCTATCTTCAGTATAGACCATCATTATATTTCCATGAAAGTGATGGTGTGTGGCTCCCCTTCAGCCAGCAGTGGCCTTCTGTAACATCACTGCTGCTCATTTGAACATTACTGAGATGCCCTAGTTCAGTTTGCAATCCCCAATGGTATGTTACAAATTACCTTTGACCAGCAGCTCATCCCCTGAGCATTTTCTCTCTGCATGCATGATAGATGAGCGATGAAATTATTGCAAGTGAAACATATCTGAGGCCTATAAAATGGTTGCTTCATGTTTTTATTGCTGTAACGTCAACGTATCCAGCACATGTGCTTACCTGCACTTTCGCTCATCAAAGTGACATGAACTGTGTCCACCCTCCTGCCGTTTTCTCCTAACTCTTCTCATCTGCAGAATGGAAAGTGATGGCTGGGATTGCAGCTCACAGTAAACAGTATCAAAACTGGGTCCCACCAGGTCATCAGGTTCTCTCCAGTGCATCTACGTTCCCTTTCACCTCAGTTTACTATCATAACATCCCATTTTCACTCATCTCCACTGTCCTGCCATGTGGATATCCACCACATTAATCTTCCCTTAAAATAATTCTCCCTGGCCCCCGAACCTTGGTGTTACATCCTGATGGTGTTCACCCTGCTCCTTTACTCTCCATGGTGGAGGTCTTGATGGTGGTCGTGGTCAGAAATTTCCTCCTCAGCCTACCATGCCCACTGATGGTGTCTCTCACACACACACACACACACACACACACACACACACACACACACACACACACACACACCATTCACCTTGGCCTTTGCCCCATCCCACCCCCTACCCCTGTCACTGTGCCTATTCCCACTCTTACAAATGCTTCTACACCCCCACCCCGCCTTGACTTCTTCAGTGTTCTGTTAGTGATCCCTTGCCCTTATAAACCCGTCCTTTGAACTCTCCTGAAAGATTGACTGACAGATGGGAAAAATTATACTCTATCATAGAATCCCTACGTGGAAACAGGCCCTTAGTCCCAACAAGTCCACACCGACCCTCCGAATAGTATCCCAGCCCAACCCATTCCCCATTACTTTACATGTAGCCCTGATTAATGCACCTAACCTACACATCCCTGAACATTCTGGGCAATTTAGATTAGATTCCCTACAATGTGGAAGCAGGCCTGTCGGCCCAACAAAACAGCACTGACTCTTCGAAGAGCAACCCACCCATCTCCCTCTGACTAAGCACCTAAACACTATGGGCAATTTAGCACAGCCAATCCACGTGACCTGCAAATCTTTGGATTGCAGGAGGAAACCTACACTGACACGGGGAGAGTGTGCAAACTCCACACAGGCAGTTGCCCGAGGCTGGGATTGAACCCGGGTCCCTGGCGCAGTGAGGCTGCAGTGCTAACCACTAAGCCATCATGCCAGCCTTCAGCATGGGCAATTTACCTAACCTGCACATCTTTGGATTCTGGGAGAAAACTCATGCAGACAAAGGGAGAATATGCAAGCTCCACACAGACAGTTGCCTGAGGCTGGAATCGAACCCAGGTCCTTGGTGCTGTGAGACAACAGTGCTAACTACTGAGCCACTGTGCCACCCTATATTCTGTACAGACTGCCTGATGGGCAGCCCTTACTTATGTTGAAAGTGAGGACTGCAGATGCTGAAGATCAGAATCAAGAGGATGGTGCTAGAAAAGCACAGCAAGTCAGGCAGCATTTGAGGAGTAGGAGAACCAATGTTTCAGGCATAAGACCTTCATCAGGAATGAGGCATGTGGGCCGGGGGATAAATGGGAGGGGGTGGGTCTGGGGGGAAGATTGCTGAGACTGCAATAGGCAATGAAGGTGAGGAAGAGTTGATAGGTCGGGGGGGGGGGGGGGGGGGGGGAGCGGGGGTGGAGCAGATAGATGGGAAAGGTGATGGACAGGTCAGGAGGGTGGTCACAAGTTGGAGGCTTGGGACTGGGATAATGTGGGGGAAAGGGGAAAGGGGAAAGGAGGAAACTGTTGAAATCCACATTGATCCTGTGTGTTTGCAGGGTTGCAGGGTCCCAAGATGGAATATGAGGCATTCTTCCTCCAGGCGTTGGGTGGTAAAGGTTTGGTGATGAAGGAGGCGCAGGATCTGCATGTTCATGACAGAGTGCAAAGGGGAGTTGACGTGTTCAGCCAAGGGGCGGTGGGGCTGGTAGGTGTAAGTGTGCCAGAGATGGTCTCTGAAATGATCTGCAAGGAGGCGCCTTGATGTAGAGGAGACCACATCGGGTGCAACGGATACAGTAGATGACATTGGTGGAGCTACAGGATAAATTTCTGTCAGATGTGGAACAATTCTTTGGGGTCTTGGACGGAGGTGAGGGGGGAGGTGTGGGCGCAGGTTTTGCACTTCCTGCAGTGGCAGGGGAATGTGCCGGGAGTGGGATGTAGGCTGGTGGGATCGTGGACCTGATGAGGGAGTTGCAGAAGGAATGTCTCCCTGGAATGCTGATAGGGATGGGGAGGGAAATGTATCTCTGATGGTGGGATCTATTTGTAGGTGGCGGAAGTGGCTGAGGATGATGCGATGCACTTCCCACACCACTGTCCTTGAACCCTACCCTTCCCAACATTCCACCTTAGAAAATCCTGGATAGCTTTCTTCTTCCAAGATCACAATTTCCTTTCCACATGGTTTACGATGCCCTCCAGCGCATCTCCTCCATTTACCCGCACCACCGCCCTTTAACCCCACCCCTCCCAATGCAACAAGGATAGATCCCCCTGGTCCTCATCTTCCACCCCACCAACCTCAACATACATTGCATCATCCTCCGCCACTTCTGCCACCTCCAATCGGACCCCACTACCAAAGATATATTTCCCTCCCCACCCCTATCAGCATTCCAGAGAGACCATTCCCTCCGCGAGTCCCTCGTCAGGTTCACACCCCCACCAGCCCACACCCCATTCCTGGCACCTTTCCCTGCCACCGCAGGAAGTGCAAAACCTGCGCCCAAACCACTCCCCTCATCTCCGTACAAGGCCCCAAAGGATTCTTTCACATTTGACGGTAATTTACCTCTACTTCTACCAATGTCATCTACTGCATCAGTTGCACCCGCTGTGGTCTCCTCTATATTGGGAAACAAGATATTTCCTTGTGGATCATTTCAGAGACACCTCTGGGACACCTGCATTAATGTGGTTGAACACTTCAACTTCCCCTCCCACTCCGTCAAGGACCTGCAGGTCCTGAGCCTCCTCCATTGCCCAACCCTTACTATTCGACGCCTGGAAGAAGTACACCTCATATTCTGCCTTGGGACCCTGCAACCACATAGGGTCAATGTGTATTTCAACAGTTTCCCCATTTCCCCTCCCCCCACATTATCCCAGTCCCAAGCCTCCAACTCGCGACCACCCTCCTGACCTGTTCATCAGCTTTCTCGTCTATCCACTCCACCTTCCTCTGTGACCTATCACAGTCTCCCTCACCTTCATCTACCTCTCGCATTCTTAGCTACCTTCCCCCTAGCCCCACCGCCCTCCCATTTATCTCTTAGACCCCCGGCACACAAGCCTCATTCCTGATGAAGGGCTTATGCCTGAAACGTCGATTCTCCTGCTCCTTGGATGCTGCCTTACCTGCTGTGCTTTTCCAGCAGCACACTCTCGACACAGTCCTTAGATATGACTGACCAGACCCCTGACTGCATGTGCTGGACCTACAGGACTGACCGTTGGACTGGATTGGAACAGATCCCCTGATTGTAAATGTCCCAAGTGGAGGACTGACTATGTCAAAGTCCTGGAACTGTGTGCAGAGTGTGCCATGACTGATGTTACTGGAACCCCTGACAGATAGCACCCCCACCTTCTAAACTGGACTGAGAATAAACTCCCACCACTTTCCCACATGCCATTTGGTTGAATATATGTGTTAAATATACATGTATGGTGTATACACCAATGCTTCAGGTGTTAGGTTGATGTTTTGGTGTGCCATTACCAGAGAGATCTCTGCCAAACAAGTATAACAAGCAGCCTGTCTGTGTATGTACAAAAGAAACTGGCAATCCATCAGTACTGAGAGCATTAGGCTCTGACTGAAGTGCCAAGGTGATAACAGGTTATGGAAAGGCAAGACATGGATGGTGTGAGAATGCAGGTAGGTGCTAAATCATGGAATGAGAGGATAAATTAAGTTATTTAAAGTCAAATAAAGTGAAAGGAAAATTACCTTGAAAACTGGTAGCTTGGTACTCTCTCTGTGCCAGTGTCAGGGTACTTTCAAGATATTAATGGATGATCTGTATCTCATTTTACAGACAACAGGTGCAGGGTTAACTTCTTTTGAAAGCTCAGTCTGTGGCACAAAGCATCAAAAACTCACAGACAGTATTCAATTCTTGCAACTTATATGAGAGAGAGAGATCTACACAGAATTCTTACCTCTTCAGAGTCTCATGTGCTTGTCGTGTTCTGCTGATAAGCTAGTTGTTTAGACACAATGAAGAAGGGTCACTGGACCTGAAACATTAATCTTGCTTTCTCTCCACAGGTGCAGCCCGGCCTGCTGAGTTTTTCCAGCATATTCTCTTTTTGTTTGTTGCTGAGACACTTAAGTGGCTTTCTGATTGTCACATGACCTCTCTAAAACAACCCAGTTCTCTGAATATTGTGGTAGATTCCAGATGCATGGCTGACATCACTAAGTGATGTCTGGAAAAATCCTTTTCATGTCCAGGATCACATTATCGACCTGATTATGTTTTCACCCAGGCGATTGTCTGATTGTTTTGCTAATGGATATGAGAATGATCCCATTCATACCCTTTCAAGGCAATTCTTCCCTTTGGGACATTGTGGACAAGAAAGCTCTATTTAATGGTTATGGAAATAATAGGGAAGCAGTGTCACATAAATTTAAACAAGGGCAAGGGTAATGAGAGCATGAAAGCAGAACTAATAAAAGTGAACTGGCAATTTAGGTTAAGGGATGGGCTAACAGAGATGCAATGGCAAACATTTAAGGGGATATTCCAAAAAAGGACAGAACAGATACATTCCAAAAAACAAGAAATATGTTAAGGCAGGGACCTGACATCTACGGTTAACTAAGCATGGCAAAGATATCTCGGTGAGGACAAGCCAAGGAACTATAGATCAATGAGCCTGACATCGTGATGGGCAAGTTATTGGAGGGAATCCTGACGGACAGGATGTGCATGTATTTGGAAAGGCAAGGACAGATTGGGGATAGTCAACATGGCTTTGTGCGTGGGAAATCATGTCTCACAATTTCACAAACTTGATTGAGTTTTTTGAAGAAGTAACAAAGAGGATTGATGAGGGCAGAGCAGTAGGTGTGATCTATTTGGACTTCAGTAAGGCGTTCGACAAGGCTCCCCATGGGAGACTGGTTAGCAAGGTTAGATCTCACGGAATACAGGGACAACTAGAATTTAGTCATAGAGTCATAGAGATGTACAGCATGGAATCCGACCCTTCGAACCAACCCGTCCATGCCCACCAGATAACCCAACCCATTCTAGTCTCACCTGCCAGTACCCGGCCCATATCCTTCCAAACCCTTCCTATTCATATACACATCCAAATGCCTCTTAAATGTTGCAATTGTACCAGCCTCCACCACTTCCTCTGGCAGCTCATTCTATACACGTACCACCCGCTACGTGAAAAGGTTGCCCCTTAGGTCTCTTTTATATCTTTCCCCTCTCACCCTAAACCTATGCCCTCTAGTTCTGGACTCCTCAACACCAGAGAAAAGACTTTGCCTATTTACCCTATCCATGCCCCTCATGATTTTGTAAACCTCTATAAGGTCACCCCTCAGTCTCCAACGCTCCAGGGAAAACAGCCCCAGCCTGTTCAGCCTCTCCCTGTAGCTCAAATCCTACAGCCCTGGCAACATCCTTGTAAATCTTTTCTGAATCCTTTCAAGTTTCACAACATCTTTCCGATAGGAAGGAGACCAGAATTACAATATTCCAACAGTGGCCTAACCAATGTCCTGTACAGCCGTAACATGCCCTCCCGACTCATGTACTCAATATTCTGACCAATAAAGGAAAGCATACCAAACGCCTACTTCACTATACAGAATTGGCTCAAAAGTAGAAGACAGAGGGTAGTGGTGGAGGGTTGTTCTTCAGACTGCAGACCTGTGACCAGTGGAGTGCCACAAGGATCGGTGCTGTGTCCACTACTTTTCATCTCTTATATAAATGATTTGGATGTGTGCATAAGAGGTATAGTTAGTAAGTTTGTAGATGACACCAAAATTGGAGGTGTAGTGGACAGCAAAGGAGGTTACCTCAGTTACAACAGGATCTTGATCAGATGGGCCAATGGGCTGAGAAATGGCAGATGGAGTTTAATTTGGATAAATGTGAGGTGCTGCATTTTGGGAAAGCAAATCTTAGCAGGACTTATATATTTAATGGTAAGGTCCTAGGGAGTGTTGCTGAACAAAGAGACCTTGGAGTGCTGGTACATAGCTCCTCGAAAGTGGAGTCACTAGTAACTGGGATAGTGAAGAAGGTGTTTAATTAGATTAAATTCCCTACAGTATGGAAACAGGCCCTTCGGCCTAACAAGTCCACACCGCACCCCCGCAGAGTAACCCACCCAGACTCATTTCCCTCTGACTAATGCACCTAACAGCATGGGCAATTCAACATGGCCAATTCACCTGAACTGCACATCTTTGGACTGTGGGAGGAAACCCATGCAGACACAGGGAGAATGTACAAACTCCACACAGGCAGTCACCTGAGGCTGGAATTGAACCTGGGACCCTGGTGCTGTGACGCTGCAGTGCTAACACTGAGCCACCGCGCTGCCCATGTTTGCTATGCTTTCCTTTATTGGTCAGAGTATTGAGTACAGGAGTTGGGAGGTCATATTGCAGCTGTACAGGACATTGGTTAGACCACTTTTGAAATATTGCGTGCAATTCTGGTGTCCTTCCTATCGGAAAGACGTTGTGAAACCTGAAAGAGTTCAGAAAAGATTTATAAGGATGTTGCCAGGGTTGGAGGATTTGAGCTATAGGGAGAGGTTAAGTAGGCTAGGGCTGTTTTCCCTTGAGTGTCAGAGGCTGAGGAGTGACCTTATAGAGGTTTCTGGAATCATGAGGGGCATGGATAGGATAAATAGACAAGGTCTTTTCCCTGGGGTGAAGGAGCCCAGAACTAGAGGGCATAGGTTTAGGGTGAGAGGGGAAAGATATAAAAGAGACCTAAGGGGCAACTTTTTCACTCAGAGGGTGGTATGTGTTTGTAATGAGCTGCCAGAGGAAGTGGTGGAGGCTAGTACAATTGCAACATTCAAAAGGCATTCGGATGAGTATATGAATAGAAAGGGTTTGGAGGGATATGGGCTGGGTGCTGGCAGGTGGGACTAGATTGGGTTGGGATATCTGGTCGGCATAGACGAGTTGGGTCTGTTTCTGTGCTGTGCATCTCTGTGACTCTCTGACACTATAACATCAAATTCAAAGAAAAGACATATAATTTTGCCATGATAGGTGGCAGGTCAAAAGATTGGACAGAATATAATAAAAGCAGAGAATTACTGAAAGATAAAAAAGAGGGAAAATTAAAATAAGAGAAAAATTTAGCCAAAAATATAAAAATAGATAGGAAATGGAAAAATCGGAACCGGAGTAGGTCATTGATTCCTTTCAGCTTGCTCTGTTGTTCATAGCTGATCGTTCAACTCTTTAACCTGTTCCCACTTTCTCCCCATACCTTTGATCCCTTTAGCCCTAAGAACTACATCTAACTCCTTTTTGAAAACATTAAATGTTTTGTCTTCAGTTGGTTTCTGTAGCAGAGAATTCTATAAGCTTAACACTCTCAGGGTGAAGAAATTTCTCCTCACCTCAGTCGTAAATCACATATCCTGTATTGTTAGACTGTGACTGCCAGTCCTGAACTCCCTGATCATTGGGATATTTTTCCTGCATTTACCCTGTGCAGTGCTGTTAGAATATTATAGGCTTCTATGAGAATTCACCCATATATTCCAAACTCCAATGAATGTAATCTTAACCGATGCAGTTTCTCTTCATATATCAGTCCTGACATCCCAGGAACCAGTTTGGTAAACTTTTGTTGTTCTTCCTCTATGGCAAGAACATCCTTCCTCAGATAAGGAGAGCAAAACTGCACATAATACTGCAGGTGTGGTCTCATCAAGCACTTGTACAATTGCAGTTAAACATCCCTGCTCCAGTACATGAATCCTCTAATGGTCAAAGCTAACACTCCAGTCCCCTTCTTCACTGCCTGCTGCATCTTCATGCTTTACACCAGTGACTGGTGTATAAGGACACTCGGTCTCATTGTACCTCCCCCTATCCCAATCTATCATCATTCATATAATAATCTGCCTTTTAGATCTTGCTACCAAAGCAAACTCAAAATTATCCATGTTACACTTCAACTGCTATACGTTTGCCATTCAACTTGTCCAAATCACATTGAAACATCTCTGCATCCTGCTTGATAGCTCACCCTCCCACCCAGCTTTATGTCATCTGCAGATTTCAAGATATAAATGAAGTTGTCTCATCAAAATCATTTATACATATACAATATAGTGAAAAGTTTGTTCAGATAATTAAATAATCAAAGATTTGAAAAATCAACATTTGTCCTACAAAAAAATGAGCCTGGAAATTAGAAATAGAAGATAAAGAGATACCAGACAAATTGAACAGATATCTTGCATCAATTTTCATTACAGAGCATACAAGTAGCGTCCCGGAAATAGTTGTAGATCAGGAATTGAAAGGGAGGCAGGAAGTCAAGAAAATTATAATTACAGGGAGGTAGAACTGGGTAAATTGTTGGAACTGTGAATTGACAAGTCCCAAGATCCTGATGGATTTCATCCAAGGAGTCTTAAAAAAAGTAGCTTGTGAGACAGTTGATGCATTTTCAAAACTCATTAGATTTGATAAAGTTTCTGTTAGCTTGGAAAATAGTGAAAGTATTCCTTTAGTCAAAAAGCAAAGGGGCCGCAAGTAGGAGACTACAGGTCAGTTATCTTAACACCTGGCATCGGGAAAATATTAGAAGCTATCGTTAAAGGTGTTATGAAAGAGCATTTGGATAAGTTCAAGGCAATCAGGCAGAGCCAATATGGTTTTGTCAAAGAGAAATCATGCTTAACTAATTTATTGGAATTCTTTAAGGAAGTAATTTGTGCTGGGAATCAAGAGAATGCATTGTACTTGGCTTTCCAGGGAGCATTTGTTAAGGTCCCGCATCAAAAGGTATAATGGAAAATCAAATCTTATGGTATAGGGATAACATTTTGGCATGGGTAGAAGATTAGCTGGCTAACAGGAAGCGGGGAGTAGGAATAAATGGGTCTTTTTTTCAGGCTGGTAGGATGTGCCACAGAGGTCAGTGCTGGGTCTTCAACTGTACAATTTGTATCAACGATTTGAATGAAGGGACTGAAGGAATAGTAGCTGATGACACAAGATAAGATGAAAATTGAGGTGTGAAGAGGACATAAGATACCAACAAAAGGATATAGATTAAGTGAGTGGGCAATGATCTATCAAACACGGAAAAGTGTGCAATTGCCCATTTTTTTCAGAAAGATTAAGAAAGCATATTAACTAAATGGTGAAAGGTTGCAGAGCTCTGAGATATGGAGAGACCTAGGTGTCCTAGTGAATGATTCACAGATGGTTAGTATGCAGGTGCATCAAGTAATCAGGAAAGCCAATAGAACGTTATGTTTATATAAGCGGAATTGAATGCAAGAGTAGGGAGGTTATGATTCACTTATGCAGGGCATTGATTGGTGACATTGCATTTGGAACACAGTACTTACAAAAGGATGTTAATGTGTTGGAAGCAGCTTGAGAAAGTTCACTAGAATAATACTTGGAATGATCAGATTGCCTTCTGAGGAAAGCCCACACAGGCGAGACCTATATCGTCTCGAGTTTAACAGAGTCAGAGGTGACTGAATTGAAACAGATCAGATTCTGAAGGGACTTGACCATGTTCATGTCAAAAGGACATTTCCTCTTGTGGAAGAACCTCAAACTAGGAGTTATTGATTAAAACATAGGGGTTGTCTGTTTAAGACAGAGATGAGGATATTTCTTTTCTTTCAGAGAGTTGTGAGTTTTTGGAATTATTTTCCCCAAAAACACAATGGATGCAGAATCTAAATATTTTTAGGACAGAGATAATTCAACAGGGTGGAGGATTATTGGGGATATGCAGGAATGTAGAGTTGAAGTTAAAATCAGATCAGTCATGATCTAATCCAATGGTGTAAAGGGCCAAGTGATCTACTCTTGTTTCTTGTTTGTATGTTTGTTTGCAAACGTGTAGTCATCTTTGACTATGATTCCAAATCAATGGCTTTACTCCTTTTTTTGTAAACCAGTTCAATGAGAGACTTCCAATCAGTAAATTCATAAAGTTTTTTTTTCTGAAGTATGGTTTAGATCATCCAGCCTCAATAATTTTTGTCAGTGACTTCTGCTATTCTTGAGTAGTCTACTTTAAATGTTATGTCCCTTTGTTCTATATTTCACTCAATGGAAGTAGAAGAGTAACTCTATCAAATCTTTAATCGGCTTAAAGACCTCAATTAGATAATCCGTAATCTTCCATAATCAAGAGGTAGATTTTCATCCTTGCCATCTGGGCATCAAAGAATGCTTGTAGGGCACGGAATGTAAGAACGGCCCGGAGAAATTGATGATTCTTACGGAACCTGCCAGATTTCGTTTCCATTTAACTTAGCGAAAAGAGGATGAGGCAAAATGTATAATCAGCAAGTCACTGATGTGTGTCAGTGGAATTCTCTTCCCTAGACAGTGGTGGAGGCAGGGTTGTTCATCTTTTAAAGATAGTGGTAGGTAACCTTTTGAACAACAGGGTGTCAAAGATTTATCAGGAGTAGACGGGGATGTTGAGTTGGAGACCTCAGGCAGATTAGGAGTTATCAGATGGCAGAGCACACTCAAGGGCTGAATAGCCGAATCCTATTCCTATCTTAATCCTATTCCATATATACACACACACACACATATATATATATATATATATATGTGCACATGGTCAGTCTGCCCAGGCTATACATAATAGTCAGCTATAAAATGAAATACTGAATCTACAGTGTAATTTCTGTAACATATTATTGGTTAGACTGAGGATTTTTACCGACCAGACATTCCTTAACCTAAAATGACATGAAAATGACAGAGACATTGCAATGTATTTACTTTTACTGCTCCAAAAAAAAAGTTCAGGCCGCATTTTATTTCTTTGACAAAGTGTGAGTTGCATTGGGATCTATGGGGTGATCCTCACCCTGAGAATTACATTGGGATCTGTAGGGTGATCCTCACCCTGAGAATTGCATTGGGATCTGTGGGGTGATCCTCACCCTGAGAATTACATTGGGATCTGTGGGGTGATCCTCACCCTGAGAATTACATTGGGATCTGTGGGGTGATCCTCACCCTGAGAATTACATTGGGATCTGTGGGGTGATCCTCACCCTGAGAATTACATTGGGATCTGTGGGGTGATCCTCACCCTGAGAATTACATTGGGATCTGTGGGGTGATCCTCACCCTGAGAATGGCATTGGGATCTGTGGGGTGATCTTCACCATGAGAATGGGATTGGGATCTGTGGGGTGATACTTATCATGGGAATGGGATTGGGATCTGCAGGGTAATCTTCACCATGAGAATGGCATTGGGATCTGTGGGGTGATCTTCACCATGAGAATGGGATTGGGATCTGTAGGGTAATCCTCACCCTGAGGATTGCATTGGGATCTGTGGGGTGATCCTCACCCTGAGGATTGCATTGGGATCTGTGGGGTGATCCTCACCCTGAGGATTACATTGGGATCTGTGGGGTGATCCTCACCCTGAGAATTGCATTGGGATCTGTGGGGTGATCCTCACCCTGAGGATTACATTGGGATCTGTGGGGTGATCCTCACCCTGAGAATTGCATTGGGATCTGTGGGGTGATACTTATCATGGGAATTGCATTGGGATCTGTGGGGTGATCCTCACCCTGAGAATGGCATTGGATCTATGGGGTGATCCTTATCATGAGATTTACATCGGGATCTCTGTGGTGATTTTCACCATGAGTCCAAGTAAGTTTCGTCACTGTACATAACCAAACTCATCAAATTGATTGCTGTTTGAACCCTCATGGCAAGAATCCTATCTGATTACTACCCCACATGACCACGTTGTGTTCATGGAGAAACTCACTGCACAGTGGAGTTTCTCCCTTAGGTCAGCATTCCTTGCAGTCATGCTATCTTCTGAAGCCTGTTGCGCATCTACAGGATGGTGCCATCTGGAAACCATGTAGCTTGGGTGTGGAAGGAGTGGGGAGAGATAGGGAAGGACAGGTGGCTGGCATGATACAACAAGGACCAGGAACACCTTGTGGATGAGCTGTTAGAGAGAACTCCCCTTCCTAGGATCGGCAGAGGAGGCCATGCTGCCATGTTGTGCTTGCATTACCAGAGATCACCACCCAAGTCAGTGCCATCTGCAAATTAAGGAGGAACTAGACAGCAGGGCAGGAAGAAGGTGAATGATCTTCTGTCAGGGTAAATGCAATGCTCTGCTCTATGCTACCTCACACTTATCTCTATTACTGCACCACCTCCCACCAAAGTTCATGCTCTGTTACCCCATAGCATGAAAAACCATCATTCACTTGCTCTCATTATATCACACCCTCCCACACTACCAACCACGCATACCCACCACACTGCCTATTTCAGAATGCCTCAATCCTTCTCTCACATGTACGAGCAGTAAGAACCATGCCATCCTTTTTTGTCTTACTTATTCGGTCTCTTTCTGTCATTACAGCAGACAGGATGGAGTAACACAGGACAGGTGGTGGGGTGCTCAATATCCATGTCCTTACACCCTCCAAGGAAAGGATATTTGCCCTGACAAGAGACAACCAGTTCCATTCCTGTGAGGGTGTGAAACATCCATATCCTGATACCCAAGGAACACTTGTCACCCCACTGCAATGACCTCATTGATAAGACATCAATCAACACCACGAGCCTGAGGCTAGAATGCTTTTTGCCTTTTCTATCTTAGAGGGAGACTTATCCTCCATCTCCCACATGGAGAGTTTCCCAATCTCCTCAGATGACGGTGCAGAGACTTTGAAGGGATTATTGTCTATACTGCCTACACTAACAGCATTGATGAGGACATCCCAATGGGCTCTATAGGACACATAGTAAATTCCACATATCAAGAGCTCTGCAGGTTGGTGAAGGAGAAACAACAGTCTCAGGGACAACCAAAGACCAGGCTCCTGCTGAGCCCCAGCTGGATATGTCCTTGTGATCTGGGTGATGAAGAACTTTGTCTGGATGCACAGGGAGCGCCACACTGACAGGCAGACGTACAGCAGGTAATGGCCCTCATTGTGGAGAGGCTGGAGTGGTGCAGCCAGTTCCGCAATGTACTGAAAACAACTAATGCTGGAGATCGCAGTGGGTCAGGCAGCATCCATGGAGAGAGAGCAAGCTAACATTTCAAATCTAAATGTCTCTTCATCAGAGCTGGTGAAGTGTGGAGGGGGCAACATTTATGCTAGAGTTAGGAGGTGGGGGCGTTGAAGTGCTAGGGGAGAAAGGATGTTGATCGCAAAGATTAAGTGATTGAAATGTGATAACAGCAGAACAAGAGTGCGTTTATCTGTCAGGCTGGAAAGAACAGACAATCCCACTGGGGTGGGAGGAGGGGAGAGAGGACCTGGTGACAGAAAGTGTAACAAGTAAAGCTAAAAGAAAGGGAAGAAATGGGACTTGGTTCACAATTTGAGGGTGTTGAACTCAATTTTAAGTCCAGATGGCTGTAAAGAGCCTAGTCTGAAGATGAGATATTGTTCCTCCAGTTTGTGCTGTGACTCGCTGGAGCACTGCAGCATGCTGAGGACAGACATGTGGGAATATGAACAGGACCCTGTGGTAAAATGACTGGCTACTGGAAGGTCAGGCTCAAGCCTGTGCAAAGCAGTCACCCAGTCACCCAGTCTCTCCAATGTAGGGGAGGCCACATTGGGTGCAGCGAATACAATATGCAAGATTGGAGGAGGTACACGTGAAATGCTGCTTCGCCTGGAAAGACTGTTTCGGCCTTTGGATGGTGAGCAGGGAGGAGGTGAAGGAGCAAGTGCTGCACCTTCTTTGGTTACATGTGAAGGTGCTGTGGGAAGGGGGAAGTGGTGTTAATGGTCAATGAATGGAGTAAGGTGTCCTGGAGGGAACGATCGCTGCGAAAGAATGTTGTAGGTTGACTTGAGCGGGTTCGTGATCTGTAATCCTTTTGGGATCTCTCCTGCTTGCCTGCATTTCTGTAGAAACCATGGATACCACCATTACATGTGGGGACATCTCCCACCATGTACATGGCAGGTACTCATGCGACTCAGCCAACGTTGTCTATCTCATGCGCTGCAGGCAAGGATGCCTTGAGGCATGGTACATTACTGAAATTGAGCAGAGGCTACAGCAACAGACAAATGGGCACCACACAACGATCAACAGACAGGAGTGTTCCCTCCCAGTTGGGGAACACTTCAGTGGTCCAGGATATTCGACCTCGGACCTTCAGGTGGCCATCCTCCAAGGCGCACTTCGGGACAGGCAGCTGCAAAAAGTGCCAAGCAGAGGCTGATAGCTAAGTTCTGTATCCATAGAGAGGGTTCAACTGGGACCTTGGGTTCATGTCATACTATAGGTGACCACCATTTTGCACTATACACACACACAGACACTCCTACACGCGCACACACACGCGCACTCCTATACACAGACATGCACACGGACACACACACACACTCCTACAGACACAAACATTCTCACACACACACATACTCTCTCTCTCACAGACACTCACAACCCCCCCATCCCAGACACACACACACATATATACATTTGTGGGGTGAACTTGTATTTGCAGAGTTACATTGTACTTTGCTCAAAAACTGCATGGATCCATGTAAGAGTCTGTTAACTTATTTTTTAGATTAGAATCAGTCTGAACATTATGGCACAGACAACAACACATAGGGGGCAAACACCTTCAACACATTATCTGGGCGAACACCAATTGTTAAAGTTAACCTGAGAATGTAACTTTTAAAAACAGTTTTGTGATTTACATATGAAAGGAGTGAAACTAACATGGTCATTCTAACAGATGAGAGACTTGGCAGACAATCAAGGTTTTTTCAATGTATAATTTCAGTCACATCACACTGTAAACTTTTGCTATAAATTCTGTGTCTTACAATTATGTCCTCCACAACCACCTGATGAAGGAGCGTCGCTCCGAAAGCTAGTGCTTCCAATTAAACCTGTTGGACTATAACCTGGTGTTGTGTGATTTTTAACTGTGTCTTTATGAATCACTTCGCAGCCATTCACCTCAACATGGTGCTGTATCAATGTGTTTCATGACTCAAATGTCAGTGAGCAATCATAGAGGTCTACAGCACTGAAAAAGACCCTTTGGTCCATCAGATCTGTGGCAGTAGTACTTTGCCAGCGGCTTTTAGCCTCAGAATTAATATTTCATTGAAAACCTCAATGTCACCCTCTCTTTCCAGGTGCCCACTCCATCTGAACTTCTGAAAACAAATTGCAGGAACTCATTGTAAATAGTATTCACACTGTTACTTTGTGAGCAGTGGGAGAGGCGAAATAAGATGGAATTTTGTTGGAGTATATGTGCAGTGAATGATTCAGTCAGCAACAAGTAGCTGATTGGTTTGTGCATTTGCGATTAGTAATGGATGCCAAGTATTATCAGCCTGACAACAACTCTGGTTCCTGGGCAGCTGAATGGCTTGCGGGTATGAAGTTTTCTAGACTGGGAGAAGACTGCTGACTGTGGAAAGAACAGGTTCCATGTCCCTATTACTTTGCTGTAAAATTGCCTGCAACCTGAAGAAAGACAGCTACGTTCTCCCAGCAGATGTTGTATGTTGTTGCTTTTAACCAGTAAATAAGAGACTATGTAATTAGAGTAACAATCATCCTGTGCCTCTGGCAGAGAAGTGAAAGAACTTAGAGAAAGGGGATCAAACGACAAAATGTCAATGGAAGCAAAAGGAATACCAGACAAGTCTGTAGACTGGTGCTATTGAACAGTGTTCCCCAGTACTTTTCCTCCACCTGTAATACCAATTTTCTTTGTTTTTCTGTCTGTGTGTGCAAGGGTTTGAAAGGGGATTAGAGTTATATGCTGATAGATCAGAGTGTTGTTTGTCTATGGCTATACCTTATTTGATTGCAGTAAGTAATTATCCTTGTTAAGTATGGGGAATGATTTTTGTTAATCTGACTATCAGACAGGGAAATTAGAGACTTTGCCATACTTTATCTTGAAAGAAAAAATAGAGAGTGCAGATTTACTGGTAATTACAAAGTATGTACCACAGCTAGAATGGGATGGAAGCCCACTTGAAAATCAGAACAGAGACTAACTTGACAGTATATTGTCACTTTTGCCAGCTGTGTTGTTTGGGTACCATTGTAAGTGCAAACAAGTCAGCAGCAAGTCTTGTACAACAACTTGTGAGATATGTGAAATTTAAAACCTGTATAGATAGAATGTGTCAAGAGTGTGGTGTTGGAAATGCACAGCAGGTCAGGCAGCATCAGGAGAATTGACATTTCGGGCATAACCCCTTCATCAGCCCAAAACGTCGATTCTCCTGCTCCTCAGATGCTGCCTGCTGCGCTTTTTCAGTACCATACTATTGACTCTGATCTCCAGCATCTACAGTCCTCACTTTCTCCTCGATAGAATGTGTGACATGTTTGCATACAGTTATTTGCTGTCCACTACAGAGTCTCCTTTGTTACATATATAAAATTTAAGGCTCGCAAAATGCGTGGAAATGTAATGAAAAGGTTGGGTAGCATAACTCTGTGAATTAGTTTGAATGTAATTGGATAATACAGTCCTGTGTTGAAAAATGTGGTGCTGGAAAAACACAGCAGGCCAGGCAGCATCCGAGGAGCAGGAGAATCGACATTTCGGGCATAAGCCCTTCTTCAGGAATGAGGCTGGTGTGCCAAGCGGGCTGAGATAAAAGGTGGTGGGGGGGGAATTTGGGGGAGGGGCACTGGGAATACGATAGGTGGAAGGAGGTGAGGGTGAGGGTGAGGGTGATAGGCCGGAGAGGGGGTGGGGGCGGAGAGGTCGGGAAGAAGATTGCAGGTCAAGAGGGCGGTGCTGAATCCGGGGATTGGGACTGAGATAAGGTGGGGGGAGGGGAAATGAGGAAGCTGGAGAAATCTACATTCATCCCATGTGGTTGGAGGGTTCCTAAGTGGAAGATGAGGCGCTCTTCCTCCAGGCATTGTGTGCTCAGGGTCTGGCGATGGAGGAGGCCAAGGACCTACATGTCATTGGCAGAGTGGGAGGGGAGTTAAAGTGTTCAGCCACGGGGCGGTTGGGTTGGTTGGTCCGGGTGTCCCAAAGGTGTTCTCTGAAACGTTCCGCAAGTAGGCGGCCTGTCTCCCCAATGTAGAGGAGACCACATCGGGTGCAGCGGATACAGTAAATGATGTGTGTGGAGGTACAGGTGAATCGCGCCGGATATGGAAAGATCCATTGGGGCCTTGGAGGGAGGTGAGGGGGAAGGTGTGGGCGCAAGTTTTGCATTTCTTGCGGTTGCAGGGAAAGGTGCCAGGAGTGGAGGTTGGGTTGGTGGGGGGGGGTGTGGACCTGACGAGGGAGTCGCGGAGGGAGTGGTCTCTCCTGAATGCTGATAGGGGTGGAGAGGGAAATATATCCCTGGTGGTGGGGTCTGTCTGGAGGTGACGGAAATGACGGAGGGTGATACAATGTATCCGGAGGTTGGTGGGGTGGAAGGTGAGGACTAGTGGGATTCTGTCCTGGTGGCGATTGGAAGGGCTGGGTTCGAGGGCGGAGGTGTGTGAAGTGGAGGAGATGTGGTGGAGAGCATCATCGTCCATGTCGGAGGGGAAATTGCGGTCTTTGAAGAAGGAGGCCATTTGAGTTGTTCAGTAGTGGAATTGGTGCTTCTGGGAGCAGATGCGGCAGAGGCGGAGGAATTGGGAATATGGGATGGTGTTTTTACAGGGGGCAGGGTGGGAGGAGGTGTAATCTAGGTAACTGTGAGAGTCGGTTGTTTTGTAGTAAATGTCTGTGTTGAGTCGGTCGCCCGAGATAGAAATGGAGAGGAGAAAGTGAGGACTGCAGATGCTGGAGATCAGAGCTGAAAAATGTGTTGCTGGAAAAGCGCAGCAGGTCAGGCAGCATCCAACGAGCAGGAGGATCGATGTTTCGGGCATAACATCCATCTGAAGAAGGGCTTATGCCTGAAATGTCGATTCGCCTGCTCCTTGGATGCTGCCTGACCTGCTGCACTTTTCCAGCAACACATTTTTCAGCGATAGAAATGGAGAGGTCTAGGAAGGGGAGGGAGGAGTCTGAGACGGTCCAGGTAAATTTGAGGTCGGGGTGGAAGGTGTTAGTAAAGTGGATGCACTGTTCAACCTCCTCATGGGAGCACGAGGTAGCGCCAATACAATCATCGATGTAGCAGAGGAAAAGGTGGGGGGGTGGGGGGTGGCGGGTGCCAGTGTAGCTGCGGAAGATGGACTGTTTCACATATCTGACGAAGAGGCAGGCATAGCTGGGGCCCATGCGGTGCCCATGTCTACTCCTTTGGTTTGGAGGAAGTGGGAGGATTGGAAGGAGAAGTTGTTAAGAGTGAGGACCGGTTCAGTCAGTTAAAGACGGGTGTCAGTGAGAGGGTACTGGTTGGGTCAGCGGGAGAGGAAGAAGCAGAGGGCTTGGAGGCCTTTGTGATGGCGGATGGAAGTGTATAGGGATTGGATGTCCATCGTGAAGGTAAGGTGTTGGGGCTGGGGAAGCGAAAATCATGGAGGAGGTGTGGAGGGCGTGGGTGGTGTCCCGAACGTAGGTGGGGAGTTCTTGGACTAAGGGGGACAGGACAGTGTTAAGGTATGCAGAGATGAGTTCGGTGGGGCATGAGCAGGCTGAGACAATGGGTCGTCCGGGACAGTCAGGTTTGTGGATTTTGGGTAGGAGGTAGAAACCGGCGGTGCGGGGTTGTGGGACTATGAGGTTGGAGGCAGTGGATGGGAGATCTCCTGAGGTGATGAGGTTATGGATGGTCTGGGAGATGATGGTTTGGTGGTGTGAGGTAGGGTCATGGTCAAGGGAGCAGTAGGAGGAGGTGTCCGCGAGTTGGCGTCTAGCTTCAGCGGTGTAAAGATCGGTGCGCTAAACTACCACTGCGCCTCCCTTGTCTGCCGGTTTGATGGTGAGGTTGGGGTTGGAGCGGAGGGAGTGAAGGACTGCACGTTGTGACGGTGAGAGGTTGGAGTGGGTGAGAGGGGTGGACAGGTTGAGGTGGTCAATGTCGTGGCAGCAGTTGGATATGAAGAGATTGAGGGCGGGTAAGAGGCCAGCACGGGGTGTCCAGGTGGATGGGGTGTGTTGGAGGCAGGAGAAGGGTTCGTCAGAGGGTGGGCGAGAGTCCTGGTTGACGAAGTAGGCGCTGAGGCGAAGGCGGCGGAAGAAATGCTCGATGTCTAGCCACGTGTTGAACTCATCGATCAATATATTGATCAATAATACAGTCCTGTGTACCACATTGCGTAATTTGCATTCCAATCCGGGCTTGACAGAGATAAAAGTTTTAAAAGTACAAGGATTTAATTGGAAGGTATTACTTCTAGAAATAATTGATTGGTAGCTGGTTATCTGTAAGAGTAGCATAAAATCTTTGTTCTTGTGATGAAGGTTTGATCTGTATGTCACTTTCTTGGTGTGTACTTCTCCCATGCATGAATGAATAAACTTACAAGGAGAAACCTAGGTCTCATTAGGTCTTAGAGGAATGAAAGGGTAGAATTTGCCCAATAAAGACTAAATCATTAGCTTTAGTGGTGAACCCATGAGCAATGCGGCCTGAGAGTCAGTGCATTTTCCCAAGTGCTTCAGAACACCTTTGAAGCCTTAAATTTTATATACATAACAAAAGGAGAATCCACAGACGACAGGAAGGAAACTGTATGTAAACATGTCAGACCGTCTATCTATAAAGTTTTCTCATTTAATGTTTTCTATATCTACTAAGGTAACCAAATAGCACAGCTTGTTGGATTGATAACTTACTGTCAAGCAGGCTTCCATCCTATTCTGAATTGGTGCTAAGTTCATATATTTATTCAAATGATGGTCAGAGGCTACAGATAAGACCAATGATGCAATTTTCATGCTACACTTCTGCTCACCATTCAAAATGGGGGAATACAGTGGGACACAGCCATTTCCAGTGAATAATGTCAATTAATTTCATCTGAAGTCAGGAACAATTAATGGGAGACCTGGGGAATATTTTTGTGGTAGGGAGTTACAGCTTTTAGATTTAAAGTAATTTCTGCTCCAGGTTTACCACAAGAGGTTTAATTCCTGACATTAATACCTCCACTTTGGGTGCTGTTACTGGAACTTTTCATTTGAATCAGTGAATCACATTCCCTTCAGGCAGCTCACTAATTACATTATCTTGAGTACAAAAATGAATAGCTACAATGCTGCTACAGAGGCAGGGGAGACAAGATCAGGTATATTCAAGATTGAGTTAAACAGCTTTTTGTTTGGCAATCTACTTGAGGGTGATGGGAAACAGATAGGAAAGTGGAATTCAAGTCACAACAGATCATGAGCTTATTGAATGGTGAAGCAGACTAAGTGGCTGAATGGCTTCTAATTTCATGTAGACTTGTATTCCTTCTGACAGTGAAACATTCGAAATATAAATTTCCCATTCCAAATCTTTATTAGATGCATCATTTCACTCAAATTGACAGAAATCAACAGCAAATCATAACACGCAGGGAAGCTTCTTCAGAGTGACTGGCCTCAAAACGTTAGCTCTGTTTTCTCGCCACAGATGCTGTCAGACTTGCTGTGTTACCCCAGCAGTTTCAGTTTTTGGTTGTTTCAGATCTCCAGTATCCACAGTTCTTTAACTTTTTTAATCATAAATACATAAAGCAACCTATAGATATGAAAACAACTGACACATACAAAAGCAAGGTAAAGAAACTATCACCTTACTATCAATGAAGGATAAATCAATAAAACTAAAAGACGAGTTGGATTTAAATTAGCTTTTGCATTCTCAGGATATTCTCAAACACTTTTCAGCTAATGAAATGCATCTGAAATTTGACCAGATGTGGCAGACGTTTTGTCCAACGCAGGGTCCTGCTAATTGGAAATGTGACAAACAACCAATGAATCTAATGATGGTTGAGGAATAAATGTTGGCTGCATGTTTAAAGAATGCAGCAGCTTAGTAGTTAATACTGCTGCCTCACAGCTCTGGACCCGGATTCAATTCCATCCTCAGATGACTGTGTGGTGTTTGCACATTTTTCTAGTGACTGCAGGGGTTTCTGCTGAGTGCTCTGGTTTCCTCCCCACAGTCCAAAGATGTGCAGGTTATGTGGATTGGTGAGACTAAATTGCCCATGGTCTCCAGGGATGTGTAGGCTGGTTGTGGGGTGGGGAGTTAGCAGGGTCACAGGGATAGCGTGAGCCTAGGATGGGGGGCTCTTTGGATGGTTAGTGTGGACTCAATGCGCTGAATGGCCCTCATCCTCACTGTTGGGATTCTATTCTAATTCCTTATTCTTCTACCAATGAGGACTTAGGATCCCTTACATACTCTCAATATCCATATCCAGAACCTCTATTTAGCATACCATTTGAATAATGTCATTTTAGACCATACAGCACTACCGCAGTTGTGTGAACAAGATCCAGCCAAAATTCTATACATAGATCTTGTAACTGTGACCTTGTAATCCACCATCGAGTCAAGCTGACAATGCTAAAATGAAATCACTTAATGTATGTTTTGAATATCTTTTTAAATATTGTTCAAAAGTCAGGGTCATATTACAGCAGAAAAGACATTACTAGAATCATAACGAAAATGTTAAAAATCACACAACACCCAGGTTATCAACAGGTTTATTTGGAAGAACTAGCTTTCGGAGCACTGTTCCTTAATTAGGTAGCTCATGGGCAGGATCATAGGTCACAGAATTTATAGCAAAAGATTATAGTGACCTATATTGATATATTGAATAAACCTAGATTACTGTTAAGTCTTTCATCTTTTACAGCCAATTGCAGATTTCGATTCATTAATATGTAAATTCCAGAACTTCGTTCATGTCACATTCCCAAGGTAACTTAAGGTTTTATATTAAAAAAAAGTGACATCTCAGCTCAGGCAATGCTTTAAAGGTATGAATTTAGAGTCTGTCTGTATTTCAATCTTGAGTCAAACTGGTTCTATTTCCAAAGTAGGAATTTATAAAATATATGGATTGACTGCCTTCAGATTGTATGCTTTTGGAACAAAATAGAATATGTGTACAAATACAATTCTGCCAATGCAAATTCATCCCATAGACTCATGTGTGTCTGTGAGAGACAGAGAGAGAGGGAGAGAGAGTGTGTGTGCATGTGTTCGTTCTTGACAGAGTGTGTGCATGAGTGTGACGGAGTATATGCCTGTTAGAGTGTGCGTGTGTGTGTCTGTGTGTATGTCTGAGAGAGAGCGTGTGTACGTGTGTATGAGAGAGGGTCTGTGTGAGTATATAAGAGTGTGTGTCTATGTGTGCTTCAGTGTGTATGTATGTGAGAGTGTATAGTGTAGTGGGGTCACCTGTAGTGTGACATGAACCCAACGTCTCAGTTAAGGCCATCCACATGGATATGTTGTTTATCTCATACACTGCAGGTAAGGATGCCCTGAGGCATGGTACATTGACGACACCAAGCAGACGCAATGACAATGGATGAATGGACACCACGCAACAATCACCAGACAGGGGTGTTCCCTCCCAATCGAGGAATACTTGAGCAGTCAGGGACATTCGGCCTCGAACCTTCAGATGACTGTCCTCCAAGGCAGACTTCGGGATACACAACATTGCAGAGTCGCCGAGCAGAGGCTGATAGCCAAGTTTGATACCCGTGGAGATACCTT
Source organism: Chiloscyllium punctatum (assembly GCF_047496795.1). Lineage (NCBI taxonomy): Eukaryota > Metazoa > Chordata > Chondrichthyes > Orectolobiformes > Hemiscylliidae > Chiloscyllium > Chiloscyllium punctatum. The sequence goes on from NC_092764.1 coordinate 41,114,614, forward strand.
GGGTTTAGATTAGATTACTTACAGTGTGGAAACAGGCCCTTCGGCCCAACAAGTTCACACTGACCCTCCAAAGAGAAACCCACCCAGACCCATTCCCCTATGCCGAACACTAAGGGCAATTCACCTAACCTGCACAGTTTTGGACTGTGGGAGGAAACCGGAGCACACAGAGGAAACCCACGCAGACACGGGGAGAATATGCAAACCCCACACAGACAGTTGCCTGAGGCGGGAATTGAACCTGGGTCTCTGGCACAGTGAGGCAGCAGTGCTAACCACTGTGCCACTGTGCCACCGTGCCACCCTACAGGTGACCCCACTGTACTACACACACACTTACATGCTCACACACTCACATATACCCTGTCTCATACACACACTCTCTCAGACACACACTCACGTCAACACGCACAACTTCTCACATACTCCATCACACTCATGCACACACTATATCATGCATGCATGCACGCACGCATGCACACATGCACACGCTCTCAACACTCTCTCCTTCTCTCTCTCACACACACACTGTCTCATTCTCTCTCTCCCTCACATGCACTCACATACGCATAAGTCTATGGGGTGAATTTGTATTTGCATAATTGTATTTGCAGATATAGTCTATTTAGTTCAAAAGGCACACAGTCTGAAGGCAGTCAATCCATTTTATAAATCTCTTCTTTGGCAATAGAACCAGTCTGATTCAAGATTGTTAGTCAGAGGTATAGACAGACGTTTCTGTGGCCAGACAAAGCAAAATGGTGTGTTGTTTCCCTAGTGCCAAGATCAAGGATGTCTCAGAGAGGGTGCAGAATGTTCTCACAGGGGAGAGGGGCCAGCATTGTCCACATTGGAACCAACGACATTGGAAGGGAAAAGGTTGAGACTATGAAGGGAGATTACAGAGAGTTAGGCAGAAATTTAAAAAGGAGGTCCTCAAGGGTAGTAATATCTGATTACTCTCAGTGCTACAAGCTAGTGAGAGCAAGAATAGGAGGATAGAGCAGATGAATGCATGGCTGAGGAGCTGGTGTATGGGAGAAGGATTCATATTTTTGGATTATTGGAATCTCTTTTGGGGTAGAAGTGACCTGTACAAGAAGGACGGATTGCACCTAAATTGGAAGGGGACTAATATACTGGCAGGGAAATTTGCTAGAACTGCTTGGAAGGATTTAAACTAGTAAGGTGGAGTGGGACCCAGGTAGATAGTGAGGAAAGAGATCGATCTGAGACAGGTACAGCTGAGAACAAAAGTGAGTCAAACAGTCAGGGCAGGCATGGACAAGGTAGGACTAATAAATTAAACTGCATTTATTTCAGTGCAAGGGGCCTAACAGGGAAGGCAGATGAACTCAGGACATGGTTAGGAACATGGGACTGGGATATCATACCAATTATGGAAACATGGCTCAGGGATGGGCAGGACTGGCAGCTTAATGTTCCAGGATACAAATGCTACAGGAAGGATAGAAAGGGAGGCAAAAGAGGAGGGGGAGTGGCATTTTTGATAAGGGATAGCATTACAGCTGTGCTAAGGGAGGATATTCCCGGAAATACATCCAGGGAAGTTATTTGGGTGGAACTGAGAAATAAGAAAGGGATGATCACCTTATTGGGATTGTATTATAGACCCCCCAATAGTCAGAGGGAAATTGAGAAACAAACTTGTAAGGAGATCTCAGCTATCTGTAAGAATAATTGGGTGGTTATGGTAGGGGATTTTAACTTTCCAAACATCGACTGGGACTGCCATAGTGTTAAAGGTTTAGATGGAGAGAAATTTGTTAAGTTTGTACCAGACAATTTTCTGATTCAGTATGTGGATGTACCTACGAGAGAAGGTTCAAAACTTGACCTACTCTTGGGAAATAAGGCAGGACAGGTGACTGAGGTGTCAGTGGGGGAGCACTTTGGGGCCAGCGACCATAATTCTATTTGTTTTAAAACAGTGATGGAAAAGGATAGACCAGATCTAAAAGTTGAAGTTCTAAATTTGAGAAAGGCCAATTTTGACGGTATTAGCAAAGAACTTTCGAAAGCTGATTGGAGGCAGATGTTCTCAAGTAAAGGGATGGCTGGAAAATGGGAAGCCTTCAGAAATGAGATAACAAGAATCCAGAGAAAGTATATTCCTGTCAGGGTGAAGGGCAAGGCTAGTAGGTATAGGGAATGCTGGATGACTAAAGAAATTGAGGGTTTGGTGAAGAAAAAGAAGGAAGCATATGTCAGGTACAGACAGGATAGATCGAGTGAATCCTTAGAAGAGTATAAAGAAAGTAGGAGTATACTTAAGAGGGAAATCAGGAGGGCAAAACGGGGACATGAGATAGCTTTGACAAATAGAGTTAAGGAGAATCCAAAGGGTTTTTACAAATATATTAAGGACAAAAGGGTACCTAGGGAGAGAATAGGGCCCCTCAAAGATCAGAAATGCAGCCTTTGTGTGGAGCCACAGAAAATGGGGGAGATACAAAATGAATATTTTGCATCAGTATTTACTGTGGAAAAGGATATAGAAGATATAAACTGTAGGGAAATAGATGGTGACATCTTGCAAAATGTCCAGATTACAGAGGAGGAATTGCTGGATGTCTTGAAACGGTTAAAAGTGGATAAATCCCCAGGACCTGATCAGGTGTACCCGAGAACTCTGTGGGAAGCTACAGAAGTGATTGCTGAGATATTTGTATCATCAATAGTCACAGGTGAGGTGCTGGAAGACTGGAGGTTGGCAAACTGTTTAAGAAGGGCGGTAAAGACAAGCCAGGGAACTATAGACTGATGAGCCTAACCTCGGTGGTGGGGAAGTTGTTGGAGGGAATCCTGAGGGACAAGATGTACATGTATTTGGAAAGGCAAGGACTGATTCAGGATAGTCAACATGGCTTTGTGCGTGAGAAATCATGTCTCACAAACTTGACTGAGTTTTTTGTAGAAATAACAAAGAAGATTGATGAGGGCAGAGCAGTAGATGTATCTATATGGACTTCAGTAAGGCGTACGACAAGGTTTCCCATGGGAGATTGATTAGCAAGGTTAGATCTCATGGAATACAGGAAGAACTAGCCATTTGGATACAGAACTGGCTCAAAGCTAGAAGACAGAGGGTGGTGGTGGAGGGTTGTTTTTCAGACTGGAGGCCTGTGACCAGTGGAGTGCACAAGGCTCGGTGTTGGGTTCTCTACTTTTTATCATTTAGATAAATGATTTGGATGCGAGCATAAGAGGTACAGTTAGTAAGTTTGCTGAAGACACCAAAATTGGAGGTGTAGTGGACAGTGAAGAGGGTTACCTCAGACTACAACAGGATCTGGACCAAATGGGCCAATGGGCTGAGAAGTGACAGATGGAGTTTAATTCAGATAAATGCAAGGTGCTGCACTTTGGGAAAGCAAATCTTAGTGGTACACTTATACACTTAATGGTAAGGTCCCAGGGAGTGTTGCTGAACAAAGAGACCTTGGAGTGCAGGTTCATAGCTCCTTGAAAGTGGAGTCGCAGGTAGATAGGATAGTGAAGAAGGCATTTGGTACGCTTTCCTTTATTGGTCAGAGTATTGAGTACAGGAGTTGGGACATCATGTTGCAGCTGTACAGGATATTGGTTAGGCCACTGTTGGAACATTGCGTGCAATTCTGGTCTCCTTCCTATCGGAAAGATGTTGCGAAACTTGAAAGGGTTCAGAAAAGATTTACAAGGATGTTGCCAGAGTTGGAGGATTTGAGCTATAGGGAGAGGCTGAACAGGGTGGGGCTGTTTTCCCTGGCGCGTCGGAGACTGAGGGGTAACCTTATAGAGGTTTACAAAATGATGAGGGGCATGGATAGGATAAACAGACAAAGTTTTTTCCCTGGTGTTGGGGAGTCCAGTACAAGAGGGCATATGTTTAGGGTGAGAGGGAAAGATATAAAAGAGACCTAAGGGGCAACTTTGTCACGTGTATGGAATGAGCTGACAGAGGATGTGGTTGAGGCTGGTACAATTGCAATATTTAAGAGGCATTTGGATGGGTATATGAATAGGAAGGGTTTGGAGGGATATGGGCCGGGTGCTGGCAGGTGGGACTAGATTGGGTTGGGTTATCTGGTCAGCATGGACGGGTTGGACCGAAGGGTCTGTTTCCATGCTGTATATCTCTATGACTCTATGACTCTAAAACTGAAATACAGACAGACTATAATGTCACACCTTTAATGCATTGACTAAGCTGAGATGTCACCCCTTTTCTATAAAACCTTAAGTTATCTCGGTAATGTGACTTCAAAGAGATTCTGGAATTTACATATTAATGAATTGAAAGCTGCAAACCATTCTAAAAGATGAAAGACTTAACAGCAATTTAGGTTTGTTCAATATATTGCATCAGTTTTATGACACTATGATCTTTTGCAATAAATTCTGTGTCCTATGATCCTGCTCCACTCGCTACCTGATGCACTTCGAAGCAGCACTTCGAAAGCGAGTCCTTCCAAACAAATCTGTTGGATGATAACCTGATGTTGTGTGATTTTTAACTTTGTCCACCCAGTCCAACACCAGCACATCATAATGAAAATGGACTATAAATATCCAAATTGCATCATTTGAATTTATTACCTGAGATTTTCAGAAAATCTGGTCTGAACCAAACTTAATCTTGTCTATATGCACACTGAAACTTAGGTCTGTGTTTCCTATTTTATTTTTGTCTTACAGCAAAGTACACATAGAAATAAAATGCTGTCTTGGGAAAGCAATGAGCAAAGTTAGGAATATACAAATAGGCCTTTATTAGCAACGTTTTCTGAACAGCAGAGGAGAGAGAAGGAAAATGCATCTGTGAAAAATAACGAAAGAACTCTTCCTCTCCCACTCACTGTCTCAATTCTTAGCTTTGAAAATAGTCGATGAAAAATAATGATTAACTGAGAACTCAGAGACATCTGCAGCTTTACCTTTATAGTGGAAGTCAGCAGATAAACTGTTGGATTCAGGTTTCAATCATGCAACTTGATGACTCAAACAATGTGCAAACTTCAAATGCCTTTACCTAGCTGTCAGTATCAGATTTACCTGCTACCTTAGACATCTTCTTTGTATGCTCCTTGCTGTCGATGGTTATGATGGCATTAAAATACATATAAATATAAATTTCCTTACAATGTTAGAGTCATTGTTAATCTAGGGGGGGTGGTGAAAGAAAAAAAAAACTTCCCTCTGGGGTAGTTTTAAACCAAAATAACTACATTTCCCAAACAATGCCCAAATGAAGATTAAACTTTTAGTGAATTTTATATTAATATGAATCAGAATCAACATAAATCAAACACAAATTAACAGGTAAATAACAGTCAAGATGAACTACAAATTACATCTAAATAGAAGATACAACAAAGATTAGCTCTCAAGATTATAAGTATTTGTATGATTTCATGCACAAATGTGGCCCAATGTGCAATTTCAGAGTTTTTTATATTAATGTCTGGTATAATAGTCTTTGACTTTTCTGACTCGATGGATGTGGTCTTCAAGTCACCTGTTCCAGTTTTTAAAGGTCCTGGAGACAGGAGTCACTCAACCAGCACAGCCTTACAGAATCTCCTTAGACAGGTTAAGAACAGACTTGATGGAACACATTTTACAGAGTCTTTTTAAAATGACTAATAAATGTTGTTACATGTTTTGTAAGGCTATGGTAAAATTGATGCATAACAGTGAAATTATCCATGTTCTGACCTAGTCTTCAGCCTACTGTTCCTTTAAACAAACAGCTCCTTATAAATATCCCTTCACTGAACTTCATCTGCTTCTTTGTTTCTGGTTTAACAAGTTGAGGAAGTGTATTTTGTCTTGTTTTATTTTATGAAGAAAGATTGATGCAGAGGTGTGAGCAATCTGCTCAAAGCGAATAACGTAAACAGCTTGCGAGGCATTGGGTTTTTTTTAAGTTGAAACAATAGAAGCAGCCTGAATTGGTGGGGTCAAACCCTGACAGAACCAGAATTTTTAATTTCAGCTTTCTGCAGTTGCTGGGGTCTTGAAACTGGATATGGAAGTTCTTATTCCTTTCTCTGTTACAGCTAAAAACAGGGATTCTCATCTAGCTGCTAGAAATGCACGTGAGTCAATCTATTTTAGTGAATTTGCCTTTGCCAAGTGTGTGTTTATGGGATGTTACTATATTGAGATAGTTAGTGATGTTAATTTATTTATTATATTGTTAAGCATTTTGATAGAGCTACAGTTAAGCCAATTCATTTAATATTACTTTGTCTGTTATTTAACTATAGTATTAAAATAAACTGAATTGAATTTATTGTCACATGTACCGAGGCACAGTGAAAAGCTTTGTCTTGCGAGCAGTACAGGCAGGTCACAGAGTTAAGTAGCAAAGATAAATAATAGGTAAACAGTGACAAAAACAAATACACAAGTGCAGGTGAACGTTAAGAGCTTGTAAGTCCATTCATTATTCTAATAACTTTTGATCAGTGAAACTACTCAGCATTAAGCAAAATGCAGAAGCTGAACACATGCACTATCCAGTTTCATAACAGTTTCTAGAGTAGAAACTGGCTGGTGTGTGTGTTCAGCTTCTGCGTTTTGCTTAATGCTGAGTAGTTTCACTGATCAAATTCAGTGAAATCTGGAATGCAACATTTCCCTTAAAATAAGAAAAGGTTTTGAAGTGGGCCTGGTCTGATCCATAACAAATTGAGAGCTCTTGTCCGAATCAAAATCTTTAACTCCAGGTTAGGTTTAGGACTATTGGACTCAAAGGCAATGATTGGTGAATGGTGTTTGTTTTTACTTTGGCTGTTGCATTCGGTTGGTTTAAACAGGGTATGCCTGTGTAGCAATGGCTCTTTCAGTTGCTAAGAGTTTCCTGTGGGTGAAAGAAGAAGTCACTTTTGACATAAAGTGGGCAAGGCAAAGCCTTCGGAATTGGCAGACAAGTTGAAAATGGATTTACTTGTGTCTGTGAGGAAAGGGGGAATAATTGCAGCAATAGGTCTACATTTATAATTGCCAGGAATGCAATCAGAATCTTTGGAGATCGCTAAAATTCAATTGTAAATGAAGCAGCTTGAATTAGAGGCAGTGGCAAAGAAAAAGTACAAGAAAGAATAGTTCTAGCAGAATAAAGAGAAAGAGAAAGGAAATAAAACAGTTTGAATTTTGATTAAAAATAGAGGAAAAGAAAGGAAGGGATAGTCCTAGCAGGAAAAAGGTGAAAAAAAGGAGTGTTTTTGAACTTCGGAGGTTGGAACTGAAAACTCAAAATTGACTTAAAATGGCAGAGGTCAGGGTGAGAGATAGGAATAGTGATGAGCACAATGATGAAGAGCAATCCTATCATAGCCAAAGGCTTGGTGGATATCTGTTAAAATATGTCCAAGTGTTGCCTAAGTTTGATAAGACAGTGGCTAAACAAATGAAATGGCTGGTAACTATGTGAGTATTGTTGACCCAAATGAAATTGGTAGGTAGAGCTAATAAGGTATTTGCAACACCATCAGAGAAAGTATCTGGGAATTTGCTGAGGTAAAAACATACAAGACCTCACAAGCTGTTTACTCTATTGGATTTGGAACAGATTACTTTCCACCTCTGCCTCAACCTTTCTTCATTAAAAAAAGGACAAGATGCACCTCTTAAAGCTATAATATCATCACTAGCTATGTGACATTCATATCATAACTTCCTTCCTGTTGTTTCAGTTTCCAGATCAAGACTTATGAGGTCATATGGACTTATATCCAAGAAGATTGATGTAAGCTTAAAAGTAACTAAAAAAGCAATTAAAAATTAATCTTCCAGATTCATATTGACTTCCCTGTCTGGTAAGTCACAAGCTTTGTAGTTCTTGATTAATCCATTTACTGTTGCATGTAAATAGCCTGTAGTCAATGAAACATAAGATTCCAATTCTTCTTTTCAATTCTTCTCTTTTGCTGATTGTTCAACAATATACCTGCTGTAGCTTAATGTTTTGCTTGAACATCTAGTTTGTCTTTCTAACTTTTTAGTTTCAAGTCAAATTTTGTACTCATGGTAACATTATTGCCAGTTCCTTGGCATTCACTGATGTTGCCAATAGTTTATGGTCTTTTCTCAGTGGTAAACTTCTGAACGAGTATTATGTGAAAATTAGTTGTAAGTCCATGGCACTGTTAGTACTTCTTTCTCAATCATTACTCATCTTTTCTCTGTTTCACTCAATGATTTGGGTGCACAGACTAGGCTTTCCATCTTTCTGGATTTGAAAAAGCATTTCTCCTAGCCCAGTTAATGGTACGTCTGCTGCTATTACTTTTTTATTTCCATAATGGAACTTTTTGTGTTCCAAAAAGTTACAATTTTAGTTCACAGTCAGTTCTCTTCTTGTAAGGTTTTCAACATGACCATGATTTTTTATTATATCCATGCCTGATTAAATCATGAACTAGAATGTCATCCACATAACAGGTAATGCCTTCTTCGTCCTTCTGACATAGAGTCATACAGCATGGAAACAGGCCCTTCGGTCTAACCAGTCCTTGCCGAACATAATCCCAAATTAAACTAGTTCCACCTGCCTGCTTGTGATTCATGTCCCTCCAAACCTTTCGTATTCGTGTATTTACCCAAATGTCTTTTAAATGTTGTAATTGTAACTGCAGCCGCCAATTCCTCAGGATGTTCACTCCACACTCCAATCACCCTCTGTGTAAAACATTTGCCCCTCATGACCATTTCAAATCTCTTTCATTTCACCTAAAAATGTGACCATTAGTCTTGAAATCTCCCATTCTTGGGAAAAGACAACTACCATTAACTCTCTCTATACCTCTCATTGTTTTATGAACTTTTATCAGATCACCTCTCAACCTTCTATGTTCTGGTGAAAAAAAGGTCTCAACCTATCCAGCCATTCTTTATAACTCAAACCTTCCATACCCGGCAACATCCTGGTAAATCTCTTCTGAACTCTCTCCAGCTTAATAACAGCCTTCCTACAATTGGGTGTCCAACACTGGACGCAGTATTCCAAAAGAGGTCTCACCAGTGTCCTGTACAACCTCAATATGACTTCTCAACTCCTATACACAAAGGACTGAGCAATGAAGTCAAGCGTGGCAAACATCTTTTTAATCATCTTGTCTATATATGACACAATTTTCAAAGAATTATGTACCTGCATCCCTAGGTCTCTTTGTTCTACAACACTACCCAAAGTCCTATCATTAATTGTATAAGCCCTACCCTTGTTTGTTCCTCAATGCAACACCTCGCATTTATCCAGATTGAACTCCATCTGCCATTTTTCAGCCCATTAACCTAACTGACCAAGGTCCCTTTGTAATCTTACAAAACCTTCTTCAGTGTCTGCTATGATACCAATTGTGGTGTCATCCTCAAACTAACCGCACCTTCTATATTCTCATCCAAATCATTTATATACATGACAAACAAAAGAGGACCCAGAACCGATCCCTGGGGAACATCACTGGTCACAAGCCTCCAGTCCGAAAAGCAACCCTCCACCATTATTCTCTGTCTCCTGTCATTAAGCCAATTATGTATCCAATTGGCAAGCTCACCCTGAATCCCATATGACCTAACATTATTAGTTCATCGACCGTATGGAACCTGGTAGAAGGCTTTACTAAAATCCAAGCAAACAACATCTATTGCTCTGCCATCATCAATCTTTTTGGTAACTTTCTCAAAAAACTCAATCAAGTTTGTGAGACAAAATTTTCCTGCACAAAACCATGCTTACTATACTTAAATCAATTTTTGCCTCTCTAAATGTCCATAAAACCTCTCTTTTATAATCACCTCCATCAATTTACCCACAACCAAAGTCAGACTCACAGGTCTATATTTACAAAGGTACAACATTAACCACCCTCCAGTCAACAGGCACCTCACCTGTACTTATAGATAATGCAAATCTTTCTGCAAAGGGTCTCGTAATTTCCTCTCTTACTTCCCACAGCATTCTGGGATATATTAGATCAGGTCCCAGAGATTTATCCACCTTTATATTCTCGAAGACCGCCTGAACTTCCTCTTCTGTAATGTGACTGTTTTTAAAACATCAAAGTTAATTTCTCTACATTCTTTTAGACTCCATTTCTTTCTCCAAAGTAAAAACTGATGCAAAATATTCGTTTAGTACCTCTCCCATCTCCTGGAGTTCAACACAAAGACGAACCTCCTTGATCTTTAAGAGTCCCTACTCTCTCTCTAATTACCAAAATGTATTTGTAGAATCTCTTTGGATTATTAGATTACTTACAGTGTGGAAACAGGCCCTTCGGCCCAACATGTCCACACCGCCCCGCCGAAGCGTAACCCACCCATACCCCTACCCATACATCTACATCTACCCCTTACCTAACACTACGGGCAATTTAGCATGGCCAATTCACCTGGCCTGCACATCTTTGGAGTGTGGGAGGAAACTGGAGGATACCCACGCAGACACGAGGAGAACGTGCAAACTCCACACAGTCAGTCGCCTGAGGCGGGAATTGAACCTGGGTCTCTGGCGCTGTGAGGCAGCAGTGCTAACCACTGTGCCACCGTGCCACCCACCTTATCCTTAACCTTATCTACCAATCCTACCTCATATCTGGTCCATGCTTTCCAGATTTCCCTCTTAAGAATGCCCCTACACTCTTTACATTGATTACAAGATTCAATTGAACCAAGTTGTCTATATTTAAAATAATATTCTCTTTTATTCTTGACTAGAAACTCAATATCTTTATTCATCCATTGTTCCTTAATCTTACCAGCCTTACCTTTCACTCTAACAGGAACAAACTGCCTCTGAACTCTCATCATCACACTCTTAAATGCCTCCCACTTGTCAGATGTCCTTTTATCTGTAAACAGTTCATTTTCCTCAACTTTTAAAAGTTTTTGTCTCATATCATTAAAAGCTGCCTTACTCCAGTTAAAAGTTTTAACTTTTACAGAAGGTTTATCCTTTTCCATAACTATTTTGAAACTAATAGAGTTATGATCGCTACACCCAAAGTATTTCCCCACTTTTACTTCAGTCACCTGCCCTGCCTGATAACCCACAAGATGGGCTAATTCTGCTCCTTCTCTAGTGGGAGCATTCACATATTGATAAAGAAAATGTTCTTGAACACATTTGACAAATTGTTCACCATCCAAATCCAAATGGTAGTCTCAATCAATGTTTGGAAAATTAAAATCCCCGCATTATTACAACTTTATTATGCTTACATATATCTGGGATCTCCAACATTTTTGGTTTTCAATTTCGCTCTTACTATTGGGAAGCCTATAGTACAATCCCATCAAAGTGATCTTTCCTTCCTTATTTGTGATTTATACCCACATATTTTCACTGGTCTATTTTTCAGAAATATCTTCCCTAGTTACAGCAGTAATGTACTTCTTAATCAAAAACACCACCCGCCCCTCCTTTCTTGCTTCCTTTTCTACCCTTCCTATAGAATCTAAAACCGGAACATTGAGCTGTCAGTCTTGTCTATCTCTTGGCCAAGTTTCTGCAATAACTATGTGCGTCATTGCTCTTTGAAAAAAATTTGAAGTACTAATATCATATCTTCCAATTGCTGTGATAAATATTTTTAGTAGCATTGATTCTTCACCCAGAGGTACTTGGCAAAAGCCACTGTTCGCACCAGGTTTGGTTAGAATTGCGAGCTTTGCCATACCCTCCCTATGGATGTTATGGATGTTTCTCTCCACTACTTTGTTTAATTGTCCGAGGTGAATTTAATTTGCAGTAAACCTGTCAGTTTTGGTACTTGCACCATACCGAACAACCAATTAATTGGCTTTGTCACTGATGAAAACACTCTTTGATGAAGTATTGCCTCAACTTTGCATTTCCACTTTCTTCAAAAGTGAATGTGGAACTTTTACTGGTATATTTAGTACATGTACTTTGCACCTGACCTTAACATAATATGGGGTGCTCTTTCTAGCTTCGCAAGGCCACTGATCAATTTTGAGAATTCTATTCTGAATCCTTTTCTTTCCTGGTTACCCAGTTTGTTCAAATAATTTGAAAATCTATGCAATCGTTGTGACTTAATGATTAACTCTCTTGAACTTGAATCACATCCAGGATCACTGTGATTTCTCTCCCTTTATATTCTGGCCTCATAGTCAACTGACCTTTTAGTTTGATTTTGCTGCTCCCTGGAGTGGTATGGTGGTTGGCTGGAGGAAGTCTCATTTTAGCCACTTGTGTTTTTTTTTTCTGTGAGGATCTATACTCCTGCCCCAGTGTCTGGCAAGATATTTGTTTTTGTGCTTATTTACTTTAATTTCAGAAGTCCAATAATTTATCCCAAGTACGTTAATTCATTGCTTTTAGGCTCTTTAATCTCTTGAATGATACTTTATCTGATCGGTTCATCATTGTTTTCGAGTTTGAATAGTTTTTGCAGCAAAAAGGTTAAAATATTTTCTTATGGTAGAACTACACTCTTGGCAGGACAATCTTTGTGCTAATGCAGCCTTGTTTGACTACAGCATGAACACTCTATAATGTTGGCCACCACCCTCACTTTCTGCTTTCCCTACCTCACTTTAGAAGCCTCTCAAATTGTACAATATGAATAGGTTTTCTCCACAAAGCCTCACTGTTGCCTTGAATACAAAGTCACTTCTCTTTTCTCACCCCTGCTTTGCCTTGCTAATTGGGCAGCTTTGCAACTGTCAAATCCTCCCTTCATTGCAAAAACTCTGATGCGGCCTCTTCCAAATTCTGATGACAATGAGATTTCTAATCAAGTCACCTTTCCACATTTCACATATTCACAACTATTGACTAAGTGATAATAAGTCATGAATGAATAATTCTATGCTTGTGTCTGTTTTTCACATATGTGAGTTTTGGTCGCCATACTATAGGAAGGATGTGGAGGCACTGGAACGGGTGCAGAGGAAGTTTACCAGGATGTTGCCTGGTATGGTAGGAAGATCCTATGAGGAAAGGCTGAGGCACTTGGGGTTGTTTTCTTTGGAGAAAAGAAGGTTTAGGGGTGATTTGATAGAGGTGTACAAGATGATTAGGGGGTTAGATAGGGTTGACAGTGAGAACCTTTTTCCGCGTATGGAGTCAGCTATTACAAGGGGGCATAGCTTTAAATTAAGGGGGGGTATATATAGGACTGATGTTAGGGGTAGGTTCTTCACTCAGCGAGTCGTAAGATCATGGAATGCCCTGCCAGTAGCAGTAGTGGACTCTCCCTCTTTATGGGTATTTAAGCGGGCATTGGATAGGTATATGGAGGATAGTGGGTTAGTGTAGGTTAGGTGGGCTTTGATCGGCGCAACATCGAGGGCCGAAGGGCCTGTACTGCGCTGTATTGTTCTATGTTCTATGTTCTATGTTTATTAAATTTCACTCTCTATTATTATGTTTCTTCAAACACTTGAGGTAAGTATCAAAACCCTCCAACAACACATCCCTGGTAGCGGTTTCTTCATTAATACCAGATCTTGATAAAATATCATCTGCAATGATGCCGAGTGCATGGAGAAGGCTGTTGGCCTGATCCATGTTTGCTTTGGCTGTTAGCCCCAAAGCGTTCCTACATATTATGAACCATCTGTGCTAGTCTTGCTGCTTCATGACTCATCTTGAGTCTTTCAAATGCTCAAAATATTCTGATAGCAGTTCAGTTGTTTGAAGGCATTTCCGCACTGCCCTGTATTTTGCGTCATCCACCTCAGGCTGCTTTCCAGTAACTGGGCTTGTCTTCTTCCCACTGCTCAGTCCTGTTGCTGCCTGGTTTTGCCTTTAGTGAAATGCCATGTTGTTTTTCTTCTGTTGCTAGTTTGGTCACTTGCTGTCACCATCTGTACCACAATGCTGGCAGTTGAATGAGGTTGTGTCCATGGTAGAATTTGGAGTGACTACTAAATCTAGGCTGTTGTAAAATTACCTTTTATTGAACAGTCTGCTATTTACACTATTAAACGTAGCATGCAGCTGTTCGGAAAATAATCTCTCTTCAGAATTTGCAGTTATATGATTTCTTACATCAATGGTGACACAGCTGGAATGAGAAGTTGAAGTGAGATCCCATCTACCTGCTTCAATGAATGTAAAAGATCCAAAGACACAGTTTAAAGGAGTTGTCCTTGCTGACCTAGTCAATATTTATCGAGCAAACATAATCACAAAAAAACAGATGATCTGATCATTACCACATTGCTGCTTTGCTGAATACCATATTTCCTACATTATAATATACCACACATTTTAAATATATGGATACAACCATATGTAAAAGTGTTTCATTGGTTACAAAGCACTTTGAGACATCTGGTCTAATGTGAAAATCTCCATATAAATGCAAGTCTTCCTTTTAACAGAATTGTACCTACTTTCCATTTGCTTGCATAAACAAAATATTTTTGCTAAATTTGTTGAAAATGTTATTTTTTTTTAATGTGTTAGGAATGTTCTAGCTTTTGCTGTTTCACATAAAACCCATTAACTTAAAATTCAATTTGATTTCTTGAAGCACAGAAGTTGAGAACTGAAATTATTTTTCGCACTTAATGTTGGCAAGCTAGCCTTGTGCCAACTGAACATTTGAATTTGGAAACTGTAAGAATTGCGACCTGCACGTTTTAGTCAATCCAGAAAAGATAGGGAATGCTATGAAGAGAAGGACAGAGTATGGGCGTTACAGCACTTGATTTATTGATTGTTTGTTTTTGTTTCACATTCTTTGGACCTAGGTCACTTGGGAGATAGTTAATTACAGAAATCAATTCGTCTATGAGCAAAAAGAAATATGATTATGCCCTGTCATAAATATATAATTGCATCTAGTTAGAGAATAAACTTTCCAATCATTTAACATGTAGTATCAGAGCTAAATGAGGTTGTATTTGTATAACATTGTAAGCATAGCTAAGTATCCCAACCCATTTCACAGAATGAAAAGTCGAACTGAACAGCAGTTGGGACAAGAATTAAGGAATTTGGGAAGACAGACTTTAATAAAGTTTTTGAAGATGGAGAAAGATACAGGAGGTAGGTGTTTGTGAAAAGGCTTACAGATTAAAGAAAAAAAAGTCTTATTCTCCTGCTAATGGAGTGAAAAGAGGAGAATATATCTTAGGACTAAATTCAAGGCACAAAGTAATTTAGAGATGCACAAGGTGAGAAGAGGTTGCAGAGTTCAATGGCTGGCATCAATGATGTTTATGGCAGTATGCAGGACGTATCTTGGGGGTGGAAATGGCCAGTTTATTTTGACGGTTATTTTGGAAGTGTCAGCTTGAACTGCCCAATCTCTTCCATGTAGCAGAATCTTCTAGTTCATAAATAACAGAGACTTTTAACCACAAAATCTACTTAGACCTTCTGAAACCAAAGGATGAAACATCCCAAGGCATTGTCAAGTCCCTGAAGGAAAGTTCTGAATTGCATTTTCCAATTTATGTTTAAAAACTGTCAACAGTTTACATCACATGATACAATGTGAATCCGCCAGAATTCACTGATACTTTTAAGAGATATCCAGTTAGTCATGATTGTCTGGCTAGCACTTCAGTGCTAACATTATTCCTTGGCAGGATACAGCTCAAGACGAATGAAATAGCAGACATTGTATTGGTATAAATATAAACCATCAAAAAGAAATCAAGAACAGACATTGAGAAACTTGCTTTTTTACTCAAAATGACAAACATCAGGTATAAACTATCAGGAAACATAATACATCGGCATACAAAACATAATTAGATACTTTTGGAAATTTAAGGAAATGGAGGGATGAGCTTCAGTTGGTCCAAAGGTCCTTTGTCACCACTACTTGATATTCTTTTTGTATAAAAGAAGGTATTTTAGTCTTTACCTTTTCAACTTGGTTATTCAATAACAGTTTAAAGAAGTGAACATTCATTTATTCCAGGAATTGTCCTACCTGATCAGAAAGATTTTAAACTTGTCAAATCTCAAATTTCAAAAGGTAGTACTATATTTGCTGTTGTGTTATGACAAGAAAACTCTCGCACCAGGCTGAATTCTGTAAATGCGGCATTTTTCAATAATGGCTCCACAGGATTTTAACATTATGCTGTGATTGATGGAGGATCGGACAGGGCCTCTTTGACATGATAAATCATGCACTTAATATTTTATAGGTGGTGCACCTGTCTAACTTAAACAACATCATTAATTCCACCAGGATGTTTGGGTATTTTGCACAAAATTAGAAAAAGTCAATGGCCTCAAATTGTGAAATGATTGTCAAACAAATCCTTGTAGATAGTTGACCATGTCACAGATGTTGGAAATTGTGGTGCTGGAAAAGCACAGCAGGTCAGGCAACATCCGAGGAGCAGGCCAGTCAAAGTTTCGGGCATAAGCCCTTTTCCAGTACCACAGTTTTCGACTCTAATCTCCAGCATCTACACTCCTCACTTTATGTTATATGTGTGTAGCATTCATTCCCAATACTACAATGAAATATTGACATTGATTTGAAAGATGAAGCACTTTTCAGTTAAGATGAAATGTTCATTCGACTACTCATAATTTCATTTTCATTGCATCTTAAATTATAAGGCCAAAGGTTTGGACCAGTAACCAATCAGAGAATAAAGTGTTACTGAATGAACATGCTCTTTGACCACTTAATAAAAATAATAGTACTCAAACCAAATTCTATCTTGAACAAATTTTCATGCCGAACAATACATTATGAGGTAGACAGAAAACAAAAAGAGAGAAATAACACTTAATTTCATAGAACAAGATAACAAGAAACAAACAAAACCAAGAGTGCTGGAGAGCATTCACAGTTATTTGTGGTTATTTCAATGTGTTGTATGGAATACAATTGAAGAGGAGTCATATTGGCCTCAAAATGTTTACTGTTTTCTCTCTATAGCCAGTGCCAGACCTTCTGAGTTTCTCCAGCACCTTCTGCTTTTGTTTACAATAGAGAAGGCCCACTGTTTAATGTTCACTGTGTGATTTATCATATATGTCAGATCACTTCTATTTTTCCAATGCAAACTTTGTTTTTCCAGTATGTAAAAGAATTAATTACGACAACATTAAGTAGGTTTCCTTCACCTTACCCTCAGTCTCTATAGTTCGCTCCACAGGGAATGTTCTTTTACTGAACTGAAAGTGTTGCCAAATCTCATACTTAAATTTGTAAAGCATGTGGCAAGTCTTGCACAACCCATTGTTTATTGCTTTGGCCCCCTGCAATTGAGGGTTGTAGGATCAAGAATTATAACATTCTGAATTTGACATGACAGCATCAAACTCAGCTATATGACAGATAGTTCAATCAGCATCTGACTGAAGCTTGATTTCCTTTGCTCCAGCAGTATGTCACCAATTTAGAGGATCTTCCACATTCCCCACTCCCTTAGTGGAGTTTATAATTTATGTACTGAATTGGATTAAAGCGTCTTATGGTTTAGGAGTTGGGAACGGAGTTTGGACTGGCCAAATCCATTCACATGCACCATATTCAGTAAGAAAATAAGACCTCCATCCATCCATCTGGGCTAAGTTGTAATCATTATCTTATCCAATTCCCTGTTTTTATATCTGTTGAAAGTGGCACTGTTGCAATTTCATGGAATATCCACTGCACCATGGCAACTGTATATTTTACCTATAGAATATATGGTAGCAAGGTAATTTCAACAAGTGTATTTCCTGGGGTTCAAATGACTGGGCTTTCAGCAATACTCAGGAGTCTAAAAGCAGGAACTCAGGAAAGAAATGTTGCTGAGAGAGATGGGGTGCTGACAAGCAAGAGATCATACCAGGTATCCGCATTAGGGTAAGTTGAGGAAGGAGCAGGAACAGGAACAAAAACAAATAACATTCCAAAATTCTTAACAATCGAATGACATGGTCCCCCTGTGCTGCTGACCCATGATATGAGGAGCAATATGCAAAGAAGGGCTCAGCAGATTGTTATTCCTTCTGGATCTATTCCCATTCCTTCCATTGTGTATCATATGGCCCGAAAATAAACAGTGGGAAGATTGCTAGTTGTTGGGTAGCACAGTCATAGCTGAATAGTTGGATGCAACAAGAGGCAAGTGCATGATTGACAGCATCAGTAAGTGAGGGAGGATGAGATTGAGTATCTGGTTGCTAGGTATGAATTCTGGTTTCCAGGAAATGCTCTTTGGTGAATGATGGGATTGCAGTGCACTGTGTAGCATGAGTCGTAGTCATTGAGTCATAGAGATGGAAACAGACCCTTCAGTCCAAACTGTCCATACTGACCAGATTTCCCAACCCAATCTAGTCCCACCTGCCAGCACCTGGCCCATATCCCTCCAAACCCTTCCTATTCATATACCCATCCAAATGCCTCTTAAATGTTGCAATTGTACCAGCCTCCACCACTTCCTCTGGCAGCTCATTCCATACCCATACCACCCTCTGTGTGAAAAAGTTGCCCCTTTAGTCTCTTTTATATCTTTCCCCTCTCACCCTAAACCTATGCACTCTAGTTCAGGACTCCCCGACCCCAGGGAAAAAACTTTGTCTATTTATACCATCCATGCCCCTCATAATTTTTTAAACCTCAATAAGGTCACCCCTCAGCCTCCGACGCTCCAGGGAAAATAGCCCCAGCCTGTTCAGCCTCTTCCTAGAGCTCAAATCCTCCAACTCTGGCAACATCCTTGTAAATCTTTTCTGAACCCTTTCAAGTTTCACAACACCTTTCCGATAGGAAGGGGATCAGAATTACACGCAATATTCCAACAGCTGTCTAACCAATGTCCTGTACAGCCGCAACATGACCTCCCAACTCCTATACTCAATACTCTGATCAATAAAAGAAAGCATACCAAACGCCTTCTTCACTATCCTATCTACCTGCAACTCCACTTTCAAGGAGCTATGAACCTGCACTCCAAGGTCTCTTTCTTCAGCAACTCTCTCTGACCTTACCATTAAGTGTATAAGTCCTGCTAAGATTTGCTTTCCAAAAATGCAGCACCTCGCATTTATCTGAATTAAACTCCATCTGCCACTTCTTGGCCCATTGGTCCATCTGGTCCAGATCCTGTTGTAATCTGAGGTAACTTTCTTCACTGTCCACTACATCTCCAATTTTTGTGTCATCTGCAAACTTACTAACTGTACCTCTTATGTTCGCAACCAAATCATTTATGTGAATGACAAAAAGTAGAGGACCCAGTACCGAGGCTTGTGGCACTCCACTGGTCACAGACCTCCAGTCTGAAAAACAACCCTCCACCACCACCTTCTGTCTTCTACCTTTGAGCCAGTTCTGTATCCAAATGGCTAGTTCCCCCTGTAGTCTATGAGATCTAACCTTTCTAACCAGTCTCCCATGAGGAACCTTGTTGAACGCATTACTGAAGTCCATATAGATCACATCTACCACTCTATCCTCATCAATCTTCTTTGTTACTTCTTCAAAAAACTCAATCAAGTTTGTGAGACATGATTTCCCACGCACAAAGCCATGTTGGCTATCCCTAATCAGTCCTTGCCTTTCCAAATACATGTACATCCTGTCCCTCAGGATTTCCTCCAACAACTTGCCCACTACCAACGTCAGGCTCACTGGTCTATAGTTCCCTGGCATGTCCTTACTACCCTTCCTAAACAGTAGCACCACGTTAGCCAACCTCCAGTCTTCTAGCACCTCTTCTGTGACTATCAATGATACAAATAGCTCAGCAAGAGGCCCAGCAATTACTTCTCTAGCTTCCCACGGAGTTCTAGGGTACACCTGATCAGGTTCTGGGGATTTATTCATCTTTATGCATTTCAAGACATCCAGCACTTTCTCCTCCGTAATATGGACATTTTGCAAGGTGTCACCATCTATTTTGCTACTTTGTATATCTTCCATATCCTTTTCCACAGTAAATACTGATGCAAAATACTCATTTTGTATCTCCCCCATTTGCTGCGTCTCCACACAAAGGCTACCTTGCTGGTCTTTGAGGGGCCCTATTCTCTCCCTAGTTACCCTTTGGTTCTTAATTTATTTGTAAAAACCCTTTGGATTCTCCTTAATTCTATTTGCCAAAGCTATTTCATGTCCCCTTTTTTCCCTCCTGATTTCCCTCTTAAGTATACTCCTACTGCCTTTATACTCTTCTAAGGATTCACTTGATCTATCCTGTCTATACCTTACATATGTTTCATGCTTTTTCTTAACCAAACCCTAAATTTCTTTATTCATCCAGCATTCCCTATACCTACCAGCCTTTCCTTTCACCCTGATAGGAATATGCAGTCTCTGGATTCTTGTTATCTCATTTCTGAAGGCTTCCCATTTTCCAGCTGTCCCTTTGCCTGCCCCCAATCAGCGTTTGAAAGTTCTTTCTCCAATTTAGAACTTCAACTTTTAGATCTGGTCTATCCTTTTCCATTACGATTTTAAATCTAATAAAATTATGGTCGCTGGCCCCAAAGTGCTCCCCCACTGACACCTCAGTCACCTGCCCTGCCTTATTTCCCAAGAGTAGGTCAAGTTTTGCTCCTTCTCTAGTAGGTACATCCACATACTGAATCAGTAGGTAGGGAATCTCCTTTAAATACAAATTCACTTCTGACCATCCACATCAGGTCATGAGACCTCCAGTGACACTGCTGTCAAACCTTTCGTGTTAAGCCTCACATGTCCAGTTGAAAGAAAAAACATCTTTATTTGGTATATATTTTGTTCACAAAGTGAAACATCACAGGTACACTCCACCTAACTGTACTCTTACTTCTGTGTCATTAAGTGCCTCTTATACTTTTTTGAAAACAATATAATGAAAATGAATTAACCCCCATTAAAAGATGAAGCCCGTTAAAGGGAAAGCATTGCTTTATATGTGTTCAGGTAACCATCCAGTCAATGCTTTCTACCTGTATATACTCAACATCAATTGTTATTATCAACCCAAGTTTGCCCTTAATGGGCTTTGCATGTAGATAAATTAATTGGAAACATAGGTGATTTGGTAGTGGTACATAATTAGTGAAAAATGCCATGGGTGAGTTGGCGGTTGGGGAAAGAAAAGCATTCAGTTGTGTGTATGAGCACGTCCAACTATATAAAAAGAAACACATGTCCAGATTTAGTAGCTGACCTTCCCAAAACCTCTCCCTCTTTACTAAGGGTAGGCCTGGAGTGTTTCCTGACCCTCTAATGGAGCCATGGTTCCTCTCCACCTGCCTATCTGCACTACTAATGCCTCCAGCACCACATCCATCAGTCTGGATCCCTTATTCTGCTCTGGTGTTCAATTTACAAAAATTTTCACTGCAGCAAGCTTTATACAGTGCCCTTTTCAGTGAGTCTGTCTTTCAGAAAAATCAGGCTCTATGTATCACGTGATCTACAACAGCACTGCTTATGCATTGTGTTGTGTGCAGAGTTTGCCAGCTGTACTGAGAAGGAGAGAGAACTGAGGACATTCAGGTGAGGTGGGTAGACAAATGGTGTCTTACCAATCTCAATCTGACCAGCTATCTGCATGCTACAAATCATGGCAATTCAATATCGTGCCCATAATATGGGACAGTTTCACGTGAGAGGCCCTTTAATGTCCGATCACTGCGCAAAACTATGGTCTAAATTCTCACATTTTAAGGCAAGGTATTTTTTTAAGTGAGATTGATACAGTCAGTCTGCCATGTCCATAGCAACTTCTCTCATGCAATCTTCCTTTCTTCATGGGTGGCACGGTGGCTCAGTGGTTAGCACTGCTGCCCTACATCGCCAGGGACTTGAGTTCGATTCCAGCCTTGGGTGACTGTCTGTGTGGAGTTTGCACGTTCTCCCTGTGTTTGCGTGGGTTTCCTCCCACAGTTCAAAGATGTGCAGATCAGGTGAATTGGTCATGCTAAATTGCCTGTAGAGTTAGATGTGTTAGTTAGAGGGAATGGGTCAGGTTGGGCTCTCTTCAGAGGGTCGGTGTGGGCTAGTTGGGCCGAAGGGCCTGTTTCCACACTGTAGGGAATCTAATCTTCATCTCATTAATTATGCAACTGGCCTCTTCTGTGTCCACTCCAAAGAATCAGCAGAAGAAGTGAAAGTGCTCACAACCGGTGGGACTTTGCGGCATTCACACTGCTGCCACTGTATTTAAAGCCCAGCTGCACAACACTTCGTACACTGCAAACCAGCAGCTAGCCTTCACACTGTGGCCCTACATTATTATTCTGAGGAAATAGCCCTGAAAGGCAAGTTAGCTGAGGCTGGTGGTTTGCCTTTACTGACTTGTGTGCATGAAGGCAGGAGGAGGACAATGGTGCAGAGAGTCTATTTGCCAGGTAACTGCTCTGATTTTCATGTTAGAGAGAAGTCAAATGCAAGTTTAGATAATAATGCAGTGCAATACATGGAACTAAAGTAGTGGGTGCACCTTAGCGAGATTCTGAATTTACTGTTCAAACATGAATGGGACAACTTTTTTCCTAATGATAAGTATCTGATTTTGTTGTATTTTCTCAAATTACTCTTCATTGCCCTCACTACTCAAGGGAGCTGAAAATTCTGCCCTTTTTATCTTAAAACGACAGAAAATAGAACCCTCTCCAATATCTATCTAATCCCTCTTTAAATGATATTATAATCCCTGTGTCAATAGTCACTTGGAGAAAGCATTTATCGTTCCAATAAATCTATCTATGAAAATATATTTTCTAACATCCCCTTCAGTAATTCATTGTATTGAAGTAATGTCTGTTTATTACTGATTTTCATTAATTAGAACAAACCATTTAACTCTCAAAGCCTTTCACAACTAATAAATATCTAGTTTTCTCTCAAACAGTGAATTAAGTCCAGCATTTGGTGCCTTTTCCTCATAATTATAACTGCCTGTTAACATAATATTCTAGTGGGTCTGCTATTTCTCTATGACTGTAATACAATTCCTGTAATGGTGTCCAGAACTTCTGCCAGTATTGAAACCGAGTCTAACCGATGTCTTCTATGAATTCAATATCACAAGTTCAAGGCTGTGTGTGTCGCACCAAAAGTTAAATTTCCCTTTTCAACATTTTCTATTTGTACTGAAATTTCTAAAGATTCAATATATTTGCATCCTTAAAGTTATTCTTTCTCCGTTCGTTATCATACCTTGAAGAGATGCTTCTTACTCCAGTGAGGGGACTCAAGTTAAAGCCCAGCATGGACTCATTGGTAAGGGCTATGGGGAGAGTGCGAGTAAGTGGAGTTGAAATGCCCATCAGCCATGATTATCTGGTGGAGTGGACTCGATGGGCCAAATGGCCTTACTTCCACTCCTATGTCTTATGGTCTGCTTTTTTTCTCTCTCTTTCTCTGCTATGTGCCCAAGATGGTGCTAGAAATTGTGACTTTGTCTCCTTTTCACTATACTCCTGTATCTCTGTACTTGAGTACATGTGACAATAAAAACTAATTCTAATTCTAGCTGGCGTGCCCAATTGGCCATCTTTTTTCAGAAATTCTATTAATCAGTCTTTCATATTAGGATGAAAGCTGAACCCCTCAGGAGTTTCAAGATCAATTTTTTTTCTCACCATCAAGTGTGACGATACCTTTGATATATATTCACTTCAGGCTATAATAAACTTCAATGTAATTGAGACAAATGAAAGATTTTTGTTCCATTGAATATGAATTTTCTAGTTTAGAGGCAGAGCAAATACATTTTAATAGTAGGTACTTTCCTGCCCAGTTACTGCTTTTACAAATTAATAAATACAGAAGAACGATAACTTGTGAATAGTAGAGCAGCCCACTGAAAAGCTATACTAATTAGAAAAAGCAATTGAATTGCTGTTTTCAGGTCATGAAAGAATCTTCGCACTATCAGCTCTGACTCTTAAGAACCCGTGCTGTAGATCACCTCACATAAAGGCCAGAAATGCAGAACACTGATGATGAACTTCTGAACCCCGTCTGAATTTCCTCCTGACATTCGACCTCTCAGGTAAACCATTTTCTTTCATTTGCACAGCAATGTCTGCATCTACACATGCTTCTCCCATTCGTCAACAGAAACTATTATCTGTGTCCATGTTATCACAAAGCTAGATCTCTTCACAGACGGCAATTTGCTTAAAATACTATAAATTACTGAGACGTACTTCAGGCTATAATAAACTTCAATGTAATTGAGACAAATGAAAGATTTTTGTTCCATTGAATATGAATTTTCTAATTTAGAGGCAGAGCAAATACATATTAGTAGTTTGAATATCTGTGGGGAACTAAGCCAAATGTTTCCTTCTAAAACTTCATTGTTTTCCTCCCTAAGCACCCTACACTTTTTAATATCCATGCCGGAGTCTAAACTAGGTCGGTAGAAGTTAGAATTCTTAATTCATTGTAAGGTCTTCCTCAAAAATACGAACAGAGGAAAAGAAAGATTTGAGTAAGAGACAACAGTCAGAAAGCAAACTAAAAGCAAAAGCTTAACTCTTTAAGTTCCCACCAATAATTAAAATCCGCAGGAATGAAATGCCACACTTATAAAATTACATTTGCAGTTTCAAAGAGGTGGTAATTATTAATAATCACACTATTAAAAATTAATTTACATCTGCATGCAGCAGTCCACTTGCTCTGCCCTATTTAATGGGAATTCAGAAGTTAAGTACTGCAACTTCACACCCTTATATCAGTATTATTACCATCTGTCAGTGAGGCATCGATGGCATTAAGCTGATGGAGGAACAGGGAAGGTTGGACATTAGCTAACACAATTCTGCATTTAGCCTAAGTAAGTTCTCTGCCCAATTTATTCCAAGACTATGTTACTCTTTGTGCAAAATTTGGGGCAATGAGTAGAAAGAGGTGCTGCAGAAATAAAAGTCCACCCTAATTGGCTTCAGGTTGGTTTCACAAGTCGGCACAACATCGAGGGCCAAAGGCCCACACTGCACTCTAATGTTTGATGTTCTATCTTTTGAAATTTGATTTGGCAGACCAACAGGTGCATTAAAACATTAGAGGAATCTTATTTTCTAGCCAGATAGAATTTTCTTTTTCTGTTTCTAAAACTCTTTCATGATATCTCTAAACCGTGTTTTGGAACTCCTAATTTCACTGCCTGACACCACTATTCCCCTCCACCAGCATACACCTGAACCACCCAAACAAAAGTCCAACTCCAAAGGGATAATAATGGGTTGCTCATTAGACATAATCCTGAATTTTAGTAGTTCTGGAAGACCAAGATGAGGAAGAAGGTCTGGGCAGATAAACAATGTTGAGGTGTTTTGCAAGATCAAGAATAGTGTTGATAGGAGGAATGAATGGATGTAGTTTGTTTGGATTTTCAGAAGGCTTTCAACATAGTCCCAGAGAAGAGATTAATCTGTAAAATTAAAGAGCATGGGACTTTGGATAGTATATTGAAATAGGTGGAAAATTGGTTAGCAGACAGCTGAATAGCAGGCAGTGACTAGTGGGACACTGTGTATGTTAATATGGATTAATGATTTAGATGAGGGAAATAAATATAATATCTTGAAATGTACAGTTGACACAAAGCTAGATGGAAGAGTGAACTGTGAGGAAGATGAGTCAAGAGTATGGTGCTGGAAAAGCACAGCAGGTCAGGCAGCATCCGAGGAGCAGGAAAATCGATGTTTCGGGCAAAAGCCCTTCATCAGGAATGAGGCTGGGACCCTCGGGGGTGAAGAGATAAATGGGAGGGGGGTGGGGTTAGGCTTGGGGGGGAGGTAGCTGTGAGTGCAATAGGTGGTTGGAGGTGGGGATAAAGGTGATAGATCGGAGGGGAGGGTTGTGCAGAAAAGTGGGAAGGAAATGGACAGATAGAACAGGTCATGAGGACGGTGCTGAGCTGGAGGGGAGAGGAAATGAGGAAACTGGTAAAATCCCCACATTGATGTCATGGGGTTGGACGGCCCCAAGGTGGAAGATGAGGCATTCTTCCTCCAGATGGAGACTAGAGTCAAAAATGTGGTGCTGGAAAATCCCAGCAGGTCAGGCAGCATCTGAGAAGCTGGAGAATCGACATTTCGAGCAAACGCCCTTTTTCAGGAATGAAGCTGGGAGCTGGTGAGGGAGTGGTGATGGAGGAGGCCCAGGACCTGACGTGTTCGGCAGAATAGGAGGGAGAGTGGAATTGTTCGGCCACGGGGTGGTGAGGTTGGTTGGTGCGGGTGTCCCAAAGATGTTGTCTGAAGCATTCTACAAGTAGGCGTCCTGTCTCCCCAATGTAGAGAAAACCGCACCATCCTTATGACCTATTCCATCTGTCCATCTTTCTTCCCACCTACCTGCACTACCCTCCCCTCCGACCTATCACCTTTAGCCCCACCTCCATCCACCTATTGCACTCTCAGCTACCTTCCCCCAAGCCTAACTCCACCCCTCTTCCATTTATCTCTCCACCCTCAAGGCTCCCAGCTTCATTCCTGAAAAAGGGCGTTTGCTCGAAATGTCGATTCTCCAGCTTCTCAGATGCTGCCTGACCTGCTGGGATTTTCCAGCACCACATTTTTGACTCTAGTCTCCAGCAGAGTCTAGATTCAATCAGGACTCCCACCCATTTTCCGAGGACTCCTTCACATGCCTCCAACACACTCCATCCACCTGGACACCCTGTGCCAGTCTATTACCCGCCTTCGATCTCTTCATTTCCAACTGCCGCCGAGGCATAAACCGCCTGAACCTGTCGACCCCCCTCCCCCACTCCAACCTCTCATCCTCACAATGCACAGCCCTCCAATCCCTCTGCTCCAATCCCAACCTCACCATCAAACCAGCGGATAAAGAGGGTGCAGTGGTAATTTGGCGCACTGACCTCTACACCGCTGAAGTCAGACACCAACTCGAAGACACCTCCTCCTACCGCCCCCTTAATGATGATCCCACTCCCCATCACCAAACCATCATCTCCCAGACCATGCAGAACCTCATCACCTCAGGAGATCTCCCACTCACAGCTTCCAACCTCATAGTCCAGGAACCAAGCACCACCCGATTCTACCTCCCTCCCAAGATCCACAAGCCTGACCACCCTAGCCGATCCATTGTCTCAGCCTACTCCTACCCCACTGAACTCATCTCCACCTACCTCAATACTGTCCTACCCCGCCTTAGTCCAGGAACTCCCCACGTACATTTGTGACACCACCCACACCCTCCACCTCCTCCAAGACTTCTGTTTCCCTGGCCCCCAAGGCCTCATCTTCACCATGGATATCCAATCCCTCTACACCTCCATCCGCCATGACCAGGGCCTCCAAGCCCTCCATTTCTTCCTCTCCCGACGTCCCCAACAGTACCCTTCCACTGACACTGTCATTCGTTTGGCCGAACTGGTCGTCACCCTTATCAATTTCTCCTTCGAATCCTCCCACTTCCTCCAGATGAAAAGGGTAGCCATGGGCACACGTATGGGCCCCAGCTAAGTCTGAATCTTTGTCGGTTATGTAGAACAGTCCATCTTCCGTAATTACACCAGCACCACACCCCACCTCTTCCTCCGCCACATTGATGACTGCATTGTGCTCCCGCAAGGAGGTTCAGCAGTTCATCAACTTCACCAACACATTCCACCCTGACCTTAAATTTACCTGGATCATCTCTGACACCTCCCTCCCCTTCCTGGACCTCTCCATCTCCATCAATGACGACTGACTTGATACTGACATTTTTACAAACCCACCAACTCCCACAGCTACCTGGATTACACCTCTTCCCACCCTACCTCCTGCAAAAATGCTATCCCATATTCCCAATTCCTCCGGCTCCACCGTATCTGCTCCCAGGAGGACGAGTTCCACCACAGAACACACCAGATGGCCTCCTTCTCTAAAGACTGCAATTTCCCTTCCCACGTAGTTGAGGATGCCCTCCGATACATCTCATCCACATCCCGCAGCTCCGACCTCAAACCCCACCCCTCCAACCGTAACAAGGACAGAACCCCCCTGGTCCTCACTTTCCACCCTACCAAACTTCACATAAACCACATCATCCGCCAACATCTCCGCCACGTCCAAATGGACCCCACCACCAGAGATATATTTCCCTCCCCACCCCTTTCCACCTTCCGCAAAGACTGTTCCCCCCATGACTACCTGGTCAGGTCCACGCCCCCCAACAACCCACCGTCCCCTCCTGCCACCGCAGGAATTGCAAAACCTGCGCCCACACCTCCCCCCTCACATCCATCCAAGGCCCTAAAGGAGCCTTCCACATTCATTAAAGTTTTATCTGCTCATCCACCAATATCATTTATTGTATCCGTTGCTCCCGATGCGGTGTCCTCTACATTGGGGAGACTGGACACCTTCGCGCAGAGCGCTTTAGGGAACATCTCTGGGACACCTGCACCAATCAACCCCACCGCCCCGTGGCCGAGCACTTTAACTCCCCCTCCCACTCTGCCGAGGACATGGAGGTTCTGGGCCTCCTTCACCGTCGCTCCCTCACCACCCAACGCCTGGAGGAAGAACGCCTCATCTTCCACCTCGGAGTCCTTCAACCCCAGGGCATCAATGTGGACTTCACCAGTTTCTTCATTTCCCCTCCCCCACCTCACCCCCAGTTCCAACCTTCCAACTCAGTACCATCCTCACGACCTGTCCTACCTGCCAATCTCCCTTCTCACCTATCCGCTCCACCCTCCTCTCTGACCTCTTACATTCATCCCCACCCCCATCCACCTGTTGTACTCTTGGCTACCTTCTCCCCAGCCCCACCCCACTCTCACTTATCTCTCTACCCTTTAGGCTCCCTGCCTTCATTCCTGATGAAGGGCTTTTGCCCGAAACATCGATTTTCCTGCTCCTCGGATGCTGCCTGACCTGCTGGGTTTTCCAGCACCACTCTAATCTAGAGTCTGATTTCCAGCATCTGCAGTCCTCACTTTTGTCTAATCTCCAACATCTGCAGTCCTCAATTTCACCCTGTGAGGAAGATGACTCTATGTTGCAGAATGATTTGGACAGGCTGAGTGAGTGGGTAAACAGATGGCTGATGAAGATTAATGGGGATAAATGTGAGGTTATCTGCTTTAATGGCAAAAGTAGGAAGGCAGATTATACTTGAACAGCTGTAAATTGAGCGAGGGGAATATTCAACATGACATAGCTGTTCTTGTGCAACAGTCTCCGAAAGCAAGCGTGCAGGTGCAGCAGGCAGAAAAGAAGGCAAACTATATGTTAGCCTTCATAGCAAGAGGATTTGCGTCCAGGGACAGGAACAGGATATCTTGTTGCAATAATACAGGGCATTGATGAGGCCACACACAGAATATTGTGTACTGTTTTGGTCTTATCTGACAAAGCTTGTTCTTGCCAGAGAGGGAGTGTAGTGAAGATTTACCTAATTGATTCCTGAGATGAAAGGATAGATGTGTGACAATTGAGTCAGCTAGGATTGTACTCACTCAAGTTTAGAAGAATGAGGAAAGGATCTCATAGAAACCTATAAAATTCTAATAGGACTAAACAGGTTAGATGGAGGAGGGATGTTCCTGTCGGTGAGGGAATCCTGAACCATGGCTCATAGTTTAAGGTTAATGAGTAAATCTTATCTGATTGACATAAGAAGGAATTCCTTCACCCAGAGACTGGTGAGCCTGTGGGAGTCACTCCCTTCACCCAGAGACTGGTGAGCCTGTGGGAGTCACTCCCTTCACCCAGAGACTGGTGAGCCTGTGGGAGTCACTCCCTTCACCCAGAGACTGGTGAGCCTGTGGGAGTCACTCCCTTCACCCAGAGACTGGTGAGCCTGTGGGAGTCACTACCTTCACCCAGAGACTGGTGAGCCTGTGGAGATCCCTCCCTTCACCCAGAGACTGGTGAGCCTGTGGAGATCCCTCCCTTCACCCAGAGACTGGTGAGCCTGTGGAGATCCCTCCCTTCACCCAGAGACTGGTGAGCCTGTGGAGATCCCTCCCTTCACCCAGAGACTGGTGAGCCTGTGGGAGTCACTCCCTTCACCCAGAGACTGGTGAGCCTGTGGGAGTCACTACCTTCACCCAGAGACTGGTGAACCTGTGGGAGTCCCTCCCTTCACCCAGAGACTGGTGAGCCTGTGGGAGTCACTACCTTCACCCAGAGACTGGTGAGCCTGTGGAGGTCCCTCCCTTCACCCAGAGACAGGTGAGCCTGAGGATGTCACTACCACAGAAAGTGATTGAGACCAAAACATTATGCATATTTAAGAAGAAGGTAGATATAGCCCTTTTGGCTAGAAGGATCGAGGGATATGGAAGGAGAGAGGGATTAGGATATTTAGTTTGATGATCAGCCATGATTTTATTTATTGTCAGAGTGGACTCGAGGGATTGACATGAAAAGTGTGGTGCTGGAAAAGCACAGCAGGTCAGGCAGCATCTGAGGGGCAGGAGAATCGACATTTCATGCATAAGCTCTTCATCAGGAATGGGGGGAGGTGGAAACAGGGCTGAGAGATAAATAGGAGGGTGAGGTTGGGGCTGAGGGGAAGGTAGCTGGACATGCAATAGGTAGATGCAGGTCGGAGGGGTGGGTGTGATTGCATCTGTCTTCTCTGTTTGTACTAGGTAAAAACAATGACTGCAGATGCTGGACACCAGATTCTAGATTAGAGTGGTGCTGGAAAAGCACAGCAGTTCAGGTAGCATCCGAGGAGCAGGGAAATCGACGTTTCGGGCAAAAGCCCTCAACTATGTCCAGGTGAACTAGTAGCAATGCTGTTATGGCTGTGTTTCGCAAAGAAAGCTATATTGCATTCTGTAAGTTGAACCTACAGACTGCCTCCACCATTGACTCTATATGGGCTGTGAGAGAACTGCCTGACATGATTTAACTTTTAGGGCCAAATACAGAATAATGGGTGGGTATCTTTTGGCTTGCATCTGGGTTGCAGCAAACAGGGCCACCTCTGTTCTCTAGCATGGGATCTCAACCATGTAGGCCTCAGATTTCATAATACCCCATTGCCATCATCCCCAACACACACACACACACAGGTAGTGAGGAAGTCATACGAAGGTTGCAGATAGATATAGTTAAGTTGAGTGAATAGGCAAAAACCTAGCAAAGCGAATATCATGTGGGAAACTATCAAATAGTTCATTTTAGCAGGAAGCATTAAAAAGCAGAGTATTACTTGAATGGTGAACGACTGCAAAATTCCAAGATATAGATGGATTTAGATGTTTGAGTTCATGAGTCATGCAGATTTAGTAATTAGTAAGCAAGTACAGCACACATTCAAGAAAGCTAATTGGATCTACCTTTAGTAGAAGTGAGCATTAAAATAAGGATGTTATGCTTGACTTCCTCAGGGCATTGCGGAGAGTATATGTTAAATTTGGTATGAAGTTTTGGCTCCTTAGTTAAGGAACAATGTAAATGCATTGGCGGTCATGTAGATGAGGTTTATTAGATTGATACCTGGAATGATTGGGGTGTCCTCTAAAGATAGATTGGAAGGCTGGGCTTGTTTCCACAGCAATTTAGAAGGTTGGACAGTGACTTGATTAAAATTTATAAGGTGCTGAATGATGTTGACAAGGTGAATGTGGAGGTAATGTTTCCTCTTGAGGGTCAGTCAGATATTGCCCTGTTAGGACTGAGATGTGAAGTCTTTCCCCTTGCAGTGTAAATTTAGAGCTCTTTACCTCAGAAGGTAGCAAAGACAAGATTGTTCAATATTTTTAAGGTGGTGATTGACAGATTCTTCTTAGGCAATAAAATCAAAGGTTATTGATGGGGAATGTGAAATTCATACCACAAATAGTTCTGCCATGATCTTATTGAATGGCAGTTCAGGGCCATGGGACTGAATGTCTATTTCATATATTCATATGTCATTAAGTTATTGATAATAGCTTCACAAACACTTCACAACTTTTCATCTGTCCAAATAAATGTTCAGATATTGACAAAAGAAAATACATAACAATCAAATTAATACAACCATCTAATAATGTCAATCAAGCATAGTCAGCTATTCACTTCACTTGGCAATAAAGTTTCCCGACTGAGTTAATGTGTTCATTTGGTTGGATTCTCAGCCAAGCATGGAGAATGAGTGCAGGAGGGAACCCAGAATTTGAGTGGCTAATTTAGCAGTACCATACTTACTGTTTTTGTTATGTGGTTCATTGATCATATATCATAATGCATTCTGGGTGATTCATCATGGAAGGAGCACTTGAATTGACATGTGTAGTATAAGTGTAGAGCAGCTGGGGAAGCATGAGTTAGGATGGAAGGCACGAGGAACTGGTGCTCCACGGGTAGGACGTTTTTGAACTTACCTCTCAAAAGGTTTCCAAAGCCAGATTCGTCACGCGTGTTCTGCAAAGTCATGAACTAAGACACGAAGAAATTGATCTGATTCCACGCAATTGCAGGGAATCTAAGATGTACATATCCTCCCAAAAGAGCCACGCCAGCTGGGAATGCAGAGCGCTGACTTTGCATAAATTGCTACTGTGGGAATGGAGAGGGGAATTCTGGACTCGGACTTTGCCTGCCATTTTTAAAGTCTGCAGTGACTTGGTAAAATTCTGCGCTGCAGTGAGGCTGACTTATTATATTGGATTTAATAGACCGCGATCACTAACTGAACTGGTAAATTTAAATGTCATGTGTAAATATAAATAGGTGAAGGCATGACTTGGGAAAAATCTGTTCTTTGACAATGTAGATTGAGACATGGAAGAGGTGCAAACGATGGAACTTTTAATTAGGTATACAGCTCACTATTGAAATGCCTTTTGTATTTGCTGTGAATCCAGTGGTCACAAACATCATCCAAAACCTGCAATAGGTCAAAGCACACCACACCCAACAATCTAACCTTATGATAAAACACAATGTTTAGCTTCAATAAATTAAGTTTAGGAAAAATTCAAGAAATAGGTTCACAGCTGGACTCAGAACATTCCCGCTCTCATTGATACAATCACTTACATTGCCAGCTTCGATAAATATAGCTATGCATTAGCTTTTCATTGGTTTACACCCCCTGTGCCTGCTGTGCTGACAGTTCCCACTGTGAATTCCTTTGGGAATTTCAGATCTTTCTGAAACAATAGCTGGCTCCTAACATAGTCATTTTTCAAGAGTGACATATGATTTCTTTGAAAAGCAATTTACACGTTGACACCGCACCTCGTAAAACAAATCGCAATCATCCGATATAAAGAGCTCAGCCCGGCTGGAGGAGAGTTTAAAGCAAATTTCCTGCTCTCCTCTAACACCTCTTCATCATCTGATCCTGCAAGGAACTTGTCGGCTCATAACAGATCCATGCAACCCCCCCCCCCCCCAAATCAAATCTGCAATATGAACGGAATGTGCTTATACATTGGATTTAGTGGCTGTATATTTTGATACAGGATGTTAGCTTGAGGCTTTACCATGAATTATTAAATGTACTGAATGAAACGCTGTGATACTTCTTCAATAACTGGATTTATGTGAGTGAATGAAATAGCAGTTTACTCTGTGGTTGAATGTGTTGGTTCCTGAAATTCTATCCTGCTTTGTTTCATGATGACGCGCAGTGTGCAGGATGTAAATTGTAGCTCTGGAATACTAAGATTTCTTTTAAAAATAAATGATTACTGCAGTTAACATGGAAACAAAGGATTTTGAATCTCAAATCTAATGAGGATCAGCTCATATTTTTAGAATCAGTCCCCAGCACAATTCACATAAGAGTGGATGTTAAACTGTTGCTGGCTCCATGCCAGGGTGTCAATGGCACAGTGGCAAAGACTTCCACAGTGATTGAGAAGATTAGATGCCATTCATCCCAATAAGTCCCTCCAAAGAGTAACCCACCCAGACTCATTTCCCTACATTTACCCCTGACTAATACACCTCACACTATGGGCAATTTAGCATAGCCAATTCACCTAACCTGCACATTTTTTTGGATTGTGGGAGCACCCGGAGGAATCCCACGCAGAATGAAACAGTTAAGAGTTAATGAAACACTTACCATCCATCGTTCACAGGGACTTTGGTGGCTGCCATTGAGAGGTTTGTTGCACTACCAGCTACCTAAAGGAAGAGGAATGACAGTGGAGCTGACAGAGGTGACTACAGCAACATATTTGGCTTTGAACAAGAAACTCTGGGTGCTATCTGAGCATGAGGCCTGAATCATTGTCATGCGTGAAATCCATTTGCCCTGCTTCCCAACTGAATCCAGTGGGAATTCTTCAAGGTGTAGTGGACAGGGTGGGAAATGAGCAAGGAGTCATCACAACTGAGGACACAAGGAAGTGATCAGATCAACTGAACTGATGGACAGTGAGAGTGAGGAGGGTGCCAGGGAGATGGGGTTGCTTATTTGCATCAGTACAGAGGGGTCTGCATGAATTGCAGAAAACTAATATGCAGGTACAGCAGGTATTAAGAAAGGCAAATGGCATTTTGCATTTATTGCTAAAGGAATAGAGTATAAAAATAGGGACAAAGCATTAGTAAGACTGCACCTGGAGTGTTGTGCACAGCTTTGTATATTTGGATACAGGATGTTAGCTGGAGGCTTGACCATGAATAATTAAATGCACTGAATGCAACGCTGTGATGCTTTATCTGGAAAATGACACTGGAGAAATAATTGTGGGTAACGAGGAAATGGCAGAGGAACTGAATAATTACTTTGCGTCAGTCTTCACAATGGAAAGCATGAGTAATATCCAAAGAATTCGAGAGTCAGGGGCAGAGCTGAGGATGGTGGCTATCACCAAGGAGAAGATGCTAGAAAAACTGAATGGCCTGAAGGTGGATAAATCACCTGGACAAGATGGACTATACCCTGGAATTCTAAAGAAGATAGCTGAAGGAAAATGGAGGCATTGATGGTAGTCTTTCAGGAATCACTAGGATCGGGGGTGGGGGGCGGTGCGTCCCACAGGAGTGGAAAATCACGAACATAATACCCCTGTTTAAAAAGGGAGGAAGGGCAAAAGATGGAAAATTACAGACTGATTTAGCCTAAACTCAGTCGTTGGTAAGATTTTGCAGTCCTTTGTGAAGGCTGAGATTTCCAGATACTTTGAACTATTTGGTAAAATAGGGTAAAGTCAACATGGTTCATCAAGAGGATGTCATGCCTGACAAATCTGCTAGAATTCTTTGAGGAGGTAATGAGGAGCTTAGACCAAGGAGAACCAATGGATGTTATCTACCTGGACTTCAAGAAAGGCTTTGACAAGGTGCCACACAGGATACTACTGAGTAAGGTAAGGGTCCATGGTATTAGATAGAAGCTTGATTGTCTGGCAAAAAGCAGAGAGTGAGAATAAAAGGTCCTTCTCTGGATGGCAGCTGGTGACACATGGTGTTCTACAAGGGTCAGTGTTGGCACCACGTTTTTTCATTTTATATATTAATCTAGATAAAGGAACAGAGGGCATTCTGATGATCCAAAGATAGGTAGAGGGACAGGTAGTATTGAGGAGGCAGGGAGGCTACAGAAGGTTAGGAGAGTGGGCAAAGAAGTGCCAGATGGAGTACAATGTGGATAAGTACGTGGTCATGCACTTCGGTAGGAAGAATAGAAGCATGGACTATTTTCTAAAAGGGGAGAAAAATCAGAAGTCTGAAGTGCAAAGAGACTTGTGAGTTCTAGTCTCAAGGTAAACTTGCAAGTTGAGTCAGTAGTTAGGAAGGAAAATGCAATGTTAGCATTTATTTTTAGATGACTTGAATTTAAAAACTGGGATGTACTTCTGAGGCTTTATCAGGCTCCGGTCAGACCACAATTGGAGTATTGTGTGTAGTTTTCGGCCCCATTCTCAGGAAGGATGTACTGCCCCTGGAGCATGTTCAGAGGAGGTTCATGAGAATGGTCCCAGGAATGAAAAGCTTAACATATTAATAACATTTTAGAACTCTGGATCTGTACTCGATGACATTTAGAAGGATGAGGAGGGATCTAATTGAAACTTACAGAATACTAAATGGCCTGGACAGATTGGATATTGGGAAGATGTTTCCATTGGTAGGAGAGATTAGGAACCGAGGCCACATCCTTAAAGTAAATCGAAGACCTTTTCGAGTGGAGGTAATGAGAAATGTCTTCAGCCAGAGAGTAAGTAAATTCCATAGATTCACATTACAGAAGTCTGTGGAGGCCAGGTCATTGTGTATATGTAAGACAGAGATAAATAGGTTCTTGATTGTCGGGGATCAAGGGTTACGGGGAGAAAGTGAGAGAATGGGGTTTCGAAACTTTTCAGTCATGATTGAAAGGTAGAGTAGACTCAATGGGCTGAGCAGCCTAATTTCTGCTCCTATGTCTTTTGGTCTTGGTTCCCTTATTTGAGAAGGAAGATAGTTGCATTGCAGGCAGTTCAGAGCAGGTAGACTTGATTGATTCCAGAGATGAGGAATTTGTCTAATGAAGAGAAATTGAGTAATTTAGGCCTATACTGTCTGGAGTTTAGAAGAAGAGGAGGGGATCTCATTGAGTTATAGAAGATGCAAAGGGGGATTGACAAAGTAGATGCAGAAAGATATTTCCTCATTGGTCAAATTAGAATGAGAAGTCAGAGTTTTAGGATAAGGGATAGCAGATTTAAAACAGAGGTGAGGAGAAATTACTTCTCTCAAAGGGTTGTGAATCTATGGAATTTACTAGCCCCTGAGTGTGGTGAATGCTGGAACATTGCATAAATCTAAGGAGGTGATAGATGGATTTTTAATTAATGATGGGTTGAAGGCTTATGGGGCGTGGACAAGAAAGTGAAGTTGAGGCTGAGGTGAGATCAGCCATAATCATAGCAAATGGCAGAGCATGCTTGAGAGACTGAATTGCTTATTCCTGCTCCTAGTTCTTACGTCATTAAACTTAAGGGAGAGGAGAGTCAAGGCAACAGAGATCTTCAAGAACTGAAGAAAATATTTGAAAACACCCAGTGGGATCCTTAGTATGGCAGGAGTATGGCGGGAAAGGTGGGAAATATGGCGAAAATAGAAAAATCAGTTCTCAATGTCAACAAAAATTATTCCGGTATTCCTCTCAAACTTCACGGCAATTTCAAAATCTGTCTGCTGAACAGTGGCTATCTTATTGCAATACATTTGCATCTCAGTTAACCTCATTTATACACCAGTTCAAATCTATATGCATTGAGTCAGAGTCATATAGTATTACAGCACAGAAAGAAGCCCTTTGGTCCATTGTGTCCATGTTGGTCATCAAACATTTAACTATTCTTAGTCCATTTCCCAGCATTTGGTCCAGACCCTTGGATGCTAGGACAGCTCCTCAGATACTGTAGTAGTCCTCATTCAAAATGCAATAAGACCTGTACGATACCCAGGTTTGGACTGACAAGTGGCAAGTAGAATTTGCACTGCACAACTGCCAGGCAATTATATCACCAATAGGGACATCTTAACCACCACCCCTTGAAATCCTTTGATGTTGCTATCACTGACTCCCCCACTATCAATGCCCTTGAGGTTACCGTTGACCAGAAGTTTGACAGACTTGCCATATAAATACAATAGCAATAAGAGTGCTTTATAGCCTACCCATGCTGCTAGTTACTATGTCTCTACATAATGCTCATTAAATACCTTGTTTATGCCACAAACTTCCTCATTAACACTCAGTCTGTATCTTACCAAACCCATAAAACAAGCTGGTTATAGTCATAGAGGTTTACAGCACAGAAAGGCCCTTTGGCCATTGAATCAGGGCCTTCAAAACAATATTCTAATCCCAATTCCTGGCAAATGACCCATAGCCTTGAATACTTTGACAGTACAAATGTACAATTAAATACGACTTAAATGTTATGAGATTTTCTACCTCTTCCACCCTGACAGGCTGAGTTCCATGTATCCACCATTGTTTGGTGAAATATCTTTCCTCACATCCTCTCGAAGGTTCCTGCCCTTTACATTAAATCTTGCTAATTGATTCCTTCGCCAAGGGGGAAGGTTCCTTCCAATCTACCCAGTCTATTCCTCTCATAATTTTATACATTTCAATCATGTCCTTCTTCATTCTGCTCTGCTTCAAGGAAAACAACCTCAATCTGTCTAATCTCTCTTCATAACTAACACATCCCGTAAATCTCCTCTGAACCCTCTCTGGTGCTATCACATCCCTCCTATACTGTGGATTCCTGAACTGCACATAATATTCTAGCTGTGGCCTAACCAACGTTTTATACAGTTTCAGCCTAACCTTCCTGCTCTTAAACTCTGTGTCTTCTTAACCATATGACTTACCTGTCCTGCTAACCAAAGGGATCAGTGTCCCTCTGAATCTTAGTTCTTCTCAGAGTCATAACGTTCATCATGCATTCCAATGCCTCGTTTGTCCTGCCCTAATCGAAAAACTCACATTTATCTGCATTGAATTCCATTTGCCACTGATCAGACCACCTGATCAGCCTGTCTACATCACCCCCCCCCCCAGGTAAATCTAAGGCTATCATCCTCACTGTTTTCCACACTACCAATTTGTGTATCATATGCGAACTTACTCATCAACCCTCCTACATTCAAGTCTAAATCATTTATATACCCCACCACAAGCAACAGGAGCCCTGTAGACCCCACTCATCCAGGTTTCCAGTTGTAAAAGCAACCCTTAGCCCACCACCCCTTACTTCCTGTCACTGAGTTAATTCTTGATCTGAATTTCCTTGGATTCTAGGAGTTCATACCTTCTCTATCAGTCTTACATGTGGAACCTCATCACAAGCATTGCTGAAGTATGAGTAGATTATGTCAAATGCATTGTCCTCATCTATACCCCTGATCATCTCTTTGAAAAACTCAATCAAGTTAGTCAGGCATGATCCCCCTTTAACAAAACCCTGCTGACTGTTCTTGCTTACTCCCTGCCTCTCTAACTACAAAGAAATTCTGCCCTCTCCTTGAATAAAGTTTCTACATTGGTTGTCTTTCATTCCTCTTGCTCCTTTCCTGTAGCCAGAGAGGAATTGAAAGTTATTGCCGATGCTTCTGTTATTTCCTCCCTTGCTTTGTTCATTTCATCTGGCCCTAGAGATTTATGTACGTTTTAAGTCTGCCAGATGACTCAGAATCTCCTCTCTGTTTATGCTGATTTCTTTAAGTCCATCACAATTGTCACCTTGACTTCTATACCCATATCAGCCCTGATACTAAAAGAGCACCAACACAAAGTATTCATTTAGAACCCTACCTATAAGCTTCAGCTCATTGCACAAATTACCACTGTGGTCCAATTCCCCTAGTTATTATTTACCCTCAATGTATTTGTAAAATAATTTTGGATTTTCCTTCATTTTACTTGTCATTATTCTACCATGTCTCCCTTTGGCTCTAATTTTCTTTTGAAGTGTCCCCTTGCACATATCATACTCCCACAGGCCTTCTGCTGTTTTGAGCCCTTGGTATCTGCCATAAGCCTCTCTTTTTCTCTTTATCTAATCATGCATGTCCCCCAATATCCACTGTTTGCTGGATTTGTTGGTTTCACCCTTTGAGAGATGACGGCTGTAAGTGTGGTTTTGAAATTAAGTTGATGTAATTTTAATACAGGTTTTTATTGGAATGTATACTCTCCCCATTTCTCTGTAAAGGTGAAGTGATTTCAAGGCTTAGGATCAATTCCACCTCCCGGAAATGCCTATCAAATGTATGGTTGGAGATGCAGCTCTCAGATCAGCTTCATCAACCAAGAAGGAGTCGCAGAGCTGAGAACCAGTGACATGGAATTTCTTAGTTGGACAATCATACTCCCTGGCAAGTGGCTGCCAATGATGACAATTATTTACTCCTTGAATCCACACTGACCAAATCATACCTGATCTTAAAATTGGCCTTTCTCCAATTTAGAACTTTTACTTCAGGCCCATCCTTGTCCTTTTCCTCAACAATCACAGATACATGGAATCACAGATATACAGATACATCGCTTAGCTCATTCCTTTCTCTAGCCCATGTCTATGCTGGAAATGAGGCAATGATATCTTAGGGCGCACTTCATGGATACTGGCCACATGCACTCTCATGTCCAAGGAACATTGGCATTTAACAAGTGCCAACCTTGAAGGAACCATCATGTCACATTTCCAATCCACGAACAGGATGTTTCTGCATTTCAATGCTGCACCTTGAGCTGTACTGCCAACTATCACTATAATGTTACAGGAAGGTTACTGTGTGCTCAAAGATATGTTCCCAGCTCATGGACTAGACCATGTTGACTCTCTGGTCTTGCCGTCATAGTATTCACTTACTCTGAACCTGCCTGGATGCTCATAGCACCCCTGCCTTGCATTGTCTTGCCTTTTTGCACTTCTCCCCCTCAGCCAGAGTTCATGTTATTGCTGCCTTGCCTTGACATTTAATGCAGACACAAAGCCAGGAAGCTTATCAGGGGTAACCTTCACTCAGGAGTTCAAGCCAGGCAGGTCAAGGACAGCCTCCAATAACAACCAAGCCTTGTTCAAGGAGGTCCCAGTCAAGATCCTTTACACATAGGGGGCTAGAATCTGAAAGGTGGACAGTCCCCCACAACCTCAGTTTGATACTTTCTCCCCTATTGTGGGCTGTTTTGTTCCTGGCATGAGAGAGAAGCAGGTACTCAGGGAGCTGAAAGTGCGTGGCCCAACTGTTACTGTTGATGCAAGTAAGAAGGTCTCCTGAGTGATTGAGCAGGAGCCACTGAGGATATGCAGGATCAGAGTTGGGATGGGTGAATGCGAGGGAAGATGTAACAGGCAGAAGTCAAAGTAATCCATTACAAATCCACTGATTCCTACAATTACCAGGACTGTATATCCTGACACCCTGCTTTATGTAAAGTCTCCACTCCATTATCCCAGTTTCTCAGTCTCCATCACATCTATTCTGATGGTGCTTCCTTCTACAGGAGGGCCTCAGAAATGAATATGTTTTAGCTCAACCAAAGAATCCCCTCAATTATGGTTGACAAGACCGTCAGCCATATTCAATCCATTTCCTACACTTGGAGCCCTCACCCCCTCTATTCCCTCCCACACCAGTGATAGGATCCCCTGGTCCTCACTTTCTAACCCACCAGCATCCACATCAAAAGGATCCTTAGCCGCCATTTCCACGCCAGACATATGCTCCCCTCCCTTCCCTTTTCAGCATTCCACAGGACATTTCCCTCCAGAATATCCTGGTCCACTCCTTTTCCACTCCCAACTCCTCCCTACACCCCCACACACTTTTCCATGTAAACTAGAAGAACAATATGTCGTTTTATGCGTGGAACCTGTAGTCTTCAGGACCAAGTTCATCAATTCTTGGGCCTGAGTAGCTTCTTCCATGTCCTTAACCCAACTGCCATATCCCAGGCTTTGTCATCACATAAGCTGCTTTCATCTCAGCCAACCTATTTTCACCGACTTATGGTCCCCATTAGCAGCCCTTCTTCTCCCTCGCTCACCATTATCCATTTCCATATCTGTTCAACTGTCTTCCTCTGTTTCTGGGCTCCATCTCCACCTACCTTCCCACACATTTACCCACCCTCTGTCTTGTAACATTATCTCTGAGCCTTCCCACAGGGACACAATTACTTTGTTTAAATTATTTAATCAGATATTATTGCGTGGAATGACTTATAATTTTTTGCTTTCTGTTAAAATCTTCAAGCTTTCTATTTTTTGCACTAAGTTAGATTCCCAAATCCTAACACTTGAAATTGAATTCTTTCTGATGCAGATATTGAAGAAAACCTTGCTTTCTCTGGCTTATATAACTAAATGCATCTCATAATCTAGATAAAATGTTTAACTTTCATATGATCATAGCATTTGGTTCAAACATTTTTTCAACTTACTTTTACACTATTGTACTAAACAATTTCACATTCTGAAGCTGCTCGCATTATAACACTTGGATTTATTAAACCCTTTAAAAAAAAAGATATCACATATTTCTTGAGCCAATTCTCCTGCCCACTCTGGGTTTAGTGTAACTTCATACTGTGCAGATTTTCATTTCTTTTCTTACTGTTTCTGACAAGGCCATGAGGAAA
The DNA here is from genome assembly GCF_047496795.1 of Chiloscyllium punctatum. Taxonomy (NCBI): domain Eukaryota; kingdom Metazoa; phylum Chordata; class Chondrichthyes; order Orectolobiformes; family Hemiscylliidae; genus Chiloscyllium; species Chiloscyllium punctatum. Next base: position 41,156,592 of record NC_092764.1, read on the forward strand.
TATTTGCTCAGGAAGCTGAATCATACAATGTAGCTGCCTTCAGTATCCTGCTGTTTGATATAAATTTAATATGGTTCAGATATATTAAAAAAAATCCAAAAGCAATCATTACTGTTTAATGACTTGAGAGTTTAAGTAAAAGATGTATTTTCATATCATTTTTGCATTATCCTTGGAATGCAATATATTTTCCAGATTAACAAAACAAATGCTTGAATAGCAAAGTACATCTTTGTTACAAATATGCCGATTTGACATAACAACCTTTATATTTGATGTTAATTTCATACTTCCAAAAGTTAGCACAAGCAACTTTATTTAGCAACAATGGCAACTGATAACTGCTTGATATCTCTCGAATTCAAATTATATTTTGTGTTGGAACCTAGATATTCATGCACATGGAGACCTTTAATTTTCCTAGCTGTCAGCGAATCCAGTGAAGTTCTCAAACCATTATAATCCACTGAGATGTATATGAATAGGTTAAATTTAACTGGGCAATGGATATGCTCACGGTTTAGTTGAGTACAGTTGAATTCAATTGGGGTTTCCTTCTTTCTTTTATGATGAATTCAACTTGAACAGGAGGACACAAAGATAATTTTTTTAAAAAAAAGAGAAAAAAGAACTACCAATAATCAACTCAACCAATATGTGCAGTACTGGAATAACATTTGATTATTGGTCAATCATTGCAGCAGGATTTTCTACTTTTAAAAATTTTACTCAAATACTGCAAGTTAAATAATCCAACACAGGGAACAAACAGCTCAATATCCAAAAAGGATTACCTTGATCTTTCTTTGTTTTCATTGGTGATAATCAAAATAAAATGGATTACAAAATAAATTGTACTGAAGCAATAATTATGTTGAGGGAACATGAATTTTGTTGAAAACAATTATAAATCACATTTCACCTCGTACACCAAAACAAAAAAACACACAGCTGAAATGTAGAAAATAGCAAATTAGAGACTCATAAGACTGAAGCGTACTCGCAAGAGAATCGATGAAACAAAGTCACAGAGACATACTGCATGGAAATGGACCCCTCAGTCCAACTATGTTTCCAAACCAAATGAGTCCCACTTGTCTGCATTTGGCCCATATCTCTCCAAACCTTTCCTATTTATGTACGTATCCAAATGCCTTTTAAATGTTGTAACTGTACCTGCATTCACCACTTCCTCTTGCAATTCATTCCACTTAGGAACCACACTCTGTAAATCAAAATTGCCCCTCTTGTCCTTTTTAAATCTTTCTCCTCTCACTTTAAAAACATGCCCCCTAATTTTGAACTTTCTCACCCTAGGGATAAGACACTTGCTATTAAACTTATCCATGCCCTTCATGATTTTGTTAACCTTTATAATGTCACCCCTCAACCTCCTATGCTCCAGTGAAAAAAGTCCCAGCATATCTAGCCTATTCTTATAACTCAAACCCTCCACTCCTGGCAACATCCAGGTAAATCTTTTCTGTACCCTCTCCAATTTAATAATATCCTTCCTGTATCACATTAACCAGTATTCCAGAAGAGGTGTCACCAATGTCCTGTACAACCTCAGTATAAGGTCCCAACTCCTTCACTCAAAGATCTGAGCAATGACTGCAAATACCTTCATTACCATCAAAGCTACTTATGATGCAAATTTCAAAGAATTATGTACCTGAATCCCTAGGTCTCTGTTTTATAACACTACTCAAGGCCCTACCATTAACTATGTAAATCCTTCCCCTGTTTGTTTTACCAAAATGCAATACCAAGCATTTATCCAAATTAAACTCCATCTGCCACTCCTCAGCCCATTGACCCAGTTGATCTTTGTAATCTTAGATAACCTTCTTCATTGTCCACTACATGACCAATTTTGGTGTCATCCACAAATTTACTAACAATGCCTTCTATCTTCTAATCCAAATTGTTTATATAAATGACAAACAAAAGTGGACCCAGTACCAATCCCTGTGGAACACTGCTGGTAAGAGGCTTCCAGTCTGAAAACCAACCCTCCACCACCACTGTGTCTCCTACGGTCAAGCCAGGAATGCTACCAACAAAACTATCAATCTATGAATTTCTTTCAATGCTTTCCATACTGTCTGTTCCAGATTGCCAATCTCTCCCCACCTGCCTCACAAACCATCACCTGTTTCACATTTCCCAGATGTAATAACTTGGGGAATCTTCATTCCTTTCTTTTTCAGTCTATCTTCATCTTTGTAAACTTTCACGTTCATATATTCCTACTGTCCATTCTTCTGATTGATCTTAATTGACTTCCCTATATGCTACCTCCAGTGGCAGTTTCCCGTCACTGTGCTCATGTGTTCTGAAAGTTTGTACCAAATCATTTTTACCTTTTTAATTCTCTCCCCAACTGATTTAAAATTTATCTCATTAAGTCTGTCGTCAGCCACCTCCCAATATTCTGTACCTGCTATGATTTCACCGTAAAATACCAACTAACCTCTTGCTACGAATATGTTATTTTATTCTTATGAACAAACAGCTTATTCATTATGCCCCAAAAATCAGTAACATTCTTCTTAACATCGTGTAAGGAAGTAAATATTAAAAGACTAGGGATTTCACCAACTGATATGCAACCACAGCCATTGGAAGAGGGCAATATGATTCTTACAGATTCGTCAGATTTATTCTTGCTTCAGAAAATGAGTGTTAAGAATTAGGAAGGGCCTAAAAAAATGGGACAGCCTTACAGCCTAGTTAAAGTTTCAACCATTACAAAGACCTATCACAGTGCAATCAACTGTCTGTTTGTAACAAGTGGCAGGATTCTTTTTTAGCTTCTTTCACCTGGATACTGTGGTCTACAGCCTCACCTGACTTGACATCAAATCCTCAGAACCTGCGGCTAGTCATTCTTGGCCTCCTCACCTGAGGCTGATCACTGGTGAACTGTTTACCATCTCCATCCTGTAAAACGACCCCATTTCACTGCAGCAACAGGTGGCTGACAAATGCAACTTTTTGACTTTTGAAAATCCACTATTTTTGTCACGTTAATTTGATTTAACAATCTCCATAAGAAGTAACATTAACACACACCATTCATGTGTTATAGAAGAATCCTTTACCAATTCATCAAGCTCTCACAATCCTTTCATTTGCAATCACCTTCCTTAAAAGAGACAATACATCAATACACAGAGTGCAGAAAGTCACAGCCCATTTGACTTACTGTTTATTATCCCTCACACTCAGGGCTGAATTGTACATTTTCTTGGCAGTTACATTAGGTCCCCTTTTAGGGTTCTGGTCTTCAAGGCCTAGTGTGTTCCCATTGTGACTGTCTCACCCATCTCTAGCCCCATCTTATGAGATGTCATTCCCTGTTGAGCATTTGCCACTGCTGCGATAATCTGGAATTGACTAGTAAGCCTAGTGCTGGCTCATCTTTAAAAGGCTGCTGCACAAGCATAGTCAGTCTGAACCCATCCTCATGGCTCCTGACATTTTTGCCAGGCATGGCAGACAAGGGAAAGTTAGTGCCTCACTTTGCATAGTGACTTGGAGGAGCTCACAGATGGCGAGGTATATAGTAAGGATGTTTACTTCCCCCAGGAACAGCAGAGAACGGAAGACTGTCAACTTGGTCCAAGGTTATCACATCTCAGTCATCTGGAGGAAAGCACAACAACCTAGGAAGAATGTTGTTACATCAAACTCACTCACACTCTCTATCCCCTCTCTCTCTGTGACTATGTCCACATCCCACAAAGGCTCATGCTCTGTCTGTCCCTATGGCCTACAACATCTGTCATTCACTCTCAACTATCCCACTAACCCAGCATTCCCTTTGTGCTGCCTAGTCACTCACTCGGGATAACTCCCTATCTGAATCGCCAATAACTGTTTCATTTCCTTTAATAACTGTCCTTCTCTCATTCCAAGAGAAAAACAGCCCACAATGAGGCAGTAGGAGCCAGACCGAGCAGTGGGCTTTCAACATTTGGCTCCCTATCCTTTATGTGGAGACCATCCTGACTCTAATTTTCTAAGTGGCCAACTGACTGACTGTGTCCAAGCGCCTGGACTGGCACCGGAGGCTGCTCTTCACTTTCTGTGCCAGGATACCCTGGGTAAAGGCTATCTGCCTTGATTGAACTGAAATTTGGTGATAACCTTGACAAACTTCCCAGTTTTGTGTCTGGATTAAATGGCAAGGCAATGCAGCAGTACTGTGAGCCGGGTATCCCTGGCTGAGGGGGCAAAGTGTAAAATGGGGAGGGAAGGCGATATGAGACAGGCTTGCTGTGCACATCTGGGTGGGGTCAGAGTGAGTGAGAACTAGGGCAGTAAGAGAAGAGCCTGGAAATGCAGCCTAGTCCACTCTGTTAGCTGGTACCATGTTCCTGAACACACAGTGATCCTTGCTCCTGCATGGGGATGATAGATGTTGCTGCTCCCCAAGGTACAGCACTGATATATAGAATTGTACTGTATCCTCGGGGGGTTCTTTGAGGTTTGTAAGTGCTGGTTGCTAATATCTCAGATACCCGGAACAATGCAGTGTGCCCTGAAATGTTGTCAGCTTGTCATAGAATCATAGAATCTCTAGTGTGGAAACAGGCCATTTGGTCCAACAAGTCCACATGACCCTCCAAAGAGTATGTCACCCAGATCCATCCCGCTACCCTATTACTCCTGACTAATGCACCTAACCTACACATCCCTAAACACAATGGGCAATTTAGCTTGGTCAATTTACCTAACCTGCACATCTTTGGACTGTGGGAGGAAACCGGAGCACCAGGAGGAAACCCATGCAGACATGGGGAGAATATGCAAACTCCACACAGATGGTCGCCCAAGGCTGGAATTGAACCCAGGTCCCTGGCACGATGAGACAGCAGTGCTAACCACTGAGCGACTGTGCCGCCCATACATGGTGGTCCTTTTGAGCAAGCAGCAAGCTGATACCACCAGATACCTGCTCTGATTTCCACATTTAGAAATCTAAACATCCAGCTCGTTCAGCACTTTTACTAAGCTACAAAATGTTTAACAAGAAACAACCCCCTTAATTGGCAATTGCTGCTTTCTAGCAAGAAACTTGCCTCACCATTTCACAGATACACATGCAGGGAGTTGCTCCCAATATCGAGATAGGCCTTGCTGGAATTCACGCATAATTCTGTGCCAAATCTCAAAATGGATCATATTATTCAGGGCTATGTAAGATTTCATCCCGAATATTTTCTTTCTGAAATAACTGATACTCGAACACCTTTAAAAGTAATTTCAACCATACTCACGGGCTTGCCAAATTTCAACCAAAATTATCTATATTTGTGCACCATAAGTCTTTATCTGATGTACAACAATCTTAGAATAGTTGCTGCGAATGATCTCCTCCTAAATCAGTAGACAAAATTCTTGTAAACTTAGAATAATTACCATTTAATCATTGTTAATGCCCTCAGCTTTACCTGAAAATACCATTAGTAAAAACATTTTTTAATATAATTAGAAATATAATTTCTTATTTACCATGAAAATCATTAGTTTATTTCATATAAAACAATGTTTCAGAGAGAATGTATCGGTGCATGATTGCCACTTAAGAGAAACAAAAAGTTATGCCACTAAACATATTGGCACAAAAGTTCCAACCAAACCCACAAACTTCGAATCTAACTGTGGTTTGATTAAAAAGTACCTGCTTATTTTTTGATGGCTTCTTTGTTGGAACTTATTGAACAGGAGCTTTCTGTTACAAATCTATCAAGGAATCCAGGGGAATGTTGTGAAGTTTTAACGTTTAGCAGACACTTTACATGTTACTGCGATAAGGTGGGAGAGAGATATGGTGCCAAGTGGTTAACTGGTTAAGGTACGCATGGGTAAGTGCCAGGGTGTCAGGTAAGTGAATGAGTGCTTTGAGTAGTTCAGCAAGTTGGATCGGGTGTGTATTAGGTCAGGTTAGCGAGTGTTGAGTCAGTCCAGCTGGGTCAGCTTGAGGCGAAGTGGCAGTGCCAAATTGGATTGGAGGCAAGGCCATGTTGGATTAGAGGCGGGGTGCTGGTGTGGAGTTAGCAAGATGTGTGTTCGGTCTGGCTACTGTCAAGGATGAGATGAACATTCAGGTTAACAGTTGGTGATGAGTTAGAGTAGGGTTTTAGTTCTCTTACTTTTCCTGGTTAGCTTACATGAGTTGAAACCCTCTGAATTCTCCAACATTAGGGGCTTTTTTGGAGGGCATTAGATACTGTGGAATTGTTCATCAGAATTTTAAATTTCCGGCTCAATTTCCTTGAGTCAGTTATGTTCAGGCTTCCACACAGGCCTGATGTACAACTATATGCTACAGGACTGCAAAAAATATCGAACCAGTGGAACATTGGGGTCCAATCCTGGACAGGATAGCACAGGTTTCATTGTTAATATTTCACCAATGAATTTTACATCTGCGGACATTTATTATAATGAGTAGTTTCTCTGCAGATTATGTACCTGCTTCTAATTATTTACAGTTCTGTGAACAGCACTGTTTTAACATAATTTGCTTTATTGCGCAGATTTCACCGCCTCTCAGTGGTAAAATTGCAATAAAAGTTAACGGAATGTTTAATTCACCCTGTTCTTCCCTCTAACGTGCCACCTCAAATTGCTACATTCATAAAGTAATGCAAAATGGTAGAATTCATTCCAAGCAAGATAAACATATTCTATAGAAACAATGTCACTAGAGAAAATAAATATATCATACTGCAACAAAGCTAATCACATTCTCAGAATTTGAATACATTGTGTCAAAAGAGTTGCTAATGTGCCACATGTATTTTAGGAGCAGTGATCAACGTAATATTAAGTATGAGTTATAATATGAAGTGCAATAAAGGAATGTTGTTCATCTTGCTCCCAGCATTTTGTTTGCAGTTTTGATTCCGCTAAACCTAATAATTATAGATGTGTTTAATCCAGCATGACATAGCCTAAAATTAATCAGTTCACTGAGAGCGCCCATAGTCCTAGTTTATGTTGGGTTTCCTGTTGAGGGAATGAGTGATGTTGTTCAAATTTCAGAGCTATTTCTAGGAATAGGTTGTAGTTGATGAACATGGTGAACATGAATCTCCATATTTGAGATTCCATGACAAGATAAATTCCAGATATTTCTCTGCTTGAAAATTTAAATAATGGTTGTAAAAATTGGATAACCTCAAAATAACATATCTGACTATGAATTATTGATAGGGACACAGGTGCTTAAAATGTACTGTTTACAATGCATCTGCTCCAGTTAGCAAGCTTCATTGGCTGCAGTGAAAACTGCATTTCCTATAAAGTGGTTTATGTAGTATCAAATGGAAGATATTGAAGTTTATATGGCCTGACAAGCAAGTAATATCTTTTCAGTGGATAATATGAATTTACGGTTTTGGTCTTGAATTTTAAAAATAATTTCATAGATATGTAAATACGTATATGGATTTTTTTTTAATCTTGCAAATTGGCCATCATTGTATGTTTTGACATTTGGAAACTGAATGTCAGTGTGCTGTGTGTTTGAACAGTGGGATGTACTAGCTCACTGAACTGTGGAGGTTACTGGCTTACTGAAAGGCAGAGGGTGCTGGGTGATCAAATGCAAATGCTGGGCTCCAATTGATGGAAGATGCTACGTAACTGTTTGTAAAGAGGCCCTTACCTTTTACCTTTGCCACTTGAGATGGGCTGTGATAAACAAGTAAGGTCATGCCAAGAAAGACTGGACTAAGTTATACACAAGAAGACAAAGTGTGGGAAGAAAGCTAACGAGAGTTGAGTTGGAAGATCTAAGGTGATAGCAGCTGCCCCTGATTATTTTTATGAGCCCTGAAGCAACAGGATTAAAATAATAATAAAAATAATAATAATAATTGAACTGTTGTATTTAGTAAACCTCTTCGATTCTATTATACATGGAATTGGTCAGTATGCACATGGCAAAGGATCCACCCAATTCTGACCTAAAATAGCAACAACCAGGTCTTATTGCTGGCACAGGATATGAAAAGGAGCCAATGCTAAGACAGTTGGACACTCCAGACAGCTGTAAACAAACTATATCTCTGGCATGATATAAAATGAGAATGTAAGAATACACACCTTATCTTGACACTGTGATACCGGGATGCTTTACCTTTAGTATAGCTTGGGGAATTTCAGTATTGAAGGATGGTGGAGAAAGGAACTTATTTTGAGTATTGTGCACATACTAGGAGTGGTTTCTTTCAAAGTGATTGCATCTTGATTAGAGATTTTTTTTTAAACGTACTCATGGAAATTACATAACTGATGATAACGGCTTGCTTTGCCGTAAACACTGCTAGGTTTGTTTTGAAAAGTGAATGGCTTGAAGAGGTTTTTGTTTCTTCTAGCTGAGTTGTGCAAAACCTGACAAGAACAAGCCAATTTGGAGAAGGCTTGCTGTGAACAAGCTGCCCAGCTAATCTCTCCCATTTGTGGGAAAAAAAATACCTTCTTTGTCAGTTCAGGGTGAAATCAATTTGTTCTTTTGAAAGGATGGTTGAAGGAAATCTCAAAATTGTTGTCCCTGAGTAAACAGTTCCACAAGGCTTCAGAAATAACTGCATATGATTACTGACTCGATTACACCACAATATCAATGCCGGAATGTGAGGGAAACTGACTCCAGAATATCCTACACTTTTATAGGGTGGCATGGTGGCTCAGTGGTTAGCACTGCTGCCTCACAGCACCAGGGACCCGCCTTCAATTCCAGCCTCGGGTGGTTGTCTGTGTGGAATTTGCACATTCTCCCTGTGTCTGCGTGGGTTTCCTCCCACAATCCAAAACATATGCAGGTTAGGTGAATTGGCCATGCTAAATTGCCAATAGTGTTAGGTGCATTAGTCAGAGGGAAATGGGTCTAGGTTACTCTTTGGAGGGTCGGTGTGGATCTGTTGGGCCAAAGGGATGTTTGCATACTGTAGGAAATCTAACCTTTTTCCTTTGTTATGATCCCAGCTGATGGTATCACTGGACAAGTCAGATACAAAACTAAAATCTGGCTTGATAGATCATATTTTGTTTTTTGTCTTTGTTTAATAAATGCTCTCTAACTACACTCTAAATGATCATAGCTGTGCAATGCTACAGGTTTGGATTTAATAATAAAACAGAAGTTTATTATGTAAAAGAAATTAAGACAAAACAGCATGAGCTAAATTATTTATATATAACACACATTTAAGGATTCAAAATACCTGGTAAAACACAATTCCACTAATCCAAACAATTGTACTCACACAAGTGAGAATTCTCCTCTCTATCATGCCTGCAATGTTAAATTCAGTTTCCAGTTTTGAAATTCTGATCACCTCTTCTTTGAGTCTTTATGCAACTAAGTGCAGACTTTCTCAGTTTCAAGTAAACATTCAGAATATTAACCAAACTTTTCTGGTCAGGAACTTCAAAACTAAACTCCTTAGAACTGAGATAATCTATTTCTGAACAGTTCTAAACTGCTATCTGTCTTTAGGACTGACTGTTTTATGCATTCAGATTCTACCAAGATTTCTGTAAAACTGCTGAACTGTAGTGCAAGTATTTTTTTCAAGCTATTGTTTCTTCTACTCAAAAGCAAAACAAATCAATGATCTTTTAACTGAAAGCTTAATGCAGAACTGTTTATTCACTTGTAAAACTCTTCCAATATAAACAAATTACCATCAGCCTCCAAGAACTATCTTTCTCAAACTCTTTTAAAAAAGGATACCACCATAACTACAAACATACTTTACATGTTGATTATGATATCCCTTCAGAAGTGCAGACTAAAACACACATGGCATTACCTTCAAGAATAACCCATTGGTCAAAGTGGTTGACTTTCAGAAAGTGAATCTCTTTGGACCAAAAACGCTATCAGAGTCAGTTGTGTTCAGACAAAGGTAATTCAGCAAATTGCATCCTACTAGTAGGGTGGACAGGAATCACTGGTCTTCACCGACACCTAGCTGTTAGTTCTGGCTCCATATGTCACACACTGTCATACTATCTCTGCTGACATGCCAACTGTAGTAAGAGGAGAAATGATGAACATGACACCTCCTGAATGGATGCCTCTGTTGACTGAGATAACATTCAGGGTATAAGAATTCCGGTTGTTGGTTCACCAACTATGGATAAAATGACAAGGGAGGTAACGGGCATGTCTTCTAGCCTTCATTGACAACTCACTCAGGAAAGGAAATTGAATCAAAATGTAGTTGACTGAGACATGACAGATGAGCTCCAGTCTTAAAGGGTCGATCTATCAGCATAAACCATACTCAACCCTAAAATTCCTTTAGGGAGAGAGGGAGAAAGGAAAGCTAATCCATCTCAATGCAATACAAGTAATGCTGTGGTGATAGGAATGGGGTGACTACAGCAGGTGGAAGATGACACTAAGAGCTGCTGTTTCAATCTTCTATGTGGGTGGCTCATGACAGCAATCATTTTGATGATGATTTGAGACATCATCACCCAGTAACATGATGAGCAACCAAGCAACCTTGTTGAAGCACACCATGATTTACTTCTGACACAGAGGAGGATTTGGAAAGTATGGTCCAAACAAATATTCATCTCCACATTGGCTTGTCGTGGTCAACCCGATTTTTGAATACAGTCAATTCTGACAGAGGAGAAAACAGAAACTCCCAACTCAAAGGTGGAAAAAGCAGAAATATTCTTAAATTCATCTCTTAACACATAAGAACAGTGCTTGGCTCTGGTGACAACATTTGTCCCAGTGACACTCAGCTTTAATGGCCCATGGTTTGAGCTATAAGGAGAGGCTCAACAGGCTGAGGCTATTTTCTCTGGAGCATCAGAGCTTATGGGGTGACCTTTTGGAGGTTGATAATATCATGAGGGGCATGGATAAGGTAAATAACAAAGGTATTTTTCTCCAGGATGGGAAGGGGTTTCAAACCTAGGGGGCATATTAAGGTGAGAGGGTAAAAATTTAAAGGGACCTGAGGATGGTGTATTTATAAAATGAGCTACCAGAGGAAGTAGTGGAGGCTGGTACAATTACAAACATTTAAAAGGCATCTGGATAGGTATATGAATAGGAAGGGTTTAGAGGGATATGGGCCAAATGCTGGCAAATGGCACTTGATTAAATTAGGATGTCCATTTGGATAGATGAGCTGGAGCAAGGGTCTGTTTCCGTGCCCTAAGACTCTGTGTTACACAGTCTAGGCATCCATATAATGGCCCTGACTGAGGTCCCTTGGAGCAAGACAGTCTGATACAACACAATGCTGACTAAATCCTCTACTGAGCAGACAGAAATCAAAATGCCCCTTCAGTGTTGGTAAAGAAGACCATCACCACCAAACTTTCAAGCATGCCAATTGGCTTATCTGTTCGCATCGTATCCTTGTGTCTCCCCCTCCAGGACTAGCAGTATGCAACTCTCATCAGCCTGTATGCTCCAAGCATGAAGGCTAACTCTGCTGACGAAGATAAATTCCATACAGATCTCCATTGATTCGATGCACATCCAAAGGATAAAATTGTCATTCTTGGCCATTTCAACATTAGTGTTGGCTGTTGCAGCCTAGCACAGAAGGGAACACTCTGAAACCATTGAGTTAGAAAGTGCAATGAAAACATTTGATTTTTTGTGCAGAAAATCAGCTCTTCAATCTCAACATATTCTTTCATCAAAAAGATGACATTAAGACCACTGCAAGATCCCTGCTCTGAACAACTGTACCTGAGGCTACACCTTGGTGCACCAATGTGATGGTTTTCTCAGGTTATACCCAGTGCTGATCAACATTCAGATTATCAACTAATTCACTCAAAGCTGGCCTTCCATTTCAAACCTAACCCTAAGCCCAGAACAGACAGAGAGACATTCCAAAGAAATATCATACTAGGAACCTGGATACCTCATCTTGCAGAGATAAATATCAAGCAAACCTATAGACCAGAGTCAAGCAATTGATCTTACTGCTGATTTCACTCCAAATGAATTCCAGGAACATAAAGCTGCAGCATTAAATACTTCCAATAGGTTATCAGACCCAGTACCAAGAAGACAAGGACTGATTTAATGAAAATGACAAGAAAATCCAAAACTTGCTCACAATAAGATAAATGTCAGCTCATTGAACTCATTTTGGTCAGCTGGCCAGCCAAGAGAAAAAGACAAGGAGAGTCTAAAGTCAGGCATGGAATACCTTTCAACTTAAACTGAGGAACATTCAAAATGACTACTGCATCACAGTGCAGAAACAGCTCAGGGAACTGAATATCCTACCTACAATGTTTTAAATATACTTCCAGCCTTCAAGCACAGAAGAAACTAAACCATAAATTCCTTTTTTTTTACAGATTTCTACAATCTTATGCCCCATAGTTAGTCAGACTTTTAATGAACAACAACAGGTTTCTCTTAGGTAACCCAACTCTTCAGACAAACAATTGGTCGAAAGAGAACTGTAGTCCTGTTTTAGTCTGCACTCCAATAAGAATCTAGATTAGAGTGGTGCTGGAAAAGCACAGCAGGTCAGGCAGCATCTGAGGAGCAAGTTTCCAGCATCTGCAGCCCTCCAATAAGAATACAGACCACCAAGCTTTGGTATTGAGGAAGCTGAATTACATGCTATCAAACTATTTTCCTGTTTGGACAGTGTCATCTCATTTGATATCACCATGGAAAGGAAGTTGACAACAGGCTTTCAAAATTAAAAAAAAACACGTGGAGAAAACATAGCCTCACAGCACAGATCAAACCGAAAGTGTAAACAAACATAGTCCTTACCACCACACATCCCCTTCTATATGGTGCCAAGTCGCGGGTCCTACATCACTGTCCCATACACCTTCTAAAGTGCTGCCTCTGCAGCATTCGCAAGATCTGCTAGCAGAAACAGTGAAGAGCCAAAATCACCAGCATTGAGACCATCCTCCTGTAAAACCAGACCAAGATCAAGTTGTACTGAGAGCTGTCCACTGGTAACTGGAACACACTGGCCCCACAAAAGCACCTGAAGAAGATTCTCTGTGTTACATTGACCATCAACACTGAGAAGCACAGGTTATAGATTGTGTCATTGGGGAGAATGCTAAATCAAGATTGTCATAGAGAACTGTATGTGAATTAGCCAAGAGCCTGAACACTAGAGAAAAGGATGAAAAAGGTTAGATCCAAATCCCCCATCAGGTACAGCATCATCATTTGCAACCACTGTGGGACAGTCTGCCAGTCATGACTAGGCCTGTATAACCACCAAAATAGGCCTGCAACCAGGAGTACACCCTTCCTAAAATATTTATCCATGAAGAAATGCTAAGAAAGATATAATGTTATTCATATTTCAACTCTAAAGGACCAGGATACATAAAACACATCTGTGTATCATGTCAGGTTCCCAATTAAATGTTTTCTTTCAAAAGAAACTGGACTACATAACCTTGTAATAATACAATCACTTCAGCCTTCCTTTCACTGCCAGCTTTCCTGACCACTGAGAAAGCAAATGGGGTAGCAGTAAATTTTAAAATGAGTTCCCAATATTAACTGGCTAATTTTAACCTTCCTATACTGAGCCAAAAAGAAAGCACACTTGCTTCTTGTCCTCTTCTTTCAAAATGCAGGTTGAACTCTAGGTGCAGTCAAAAGATTTATAAATCTATAATCACATTAAATCAACAGTAAATCTATATTTATATTGACAGTATGTTCTTCACTAATTTACCAGTTTAAGAACATTGTGAAGTTCCTACATAAAAATAATTTACACAACCGCATATCCCATCCTCAAGATATTGCAAAGTATTTTACTTAACATTGTGAAGGATTGTTCTTGTAGCCAATCTGCACATTATACATAATGGTGAAACAAATGATCGGTTTATCTATATTGCGGTGATTCAGCAAGGAGCTTTTGTCAAGTGAACTCACTTTTCATCTGCTAAGGTCTGTGTAACATCCACGTGATCAGACAGATGAATCTGCAGTATAAAGAAAACAATGAAAACATTGTCAAGTCAGTCAGCATCCATTACGAAAACAGATGCAAATCTGTCAATTTAATCCCCTTCACTGAACTACAACACAAAGGCTACTGCAGCCTCCTTGTAGACTAATACTCACGTGAATCTGGTATGCAGTAATAATTATATAAATTCTGTAAAAGATGCAATAATCTAATCAGTTTGCAGTTTAAATAAGACTTGACAGGCAGATTCATAAGTTATTCTTGTGATCATCTACTGTACAATTAATTAAGCTATTTAAAGTAATTTATTTCAGTTTATACACTTGGGATATCCTGTAGCACCATTTTGTATCAGTGACAGCTAACTGACTGGCTGCTGATCATAACCAAGATTCCATATCCTGTGAATGTTTGCATTTGCATATTTCTACAGATCCTGTCATGGGTGTAAAAATGTAAAGGTCGTGTGACACTGCTACTAATGTGAAAGATCCAGCTGACATAAACCTTGTGTTTACCTCCCCCACTAGCATTTTACAAACTCACATTTCTTTTTGGGAACAGAACAACTTTATAAAAGCTCTTCTCCAGGAACCTTTTAGTGAAGCACTTGGTGCTTCCTATCATTGCAATTACGCGGACAATTTGAGGATTCTGATTCCACTTCTGTAGCCTTGTGATGGCTCTTGTGAATGTCTTCTCTAGGCATTATTTACCATAAGTAAAATGCACAAGTTTTTTTTAGATTAGATTTCCTACAGTGTGGAAGCAGGCCCTTCAGTCCACACCAATCCTCCGAAGAGTAACCCACGCAGACCCATTTCCCTCTGACTAATGCACCTAACACTTTGGACAATTTAGCATAGCCAATTCGCCTGACCTGCTAATCTTTGGACTGTGGGAGAAAACCAGAGCACCCAGAGGAAACCCACACAGACAAGAGGAGAATGTGTAAACTCCACACAGAGAGTTGCCCAAGGTAGGAACTGAACCTGGGACCCTAGTATTGTGAGGTAGCAGTGCTAACCACTGTGCTACCATGCCAAGTTTGCTCCTGATTCACCAGTTTTCCAGTGTCACACAGATATGCAAGGATTGAAAACAGGGAATTGAGGGGAGCTCCTTCTGTTGACCTTACGCTCACTTGTTTATGATTCTGTGGTATTACTTGCATCAAATGCCAGGGTGATCTCCAAATATAGGTTCAGCCATAATATTTTCTGTTTCCCTCAGTCACATGTATTATTGCAGAAAATGAGATTCCATTAATTGGTCACTTAAGGCCTCAACAGAATCAGAGGACAAACTTTGGCTGATGCCTCACCTGTCCATTGTAATATGGTTGAGAGTTCAGGAGTGCATTGGAAGATGATGGTGACTCATTTTATTTTACATGTTTTACCCTTTCCCCACAATGTTTAAACACTTCCACAGAAGGAGACACAGAAAATTCACGCCAATACTTTGGCAGTACTACACCACAGGATTTAGCTACTTTTGTGTTGCCTGGAATTGATTTCCCCACAAATCTGTTCACTCCTTGTGCTGACACAAGAATTTACCTCTTTCAACAGGAGAGGCAGGAGGACCTTCATACTTTGTCTTGGACTCAAGCCTTATCAAACACTTTCTATTTCTTTGATCCTACTAATGTTCTTCCAGGTGTACTGACTATATATCACCTGAGTTCATCTGTTCCTTGAAAAACTGTTGCTTCAATCTGCATATCTGTCTCCTATACAGAGTTTCTGATCTAGTGTCTAAATCAATAGTGTTGTCTCTCTGAGTCTTGGGCTATGTGCTCTCATGTCTTTCCATCTCCTTGACTATCCATGATTCTCTGTGGTTATGTTTCACCTGAGATTGCACTTTAACAATGGTTTCTCTGCTTTCAATCTTTTTCCCATGTGCAATTTTGCCAGTAAGTATCCATGCTTTCATGGTATTGCTCTGTAAGCTGAATGATGCTAACTCCCTCTGAGCACTAGCATTAAATGTTTTCTGTTTTTATAAATATGTTTCAATATTAATACACTGGACCCATTTTTTGAGGTAGCGTTGTCTAACCTGTGTGCACTTCTATATGCTTTCTGAATTGCAATAATTTCTCAGGGTCTCTCCTGGCTGGTTGTATGCTGGTTACTGTAGTAGAATATAATTCCAACCTTTCAATGAGGATTAAGTTTTCTTTGTCAGTCTGATCCACTGTTGCCTTGGATATTGTATCAGCTGTAATCATTGTTGCCTGGGACGTAGACAATCACATAGCAGTATCTTATTAGACTGAGCCTCATCTTTATATTCAGAATGGAATCCTTGTAATTTCCTTTGATCCTACTAATGTGACCAGTAATTTGTGGTCTGTTTTGATCTGGAATTTCAATTCCATGAGATAATCTGCAAATCTTTCAAATCCCTGTTGAACAACTGAGGCTTCATTTTCAATTGCAGCATATCTGTTCAATTTCTATCAATACCTTTTGATGTGAAGTACACAGGCTTCCTGGTTCCCTTGTTCTGCATCTCTGAATGAGAACAGCACACAATTCTGTGAATGTTGCATCACAGCTTAATAAACCTGGGTTATAGTGGGCTAATACATCTGGGGAAAATATCTTCATCTTACCTTGTGAAAAGGTACAATCTGTTCCTGACCCTTTTACTGTTGTTCACCATTCTTCAACAATTCTGTTATGTGTTGAATGAGATTTATAAACTTTCCTATTTGGTTCACTGTGCCTAAGAAGTACAATATGTACTTAGGCACTTCAGTGGAGGAAATGCAATAATAGCCCTTGTCTTTCTGGGATCCACTGTGATATCTTGTTGTATTATATGTCACTAAAACATGATTGTTGCTGTTGAGAATTGACATTTCCCATTGAGTGTAAGGCCTGCACTTTGTAAGGCTCTTAAAACCTCTCTGATCCAGTGGTTCTGCTTCTTCCTTCATTTAACTATTTACCAAATTTCTCATCCATGCAACAAATTATCCTTTGCTTTCTTGCAAGAATGCTCGCTGAAAGATTTCTGGGGCAGTTGAAATTCTGAAAGGTGGACAATTAAAAGAGTATTGTTCAAATGGTGAGATGAATGTGGTCAGCAATCTTGACCTATAGTCTAAGGGTATCTGACAAAAGCTGCTATTTGTATCCAATTTGCTAAAAAACTTGCTTGTGGTTAATTTGGCCAAAGTGTCATCAACTGATGAACTTCAACAAACTTTTCTCTTTGAATCCCATTGTTCATTTGAATGAGATCTAGAGATAATATTGTCTCTCACTTGGGGATGGGAATTGTTACCGGTCCTGAGCAAATCATGTCAGTTCAGTGATTGTGATATAACCCCTGTCTCTCTCATGCTGTCTAAATGAGCTTTCACCTTTTCTAAAAAGGGTAAGAAATATTCCTTGGCAGATGAGACCAGAATTCTCTTTCACAGTGATGTGATATTCTGTTTTAATTTGCCTAATAAAACTTTTGTATAACATTGGAAATTCATGGCAAAACAAGTCTCTTCTATTCTTTGTCTTGGGGCTTTGCATTCACGTTTTTCTTTTATATTTTCTAATCTGCCTGTTCAGAGATGTTACAACACACTTATGGAGCAAGTGGTACTTGAACCCAGGCCTCCTGGCTCAGAAGTAGGGCCATTATGCCTGCACTGCAAGAACCCTATTGCATTCTGTTAAAGTCTTAAGTGAATATGTGTTTCTACTCAGCAGTGAAATGTCCTTGTTCTTCAATATCTAGATAGCTTCTGTGACTACATATCACTGCATTTAGATAAATTAACCATACATTTGAAGATCTGTACCTCCTGTACCTTACAGTTTTATGTTCACAGGTTGAGCATCCCCTGATTTTAAGCACAAGTTGTCAGTCTGTATTGAAACAGGTTCCCTTATGTTGTGTTTAAATTCTGTTTCGAACCCGTGTACTTTTAATGATACACCAGAATCTTTGCTGGTCTCTTTGAACATACTTAGGAACGTTGACTTTGTTGGTCTTCATTCTTAATTTTTTGGATTTTTTGTTTTCAAAATGGATTCCCTTTGTGAAAGATTTGTTTCTTCTATTGGTGGACCTACTCTTTTGTCTCTGCAGCAATGTGGATGATGTTGCTTTGCAGTACATCTTGAAGTGGTCGATTCTCCCATGATGATAGGGCTCAGTTTCCCCTGCTGGGCTGTTGGTGTGCTTTGTCTTGAACCACACTTTGAACAGTCTAGTATGGGCAGTTACATTGTTTGCCTCCGTTTCCATATTTCGGTGGGTTTCCAACAGGGTTTTACCCATTTGAATAGGCAGAGGAGTCTGTGATATTCTCTTGAAGAATAGATTGATTCTGAGCCCAGTTCTCCCCTTGAGCAGTATATTGGATCATTTTGTTTAGTATAAGTTCCTCCTCTAAAGGAAATATGACAGTTTCATATTCCTGATGCCTGCAATGATGCAAATTAAAATTGCTCCATCAATTCCCCTTGTGACTGGGACCTTTCACTACCCTCACCCTTTCTACGATCAGATATCATTCTGGAATACAGTCTACATCAAATGCCTCAATTACTATTTCAAAGTCATTAATACTTCCTTTTACATAATCCCTCATGAAAACGTTACCCGCTTACAGAAATATACAGACCAGATCTCTCTGTTCTTCTGGATGAAACTCTGCTGCAGTCCAGTATTTCTGGAACAGCTACTTCCGGACCTCCATTTCTGGCCTCATTAGTACTTAGTACTGCTACTGCCTCTGCAGCATGTTTAAATTGCTGACTGCTGTATTCGCTGACTGACTGGTTCTGTATATGTTTAAGCTGCTGTCTATTTAAAGATAGGCTCATAGCTTTCCTACTTGGATTTCTTTCCTTCTCAGATGGTTGTGCCTTTCTGAAAATGCAGAATACCACTCTTGTTATTTTGCTCACCTGCTGTTACTATGATATGTATGATAAAACTCACATCATTGTTAGCATGGTCTATGTATGATCATGGTCATGGGAACTATCTGAAGTGCCTTGGGATAGATTCACAGCCACCAATCCTTGGTATTGGTATTAATTTAAGTTATTGATACCAAGTGAGGAAGAATCCCTACAGTGTCTTTGGAATAAGATAGACATAGGCTTTTTAAAAAGAATTGTTTTGTTACAGTGTACTTAATAGCAAGTTCTATTTATATTTGACTTACATGATAGTCTCTATAAGACATCAAAATTGGTAAGTAAACTGATTAGATTCTTCATATTCTGAGGGGAAGAGATTAATCCTGATGTCAGACAATCCTTTCAGGTATGAGCTACCTTTATTCAACATCTACTCTTTTCAGTACACTAACATTCTTATTCACATTTGTATATTTACAGGTTATTGAACACAGCTGTCTTATGTAGTTTCAAAGGCCTTCTCACTTCTGCTGTATTCTCTTATGTACTCAACTGATGTCAGGTTAACATTGGTTATTGTAATTTTCAACGCCATAACACCACAAATATCATGGCCCACTTTTTTTTAATATTAGACTTCAGGAGCTCGGATGAGTCAGTACACAGGGCAAAAGTGAGGGCAACAGATGCTGGAAATCAGAGTCCAGATTAGAGTGCTGTTGGAAAAGCACAGCAGGTCAGGCAGCATCCGAGGAGCAGAAAAATCGACATTTCAGACAAAGCCCTTCATCAGCCCTTCATCTAATCTAGACTCTGAGTCAGTACACAGGTGATTTGCAGCTTTTGTGTCCTGCAGACCTTCAGTCTTATTTACCTGCAACAATGTTTTATCCAAATAATCATTTTAAAAAATGCTTTCACCAATCACCATAGTATAGCTCTCATATAGAAAGCTCTGTCATTTCTAATGACAATGGAGAAATCTGTACCTGATTTCTATGTTCGTACCTTCTAATGATTTTGTTTTTCCGCTCCTTACCATCACGTTTTAGCAGTGGATCATAAACCATATTCTGCCATCATCCACACATGAGTGCATCTTTTAATTAATGCACAAAATTAAGCATAATTAGACAACACTATGCCTACTTGATTGATTAATATAACAATCCTGAAGTGTATTTTCAACAACATTTTTTTAGTATGTTTATCTAGCTTTAGGGCATTCAGCTCATCATGATGATGTTCTAACAGCATTTATGACCCAATTAGACTGTAAATATTGGCTTTACATCAATGCATGCTTTAGATTAATATGAAACATAAGCTCTAAGTTATGATGTTTGTTTCAAAATATGTTTCTGTCAAAAAAGTAAAAGTTTTGTATGGGTGTACTTTAATCCATGAAAAAAATACCACATGTCTTCTATTTAATGCTATATAAAGGCTAGTTAACCTGTGGCTTCTTTGTCTATATTTGAAATGTAAAGTTAATTCATCTGGTCAAACTGATAAATCCCCAAGCAGTAATTCCTCATGTGTAAGACTTGCTAAAATGACAAGATTCTTTCATTAGGCTCAGCACAGCATAGTCTAATCCTGCCCTGGGACTCCAGCAAAGTCAAGAAGTTACAGAGCTGTAGAGGTCCACAGCACAGAAAAAGGACTTCGGTCCATCAACTCTGCGCTGATCAATAAAAGGCACCTAACTATTCTAACCTAAAGTACTGCGGATGCGGGTAACCTGAAAGAAAACCATCAATTTCTTGAGAAGCATAGCATATCTGGCAGCATCTGTGGAGAGAAAGCATGGTTAATATTATGAGCCCAGTGACCTTCAGAAACAAATTCATATTCCACCAGCCTCTGGGTGAAAACAATTTTCCCCACATCCCTTCTAAACCTCCTGACTTTAATTCTATATCCCTTGACCAAAGGGAAAGTATTTTCTTGGCTACCCTATCTATGCCCCCCAAAATATTATACATTACAGTTATGTCAGCCCTCCGCTTCCTCTGCTCCAAGGAAAACAATCGCTGTTTATCCAATCTCTGTTTATATCTAAAACTCTGCGGTCCAGGCAACATCCTGATAAATCCCCTCAGCACCCTCTCCAATGCAGTCACATCCCTCCTCTAATGTGGATTCCAGAACTGCCCTCAACAATCTCATTATGGTCGAAACAATGATGTATATAGTTCTAGCATCATCAGGATACCTTGACTAAAAACATTATGCCTTGGCTAATAAAGACAAGTATCCCACATGCCTTTTGAACCACTTTATCCATCTGTCCAGTGGACATGCACACTGAGGACCACCAATCCTCAGTACTCCCCAGGATCCTATTGTTCATCCTGTAGTCGCTTGCCATTTTTGCCCTGCCCAACATCATCTCAAACTTATCCAGATCGAATTCCATATGAAATGCTTGGGATATTTTATTATTATAAGGGTACTAATTATTATTGTTGATGCCGAACAATAGTAATGCATTGTAAAAGTGACAAAGCAATGCAGTAATTGGTAACAACTTGCTGTGATGCAGACTCCCTCCCACAAAACAACGTTTTGCTATGATCAGTTACACAAACACAACTAAATGTTTTAGTGTGCTTTGCTGGTGAGCAGTGCTGGCAATTCAGAATGGAGTACATGACGACATTCAGTACGAGTGTGCAATGTGGGATATATTGAGAATAGATATATCAGCTTAAAACTGGGCACCCATGAGGAGCTATTGATCATCAGAAGCAGCAGAATTATATTATATAATAATCTGCAATTACATCCCATGACATTTGCCTCAATCTTCTCAGCCCTAAGCTAGGTGACTAATACTGACTGCCTATGTGCAGTAAAGGCAACACGCTATAGACAGAGCTAACCCAGCAACTAGGTCTCGCAGCAAAATCTGGGCAGCATCCAGGCTTGGACAGATGTGGTATGTGGCATTTATGCCATACAAATACCAGACATTAACCAGTTCCAATAAGACTGACTTTGGAGTGCAGGTTCACAGTTCCTTGAAAGTAGAGTTGCAGGTAGATAGCATAATGAAGAAGGTGTTTGGTATGTTTTCCTTTATTGGTCAGAGCATTGAGTATAGGGGTTAGGAGGTCATGTTGTGGCTGTATACAACATTGGATAGGCCACTTTGGGAATATTGTGTGCAATTCTGGTCTCCTTCCTATAGAAAGGATGTTGTGAAACTTGAAGGGGTTCGGAAAGATTTACAAGGATGTTGCCAGGGTTGGAAGAGTTGAGCTATCGGGAGAGGCTGAATAGGATGGGGCTGTTTTCCCTCGAGTGTCAGAGGCTGAGGGGTGACTTTATAGAGGTTTATAAAATCATGAGGGGCATGGATAGGGTAACTGAACAAAATCTTTTCCCTGGATTGGGGGGTGTCCAGAACTAGAGACCATAGGTTTAAGGTGAGAAGGGAAACATTTAAAAGGGGCAGCTTTTTCACACAGAGGGTGGTGCATGTATAGAATAAGCTGCCAGAGGTAGTGGTGGAGGCTGGTACAATTACAGCATTTAAAGGCATCTGGATAGGTATATGAATAGGAAGGGTTTAGAGGGATATGAGCTAAGTGCTGGCAAATAGTACTAGATTAGGTTAGGATAGCTCGTCAGCATGGGTGAGTTGGACCAAAGGGTCTGTTTCCATGCTGTACATCTCTATGACCCTATGACTGAACCAATTATCTTCTTATCTTGAAAATCAATGATTTTAGCATTGCAAGTCTCATACCAGAGACATTCCTGAGGATGGACATTAACCAGAAACTCAATTGATGCACCCATGTATCAGTCATACCTTTAATGAAGTGAGCAACAGGTTAGGAATTTTAACTGACTTGTCAAGAGCACTCTTCCTCTGTACAAACAGTCAAGAAACTTGACACTATCTATGACAAAGCAATTTATTTGGTTCACACCTCATCCACTAACCCAGCCATTCAACACTTCCGTCACTGACTAACCTTAACCCAAAAGCAATTCAAAAATATCTTCAAGATACTCTGCAGTGACTTACCAAACTTTCTTTATCAGAACATCACAAATGCAGAAACTCCACCACTTAGAATGACAAAAGCAGCAAGTTTCCCTCTGAGTCAGACATCACCCCGTTGGGGGTATATATTGTTGAAACTACATTAGTATTGGATTAAAATCTTGGAACTCCCTATTAACCAGCACTGTCGGAATACGTCCCTCTCACAGTTTACAATAGTTCAATAAAAAGCTCACCATCTCCTCTGCAGGATAACTAGAGATAATGAAATACATATCCTAAGAAGTACTTTTAAAATGTCCTTTGGCATTATTGCAGCAACTTTAATTTCAATGAAGTTGAAGCAATGATGATGGATTTGAAACATGGCAATGATTAATTTCTAAAATGTACCTGGAAACTCTCAAATCATTAAACTGCAAAATTAAAATTTAGAGGTGTCCTGAAAAAAAGGCAAAATGTACAATTTACTATGCTTCACTAGAGGCAATAGGTTGTCTCACGTAGATACATTGTGAGCTTTAAAAAAAAGCTATTCAATCAGCTTTCGTGTATTGAAGTAAGGGAAATACTTGGTCAAAGCTTACTTTTCTAAATAATTCTAACTGGTGTCTTGAGGGTTTAAATATTTGGTGTTCAATATTAAGTGCAGGCCTGACTACCTTCCCCATTGGACCTAAACAGTAACTATTGGGGTATATAAAGTAATTCACACAGAGTAATGAGTTCTATTGTTGCTGTCTAGAGACTATGATTGAACTAAAAATGCTGCAGGCTGTTGCTTGATGTGAGATAAAAAAAAAGGCATGAAGGAGATGCGAGACTTCCATTTTTCTTGTACTGTTGATAACACATTAATAGAATCCTATCTTGTGATCAGCACTACTTTCTGGAACCATGCATGCTATAGTGCTGAAATTCTTGAGGCACATTTTGAATTATCGAGACAAAATATCAACCAGTTTTGTATTATGCTTCAATAGATAATTAAGACAAAACAAGCTTGGTGATGATTAGATCTTTAATCAAAGCAACTGAATATTGCATTGGACCGAATCCACCTGGAAAGAAAATTGATTTTTTAAAAAAGTCAATGGTGTTAGGGGAAAAAAAATTTAGCAGGGTAACAGGTAGAAACAATCCATCTAAAATAAGAGTCAGTTAAAGTGCTCCACTCGCACAAGCAAAGCAGAACAAAAGAAAGTGGAAGCTGAGAAAAGAGGCAGTGCTTTTTTTACGGTTGTGGCATGACAGTATTGGGATCTGATCAAAAATCAAGAGTCGTGTTCAGGGTGCAAAAATTTATAAACACAAAGCATTGAAAGGTCATGAAGTTGATGTTACCAGACTGGTCCCAATATAGCTCGAAACAAACAGTAAGCAAAATGTTACCCTCCAAAATGCTTTCCAGATTTAATCCTGAAATAACTAACCATCATAGACAGTGCATGTAAAACCTATTGTACTTCCAGGTACAGCTGGACCATTAGAATTGAAGGGTTTATAGGTACCTGCCCATATTGGTTCGTAAGAATATTATCCTATCATGTCAACCGCCAGTTAAGGATCAAAGTTCAACATTCATTTGTCTGTCTTTTCTTATGGTTTTACATAGCTTATGATTAGATTCCTTACAGTGTGGAAACAGGCCCTTCGGCCCAACAAGTCCACACCGACCCTCTGAAGAGTAAACCACCCAGACCCATTTCCCTCTCACTAATGCACCTAACACTGTGGGCAATTTAGCATGGCCAATTCACCTGGCCTACACATCCTTGGAAACCCATGCAGACATGGGGAGAATGTGCAAACTCCACACAGACAGTCACCTGAGGCTGGAATCAAACCTGGGACCTAGGTGCTGTGAGGCAGCAGTGCTAACCACTGAGCCACTGTGCCACTTATGTTGATACTGCTGTTGGATGTTCCATTTAGAATTTTCTAAAAAGGGCATTATTTTCCTGCTTCAGCTTCTGTTCTCGATTCTACTCTCAAATCCAGCAGTTTGTTTTCTTCATTTATGCAATGTGGGCATTGCTGGCTGGATGGCATTTGTTGCCCATTGCTAATTGTCCTTGAGAAGGTGATGGTGAGCTGCCTCCTTGATCCTGCTGTGTGTTGACCACAATGCCATCAGGGAGGGAATTTCAGGATTTTGACCTAGATACAGTGAAGAAACGGTGATATATTTCCAAGTAAGGTCAGTGAGTGGTTTGGAAGGGAACTTTCACGCACCTTGCCCTTCTAGATGGAAGTAGTTGTGCATTTGGAAGGTCCTGTCTAAGCATCTTTGGTGAATTTCTGCAGTGTACCTTATAAATAGTACACATTGTTACTAATGAGCATCAGTGGTGGAGGGAGTGGATGTTTGTAGATGTAATGCCAATCAAGCAGGCTGCTTTGTCTTGGATGGTGTCAAGCTTTTTGAGTGTTGGACCTGCACCCATCCAAACAAGCAGGGAGTATTCCATCACACTCCTGACTTGTGCCTTGTAGGTGGTGGACGGGCTTTGGGAAGTTAGGAGGTGCACTCACCACAGTATTCCTCGCCTCAGACCAGCTCTTGTAGCCACTGTATTTATGTGGTAAGTCCAGCTGAGTTTCTGGTCTGGAAATTCTCAGCCCAACTCAAGTCCAGGATCATGTCAGTCCCATGAACATCTCACATAAATCTTGACTCATGAATGCCTCCTTCCAGGGTTACTTACAGGATTACCAAATTCCAATTCCAGGATCATCTCTTGCCTTTGTGTTAGTCCAGGTCACCCCTGTTCTCTTTGAATCATAACTTTATTCTTCAAGTCATCAACAGCAAGTCCCTTCTTGTTTTGACTGACACCTTTATCTTCCACTTCTTTCCTGTTCCATCCACGTATCTCCCAACCATCCCTCACCCCTTTGTACAATTGTGTTAAAATTTTACATATAAGTGACATCCAGGATCAGGACATCCAGTCCAACTGATCCATGCTTGATGAAAACCTTTTCCCACCCAGTTCCACTTAGCTGTTCTGGCCAATTCTCATACTCCTTCTCCTCACACCATCATTCCCAGGACCATGACAGAGCTCTCCTTGCCCTTACCTACTGCCCGAACAGCTTCCATATTCAGCAGATCAGCCGTGCAATTTTTGCCAGCTTCAACAGGATATAACCATTAAACTCTGCCATCTCCTATCAATATTCGCCTTTGCAACAGCCCAGTCTATTCCACATTCACCATTAATACTCTTTGCCTTCTGTACAACTCCTTTTTATTCAAGTATAACAGATACAGGATTTACCCTTGTGTGCTTATCTCCTCACAGTCCAAGGCTCCAGTGTTGTGCTGTGTATTATGGTCAATATATCTTGAGGAGACATTCTCCTTATATCATCATGTCATCACTGTATCATTGCATGTGACTTTAGAGAATAAAGGTCTCAAGGTATCTTCCCCCAGAACGATGACAGGCTACTGAAAGCATGCTGCTCTGTTTAACTTAATACCTTACTGTGAGCTCAGAAACACCACATTACTGATATTTTGCCAGTAACACACTTGAGCAGTCATACGAAAGGTCATGCTGGCTTCTTAAAATCACAAATGGATTTGGTATATCACGACAAGTCATTTTCAAGAGAAATAAGTCTTAATTCAAGAAATGTTATGCAAGACATCCCACCTATGCTACACCAGGAACACATGGGTATTGAATGCTCTGGATGGCTTGCAAGTGAGTCTGTGTACTGACCAAGGATGAATCAGGATATTCAATGATCCATGCATGCTTGTGAAGCATGCCAATTATAATTACCCCAACAGCGGAGGGAGCCTCTACAGCCACACAATGTTTCATCCACTTCTAAGATGAGAGTAGCAACTGAGACATTCTCCAATTCCATCTTTGTGATGAATTACTCCTTTAAATTTCCCATTGTTCATCGACTTAGCAACACTACAGGTGTGACCATTGCTAACGTGATGAGTGTAATTTTCAATGTATTCAGTATCCTGAAATGGATAGTGTCTGACTGAAGGCTGCAATTCACTAGCAAACTATTTCATGACATACAGACTGTCCTATATCCCATCATCACCTCCCCTAGTCACACTCAAGCAAACTAACAGAATGTAAGGTATATACTATCAAATCAATTATCATTAAGATTCAAGCAACAAAGCAAGATTTGTTTTCATTCCTTAGTGCATTTTCATGCAATACCAATGGGGAAGTGGTTACAACCCCAGCACAACATATACTTGGAAGGCAAATATGAATAACCTTGTGCAGCAACCAATTGTTGAAATATTCCAAGACTCAGAACATTCTTCTTCAAAGAAAAAGAGAAACACAATAATTGAGCAGGCAGAGAATTATCAAAATTCCATGCTGTGCACAGATTGAGTTAGAAATACAAATACAAATTCATGGATACCAACAAAGGTTTCTCATCTATGCAAATGATATGAGTGTATTACTGATCCTCATGCTGTATTGAATAGAAGCTAACTCAGAAACACCAATCATCCGTGAAGAGATTAGGGAAAAGCACACTGATGATAACTTTGTGATGATGTTGAGTGACAGAAACCAACAGCTAGACATGTTGTTAAACAAATGCAATAGAAAGCAATGCGTACATCTCCAGGTGTGTATACGATCATCAGATCAGGATAAGTTGTCAAACTGATAAAGTGGTTTTTGACATTTGAAAAGTCTTGTAAACTCCTAACTGTTCATAAAATTATCAAATTGGTAATGTATAACTACATAATCTGTTTGGGATACTTGTTTTATCTTTTGAAAAAAGAGGATATTGTGTTTGCTTCATGGCCAGTACATCAATTAAAATACATGCTCATTTAATCATCACTGTATCTGAGGGACCTGAGGGTCATAGTCTCATACTCCATCTTACCCTGGGATAATCAGAATTATGATATATTGTAGGAAACATGTATTCCATGTAGCTTAATGGCTTAGTATTAGCCTTGGTACGTACGCACTTGTAAATGTAATGTTTGTATTTAATATCTAGCTGTAATGTGGGTATGTGGATTCTTTAGTACCATGATATCCATATCTGGTTTCATATTTCAGGTGGGATAACAAGAACAATTACATCAGGCAAAAAACCATGTCACGAAATACTTCTTCTGAGTTGAATAGTGATTTACTAGTACTTTATTAACTTTCACTTCCTGGCCACCTCTACACTGGGAAGATGAAATGCAGATTTGCCAATTACTTAACAGAACCCTTGGCTCTGCCCACAAGTACGACCCTGGGGCTCCATTGTTTGCCAATTCCATACATTACTCACATGCTTGCCTTTCTGTTCATGGCTTGTGACAATGTTCCAGTGAAGCTCAAAGTAAGCTCAAGGTGCAGCACCTTATTTTTTGATTCTGCACTCCACAGCCTTTTAAACTGTGCATCCATTTCAACAACGTTAGACCATTACATCTGACTCCATCATGGATCTTAATTTTCTTCCTAATTTTTAGCCATTTGTTTTGCTGCATTGGTCTTGATCTTGTTTTTTTTTCTTTCTATCCCATCATGTTGCAGTCAGATGGTTTTTATGTTAAGACTAAAACCTCATTTTGATACAAGAACAAGGAGATTGTGATGTAGTGATGTATAGCATTAGTTTGGCCACAGCTGGAATATTGTTTGTAGTCCTGGTCACCACACTACAGGAAAGATATGATTGCATTCCATAGGTGAAGGAGACATTCACCTGGATGATAGCTGAGCTGGAGCTACGAAGAGAGACCAAATAGTCAAGAATTGTTTTCCCTAAAGCAGAGAAGCTGAGGTAGGGTTGGAGTTGAGGGAGTTGAGAATCTGAGGACTGTGAATATGGTAGGTAGGAAGAAACTTTTCCCTAACCGGGGGCACAGTTTTAAGGTTTGGAGCAGGAGGTTTAGAGGAGATTTGAGAACTTTGTCTTTCATTTCGACTGTTCTGGGTATCTGAAACTCACTGCCCAAAAGAGTAGAAGAGGCAGGAACCCTGAACACTAGAAATACCATAACAAACGAGGCAATGGGCCAGGTGGTGGAAAATGAGTTTAAAATAGATAAAATATCCATTCGATGGTTAATGCAGACATGATTGGCTGAGGGCCTCCTTGCATTCTGTCAAAACTCTATAACCATTGATTTTTCACTCTCCTTTTAGGTATTGTAACGTGAAATCTATTATTTACCTCTCCTCTAATCTATCTCCTTTGTTCCTCCTGCCCCTTTCCACTGACTGAAAAACTCTCACATTTTTATTCCTCTTCAGTTCTGAAGAAAGATTATTGACCAGAAACATTATTTCTGTTTCGGAACTTGCCTGACCTGCTGATTTTTTTCAGCTTTTTTTATTCTTATTTCTGTTTTGCGCATCCACAGTATTTTACTTTTGGTTTATCTCTGCTGTTCTAGTGAGATTGGAGAAAGGAAGGGAGTTTCAGATGATGTTTATCTGATGCCCCACTTGCCTCATGGTGCGGCTGCTTCTCACCCGTCTTAACAATCCAAGTAATCCTCTCAGTGATCCCTGAAACTCTGTCACAGAGTAAAGCATTGATACCGTCTGGTCTTCTATAAAAGAATATCAATAAAGTCTGGTGATGTGTGATTTTTAACTTTAAGGAAGTCCCAGCTTTTTCAGCTGAAGACAAAATTTGCAATAAACAAAAATGTCTGTTGTAAAGCATCACCAATTTCACAGTTGCACTTGAAGTCAGTCAATACTTAAGAACTAGTTTAGAATTCAATTAGTTTTTCAACAATTATAAATTCCAGTGAATCTCCAGTGTGATATTTAGATTTTTGATTATCCCTTTTTAAATATGTGCATTGCTTCTTTGAAATGGTGAGTGGATAAAGGGAAAAAAAACATGTTGCCTTCTGGTATTACACTTATCGATGCAAATCTATGAGTACAATGTGCAGCATGAATAATTATGTATCATTCACACCTCAGAGTTACTCAAATTGATATTGTGGTCTGATGCATACCTTACAACATAGAATTAGAATTGGAACATATAGATAATGTGAACAGAAACATTCAAAAAGTAACATCATATGTAGCAAAATCTGTGGAACCATGGAGCTAGGATTCAATTTCCATGTGGCTTGAGATGTCCAATAGCAGCTATCTGAACTTTTAGATCCATACACCTTATCCCTTTGACATCCTGTTGATTTCAATGAGAGAAAGTAACAGGCAAGTTGCATGTGGGTAGCTGATCCTCACATATTAGAGTATCAAGTTACAAGTTATGAAATGTGCACCTGAAATTTCTGAGTGTTCTTCCGCTCTCTACTGCAGTTATTTAAATGTTATTTCAGGTTCAGAAGGCAGCTGTTTGAAAAGGAAGAGGAATTTTAACACCACTATTTCTGATGGTGGATATGGCACCTGCCTGTATCAGGTGTGAGCGTCGAGTTGTAGAAATCAAAATTCTAATGAAGCCTCATTGGCCACTGCCACCTTGCTCAGCAATTGTTGTTTTGTATGAAAAATGTTAAACTTTCACCCCTGGAGCTGGAGAAACTGAATACTCCTCTAGACCCTTCGTTGGGAGATTTTTCTTCAGCTACCACAGGCTTTATCTTGTTGTATAGACCAATGCCGCTACCTGCACATAATGATACTAGTGTGGAGTATCTCAGGCTGCGAGGTCTGCACCTATACTGTTTCTAGGCTGTTTGCTCCTTATCTCGAAGTAAGACTCTTTAACCCTCTGCGTTCTGGACATCTACTTAACTAATATCTGTCCACAGTGGGTTCTCAAAAATAGCTCTCTAGTGTAGTGTCTAAGGCCTCTCCAATTGCATGCTCACTCTAGACGGATCTCTTTTCCCTTCCTGATTTACACTGGATTTGAAAATAGCAGTGTCGATGGGAGTCATGATGAGGAGGTCCCCGTGTTGGACTGGCAACGTTCTAAAGGCTAGTTCTGCCAAATAAACCTGTTGGACTATAACCTGGTGTTGTGTGATTTTTAACTTTGGATTTGAAAATGTTGAGGGTCATGTTAGCTGACATTTATTTTAACTGTTCATCAATATTCCAAAGAACATAAGTTCGGCAATTGATAATGCAGCAAATTCTTATTGTTAATAAAAGTACTTTGTGCTACATCTGACTTCTGTAATTTTTAAAGTTTGTATTAAATTATGTCAATCAGAAATAGTGCCTACAGCCCCACCAAAACCTTGAACCAAAGACTAGTCTAAGTGGCAGCCCCAACCTTTCAACTGTTCCACCACCTCCAAATAAATTCTATGCACTTATAACAGAATATACAAAATATTAGCCTGTCATATTTACAATTCAAACTTTTTTGGCTATTCCTCAATGGTATTGTTCACAGGAAGAAAGGTAAAGCTCGATGTATCAGTTTTGGAACATAACCTCAGGCCAACCATTAACTTCTCAAAAAAAAAACAAATAGATCAAAGCTTTAGCAAAAAGCTGCAGAGTTTCATAGAATCCCTGCAGTGTGGATGCAGGCCATTTGGCCCGAGTCCACACTGACCTAATTGGTATAACTCTGTTCTTGGAGCAAAAACTCTTGTCAGATTTCAAACCAGGACATAAATCTGATTAAGGGACAGAAAGCTAGAAGCCACGGTCATCAGATAAACAGATCAACTGTGCTCGAATATTATCAGAAGGAATATTCAGGAGGAACAGGAAGGCATGGAAAAGGATGTTCCTGATGACCAGAAAGTCTGGAACTAGAGGACACAGTTAAAGGATACAGGGTAGGCTGTTTAGGACTGAGATGAGAAGAAATTTCTTCAGCCAGAAGGTGGTGAGCTTGTGAAATTCCCTGCTACTGAAAAAGCAGTTGAAGCTAAAGCACTGAATGGTTTCAAGAGCGAGTTAGATATATTCCTTAGGGCTAAAGGTATTAAATCATATGGTGAGAAAGTGGGAACAGTTGAATGATCAGCCATTTTCATCTTGAATGGTGAGCAAGTTCAAAAGGCTAAATGGGCTACACTTATTTTCTATGACCTTGCTCAAGCCAAGAAGTGGGACTGAGTATGATTATCAGAGGATGTGGGTAAGTATAGCTGAAGTGTATCAGATGGTGCACTGAATGCTACAAATATTCCAACAGCTTCACCCTAGTACTGAAATCAAGCAAACCCAGATTGGGTCATCCAGTCAGAGCTTTGGGATGTCTTAACCTGTGAGCTTTGAACTTTGAAGGGCTGGGCTGGGCAAGTTGCTTATTATTGCTTATAATCATGATAACGGTTATAATAATATTAAAGATTACAAAAACTAAATAAGTAAGAAAAAGTACTGGAATAATGTAGATAATGTAAAGAAAACCTTAAGGGAAGAAGTGAGATTCATACAAATCATGATATTGTAACTGATGACATGACTTCAAAATCAATAAAAGAGAAGATTGTTTCTCCTGTATATCCCTTCAGGGGTTCTGACAATTTTAGATCTTGAATGATCTATTCATCTGAAGTACATGGATTCTGATTTCTTGTCCCTTAAAGACAGAGCAAAGAGTCTGGTTAACACTGAGAGAGGTTTTGCCCTGTATCTAGGTTTGTACCACCTCTGCTGCATTTTGCATATGTCTTATTTTTAATACCTACTTGTGGTTTAAAATGGGCATGCATAGAGAGAGGGTTTAGACTGCACTAGAGAGTTGTATTTGAGCACCTACTATGTACAAGTGTAAATAAAAGAGTGTGACAATACATAAAGAGTTGAAGACTCTTACCGAGAAATAAGCAGCAAGCAGCCTCCTGACAGTATACATAGTGACTCCTATGGCCCAGAGATACTCCAGCGTGATACCTCAATACACAGATAATAACGCAACACTTAATGCATAGGATAAACCACCATGGTTTATATTGTCTACCGTGTGTGCATTTTCTGGTATTTTTACAACACTCCACCCAATCTGAATTGGTGAATTCATAGCCAAATAACCCTAATTGCCATATGCTTTACTAACCAGCATTCTGCTAAACTGAAAACTGCCAGGTTAACCTTTTGTTTATCTTTTGCAACGTCTGATGGGAACAGCAAGGACAGACAGCAAGAAAGATAAGGCGCATTAAAATGCTGGAAAGGTGCCATACAATGCTGGCTCGTTGGAAGGTCAACACATAACATGTGCAATCAACACCAGACTAGCAAGGTAAGCTGAATTGGTTCTGAATTTGACTAGATAGGGAGGTTAGTACAGGCAAAAAATGAGACAGGTTTGGTTTATCGATGGAGTTAAAAGCAGAACCCTGAAAGTGAAAATGAAATGATAAGCAGGGTAAAAATATAAACATCGACAGGAAAGCTTTTTAAAAAAAGCTGCTTCTGCACTGATGAGAAATTAATGTAGAAGGCCACATGGTAACAATAAACCAGTGAGCAGCTATGTAGTAACTCAACCATATTATAGTCATACAAGTGCATCTATTTGTTATTGGTGAGGGGTAATTAAAATTAAATAAATATTTCCACTCTAACTTAGGTGACCTAAAACCTAGCTATCATACCTTCAACACAAATAGAAAGCCTATTGATTTTTTTAAAATCCTAGATGTACCACACTGTATACATTATACAAAAATAAAGCATCAATACACAACAAGCATATTATACATGAGCTGTATAATCAAATAAATAATCATCCTTCAGTCATCCACACAACCTCTGATCTACTGAAGCACCCTGAAGATTAGTGTTCTCAAATATAATTCTAACTCAGTTAATTATTATGAGTTTAAATATAATGCGTATAATCTCTGAGTGCCTGAGTTTAAAGTTAATATGCAGATATGGAACAGACAGCGACAATTAGTAAACAACCAAACTAAACCATTACAGGGTTAATTCTCCAACTTTGTATTCCTTGCATGGAGTTCCAACCAGCAAGAATACATATGGGAAATTTTGCATGCAATGGATGATATTCTGCCCATGTCTTTGGGTCAAGAGACCATGCACAACAAGATCTCTTATCATTAATAAATAAAAATGTAAATTTAACTTTATATGTGAATTTTCAATGGATTCTCTCCCATCTGTGAAGTAATGTGTGCATGTGATAGCTTAAAGGTTCTTAATGGTCACTTAGGGCACATTTTATGGCCAATCTATTTGGTATTCAAGTCAAGTGATGCAAGATCCAAAGCCCATCCAAATGTCAGCAGTCGGCAGTTTATGCTCCATCTGCCTCAAAGATAAAAATCAGTTAATAACATGGTTGCAAACATTGTGGTTCGATTAGAAGTGTTGTTCACAAAAGCTAGTCCATACTTCAAATGAAGGGAAAAGAATGCTGGGGAACTGTTCTAGGATATTTATATCCCTTAGAAGCAATGAAATAAAGTCCATGAGCATAAGAAGTCTGTGTTAAAATCCCAAAGACTGAAAGATTTTTTTTTAAAACAATCTCTTCGTGTCAGATATTTGACACAAAGCTGGGGTAGTGTTTGCCCACTCACTCGACTTGTCCATTGAGGACAGTACTGATTGTCCATTCAAACAGCCCAATGAAAGGACCGAGAACTCAATGGCCTCAGCAGCCAAGAGCCGATGTGGAGAATGAGTGGTGTGCCTGTATTCAGAGGCCCTCTTGCAGGGGTGAGCACTAGCAGGTGGGATTTGATGATGTAAGGGTTGGAGGTGGGGGGGCATGTGGAGGAAACCTCCCACAACAACAAGGCACCATTCAGTCCTGTGAAGACGTTGATTGCTTATGCAAATAGTATCAATTGTCTCTTTACCAAATGCAATTAGCCAACCATTAGTGTCAGCACAAGAATTGACCTGAGTGAGTGGTGGGATTTCCCATGTGACTCCCATGCACTTAACCCATTCATTGCCTCAAGCCTCACCTACAGGGCCACAAAACGTTTAGCCATAGATTACTGTACTTAAAGCTGAGTGCAGAAAACTTTGCTGAATAAGATACCAGTGCATTTTTAAAATGCACACTATTTGTGCAGTCAAAATTGGGCTTGAAGTATTTTATGGATGTCCACTCTCAAGTAATAAAACTAACATTTCTAATGATGCACTTTCAATGTACTGCTTGCCAGATGGACATTAATCTGGGAAATTATTTTATATTTATTAAGACACATGAGAAATCATGGACTACATGGTCAGAATTTCCCAATATGTGCACTGCTTAGGCAAATCTTTGCGTCAGAATTGCGCAGTCAGATTTTGTGAATATCTGGGCAGTCATATGTCTTTCACTTTAATCCACCATGGGGAGGGAAGAAGTGTGTGGGGTGGAGAGATTAGCAAAATACTTTCAGTCATGTTCGCACATTCATGTTAATATGCAAACAAACCTGTTCTGCATCAATGCAAAAGTGCCAGTGCTGCATCTGTATGAGATTAAATACTTGGGTAACGCCTATGCTTGGTTAACATGTGAGCCAATGGAACGTCAATGAACCTCAAGTGTTTGATATGTACCACCTAACAGATGTGTTAGCAGATTTTACATTCATGGAACTAAATTAAATAAGAATTTATGTAAGGGTGCATAAAGCATACAATATGGAAATGATAGTCATGTCCCCAAGGGGTCAATTTTACAATCACTGTCTTCACTACAAAAATGTATTGATCTTGAAGATGACACAGGAACACCGAAATATATTGTGAGGAGCATAGTGACAGACTTTAGAATGGTAAAAAAATGGGTTGGTGAAGTAAGCAGATACATGGCAGCTAAAGTCTAACACAGAGAAGTGTGAAGTGATTCACACTTTACACAGTGATAAACAGAATGAGGAGACCATAAAACGAAATGTTAAAGAGGATGCAAGAATAAACAGATCTGGGGATAAATGTGCAAAAGTCTTCAAAGGTGACAAGGCAAGTTGAGAAGGATGTTCAAAAAACATGCTGTATATTTGGTTTTACTGGTATAAGGCTGGATATTAAACTTCAGGAGCATGTGGATGTTGGAGCAGATGGGGTGGAGTTAAAAGCAAGCAAACTGACAGTGCATCAGGAAGCCAGTTCCAGCCCATCAACTTCAATATGCAACTGCAATGTGTTAGGCTGTGTTAGCAACTCTCTTAGGAAAGATGGACTGTCAATTTTAATAAGCTAATCACCAACAGGACTTTCCCTCCCACCAATAAGGGATCTCTCTTTAAAGAGCCTCACGACTCTAAAATGTTAATGATTGCACCCTGGGGAGTGATGCCATTAAAGAAAGCTAGGGGTTCAAGTGCATATTTCCTTGAATGTGGAATCACAGGAAGACAGGGTGGTATGGAAGATGTTTAGCATGTTTGCCTTCATTGGTCAGAGCATTGAGTATAGGAGTTGGGGTACTATGTTGCGGCTGTTCAGGACATTGGTGAAGTCATTTTTAAAATACTGCATACAATTCTGGTCACCCCTCTATAGGAAGAATGTTGTTAAACTTGAGACGGTACAGAAAAACTTACAAGGGTTTTGCCAGAACTGGGCCATAGGGAGAGATTGAACAGGTTGGGCCTTCTTCCCCTGAAGCATCAGAGGCTAAGGGTGACCTTATAGAGGTTTATAAAATCATGAGGGGCATAGATAAGATGAGTAGCCAAGGTATTTTATCTGAGATAGCGGAGTCCAAAACTAGAGGGCATAGGTTTAAGATGAGAGGGGAATGATTTAAAAAGGGCCTGACGGGTAAAAGTTTCACAGAGAATGATGCGTGTATGGAATGAGCTGCCAGAGGAGGTGGTGCAGATTGATACAATTACAACAATTAAAAGGCATCTGGAAGTGCATATGAATAAGAAGGGCTTTGAGGGATTTGGACCAATTGCTGGCAAATGGAACTACGTCAGATTGGAATGTTTGGTCGATGTGGAAGAATTGGACTGAAGGTTCTTTTCCATGCTGTATAACTATAATCCTATTTGACTCAGAGCTGCATTAAATAAAAATGTGCCTTTGTGTATCAGTATTCCATCTGGTCAATTCTTTCACTGCACTCACAACTCAAAGTCCATCAAATTTCATGTTTGCAATGCTCCTTTAAATACTAGACTTATGATCAACTCATTTATCATATCTATGTAAGCCAATTGGTCAGGAAAATCAGAATCAATATGTTCATATAGCATCTGGTTTAAAAAGCTACATACCTTTGATAGAAACGACAGAGCGGAGGGGGTGAAGGTAATAAAAAAAAAATTCCAACATCTTTCAGTTCTGAAGAAGCATCAAAGCAGACTGAAATACTAACCCTGTTTCTCTCCCCACAATACTTCCAAATTTTGAGATTCTCCAGCATTCTGTTTCATATAAAGATGTGTTGTCCCTTGCAGTGGGGCTTCCTCTGCACTAATAGAAACTCTCACATTTAGCAGAGGATGGCTGGGGTGCAATTGATGTTCCACTCTGGGTACTACACTATTGGAATTATGTCGAACCGTGAGCAGGCAGAGCAGTAGAATGGTATCAGCGGTTGGTTGTTCTCTTTACATCAGAGAGGATAAAGAGGAGATTTTGTAGACAGAATCAAAATTGTGAATACTTTGAAAGTTTATTTTGGTTTATCCTGTTTCCAGTGTCAGGAGAACCAGTGAATGGATGTGAATTGCTTGGCAAAAGAATCAGAGGTGATATGGGAAAAGTAATTAAATGGTGAACTATGATCTAAAATATGTTGCCTGAAAGCGTGGCGGAAGCAGATTGAATCTGTCCTTGCTGTATCACAGGAACCACTGCTCAATCATTCATTACCAATTTTATTCTCCTAATCTGTGCTGTCCTTTCCATTCTAGACATCAACATGTAGGCGGAAACTCTTTTCCTGTTCAAAATTAATGAACATACAGCAGATGACAAATATAAGAGTTCTGAATCATGCAAAACTCTAACTTAAAAACTGCTCTTATCTTCCCAGACATGTGGAGTACGACTGATTACTCATGGCTTTGTCCTTTAAAAAAAAACTTTCCTCTGTGCTCCATGAGGGAATTAAGGTGATATTTTTCACAGCCAAAACATATTTCAAACAAGCTTTCAAAAGACTTCCAGAAAGATTAGCTTGAGGAAGGAACTTAATAATTGTAGAACACTTTCAGTTAGTATTTGAACAGTTAAGGGAAAAAGGGGGCCACAACTAATAGTTAGTACCCTCAGTAACTGAATCCAAAATAAAGTTTGGAGAAGTGCATCTGTGGATAATTAGTTAGGCTAGTATGAAAAGATGAATGAAGAAGGAATGTAGCAAAATGAGTAATAACTTATCACCAATCCCAAAGTGAAACCAAGCATCTTTTAGAAACACAGGATGACCTAATATTACAGCTTCCAATGAAAAGGATGAAGTTGTATTTTCTCCTCACATCACAAAGAAATAAATGAATACTAGAGAACTATCAGTGCTATATTAAATATAGACTGTCAACACAACCTTGCCCAACTATAAGGCCATAAGGTATAGGAGCAAAATTAGGCCATTCAGCATATCGGGTCTGGTCTGCCATTCAATCATATGATATGATTGTTTCTCAACTGATATGTTTCTCAACTCTATTCTCCTGCCTTCTCCCTGCAACCTTTAATCCCGTTACTAATCAAGGACATAGCTATCTCTGTCTTAAATGACTTCGCCTTCACAGTGTCTGTGGCAACGAGTTCCACAGGTTCACCACCCTCTGCCTGAAGAAATTCCTCATCTCTATTCTTCTGGGTCATCCCTTCACTCTGAGGCTGTGTCCTCAGGTCCTAGTCTTTCTTACTAGTGGAAACATCTTTTCCACATCCACTTGATCTCAGCCTCACAGAGTTTTGCAAGTATTAGTGAGATACACAGCGGTCCTTTGCTTTTCATTATTTATAAAAATGATTTGGATGTGAACATAGGAGATATGGTTAATAAGTTTGTAGATGACAGTAAAAT
This sequence comes from Chiloscyllium punctatum, assembly GCF_047496795.1. Taxonomy (NCBI): domain Eukaryota; kingdom Metazoa; phylum Chordata; class Chondrichthyes; order Orectolobiformes; family Hemiscylliidae; genus Chiloscyllium; species Chiloscyllium punctatum. The sequence continues at coordinate 41,195,387 of NC_092764.1, forward strand.
TGGAGGTGTAGTGGGCAGCAAAGAAGATTATCTCAGATTACAATGGGATCTTGATGAGATGGGCCGATGGGCCAAGGAGTGGCTGACGGAGTTTATTTTAGATAAATGTGAGATGCTGCATTTTGAAAAGGCAAATCAGAGCAGGGCTTACATATGAAATGGTAAGGTCCTGGAGAGTGTTGATGAACAGAGACCTGGGAGTGCAGGTTCATAGTTCCTTGAAGGTGGAGTGACAGGTAGATAGGATAGTGAAGAAAGCATTTGGTATACTTGCCTTTAATGGTCAGAGCATTGATTATAGGATTTGGGAGTTGTGGCTGTACAGGACATTGGTTGGGTCAATACTGGAATACTGCATGCAATTCTGGTCTTCTTCCTATAGGAAGGATGTTGTGAAACTTGAAAGAGTTCAGAAAAGATTGAGAAGGATGTTGCCAAGGCTGGAGTGTTTCAACTACAGGGAGAGACTGAGTAGGCTGGGGCTGTTTTCTCTGGAGCATCAGAGGCCAAGGGGTGACTTATAAATATTTATAAAATCATGACAGGCATGATAAATAGACAAGGTCTTTTCCCTGGGGTGGGGACTCCAAAATTAGAGGACATAGTTTAAGGTGAGAGGGGAAAGGTTTAAAAGGGGCACTTGTTCACACAAAGGGTTGTGCGTGTCTGGAATGAGCTGTCGGAGGAAATGATGGAGGCTGATACAATTACAACATTTAAAAAGCATCTGAATGCGTTTATGAATAGGAAGGATTTAGAGGGATATGGGCCAAATGCTGGCAAATGGGACTAGATTAATTTAAGATATCTGGTCGCTATGGACGAGTTGGATCAATGGGTTTGTTTCCGTGCTGTATATCTCTATGACTCTATGATTCTGTATACCCTCACCCTTTTAAAATCCATCTAGTACAGACCCAGAGTCCTCAACCACTTCGCATATGAAAAGCCCTTCATTTCTGTGATCAATCTTGTTAACCTCATATAGACCCCCACCAATGCCAACATATCTCTCCTGAGATATGGGGCCCAGAACTGCTCACAATATTCCAAATGTGACCTGACCAGAGCCTCAGCAGTACATCTCAACTCTTGTATTCTAGCCTTCTAGAAATGAATGCGTCTGCCTTCCTAACTACTAAATGAACCTGCATGTTAACCCTCAGAGAATTCTGAACTCGGCCTTCTAAGTCTCTATGTGCTTCAGGGTTTTGAAGTCTTTCCCCATTTAGAAAACAGTCTCTATTTTTCCTACCAAAATGCATAAACTGACACTTTCCCACATTGTATTCCATCCATTTCTTCTTTGTCCACTCTCCTATGCTATTTCTGCAGCCTCCTTGCCTCCTCAACACTACCTGTACTCCCACCTAGCTTTGTTTTATCTACAACTCAGTTCCTTCATCCAGATTGTTAATGCATAGTGTGAATAGTTGTAGTCCCAACACCGATCCCTGTGGAACTCAACTAGTCACGGGCTGTCATCCTGAAATGACCCTTTATCCTTACTGTCTGCCTTCTGCCAGTCAGCCAATCCTCCATCCATGACAATAGCTTGATACGATGGGCTCTTATCTTAATTAATAGCCTCCTGTATGGCACATTGTCAAAGACCTTCTAGAAATCTAAATAGATAACATCAAATGGCTCTCCTTTGTCTAAGTTGCTTGCTATGTCCTCAAAGAATTCTAAGAGATTTGTCTGGCATTTGTCCCCTTGCTGAAGCTATGCTGATTCAGCCCTTTTTTTACCCTGCACTTCCAAGTACTCATAGTTGATTATTAAGGATGAAGTCAGGCTAAACATCCTATAATTTCCCATCTTCTGCCTCCCTTCCTTCTTAAACAGTGGCTTTATATTCACCATTTTCCAATCCTCTGGGACCTGAAGGATGTTGTGAAACTTGAAAATTTTCAGACAAGATTTACAAGAAAGGCTGAATAGGCTGGGGCTGTTTTCCCCGGACTGTCAGAGGTTGAGGGGTAAATAGACAAGTGTGGAGTCCAGAACTAGAGGGCATAGGTTTAGGTTGAGAGGGGAAAGATATAAAAGGGACCTAAGGGGCAACTCTTTTACACAGAGGGTGGTGCAGTGTATGGAATGAGCTGCCAGAGGAAGTGGTGGAGGCTGGTAAAATTACAGCATTTAAAATGCATCTGGATAGTATATGAATAGGAAGGGTTGAGAAACAGCCCCAGCCTATTCAGCCTCCCCCTATAGCTCAAATCCTCCTACCCTGGCAACATCCTTGTAAATCTTTTCTGAACCCTTTCAAGTTTCTCAACATCTTTCCGCGTCGGAGGTTGAGGGGTGACCTTATAGAGGTTTACAAAATTATGAGGGGCATGAATAGGATAAATAGACAAAGGATTTACCCTGGGGTGGGGGAGTCCAGAACTAGAGGGCATAGGTTTAGGGTGAGAGGGAAAAGATCTAAAAGAGACTTAAGGGGCAACTTTTTCACGCAGAGGGTGGTACGTGTATGGAATAAGCTGCCAGAGGATGTGGTGGAGGCTGATACAATTGCAACATTTAAGAGGCATTTGGATGGGTATATGAATAGGAAGGGTTTGGAGGGATATGGACTGGATGCTGGCAGGTGGGACTAGATTGGGTTGGGATCTCTGGTCGGCATGGACAGGTTGGACCGAAGGGTCTGTTTCCAAGCTGTACATTTCTATGACTCTATGACTCTGTAAGTGCTGGCAAAAGGGACTAGATTGGGTTGGGATAGCTGGTCAGCACAGACAAGTCAGACTGAAGGGTCTGTTTCCATGCTGTACCTCTCTATGACTCTATGACTCTTAACTCCAGTGATTCCTGAAAGATCACTACTAAAGCCTCTACAATCTCCATCTGTAGTCCATCTGGTACAGATGATTTATCCGCCTTCAGACCTTTCAGCTTCCCCAGCACCCTCTTCTTCATGACGACCACTACACTCACCTCTGCCTCTCTGACTTGAAGTTCTGGTATGCTCCTGGAGTCTTCCACATTGAAGACTGATACAAAGTATCTATTCAGTCCCTCTGCTGTTCTTTTTGTTACCCACAGTACTCCTCCAGCCTCATTTCCCCGTGGTCCAATGGCCATTCTTGCCTTTCTCTTCTACTGCATTGTCTCATTCTGTATTGCTTTTTAAATTCACCTCTGCTGGTTTTTAAAGGCTTCCCAAAATTCTGGCTTCCCACTAATCATCACCACATTGTCTGCATTCTCTTTTGCTTTTATGCTGCCCCTAACTTCCCTCCTCAGCTATAGTACCTCATACTCGACTTAGTATATTTTTTCTTCCTCCTGAATTACCCCAGAAACTCTTGCCTTTGCTGTTCCATTATCTTGCTGCTAGGCTGTTCTTCCAATATATTTACAAGGATGTTGTGAGGGTTGGAGTGTTTAAGTGAAAGGGAGAGGCTGAATAGGCTGGGGCTATCTTCCCTGGAGCATCAGAGACTGAGGTGTGGCATTATTGAGATTTATAAAATCATGAGGGGGATGGATAGGATAAATAGACAAGGTCTTTTCCCTGGGGTGGGAGGATAAATAGAAAGACCTAAGGGGCAACTTTTTCACACAGAGTGTGGTGCATGGAATGAGCTGCCAGATGTAGTGGTGGAAGGAATCTGGATGGTTATATGAATAGGAAGGGTTCAGAAGGATATGGGCCAAGTGCTAGTATATAGGACAAGATTAATTTAGGATATCAGGTCAGCATGGACAGGTTGGACTGAACAGTCTGTTTTTGTGTTGTACATCTCTATGACTCTATGACTCTACTCTGACCAGCTTCATTACTCAATGATAATACTATTATATCCAGTCCCAGCTTCTTCTCTCAAACTGCAAGGTGAGTTTGCTTATATTATGGTGTCAGCCCCTGTAGAGGGGTCCTTCACCTTAAGCTTCTAACCAACTCTACCTCATTCCACATCACAAAATCCAGAATTGTCTGTTCCTTTGTCGGCTGATCCTGGTGGGCCCTACCAGAAGCTGCTCCAAGGAAAAAGCATTCCACAAATTCCTTTTCTGGGAATCCACTACCAACCTGATTTTCTCTGTCCACCTGAATATTGATTTCCATGATTGTTACAAGAGTACTGTTCTTACATGCCTTTTATATGTCCTGATTAATTTCCTGCCCCATATCCTGATTAGTGCTGGGATGTCTACACATAACTCCCATCAAAGTCTTTTTGCCTTTATGGTTCCTCAACTCAACCACACAAATTCTGTGCTTTCTGACCCGATATCATTTTTATTACCAATTTAATTTTATTTGTTACTAACAAGGCAGATTCACCCACTCTACCCATCTGCTTAACCTTTCGTTAGGAAACATATCCTTGGATATTTAGCTCATTAACAATGATTGTGTGACTATCATTTGCAAATCCAAGGTACAACTTAGATCTTATGGTGCACTTAAACTAACGAATACAGATTTTGATTTAGACTCGATTGTATAATAATTGCTTTCAAAGTATGTATGCAATTCTCAGTACTAAGTATAACAGTGTTCATTGTGTTGTCCAACAGAGATGTAGTTTTTTTTTAAAAAGTAACTTTAAAAATTATGTTTAAACTGCCAAAAAGTTAAAAGTTGAAATTAGACAAAGGCTTGCTCAGAAATGGAATTTAGTGAACCCAATAATTGGTTAACTAGTACCTGAAAATAATGATCATTAAACTCTGAATTGCTGCAAAAACACACTTGTTTTTATAAGTCAAATGTAGCTACAGTCTAGCACTTATTCAGAGTTGCTATTTTCTTATCTTCACACTCCTGGGAAAGTAGTGAAAAACAGTGGAAGGACTGACAAAATGCAATTGCTCTTTCCGAGGTTTTAACTAGCTGTGTACCAGCTAACAGCGTTCAATATGGCGGGAGAATTTTATGCTTTCCCAAGATCCAAACAATGCACAAGGAGCCTTCATGTCCACGCCTACCAGGAGTGAGTGTTCTGCTGAATATCAACCCAAGGTAGAGCCTGAGCTGCAGTCTCCATTTGCTAGGAGTGTCTTTGTTCAAATGTCATACCATCTGACATTGGAATCAGGAGAATTGTTTTCTGTTATTGTTTATCACTTGATTTGAAAAGATGATCCTAAAGCAATTGCCTATACAACTCAGTGACTTGTGAGTCCATTTTGGGAACATAATGAGTCAGCCAGATTATAGGAATGAAGTCCTTTTTCACAATAATAAATAAATTGTTTTTTATGATGACTCCAGGGAAGGAATTGGCCCTACACACTATAATCTATAGACATATCTTGTCCTATATTATAGATTTAGCTCTGACAGTTGTGGGTGTTGCATCATGTTACTATTTCAGTATATCTTAAAGAAACATGTTCATGATGTCTTCACTGTATCATAGTATTTGAGCGAAGGGCTAAAGGATTCAGACTTCTCTTAACTCAGACCACTGGAAGCATGACATGCTGATGAAAGCACAGGGTTTGTTGTAACTGAATAGCATTGTACTAACTCGACATGTAAATGTAACATTTGTATGGAACAGTAGCTGTACTAAGCATTCTGTTGGATTCTTAATACCACATTAGCAACATACAGTTCTTATGTTACAAGTAATAACACAAGTATTGCCAAATCAAATAAAAATACCCTACTGGACACAGAACAAGACTTGTGACCAGCAGTGTACCATAAAGATTGGTGCTGGGTCCAGTGCTTTTCATCATTTATATAAATGATTTGGATGTGAAGATAGGAGGTATGATTAGTACACTTGCAGATGACACCAAAATTGGAAATATAGTGGACAGCAAAGAAGGTTACTTCAGAGTAAATTAGGATCTTATCAGATAGGCCGATGGGGCTAAAGAGTGGCAGACGGAGTTTAGATAAATGTGAGGTGCTGCATTTTGGAAAGACAAATCAGGGCAGGATTTATACACTTAGAAGTAAGGTCCTGGGGAGAGTTGCTGAACAAAGAGACCTTGGAGTGCAGGTTCATAGTTCATTGAAAGTGGAGTCGCAGATAGGATAGTTAAGAAGGCATTTGGTATGTTTGACCTTTATTTGTCAGACCATTGAGTATAGGAGTTGGGAGGTCATGTTGTGGCTGTACAGGACGTTGGTTAGGCAACTATTGGAATACTGCGTGCAATTCTGGTCTCCCTGCTATAGGAAGGATGCTGTGAATCTTGAAAGGGTTCAGAAAAGATTTACAAGGATGTTCTCAGGGTTGTCATGATCATGTCACAGTAAGACCCCACTGCACTATACACAAACACACACACACACACGCGCGCACGCATGCACACACACAGACACACATTCACAGACAGACACACACACACAGACACACACAAACACAGACACACACTCACACAGACACACAGTCACACAGACACACACAAACACAGACACACACAAACACAGACACACACTCACACAAAGACACACACTCACAGACAGAAAGACACATACAGACACTTCTGCAGACACACTCACGCAGACCCTGTCTCATACACAAGCTCTCTCTCATATGCTCACACATACACTCCGATACTCACACACAGACCCTCTCACACAGACTTATACCTCTTTACATTCACACTCACACACATACATATATACACACTCTCTCACAGAAACTCATACCCCCCACGTTACCCTCCTCCTGCACGCACACACACGCACACACACACAGGTTTTTGGGGTGAATTTGTATTTACTGAATTACACTTTATTTTGCTCAAAAACTGCATGAATCCATGTAAGATTATGTAAATCCCTTTTTTAGATTAGAATCAGTCTGAACATTGAGGCACAGACAGCCTCACACAGGGCACCTCACACCTTCAATGCGTTATTTGGGCCGACATGGCACCTATTATTACAGTCCACTTGAAAATGTAACTTTAAAAAAATTCTGGGATTTACATATGAAAGAACAGAAACGGACATGCCCATTCTAAAGGATGAGAGACTTAACAAACAATCCAGATCTTTTTCAACATATAATTCCAGTTATATCACACTGTAAACTTTTGCTATAAAATCTGTGTCCTATGATCATATACTCCACAACCACCTGATGAAGGAGCAGCGCTCCAAAAGCTACTACTTCCAAATAAACCTGTTGGACTATAACCTGGTGTTGCGTGATCTTTAAGTTTGTTCTCAGATTCGGAGGATTTGAGCTATAGGGAAAGGCTGAATAGGCTGGGGCTATTTAAAAGAGGGGAAAGATTTAAAAGGCACTTAAGGGGCAACCTTTTCACACAGAAGGTGGCGCCTTTTATAGAATGAGCTGTCAGAGAATGTGGTGGAGGTTGGTATAATTATAATTTTTTTTAAATCTGGATGGGTAAATGAATAGGAAAGATTTAGAGGGATGTGCTGGTAAATGGGATTACATTTATTTAGGATATCTGGTCGGCATAGATGAGTTGGACCAAAGGGTCTGTTTTCATGCTGTAAATCTCTATGACTCTAAGTATCGTGGTTAGCATCAATAGCCATCTACAAAAAATGTCCAAGATCTCAGTGGCAGATATTTGAAAACTGCATTGAAGATTAGCCAGATGGTTATCCTGGAAATCAAAGCAGTGGGACAATCAGTAACATTAGCTATCATGAGTACAGATCCATAGACAGGTAGTGAAGAGAAAAACAGAGTTATCATTTTAATTCCAATGACTTTTCTTCGGAACTGAAGGGGATGGAAAAGTGATGACTTTATGCTGTCAAAATAAAAAGGAGGGTGGGGAAGAGCTAGGAGGAGAAAGTGAGGACTGCAGATGCTGGAGATCAGAGCTGAAAATGTGTTGCTGGAAAAGTGCAGCAGGTCAGGCAGCATCCAAGGAGCAGGAGAATCGACGTTTCGGGCATCAGCCCTTCTTCAGGAAGAGCAGAAGAGCTGGGAGGAGCAAGTGGAACAGATGGTAAAGGTGCCCCAGAGCAAAAGGCAAAGGAAGCCCTGATGGTAGTGGAAAAGATGAAGACTGGATGTTAATAGCAGAAAATATGTCAGCTTTGCCAATAGTAAGCCCTCGCAAACAAGAAACTTGAGGGTATTCAAAATGGAGGACAGAGTTCATGGACTAACATTGTTGAAGTCAATGTTAAATCCTGAAGGCTGTGAAGTGCCTGAGTGTAAAATGTGGTGCTGTTCCTCCAGCTTGTGTTGGGCTTTCCTCGTACACTGCAGCAGGCCTTGTACAGAACTGTTAGCAAGAGAACAAGATGGAGTGTTAAAATGGCAAGCGAACAGAAGGTCAAAGTCATTCTAGCAGACAGCAGAGGGTGATCCACAAAACAGTTGGTCTTGCAAATATACAGGGCACCACATTGTGAGCAGTAGATACAGTGGTCCAGATTGAAATAAGTACAACTAAATTGCTGCCTCACTTGAAAGGTATGTTTTGGACCTTGGACATTGAGAAGGGAGGAGGTAAAAGGGCAAATGATACACCTTCTGTGATTGCACGGCAGGTTCAATGGTGGAGGAGCCTGGTAAAGAGGTGTTGGGGAATAACAGAGGAATGGATCAGAGTTTCACAAAGGGGGTGGCCCCTCAAGAATGTTAGTAGGGATGTTTGATGGTGGCATCCTGCTAGAGGTAGCAGAAATGGCATTTCTCTATTCAGTTTTCATTGAAGCCCTTGACATTAAATAGGCTGATTTTCATATTCTGTCAGTTTGCACTTAAGTAAGGACTGCTTCTACTTCCATGGATGATGCACTGCGGCCGCTGTAGTGAAAAGCCTAAATTTCAATGTGCTATAATGTCGGTGGATTGTAACTTTTGTTTAGTCTTTACGGTTCCTGACTTCAATTATATCGCTGCCTTTTTCCAAAAGCTCTCTGATGGATTACACAATGCTAGCAAAACCTTCCCACCTGCATCACCATGCCTATGAAGCGCTATATATCATTTACACACTTCAATGCCAGAACTTCATGCATGGTTCTTGCCTTCCTTGGATGCACTTTGATACCTTCTTCTCAGATAATTTGTGCTAGAAATGTAATTGCTATTCTTGAGAATTGGAATATCTCTAGATATGTCAGAGATATCTAGACATATCTCTATATAGGTCTAGATATCTAGAGATGTGTTGTGTAGTTGCCTTAACAGATCCTAACCCTCTGGTCATGTTCCTTCCTCAGTTTAAATACATGAGGATCTTATTCATAAGGAAAATGGTTTCTTATTTCCCTTCAATAATTCTAGTCCTTTATTTGGCATATCTTTGGTGCAGACAAGATCACAAATGGTGGATGGTTTAGGCAATAGCACCCAAATATTGTAATAAATATAGTCAACAATCCCGAGTCTTGGTCCAAGACTATCTCGCATTATCGACTGTTGACATCGAGTTTTGTGAAAAATTTGCTTGTTGTAAATTTTACCAAACTACCATTGACAGATGAAATGGGATAGATTTCCCTTCTTACTCTGATGTTTAACTGAATGAGATCCACTCATAATTTTAGTTTCTGTTAGTTTTTGGAACAGTTACCAGCCCTGAGCACCACTGTATCATTTCTGTCACTGGCAATATGACCCCGCTTTCAATCATGCTTTCTGAGATTTAACTTTCCCCAAAGAACTATCCTGGGAATGTACAGGCAGATGAGTTTAGTATTTTCTTACAGAGTAATGTAAGTCTCTTGCTTCAGCTAGCCTAAATCTGTGAATGACTTTGGAAATTCTTGCCAAAATTCCCTGATCATTTTTCTGAAGTATTGGATCCACTCTCCTTAAGAATGTTAGATGAATACTTCTGCTCAACAATGAAGTATTCTGATTCCACAGGACATATAATGTTTCACTGATATTTCATCCTCTATAATCAAGCTTTGTGATGATTACCCCACGTACCTGAAGATCTGTGTCTCCTAGGAGTTTCATGTTGGGCTGGTTTGACTCTCGTCGACTTCAACAATGGTCAACTACCTGCAAGCATTGAAACAGCTATTTCTGTGTCAAACTTAAATTCCATTTTAAAGCCTTGTGCTTTCAAGTTAATATTTTTATATCTGGTTTGACAGTCTTTGACCTCTCCTAGGAATGTTATTTTCACTCTTTGTCTATACCTTTAACTTATTGAACGTTTTTTCTTGTTTTTTGGTTTCTATGGAAATTTTCCTTTTATAAAATCATTTCATATTTTTGAGGCAATGGAGCTATGACGACATGATGGCTGTATGAGATGTGTTCTGTCCTGTTTCTCTTGCAGAAGGGTGTTGTCACAGTGGTGCTGAAATATCTCTTTCAGACAGGCAGTTGGTAAACAGCTTTGAGTTCTCCTTGTTTGTTTAATTTCTAAAAGTAAGACAAAAGAATCATGAGTGGACAGGGTCAGGTTCACACAGACCCAAAAGGATTTTGGTTTTACTTTCAGTTAGTTGGTGGTTTTTGCTGGCTGCTGGCTGCTGGAGCTAAAAGCTTGAGTGAAGTCTGAGACAGAGAGGCTTCCTCTTAAAAACCAAAAGGGGTAGATTGTTACTTTTCGTGTTTCTGTCCATTGGCCTGGAGAGAGATTGCACATGAGAATAATAATTGTGTTGCTGAAATGCCTTTGCCAAGGATGTGTTTATGGAGTGCTGCCTATAGACAATAGACAATAGGTGCAGGAGTAGGCCATTCTGCCCTTCGAGCCTGCACCACCATTAAATATGATCATGGCTGACCATCCTTAATCAGTATCCTGTTCCTGCCGTATCTCCATAACCCTTGATTCCACAATCCTTGAGAGCTCTATCCAACTCTTTCTTAAATGAATCCAGAAACTGGGCCTCCACTGCCCTCTGGGGCAGAGCATTCCACACAGCCACCACTCTCTGGGTGAAGAAGTTTCTCCTCATCTCTGTCCTAAATGGTCTACCCCTTATTTTTAAGCTGTGTCCTCTGGTTCGGCACTCACCCGTCAGCGGAAACATGTTTCCTGCCTCCAGAGTGTCCAGTCCTTTAATAATCTTATATGTCTCAATCAGATCCCCTCTCAATCTTCTAAACTCAAGGGTATACAAGCCCAGTCGCTCCAGTCTTTCAGTGTAAGGTAATCCCGCCATTCCAGGAATTGACCTCGTGAACCTACGCTGCACTCCCTCAATAGCCAGAATGTCTTTCCTCAAATTTGGAGACCAGAACTGCACACAGTACTCCAGGTGTGGTCTCACCAGGGCCCTGTACAGCTGCAGAAGAATCTCTTTGCTTCTATACTCAATCCCTCTTGTTATGAAGGCCAGCCTGCTATTAGCCTTCTTCACTACCTGCTGCACCTGCATGCTTACCTCCATTGACTGGTGTACAGGAACACCCAGATCTCTCTGTACTGCCCCTTTACCAAAATTGATTCCATTTAGATAATTATCTGCCTTCCTGTTCATGCCACCAAAGTGGATAACCATACATTTATCCACATTAAACTGCATCTGCTATGCATCTGACCACTCACCTAACTTGTCCAGGTCACCCTGTAATCTCCTAACATCCTCATCACATTTCACCCTGCCACCCAGCTTAGTATCATCAGCAAATTTGATAATGTTATTACTAATACCATCTTCTATATCATTAACATATATTGTAAAAAGCTGCGGTCCCAGTACTGATCCCTGCGGTACCCCACTGGTCACTACCTGCCATTCCGAAATAGAGCCGTTTATCACTATTCTTTGTTTCCTGTCAGCCAACCACTTTCAATCCAAGTTAGTACTTTGCCCCCAATACCATGCGCCCTAATTTTTCTCGCTAACCTCCTTTGTGGGACTTTATCAAAACCTTTCTGAAAGTCCAGGTACACTACATCTACTGGATCTCCCTCGTCCATCTTCAGAGTTACATCTTCAAAGAATTCCAGAAGATTAGTCAAGCATGATTTCCCCTTCATAAATCCATGCTGACACTGACCTATCCTGTTACTGCTATCCAGATGTGTCGTAATTTCACCTTTATAATCGACTCCAGCACCTTTCCCACCACTGAGGTCAGACGAACTGGTCTATAATTTCCTGCTTTCTCTCTCCCACCTTTCTTGAAAAGTGGTATAACATTAGCCACCTTCCAATCTGCAGGAACTGATTGCGAATCAATCGGACTCTGGAAAATAATCACCAACGCATCCACGATTTCTCGAGCCACCTCCTTCAGTACCCTGGGATGTCGACCTTCAGACCTAACAGTCTCTCCAACACCAATTCCTAGCAAATATAAATTCCCTTCAGTTCAGGTCCTTCAGCCACTGTTACCTCAGGGAGATTGCTTGTGTCTTCCCCAGTGAACACAGATCTGAAGTACCAATTCAATTCTTCTGCCATTTCTTTGTTCCCTGTAATATATTCCCCTGTTTCTGTCTTCAAGGACCCAATTTTAGTCTTAACCATTTTTTTGCCTTTCACATACCTAAAAAAACTTTTACTATCCTCCTTTATATTATTGGCCAGTTTACCTTCGTACCTCATCTTTTCTCTGCGTATTTCCTTCTTAGTAATCTTCTGTTGTTCTTTAAAAGCTTCCCAGTCCTCCGTTTTCCAACTTATCTTTGCTATGTTATACTTTTTCTCTTTTAACTTTATATGTTTATTAACTTCCCTCGGCAGCCACGGCCACCCATGCCTCCTCCTAGGATGTTTCTTCCTTTTTGGAATGAACTGATCCTGCAACTTCTGTGTTATACACAGAAATATCCGCCATTGTTCCTCCACTGTCATCCCTGCTAAGGTATTGCACCATTGAACTTTGGCCAGCTCCTCCCTCATAGCTCCATAGTTCCCTTTATTCAACTGAAAAATTGTCACTTCTGATTGTACCCTCTCCCTCTCAAATTGCAGATTGAAGCTTATTGTATTATGGTCACTACTTCCCAATGGCTCCTTCACTTCGAGGTCCCTGACCAATTCTGTTTCGTTGCACAATACCAGATCCAGAATTGCCTTCTCCCTGGTCGGGTGCAGCACCAGCTGTTCTAAGAATCCATCTCTGAGGCACTCCACAAAGTCTCTTTCTTGAGGTCCAATACCATCCTGATTCTCCCAGTCTACCTGAATGTTGAAATCCCCCATAACAACTGTAGTAACATCTTTGCGACAGGCCAATTTCAGCTCCTGATTCAACTTACATCCGACTTCCACACTACTGTTTGAGGGCCTGTAGATATCTCCCAAGAGGGTCTTTTTACCCTTCGTATTTCTCAGCTCTATCCATACTGACTCGACATCCCCTGATTCTAGGTCCCCCCGTGCAAGGAACTGAATATCATCCTTTACCAACTGGGCCACCCCACCCCCTCTGCCCATCAGTCTGTCCTTACAATAGCACGTGTAGCCTTGAATATTCATTTCCCAGGCCCTGTCCACTTGAAGCCACATCTCAGTTATCCCCACAATATCATATCTGCCAATTTCCAAAAGAGCCTCAAGCTCATCCATCTTATTTCTAATGCTTCGTGCATTCATGTATAGTATTTTTAATTTGTTACTGCCCTCACCCTTCCCATCAACTCCTATTTCACTAAACCTTACAGCATGATCCCTTTCTGAGTTTTGTGCCTCATTGATGCAGTTGTCTTTCTTGACTTCCCTTGTTGTAACTTTTCCTTCAATTTACTTCTTAAACATCCAGTTGCCACCCCCCCCCCCCCCCCACCGCTACTTAGTTTAAACATAGCTGTGTTGCAGTAGCAAACCTGCCTGCCAGAATGCTGGTCCCTAACCTATTAAGGTGCAAATCATCTCTCTTGTACAATTTATGCTGACCACAAAACATACCCTAGTGATCCAAGAATTTAAATCATTGCTTCCTGCACCAGTTCCCCAGCCACACGTTCAAGTCCATTAGCTCCCTGTTTCTGGCCTCACCAGCCCGAGGAACTGGAAGCAAACCGGAGATAACCACCCTGGACGTCCTGCTTTTCAGCCTTCTTCCTAGTTCTCCGAAGTGCCACTATATTATGTTCCTCCTCTTCTTCCTGACATCATTTGTGCCGACATGTACCACCACCTCTGGCTCTTCACCTTCGTCCTTAAGGATTTCCTGCACTCTGTCTGTGATGTCTTTAACCCTGGCACCAGGAAGGCAACACACCATCCTTAAGTCCCGCCTGCTGCCACAAAAACCCCGGTCAGTTCCTCTCACTATGGAGTCCCCTATTACCACGGCTCTGTGCGATGTCCGACTCTTCCGCTCTGCCTCCACGCCAACTTTTGATTGACAGACCTGACCGCCTTGCGGACTGGCAGTGTCATCTGTCTCTACAGTTTCCAAAAGATTCAACTTGTTCCTGACAGGTACTTCCCCCAGGGTCTCTTGCACCTGTCTCCTCTCTGCCTTCCTCATCGTCTGCTCTCTTCTGCTCTCTTCTGGTACGATTGGTGTAATAACCTCACTGAAGGTCTTGTCCAGAAAGATCTCATTCTCTCGGATGAGCCTAAAGTCCTTGAGTTCTTTCATCAGTGCTGCAATATGCTCTGTCAGTAGCTGAACATGCACACACTTTCCACACTTATATGAGCCAGACACACCAGAGTCATTGACCTCCCACATCAAGCACGTAGCTCCTGCCACTCTCTGATGCGAAAAGACCGTTGGTGTTGAGGTAAGTTCTTAAATAACAATCACTTACCTTCCCAACCGGCTTTGTGCACTGCCTTCACTTCTGCCCAGCTCCCACCACTCTCTGATGCGAAAAGGAACAGTTGGATGATTTGTGGTTAAATAATACATTATCTTGTTAATTATTTCAATAAAGTTATGCCAATGATTCCTTTTGTTGTATTTTAACTATGTTGTAAGAATAGAGTTAATGTTTTGATTAAAGCTTAGTGGTGGACCAATCACATCATAACTGGAACACTATGCTCACATTTGGCTTTTAAAAGCATATAAAAGTTAGGGTCTAGGCTTTCTCCATAAAAATATCGTGACGTGTCTGGTCTGGTGCAGAACAAAGGTGCTGTTAACTTGCAATATTTTATACAGTTGTTTGACCGGCATTTAACTCCTTGCCCACTGGTCATTTGTTCACCCTCATGATTCTACACATCATGTACAAGCCAATGTGGCCAATGATTGCAGACTTCCTTTTAATATTTTAGTGGGCTTTGAGATACTAATGATACCATCTTATGGTCTACTCACCTGACCATGTCAGAAGCAGCCTTAATGTTTCCTTGCAGCACTGACCAACTTTGGCCTTGATTTCTCCTCGCACAGTGAATTGGATTGCCTGTTCCACCATTAAATCCTCAATCTGATAACCACACCTTCACAGTGACTACTATATAGTCTCTTTTTGTCATCATTCAAAGCTCCATACCCACAACATCATACTGGATGTTATAAATCCACGACAAATGCTTCTATTGATTCTATCAAAAGCTGCAAATCTTTCACGCTCTGTCACTAAATTTCTTTTACGGCTAAAGTACATGCCAAATGCTTTAATAAATGCATCATACTCGGTTGTACTTTCTGCTATGCTTCATCTTACCAGAACATCATCAGGTATTGAACATAAAGCAAATAAAAATGTGCTAACTTGATGGTGCTGCTGCGTCTTGCATTAGTCTGAAGCCATTAAGAAGTACTGAAACTGTTGCTTCTAAAGCCCTGATTTCTAGTCTTGTTGTGGGTTTTCCATCTTAAATAAAAGCAAATGTAACATCAAGTCTCTACTGGAGCAGCCACCCTTGTACACTACTGTGCGTGACAGACCTAGGAAAATACTACGTTTTTCTTTGTTGTTACCAAAGTATTCCAATCCTATGTTTTTCCTCTCCAGAGTATAGCTGGTTCATAGCTAGGCCTCAATATCTTCCATGGTTCTTTTCCCACACGTTGGAGTCTTTCCACTCTGTAGCTCAGAAATCAAAGTCACCAGAGGTCCTGTCCCACCTTCTGAGTTTTCCCTTTTGTTTGCTGTGTCCCTTAAACTCTGTTTTAACTTCATATCTGGCCTCTGGACATTTTGTCCAAGCTGCTACCACACTTTAACTTTTGCTTTAAGCTAATACTACTGGCTGCACATTGAGACAGCAGTCTGGAATATCTCTGGGCAGTGGGTGTCTGCACACAAACCTGTCCTTGAAACTGTGTAATTCTTAAAACTCTTCAACTCCTGATACATTACAACATTCCTTTATTTACATTTATGCACAGAAAGCAATCAAATGTAGCTCTCTAGTCTAATGTCTAAGACCTCTCATTCTAGACCTCTCATTCTCATTCATTCATGCTCATTCTAGAATTCTAGGTTGGTGTCTTCTCGCTTAATGATGTCAGAGCCATGTGATCAGGTACACCATCATAATTAACAAAAATCTCTTTGTACTATATCTAAGACTTAGTAAGCAGGCAAAGAGTACACTGTAATTAAAACAAAATTATGATTTCTTGAACAACCTTAACAAACCAAGTTGGCATTGTGAATCATAGAATAGAATCATAGAATCCCTACAGTATGGAAAGAGCGCATCAAATCTGCATGACCCCCGAAGAATATTTCACCCACACCCACCACCCCCATCCATTCTCTGCAACCCCGCATTTATCATGGCTAATCCATCTGGCCTACGTAACCCTGAATACTACAAGAAATTTAATATGGCCAATTGACCTAACCTGAAAATCTTTAGACTGTGGGAGGAAACTGGAACACCCAGAGGAAACCCATGCAGACAAGGGGGTGCCAATGGAAATGTGCAAACTCCACACAGACAGATAGTCACCCAAGGCCGGAAACCAATCCAGGTCCCTGGGGTTGTGAGGTAGCGCTGCTAACCACTGTGTCAGTTTTTTGTATTAGTACAGAAAATGACAGACTTATTAGAAGTTAAAAGTGTTTTCTAATGTGACAAAATTAAGCATATCCATACTAAAGATCATAGATTTCCCATGATTAATTCAGTATGATTGATACCATACTGGCTGGAAAACGCACTAGATCTGAAGTGTCTTCATGACGTACTGACCTTAATTTCTCAATCGCCAACCAATAGTAGAATTTGTTTCTAACATCCTATATGTCAAGTCTTCTCTTATAAAAACCACCTTCCTCAGTCCCCTACAATCATTAATTCTAATTTTCAGCCATTTCAGTTCACCAAAGTGGCTGAAAACATTGAATACAGCAAAACTTCTGGAGCCCATGAATATCTCTGGTCGTAATGCCAAAGCCATCCTGCACCAGAGGTGACTATTTGTTCCCAAATCTCCCCCGCACCCTCCAAACCTCCACTCCCCATCTCTGCCTCCCAAACTGTGCCTATGCAATATGACACAGGCATTAGGCATCCTGTTTTGACATGTATTCGCACCAATGAAATGAATATCACACAAATCTATAACAGATAGGACAAAAACTTCCCTTATCTTTTGGCTTGCTTGTTTCCTATGACATTGTTATAACCACCTTTCCTTTGATTTCTTTTTTCCTTCATACTCCCTCCTGCCCATTTCAACTCAGAAGCACAATAAATTTGAAATGAGATGAACATCAAAATTGGATAACCTTTGAATATTGCTCCTTAATGCCCGAGCTTCTGCCTGGCATTTTAAACTGCGTCAGTCAATGTTCATGTTTGGAATACAATCACCACAGCATTGATATGAATGGCCAGCAGTGTGAAATAAATAGGAAAGTATGGACCTTGGCAATATTTGAAAATGATTTCATTCATTGAACTGCCTAATTATCTTGGTGACAGGGACAATGTTTTATCCTGAGCTACTCTCAAGAATGTTAACTTCAGTCATCTAGCTGGACAATGATGCCATTTGAATAACCATTCAATTTCCTCTAAATTGTGGGTATTTCTTCAATTATGTTACTCTTAGCTTTCAGACACAGCATTATATAGGTGCAGTGCAATGTATATCAGTTACTTTATTCCTTTTCTTTGGTTCTGTACTTATGATTTTACTGTCCTCATCACAGACAGGTTATCAAAGCAACTGCATTTTAAATCCAGTATCAATTCGTTTCTGGTGAGTTTGTGACTTCAGCAAAAAATAACTCCTCATTTCTCACTCTCTGGTTTAGATCTGCAGTCAGCAGCTGTGAAAGCTGCTCTGTGAACTGAGCCACATCATTGGTATTTGGGCTACAAGCCTGTAATCTTTAACTGTAGCTCATTCAGACAAGTACTCCCACCTCTCATCAATCATGAAACAAGAAATGTATGCTAATTTTGCAAAGAATATTTGAAACAGATTAATTTTGGAGCATTATTAGTCCCACGACTGACAGTTATTTAGTTGGTTTTTGGGTATTTCTGAAGAGGGGAGGAAAGTAGCTCATATGATCAAATAAGAAATATCAAAAATTCTCAACTATTAGAATATAACTATTGTGGAATATTAAAGGTATCCAATGAAAAGGATATGTCATGTTTTGTTGTCAACTGTCAAGATAGATTTTATGCATGAGACTCTGAATAGAGATTTTTCCATATTGGGGCTTTTATTAGGATCTGGTGTATAAGACCAATGCATTCTACTTACAATTTTCCATCAATTTATTTTGATTTTTTTTGGAAAAGTGCCTGTTCTATGTTTACAACATCTGCAAACTGTGCAAAGCCCTCAAAGCTTTCCAAGAAAAAAAGCTTATCAAGTAGAAGGCCTAAATTATAACATTGACATAGAGGTATAGTATAGAAAGAGGCCTGTCAGCCCACCATGTCTATGTGGACCAACAAACATAAAACACTTACCGTTTAAGTGCAACAATTTTAAGTGCTTGTCCAGGTGCTTCTTAAATTAGGCGAAACTGTCTCACTACACCACCCTTTCAGGCAGCACTTTCCATACTTTTACCATCCTCTGGGTGAAAAAAGGTTTTCCTCATATCCTGTATAGAACAATTACTCTTCACCTCAAACATATATCCTCTTGTCTAATATACATCTATCATGGGGAACAGATTCTCATGATCTATCCTGTTTTTGCCTCATAATTTTGCGTACCTCAGCCAGATGCTCCTCGGCCTCCTCTGCTCTAGGGAAAACCAACTCAGCCTATCCAATCTTTCCTCATAAGTGAGACTTTTAATCCTGGTGAATCTCCTCTGCACTCTCTCCAGCACAATCATGTCCTTCCAATAGTGTGGCAAACACACACAGTATTCCATCTGAGGCTTAACCAACATCGAGAGAGTTGCAACAAGACTTTCTTGCTCCTTAAGTCTCTGTGGCTAATGAGGTAAGCATCCCCATATGTCTTCTTCATCAAATGTGCTGACACCTTCAGGGATCTATGGATTTGTACTTTGTTCCTCAGTAGTCTCTAGGGATCTTCCATTCATTGTGCATGTCCTTCCCTCATTTGACCTCCCAAAAAGCATTACCTTGCACTTATCAGGATTAAATTCCATCTGCCATTGCTCTGCCCAAGTTACCAGCTGATCAATATTAGGTTGTAGCCTGAGACTATTTCTTCATCAATTTTTGCATCAATTTTTGTATAATCTGCAAACACACTAAATCATACCTTCTACATTCAGTCTCCAAGTAGGAAATGTACATAGTAAACAGCACGGGTCCCAGCATCGATCCCTGTGGTGCACTGCTGGTCACAGGCTTCCTGCCACAAAAACAACCCTCCACCATCACTCCTTGCATCCTATTTGCAAGTCCATTTTAAATCCAGTGTGCCAACTTGCTTTGGATCCCATGGGTTCTTACCTTTTAGACTTTGTTGAAATCCATGTAAATCATATGAAATGTACTACCTTCTTTAATAAACTTCGTCACCTTTTCAAAAACTTAAATAAATTAGTCAGATAGGATCTCCCTCTAACAAACCCGTGCTGACCATCCCTGGTAAATCCCTACCCCTCCAAGTATTGATTAACCATGACCCTCAGAATTTTTTCTGGTAATTTCCTTGCCACTGGCATCAGACTAACTGGTCTATAATTACCTGAGCTATCTCTGCTATCCTTATTGAACAAAGAACCGTAGTCGTTATTTTCTAGCAATCTGGCATTTTACCTGTAGCCAGTGAACTTTTGAAATATCTCTGCTAGGGCCCCAGTAAAATCTTCACTTGCTTCCCAAAGGATCCTGGATACATCTTATCAGGCCCTGAGGATTTATGCACTTTCATACCTGTAGACAAACATCGAATACCTCCTTTTTAATCTTAACACGTTCTAGAATATCATCATCCCAACTGAAATTTCTAGCTCGAATGTATTTCTCCTTTTTGAATACAGATGAGAAATACTCAATTAAGAACCCCACACTCAACCACACACCACCCCGCACCCTCCCCCCCCCCCCCCCCCCTCCCTCCTCCCTCCCTCCCCACCATCTTCTAGTTCCATGTATAAATTGGCACTTTGATCTTTACTAGGCCCATTCTTTCCCTGGGAGAAAGTGAGGACGGCAGATGCTGGAGATCAGAGCTTAAAAATGTGTTGCTGGAAAAACGCAGCAGGTCAGGCAGCATCCAAGGAGAAGGAGAATCGACATTTCGGGCATAAGCCCTTCTTCAGGAAGGGCTTCCTGAAGAAGGGCTTATGCCCGAAACGTCGACTCTCCTTCTCCTTGGATGCTGCTTGACTTGCCCCATTCTTTCCCTGGCAATCCTCTTGCTCTTCATATACTTATAAAATACTTTGGGGTTTTCTGAATCTTATCTGCCCAAGATATTTTATGGCTGCTATTTGACATCCTAGCTTATTTTTCTAAGCCCCCCCTACACCTCTACATTCTTTCAGGGTCCACCCTGTTTTTAATGTTCTGTACTGAACATATGCTTCCTTTTTCTTGATCAAACTTTTGATGTCCTTTAACATCCAGGGTTCTCTGGCCTTACTACCCTTGCCCTACAGTCTTGGAGGAACATGCTCACCCCGAGCTCCCACTACGCTATTAAATATCCTCCACTTTCCAAACATGGACATAGCTGCAAATAGCTGCTCCCAGATTATGTTTGCAAATGCATCTAATAATATTGAAATTGGCCCTCCCTGAATTTACACACTTAATCTGTGTAAAATCCTCATCTCTTTCCACAATGACTTTAAAACTGGCAGAGTTATGATCACTATTCCCAAAATGTGCATCCACTGACTTTTCAACCACTTGACTCATTTCATTCCTTAGCATTATGTCTAGCACTGCCCCATCTCCAGTTGGACTTTCTAAACTGGCACAAAAATCTCTCTTGAACGTACTTTAAGGATTCAGTCCATCTAAATTTTCACACTCAGGCAATCCCAGTTAATATCAGCAAAGTTGAAATTCCCTATAACTGTAACCCTATTCCTCCCACACCTCTTGGTTATGTGATGATGTATCTGTTGCTCCATCTCTCTCTGGTAGTTGATAGGCTGGTGATATAATTCCAGAAAAATGACTGTCTCCTTTTTAGTTCTCAGATGTATCCCAATGGCCTCATTTGAAAATCCTTCCAAGAAGTCTCCCTCATTACTTCAGCGATGGTCTCTTTTATCAATAATACAATGCCCCACCTCTTTTACATTCCCTCATCCCACCTGAAACTCTATACCCTAGAATGTTGAGCTGCCAGTCCTGCCTTCCTTCAACCATGTCTCAGTGATTACAACAATCATATCATATTGCCATGTGCTGATCAATGCTTGAAGTTCATCCACCTGACTAGTCAGCCTCCTTGCATTAAAATAGATAAAATTTCACTTTCTGAATGTCCCATGTGAATTATCATGCCCAACCAAATATTCTATCCAAATATTCCTTCTCTATCTGAATGAACTTCGCTCTCGACTTTACTTCTACTCTGTGCCCCATCCTCTTCCAAATTAATTTAAAATCTTCCAAAGAGCAAAAGCAAATGTCCTGGAATGGATATTGGACTCATTCTGTTTAGGTGCAACCATCCCAGCTTGTGAAGGCCCCATCTACCCCAGAATGTGTCTCATTGATCCAAAAAATCTAAAACCCTCCCTACTGCAGCATCCCTTTAAACACACACTCATCTGACCTATCTTTCTATTCCTATGGGCAGTAGCATATTCTGGAGATTACAACCTCAGTAATACTCCTTTTTAATCTATTATCCAACTCCCTACATTCTTATTGCAGGCCCTTATTTCTTTTCTTACCCATATTGTTGTTACTGACATGTACTATTACTGCTGCTCTGAGACATCCCTGTACCTGGCATCAGGAAAGCAACATGACATTTGAGAATCTCAATTGTAAGGGGAGTGCAGTCAATGAGTCCCCTACCACTAATGCTCTGCCAGTCCTTTTCCTCCCCTGCTGTGCAGCAGCACCAATCATAGTGCCAAAGACTTGGCCACTTCCCAATAGTATCCAACATGGTATATCTTCCTGCTGGTCACCCAATGCTTTTCTGTCTGTGTAACCCTTACCCGTGGTGCTAAATGTGTCATCCACACTGTCTTCAGCATCATGGATACTACAGCATGGGTCAATCCAAAGCTCCAGCTGGTCCTTATGGCAAATTAGGAGCTACAGTTGAACACACTGCCTGCATGTTTGGTCATCATAGACACTGAAAACATCCCTGATTTCCCACTTATTGCAGGAGGAACATTTCATCGGGCCAAGCTCTCCAGCCAATGTGATCCAGACCAATTACAAATAATAAACTAGGAACAAATTACTCAACTTTAGCCGCTATCACCAAATCTTGCTCTGTCTCTCTCCCCCTTCTCTATTCCTGACAAACTACAAATCACCAAAATAAGGACTATACTCTCGGTCTCTCTCCCAGTACTATCCTCTCAGGTCTAGTTCCTAAGCAATCAATTACCTCATCACACTCCCTGTTCGAAGTGCAGCATTTTTTTCCTTTTTATCATTGCAACCTCCTTCTCCACAGGCTTCACTCCAAGATTCCACCTCCCAATGAGTGTCTCCACAGTGGGATTTTCTTTGATGTCCCTCTTTGTTTTGGGCTGGATGCCCCAGTACTGGGCTTCAATGTATCCTGTTAAAAGAGCTTCCAAACTATTAACCAAAAAAGCAAGTGAAAATCACAAGTGAAAAGGTATGCCAGATAATGAGTGGAATAGATAGAATCAATAGCCAGAGAGTTTTCCCCAAGGCAGGATTGACTGGTACGAGGAGTCATAGTTTTAAGATATTAGGAGAAAGGTATAGAGGAGACGTGAGAGGTAGGTTCTTTACGCAGAGAGTTGTAGATGCATGGAATGCGTTGCGAATTGTGGTGGAAGTAGAGTCATTAGGGACAGTTAAGCAACTACTGGACATGCACAAGCATAGCAATATGTTGAGGGGTGCATAGGTTAAGTTATTATATTTTATATTAGGATTAAACCTCAGCACAACATCGTGGGCCAAAGGGCCTGTTCTGTGCTGTACTTTTCTATGTTCTATCTTTCCTTCCGAACTGAATTCCCACGCTGCTTAAAGTCTCCAGATTATATATTCACTTGGGCTGTGCCTCACTCCAGATGTGATCTCTCCTTCCTGACCTCGTGACACTTATTGATCCAACCTTCCTGTACAATAATTACATTGTGCATTATTTAGGCTTCATAGTTCAGGCCTAATAAAAAAGGGGAAATCTGCACAAACTGTGCGCATTGTTTCTTTTTAAAATTTTATCAACATGTACTGTAAAATAAAATGTAATTAACATACATGTAGAGTAAAATTTTGATTAAAAGTAAGAGTCATAGGGATGTAAAGTGCAGAAACAGTCCCTTCAGTCCAACTTGTTCATGCCAACCAGATATCCTAAATTAATCTAGTCCCATTTGCCAGCATTTGGCCCATATTCATCTAAACCCTTCCTATTCAAATATCCATCTAGATGCCTATTAAATGCTGTAATTGTACCAGCCTCCACCACTTCCTCTTGCAGTTCATTCCAGACACGCACCACCATTTGTGTGAAAACATCACACCTTAGATCCCTTTTATTTCTTTCCCCTCTCACCCTAAACCTATGCTATCTAGTTCTGGATTCCCCAACTCAGAGAAAAGCCCCTGTCTGTTTACCCTATCCCATGCACTTATGATTTTATGACCTCTAGAAGGTCACCCCTCAACCTCCGATGCTCAAGGGAAAACAGCCCCAGCCTATTCAGCCTCTCCCTGTAGCTCAAATCCTCCAACCCTGGCAACATCCTTATAAGTCTTTTCTGAACCCTTTGAGGTTTCACAACATCTTTCCGATAGGAAGGGGATCAGAATTACACGCAATATTCCAATAGTAGTCTAACCAATATCCTGTACAGCCGCAATATGACCTCCCAACTCCCAAACTCAATGCACTTACCAATAAAGAAAGCATACCAAACACTTTCTTCACTATCCTATCAACCTGAGATTTTACTTTCATAGAGCTATGAACCTGCACTCCAAGGTCTCTTTGTTCAGCAACACTCACCTGGACCTTGCCATTAAGTGTATAAGTCCTGCCCTGATTTGCCTTTCCAAAATATAGCACTTCATGTTTACCTGAATTAAACAGTATCTGCCACTTCTTGGCCTATTGGCCCATCTGATCAAGATCCCGGTGTACTCTGAGGTAACCTTCTTCACTGTCCACTATGACCATAAACTTGCTACATAACTTGCAGATCACTGCACAACTCATAGCTACAAACTCTTTGATGGGGCATTGAACTTGAAACATTAACTATGCTTTCTCTCCACAGATGCTGTCAGACCTGTTGAGTTTCTCCAGCAATTTTTATTTTCATTTCAGATCTTCAATACCTGCAGTTCCTTATTTTGTTTTTGTGTACAAATGCACTTAGTTAATATAAGCTACGTGATTCTGTCAAATCACCTAGGTGCAGTTTATTTTTCCCATACTATGTTGTACACTATTTCACAGGCCTAATTAACACAGTCTACCCAACCATAGTGAAATTATGCCATAAATCCATGTCATTGCTTGTCTTTAATCCTTTTTTGCTGAATTTGCATTTTTAAACATAAACTGTTTTTTGCATTTAAAAGGCTACATTTCATTTTTATGGCAATTTTTGCAAAGCATTGTCAATTTTTTTAAGTTGTTCTGTTAACGTAGTTTCCATTATGGGTGCAGGTAGGCAAAAGAGGTGCATAATTTTCACTCCATTATATATCGTCCAGAGGGTCACTGAAGATGTTACCTAGTATGGTGACGAAACATCTGAAAGTGAACCTTCCAGCTCAGCGAGCAAACCTACATCCAGACCTCAACCTGAGCTACAAATCTTCTCAAAACCCGCTAATATTATACATGTATAGATTTAGAAAGGTTTAAATAAATGGATTCAGTTTGCTAAGATACTGTTGTCAATTCTATTCAATGGCCTTTTGATCAGTTATACTGCATGGAATGATTTGCCAGATTTCTCACTGTGGTCAGCTTGAAAAAGAATTATGCTGGTGCATAATGTAACAGACAGAAACATCTGCACACAGTCACAATATGAAAATCCTACGCAACAAATGTGTAAAATGCTGAAAAATGTTCAATGATGTCCAAGTATTATCTTCTCACCTTTAAAGAAAATTAGCATACAACACACAACAAACAGTGCCTGCTGTTATTGCAAGATCCAGGGAAACACACTGCACATTGATTAATAACTAGCTAACAATATTGAATAAGTATGACAATGTTAAAATCAAACAGTATTGGTCAGAAAACCCAAGATGTTGCTTTCATCCATTTCAAGGCCTTAAACACTTGGCTGGATTTATAACATACTGTGCTCCCTTGCTTGAAAAGTCAAAGGGAGCCCATCTATGATCCTAGCAGTTATCCTGCATTCATAAAACTTCGGAAGTACAGTCATTCCTTCTTTAACGTGTTGGTTGCATTCTTGTGCAACTTTGCATTATAGAAAAATCACACTTCAGAAGCAGCACTTACAGTGTCGGTGATACAGCCAACAAATGTTTTAAAAATTCACACTTTAGAAACAGTGCCCCCAATTCATCAATTGCATTACAGTGGATTTGCGTTAACAAAACATACATTATAACAGAATGACCTGCAGTGTTTTATTTGTTTTAAGGCAAGACTTACAAATGAATTCTTCAAGAGCTACCAGCCAAGCTGAGCCCAAATGTTTGTATATGTTGGTGGGCCTTTAAACAGTTGCCAATGCTGAGCAACCTGGATGAGCAAGCAAGTCTTGAGTTGGCTATTCTGGTAGAAGCAAGGGAGGTGAGCAAGGAGTTTGGGTGCAGTGTTGAAGAGACTAGGGCTAGGTTTAAAGATGGGCATGACCTTGGGGAAGCTAGACTCCTCCAATAGGTCCACTCACTTGCCTGAAACTAGCTAGTGCAGTTATAGATGTTGGATAGTTGCTTGGTGTGGGCACTTCCATGCCAAGGTTAAAATAACAGAGGTGAAGAGGAGGGATGGTAGGAGAATGAGACCCTTTAGGTCCATTGAATTGGCCACTGAAAGGTCTCAGTAGGCCCAGGGTTTTGCAGCACACCTAACAAATCTCTCACCCGCTGTAAAATTTCATGTTGGTCAAGACAGTGAGAAGGCTATCCACTGGATTTTACATAGCATCTACCTTCAAACCCATCTCAAGGGGCATAAAATTTACCCAACTCCTGATATCAAATGCAACCCACTCTGACCTTTGTACTGATCTCTATTTTAAGCTGAATTATCCACTTCCCAGGGAGAATCTCTGCTGTTCTTCAGAAGTGTGTCATGGGATTATTTACACCCACTGAGAAGAAAGTTAGGACTTAGCATTAGTCTCTTACTTAAAAGACAATTTCTCTAACAGTGCAGTACTCACTCAGCACTGATTGAGTTGTCAACCTAAATTTGGTGCTTACCTCTCAGGAATGGGACTTAAACTGACAGCCTTATTACTCAGAAGCTACAGTGAACTATGCCTGACAGACCATCTCTTCTGCAATTATTCAAGGAGAAGTATCTTTGTTGGTCCTTCATTTGCCTGAGTCCTGTACCAGTGTGGTTTTAGAAAGTATTTGTTCCTCTAATGATTCATCATCTGTGATCTTAATTTTAACCAATTCCTGATACATAGGTGTTGGCAACAATAGAGATGATAAAGGATGTGAATTTGAACTCACCATATAAAAATAGGACATTAATCATTTTTTAATTGGTGATATTTCACTTGCTGCTGAACCAAATCTGCATGACTGATTGTTAAATGACATGTAGATCTGATATTTAATTGTATCCTAGGCAGCTAGAGTACAGGATTGGTACTCTCTGTTCCACATTTCCAATGGCCAAGGTTGACCAAAAAAAAAGTGCCTCCTCTTCAGTGAGGATATTTTGCCGGGGAATGTGCCTCTGGCACTTGTACTCTGCTCTTTTCTCCCTCAAAAGAGGAAAAGTACAACACCATGAATGGGTGCATTCCTTCGTGGCACAATGGGCAGAATGCATTCGGTGAGGGTGACAACGAGGAAGAGGCATGCAATTGCAAAAGGATAAGGATGGGTGGGAGTGGTGGATGTTTGAGGAACACTGAAGCAAACATCCTGAGGAAACTGTGGCTTAGCGAGTATAAGGGGTCATGGGAACATGCATTATTTAGCCTGATCGTGCATGTTACACCACTAAACTACTTGCACTGCTGCCAGGTCCTAGGACCAGACACTAGGCATTTACCTTCCTTTTCTACCATCTCCCACCCATTTTGGAGAGTATGATGTAGCAAACTGTGGAAACACTGCCTCGTTCTTCTCTCCTCCAGTCCATATCTAAGAATTTATCTCTGAAAGGGAACCTGAGAATCTTGGATCCTTCTTCCTTGACATGGGGTTCCATGTTCCTTAATTTTGGCTGCACCAATTAAAGCCATTCATGACCTTCAGTTACCAATGCAATTTCATTTAAAGGGAGGCAGAATGCCTATAAAAGCTGGAAGACTAGCTAGAACATGTGCTGGGCTTGCACATTTTCATTTCCCCTGCGACATGTGCAAATAGCCAGTGGTATGGTTCATGTTGAGCTGCAACCACAATCATTCAAAAGACCAGGGAGGGTAGGTAATTAATATTTACAACTGCCTATAACCACCAGGATCAGTATAGGTAGATTGAGAATTGTGAATAATAGCCTGAAAACTTAAAGCAGGAAAGGTTGAATACCACTTCTCTCCTTTAACATTTACATTGATCATCTAAGCATTTCGCAAACCAAGTTTCACACAGCACTGCATTTACACTCCATGTTGTGTCAAATTGACTTACACCCAGAGCAGTCAGGTATGACCCTGACTACAGAATTACATTACCAGTGTGAAATTGAAGTTGCTTTGCACTGTCACCTCATGTGCTTAAATGTCTTCATTAAAGGGCCCTTTTAACATTGGCAACTTTTTTTTAATCTATGGGCTGAAAAGATTCAACGGGATCATGTGTCATCCAATTTATAAGGAATCACAGGTTACAATGAGGGGATGTGAAAACAAGCAAAAAAAAGCCAAACACTGTTTTCTGAAGAATCCCTTTAGCCCCTATTATTTCTTTGCACAACAAGAGCTGAATACCACAGGTACAAATGTTGAAGAAGAAAGACAAAAGAGAAAATTGAAAGGTCAGCAAATCAGCCAGTTCAGCAACATATCTGGCAGATTCCTGGGAATCAGTCAAGTATAGTACCAGCAACAGAGAAAATGATTTACTTCATGCAGAAAATGAAAAAAGGTTTCAGTTCAAAATTCACTGCTTACCAATGATGGCAGATATGTCAAACCCTGTGCAACCAAGTTGATTAAATAAAATGTATTGTTTTGCTCCTATTATATTGATTTGAAACCAGCCTACAAAAAGCTAAATCTGAAGTGCACTAGAGAACTGATTTCATTGCATCCACTTTACATATTTTGTTTGAATACTTTTCCCCTTATTGTTTGCAGCGCCAGTTATTAAATACTGCCTCCTAATCTTCTATGTTCCAATGATAAGCCTCAACTACTAGAAAATTGCACATATGCAATCTAAGATATTTTGTGATTTATTACTGTCGCACGTATCAACATACAGTGAAAAGTGCTGTCTTACATACTTTACAGATAAGAGAAAGTAAGGACTGCAGGTGCTGGAGTTCAGAGTCAAAGAGTGTGGTGTGTGGTGCTGGAAAAGCACAGCAGGTCAGGCAGCATCTGAGGAGCAGGAGAATCTATGTTTCGGGCAAAAACCTTTCATCAGGAATGAGGCTGGATAATTTGCAGGCAGATCATACTGTACAAGTTCATCAGGGTAACAGAGCAGTGTGCAGGATACAATGTTATAGATACTGAGAAGGTGCGTAGAGAGATCAATATTAATATTAAAGAGGTGCATTCAAAAGTTTGATAACAGCAGGGAGGAAGCCATTATGGAATCTGGTCATATGTGTACACAAACTGTTTCATCTTCTGCCTG
Organism: Chiloscyllium punctatum; assembly: GCF_047496795.1. NCBI lineage: Eukaryota > Metazoa > Chordata > Chondrichthyes > Orectolobiformes > Hemiscylliidae > Chiloscyllium > Chiloscyllium punctatum. The sequence goes on from NC_092764.1 coordinate 41,224,725, forward strand.
ACAGAAGAGGGTGGAAGAGAGTATAACTGGAATGAGAGGGATCTTTGATTATATTGGTTACTTTCCCAATGCAGCATGAAGTATAGATGAAGTCAATGGATGGGAAGCTGGTTTATGTGTTGGACTGGGCTGAATTCACAACTGTCTGTAGTTTCTTTCAGCTATGATGCATTCCCAGCTTTCTATGGTGTATCGAGAAAAATGTCATTATACACATGTGGAATTCCCTTCACCTCCTGAGGAAGTAAAGACATTGCTGTACTTTCTTGACCTTTGCATCAATATGGGTGGATCAAGTCAGATTGTTGGTCATTGTCAATCCTAGAAACTTGAAACTCTCGAACATCTCCACTTTTGCACCATAGATAAAGACAGGGGACACTCTGCTTCCTGAAGTCAATGACCAGCTCCTTCATTTTGCTGACATTGATGGAGAGATTACTGTCTTTATACTATGCTATTAGTCACAATATCTCCTTCCTGTACTCCATCTTGTCACTGTTCCAGATCAAACCTACAATGGTGGTATCATCAACAAAATTGTAAATGGGGTTGGTGTGGAATTTGGCCAGACAGTTGTGTGTTATAATATGTATAATAGGAGGCTGAGTATGCAGCCTTGCGGGACACTGGTTTTGAGGATTTTTATGGAGGAGATGTTGTCACCTATCCTTACTGGCTGTGGTCTGTTGGCCAGGAAGTCGAGAATCTAGTTACAAAGCGGGGAGCAAAGATCTAAGTCCCAGAGTTTGGAGATGAGCTTGTTTGGAATTATGGCGTCGTCAATAAGAAAAAGCCAGATGTAGGTATCCTTGTCCAGATGTTCCAGGGACGAGTGTAGGGCTAGGGGATGGTGGCTGCTGCAGGTCTGTTGTGTGAGCAGATGAATTGCAAGCAATCAAGATAGTTTGGGAGGCTGGAGTTGATGTGAGCCATGACCAGCCTCTCAAAGCACTTCATAATGACGGATGTCACAGCTACCAGCCGGTAGTCATTGAGGCATGCTGCACAATTTTTCTTTGGCATTGGGGTGATGGTGATCTTTGTGAAGCAGGTAGAGACTTCCGGCTGTAATAAGGAGAGGTTGAAGATGTTTATGAATACTCCTGCCAGGTGGTCTCCATCTGGTCTGGTCACTTTCAGTGAGTTCACCCTTAAGAAGGCCAATCTAACGTCTGCTTCAGTGATGAGGGTATGGAAATATCCAAAGCTGCTGGGACAGGTGACATTGTTTCACTGCCCTTCTGTTCAATTGAGTGTAGAATGCATTGATCTCTTTGGGTAGGGATGTGCTGTTGTCTGTAATTCTGTTTAACTGCACTTTGTAGTCCATTATGTCGTGTAAGTCTTGCCACAAACAACACGTTAGTCTGGATCTCAAGCTTAGTTTGGTATTGTCCCTTGGTATCACTGATGGCCTTCCAAAGGTGGTACCTGGATGTCCTGTATAGGTCAGGGTCATCTGACTTAAATACTGCAGACCTGGGTCTCAGTAGAGAGTGGATCTCCCAGTTCGTCCATGATCTGGCCTCACAGCGCCAGAGATCCGGGTTCAATTCCCGCCTCAGGCGACTGACTGTGTGGAGTTTGCACGTTCTCCCTGTGTCTGTGTGGGTTTCCTCCGGGTGCTCCGGTTTCCTCCCACAGTCCAAAGATGTGCAGATCAGGTGAATTAGCCATGCTAAATTGCCCGTAGTGTTAGGTAAGGGGTAGATGTAGGGGTATGGGTGGGTTGCGCTTCGGCGGGGCGGTGTGGACTTGTTGGGCCGAAGGGCCTGTTTCCACACTGTAAGTAATCTAATCTAATCTAATCTAATTTCTAGCTGGGGAAGGTTAGACTAACTTTGCACTTACTAATGAAGTCTGTGACGGTAGTGGTATAAGTGTTTAGGTTGGCCACTGAATGTTTGAATATGGGCCAGTCCAGTGACTCTATGCAGTCCTGTAGAAGCCTTTCCATTGCGTCAGACCAATACTGCTCTACTTTCTCTACTGGGTCCTCATGCCTCGATTTCTGCTTGTAAACCGGGAGTAAGAACCTAGCCCTGCGGTCTGATTTTCCAAAATGTGGATTGGGTTGGAGTGGTAGGCATCTTTTATCGATGTGTAGCAATGGTCAAAAAACATTCGAATGTCTGGTGGAGCAGGAGATGTGTTGGAAGACTGGATATATCCCATGAACTCAGGAGAGAAAGACCCACTGACAGCTATTCCTCATGCACCATAACTTGACTATTCACAAATACCCCTCCACTGCCAGACACCTCAGCAATGCAGATCCCCCCAACCCCACAACAGCTAACCTCCCCACTCACAGCTACTCCCTATTTTATTAGGAGTATCAGGTTTCACTTAATTTATCTCCTAAATACTGCTTCTTGAATCTCAGGAATTTTCAAAAATTCGTTTTATTTACAATATTGTAGAGGAGACTTTTCAGGTGCACTGGTAGTGTCCCTAGCTCTACGCCAGGTTGCCAGGGTTCACTCCCACCTGCTCCAAAAGGTGTGTAAGAACATTTCTCAACACGTTGCTTGAAAGCTATATAATATTGTAGATACACGCACAATATTTTATCGGGACCTTTGTGGTGCTTTTGCTCCCTTTCATTGCTCTATGTACACATGACATTAACATCAACACTTCACAGTACAAATCATGCTGATGTCTCATTACTCTGCAACTTTCTCCTTGAAGTCTTAATCCCACTTACAAACATCTTCAACTTCCTCACAAAATCTCAAACTTTACCGAATTAGTCTTCATGTTTTGACCAAGCTTGCTGATCTGGTGTCATCCTGAATTCCAGGATGCTATTCACTTCCTTTTTTTAGCCAGATCACTTCTGTCTTGGGTGGTACTTGTAGGGTCTGAGTGTTTCTATCCTGGGTGATTGTAGAGTTGGCTTGTTCCATTTCTTCTGAAAAATAGTTCTACATTTTTATTGGTTTCTCATTCAATGACAATGACAAACATGATTTCACACGATTATATCTTGATCTGTTTCATTCCTATATGGCCTCAATTGTTGTGTTTATTTTTCTCTGAAAATACCTTTTCACTCTGAAAATACCAAGAACTCTCACTGGGCTACAGCCCTCTTACTTCTTGTGTTCCGTATCTTTTACTAAAATTTCTAGCCTGGTTTTCTCTTTGCTCTCCTTCGTGGCACTTTACTCTGTTATAGCCACTCCCAATGATATGTGGCTGTAGCATCTGAGATAGGGATGGAAATAGTGTCAATCTTCAACCCATCAATAGCTGATGGTAATAATCTATTCTGTAGTGGTGATGAACTAGAGTTTAATAATGTAAGATTTAAAGCTTTTGGTCTCATTCAATAATGGCTTGGTTTACAAACTCCTTGCTCAGATTCTCCATTTGTTTGAGGAAAGTGTGTGAACTTGTGACATGAATAAAATCCTATTTATGTGCAAATCTCTTGAAGTGCTCATTTACAAACTGTGGACCTTTGTCTGAGATCCCAATGACGGAATTCTGGGTGTTGATACTATTTTTAAGTGATTCTATTATTGATCCAGTTGCAATCTTCATTAATCTTTTATGATGTAGGTTTGCTCACTGAGCTGTAGGTTTGATATCCAGACACTTCATAACCTGGCTAGGTAACATCATCAGTGCGACCTCCAAGTGAAGCGAAGCTGTTGTCTTCTGCTTTCTATTTATATGTTTGTCCTGGATGGGGTTTCTGGAATTTGTGATGATGTCATTTCCTGTTCATTTTCTGAGGGGTTGATAGATGGTATCTAGATCTAGATTTTTGATAAAGAAAATCTTGCTTTTGAACCCACATGGTCCTATGGCATTGATAGAAAACGTGTTCGTAATAGTGGTGCTTTCTTCTTGCGGCTGTTCAACAAACAAAATGAAATTATTGATTATTGAATGTATGAGTTTGAAATTCTGAGCCACCATGACTGTTGTGCTCTTGTTCAACACCCTGTAATGTTTAAGTGACCTTAATGAATTCTCTGAAGAATTTTCAGTCGAAATGCTTTTGGTGTTATGAATCTCTCGTTGAAGCCTAGTAAGTTGTTGGTGACATTGAGACATTTATGCTGTTGGAATACTTGATACAATATTCAGTATAATAGTATAATCAGCCTTCCATTCTTTTTTTCAGTCTTTATCATATTTTTGTGCTTCCTAGAATTCGTGAAGTTTTCTTCCTTTACCTGGTAAATATTTTGCAATCTCTGAAATGTAAGCTTCAAGCTCATCTATGAAATGTAGGATTACTTTTTCTGTGGTACTTTCCGGTATTCCTGATAGTGTGTCTGCTGTCATCTGCTACTTTCTTTGTGCTTATTTGGTTCCACTTGTCCCTTGTCCCCTTCTATACATATACGCATTTTAAACTGGGCTTTCTGGTTTCTCCAGCTAGCTGCAATAGGGTTAATCAACTTTGAATCTTAATCATGTTGAGACCATCACTATTTGTCTTTGATTTTCTTTTATTTTGGTTTGGAATTGTAAATTGAGGTTAAAAATTGAACTTAGAACTGCTGTTTGTTTTAAAGGAGAAAGCAAAAGCCATTATTATCTGTTGGGAACTGGCCTGGAAGATAATGCGACTTAATTACTATTCTAAGGACAATGTAGATGAATTGGCATGAGTATTGTGATGCCCCAGACTAATAGCTAGTTGGATATTGAATTGGTCAATGAAGAGAGGAATGGTGCTAACCAGTTAACCAGAGAATGTTCATTTGAAAGAGCTTTCTTTTTAGCAGACAGTGATTTTGAAACGTTTCTGGACTGGCTGCTCTGTTTTAATATCTCTAGTTGTCTCCAATTGTTAAATTGTTGAATGTTCTGAGAAAAGAATTCAGGTCTATAAAAAATACATAAATATTCCCAAGAGACTGCTAAAATAATTTGCATTAACCAGTGACTTCAGAATTTGAGCAAGATATTAAGTTCTACAAGCCTGTGAACAACTCAGTGTCTAAGGATTTCATGAAAGCCTGATATTCATCATTTGAAACTGTTTAACTGAACTGGCAAATTATAATTCTTATTTTATTTTTAATTCACTCCTTAGCTGTGTCTGTTGGTCTGTGTGTAGGTAGAGGTTAAGACAAATAAGATTAGATTTAGATTGTAGATAATTCTTAAATTTTCTTGCTTATTTTTGTTCTGCTGAAGTTATATTATTAATAGTAAACAAAAATTAACAGTTTATGATATTAACTTTGTGTCTAAGATGTGTTATTATAAGGTCTGTTTAGGAACTATTGGGCAATTTTAAGATCATTCAATGTTGTAATTTCATTATGTTATGAAACCAGTGATAGTGAGGCTGAAGAAGGGTCAAAGGAGTACTGTGTAAAATTCTGGTTGTCATGCTATAAAAATGATGTAGAGGCATGAAGAGAGTGCAAAAAGTATTTATGAAAATCTCTATTGGGAGAGAATGAAAAGCTGGATCTCTTTCATTAAAAATAGAAGGTTGAGATGTAAGCTGAAACAGATCTTTAAAATGATGAAATGATTTGATTAAGTAGACACAAAGAATATTCACACTTTGGAGAAGCGCAATGACTAGCTACCAACGATATAAAATAATCATTGAGAAATCAAATAGGCAGTTCTTAAGAAACACTTGTATCCAGAATGTGGGGTGAATAGGGATATTGCCCTATTGGAGTGTAGACTCAGTTAAAAGGATACTAGAGAAGTAGAGGAAGGGAAGGGTGATAACCACAAAGATTTAAATATAGATTTAGGTCAATTAAATAGGATTACACAGATTATATATAGCACAAATCTGGCTTTTCAACTCAACTGGTTATGCTTTGCTTGAATCTACTGCCACGTTTCCTCATCTAAATTTTCCAGGGATTCACCTCCCCTTCCTCTACTTATCTAGCCTCCCCTTAAGTGGGCCTGCATGCCCTGTGGTGGTAATATCCCCATTCATCCCACACTGGAGAAAGGTGTTCCATATGAACTCCCAATTTGATTTCTCGGTGATTATCTTATATTGATGGTATCTAATCGCTCACTTCCCCACCCTCACCCCAAAAATGCTGGAAGAAATTGGGTGGGAATGTAAGAGATGGGAAACATGTCCTGAACCAGCTGCATGTTTACCCATTGCAGAATGTTTCACTGCAATAGGATTACATAGAATATAGAACACAGAGATCTAACTATAGATTTATATCAATTAGATAGGATTACATGGGATAGACAGCACAGAGATTTAGATACAGATTTAGATCAATTAGATAAGATGACACAGGTTGTGCAGCACAGAGTCTAACCCTTTTAACTTGACTGATCATGCTTCACTTGAATCCATTCCTTTTAACAGAGTCTACACTATTCACGTTAACAACTCCCCGTGGTGGTAAGATCCACATTTTGGATAAAAGTGTTTGATATGAACTGCCTATTTGATTTCTTGGTGATTATCTTATATTGATAGCATCTAGTCATTGCACTTTTCCAACGTGTGAATATTCTCCTTGTATCTATTTGATGAAATCCTTTCATTGTTTTAAAGACCTCTTTCAGATCATAGCTCAACCTTCTCTTTTCAGGGGTAGAGATCCAGTTTTTCATTCCCTCCTGATAGACATTTACCTGCATTACTAGTATTATCTTTGTTACTACTTTCGCACCGTCTCCGTGCCTCTGCATCATTTTTATACCTGGCAACCAGGACTTTACACATGACTCCAGATCTAACTGAGATTCCGGGTATAACTGCTTTACTTTACAATTCTATTCCTCCAGAAATAAAATTTAATATATAGTTTATATTTTTATGACTCGGAGGAGCCAGTGTTGGACTGGGGTGGACAAAGTTAAAAATCACACAACCCCAGGTTATAGTCCGACAGGTTTATTTGGAAGCATTAGCTTTCGAAGCACTGATTCTTCATCAGGTATTTGTCATCAGGTTGACACAACTCCAAAAACTACTGCTTCCAAATAAACCTGTTGGAGTATAACTTGGTGTTGTGTGATTTTTAACTTATATTTTTATGACCTATGATACAACCTTTAGTGATTGGTGTATTTGTACACTGAGATCCCTTTGCCCCTCTTATACTATTTACAGTCTTACTTTCTAAATAATATGTCATCTCTATATTTTTTTCTTGCCAGGGACATTGTTGTGTTGTCGCTGGACTACTCATCCAGAGACACAGGTAACGTTCTGGGGAGTCAGGTTTTGTTTGAATTTTTAAAAATCTGGAATTAACTCGAATGATGACTATTGAATTTGAGGGAACACTGGGTTCAATTCATTTTCTAAACCTCAGATAGAGCTGCAGTATGACCAGAATGACATTTCTAAATCTTAATGTTTTTTTATCAACTGGTCTTAAATTGGCAAACAGTGAGTTAAAAAGAGGGTGACTCCATCCTTGAGTCCACTGAATGGCCACCAGAGTTTAACTGGTGGTCTCCTCAAAAGATGCAGGATTGCAACATCACGCTTTAAATATTAGAGTTGAGAAGATGTCCTTAAATTCTACTGAAGTGGCTTAGTTAAGCAGGAAGGCTGTTCACTACCATCACCTCTGCTGGCTAGGTAGAACATTGACAGAAAGTCAATGAGCTGGCACTGTAGGACTGAGCAAAAACCCCCATCATCTGAAATATTGGATAAGACCCTGGCCTATTCAAAACTTTTGAAGCTAAAGGGGACAGCTGGGCTAAACTCTGAGAAAAAATACACAAGCACAGAGGTGGCTACTTAGAGCTACTTTCTGATGAAGGGCTTTTGTCCGAAACATCGATTTTCCTGCTCCTGAACTGCTGTGCTTTTCTAGAATCAGCTTTCCAGCATCTGCAGTCCTTGTTTTTACCTACTTAGAACCACTGTTCAACCTGGAATTCAAATTTACACTTCCACTCTAAGAGAACAATCAACCAAACCTAACGCTCCAGACCGAAACTAACTTTTACATCCTGGGCTACTCAATGCAGACACTATGGGGCCTGCACAGATAATAAACATTTAGCTTCAGTCAAAATTCATTCGCAGAGATACCTGATATTCAACTTCAATTGAAATCCATTTAGATTAGATTAGATTACTTACAGCGTGGAAACGGGCCCTTCGGCCCAACAAGTCCACACCGACCCGCTGAATCGCACCCACCCACACCCATTCCCCTACATTTACCATGCACCTAACACTATGGGCAATTTAGCATAGCCAATTCACCTAACCTGCACATTTTTGGACTGTGGGAGGAAACCGGAGCACCCGGAGGAAACCCACACAGACACAGGGAGAATGTGCAAACTCCACACAGTCAGTCGCCTGAGGCGAGAATTGAACCCGGGTCGCTGGCGCTGTGAGGCAGCAGTGCTAACCACTGTGCCACCGTGCCGCCCACTGCACATACTCTTAATTATCGGGAAGCCAATTGACTTCAAAGGCCTACCAGAAACACAATGGACAACACAGATTTAGGGGAGATAACGGGCCACACAGTCAGAATAACTGCCAGCCCTGATCTCACCTGAGGGAGAGCCTTTTTCAACAACAAGCTTTTGTACAAACAACTCCCCCACAGGCTCCCAGCTCCAACAAACAGCTTCCCCACAGACTCCCAGCCCCAACAAACAGCTTCCCACAAGCTCTCAGCCCCAACAAACAGCTTCCCCACAGACCCCCAGCTCCAACAAACAGCTTCCCACAGACTCCCAGCTCCAACAAATAGCTTCCCACAAGCTCTCAGCCCCAACAAACAGCTTCCCCACAGACTCCCAGCTCCAACAAACAGCATCCCCACAGACTCCCAGCTCCAACAAACAGCATCCCCACAGACTCCCAGCCCCAACAAACAGCTTCCCCACAGGCTCCCAGCCCCAACAAACAGCTTCTCCACAGACTCCCAGCCCCAACAAACAGCTTCCCCACAGGCTGCCAGCTCCAACAATCAGCTTCCCCACAGACTCCCAGCTCCAACAACAGCTTCCCCACAGGCTCCCAGCCCCAACAGGCAGCTTCAGAATGAAGACCCACAGAGGCCGAACAGAGATCTGAGTCAGGAAGCCAAACCAAGAGCATCATCGCAACAAAGGACATGAGAGAGGATGAAGCTGACCAAGCACTATCCGAACCAGAGCTTCCCGACACAGGGCCTGTTCCGAACCAAGAAAATCGACGGCAAGAGCCTCAATAGCCAACCATACTTCAACACCGCGCTTTCCTCAGTGTTGAGCTGAAACTCCTGAGACCCCAAAGGTTCTGCCCAATAGAGGGGAAGGTGGCTGGTAACAGTGCATGGAGACCCCTAGGGTAGGAAGCCTGATTAAAGTTTCTGTGATTAAAACTGTTGTTTTTAGGTTCTAATAGTGTTTAATCTGTACATAATTTAATAGTGTATTTAATTACTGTCCTCTGTATAATTAATAGTGCTAATTTCACTGTTTACTGCTTTTATTTGTATTTCTTGTATTATACTTACCTTTTTGAATCTAAATATATAGAGATTTTTTTCCCTGAAACACTTGTTTATTGCCTTCTTCCTTGTACATTCCCTGAATATGTCCAATGTCTAGAACCAGGGATCTCGGGGTGATTCGAACCACCTAAAATCAGCAAATTACTGAATATAAACCAGCACCCCTCTATTTAATGGCCCTGCTTATCAGAACATTATCAGAAAGTTGATCAAAATCCAGCCCCAATTAAAGGCAAAGCCACTATAGTCTTAGCAGACCACAGGGCTTCTGTCTTGTTAAGCAGAGATGACTGATGGTTGTTTAACCTGAGGTTCACAATGCCTCAGGTGAGGGGAGAAGTTGAGGAGTATCCTTCACAGTAACCTTTGCCAGAGTAGGAATTGAACTCACACTGTTGGCATCCAACTGGTAGCCTGTACAAAATGCAGCCCTCCAATCCCTCTGCTCCAATCCCAACCTCAGCATCAAACCAGTGGATAAAGGGGGTGCAGTGGTAGTTTGGCGTACTGACCTTGGCACCATTGAAGCCAGGTGCCAACTCAAAAACACCTCCTACTACTGGTCCCTCAACCATGACCCCACCACCCCCATCACCAAACCATCATCTCCCAGACCATACAGAACCTCAGCACCTCAGGAGATTTCCCACCCACAGCTTCCAACCTTGTAGCCAGGGAACCCTGCACCACCCGATTCTACCTCCTTCCCAAGATCCACAAGCCTGACCACCCTGGCCGACCCATTGTCTCAGCCTGCTCCTGCCCCACCAAACTCATCTCTACCTACCTTGAAACTGTCCTATCCCCCTGAGTACAGGAACTTCCCACATACGTTTGGCACACCATCCATGCCCTCCACCTCCTTCAAGACTTCTCTTTCTCCGGCCCCCAACGCCTCATCTTTACCATGGACATCCAGTCCCTATACACATCCATCCGTCATGACCAGGGCTTCCAAGCCCTCCGTTTCTTCCTCTCCCGACATCCCCAACAGTACCCTTCCACTGACACTGTTACTCGTTTGGTTGAACTGGTCCTCACCCTCAACAATTTCTCTTTCGAATCCTCCCACTTCCTCCAGATGAAAGGGGTAGCCACAGGCACCCGCATGGGCCCCAGCTATCCCTGTCTCTTTGTCAGCTACATAGAACAGTCCATCTTCCGTAGTTACACCAGCACCACTCCCCACCTTTTCCTCTGCTACATTGATGACTGCATCGGCACCATCTTGTGCTCCCACGAGGAGGTTCAGCAGTTCATCAATTTCACCAACACATTCCACTCTGACCTTAACTTCACCTGGACCCATCTCTGGTACCTCCATTCCCTTGCTGGACCTCTCCAACTCCATCAATGATGACCGACTCAATACCAACATTTTTTACAAACCCACCAACTCCCATAGCTACCTGAATTACACCTCCTCCTATCCTACCTCCTGCAAAAATGCTATCCCATATTCCTAATTCTTCCGCCTCCACCTTATCTGCTCCCAGGGAGACCAGTTCCACCACAGAACACACCAAATGACCTCCTTCTTTAAAGATCATAATTTCCCCTCCCACTTGGTTGAAGATGCTCTCCAATGCATCTCATCCATGTCCTGGGCCTCCAACTGCAACAAGCACAGAATCCCCCCTGTCCTCACCTTCCACCCACCAACCTATGCATAAACCGCATTATCTGTCAACATTTCTGTCACCTACAAACGGACCACCACCAGGGACATATTTCCCTCCCCACCCCTATCCACTTTTCACAAAGACCGTTGACTCCATGACTACCTGGTTAGGTCCACGCCCCCAAACAACCCACCCTCCCCTCCTGACACCTTCCCCTCCCACTGTAGGAATTGCAAAACCTGTGCCCACACCGCCTCCGTCACCTCCTTCCAAGGCCCCAAAGGAGCCTTCTACATCCATCAAAGTTTCATCTGCACATCCACCAATGTGATTTATTGTATCCATTGCTCCCGATGCGGTCTCCTTTACATCGAGGAGACTGGACGCCTGCTCGCAGAGTGCTTCAGAAAACATCTCCAGGACACCCGCATCAATCAACCACACCACCCCGTGGCCCAGCATTTCAACTCCCCCTCGCACTCTGCCAAGGACATGCAAGTCCTGGGCCTTCTCCATTGCTACTCCCTCACTGCCCAACGCCTGGAGGAAGAGCACCTCATCTTCCACCTCAGAATCCTTCAACCCCAGGGCATCAATGTCGACTTCACCAGTTTCCTCATTTCCCCTCTCCCCACCTTACCCCAATTCCAAACTTCCAGCTCAGCACCATCCTCATGAACTGTCCCACCTGTCAATCTTCCCTCCCACCTATCCAGCTCCACCCTCCTTTCCAAAGTATCACCTTTACCCTCACCTCCATCCATCTATTGCACTCTCAGCTACCTTCCCCCCGGCACCACCCCCCTCCCATTTATCTTTCCACTCCCAAGGCTTCCAACCTCATTCCTGATGAAGGGCTCCTGCCTGAAACGTCAATTCTCCTGCCCCTCGGATACTGTCTGACCTGCTGTGCTTTTCCAGCACCACTCTAATCTTGCCTCTAATCTCCAGCATCTGTAGTTGCCACATTCATCTGCTAGCTACCTGAGTTAACCAACCCACTCAGCCTCAATACTGTTCTGATGAATGATACTAAACTGAGCGACCTATAGGTCACAGGTTATTTCTTCCTGCTTTTCTTCACAGTATCAAGCAAGTGCATCTGGTGAGACAGAAATGTCATTTTTCGCCTTAAGAAATGAGGTTTCGACTGATGCAAAAATTATTTTTCTCTGAATTTATATTTCCAACAGGAGACTGGTTAGTTGAAAGGTTTGTTAAATCAGCAGATCATAAACTCCACTTACTTTACATGTTCTATCTTCTCCCCCTTGTTCCTATTTATGTTATCAAGGCAAATGAGAGAAGTTGAATACAATCACTGCACAAAAATATAAAATATCATGCACATCATTGAACATCTGAAAAGTAGTCTCAACTCTCCTTCATGAGCTTTACAGACTGTATGTTTTCCAAGCATTCTTCTCTGAACAGATCAACAGTGATACTCTCCGCTAAGCAAACCCAGTAGCTTATGATCTGTGTCTATCACCTGTTCTACTATTTATAATTTGATTATAAATCAGATTTTCCATCTGAAACACAACAGCAGTGGTATCAAGGCATATTGATTTGCTTCATGGAAATTGTTTTCAGCCAGGATATTACCTCAGCGTGGCATGCATAATGTAATTTGCAAAACTTTACTGTTTAATATTTATGCCTATTTAGGAATATTAAAGGGCCATCATTTTGTGGAGTAACATGTTTACTGCAGTTTTATTGGCATTACTAATGACATTGAATTCTCAGAAATCAAACTCTCCAAAACATGTTTTTATGTGCTTTAGTGACTCATTAAACTCAACAAATAAGTAGACAATTATCCATTTTCAAATAGTAAAATAGTTTATTCCACACTTTAAAATTCTAAAGTCTAATCTATTGCTGACTAGTGCAATGAGTGTAGTCTTAGCTGAAGAAAAAATATTATTTTCAGTTGCAAACCTGCTGGAGTTTCATTCTACACTGTCAGCTACAGGACTCCAAATTTTCAACTTCCAAAATGCCCTAATGAGTGTTTGACGTGAGGTGTACTGTAAGATTAACACTTCCTTTGCCTTGTTGCTTTGACATTTTTCTCCTCAGATTTGTGACCAAGATTTCAACAATACATGAGGTCTGTGCTGATCAGATGCACCAAATGCACCTTACCCCATAAAGAGTTTATTGCAGGTTTGGAAGGAAGCCTAGTGCAGGAACTGAGCTTACATTGGACTGTGGGTCCAACAATTTCACTGGGATACTGGCTCCTAATTTGGCTGCTCACAGACTCACTGTCTAAGGAGGCAGAGCTTCCAATACTGCTGGCAGAGAGATGGATGTTGCTCCTAGACATCAAAAAGACATAGAGGAGTTGGAGTAGGGCACAAAGTCTTGAACTCCAATGGCCCCAGATGGCTGCTGTATAATTTGAGGGTATTGTTTGCCAGAGTCATAGAGGTGTACAGTATGGAAACAGGTTCTTTTGTCCAACTCATCCATGTTGACCAGATATCCTAATCTAAGCTAGTCCCCTTTGCCAGCACTTGGCACATATCTCTCTAAACCATTCCTATTCATATACCCATCAGATGCCTTTGTGGTGGATGATCTGTCAGTGTTTAAATAGTCCCTGCTGAAGAGTACAAAGGAACAATGCCTCAGGCAGTGGGTTTTTGTCAAGATTTGTCCCAAGTAGCTCCATAACGTCAAACATCAACTGCACCCAGAGGACCATCAACTCAGTAAAAGGTGCTTTTTGGTCTGCCCAAAACTTGTTGGTCTTTGAAAACAAGGAGTTGACCTCAACTGCATGTTGCAGACTGGCACATTCCAAGGTCCAGGACTACGTGCTGAGGGATGCACTAAAGCTTGGGGCAGCTGCCACCAAGGTGCAGTGGGGAAAGACCACAGTTTGAGATCTTCTCGCTGAAGTTAACTTAGTGTCTGTTCATTTATCGGACCCTCCTAGTGCCTCAATGTATGTAAATATAGTCTTGCATGTGTAAGATGCCTGCTCTTCCAGCACCACTAATCCAGAATTTGGATGGTTGGGATTGAGTCAAACTCAAATGCGTGTTTCTTTACTTGACATGATACTGTACAAAACTGCATTTGTGGCAATGTATCTATTTACACAGATTTTTAATGAAAAAAGTACATTCTTGAAATTAAACAAAAACGTCATCATACACTGAGGGACCTTACAGCCTTCAGGACTCAACATCAAGGTTTAACAATTTTAGGGCGTGAACACCTCCTTCCATATCTATTACCCACCCTCAAAATCCAGCTCTTGTCATGAAACAAATTGCTTTCAGCACAGCCAACCTATTTTCAAAAACTCATGATCCCCATTATGACACATCTAGCTCCTCTTCTTCCCTGGCTTACTATTAACAATTCCTTTGTCAGCCTACTCTTTGCTTCCCCTCACCGGATTCCCTCCACACCTATCCATTCACTCTTATCCCCTTCCCTCATCATCAGTATAAATACCATCTTTTCCCACTGCTATCACTTCTGAACAAGGGTCCCTGAACTCAAAAGGTTAACTCTGTTTTCTCTTTGCAGATGCTGTAGACCTGCTATGTTTCTCCAGCAATTACTCTTTTTGTTTGTTTCGAATTTCTAGCATTTGCAGTTCTTCATTTCTTTTTTGAAATAAGCTCTCCATCCCTGTTCAGCAGCTGCCTGCTGGAACTCTGCCTGGTACCCAACGCCACTCTACATTAATCACCCTGAGTCTCGGAATCACGTGACCTTTGTTTTGAATGTCCTGAAGAGGCCAGAAGTGCTCTTATACAATTTAAACTAAAGCAAGGAGGCCAGTGCTGAAGAAACAAGGCATTTTTATAACTTGTTCAAATTACAAATGTGATTTGATCTTGTATAAAAGTTAGCATTTTCCCCTATATTCGCATTTCTTACAGCAGGTGGGAGATTTTAACCAAGGTAAAAAGCATTAAATTCCAGAAAGATACTGAGAAAAGGTGACTCAACTCTAAACGTTAACTCTGATTTCTCTCCACAGACGCTGCCAGACCTGCTGAGCTTTCCCAGCAATTTTTGTTTTTGTTTCTGATTTACAGTATCCACAGTTTTCTTTCCATTGTAAATTCCAGAATGATCTGTCCAGATCACAGCTCTCCCTACTCCATTGGTTAATTTGTCCTACCCAGTTCCAGAAGTTGTTTTGAAAGCATGAAAATCAAATGACAGCTACAACTTAGTTGAAAAATATAGCAACCATTGACTCCTTGCTTTTACAAGTAGCAGTTGTGCAGCTCTTTTTCCCAGTTTCATTAACTACTGAATAAGCAGATGATGGATTAAATAATGAGAAATCAAAGTAATGGCAGAGGAGCAGAAGTCCGAGATGGTTAGTTGAAATAGAAGTAAGCTTTCACACAAGTACAATCAGACTGCACCACAGATTGAGAGGAATGTTGACTCTCAGTTCAACCTACTTCATCAAGTCATCTCAACCTTTGAGAAAGGTTCCACATAGTTTATTCAAAAATGTAGCTTTGATACCACAATGTAATTTGTTATAGATCAGTAAATAAAAAGGCACACTGTGTTATGCAGTACAAGTCTAATATTATTTCTAAAAATCAAAGATATATGGAAAATATCCCTTGAACATCTTGCAGAAACCCATACCAGAAGAGACCAGTGAACAGTGATAAAGGCAATTCTCCCACTGATGATGAGCTTAATTTCCCACAGGAAAATGTAATGTAAGCATTGCTTATTTAACTATTGGAACATCAAGGAGATGCAAGGAGTGCAATTTGTGATCACAGAGAGGTGACAAATATCAAATTAATTTAAATACAAGTCTATTTGTAAACCGTGACTGGTAACAAAATAGTTTTGTTTCCCTAGTTTCTCGAATGGAGAGACATTTTCTGTTGGTGAGCTGCACTCGTGTGAGTTAGAATATTAAAGGTTAAAGCTTACTTTTGTCAAGGACTCCTTTGTCCAGTATTTTGAACAGAGCTATTAACACATTTCATCTAAACTGAAGTCATTGACACAAACTGCAATCTCTGACTACAACCCTGAGCATTCCTTAATGCACTGCTCACCCAATCCTTCCCCATATGAAAGGGTTTTCGGATTTCCAGACTGTAGACGTTATAGCTGAATTTGTTGTATTTGTATACTGTGATTATAACTGAAAAATAGCGTACCTTACAGGATGAGGGAGTGAGTACATATTTTCAGAGCCCAGGTTTTTAAAGCACTCCCTGGAAATGGGTTGAGAGTTGGAGCTGAGGCTGGGAATTACATCTGATCAAGGAGTTTTACTGAAGGCAAGACAGAGATGGAGAGTGAAGGGCCATTTTACAGTGTCATTGGCATTTTACCGACAGTGGAACAAGGTCTTCCTAAGCTAAAAAGACCAAGCCTCCTCATTGTAGGTGCCTTTAAGCAGAAGTTTCACAGAATGGAGCAGGGAAAACAGCTTGGTGCTACATCAATAATTTCCTCAAGAGTGCCATGTGATTTTACATAAAAAATAAATAACCTCCTGCCGGTTCTCTCGGTCTTTTGCCTGCCTCAGCAGGGCTAGCCTTTCTCAGTGAATCCTCTGAAGGAATTAATAATACCAGAAGCCTGTCATTCTGAATTAGACCAACAAACCCACAGATAGCCAAGTCGGTGAGCAAGACAGAAACCTGGGGACTGGCTTTTTAACCGCACATTCCAAAGGGTTGGTGAGAGTGACTGGAAGGCAATGTTTGACTGAGTGTGGTATAAAATGTTCCAATAAAATGGAACTCAGTTGGAATCAGGAGAAATCGCCAACTAGAAGAGGTTCTGAACACAAAAAAATTAATTTCAAAAATATACCTTGTTCATAACAATACTTACATACAAACACAACCAGGCAATCAGTTCAGTTCTGTACAGTCTTACCATATTGAGAAAAAAGAAACAAACATTGAGTTTGACTCACCCCATTATTCCAAAAGGCTCAAGGCATTTCTTACTTATACAAAATACTAGTCAAATTTATTTGGAGGGTTTCATAACTGAACACATCTGCAAAATGGAAAACAATAATCTCAGCCACAGGACATCATTGCAGGAGTGCCCCAAACATAGTTCGAGCTACTGAAATAACCCATCTTCCATCATAAGGTCAGAGTGACATTATTTGTTGATAATTGTATAACATCCTGTTCCATTAGCAATTCCTCAGATAATAAATGCTTGCATTCAGCTAGACCTGAACAACATTCAGGTTTTGATGGATAAGTATCTTACATAGCACATGAGTGTCAGGCAATGACTATCTCCAATAAAAGAGATTTATAAATATTACCATAATTAGATGCCCTACAATCGATATCTCAGGCATTACCATTACTCAGAAACTGATTTGTACCAACCACAAATACTACCCTGCTATTCCTGATAAGGTATCCAAAAAATACCGTCTAAAGAACTGTTCACACATTTCATTTTATAAATATGAATTATTGCTTTTGGCTTGGTGAAACAAAAGGAATGTGGAGTGAATGACCTTTTTATATCGTTGTCTTTTCTTGAGGTATTATTTTTTAATGCTACATTTAAAAAAATTAAAATGGACATAATTAATCCTTATTTGGAGAAAAGTTTGTTAGATAGGAACAGTTGGCATGGAATTAAAGCAAATAGTATCTGACTAATTTGGTTGAGTTATTTAAAAGAGATAATTGATGAGGGTAGACCAGTAAATGCTTTTACATGGTTTTACAACAGTGGAGAATGATCTTTTTTTCTGATTACAAAGAAAATATTAAATATTATACCAGCATATGATCATTAGAGATCAGAGTTCTATCAAGGGACAGTGTTATTTCCATTGTTTTCATATTACATATAAAGCTTGCAATGGAAAGGCATTGTAAGGAAAACATTTTTGAAACATGCATCCACAACATTCTCTGTGAGACCACAGCCATATCATATTGATGGATGTCAATACCTGTAGCTAGACAGCAGTCCAGCAATATCTCACTCTACTCTGTAATGAGAAGTCAATATTTTAGAATTAATTAGCAATGTGCACTAAGTGTTATGCAAAGGCTATAGTAACAAATCTTTACTCTAGATTGTTTAATCTTTAACATTAACAATTCAGTAACACATAAGCATACTTAGCCCAACCTTTTCCACTGACTTCAAAAGACAAGGCACAACTTTTCCACTTTTGGTCCAGGCATCTGATTCTCTTACAGGTTTTATTCTCTGAAAGACAGAGAAGAACTGAACAGTCAAGACAGCTGTGCCAAGTGTGTGGAACTTCTGCCCTTTTCTGAAATTAAATTGAAACAGAAAATTGTGCTGTCAATTTGTTTCAAAAATGAAGGAGTGGGGGTATTATATTAATGCTACTGGACTGGTAATCAAGTCAGCCGAGCTGCAGAGGCCTGAGTTCAAATCCCACCCACTGCAGCTGGTGGAATTTACATTTAATACATCTGGAATAAAAACCTCCACCTCAGTAATGGTAAGCATGCATGACCAGATTGCCATAAAAATCTATCTAGTTCACTGATGTCCTGTAGGAAAGCAAATTTATAATCCCTACATGCTTCGGCTTACATATGACTCTGGGTTGGTTGACTTTCAACTGTCCTGTGAAATGGCTGCACAACACTCAGCTGTCTCAAACTGTACAGAGGAATTGAAGACTAAAACAGACACACCAGCTGTTATTGGCTTAGATATCAAAAAACTAGTAAGGCACAACCTTCCCAACCTAAAAAATCATCGTGACGAGCATCTGAGGATTTGTGCAAAAATTGGAAGAGCTTTTTCTCAATGGGTCAAGCACAGCCTATCATAATCCTGCTCACCGAATCCATTTTTTCCAATGTCCTCGGCTGCTCCACCACCATTTCTGGGTATATTCTGACAGAACGGTTCTGTGATATTTTCTGGCTCACTACTCTCTGCAATGTGTGATATGAGTCACCTCTATCAGTATGTGGTAATAAGTAAGGGTTGTTTGAGGTAATTCAATACTACAAATATTTGCTTTTTTTTTTGTTTTGTGCTCCTTTAATGAATAGTGCAAGAGGATACACTACCACCCTCTCTTCAGAAGAGGTACTGTTCTTAGATATCAGGAAGGTTTCTTGCATGTCAACAACACATAGCAGGGCATAATTGCTTGGAGCACCTGGAGCTGGAACACATTCATCTGTTCCCTCCAAAAGCTAGAGTAGAACTCCTTGAGCAGAATTTTCATTTCTGAATGTATGTGAAGGTAGGTCTGACACCGGCAGGAACTTCTGGTTGGGAGATGAATAGGTTTTCCTGTGCAAAGACAGCAGCTGTATGTTTTTGATTATTTCCCCTTCTACCATTATCCTTTTGAATCTAATTTCATCCATGTTACTGTCGGTGGCTTTGTCCTGCCCACTTTCTTCCCCTCAATAGATTTTCAATGGCCCGTGTTACTGCTGGCCCTTTTCATCTCCAATCCCATTCCTATAGAGATCTTAGTATCCAGCCTTGCCCTTCTTCAAGTCTCCTCATTTAGTTCTACTGCTATTTCTTCCTCCCCAATAAACCATACAACTCCATTCTGTACCCACTTAATATCCAGCTCCCATTTTTATTTCCCCAACACCCCAATCATTTTGACCCTTCCCCTTTCAATCCCAATTTTCTGCCTCCATCTTCCAGGATCCTTCCACTGCCTCTGACAACCATGATTACTTTCTCTTCCTTCCCTTTGCATGCAGTGGACCAATGTTGAATACCTCTTCAGGTTGCATCCGTCCCCTCCACCCACCATTTAGGATAATGAAGTTTGTTCTCCTTGTAAGTTGGGAGTGTGGTGCTGGAAAAGCACAGCAGGGTCAGGCAGCATCTGACAAGCAGGAAAATCAATGTTTGGGCAAAAACCCTTCATCAATAATCATTCCTGATGAATGGCTTTTGCCTAAAGTGTCGATTTTCCTGTTTCTCGGTTGCTGCCTGACCTGCTCAGATTTTTCAGCACCACTCTCTTGACTCTGATCTCCAGAATCTGCAGTCCTCACTTTTGCCTCCTTTGTAATTTGCCTGTTCCTATCAGGTTTGTTTTAATGAGACAGTGCTGCTGCCCTGATTGGGAAAACTAGTGTACCCAGTTAGCCTTCATCAACTCTACACTCTAGTACTAGTGTGTAGAGTTGTAGTACTCTAATAATTCTATTGCATTCAGCTACTGGCCTAGGGTGACTTGGTGAACCAGTGGTTAGCACTGCTGCCTCACAATGCCAGCCTTGGGTGACGGACTGTCTGTGTGGAGTTTGGACATTTTCCCTGGGGTTCTATTGGATGCTCCTGTTTCCTCTCTCAGTCCAAAGGTGTGCAGGTTAGGTGGATTGGTGATGCTCGCTGGCTCCTAGTGTCCAAGGATGTATAGTTTAGGTGGATTAACCGTGGGGAATGTGGGATTAGGGCGGGTCTGGGTGGGATTCTCTTTGGAGGGTCGGTGCCGACTTGTATTTGAATGGCCTCTGTCTGCACTGGGGATTCTGTGAATGTGTGTTCTCATGAGCTGTTGAACATGAAAAACCTTCAGCTCACACTGGATACATTGAAATGCAAAAAGCCCTAACATGGGTGAATATGAAATCTCATGACCAATTGAACATTGAGAGCTTTAAGCATAACATTGGAAGTATTTGCACAATGAAATGGCTCATTTGTGAAGGAGCTAATTCAGCAGATCTCAGAGAAAGTAGTATACTCTGGCAGGTACTTGTCTTCTGTATATAGTCCAGTTTGAGAACATGCATTTTCTGTTTTGGCTAATTTAATTGTTATTGTGAACATAATTTCAGTAGGCTGGAGGTTAATTAGTATCCATGGCATTCAAATGAAGGCACAGTAGGTTCTGACTATAAAAGATCAGAACATAGAACATAGAACATAGAACAATACAGCACAGAACAGGCCCTTCAGCCCACGATGTTGTGCCGAACTTCTATCCTAGATTAAGCACCCATCCATGTACCTATCCAAATGCCGCTTAAAGGTCGCCAATGATTCTGACTCTACCACTCCCACGGGCAGCGCATTCCATGCCCCCACCACTCTCTGGGTAAAGAACCCACCCCTGACATCTCCCCTATACCTTCCACCCTTCAGCTTAAATTTATGCCCCCTTGTAACACTCTGTTGTACCCGGGGAAAAAGTTTCTGACTGTCTACTCTATCTATTCCTCTGATCATCTTATAAACCTCTATCAAGTCACCCCTCATTCTTCGCCGTTCCAACGAGAAAAGGCCGAGAACTCTCAACCTATCCTCGTACGACCTACTCTCCATTCCAGGCAACATCCTGGTAAATCTTCTCTGCACCCTCTCCAAAGCTTCCACATCTTTCCTAAAGTGAGGCGACCAGAACTGCACACAGTACTCCAACTGTGGCCTAACCAAAGTCCTGTACAGCTGCAACATCACTTCACGACTCTTGAATTCAATCCCTCTGCTAATGAACGATAATACTCCATAGGCCTTCTTACAAACTCTATCCACCTGAGTGGCAACCTTCAAAGATCTATGTACATAGACCCCAAGATCCCTCTGTTCCTCCACCTGACCAAAAACCCTACCATTAACCCTGTATTCCGCATTCTTATTTGTTCTTCCAAAATGGACAACCTCACACTTGGCAGGGTTGAACTCCATCTGCCACTCCTCAGCCCAGCTCTGCATCATATCTAAGTCCCTCTGCAGCCGACAACAGCCCTCCTCACTGTCCACAACTCCACCTATCTTTGTATCATCTGCAAATTTACTGACCCACCCTTCGACTCCCTCATCTAAGTCATTAATAAAAATTACAAACAGCAGAGGACCCAGAACTGATCCCTGCAGAACTCCACTTGTAACTGGGCTCCATGCTGAATATTTACCATCAACCACCACTCTCTGACTTCGACAGGTTAGCCAGTTTTCTATCCAATTGGCCAAATTTCCCACTATCCCATGCCTCCTGACTTTCCGCATAAGCCTACCATGGGGAACCTTATCAAATGCCTTACTAAAATCCATGTACACTACATCCACTGCTCTACCCTCATCCACATGCTTGGTCACCTCCTCGAAGAATTCAATAAGACTTGTAAGGCAAGACCTACCCTTCACAAATCCGTGCTGGCTGTCCCTAATCAAGCAGTGTCTTTCCAGATACTCGTAAATCCTATCCCTCAGTACCCTTTCCATTACTTTGCCTACCACAGAAGTAAGACTAACTGGCCTGTAATTCCCGGGGTTATCCCTATTCCCTTTTTTGAACAGGGGCACAACATTCGCTACTCTCCAGTCCCCTGGTACCACCCCCGTTGCCAGTGAAGACGAGAAGATCATTGCCAACGGTACTGCAATTTCCTCTCTTGCTTCCCACATAATCCTAGGATATATCCCGTCAGGCCCGGGGGACTTGTCTATCCTCAAGTTGTTCAAAATGTCCAACACATCTTCCTTCCTAACAGGTATCTCTTCTAGCTTATCAGTCCGTTTCACACTCTCCTCTTCAACAATACGGTCCCTCTCGTTCGTAAATACTGAAGAGAAGTACTTGTTCAAGACCTCTCCTATCTCTTCCGACTCAATACACAGTCTCCCACCACTGTCCTTGATCGGATCTACCCTCGTTCTCGTCATTCTCAGGTTTCTCACATACGCATAGAATGCCTTGGGGTTATCCTTGATCCTATCCGCCAAGGATTTTTCATGCCCTCTCTTAGCTCTCCTAATCCCTTTCTTCAGTTCCCTTCTGGCTATCCTGTATCCCTCCACTGCTCTGTCTGAACCCCGTTTCCTCAACCTTATGTAAGCCTCCTTCTTCCTCTTTACTAGACATTCAACCTCCCTCGTCAACCAAGGCTCCCTCACACGACCATTTCTTTCCTGCCTGATCGGTACATACATATCAAGGACACGTCGTATCTGCTCCTTGAAAAAGTTCCACATTTCCACCACATCCTTCCCTGACAGCCTATGCTCCCAACGTATGCTCCTCAAATCCTGTCTTACAGCATCGTAATTTCCCTTCCCCCAATTGTAAAAACTTCCTTGTTGTGCGCACCTATCTCTCTCCATAACCAAGGTGAAAGTCACAGAATTGTGGTCACCATCACCAAAATGTTCACCCACTAACAAGCCCACCACTTGTCCCGGTTCATTACCGAGTACCAAATCCAATATGGCCTCCCCTCTGGTTGGACAATCTACATACTGCGTTAGAAAAGCTTCCTGGACACACTGCACAAACACCGCCCCATCCAATCTACTTGATCTAAAGAGCTTCCAATCAATATTTGGGAAGTTGAAGTCGCCCATGACTACGACCCTGTGGCTTCTGCACCTTTCCAAAATCTGTTTCCCAATCTGTTTCTCCACATCTCTGCTGCTATTGGGGGGCCTATAATAAACACCCAACAAGGTGACTGCACCTTTCCTATTTCTGACTTCAGCCCATACTACCTCCAGAGGCAGATCCCCCTCAAACTTCCTTTCTGCAGCCGTTATACCATTTCTAATTAGCAATGCCACCCCCCCTCCTTTTTTAAGACCCTCCCTAATCTTACTGAAACATCTGTAACCAGGAACCTCCAACAGCCATTCCTGTCCCTCATCTATCCATGTTTCCGTGATGGCCACAACATCGTAGTCCCAGGTACCGATCCACGCCTTAAGTTCGCCCACCTTATTTCTGATACTCCTTGCATTGAAGTATACGCACTTGAGCCCATCTCTGTGTCCGCAAGTAGTCCCTGTCAGTGCTACCTTCTCCACAGCCTCCCTACAGTCTTGGACATCCTGACACACAGCACACAACCTGAACTATTATAAAGGTTCTGAGAATGTAAAACCAAATGTTTCACCCACCACTGGTGAACAGAAATTTTGTCTCCTGCCCAGTTATGTTCCTCCACTCATCCTTCTTAAACCTCTGGGCAAACCCTGAAAAATCTGCTGCTAGCTCACCCATAAACTGTGAGATCTGTAGAATAGATGGAGCCAATGTAACAAGATCATTAACCCTTACCATTCCATTATCTTACACATCTCACCCCAAGGGTGTTTCCCTATTTTTAATTAATTATACAGTCACATGTATAACCATATTACACTTACCTGCATTACTCTATAAAACTATTCTAGCTCCCAGTACGTCTCTGACTTCACAAACGCAGATGATCTGAATGTTTCACACTTTTCCTATTCTATACGTTCTTTGGACTTCAAAGAATGTTTGGTATCATGCTTGAGATTTATTGACCCTAGTTCTGATATGTGGATTATTTATTCACTGAAGATATTTAACTCTTGGATATCCCTCACACAGGGCATTATTCTTTGTACACACTTATTAGTTCATTAATTTATTTGGGGTCCCTTAATTTCATGAATGTCTATCCTGGAAGATAGCTGCTCTGTTGAAAACAGATACTTTCTTCATTGTATTATCCTGGATTTCTGGATCAACCAATTGGTTTCTATTCCAATAGGAAGAGGGAATCTCTTTTTTCTTCATTGTTTTATTTGTTCGACCAGATAGCTTCTTCTTCATGACTATGTCCTGTATCTGCAGACATCAGTCTGTCTCCTGTACAGTCATGAGCAACCTATCTCCCTCGAACTGTAGCTCAGGTTAGATGCATTCAGCCACCTATTATGGTTGCTTGACTGGGAATGTAAATGTTTTCAGACTCTTCAGTTGCTGAAAGATTGCTGCTAACTCGCTCCTGTGTTTGTCACTGTCATTGACCTATGTTTAGAAGACAGAAGATTGATCATTTCCAACAATTCTGTGAAGTCCCTACATTAACAATGTTAAACAACTCTGTTCTGCCAATAACAGCACCAGAGACCCGGGTTCAATTCCCACCTTAGGCAACTGACGGTGTGGAGTTTGCACATTCTCCCCGTGTTTGCATGGGTTTCCTCCAGGTACTCCGGTTTCCTCCCACAGTCCAAAGATGTGCAGGTCAGGTGAATTGGCCATGCTATATTGCCCGTAGTGTTAGGTGAAGGGGTAAATGTAAGGGTATGGGTGGGTTGTGCTTCGGCAGGTCGAAGGGCCTGTTTCTACACTGTAAGTAATCTAATCTAAAATAAGTGAGCTCAATTGATCTTTCTTCTGTTTGGCCTTTGCCATACATCTGGACAGCTCAATGAAGTCTTTTACTGGCTGCCTTGAAACTGGTTGTTCTGAAAGTGATGAACAGTTTTGAAAATGTAACACTCCATCGTGATAGCTGAACGTTGCTCAGGCTTATTGTTTCTCAGCGCTGACTCTGGATTTTAGCATCTGCTGTTTGGCTTGATCTCTGTGTAGGCTTGTCATGTGCGTCTTGGTCCTTGTTATATCTGTAATTTCTCATGATTTTTCTTCTTCTGTCAGACTCTTTCACAAGATTTCTTCACATTTTGTTCACTTCAAAAATTCTGAGTCTTCTCCAATTCTATAGCCGCGGTTTAAAGTTATTTTGTAGTCCTTTTGCTGATCCTTGTAGTTACACCTCCTGGAGGCAAATGTTAATGATGATGACAATGCATGTTATGAGAATTGGGAACTCTCTTTAACAGTCGCTTGCCTTCCATTTCTAGACTTTGCATCATTTGCCATGAAGTTGCTCCAATAGGTTTAATTGGAAACACTAACTGTTGGAGCACAGCTCTTTCATCAATCACCTGATGAAGGAGCAGCACTCCGAAAGCTAGTGTTCCAAATAAACCTGTTAGACTATAACCTGGTGTTGTGTAATTTTTAACTTTATACACCAACTCCCAGTTTACATTCCCATAGAAGCTCAGTTTCAGACCTTATTTCATCACTGATCTATACATAGACAAATGAAATAAATTCCAGATGTGAGGCAAGAATGACTGCTGGGATCTGAGGAAAAATAAAATCTGTGGTAAACCTGACAAACAGGAAGATGACTGTGGTTGTTGGATGCTAGTCATTTTAATCCCTCAGGGTAGGATCCAAGACCCAACCATCTTCAGTTGCTGCATTAACAATCTCCCCTCCATTATAAGGTCAGAAGTAACACCCTCGAAATTTTCAAGGAGAGGTGGGCACCGCAGGGAGTGGAGTATATTATTTCCATCCCCCACCCATCTCTATTTTGATTTAATCCTTGCCCTCTCCTTTGCTGTTTGATCACACAGCATTGCCCTTTGATAA
Organism: Chiloscyllium punctatum; assembly: GCF_047496795.1. Lineage (NCBI taxonomy): Eukaryota > Metazoa > Chordata > Chondrichthyes > Orectolobiformes > Hemiscylliidae > Chiloscyllium > Chiloscyllium punctatum. The sequence goes on from NC_092764.1 coordinate 41,250,992, forward strand.
GGAGGACACTGCTTGTCACTGGCCACTTGGGTGTTTCCTTTCTTCCTGGTGGTAGAATATCAATAAAGATTTACACACTTGTTGTTCTTCACTGTGTCCTAACAGCCGCACACACACACTACATGGGTGCTGGGCAAAAATAAGCACGACCACAGTTAGGTGGTCATGTGGGGGAAGAAGAAAATTAAGGTCAGAAGTGAAATGTTCACTAGTGATTATGCAGTGTTCAGTATTTTAATGACTTTTCAAACAGTGAAGCAATCTGTGTTCAAGACCTGGACAGCCTTGAGCTGAAATGTGACAAGTAATATTTGCAGCATTCAAGAACTAGATGATGACTAGCAGGAACAAGATTGGATCTAATCTCCTCTCCTTGAAGTTAAACAGCATTACCACTGGTGAAATCTCCGCCATCAACAAGCTCGAGTTAACATTGACCAGAAATTTAATCGAATCAGAAGTATTTATAAATACTGGAGCAAGTCATGGATTGGAGAGCCAGTGGTAAGTAATTCATTTCCTGACTTCTCAAAACCTATCCACCATTTCCAAGAAAACAAAGCTGGAGCAATCAAACACTCTCCACTTGCCTGGATGGGAGCAGATCCAACAACATGCCTGGACGGGAGCAGATCCAACAAATTGCCTGGATGAGAGCAAATCTAACAACTTGCTTGGATGGGAGCAGATCCAACAACTTGGTTGGATGGGAGCAGATCCAACAACCTGCCTGGATTGGGGCAGATACAACAACTTACTTGGGTGGGAGCAGGTCCAACAACTTGCCTGGATGGGAGCAAATCTAACAACTTTCCTGAATGGAGCAGATCCAACAGCATGCCTGGATGAGAGCAGATACAACATCTTGCCTGGATGAGAGCAGATCCAACAACTTGCCTGGATGTGAGCAAATCTAACAACTTGTCTGGATGGGAGCAGATCCAACAACTTGCCTGGATGTGAGCAAATCTAACAACTTGCCTGGATGGGAACAGATCCAACAGCATGCCTGGATGAGAGCAGATCCAACATCTTGCCTGGATGAGAGCAGATCCAACAACTTGCCTGGATGAGAGCAGATCCAACATCTTGCCTGGATGAGAGCAGATCCAACAACTTGCCTGGATGAGAGCAGATCCAACATCTTGCCTGGATGAGAGCAGATCCAACGTCTTGCCTGGATGAGAGCAGATCCAACAACTTGCCTGGATGAGAGCAGATCCAACGTCTTGCCTGGATGAGAGCAGATCCAACAACTTGCCTGGATGGGAGCAGATCCAATAACTTGCCTGGATGGGAGCAAATCTAACAACCTGCCTGGACAGGAGCAGTTCCACAACTTGCCTGGATGGGAACAGATCCAACAACTTGCCTGGATGGGAACAGATCCAATATCTTGCCTGGATGGGAGCAGATCCAACAACTTGCCTGGATGGGAACAGATCCAATATCTTGCCTGGATGGGAGCAGATCAAACAACTTGCCTGGATGGAAACAGATCCAATATCTTGCCTGGATGGGAGCAGATCCAACAACTTGCCTGGATGGAAACAGATCCAACAACTTGCCTGGATGGGAACAGATCCAACAACTTGCCTGGATGGGAACAGATTCAACAACTTGCCTGGAGGGAAACAGATCCAACAACTTGCCTGGATGGGAACAGATCCAACAACTTGCCTGGATGGGAAGAGATCCAATATCTTGCCTGGATGGGAGCAGATCCAACAACTTGCCTGGATGGAAACAGATCCAACAACTTGCCTGGATGGGAACAGATCCAATATCTTGCCTGGATGGGAACAGATCCAATATCTTGCCTGGATGGGAACAGATCCAATATCTTGCCTGGATCGGAGCAGATCCAATATCTTGCCTGGATGGGAGGAGATCCAACAACTTGCCTGGATGGGAACACATCCAACAACTTGCCTGGATGGAAACAGATCCAACAACTTGCCTGGATGGGATCAGATCCAACAACTTGCCTGGATGGAAACAGATCCAACAACTTGCCTGGATGGGAACAGATCCAACAACTTGCCTGGATGGAAACACATCCAATATCTTGCCTGGATGAGAGCAGATCCAACAACTGGCCTGGATGGAAACAGATCCAATATCTTGCCTGGATGGGAGCAGATCCAACAACTTGCCTGGATGGAAACAGATCCAACAACTTGCCTGGATGGGAACAGATCCAATATCTTGCCTGGATGGGAGCAGATCCAACAAGTTGCCTGGATGGGAAGAGATCCAATATCTTGCCTGGATGGGAGCAGATCCAACAACTTGCCTGGATGGAAACAGATCCAACAACTTGCCTGGATGGGAACAGATCCAATATCTTGCCTGGATGGGAACAGATCCAATATCTTGCCTGGATCGGAGCAGATCCAATATCTTGCCTGGATGGGAGGAGATCCAACAACTTGCCTGGATGGGAACAGATCCAACAACTTGCCTGGATGGAAACAGATCCAACAACTTGCCTGGATGGGATCAGATCCAACAACTTGCCTGGATGGAAACAGATCCAACAACTTGCCTGGATGGGAACAGATCCAACAACTTGCCTGGATGGAAACAGATCCAATATCTTGCCTGGATGAGTGCAGATCCAACAACTGGCCTGGATGGAAACAGATCCAATATCTTGCCTGGATGGGAGCAGATCCAACAACTTGCCTGGATGGAAACAGATCAAACAACTTGCCTGGATGGGAACAGATCCAATATCTTGCCTGGATGGGAGCAGATCCAACAACTTGCCTGGATGGAAACAGATCCAACAACTTGCCTGGATGGGAACAGATCCAATATCTTGCCTGGATGGGAACAGATCCAATATCTTGCCTGGATGGAAACAGATCCAACAACTTGCCTGGATGGGAACAGATCCAATATCTTGCCTGGATCGGAGCAGATTCAATATCTTGCCTGGATGGGAGGAGATCCAACAACTTGCCTGGATGGGAACAGATCCAACACCTTGCCTGGATGGGAACAGATCCAATATCTTGCCTGGATGGGAGCAGATCCAACAACTGGCCTGGATGGGAACAGATCCAATATCTTGCCTGGATGGGAGCAGATCCAACAACTTGCCTGGATGGTAGCAGATCCAACAACTTGCCTGGATGGAAACAGATCCAACAACTTGCCTGGATGGGAACAGATCCAACAACTTGCCTGGATGGAAACAGATCCAACAACTTGCCTGGATGGGAACAGATCCAACAACTTGCCTGGATGGGAACAGATCCAATATCTTGCCTGGATGGGAGCAGATCCAACAACTTGCCTGGATGGAAACAGATCCAACAACTTGCCTGGATGGGAACAGATCCAATATCTTGCCTGGATGGGAACAGATCCAATATCTTGCCTGGATCAGAGCAGATCCAATATCTTGCCTGGATGGGAGCAGATCCAACAACTTGTCCAGATGTGTGCAAATCCAACAACTTGCCTGGATTGGGGCAGATCCAACAACTTACTTGGATGGGAGCAGATCCAACAACTTGCCTGGATGGGAGCAGATCCAACAACTTACCTGGATGGGTGCAAATCTAACAAAGTCCCTGAATGGGAGCAGACCCAACCACCTGCCTGAATAGGAGCAGATCGAACAACTTACCTGGATGGGAGTAGATCCAAGAACTTGCCTGGATGGGTGCAGATCCAACAACTTGTCTGGATGGGAGCAAATCTAACAACGTCCCTGAAAGGGAGCAGACCCAACAACCTGCCTGAATAGGAGCAGAGCCAACAACCTACCTGGATGGGAGAAGATCCAACAACTTGCCTAGATGGGAGCAGATCCAATAAATTAACTGGATGGGAATACATCCAAGAACTTGCCTGGATGGGAGCAGAACCAATAAATTCACTGGATGAGAGCAGATCCAACAACTTGGTTGGATGGGAGCAAATCTAACAACTTCCCTGGAGGAGAGCAGATCCAATAACTTGTCTGGATGGGTGCAGATCCAACAATTTGCCTGGATTGCAGCAGATCCAATAACTTGCCTGGATGGGAGCAGATCCAATAATTTGCCTGGATGGGAGCAGATCCAACAATTTGCCTGGATGAGATCAGATCCAACAACGTGCCTGGATGGGAGCAGATCCAACAACTTGTCCGGATGGCTGCAAATCCAACAACTTGCCAGGATGGGCACAGCTCCTATAACATGCCTGCATGAGAGCAGATCCAACAACTTGCCTGGATGGAAGCAGATCCAACAACTTGCCTGGATGGGAGCAGATCCAACAACTTGTCCAGATGGGTGCAAATCCAACAACTTGCCAGGATGGGAGCAGATCCAACAATTTGCCTGGATGGGCGCAGCTCCTACAACATGCCTGGATGAGAGCAGATCCAACAACCTGCCTGGATGAGAGCAGATCCAACAACTTGCCTGGATGGGAGCAGATCCAATAACTTGCCTGGATGGAAGCAGATCCAACAACGTATCTGGATGTGAGCAGATCCAACAACTTGCCTGGATGGGAGCTGATCCAACAACTTGCCTGGATGAGAGCAGATCCAAAAACTTGCCTGGATGGAAGCAGATCCAACAACTTGCCTGGATGGGAGCTGATCCAACAACTTGCCTGGATGAGAGCAGATCCAAAAACTTGCCTGGATGAGAGCAGATCCAAAAACTTGCCTGGATTGGAGCAGATCCAACAACTTGCCTGGATGGGAGCAGATCCAACAACTTGCCTGGATGGGAACAGATCCAACAACTTGTCTGGATGAGAGCAGATCCAACAACTTGCCTGGATGGGAACAGATCCAATATCTTGCCTGGATGGGAACAGATCCAATATCTTGCCTGGATGGGAACAGATCCAATATCTTGCCTAGATCGGAGCAGATCCAATATCTTGCCTGGATGGGAGGAGATCCAACAACTTGTCCAGATGGGTGCAAATCCAACAACTTGCCTGGATTGGGGCAGATCCAACAACTTACTTGGATGGGAGCAGATCCAACAACTTGCCTGGATGAGAGCAGATGCAACAACTTACTTGGATGGGAGCAGATCGAACAACTTACCTGGATGGGAGTAGATCCAACAACTTGCCTGGATGGGAGCAGATCCAACAACTTACCTGGATGGGAGCAGATCCAAAACCCTGCCTGGATGAGTGCAGATCCAACAACTTAACTGGATTGGTGCAGATCCAACAACTTACCTGGATGAGAGCAGAGCCAACAACCTACCTGGATGGGAGAAGATCCAACAACCTGCCTAGATGGGAGCAGATCCAATAAATTAACTGGATGGGAATAGATCCAAGAACTTGCCTGGATGGGAGCAGAACCAATAAATTTACTGGATGAGAGCAGATCCAACAACTTGGTTGGATGGGAGCAAATCTAACAACTTCCCTGGAGGAGAGCAGATCCAATAACTTGTCTGGATGGGAGCAGATCCAACAATTTGCCTGGATGAGATCAGATCCAACAACGTGCCTGGATGGGAGCAGATCCAACAACTTGTCCGGATGGCTGCAAATCCAACTACTTGCCAGGATGGGAGCAGTTCCAACAACCTGCCTGGATTGGAGCAGATACAACAACTTGCCTGGATGGGAGCAGATCCAACAACTTGTCCAGATGGGTGCAAATCCAACATCTTGCCTGGATGAGAGCAGATCCAACAACTTGCCTGGATGGAAGCAGATCCAACAACTTATCTGGATGTGAGCAGATCCAACAACTTGCCTGGATGGAAGCAGATCCAACAACTTGCCTGGATGGAATCAGATCCAACAACTTATCTGGATGTGAGCAGATCCAACAACTTGCCTGGATGGAAGCAGATCCAACAACTTACCTGGATGGGAGCAGATCCAACAATTTGCCTGGATGGGCGCAGCTCCTACAACGTGCCTGGATGAGAGCAGATCCAAAACCTTGCCTGGATGGGAGCAGATCCAACAACTTGCCTGGATGGAAGCAGATCCAACAACTTGCCTGGATGAGAGCAGATCCAACAACTTGCCTGGATGGAAGCAGATCCAACAACTTGCCTGGATGAGAGCAGATCCAACAACTTGCCTGGATGAGAGCAGATCCAAACACTTGCCTGGATGGGAGCAGATCCAACAACTTGCCTGGATGAGAGCAGATCCAACAACTTGCCTGGATGGGAGCAGATCCAACAACTTGCCTGGATGGAAACAGATCCAATATCTTGCCTGGATGGGAACAGATCCAATATCTTGGCTGGATCGGAGCAGATCCAATATCTTGCCTGGATGGGAGCAGATCCAACAACTTGTCCAGATGGGTGCGAATCCAACAACTTGCCTGGATTGGGGCAGATCCAACAACTTACTTGGATGGGAGCAGATCCAACAACTTGTCTGGATGGGAGCAGATCCAACAACTTGCCTGGATGGGTGCAGATCCAACAACTTGTCTGGATGGGAGCAAATCTAACAACGTCCCTGAATGGGAGCAGACCCAACAACCTGCCTGAATAGGAGCAGATCCAACAACTTACCTGGATGGGTGCAGATCCAACAACTTACCTGGATGAGAGCAGAGCCAACAACCTACCTGGATGGGAGAAGATCCAAGAACTTGCCTGGATGGGAGCAGAACCAATAAATTCACTGGATGAGAGCAGATCCAACAACTTGGTTGGATGGGAGTAAATCTAACAACTTCCCTGGAGGAGAGCAGATCCAATAACTTGTCTGGATGGGTGCAGATCCAACAACTTGCCAGGATGGGCACAGCTCCTATAACATGCCTGCATGAGAGCAGATCCAACAACTTGCCTGGATGGAAGCAGATCCAACAACTTGCCTGGATGGGAGCAGATCCAACAACTTGTCCAGATGGGTGCAAATCCAACAACTTGCCAGGATGGGAGCAGATCCAACAATTTGCCTGGATGGGCGCAGCTCCTACAACATGCCTGGATGAGAGCAGATCCAACAACCTGCCTGGATGAGAGCAGATCCAACAACTTGCCTGGATGGGAGCAGATCCAACAACTTGCCTGGATGGAAGCAGATCCAACAACGTATCTGGATGTGAGCAGATCCAACAACTTGCCTGGATGGGAGCTGATCCAACAACTTGCCTGGATGAGAGCAGATCCAAAAACTTGCCTGGATGGAAGCAGATCCAACAACTTGCCTGGATGGGAGCTGATCCAACAACTTGCCTGGATGAGAGCAGATCCAAAAACTTGCCTGGATGAGAGCAGATCCAAAAACTTGCCTGGATTGGAGCAGATCCAACAACTTGCCTGGATGGGAGCAGATCCAACAACTTGCCTGGATGGGAACAGATCCAACAACTTGTCTGGATGAGAGCAGATCCAACAACTTGCCTGGATGGGAACAGATCCAATATCTTGCCTGGATGGGAACAGATCCAATATCTTGCCTGGATGGGAACAGATCCAATATCTTGCCTAGATCGGAGCAGATCCAATATCTTGCCTGGATGGGAGGAGATCCAACAACTTGTCCAGATGGGTGCAAATCCAACAACTTGCCTGGATTGGGGCAGATCCAACAACTTACTTGGATGGGAGCAGATCCAACAACTTGCCTGGATGAGAGCAGATGCAACAACTTACTTGGATGGGAGCAGATCGAACAACTTACCTGGATGGGAGTAGATCCAACAACTTGCCTGGATGGGAGCAGATCCAACAACTTACCTGGATGGGAGCAGATCCAAAACCCTGCCTGGATGAGTGCAGATCCAACAACTTAACTGGATTGGTGCAGATCCAACAACTTACCTGGATGAGAGCAGAGCCAACAACCTACCTGGATGGGAGAAGATCCAACAACCTGCCTAGATGGGAGCAGATCCAATAAATTAACTGGATGGGAATAGATCCAAGAACTTGCCTGGATGGGAGCAGAACCAATAAATTTACTGGATGAGAGCAGATCCAACAACTTGGTTGGATGGGAGCAAATCTAATAACTTCCCTGGAGGAGAGCAGATCCAATAACTTGTCTGGATGGGAGCAGATCCAACAATTTGCCTGGATGAGATCAGATCCAACAACGTGCCTGGATGGGAGCAGATCCAACAACTTGTCCGGATGGCTGCAAATCCAACTACTTGCCAGGATGGGAGCAGTTCCAACAACCTGCCTGGATTGGAGCAGATCCAACAACTTGCCTGGATGGGAGCAGATCCAACAACTTGTCCAGATGGGTGCAAATCCAACATCTTGCCTGGATGAGAGCAGATCCAACAACTTGCCTGGATGGAAGCAGATCCAACAACTTATCTGGATGTGAGCAGATCCAACAACTTGCCTGGATGGAAGCAGATCCAACAACTTGCCTGGATGGAATCAGATCCAACAACTTATCTGGATGTGAGCAGATCCAACAACTTGCCTGGATGGAAGCAGATCCAACAACTTACCTGGATGGGAGCAGATCCAACAATTTGCCTGGATGGGCGCAGCTCCTACAACGTGCCTGGATGAGAGCAGATCCAAAACCTTGCCTGGATGGGAGCAGATCCAACAACTTGCCTGGATGGAAGCAGATCCAACAACTTGCCTGGATGAGAGCAGATCCAACAACTTGCCTGGATGGAAGCAGATCCAACAACTTGCCTGGATGAGAGCAGATCCAACAACTTGCCTGGATGAGAGCAGATCCAACAACTTGCCTGGATGGGAGCAGATCCAACAACTTGCCTGGATGGAAACAGATCCAATATCTTGCCTGGATGGGAACAGATCCAATATCTTGGCTGGATCGGAGCAGATCCAATATCTTGCCTGGATGGGAGCAGATCCAACAACTTGTCCAGATGGGTGCGAATCCAACAACTTGCCTGGATTGGGGCAGATCCAACAACTTACTTGGATGGGAGCAGATCCAACAACTTGTCTGGATGGGAGCAGATCCAACAACTTGCCTGGATGGGTGCAGATCCAACAACTTGTCTGGATGGGAGCAAATCTAACAACGTCCCTGAATGGGAGCAGACCCAACAACCTGCCTGAATAGGAGCAGATCCAACAACTTACCTGGATGGGTGCAGATCCAACAACTTACCTGGATGAGAGCAGAGCCAACAACCTACCTGGATGGGAGAAGATCCAAGAACTTGCCTGGATGGGAGCAGAACCAATAAATTCACTGGATGAGAGCAGATCCAACAACTTGGTTGGATGGGAGTAAATCTAACAACTTCCCTGGAGGAGAGCAGATCCAATAACTTGTCTGGATGGGTGCAGATCCAACAATTTGCCTGGATGGCAGCAGATCCAATAACTTGCCTGGATGGGAGCAGATCCAATAATTTGCCTGGATGGGAGCAGATCCAACCATCTACCTGGATTGGAGCAGATCCTATAAATTACCTGGATGGGTGCAAATCCAACAACTTGCCTGGATGAGAGCAGATCCAACAACTTGCCTGGATGGGAGCAGATCCAACAACTTGCCTGGATGGAAGCAGATCCAACAACTTATCTGGATGTGAGCAGATCCAACAACTTGCCTGGATGGAAGCAGATCCAACAACTTACCTGGATGAGAGCAGATCCAACAACTTGCCTGGATGGAAGCAGATCCAACAACTTGCCTGGATGAGAGCAGATCCAACAACTTGCCTGGATGGGAGCAGATCCAACAACTTGCCTGGATGAGAGCAGATCCAACAACTTGCCTGGATGGAAGCAGATCCAACAACTTGCCTGGATGAGAGCAGATCCAACAACTTGCCTGGATGGGAGCAGATCCAACAACTTGCCTGGATGGAAGCAGATCCAACAACTTATCTGGATGTGAGCAGATCCAACAACTTGCCTGGATGGAAGCAGATCCAAAAACTTGCCTGGATGAGAGCAGATCCAACAACTTGCCTGGATGGAAGCAGATCCAACAACTTGCCTGGATGGGAGCAGATCCAACAACTTGCCTGGATGGAAGCAGATCCAACAACTTGCCTGGATGGGAGCAGATCCAACAACTTGCCTGGATGGAAGCAGATCCAACAACTTATCTGGATGTGAGCAGATCCAACAACTTGCCTGGATGGAAGCAGATCCAACAACTTACCTGGATGAGAGCAGATCCAACAACTTGCCTGGATGGAAGCAGATCCAACAACTTGCCTGGATGGGAGCAGATCCAACAACTTGCCTGGATGGAAGCAGAACCAAAAACTTGCCTGGATGAGAGCAGATCCAACAACTTGCCTGGATGGAAGCAGATCCAACAATTTGCCTGGATGGGCGCAGCTCCTACAACGTGCCTGGATGAGAGCTGATCCAACAACTTGCCTGGATGGGAGCAGATCCAACAACTTTCCTGGATGGGAGCAGATCCAACAACTTGCCTGGATGGGAGCAGATCCAATTACTCTCAAGAAACTCAATACCATTGAAGACAATGGAATTACTTGATCACCTTCAACATTCACTCCCTCCGTGACCTTCACACAACTGATTAAATGTCTTGGGTAGTATTGAGTTTCTTGAGCTTTTTTGGAGATGCACAAATCCAGCCATGTGGGGACTACTCAGTCATACTCTAAGCCAGACACCATCCTCAATTGGAACATCACTATTCCTTCACTGTTCGGAGGTCAAAAACTTGGAACTTTTTTCATAGTATTTTGTGTGTGTGCTTTTACCACGTGCAGTACACCAGTTAAAGAAGGCAACCCACTGCGATCTTCTGAACAGTAAATATGATGGGCAAAATTGTTCACATCCCATGAAAGAATAAAATGAAACCAACCTGAATTACTTCATTGTCAATAGCAGGAACATGTGTGGATGTCACTTGGATGGAATTTGTTGCTCTGTAGGTCTGTCATAAGAGTCCCAGGAATTCTATGCCTGAGGTGCCCTGTTTTTAATATGGAAAGTAACTTTTGCATGCTGATTGTCTGGAGAGGAATTCACATTAGAATTGTTTGGATCAGTAATGTTTCATATCCATGATTGGCATAAAACCGGAGTAATCCAATGGGATACAGGCAAATTTGAGTGTAACCTTTAAAAAGATAGATCTGACTGAGGCAGCGCACTGGGGGACCATCACTTAGGTGACAAACAATACATGGCTCAAGGTTATCTAATTAAGATGCATATCTCATAACTGCTTCCTGTGCTACTTTACAAGAATGTATAACACAGGAGAATACAGCATTTGCTGCTGGAGAAATGACAATGGCCTGACAAAAAGGCACTGAAGAAGATGTCACAAATTCACCTTGTCTGATCTATTAACCCTACTGGAAGACATAAAGACTTCAAGGCAAAAGGTTACAATGTGGAGCAGGAAATCTGTTAAAAAGGTCACCCATGCCCTCTGAACTAGGTGCTAACTCTCTCAATTACCCTACCACGCCGCCATTATATCCAGCCTCATAGATTGCAACAAACAGCTTAATGATCTGACCTGGGCAAATTATGGAGCACAGAGGCACACTTCCTTTTCTTTCTAAGGCACTTTGAGCACTGGTGCACTAGCCTTTGTAGAACCATCTGTGCAATTAAATCTTCATAACACACTCAGATTAAGGGGGATATTAAACAATAACTTTCAATTTAGCTACATAACTCACAGAAACTACTTACCTTAACACCCATTCATTCATCTTCTTGCTGCTGTGGTGCAGGTGCTTAACTCCTTGTCTACTAGTGCTTCATCCTCAGTTGTTTTCTTGTCGGTTTTGTCAGTGGTGTCAGCTAGGGGCTGGCTGAGGAGATAGGTCCCAAGGCTAGATCAACCCAGAATAGGATACAAGCCCATGGTATTGGTAATGATATGAACTACCATCTAGTGAACTGAAGTCCCTCACGGCAACTACTTGTATAAATAATTCCTAATATCTCGTCCTCCAGTGTAACCGTATAATACATCAGTTCTTATGCCCTTTAACTTTACTTCTCAATTTCTTGCTTTCATCTAATTAATCTAGTTTTACTGTTGCTTTGGGAGATAGTGCAGAATGCACATGAGAGAGCACTTGGGACTTCCAGAATCTGAACATCTAGTGCCTTCCTGAGAGCAGGCAATGAACATCCAAGGGATGTATTTGACTCTTGTTGTTGCAGAAGGTGAAGTGAAGAGCAGAAAGCTGTCAATAGTTAGTGACAAGCCCTAATGCAGTCAGTGTGTCACCATTTTGAAGAACTGCACAATTATAAACTTTCATCCACCTTCTCATCTGTTCTTGGGTTGTACCCGTCTTTTCTGCAGATCTATTGACCAAAGTAACATAAAGAAAGTATGATTATGAAGACAGTAATGAGGGAGGAAGTTAGACTCAAACACACCAATAGATTCTTATCGAGACTGCTAATTGAACATCCCAACAGTTTTTACTTTTATCATATCTGGAGGTATTCTCACACACAACCAAACAGTTTTCCCACCAGCAAATCACCTTGACTTTTTCTTTGCAATTACTAACCACCACCAGTAAATCACAAGCACAGCCGATTAGAAATTTACATGTAATGCCCATTATAGGCAATGCAATCCATCAAAGGTGAGGGAGAGGTAGGGAGACCGGGAGGGGGCTAAATCAAAATGGAGTTGGAGTGGGAAATCCAACAGATTTTGAAGAAAAACCTAACACATTTCAATTAAAAACACACGCTTAAAACTAATTTATGAGATGTAAGCCAAGACTTCCTATTGTAACGCAGTCTGAGTCACATGCTGGAATGTATTGTACAAGATGAAAATTACACTTGCTGCACATGGTTCTATCTTTAAGTTGCAATTTGTGAGGCAAATTCAGGAATAATTGTAACTTATCTCACATGGTCAGAAAATGACCCGATCCAACCAATCAGCTGCCTGTTTTACACACCACCTATTGTACCTTTATATTGAAGTCAAACAGGTGGCATTGGTTTTCCACTAGGCAAATTAAATTCAAAGGTTTCACTCTTAAACCAATTTCAAGATGAAACTAGAATACTGATGGAGAAAGACCAAAAGCTGCAAACACAGTTGCAAAAGAGTGCATTTTATAAAGCTAATTCAATGACAATGCTTTCATATAAAGTTAGATAAGCTGTTAGAAATCACACCGACACTATAGAGTTTCTCCTAAAGGTAAAATGTAGAGGGTGACATTGTCAAACAAGGCCATCCAAACTGATGAAGTAGAGGCACAAAAAGTGTGGTTTTCCACAGCCAGCATAGCTTTGGGGTTGAAACAACTTCAATGTGACCTGAGATCAGTACTGCCAATCACAGTTGACCTTTAGAGTATATTTTCTGTCAGCAATACAGGATACCTGTGTTGTTAAATTTGTGAAGTGCAGGTTTTGCTGAGATGTGAACTCTGCTGATAGTGAACATGTTGACAGGGATAGTGGTATTCCTGTCACTCTAACCAGGATAAACACATGGGCCTTAGAATGTTACAACTTTTTTAAAGATGGAAAATTGATGCCTAATGGTCAAATTTGACCTGTGCGTGCATTTTCTCATTTCATGCCAGATATCTTAAATAACAAGCTCTTCTGTAGGTGTCCAGGACCTGTGACTCATTGAGTGTTTGTTGCAAAATACATTTCTTTGCTAATTATCCAATCCCTTTGTGAAATTAGGCTAAACCCAATGCCTGACTCACTCCATAATAAACTCGCTGAGTGAACCATGATATTATCAAACATCCTGGTCCTTTCAATAGGACTGTTTTAAGGGATCATCCACGCTGTACAAATATGTTCATGGCTAGTCTCATTAGTCTTTGTTAACTTGGAGGATTTTTTTGTCTATTTCTGTTATAATGCTGAATTCTGTTTTGCTAACAAATCGTTGCTGATTTTGATTCGATGCTGGAATCTGAACCAAAAAAGAAAATGCTGGAAAATCTCAGCAGTTCTGGCAGCATCTGTAAGGAGAGAAAAGAGCTGAAGTTTCCAGTCTAACTTTGACAAAGGGTCAGTTAGACTCGAAACATCAGCTCTTTTCTCTCCTTACAGATGCTGCCAGACCTGCTGAGATTTTCCAGCATTTTCTCTTTTGATTGCTGATTTTGAGTTGCTTTTGATGGTATTCACATTAATTTTATTGTAGTCTTGGGGGATTTGATAGATCTGCTTTTTGGGGTTGGAAAACAAGAGAGTGGTAAAGAAACAGGAGAGATCAGGAATAACAGTGGGTAGTACTGTGCAGGAGGCTACACTTTGAGTGCATTTGCAAGAGACACTTCTCCTATACTAAGGAGCAATGTGTCAGTCAGCTTCACTTCAAGGAGGCTCGCACTTGTTTGTCACCCCTTGAGTCTCAAAATAGCATATGGAATGCTGTGCCTCTCAGTGTCGGGGTTAGCTTATGAGCACATGCTAAATTGCAACAGGTATTATTGATGTTATCTTCCAGTTTGTTGTGTACCATTATAGAACTTCAGGGCTCTCTACAGCACAAGGAATAATTGCATTATTTTCTATCTGGACACTAATGCTGGATGAGGGGGCACCCATGCTTTTGTTCTTGTACCCAATAACCATCCTGCCACTTTCTGAATAGGCAGAGATTCCATTCCCACTATGTCTAGCTCATACGATCTTAAATAATATGCTGGTCGGTGTCCTATTTCCAAGTCTCAGTAATGACTCTTTTATCCTGTGTCAAATCGCAATGTTGTCAATGAATGTGCCAGGTCACAGGCTGGCTGCACAATGATAAGGAGCACATAATTACTGTTAGGAACCCAGACATTACTGCACAGTGGACTTCCAATGGGATATATTATTGAGCATATCATCTCCTACCCAATAAGGTCAGTAATTCACTATTTACCACTCCAAATTCTTGTCACCATCCTCTGAATGGAAAAGATATATTTAAGTTTTGATATCATTGCCTTAAAATACCAGCATATGACATATTCTTATAATAAGAAATGTTCTCACAGAAGCAGAGCTCTGTGATCTTGTTTATTTAGAATACTGAATGAATAATTTATCCCAGCTTCCATTGACCAAGTGAGTGGATTCTTGAACATTACCTTGCAGCCCAGGACTGCAGCAATTCTGACTCAGTTTATTTAATTCTGGAGGCCTATATTCTGGAGTCTGCATGTGTATAGATGTGAGGTCAGTTCCGGTAGCTATTATAAAATAAAATATTAATATAGCAATAATTGAAAATTGCCACTTTTTATGAGGCTGAGTTGAATTAGGATCTGGATTAGTGGTGCTGGAAGAGCACAGCAGTTCAGGCAGCATCCAACGAGTAGCTCTTCCAGCACCACTAATCCAGTATTTGGTTTTCAGCATCTGCAGTCATTGTTTTTACCTTGAATTAGGATCTGCCTATACCAACTAGCAAAGAGAGGAAAAGGTCAAAGGTCAACAGGCTCCACTGTAGGGCAGAGTCCCTCCATGCTAATGTGGAACCTGGGACTGTAATGAGAGGAGTAACAAGAAAAAATTCTGAGGGCAGCATAGTGAAGCTTCATTGTACATATGTTTCTTACATTAGTAAATATATATTCACTGTTCATCATAGCTGTGTAAGTGAATGTCATTCTAGCTGCATCTACAAGGATTAAGGACAGAGCCTTTGCCATCCTTGGTGTTGCATGATGTTTTATGGTCTAAAGTGTGAATTGAACAGCTCCTGCGTCATGCACAGGCTATGGGACCTTGCTACTTTGGCAACTAGAGTCAATCTTTCCAGGCTTTAACATATTGCTAATGTATCACAGCAATTACTGAGATTGATCCCTGATGCTGCATTTGGGCCAGGATTTGTACTCCATACAGTAGGTCAATGGCGAAGGTTCACATTGCATTTCAAGATTGCAGATAGCTTCACCTGCACTGTATGGTATCTGATTAATGCTGTTACCCTTTGAAGTATGCCACATTAGTTAAAAGTGGAGCCCTCTCCCTCACAAAATGAAGCACTTACCCTGCCCAGTCTGGATGTGGTGGCCGCTACTTACATCTCCATTGCACAATGTATCACAATGGAAGGAAACAGCATTGATGCTTCATGGAGGGAGTCAGAGACTCTGCCTGTCAGCCGAGGTGATGATCCTGAATCTCCGACTGATGACTTACCCCAGCCTGACTGATCTCTGTGCAGCTCCCTTACTGACCTACTGTGACTCCCCAGGTTGGTTGCACTGGATCTACAGAGCTGACTGAGATGACCTCCTGGGCCGTAGAGGTATGCATCACTTCACATTGACCACTCAAAGTGCTCAACTGACTGTGCCCAAGCCGCTGGACTTGGAGTCTGCCCTTGATGTACTGTGCTGGGATTGCTGACTGAAGAGTATGTCCATTAAATTGACTGAGGATGACTTCCATTAAATTTTGAGACATAGCCATTTGATTGAAGCTTATATTTGCCATATACATTGCTAGTAGATGATACATGTATGAGATTGACATACTACAGCAACATGCCCACCGTCTTGAATGATCACTGCTGATAACCATGAAAAGCTGCTTGACTTGGGTCTGTGCCAGGTCAAGACAGAATTACTTAGACCCTTTAAGTTTGCCGCTGTCAGAATAGCCCAGGATAGACCAGTATCGTTGTCACTTTCAAAACACCATTGAATACCTGGAGAGGCTCTGTTAATAAAGAGCTGCACTGTAGATTCTGATATTTGCCCAGACCGGCAGACAAGGGAAATTTAGTATCTGACTTTGCTGCTAGGAACCTAGATGTGCTACTGGACTGAATTGGTCTTCTTTCTCCAGGACCAACAGAGGAGACCATGACACCAGACCACGCCAGCCTGGTCCAACATCACCAGGAGGGTCTGCCAGCTGGAGAATAGCACTGCAATGTAGGAAGAAGGCCAATGACTTTCTCCACGTTGTCAGTGTGTTACCATCTTCTCTCGAATACTTCACAATCCTTTATCTCTGTTTCTACCTCCCACCAATGCTCATGCTCTCCCACTCTCGGTATTGTCTGCAACATCTTCCCTCTCTTGCTGTCACCCACTCCAAAACCTGATACCACCTATCCTGTATGGCCTCTGCACTGCATATTCACAGGATCATTTCACCTCCTTAGTTCAGTTGCCTGGACAGTTAGTTTACAATTCTGAGTGATCCCAAAAGTGTGGGTTCAATTCCTGCACTGGCAGAGGCTAATGTCTTCTCAGCCCCTCCCCTCACCTGAGGTGTGATCACCCTCAGGTTAAACCCTCACCAGTTGCCTCTCTCTCTCTCTCTCTCTCCTAAGCGTCCCTATGGCCCTCTAGGACTATGATGACTTTACCTTTTACCGGCAAGGTTAATTCTCAACATGGATTCACTGGAGCATTAACAACTGCTCTAACTACCTTCATCTTTATTAATACTTGCCTCTCTGTCATGCCAGGAGGAAGACAGCCCACTCTGGTGGGGGGAGAGGGGGAAGCGGTGGGGGGGTTTGATGATGTTCACTCCTTCACCCCTTATGTGGAAACCATCCTGACTCTGACTGTGCAAAGGAGCTGACTGACCATGACCTTTGACTGGTATTGGAGACTAGCCTTGGCTTCCTGTGCGAGCACATTGGAGGCAAGGTTTATTCCCGGCGGCAGAGGGCGTGGAGCTTGTGTTCCCAGCAATGGAGGGGGAGGAGGTGGGGTGTGAGTCAAGATTGTATTCCTGAAGGTGATGGAGAGAGGGGAGTTTGGGCCCAGTGAGAGACCTGGCAGCTTCAGAGGCAGCTGCATTGCTGAGATCAGCCCAGTATGAGCTGATGGTGATAGCATCATCCATAGAGGTAATATGGCAGTGAAGAATGGCGACATGGTTCTGAGCTGACAGAGCGGCAAAGGAACCTGAGGCTGGCCAATTGCTTCCTGCTGGTATCGGTTTCAGCGTTGGGTGATCCAGGCTGGTGGCGAAGCACTTACGAAGGGTGGTAATGGTAAACTTCTACCTTTATTTCCTTATTTTTCTACTTTATTCCTAAGATTTTGTATCTTGGTACTTCCCGGTGACATTGTACACTTTTAACTGTACTCCTGTATCCCTGTACTTGAGTTCGCATGGCAATAAAATCTAATTCTAATTCTTACCACAATACCTGGGACTTAGTTAAAAGATGCAGTGAGTGGTTCCCAACATGCATTAGACCTCATTGGATTTCTCACATGATTCTGTCACATTCCTCACTATTTCTCGTTTAAGTTATTACCATATGAGTTTGAGGCAGTTTCCTCAGTTTTTCTAACATTAGGCCACACTGCCTGATGTGTATGGTGAGCACTGATGTGTTTAGTAGTCTATTCTCACCCTATTTAAAATGATACCTTTTATCAAAAAATGTGTTTTTGTTAGCAATTTACTTCTCAACGTTTTACATACAAAATGTGTTTTAAACTTGCTTCAGCAGCCAAACTTTAGGAAAGAGAATTTTTGTATTCAATGCAAAATATTTCACTAGAGAAATGTGCAAGAAATTGAAAATCAAGGCCATAGTGGTAGAATATATCGTGATTACAACGTCATGCATAGATCTCTATGTCCTTATTTGTAACGAATCTATATTTCTTTGGCTTGATCACAGTTTCAGCGTTTTAATCAGAATGGTACATACATTTTAAAAAGTGAATAACACCCTTTTTGCCCCACATTCAGAAGTGTAAATTCAGCACCGAGAGTGTGAAATATGATTATTCCATCAAAATTCTACAAGAATAAAGCTTAGCTTTACACTTCAAATGTGGCAATGTTAGCTTTTTCAAACAAAGTTTTAGAATACTCCTGGAAGGTTGTTAATTGCTGTTAATATTGCAATTTAATTATGAATTCTAACAATTATTGCTATAATGTATGTTCTCTCTATACAGAGTTGTTACTTTTAAATGCTGAGCAATGTGGTCTGATATATTCACTTTGCAGTTTAGTCTTCAGAATTAAATGATTTTATAAACAGATAATATTCAGGTTAAAAAAAAACTGTAAGGCCATTGCAGAAAAAATTTGGTTCATTTATGGAACAGTACGGTTTGAAATGGTTTGCTGTGTTTGAACTATATACTGTGCTAATTGTTCATTGTTCGTGAAGAAAGAGAACTAGAACTAAACTTTTAGATCCTACAAAGATCTGAGACAATGGTTGGAAAATGATACCATTGGCAGTCTGCATGCTTCTTTCCCATTGCTGTTGTCACTGCCAGCCAAGAGAGCCTGTCCGATCCACTAATAAAAACAATTAACGTTCTTAAAAGAATTGAGTTTGTTGAGGAATGTGAAGAAATTTTAGTTGCCATGCATCAACTGTACACTGGGTCAGAGACAGACCAGATACATGAACCTTGTGAATCAGCCATGGCCACATAACGAAGTAGATGATTGAGTGAAAGGGGCAATGATTGAGAGGGGCATTCAGCCATTGAGTCAGTGATGGTCATAAACTTAGTGATCACTAAGCACCTAGCAGTCAACACTCTCTGGCATTGCATGGTCATAATGGAGAGTTTACGGCTTATGGACATGACTTGGTGTCCATCTGAGGATAGCAACCTTCAAGAGAGGTCATGTGGGTTATCCAGTCATGCAGTGTAGACAGATCGGGTCAGGGATAGTTGGGCTGAAGGAGGAGTGCAGTTGGGAAAGGAGAGGTTGGCTGGGAAAGTGTTGGGTCATGGTGGGAAAGAGTTGGTGTTGGGTCTGATGGTGGTTGAGTCCCAGGGATCGGGGTATGGAGTCTGATGACTGAGGGGGTGGTGGGTTAGTGGGTGTCAGGTTTGGTGGCGGGTTCTAGAGGTGAGTGGTCTTTCACCTCCTGGGGGAGAGGTCTGTGTCAGGTTTATGGAAGACCTGGTTATGGTTTAGGGACACCGTTGATTTAATTTGCTGGAGGTGTCGGATGGTTGGGGGAGGTATAACGCAGGGAATGTGAGGTACATCGGTGTCTATCAGTTCAATGGTTACCCAGGAGTTAGATCAGGATTTTAATCGTCCAACTTTTCCTGAGCAACTATTTTCTTAACTACAGCAGAGCGCTCTGATTTCTCCAATTTAAATGGCTGCCTTCAGAGAGTTTCAAGCATGGAGGAGTTACCAAGTGGAACCTTCAATAGCCCAGGCAATTCCCCTGGAGCTGCCGAGTCTGGTTTCCACAGGGTCATGCCATTTATCCCATTTACGCTGCACAAATGACTATTTGGCCATCTGAAAACCTGGACTGATTTCCTCTTCATGTTGGCTGTTCCTAATTACCTTGAGTTTTTCCAGGTGCCTAGTTATAAAGTCCTTAATGAGTGAATCTAACACTTGCCCCACAACAGGCATCAAGCTAACTGATCTATAGTTTCCCATTTTCTGCCTACTTCCCTTCTTGAACAGAAGTTACATAGCTCTCCAGTCTAATTGAACCTTTTCAGAATCTAATGAATTTTGGAAAATTAACATCGGCTCATTTACTACCTTATTAGCTGTTTATTTTAAGACCCTGCGATGCAGTCCAGCAGGACACAGGGAGTTATTAGCCTGCAACTTCATGAGTTTGCTCAGTACCGTTTTTCTAGTGATCATAATTTCACTAAGTTCCTCTCTTTGTGCAACCTCCTGATTTACATCAAATTAACATTTCTACCAGCAGCTCACAAAGTGCTGCCTTGCTCAGTAGAGCTAATAGCTTCATTTAAATGATTCATTAAGGAAAGGTTTCATCCAGAATCGCTGCAATCTGAGCAGAATAAACAACTTTAAGATGTTTCAGACAGAAATCCCATATTGGCAGAAGTGATATATAATAAATAACATACCAGAGTAGAAAGTATTCATTTTGGAGGAATAATTGAGGCAATAACAAGGATTGGAAAGAGGCAAACACTCTCCATTTTAAAACAGTTTTGCAAACAATTATAGGAACATTAGTTTTCTACATCATGAATAATAACATAGGGAAATGTTTGCCAGGAATAAATATGAGAAATAATTTTCACATAAGTAACAAAAATCCAGAAAATAGCACCAAATATGAACTCAGTAGGAAAAGGTACTGCCTTCAAAGTAGTGATATTCCAAATGCAATGTATAAAGCCTAAGATAGAGTGGGGCATGTTCCAGTGACTACTCAAACTGGTCATTTGACAGTTAGAGAACACAAGATATACATAGTTAAAAATCACACAACACCAGGTTATAGTCCAACAGGTTTAATTGGAAGCACACCTATAACCTGGTGTTGTGTGATTTTTAACTTTGTACACACCAGTTCAACACCGGCATCTCCAAATCATGACAAAATCTACTTTACTGCTTCAGTAACCTGAAGGCACTATTGTTTGGTGTTCAGTAATCAAAACAATAGTAGATCTCCACACAGACCATCGTGGCTGAGACCCTTTTAACTACTCTCCAAAATTCGATGAAAATTGTTACATACAAATTGGAGACAATGTACTAATTTAGAAGTTTTCGGTTCCAATTTTAAAGCAACCACTCCATTGTCAAATTAATATCACTTCAATGTTCTTACAGTGGTGAGTCATTTCGACTGAATCTCAAGGTTCATGTGCAGAGGATTGACAATAAAATTGGAGTGGACATTAGCTTGAAGTTCTATGTTCTATTGTCATTTTTCAATTTTACCGGTGGTTAGGGCAATGGAGGATGGTCTTTGGATGTTGAGATGATAAAACACTACTTGTGAATGAAGACAAGAATGGAGTGCAGTGACAGACCAACATAAAGTACCTGCTTTCGATGCAACGAACCCCAGGGCTACAGCCAACAATGTGCACTCGACAAAAAAAAATCTGTAATAGATGCAGTGAATTGCAATAACCTAAAGGCTATACAGCCCATGAATCTGTAAAACTTCTGGTTTCATGGATCATTTGTACACATGTGCAGGAAATCTGGTTCAGAAGGTTAGGCCAGAGCCGAGAGTAAAGCGCACATAACCAGCAAACAGTATAAGATCACAACACCGACTGCAAGGGAAGTTTCAGAAGGTGTACAGATGTAAACACATTAATACAGTTCAGAACCAATCATGCAAAAGGCAAATTTCAGAAGATGATGAAACTTCCCATCTGGTTAATCATACACACTAGGTCCACGGTATCATGATATCAGAATCTTTTATAACTATTAATCTCAAATGTCCTGACAAGGCAGACTGGCACATTTTCAAAGCTAAAATTGACAGGGGAGCTAGTGCCAACACATTGCCAGTATGCTGCCGATGATAGACCAGCTCAGAGTGTACAATAGCTCACCAATCCCATATGTTGTTAGAATTAATACATAGGCTCAGCTTGGTTTCTTGAAAGGCTCTAAATACTAGAATATCAGTGGTCCATCTGTGGCAGGATGAGCAGCATGATCTTGGTATCGTCATAACTTGGGAGATTAAACAAAACCAACTTTGACAGAACAGACAGCACATAATGTGATCAAATCATTCCACAATCTCCAAGAATATGATGTGAGCTGAGTACCAGGATGATTACATCTAATTTGCTCAACCGATTATTCAACCCACACAAAAGATATTCCTTTTGATCTATACATTCATAGTCTAGAGTATGAAGTTAAAGATGTTCTCAATGTTGATCTTTTACACTTTGGTTAAATGTAATGTGAACAGCTGCAATCAGAAACTGCAAAACGGAATAACCACAATAGCTACAAAAGATTGATTTGCAGGAATGGCCTGACGAGATTAGAAAAATATCTGAGAAGATTCATTCATTTTGGTCATGCAGAGATGAGCTTGACATATCATGATAATTCATTCTCAAGGGAAGATGAATTCTAAAATCAGAAGCATTGCACAAACTTATCATGTCTACTTATACCAGGGAACGGATACTGAATGCACCAAAGCGCTGCCACTTAAGTCTGTGCATTGGCCAAAGTATGAATCAGGCTGTCCTGTAATTTATAAATGCATATCAGGCATACAAATGTATCATCTACACCAATGGAGGGAATCGGCACCCACCACATTCCTTGTTCAGGATATGGGGGAGCTGAGACCCTTGTAATGGATAATTTCTTCAAATTTCCAATTTTTCAAAGACTTATCAACACAATGACTGTGAATACAGCTGATAAGATGAGTACTATTTTCAATGTATTTGGAGTCCTAAATTAGAGAGTATCTGACAATGGGTCTCAATTTATTGGCAAACCAGTTCAATTCATTTGTATAAATGAGGATGGCCCATATCATGTTGTTAAACTATTATCCATGCTGAAATGATCCAGTGCAATTAGATTAGATTACTCACAGTGTGGAAACAGGCTCTTCGGCCCAATAAGTCCACACCGACCCGCCAAAGCGCACCCATCCCCCTGCATTTACCCTGCACCTAACACTACGGGCAACTTGGCATAGCCAATTCACCTAACCTGCACATTTTTGGACTGTGGGAGGAAACCGGAGCAAACCCACGCAGACACGGGGAGAATGTGCAAACTCCACACAGTCAGTTGCCTGAGGCGGGAATTGAACCCAGGTCTCTGGCTCTGTGAGGCAGCAGTGCTAACCACCGTGCCACCATGCCACCCACACATTAGGTACATCATATCAAATCAGTGATCATGAAATATCGAGGAACAAAGTAATATTTGCTCATTGCAATATTTCATTTCCATGCAGAGCCAATGGCAAAGAGATTACCATCCCCCTTATAACGTGCTCAGAAGGCAAAGGTGAACAACTTTGCTCAGTAACCAACTATCTACCCATTCCAAGAGCTAGGACATTCTTCTTCAAGGGCAGAGTACAAATGAAGAAATCCAGAACAAGCAATCACATGGAAAATTGATCTGAAACTATATATCAGGAAGAGTGTAAGTCAGAAATATAAACACGCAGATGCAAGCAATACTTTTTCAAATATGCAATCAGCTCAGATCATACAAAGTCATACCTGATCATGCCGCTACATTGTGAAGGAACAGAAACCAGCTCAGACGATTGTACAGCACACCAAACATGCACAAAGAAAGTGAAGAATAACACTATGATGATAATGATTGTCTGATATTATTGAGTAACATCAATCAGCAGCAAGACAACAAGTGCCACAGAGAACAACGCTTAAATCTCCAGCTGGCTATATGCTCACTGCATGCTGTTGAGTTTTCAAACCTACAAGGTGTTACATTGATATTTGAAATGTTAGTTTTGAAAACTCTATTTTATCTGTTTGTATAATTATCAAATGTACAGCATGTGCCTTTGTACAACAATGTATATCTGGGATAAGTTTAAAATCACACAACACCAGGTTATAGTCCAACAGGTTTATTTGGAAGCACTAGCTTTTGGAGCACTGATCTTTCATCAGGTGGTTTTGGAGAATAAGATTGTAAGACCCAGAATTTATCGCAAAAGTTTACAGTGTGATGTAACTGAAATTATATATTTAAAAAGACCTGGACTCTCTCATAGACACTCATAGACCCGCCCACACACATACACATACATACACACACACGCACACACATGCACACACACATTTAAGTTTATGGGGTGAATTTGTACTTGCAGAATTACATTTTGCTTTGCTCAAAAAACTACATGAATCCATGTAAGATTCTGCAAGTTCCTTTTTTTAGATTAGAATCAGTCTGACCATTGTGGCACAGACAGTCTTACAAAGGGAAGCTCACACCTTCAATACATTATCTGGGCCGACATGACACCAATTGTTGAAGTTCACTTGAGAATGTAACTTTTTAAAAAGGTTTTACGATTTACATCTGAAAAAACTGAAACCAAGATGGTCATTCTAAAAGATGAGAGACTTAACATACAATCTAGGTCTTTTTCAATATATAATTTCAATTACACCACACTGTAAAATTTTGCTATAAAGTCTGTGTCTTACAACCTTATTCTCCTCAACCACCTCATGAAGGAGCAGCGCTCCGAAAGCTAGTGGTTCCAAATAAACCTGTTGGACTATAACCTGGTGTTGTGTGATTTTTAACTTTGTACACCCCAGTCCAACACCAGCGTCTCCAAAACGGGGTCAGTTTGTAATCAAATGAAAAAGGGCAGTATTATATTTATAACCCACAGACTGTATGTCAGTGTACCTTTAAGAGACATGTCCATGTTCATGGCATTATGACTACTAAGAACACCAACCCTCACAAACACAACACACAACATCCCCTGGACTTGACTTCAGCAATCATCCAAGACATGACTTCTCCTCACAGCCAGCCTGACTGCCTGGGGACTTGATATTGCTCAGCCTCTGGGCAAGATACCACTCCTTCCAGTGGCCTGACCCCGCTCTGGACCTGAAACCCCCCCCCAAATCCACCTAAGTACTCCATCACTGACCTGGCATCCTGAAACTTTTCATAATTGGCACCTACCCCTTTCCACCCTTCCTACCTAGCTTTGCAACTTTCATGGCACCTTGCCTACTTGGTACCCTAACCCTTTAACCAACTAGCATCATAACTCCACACTTACCTAATGTACCTGCCTTTCATAGCAGCTGTCAAAGTGTTTGTCTGTGTGGCTTTACATTTCAATGATAGAACACAGCACAATGACTGCTGCAAAAGGAGTGTGCTTTCTCTGTCAATTTTCTTCACTGCTGAATGTTTAGATTCCTGGACAGGTTTGTAAAAAGAAGCCAGTATCCAGGAATTTCCATGTAGAAGGCATCTAAAGATAAATGTGTACATTTTAATCAGATCAGAGCAGAAGTAAGGTTTCCAACCAAATTGGAATATTGAGACCAATAGTTATCCATAATGGTTCGTACTAATAACTGTCTGTTGGATTCTTTGATACACTGATATCCATAGCCAGTTTTTTTTACAGGAGATAAGATTGAGTAAAGTTGGAGGGAAAACAGACAATTCTGAACCAACCCATACAGGCAGGGATAGAGCTCCATCAGCTTCAAAGTCATCAATGGATTCCTCCAAGGTCAGGGGTCATTGCTTGCATACATGTAGCAATCAAGGTCTCTGTAAATTATCTGGAGGTCTTCACCAATGGTTTATGACAACCAAACCAAATCCTTCAGGTGTGTGCTTGGTTCCTGAAACACAGCCCAAGCCTACATACTTTTCAGGGGGCTTTTCAGGCTTCCTGTGCACCTTCACAGATGGATGCAGAGAGACAAGAGTTGCCCACTCAAGACACAGTTACACAGTTACTCATAGATACAGGGAAGTGTTCTAGCATCTGGAAACCTCTTGAGGACCTCTTGCCTTGCTTTATCAGTTTATCGCAGAACATGTAGGGAGGGATTGTTGAACCACAGGAGTCCTGAGGCCTTTCTTATGTCATTCTTGCTATAGCTTGTTGGTTCGCCCCTTGGTTGGTTGAAGGTAGCAGTTGGAGATTGGCACCATCAGGACGGTTGCAAGCAGCAGATAAGATAAGGACTCCTTTGGTCAGGCAGCTGTGAATAGAGGGTTGGCAGCCTTCTAAATATGGTACCAGCATCTAATGGGGCATCAGTTATGACCAAGCCCATGACGGAACATTCTGCTCAAGTGACTGAAATTGTGCTATATATGGAATAGGCTGGTTGGCACAAGTTTCAATGTTATGTAAAAATTCAGTATAATATTCCAAATCTTTCCAGTGGTGTCATTATAATAGAATATGCAGTGAAAGGACTAACATGAGAACTGACCTTGTTCTAATACACAAAATAATAAACAGCTTTAGAAAAGAACAGCTGCTCCCATTGGCCAGGTTAAGACTGCTGTAACATTTATTGCATTTCTTAATGCTTTGTTAATTATTGGCTCATTTCCCATGATGCACAGTCTCCTTAACTGACAGCTCGTGTCCCATCTGGTGTGTTGTTCCTCAATGATTGTCTCATGTTTATTTCCCTTTTAGTTGCCTAAAATGCATGGATCCCTACTTAATATTGGTCACCGATATTAAATAGGGTTCAATGCATTTTAATATTGGTGACCAATATTAAAAGCAGTATCAAACTTGATTTCATATTGCTATGTAAGAGAATGACTCTTACACACAGCCAAATGCATTAGCTAATCAATATATGCTTTTAAATGAATGTCAGGCATAATTTTAGTGGAATATCTTTATGAACTTATGTTTACCTTTTCGCACTCTATGATTTTTTTTGTATCATGTTACTTATTGTAACTGAACTGATGATGGTCCATAGAAGGTATTACATAACAAAACTTCTATTTCAAATGTCAATTAAAGTAACTTATAAGATAGATTGTTTGTAGTAAATTGAGTTAGAGCATTCTACAGGAAAGTTGGGCACACTGATCTGTAAAACTGGCATTCAATTAAGGTGCTGATAACAGAACTAATTCCTTATCTTTGATATAGGAGGAAAGTAAACTTACACAGCTAAGTAAAATGAACATCAGTGAGCTCAGTTAATGTTATTTTGACATACTATTTTTCAAGTGAAAAAGTCAAACATTTATTTAAGTAATTACCCTGCAATATGAAGCAGCAAACATTGTTCTATAATTTAAAAATCCACTAGAATGAAACTAACATTTTTCAGAAGTGTTGGAGTTTTAGGTTGTCATTTGCCCATGAAATATGATAACTTGTTCACATCCAAGCATTCATATATCCAGGACTTTAATGAACGATTGTCAATGAAGATTTGGTTGGATTTTCCTCTAATTTGTTGTTCCTTTTGAGATGGAATTAGGGTGGTAGATGAATAAAATGTGTTCTTAGGGTTAATATCTCAAATCTACTGTTGAAAACTATGTTTGCAATATCCTTTAATGAAGTACCAGTTCTCTTTGATGTGAGTGTTATTGTCTTCTGTGAATTGGGTTGGTGTGTCACCAATCTGTTTAGCACATTTTGTCCAATTCCTGCCCAAATAATTACTCCCACTTTGCAGATAGAACATAGAACATAGAACAATACAGCGCAGTACAGGCCCTTCGGCCCTCGATGTTGCGCCGATCAAAGCCCACCTAACCTACACTAACCCACTATCCTCCATATACCTATCCAATGCCCGCTTAAATACCCATAAAGAGGGAGAGTCCACTACTGCTACTGGCAGGGCATTCCATGATCTTACGACTCGCTGAGTGAAGAACCTACCCCTAACATCAGTCCTATATCTACCCCCCCTTAATTTAAAGCTATGCCCCCTTGTAATAGCTGACTCCATACGCGGAAAAAGGTTCTCACTGTCAACCCTATCTAACCCCCTAATCATCTTGTACACCTCTATCAAATCACCCCTAAACCTTCTTTTCTCCAAAGAAAACAACCCCAAGTGCCTCAGCCTTTCCTCATAGGATCTTCCTACCATACCAGGCAACATCCTGGTAAACTTCCTCTGCACCCGTTCCAGTGCCTCCACATCCTTCCTATAGTATGGCGACCAAAACTGCACACAATATTCCAGAAGCGGCCGCACCAGAGTCTTATACAACTGCAGCATGACCTCAGGACTCCGGAACTCAATTCCTCTACCAATAAAAGCCAGTACGCCATATGCCTTCTTCACTGCACTATTTACCTGGGTGGCAACTTTCAGAGATCTGTGTACATGGACACCAAGATCCCTCTGCTCTTCCACACTACCAAGTAGTCTACCATTAGCCCAGTAATCCATCTTTTTATTACTCTTACCAAAGTGAATCACTTCACACTTAGCTACATTGAACTCCATTTGCCACCTTTCTGCCCAGCTCTGCAGCTTCTCTATATCCCGCTGTAACCTGCCATATCCTTCCTCACTGTCTACAACTCCTCCGACTTTCGTATCATCCGCAAACTTGCTCACCCAACCTTCTAACCCTTCCTCCAGGTCATTTATAAAAATGACAAACAGCAATGGTCCCAAAACAGATCCTTGCGGAACACCACTAGTGACGGCACTCCAAGATGATTCTTTGCCATCAACTACTACCCTCTGTCTTCTTCCAGAGAGCCAATTCCTAATCCAAACCTCCAACTCACCCTCAATGCCATATCTCTGTATTTTCTGCAGTAGCCTACCATGGGGGACCTTATCAAACGCCTTACTAAAATCCATATATACTACATCTACCGCTTTCCCCTCATCTACCTCCTTCGTCACCTTCTCAAAGAATTCAATAAGGTTTGTGAGGCACGACCTGCCCTTCACAAAACCATGCTGACTATCCTTGATCACATCATTCTTATCCAGATGTGCATAAATCCTATCCCTTACAATTCTCTCTAAGACTTTGCCCACAACAGAAGTGAGACTCACTGGCCTATAGTTACTAGGATTATCCCTACTCCCCTTCTTGAACAAGGGAACCACGTTTGCTAGCCTCCAGTCCTCTGGCACTACTCCTGTAGACAAAGAGGACACAAAAATCAAGGCCAATGGCTCTGCAATCTCCTCCCTTGCTTCCCAGAGAATCCTAGGATAAATGCAATCAGGCCCAGGGGACTTATCTATTTTCACCCTTGCCAGAATTTCCAACACCTCTTCTCTACATATCTCAAAGCCATCCATTCTACTTATTCGTGCCTCAGTATTCATATCGACAACAATGTCCTGTTCCTGAGTGAATACTGACGAAAAGTATTCATTCAGCGCCTCCCCAATCTCTTCAGCCTCCACACGCAACTTCCCATTACTATCCTTGATTGGACCTATTCCTTCCCTAGTCATTCTTTTATTCCTAACATACCTATAGAAAGCCTTAGGGTTTTCCCTAATCCTACCAACTAAGGACCTTTCATGTCCCCTCCTTGCTGCTCTTAGCTCTCTCTTCAGGTCCTTCCGGGCTACCTTATAACTCTCAATCGCCCCTATTGAACCTTCACGCCTCATCTTTACAAAGGCCGCCCTCTTCCATTTAACAAGGGATTCCAACTCCTTATTAAACCACGGCTCCTTCACACGACCCTTTCCTCCCTGCCTGATAGGTACGTACTTATCAAGGACACTCAATAGTTGCTCCTTGAACAAGTTCCACATATCAATTACGCTCTTGCCTTGGAATCTACTTTTCCAATCCACACATCCTAAGTCATGCCTCAACGCATCATAATTTCCCTGCCCCCAGCTATAACTCTTGCCCTGTAGTACACACTTATCCCTCCCCATCACGAGACTAAAAATCACCGAATTGTGGTCACTGTCCCCAAAGTGCTCACCTACCTCTAGTTCTAATACCTGGCCTGGTTCATTACCCAGAACCAAATCCAGTATGGCCTCACCTCTAGTTGGCTTATCTACATATTGTGTCAGGAAACTCTCCTGCACACATTGCACAAACACTGACCCATCTAACGAACTTGAGCTATAGCTTTCCCAATCAATATCAGGAAAGTTAAAGTCTCCCATAACAATCACCCTAATCAAAGATGGTAACATAAACTGTAGGAAAGTATTCTGTGGAGATACTATACTTAGGAGACTGCTTTTATACACTGTGTGGTACTTTTCTTACATAATAATTACAAAAGTGCTTTGGAGAGTTCATTTGGGACTTTATCCAGTGATTCTATTCAGCTGTATTCAAAGTACAGATTTGTGCTGAGAAAATCCAATTTTCGATATAAGTTTTTCTATTCATCTACTGAAGAGTGGAGGATAAATACAACATTTGAACTGTTATGAGGATTCAGACTTGAATAGAATGATTAATGACACTGACAAAAGTATAGGCAAATTTATTTTATTGAACTATGCTTCAAAATTATCAATAGCTGATGAACAAGTTAATAACACTAACCAGATTCCAATAATGGCAAACAGAACTTATAATTTGAGGAAACAATTAAATTGAAAGAGGTTAGTTTCTATATGCACAATCCAAAGGACCTGTCTGATTCAAAGCTACATGATCAAAAGATTATATGTCCAGTTTCTGGATAATATCCACAAAGCTTAATCTTTAATATAATCCCAAGCCTTGTCCTTCAATCTCTTTGCTTTAATGCATAGAATAGTTAAACTCCTTCATCCAGTGCCTTTAACTCAACCATGGAAAACTAGCACTTTCCCTCCAGCCTTTTTGCTTTAATTTATACAAGTGACCAAATTTCCAGAAAGATACTCACAATACCCAGCCTAGTTGGTTCCTTCCAGTCCCTATTCACATTAGGGATGCTGGTCAGATGCTTCAGGGCAATAACTTCTGATATATTGGTCAATGTCCCACTCTTATAACCCTCTGTACATTTATTCATTACCTACAGTGATCAGCGAATGGTTGCTACCTGCCTAGTCAGCTTTGTGAGTAGTCAAAGTGTAATTTCAACCTTTGCAGACGTAGTGTTTCAAAATGCCCTTTTCGACTGATTAAAAACTCCCAAACAAACCCAGCATTCCACATGTTTGTTAAGCATCATCAAGGTGCATCTTCATGTTGTTTCAAGGTCCTTGGTCCTCTGGCTATAATGATAAGCATAGGAGATCCAAAATGTTCAAAGATCCCTTTAATCAGATTCTTCTTCACAGTGTTTTAATAATCATATGCCTTTGACCATTGAAACATTTGCAAGAAGAACAAATTCCATACCTGATGTCTTATATTTATACACTTTTGATCATTTTATTGCCTATGTCCTGACTTCAGAGTACTGTTGAATTAACTAGATTTTCCTCACTTTATTCACTCTCTCAACCTTTATGCTCCCACAAAGATCAAGCTGACAAAATAGCTAATTTGGCTTACTAATCATTTAAATAAAAATGGCTGATTGCTAAATTTTAGGTATATAGGCACCAGCAGAAATTCCTCACTTTTGTTTGAATTGTGCCACGAGCTCTATTATATATAAGTACAATTACACAACACAACATTACAAATCACACAACACCAGGTTATAGTCCAACAGATTTAAATGGAAGCACTAGCTTTTGGAGCACTGTTCCTGAATCAGGTGGTTGTGGAGTGTACAATTGTAAGACACAGAATCTATCGCAAAAGTTTACAGTGTGATGTAACTGAAATTTATACATTGAAAAATACCTTGGTTCAAACAATCAAGGTACTTTTCAATGTATAATTTCAGTTACATCACACTGTAAAATTTTGCTATAAATTCTGTGCCTTACAATTGTGCACACCACAACCACCTGATGCAGGAGCGGTGCTCCGAAAGCTAGTGCTTCCAATTAAACCTGTTGGACTATAACCTGGTGTTGTGTGATTTGTAACTTTGTACACCCCAGTCCAACACTGGCATCTCCAAATCATGACAACACAACATGACAGTGGTCAGGGCATTCAGCCAGTAATTGACTGGTTCCCTCACCATTTTAGTTATTGTAGTCAATATTACATAAAGACGTTCGAAGTAATTAGACTGCTGTCTCTCAGAGTGAGATCACTGAAGGTGACAATGTTTTGTAAACATGCTTCTATTTCTTCAAATGTATATTTATGTATACATATGATTGAGGAATGAATTAATTAAATTTTTAATATGACTGAAGGATTCTCAAGGTTAGATACAGGGAAATTATTGCTCTGGTGTGGAGGGGTCGAGAACAAGGAGGCTTAACATTAAAATTAGAGCAAGTCTATTCAGAAGGGATATCAGAGAGCATTTTTATACAGAAAGGATAATGAACATTTTGGAATCTTCCACAAAGACTGTTGAGGTTATTGAAACTTTTAGAATTGACATTGATGGGTTTATGTAAATGTTTGTTTGATAAGAGAATTAAAGGATATGGAACCAGAGCAGTTGAATAGAGCTAAGATGTGGATCAACCACAATCTAATAGAATGGTGGTGCAGACTTGAGAGATTAAGTTGCCTTGCCCTGTTTCTATAGTCATTATTTTCTCACTACACAAACATACACATTTGCCAATGTGCATAGACCACAATGAGCTTACTTAAATATTTCTGGGTGTCTGAATCTCAGAAGACTGTCTTTCTGCTAAACAAGGTAAAAACAATGACTGCAGATGCTGAAAACCAAATACTGGATTAGTGGTGCTGGAAGAGCACAGCAGTTCAGGCAGCATCCAACGATGCTAAACAGACTAGTGGGAAAATATGCCGATGAGTTTAAGGAGCTAGATTTTAGAAGGCTAGACTTTGAAATAAAAATGATGGGAAAACATTCCTATGATGTACAGACAGAGGAGACAGTTCCTATGTGGTTAAGATGGAGTCCTTTAGACATAACAACAACATAAATTGGGAAGTTGACTATGGTTTCTCGAACAACTTTGAGATGTTAACAATCGAGGAAATTACTGCAATGTCAATTTTGGAATATTGCATTCAGTTCTGGTTTTCCTATTATAGGAAAGATGTTGTGAAACTTGAAAGGGTTCAGAAAAGATTTACAACGATGTTGCCAGATTTGGAGGGTTTGAGCTATAGGGACAGGCTGAATAGGCTGGGGCGTTTTTTCTGTGGAACACTGGGGATGAGGAGTGACCTTATAGAAGTTGATAAAACCATGAGGGATATTTGAAAGGCATTTGAATATATTGAATAGAAAGGGTTTAAAGGGATGTGAGCCAAATACTGGCAAATGGGACTAGATTATTGTAGAATATGTGGTCGGCATGAATGAGTTGGACCAAAGGGTCTGTTTTCATGCTGTACATCTCTATGACTCTATGACACCAGAATAGCTTAAACGGACTTTGGTAGCTTCCAGACTGGCAGCTTCAATAGATATTTCAAGGATCAGTCTAAATATCATACTTTGCAGGACGTAAGACAATTTACTGTTTAAAATGACAGGTCAAGTTCTGAATGACTGATTTTTTGAAATTTGCTTGATTTTTGTGAAAATGTGGTTTAACCAGATAATTAAGCTTTTCAAGCTCTAGGTATAAACATAAAACTAATTCTTTCAGGTTTATTTAATTTTTTTTCAGGATTATTTAATTTCTTTGTTTATTTTTAGATTGTCAGAGCAAGATTGCTTAGACTGTGAAATGCAATACTTAAAATATTTTATTGTTGACCGAGTAATTTTTAGTTATTCACTGTTTTGTCATTCTTGTGACTGTGGTGACTTTGAACATCATCTTAATTAACAAAATATTACAGATGTCTGCATTCGATATTGAAATCTAATTTGAACAATGACTATGATAACAAAATAACCTACATTAATTCAGTACCTTTCACAAACCATGACACGTGACAACTGAATCGCTTTCCAATTGTAATGACAATTATAAAGATAGGGAAATGTGGCAACTAAATAATACACTGATAAAAATAAGTGACGAGATTATACATTGTTGTGAAATTAGTCAATAGCTAAATGTTGGCAAAATAAAAGACAAGCAAAAATATCTGCCTTTTGTCTGCATAATGCCACAGGATCATTTACATACAAATAAGGGGTCATGTGGGACCTCAGTAATACTTTATCTGAAAGAAAGCATCTCTGACAGTGAAGATGTTTCTTAGTACTGTGCTGGAGTGTCAACATAGGTTATACCTCAAGGCTTTGCATTTGGACCTGAATCCAAATGTTTCGCAGCTGCACCAAGAAGGCTAAGCCAAGGTTGATGATTTATAAAGCATCCCTCTGCTGGTCCTGTAAAACCAGCTCTCCACCACCTGAAAACTATTTTCCTGCACCTACACACTCAAGTGAACAGATTTTTCACATTCAGGAAAGTAAAATGCCAACCTGCTTTTGTTGTAAAACTTACATATCCAGATGGACAAAAATAGAATGTTAAAGAAAACTCCAAGGCAAACAAGAATCTCACAAACACCGAGAAACTTGAACAAGTGAAAATTGCGTGTGATAGCAGTTTTAGAAAATAATTTATTTTAGTTGCAATGTCACTGTTGTTGACTAGACACAACCACATAATATAAAACAATAAATTACTTCCATCCATTCTCCTGAGAACTGCAGTCCATGCCATTAACAATCTTTCTTGTCATGCTACACACTGAAACTAGCAAACAAACATAAGGTAATAAGCATACTTTATTCCCCTAAAGAACTGCTCAACAAATAGAAAATAAATGTTCAGGAATATGTGATTAGAAAAACATTTACCATTATACAAAGACAAATCACATCTCAAAATCATAAAATCAGTGAGGGACACATTGTATCAGTGAATCACACTACAGAAACTAATTATGTGCACTTTATCCTTACCAGAAGTTTTAAAATTGAGTTCAAATATGTTCAGTTGCAGAGCACATGGAATTACAATGAACAGAATATAAAGTAAGCAATGAGATACTATGCAGTTGGAAGACAGTCTGGAGTGGATTTTCCATTTTAAAGTATGGTGGTGTGTACAGGTCGTTCTGCTATAACGCACGTTTCATCAACACGAATTGGCTATAATGCGATTGAAAAATTGTGGGCATTGTTTGGATGATGCAATCTTTCTACTGAACAGGGATTTTCTATTAGTGATCTTATACACTATGATTTTCTATTGTGGTTTTCCAAAGCGTGAGTTTCTATAACACAGGTTGCAGAGGAACACAATTGTTGCATTATAGCAGAATGACCTGAGTGCATCCATGGTCATCATGGTCATGTGACATGAATATGCCTACTTCACTATCACATGCAAAGATGTGCACTGTTGGGGTCACACCCATCATATGCTGTTAAACTCTTAATGCGCCCATCCAGGACACTACACTTGACTCACTTACTGGTCAGAGCTCACAACCTGGCATGGAGTCAAACTTTGCATCAAGTTTCTCATCAACAGTTCATGCGCCCATGCCAATTACACGGAACCTGTCTCTTACCCTCATTGCAGGACAGGTTGGTGCACAATTAAAAAATAAACAGGAGTCTATTTTGATGGAGAGCATCCCCATTCCTGAATCATTTTTGAAAAAGGTGCAATCCAGCTTCTGGCAGTGGGTCAAGACCAAGCCTGCACTGACCAGCACCAGCACCTCTGAGGAGGAACATTGCAATACACCAGCAAGGCATTCAACTGCTCACTGCACCAACCTAAAGACTGGCCAGGCTAGACTTGGGAATTAGACTCTGGCAAGTACAGGTCTACAGCCAGTGGAGGAAGAAACGCCTGAGATCTCTGACACTAAGGATGGCTACAGACCAGGCACCTACTCAGTCCCCGACAGAAAATGGACTTCGTACGCAGCTATAACTGACCTGGTCAATCTGCAGAGACAAGCAGACAGGCATCAGGCAGAGATTCTGGAAGAACAAACACAGCGAATATTGGAAAAACTCAGCAGTGTTTCTCTCTCAGCATCTATGGAGAGAGAAACAACATTAATATTTCGAGACATGTTTGACTCTTCTTCAGAGATTCCAGAGGCCCTCAAAAGACCAGAGCTAAAAATGGAAAAGTCTGTCTACTGTAGTAACTCCAGTATACCAGCATTTGGTTGCCTCCATGAAAAGGGTAGCAGCTGCCTTAGAGCCCCAGGTTCAGCAGAAGCCTCAGCCACTACAGGATATGCATTCCTTCCTGCATTACAACATCAATAGCTATGTTGATGGGGATAAGGCGCGGCCTTCTCTTGAATGGAGAGGGGAGGGGCTCAAAATATCTCAGGCCTCCATGAGCCCCACTCTGTGGGAGCACCCACAGTGTAACACCCACAGGCGTGCACAGTGAGCACAGAGCAGAAGCTTCCTGCAGCACAGTTGCCACATCTCGGGCAGATGGAAGAAAAGTTTTGCTTTCATTACAAAGTGTCAAATGAAACATTTCTTGGTCAGTAAGGCAAGCTAAATAGAGGATGGAGCTCGGTCCACTGTGAACAGAACATGTCCACATAGCACATGTCTACCTGGGAGTAGTTGACTATGAGGTTTCACCTGCCTTTCTGGTTTGTCAGACCACAGCCCTACCATCTCAGTCTCGGCGAGGATCTTCCTGGACCAGCTCAGCATCCTAAGCACCAATTTCCTCCTCAGTGGAGACTTCCTGTTCATCCTGTCTCAAATTATCCCCCTTTGTGGAGTCAGATTGTGAAAGGTGAAGCCAACACCTATGATATGGGACACTGCCTGCAGTATACTGCACTGCACCTCCTGTCTTGCCCAGGCATTAGAATCTCCTTTTTTTAGGAGGTCTACTGCTATACGGTGTCCTCCCAATTGGAAAAATGTGCAGCATTGAAGCTCTCCTTGGTGTCACTCTGTGGATTTCAGACATGGGTAGAGGGGTGGCCCTTATCACCAACCAACCACCTCCATTTGTGCCAAGAGGGGGGACAGAGAGCTGCAGATCCATCTGGGTGTTTTAGAACATGGGACACTGACAACATGGAAACTCCCTGGATATCATGCACAGACCTGCAATACCCAGCTGCTGTGGTCACAGATGATCAGCACATTCACAGAGTGGAACCCTTTCCTATTCATGAAGACTACTGGTTGCTGATAGGAGGTGACACTTGATTGCATCCTGCTCCAGTAAAACTCCTGCAATGGCAGCAACCTAACTGTCCTGGCTTCCTGACTCACAGCATCCAACAAGACATTTATAAATAGTTGAGCCTTAGCAAATGGAGCTGCAGTCACCTCCGAGATGCAGTCAGGAGTGAATACCTGTGAGCTTGTGCAGACATTTCCAGTGGATCCCTGAAATGATCCACAGCTTTAGAAATTGAAAGTCACTGTCACCTTGAAAGCAACTGGGATGGGTTTCCCTCCTAGTCCATGCAGATGGAGGCACTTTTCCAGCAGCTGGCAGATGTAGGAGACAGCATCCTGAGATATCCTGAGGGGGCATCAACACTGACAGTCAACTAGCTGGAAGGAAGCCTGTCATCTCAGCTTTAAGCCAATGCTCTTGGTCTCTTTAGATCCTCCCAGGCAGGTTGTCTTGCCCGAATAGGCTGGTCCACAGCTGGCGCCAGTTCCTGCTCCTGCTGTTACCATGACAGCAGTTGATGCCTGCCCCTACTTTGAAGAAGCAAGATGACCAAAAGAATGGCAGGGTTAACCTGTGCTACCTTGATGTATTTTCAGGAGACTTGTGGTGACAGTAATGTCATGCTGATGGTGGTGTTTTTCTGAGACTTGTACACTTTCAGCCTGCCCTATCCATTGCCTCCTAATGTTTTCCAGTGCCTGACCATCATTGTTTTCCTTCGGAAGCTGTATGCTCTGCAGCGTCAAAGGACAGCTCGTTGTGAGCAATATGACATGTGCATGGTGGCAATCTGCGTTGCCCAGGTACTGAAAGGATGACAGTACAATTCCCATACACAATGGTCAGCCTGCCTTCCGCGAGACAGAGACAGAGCACTTCTACTGTTGCCTTGGCAACATGGCACATCCAGCAA
Organism: Chiloscyllium punctatum; assembly: GCF_047496795.1. Taxonomy (NCBI): domain Eukaryota; kingdom Metazoa; phylum Chordata; class Chondrichthyes; order Orectolobiformes; family Hemiscylliidae; genus Chiloscyllium; species Chiloscyllium punctatum. Next base: position 41,289,166 of record NC_092764.1, read on the forward strand.
TAGCCCTGAGCACCCAACCCTTCTCCTTGTGTGGCATGGCATCCAGTTGGAATGCCAGACAGGCAGTGCTGGTAATACTTGTCTCTATTGTTCATGCTTTGGATACTTTGACCAGCTTATGAATTAAAAACACTTTATCCAAGCAATCTTATCGCTGAGGCAGACAAAGGGACATAAAATTTGGGTTCTAGATCAACCCGATTTTATTGACAAAATATTCATTATTAAAAACACTGTGTGCCTATTTTCTAAATTCCCATAATATTTATTCTCTATCTAGCTCTATCCATTTGAGAAAACATATTACCTGCAATAAGCTGAGCTGTTGGAAACTCCTTCCTCTCTAACATTAGGCTGTCTCTCTCCCATGACGGTGAGTCTTGCAGGTCAGGGTGCACCTTCTCCTGGGTCTTCCTGGCTTTCTGCACGGTCTTATGAGTCTTTGCCATGTCTTCATTGAGAGGCTGGCTTCTAGGTGAATTATCACCCCTCACCCTGGACCTTCCAGAATGTTCTATAGCCTTTGGCTATTGAGGTCATGAGCTGGGTTCAAACCATCCAATGGGGTCATGCCACCTCTTCACTGTTGTCATGTCAGAGAGGGATGAAGTGCACATACACAGGATGTCAAGATACCAGAATATCTGATCAACACTTCTTCAATAGACATCCCTTGCACTTGCTGTTACTGGTTCCCCTTACACCGAGAACAATGAAAACCAAGATCAAAGTGGTTACAATCAAGCTGTTTAATGCAATTTGGCCAGTTTTCTGTCAAGCCTTATTTCTCTGGCTGTAGATCATTTTAAAATATCCAATTTTGGGCCTGTGATCACTTGACCACAGTTCCCATCAACAGAAAAGTTTTTACATTGCATTTGCCTCGCATGCTTACTGCACTCCTGAAGGATCAGAGTCATAGAGACATGGAAACAGACATTTTGGTCCAACTCATTCATGTCACTAGATGTCCTAAATAAATCTAGTTGCATTTACCAGCATTTAGCTTAAATCCCTCTAAACCCTTCATATACCCATCCAGGTGCCTCTTAAATGTTGTAATTGTACCAGTCACCACCACTTCATCTGGCAGCTCCTTCCATATATACACCAGCCTCTGCCTGAAAAAGCTGCCTCTTAGGTCCCTTTTAAATCTTTCACTCTCACTTTAAAGCTATGCTTTTTAGTTTTGCACTCTTCTACCCTGTAAATCATTTCTGAATCCTTTCCATTTAACAACATCTTTCCTCCCAGCAGGGAGTCTAGAATTGAACACAGTATTCTAAAAGTGGCCTAACCAATGTCCTGTACAGTCCCAACTCCTATACTCAATACACTGACGAATAAATGCAAGAAAACTAAATCCCTTCTTCACTGCCCTGTCTACTTGTGACTTCACTTTCAAGGAATTATAAACCTGCACTCCAAGGTCTCTCTGATCAGCAACACTCCTGGGGACCTTACCATTAAGTATATAAGTCCTGCCCTGAATTGCCTTTCCAAAATGTAGCACCTCACATTTATCGAGATTAGTCTCCATCTGCCTTTCCTCTGCCATATGGCTCATGTAATCAAGCTTCTGCTATACTCTGAGGTAACCTTCTTGACTGTCCACTACACCTCCAATTTTGGTGACATCTACAAACTTAGTAACCATACCTCCTGGATCCACATCAGTTTAGCATCATCAGCTAAACCCACAAAATTGTACCATTAGAGAATGATTTTCTATATTTCATGCATTTAAAGATGAAGCTCTGCTCTCAAGTGTTTGTAGATATGAAAATAAGTGTTAACTTCCATCCCGTTACAAAGTATCTGTACAACTGGCTAGTTTTAAAATTCAACTGGAAAGAAATATAATTGCATTTTGTTGTCTCTGTCTTCAACCATACCTCCCATGGGTTTAAATGGTTACGAAAACTACTGATCTGCCACCATACATCTGCCAAGCCACATTTGCAGCTCTTTCTAATTTCACAGGGTGTTGCACTTGCATGTACCAAAAGGTATACAATTAAATATTCAGGACTCTGCTCTATGTAGCCAAAAGGAATTTACTTAAACATTGCAAAACGTAGGGTCAAAACTAAGCTCAGCAACATCCTCTTATCAATGCCCTGACCAATCAGAATCTACCTGTCCGGGAATTAAGATTGACAGTTAACTGTTCTTGGCAAAAGTGAGGACTGCTGATGTTGGAGATTAGAGTCAAGATTATAGTGGTGCTGAAAATGCATAGCAGGTCAGGCAGCATCTGAGGAACAGGAAAATTAATGTTTCGGGCAGGAGCCCTTCATCAGGAATGTTCTTGATGAAGGGCTCCTGCCTGAAACGTCGATTTTGCTGGTCCTCGGATGCTGCCTGACCAGTTAACTGTTCTTGCTGTATCTCCATGTATCTCCATGCCAATGATGGCCTGACCAATCAGCACCTTTTTCTCATTCTGTATATTATGGTGTCTCTATGGTGTCAATATTGAAGTCCTGCCTTCATTTATACACCTTCAATATTTCCTGGGTAATTTTTAAGCTTCAGTGAGTCAGAATCCTCTGATTTCTTCAATCCTAGAGGATTTCCTTCGAGGGTTCCAGTTGTGGGTGACTTACCCATTAGAACTTGCAACTTCCCATGGGCTCACCTGCACCCAAGATATCGATATAATCCCAAAGCACATCTCCAGTCAATGGTGCTGCAACAATTATCTGAAAAATGGAATGTCTGGGCCTGTGAATTTAAATATCAGATCTGATAAACACAAACAGCAAGAAGGAAGCTGGATTTATAAACTGGTTGAAATAATAAGTTTTCAAGCCTTGATGTTATCAACTGATTTGGGAGACTGAAATCTGGGTTTGAGGATGGAATGCTATCAAGTGAAGGGTTCATAAGGGTAATCACAAATACCTGGCTTTTTTTGAGACATAAAAAGGTATTTTAAGCAGCTGTGAAATTAGAAAGAGCTGCAAACGTGGCTTGACAGATGTATGGTGGCAGATCAGTAGTTTTCGTAACCATTTAAGCCCAGTGGGAGGTATGGTTGAAGACAGAGACAGCAAAATGCAATTATATTTCTTTCCAGTTGAATTTTAAAACTAGCCAGTTTGACAGATACTTTGTAACGGGATGGAAGTTAACACTTATTTTCATATCTACAAACACTTGAGAGCAGAGCTTCATCTTTAAATGCATGAAATATAGAAAATCATTCTCTAATGGTACAATTTGGTGCTCCAAATACAGCTGTGCAGGAGAACAGATTTTCCTCATTGGATTTTTGTGTGTGTGTATATAACAATGTCATGGTAACCTTGTAACCTCAACTTTGACAGGCAGCAGTTAGTAATTATAACAGCCTTCTAGAATAAATGCTGTTGCAAATTATTTCTCCAACTACATATATTTCATATGCTGGTCTCTTATTGACCTCCTGTTTTCAAAGAATGAGCCTAAAAGGGAACACTTGTAAAATATTCTACTAATGGTAGATCAAATACTTAAATAGCTGTAGATATAGAACAGGATTACATTTAAATAATTGTTTTTATATGAAATAAGCTTGTCCTTTCTTTGAAAGTCATAATGTACAAGTTATTAAACATATATCAGTTTGAGAGAAGTGCTCATGAGGGCTCATCTTTCCTACCTATCATAATCTGGATGCTTCATTATAGATGATAATGACTGTGGAAGTACCACAATTGCTTTGCAAAAAAAAAATTATTTTACAGATTTAAACCACTAAACCAAGAGAAGGATGCTGTAAGTACACATTAATCTATAAGTAGGAAGTTACAACTCACTACTCTTTTCTATAAATTGATGCAAAATGAAATGGTGATTTGTGGATGTATTTGCCTTCATTGCCAATTTGCAGAGTTGTTTTATCATTACTATTTTTCAGTTAGCTTTCCAGCACAAGATGGATAAATAAAGCAATGGATATGGCTAATGTAATCTCAATAATCAGTTTATAGGTACTTAGTACATGGAAGTTGATGGAGCAACTTGTATCATGTTAATAACAACTTGTAATCATATTGTACCTTCAACGTAGAAAACAATGGTTTCTGTAAAGTCAAGAAATATACATTGTTTTAAGGAGAGTCTTACAAGATGAGAGAGAGGTGGAGTGGCAATGCAGCTAAAGGACAGAATTCCAGAACATGCAATCCAATTTGTTGAATCTAGCATACCTAACCTGAATGTGAAGCTGGGTGGGCTATGGATATTCCTTCCAAAGCTGGCATAAAGCAAAATTGGATTGTATCTACCCACAACCCATCCTGACCACCAATCTTCTCCACTGCTCACTAACCACCTCAGGCCTCATCTTCAATGGCATCTCAACGAACCCAAAAGGGTAATATTAAGTGTGACTCAAACCACCATCAAGATGTACAGATAATACTATACAGCTCAAGTATGCTGTAAAAAGGACATGCTGCAATTTCTGCACCTAAGTTCCTGTCAGTGGAATTCATTGATGGGAAGATTTTGTACATATGTGGAAAAGCTGATTCGTTCAGAAGTAAAGCAACTAAGCAGAATATAACTGTTTTTTTGGTTTGAGGAAGGATTACTTCTCTCCTTCAAAACTGTTAACACACAATTTTTTCTTGCACCATGGTGTAAATGTTTCACCAAGAAACAGCGTATGAAAAGGTCAGTTCAAGTTAGCTGGAATACTAAACCTTATTTCCCTCATGTATCATCCCTGTTGCACAAGCAAGTTGTGAAGGATTAGTGCATCCTTTATTACATATTTTACTTAAAATTATTTAAAAATCAAGAACAAAATTAAGAACAGCAGTTTCATGTAATATTTTGTGAGGGTCAGATATAAGTTAAAATCTCATGCATTGGAATTGCTATAAGAAAAATAACAATTGAATTATGTAAGTAAAGCAATTGTAAGCATTCAGATATAGGTAAAAATAATGACTGCAGATGCTGGAAACCAGATTCTGGATTAGTGTGGTGCTGGAAAAGCACAGCAGGTCAGGCAGCATCCGAAGAGCAGGAAAATCGACGTTTTGAGTGAAAGCCCTTCATCAGGAATACAGGCAGAGTGCCTGAAGGGTGGAGAGATAAATGAGAGGAGGGTGGGGGTGGGGAGAAAGTAGCATAGAGTACAATAGGTAAATGGGGGTGGGGATGAAGGTGATAGGTCAGAGAGGAGGGTGGGGGGAGGGTAGCAAAGAGTACAATGGGTGGATAGGGGTGGGATGAAGGTGATAGGTCAGAGAGGAGGGTGGAGTGGATAGGTGGGAAGGAAGATAGGCCAGTAGGACAAGTCATGGGGACAGTGCTGAGCTGGAAGTTTAGAACTGGGGTGAGGTGGGGGAAGGGGAAATGAGGAAACTGATGAAGTCCACATTGATGCCCTTGGGTTGAAGTATTCTGAGGCAGAAGATGAGGCGTTCTTCCTCCAGGCATCCAGGTGAAGGAGGCCCAGGACCTCCATGTCCTCGACTGAGTGGGAGGCGGAGTTGAAATGTTGGGCCACAGGGCGGTGTGGTTGATTGGTGCAGATGTTTGCAGGAGGTAGGGTGGGAAGAGGTGTAATCCAGGTAGCAACCCACTGACTCCCACAGCTACCTCTTCCCACCCTACCTCCTGCAAAAATTCCCAATTCCTCTGCCTCCACCATATCTGCTCCCAGGAGGACCAGTTCCACCACAGAACACACCAGATGGCCGCTTTCTTTAGAGACTGCGATTTCCCTTCCCACGTGGTTAAAGATGCCCTCCAACGCATCTCATCCACATCCTGCACCTCCACCCTCAGACCCCACCCCTCCAACCGTAACAAGGACAGAACGCCCCTGGTGCTCACCTTCCACCCTACCAACATTCACATAAACCAAATCAGCCGCCGACATTTCCACCACCTCCAAACAGACCCCACCACCAGGGATATATTTCCCTCCCACCCCTTTCCGCCTTCCGCAAAGATCGTTCCCTCCGTGACTACCTGGTCAGGTCCATGCCCCCCAACAACCCACCCTCCCTTCCTGGCACCTTCCCCTGCCACCACAGGAATTGCAAAACCTGCGCCCACACCTCCTCCCTCACCTCCATCCAAGGCCCCAAAGGAGCCTTCCACATCCATCAAACTTTTACCTGCACATCCACCAATATCATTTATTGTATCCGTTGCTCCCGATGCGGTCTCCTCTACATTGGGGAGACTGGACGCCTCCTAGCAGAACGCTTTGGGGAACATCTCTGGGACATCCGCACCAATCAACCACACCGCCCTGGGGCCCAACATTTCAACTCCCCCTCCCACTCTGCCGAGGACATGGAGGTCCTGGGCCTCCTTCACCACCATTCCCTCATCACCCGACGCTTGGAGGAAGAATGCCTCGTCTTCCGCCTCGGAACACTTCCAGGGCATCAATGTGGACTTCACCAGTTTCCTCATTTCCCCTTCCCCCACCTCACCCCAGTTCCAACTTCCAGCTCAGCACTGTCCCCATGACCTGTCCTACTTGCCTATCTTCCTTTCCACCTATCTGCTCCACCCTACTCTCTGACCTATCACCTTCATCATCTCCCCCATTCACCTATTGTACTCTCTGCTACTTTCTCCCCACCCCCCACCCTCCTCTCATTTATCTCTCCACCCTTCAGGCACTCTGTCTGTATTCCTGATAAAGGACTTTTGCCCGAAACGTTAATTTTCCTGCTCCTCGGATGCTGCCTGAACTGCTGTGCTTTTCCAGCACCACTCTAATCCAGCATTCAGATATGATCAGGTGCAAAAAGAGAAAATGCTGGAGAAGCTCAACATGTCTGGTAGTATCCCAGCAGTGTTTCTCCAGCATTTTCTTATTACAGATTTCCAGCATCTGCAATATTTTGCTTTTATTTGAGTACATTATAGCTAGTCCTGAATTGCATATTTAAAATGTACAACCCTTTCCCAGATTAAAGAATGAGGGGAGTAGGAAATATTATGGAAAGCTACTTTTTACAAAATTGTTGAATACAATGTAATCAGCATAATTTTATGGTTAATAGATTTGCTTAGCTTTTCTTTTAGTTTTATCATTCCTTCCCAACTAACGTAATGTGTGACATATTAAATATTTTACACTGTCCAACATCCTTATCCAATTGGGAAGATGAAACACAAGGTTACTAACCTCTCAGTAATTATTATAAGTAACCCACCAATGCTGAGGACCAGTGGGCTCAGTTCAATTCTGAAATGCAGAGATATTAGAACTGAACATTATTGTAGCTGGCTTGTGTGCTGAGTTGTACAAAAGCCTGACAGTACATATTAACTATAAAAAAGATCCAGTTACATAAAAACATGTTTTGTTTGTAGCCTGGTTAGTGGAAGTTGATGCCAAATATTGTATATTCACAGAGTACCATTAGGATACTATTTAGCAAATATTTCTGTTCTTTGCAGTTACTTTGAACATTTGATTACATGCATAAAAAATCATTAATTCATAATATGTATCCATCTGTTATTTATTTATGTGGTTGTTCACTAAGATTAGCTGAGGATAATGCATAAAAATGTAATTCTCACAAAAATATCCACTATATTTTGTTATAGACTTGGAAATGATAAATGCACAGTAATAATAGTTTTGCTTTTATTGAGAAAGATACATACACAAACAAGCAACATAATCAAGATATCAGGACTACAGAGTAATTTGAAACACATCTCTTCCATTGCCTCACTGAGTAGACGTGCTGTTATTTGATTTCCAGTGTTACATAATCAATTATAGTATCTCTAGAAGTATTTCACGTTCCCACCCAAGCAATATTATCTCTTGCTTTAGATCTAGCATCAGTCTGCACTTTTCTTGTCAAATACATACTGCCCCTTGGCCAAATCATCCACTTGCATGGGCCCATAAGATAATAAGATAAAGGAGCAGAACTAGGCCATTCACCCCATCGAGTATGCTCCATCATTCGATCATGGCTGATACATTTTTCAGACCAAATTCCTGCCTTCTCTCTGTGACCCTTGATCCCCTTGCTAATCAACAGCCTATCTATCTATGTCTTAATGCCATTTAAGTACTTGATCATCCTAACCTTCTGCAGCAATGAGTTCCACAGATTCACCACCCTCTAGCAGAAGAAATTCCTCCTCATCTATGTTCCAGAGAGTTGTCCCTTCACTCTGAGGCTGTGCCTTCGTGTCCTGGTCTGCCCTACTGGTGGAAACATCTTCTCCATATTCATTCCAAATAGGCCTCTCAGTATTCTGCAAGTTTCAATGAAATTCCATCCTCATTCTTCTAAACTCAAGCACAGACCCGAGTCCTCAACCGCTCCTCATATGACAAGCCCTTAGTTCTCGGGATCATTCTTAGATCCCTACAAGGCCAACTCATCCTTCCTTAGATATTGGGCCCAAAATCACTCTCAATATTCCAAATATGGTCTGACAGAGCCTTATACAACATCAGCTATACAAACCTCTATTCTCGTCCTTTCAAAACGAAAGTCAACATGTCATATGACTACCTAACTGTCAACTGATTCTGCATGTTAACGTTAAGAGGACCCTGAACAAGGAATCCTGAATCCTTTTGTAACTGATATTTTTGAAACCTTTCCCCACTTAGGAAATATGCATCTACTCTTCCTATCAAAATGCATAACCTCACTCTTTCCCACATTGTATTCCATCTGTCTCTCTCCTAACTTGTTCAAATCCTTCTGTGGTCTCCCCACTTCCTCTTCATTGCCTGTCCCAAATCTATCTTTGTGTTAGGGTCAAAAATCACGCGATATCAGATAACCCCAATGGGTTTATTTGAAAACATTAGGTTTTGAGGCGCTGCCCCTTCATCGGGTGTCAGTGAGATAGGAAGACCTGAGTCACAGAACTTCTACAGAAAAGATCGAAAGGTCATACAACACATAAGAACAAATTAAACACACCTAAGATGACTTTTCAATATTTAATCAGTTGGAATGAAAGTGCAGGTTTCAATTGATTAATATAGAAATCCCCAAATTTCTTTCAAGTCACTGCCCTAAGATAATTTAAGATGTTATCAATATAAAGGAGGAGACACCTCTGGTCAGACAATGTATTTTAGGTGTGAGGCTTTGTTTGGAGTCTGTCTTAACCTGGAGTCAGATTGGTTTTATTTCCAAAATAGGTGTTTATAAAATGCCACATTGTGTGCTTTTTGAACAAAATAGAATGTACCTGCAAATGCAAATTCACCTCATAGGTTTGTGTGTGTGCTTGAGAGAGAGTGCGAGTGTGAGGGGGTATACGCATCTGAGAGACTATATATGTGAATGCCTGTGTCTATGTGTATCAGTGTGATAGTGTGTGTTTATGTGAGAGAGAGTGTGTGTGTATGAGAAAGGGAGTGTGTTTGTGTGTGAGAGTGTATAGTGTAATGGGGTCACCTGTAGTGTGACATTAACCCAAGGTCTAGGTTGAGACAGTCCTCATGGGTACAGAACTTGGCTACCAGCCTCTGCTGCCTCAGTCTGCATTGTTGCACATCCCAAAGTCTGCCTTGGAGGTGGTTTACCCGAAGATCAGAGATCGAATGTCCTTGACCACTGAAGTGTTCCCCAAATGGGAGGGAATATTCCTATCTGGTGATTGTTGGGTGGTGTCAATTCATCTGTTGTTGTAGCGTCTGCTTGGTTATGCGAATATATCATGCTGAAGGGCATCCTTGCTTGCAGTGTATGAGATAGACAATGTTGGCCAAGTCACATGAGCATCTGCCATGTACGTGGTGGGTGGTGTTCCCCATGTGTAATGGTAGTATCAATGCTCTGACATGTCTCGCAGCAGCTGCCCTGACAGGGTTGTATGGTGTTATGGTTGAAACTGTTCTGAAGGCTTAGCAGGTTGCTGTGAACAATGGTCTGTCTAAGGTTTGGTGGCTATTTAAAGACAAGAAGTGAAGGCATAGGGAAGATCTTGGAGAGATGCTCATCATCATCGATAATGTAATGCAGCCTGTGAAGAACATAGCATAGTTTCTCCACTCCTGGTAAGTACTGGAGGTACACCTTATCAGTTGTATCCCTTGTCTGTCTCCCGAGGAGGTCAATATGGCATGTTGGAACTGGCAATCGATGAGTTGAGCATCGTATCCTGTTCTTATGAGGCCGTCCTTCAGCACCTTCAGGTATTCGTCATATTCCTCCTCATCTGAACAGATCCTGTATACGCGCAGGTCTTGTCCATGGGGGATTTTTTTTTAACATGTTTAGGGTGGAAGCTCGAGAAGTGCAGCATTGTGAGGTTATCCATAGGTTTGCAGTAGAGTCAGATATTGAGGTGTCTGTCCTTGATGGAGATGTGTGTGTCCAAGAATGAGACTGATTCCAAAGAGTAGTCCATGGTAAGTCTGATGGTGGGATGACACTTGTTGATATCACTATGTAATTGTTTCAGTGATTCTTTGCTATGAGCCCAAAGGAAGAAAATGTCATCAATGTACCTGGTGTACAGCTTGGTCAGAGGTCCTGTGCAACAAAGGAGTCTTGTTTGAACTTGTGCATGAAAATATTGGCATATTTGGGTACAAATTTGTACACTGGACCCATAAGACTGACTGTGACCCACTCTCCAGATGGTGAGTAAGATGGAGTCGCTAGCTCTCTGTGCCCCGAGTGGACTTCAGACTGTATCCAAGCCACTGAACAGTGAGAGGATACTAGCTTTGGCTGTATCAGGACTCATTGACTGATGGTAGCCTAGCTTGAATTGACTGAAGACTATTCCCCATCAACTTTGAGGCATGGCCATTTGATTGATGACATGCATGGTGTTTTCTGCGTATATTGCTAGCATATGCTGTAGGTGTATGATATATGTAGCACAGTGCCCTCCACCCCCACTCTGAACAGCAGGTTCACTGTTTCAGATGAGCTGATAGCCCTCTCGATGTTTTTTTTGTCTCTTAAAATGCTTATGTACTTTAAAGGAAGTAAAGCTGATGGTTTTGTCATTTAATAATTTATGTTTCCCTGAAAATACCCATAAGAGGGTTTAGGATTGCTACAGCCAATTCTTTCATAAGAGATTAATGTTGACAGAGGCAGGAGCTTTTATCACTGTTGTAAATGTTGTAACATAAACCATCAGCTTGTGGTGTCAATAGTTCACAGCTGCCAACCCCTTTCCTTAACTGGGGACTAACTGTGAAGCTTATTTTGTTTACAGTGATAGAGGAAAGCTATGAATGATTGTTAACAAGAAGAAGTCTTAAACAACATGAAATTTATTGATTGATAACAATCAGTTGCAGGTTACAATATGATGACTATACGTGGAGTGTTCTACTCCCTTGAGCAGTGTCTGCAATGGTGAAGAAGTTGGGGAACGAGAGTGAAAATGTAAAAGTTAGATTTCCAGTGTTTAGAATCGTATTTTCCACTGTGGACTTAAATGGAGAATCTTGCTAATGAATGGTGACGACCTTATTTCCATTTATTTACATCTTATGTGTTAATCCAAATCACCTTATTTCAACACAACTTTCAATTCTCCCCTCTATCCCCAAGATACCAGGTGGCACCCGTTCCTCAGTTGAAATTCAGGGCAGTTTCCTGGCAATAGTAGTTCAACGCTTGCTTCTCTCGGCCTTTGTACAGCTCTGACTCCACCCCGATGTCTCTGAATACTCCAGGAACATTGTCTTCCTCCAGCCTTCATCCTTGCAAGGGGGCAGCTGAAAGTTACCAGTCTCACCACATCATCATGGAGGAGAAAGTGAGGACTACAGATGCTGGAGGCCAGAGTTGAAAAATGTGGTGCTGGAAAAACACAGCATTGAAGAAGGGCTTATGCCCGAAACGTCAATTCTCCTGCTCCTCGGATGCTGCCTGGCCTGCTGTGTTTTTCCAGCACCACATTTTTCAACTCACCACATCATCATGCCTGCTTTTGGATCACTTTGCTTCTTTCGGGCTTCACTGTGTAATTCAGGGGCACATTACTTACATGTTACTTTGACAGGGAGATACACAGACATCTCACACATTTACACAGGTTGCCCCTCATTGCTCTTAGCTTCATTTCTTATCACCCACTTACTTTGCACATCCTGAATGCTGCCAGACTCTGTGGCTTGCATTGCCTTTATTGTAAGATAGATGGAGTATAATAGTACATAAGTCTTGTTACATCTGTAAAAGGCATTAGTGAAACCATGTCTAGAGAACTGTGTACAGTTTTTCTCTCTTCATAAGGAGTGATGTATTTATATTAGAGGCAGTACAAAGAAAGTTCACTCAGTTGATCCCAGGAAGAAGGGTTATCTTATGAGGAAAAGCTGAGTAGATTGGGCTCATACATGTTAGAGCTTAGAAGAATGAGAAAATATCTTATTGAAACATAAAAGATTCTGAGGAAGCTTAATAGGGCAAATTCTGAGAGAATGTTTCCCTTAGGGGTGACTTGAGTATTAAGGGACACAGTTTAAAAATAATGGATCCCCCATTAAAGCAGAGATGGAGAGGAGATTCCTCTCTCAGAGGGATGTTAATCTTTGGAATTCTCTACTCAGAAAGCAGTGGAGGCTGGATCATGGAGGATATTCAAGTCTGAGTTAAATGTTTGATCTAAAAGGGAGCTATGGGCTATGGAGTTCAGTTTACATCAGATCAGCCACAATCTAACTGAATGGCAGAGCAGGCTTGATGGGCTGCCGGGACAATTTCCTGCCCTCGATCTTTTCATTGACAATTGTCGACGGGACATTGGCCGCCTTAATTTCTCTGCCCCTCTTACCCATTCCAACCTCTCTCCATCTGAACTTTCTGCCCTTCGCTCCCTTAGGTCCAACCCCAACCTTGTCATCAAACCTGCTGACAAAGGAGGTGCTGTTGTCGTCTGGCGTACTGACCTCTGCCTTGCAGAGGCTGAGTGCCAACTCTTAGATTCCTCCTCCTACCTCGCCCTGGAGCATGACCACACCTCTGAGCATCAAGCCATTGTCTCCAAAACTGTAACTGACCTCATTTCCTCCGGATGCCTCCCCCCGCACAGCTTCCAACCTCATAGTCTCCCAACCCTGGACAGCCCATTTCTACCTACACTGCAAAATCCAGAAGAAGGGCTGTCCCGGCAGGCCCATTGTGTCAGCATGCTCCTGCCCCAGTGAACTTATTTCCTCCTACCTTGACTCCACCCTTACTCCTCTGGTTCACTCCGTCCCCACTACATCCAGGATTCCTCTGATGCCCTGCGACACATTGACAGCTTTCAATTCTCAGGCCCTAACCACCTTCTATTCACCATGGATGTGCAATCTCTTTTACACCTCCATCCCACACCAAGACGGCTTGAAAGCTCTTCTCTTCTTTCTCGAAAAGAGGCCTGAACAATCTCCATCCATCACCACACTCCTCCGCCTGGCCGAACTTGTTCTCTCTCTCAACAACTTCTTCAACTCATCCCATTTTCTCTAAATCAAAGGTGTAGCAATGGGTACCCGCATGGGTCTTAGCTATGCCTGCCTTTTCATGGGGTATGTGGAACATTTCTTGTTCCAGGCCTATCTGGGTCCCCTCCCACAACTGCTTTATCGGTACACCGATGACTATTTCAGTGCGGCTTCATGCTCTCGTCCTGACCTGGAAAAATTCATAAACTTCGCTTCCAGTTTCCATCCCTCCATCACCTTCACCTGGTCCATCTCCGACACTTGCCTTCCTTTCCTTGACCTTTCTGTCTCCATTTCCAGCAATAGTCTATCCACTAATATCCATTACAAGCCCACTGACTCCCACAGCTACCTGGACTACAGCTCTTCTCACCCAACGTCCTGTAAGGACTGTATCCTTTTCTCTCAGCTCCTTCGCATCCACCACATTTGTTCCGATGAGGCCACTTTGCAAAGTGGTGCTCTTAATATGTGCTCCTTCTTCTCCAACCGTGGCTTCCCACCTACCGTTGTTGACAAGGCTCTCAACAGCGTGTGGTCCATCTCCCGTGCCATGACCCTGACCCCCTCCCTCCCCTCCCAGAACAAGGATAGGGCCCCTCTTGTTCTCACCTTTCACCCCACCAGCCTTCACATACAAAGAATAATCCTCCGCCATTTTTGCCAACTCTAACACAATGCCACCACTGAACACATCTTCCCTTCCCTCCCCCTGTCTGCATTCCACAGAGATCGTTCCCTCCAGAGCAACCTAGTCCACTCCTCCATCACCCCTAACACCTCTCCCATCACACACGGCACCTTCCCATGCAATCGCAGAAGGTGCAACACCTGCCCCTTTACCTCTTCCATGCTCACCATCCAAGGCCCCAAACACTCATTTCAGATTAAGCAGCGTTTCACTTGTACCTCTTTCAATTTGGTCTATTGAATTGCATTTGTTGCTCCCAATGTAGTCTCCTCTATATCGGAGAGACAAAACGCTAACTGGGTGATCGCTTTGCTGAGCACCTTTGGTCTGTACGCAATCAGGTCCCAGACCTTCCCGTGGCTTGCCACTTCAACACACAATCCTGCCCCCACACCCACATGTCTGTCCTTGGCCTGCTGCAATGTTCCAGTGAAGCTCAACGTAAACTGGAGAAACAGTATCTCATCTTCCGACTAGGCACGTTACAGCCTGTCGGTCTCAACATTGAGTTCAACAACTTCAGATGATTATCCCATCTCGACCCCTCTGTTTTCATGCTGCTCCGTAATTTTATTTCATTTATTTTATTTATTTTTTAAAAATTTTTTTCACTGCTCGGTACCTCTTATTTCTTGACTGTCTCTCTTTCTCTCGCTCCCCACTCTCTCATCACCTTTTTCCTCTCCTCTTCCCCCTTTGCTACCCTTCCATTTTGCCTCTGCTTCACCCACCCACCCCCCCATCCTCCACATATTTTGTCACATAGCACTGGTTTCAGCCTTGATCATTCACAGCTCCTAATCCCCCTATAATCTCTCTACGCACTGTCATTATCACCTCTCTATTGCTACCTTTGCTTCTGGAGCCATGACTCACCTTCTCTCAACCTAGTATAAATACCTCCCTATTTCTCCCTTTTTTTAGCTTTGACAAAGGGCCAGTTAGACTCGAAACATCAGCTCTTTTCTCTCCTTACAGATGCTGCCAAACCTGCTGAGATTTTCCAGCATTTTCTCTTTTGGTTTCAGATTCCAGCATCCAGCATTATTTTTTACTTAGGCTCAATGGGCTGAATGGCCTGCACTTGCTTCTACTTATGTTCTTATTTGTTTATTTAATTTCCTTTAGAGATCCACAAGTGAATCTGCCTCTTCCTTTCTTATGCATTCCAGATCCTAATCACAACAGCACCTTTGTTGTTTTCGTCAACCTTTTCAAATTGATGTCATCTGGTTTTTGACCACTCTGTAAAAGGGCATAGTTACTCTCTATCTACCCTTATAGATGACTCACAATTTGAATACCCCTGAGAAATCGTCTCTTAACCTTTACTGCCCTCAGGCGAACAAACCCCAGCTACTCTAATTTACTTTCAACGCTGACAAAGCTCTTTCCTGGAAACATTCTTGTAAATCTTTTCTGTACCCTCCCTAAAGACTTCACATCATCCCCAAAGTGCT
Organism: Chiloscyllium punctatum; assembly: GCF_047496795.1. Lineage (NCBI taxonomy): Eukaryota > Metazoa > Chordata > Chondrichthyes > Orectolobiformes > Hemiscylliidae > Chiloscyllium > Chiloscyllium punctatum. The sequence continues at coordinate 41,304,737 of NC_092764.1, forward strand.
GAACTCAGAATTTGACGCAGTATTCGAACTGATCCAAACCAACATGCTTGAAAGATTTGTCACAACTTCTTTGTTTTTGTGCTCTGTAGCACAAGTTATAAACCCTGCATCTCTTTCTAATTTCATTTCCTTAACATGTCCACTTTGCTCTGTTCCAGCATTCCCTTTAAAATTGTATTCTCAACTTGGTGTTGCCTCTCCTTCTTCTTAACAAGATGCCTAAACATCACATTCTTTTTATCCGTTCTTCCAGCTTGTCTAGCACACATTCCTCTCATATTTATTACATATTACATTTTCCAAATAAACCTTGAACATGTTTAGAACTGGAACTTATATTCCCAAAATTCTCATCTATGGCTCAAACACTTCTTCTCTGTTCAGAACTTATTGAACAGATCTAGCGCTAAAAGGTGACAAGCTTATGAGTTTTGAGAAGATTTGTAGTTCAGGTTGAGGTTTTGAATGTAGGTTTGCTCGCTGAGCTGAAAGGTTCATTTCCAGATGTTTTGTTACCTTACTAGGTAACATCTTGAGTGGACCTCATGCAAAGCAATGCTGAAAATTCCTACTTCTATTAATGTGTTTGGGTTTCTTTGGGTTGGTGATGTTATTTCCTGTGGTGAAGTCACTTCCTGTTCCTTTTCTCAGGGGGTGGTAAATGGGGTCTAACTCGATGTGTTTGTTGATAGAGTTCCGGTTCGAAAGCCATGCTTCTAGGAATTCTCATGCATGTCTTTGTTTGGATTGTCCTAGGATGGATATATTGTCCCAGTCGAAGTGGTGTCCTTCCTCATCCATATGTGAGGATACTAGCGAGAGAGGGTCATGTCTTTTTGTGGCTAGTTGGTATTCATGTATCCTGGTAGCTAGTTTTCTGCCTGTTTGTCCAATGTAGTGTTTGTTACAGTTCTTGTAAAGTATTTTGTAAATGACATTAGTTTTGCTCATTGCCTGTGTAGTGTTTTTCAAGTTCATTAGCTACTGTTTTAGTGTGTTGATGGGTTTGTGGGCTACTGTAATGCCAGTGGGTCTGAGTAGTCTGGCAGTCATTTCCGAGATGTCTTTGATGTAGGGGAGAGAGGCTAGGGTTTCTGGATGTGTTTTGTCTGCTTGTTTGGGTTTATTGCTGAGAAATTGGTGGACTGCGTTCATTGGGTACTCATTCTTTTTGAATACACGGTGTAGGTGATTTTCCTCTGCTCTGCGCAGTTCCTCTGTACTGCAGTGTGCGTTGGCTCGTTGAAATAATGTTTTGATGCAGCTTTGTTTGTGGATGTTGGGATGATTGCTTCTGTAATTCAATATTTGGTCCGTATGTGTTGTTTTCCAGTAGACGCTGGTTTGAAGTTCCCCATTGGCTGTTCGTTCTACTGTGACATCTAAGAATGGCAGTTTGTTGTTGGTTTCCTCGTCTTTAGTGAATTTTATGCCAGTAAGGGGATTAGTGATGGTCCCAAAGGTTTCCTCTAATTTGTTTCGTTTAGTGATGACAAAGATGTCATTCATGTAGTGGACCCAGAGTTTGGGTTGAATGGTTGGCAGAGCTGTTTGTTCAAGAATCTGTATTACTGTCTCTGCTAAGAATCCTGATATCGGAGACAAGCTGAAACTTAATTTAGTCAACTGGACATAAATTTGAGATAAGCAATGACAACTATATATGCCTGTATATGTTTGCTTGAAAAGCTTATACTTTTTAAAGTGTTGGGCTGATATTTCAACACTTAAAGATAATTCATCTTCCTAAATTTCTAGTAAATACCCTAATTTTCTATTATTCTTCTGCACATCAGGGTAGCAGCAATTCTTAAAACTGAGTACACACAGGTTTTATTAACATGCACAATTCATCCATGAAACTGAGTGGAATGCAAGCAGTGAATGATAATGCCTTTAATTAATACACCCACCAATTTAACAAATAAGTCTTGTTGAATAAAGCTATTCTCAAGTATCTTGAAGAACACTACATTCCACAAATACATGATAGGACAAGGTTAACATTTTTCCAAGCATCAAATCCACTTTAAAATGCATAAGATGCAATTTTCCTATGTACACAAAGTAAAGAATTACATGATATATAATCCCACTGCCTGCGATGATTATACATTCCTTTAACTATCTTTATGAATTTATGAACTTGAAAGAAAGTGCATCTAGCTACATATTCAACATAAGAGTAGTAACTGGCATGTAAAGTGCGTATGATATAAAATGGCATAAAATGTACTATTTATTAGTGACTTTGCAGCCAATCTCTGCTGCCAAATTAATGGAACTCTTTGGCATCTGAGTCATTAGTTGTCCACATAGCATGTCAACTCCAGGTACATTTTTTTTTTAAAAAGTCACATATACTATCCTGAGGAGCCAAGGTAGTAAATGTACACCTTCACCCAGATCCCAAGCATTGACTGTTGTTCCCATCCCTCCACCTATGGCATGTTCCAATACAACCCTTCCCTTCTACTTACTTGATGGCCACAAGTTGTTAAACTGGCAGGATAGCACTGATGCCTTTGCCCAACAGGAAGCCTATGGCAATTTGACCAGTGCCTGGTAGTTCTTATTCAGCAAGCTGATGGATTTTGAAGAAAAATTCAATTGATCCCTGGGCCTCTTTATTTATTTGCATACTAATCACAAACGCTGAATCTGGTCCTGAAAACAGACTAATCTCCAGGACATAATGTTGCTGTAAAATTAAAGTCAAAGCAACTTATTATTTTCAAAAAAGTTACCTGCATAGTCTTGCCATACCATTAACATTTAATTATAACATTAAACATGTGTACATCATAGTATCAATAGCAATAAAGGATATGATGCTTTTCATAAATCTAGCAGCATATTTTACACAGATCGCCATATTGCAACTAACTGCTTTATTTTCTGGCAGTGGTGCTAATCTTTCCTGCTGGATTATTTATTAGAATAATCTTTTCAATAACCTAACAAGATTCCACCTTCCAGTTTGAAATGTTCAAGAACATTTAAAGGAAAAATAATTAATTACTGAAGACCTTCATTGAAGCAACCTGATAATGTGATTTCATGCAGGTTATTCTGTATTCAATTACTCACAGTCCTTTTTTCTGTTACTGAATGTAGACATAGTGACCTTGACAACATGACTTGAATGCAAACAGTAAGCTATTGTGAGTGATATATAATGCTCCAGCTATAGAGTCGTGGAGTCATACAGTGTGGAAACAGACCCTTCAGTCCAACCAGTCCACACTGACCATGTTTCCAAACTAAACTAGTCCTACCTGCCTGCATTTGGCCCATATCCCTCCAAATCTTTCTTATTCATGTTTTTATCCAAATGTTTTTTAAATATTGTAACCTGTACCTGCAACCATCACTTTCTCTGGCTGTTCATTCCACACATAAACCACTCTCTGTGTGAAAAATATGTCCCTAATCCTTTTGCAATCTTTCTCTATTCACTTTAAAAATATGCCCCCTAGTTTTGAATTCCCTCATCTGAGGGAAAAGACCCTTGTCATTCACCTTACCTGTGCCCCTCATGATTTTATGGACCTCAATAAGGTCATCCCTCAACATCTTACGCTTCAGTGAAAAAAGTCCCAGTCTTTCCATCTGTTTTTTTCCCTTCCATTCCCAGCAACATTCCAGTAAATCTTTCCTGAACTTTCTCCAGTTTAATAATATCCTTCATATAGCAGGGTGACCAGAACTACAAATAGTATTCCAGAAGATGCCTCACCAACTCCTATACAACCTCAATGTCCCAACTCCTGAACTCAAAGATCTCAATAATGAAGGCAAGCATGCAAAATGCTTTCTTAACCACCCTTTTAGATTAGAGTGGTGCTGGAAAAGCACAGCAGGTCAGGCAGCATTCGAGGAGCAGGAGGATCGACGTTTCGGGTGAAAGCCCTTCATCAGGAATGGAGACAGGGAGCCTCCAGGGTGGAAAGATAATTGGGGGGGTTTGCTCGGGAGAAGGTACCAAAAAGTGAGTGGGGGTGGGGATGGAGAATGCCTCATCTTCCGCCTCGAAACACTTCAACCCCAGGGCATCAATGTGGACTTTGTGCTATCCTGCCAGTTTAACAATTTGTGGCCATCAAGTAAGTAGAAGGGAAGGGTTGTATTGGAACATGCCATAGGTGGAGGGATGGGAACAACAGTCAATGCTTGGGATCTGGGTGAAGGTGTATATTTACTTCATTTCCCCTCCCCCCACCTTACCTCAGTTCCAACCTGCCAGCTCAGCACTGTCCTCATGACCTGTCCTACCTGCCAATCTCCCTTCCCACCTATCCACTCCACCCTCCTCCCTGACTTATTACCTCTATCCCCACCCCCATTTCACCCATTGTACTCTTTGCTACCTTCTCCCCAGCTACCCCCCCCCCTTCCCCCACCCCTGCCACTTATCTCTCCATCCTGGAGGCTCCCTGCCTCTATTCCTGATGAAGGGCTTTCGTCGATTTTCCTGCTTCTCCGATGCTGCCTGACCTGCTGTGCTTTTCCAGCACCACTCTAATCTAAACTCTGGTTTCCAGCATCTGCAGTCCTCACTTTTGCCTTCTTAACCACCCTGTTTACTTGTGATGCAAATTTTAAAGAATTATGTCCCTGAACACCGAGGAGTATATGTTCTACAGCACTGCCCAGAGCACTACCATTAATTGTTTAAGTCCTGTCCTTGTTTGTATCACCAAAATGCATTTCCTCACATTTATCCAATTTAAACTCCATCTGTCACTCTTCAGCCCATTGACCCAATTGATCAAGATCTCTTTGTAATCTTAGATAACCTTTTTCCCTGTCCACTCTACCATAAATTTGTTGTCATCTGCAAACTTAATAATCATGCATCCTATATTCTCAATGTATAAATGACAAACAAAAATGGATCCAGTACTAATCCCAATGGAATACTATTGGCCATACGCTTCCAGTCTGAAAAACAACCTTCCACCATCACCCTCTGTCTCCTATGATAAAGGCAATGTTGTATCCAGTTGGCAAGCTCACCCTGAATCCATTGTGATCTAACTTTACGAATTAGTCTACCCATGTGGAACCTTGTTAAAGGTTTCATCAGGAATGATGAAGGGCTTATGCCCGAAATATCAACTGTCCTGCTCCTTGGATGCTGCCTGACCGGCTGTGCTTTTCCAGCACTTTTTGGCTCTGATGTCCAGCATCTGCAGTCTTCACTTTCTCAAAGGCTTTACTAAAGACCAACTAAACAACATCCACTGCTCGGCTCTCATCAATCTTTTTGGTTAATTCATTGAAAAACTCAATCAAAGTTTGTGAGACATGATTTTCCTCACATGAACTATCCTTAACCATTCCTTGCCTCTCCAAATGCAAGTAAGTTCTATCTTTCAAAATCACTTCCAGTAACTTACCCACCACTAATGCCAGACTCACAGATCTATAGGTTTTAGTCTTCTCCTTACAGTCTTTCTTAAACAATGGCAAAACATTAGCCACCTTCAGTCCTCTGGTACTTCACCTGTGTTTATGAATGATACAAATATTTTCACTAGGGCCCTGCAATTTCCTCCTGAAATTCCCACAATGTCCTGGTACACTCTTGATCTCTTGATCAAGCCCTGAAGATTTATCTACCTTTATGTTTTCTTAGACTTCTAGCACATCCTCCTCTGTAATGTGAACTGTTTGCAAAACATCAGTATTTATTTCCCTGAGTTCTCTAGCCTCCATTTCTTTCTTCAAAGTAAAAACTGTCAAGAAATATTCATTTAATATCTCTCCAAACTCTTGAGTTTCAATACAAGGATCTTGTTGATCTTTAAGGGGTCCTACTCTCTCTTTCATTACTCTCTTGCTCTTAATGTATTTGGAGAATATTTATGAATTAGTTTTAACCTTATCTGCCAAAGCTATCTCATATCCTCTCTTTGCCCTCCTGTTTTCCTTCACCAGAATGCCCCTACACTCTGTATACTTTTCAAGAGATTCAGTTGATCCTAGTTGTCTGTATCTAATATATGACTTTTTTTTCATTCTTGGCTAGAACCTCAATATTTTTATTCCTTCATTTTTCCAAAATTCTTCCAGCTTTGCCTTTCACTTTAAAAGGAATATTATGCATCTTAACTCTGGTTATCACACCTTTGAAGGCTTCCCACTTGTCAGTCATGTCTTTAACAGTGAATAGTCTACTCCAATCAACGTTTGAGAATTCTTGTTCCATACCCTTAAAATTTGTCTTACTCCAATTAAGAACTTTAATTTTTATGGAAGATTTATTCTGTTCCACAACTATTTTAAAACGAATAGAATTATGATCACTAGTCCCCTACTAATACTTCGGTCTATTGACCTGCCTTATTTCCCAAGGTTAAGTCTCCCTCCTTCTCAAGAAGGAATATTTACATATTGATAAAGAAAATTGTCTTGAGCACATTGAAAAAATTCTTCACCATCCAAACTTTTAACACTACGTGGGTCCCAGTAAATCTTTGGAAAGTTAAAATCCCCTACTATTACAATCTTATTGTTCTTATATATTCTTACAGATAATTAAAAATAATAGTATACCATAGAAGAATCCAAAAGGTACACCATCATCAGAAATCCTTCAAAATATGAATTGTTATCTACAAGTTTGGTCAATATTGATTAACCATAATTCAGTACAGCTAAGCTTAAATGGCTAGATAAGTGTAACTTTTGGAACATAGGTCCGGGAATCGGCCACTCAACACTGTGACCTTGCAATTTGATTTTGCTCAGTATCTCAATTCCAAGGTTAGAACAAGTATTCTTATAAGTAATTTGCTCCAAACAACCAGGAGGGATGAATCAGTTCCCCTCTTTTAACCCTTTTGGTTGGTTGCAACAAATGCTTTACATTCTTTTTTCACTCACAGCTGTATCAAACTTCAATTAAAACCTGGTCAAAATTAAAGAACCAATGACAAAGTTCCCTTGATTGAAAGAAAGAGGAATTTTATTACTAATGAATTCCAAAAAATTATAAAAAAACATGAGATCAAACAGACACACAAACATAGATACATAGTTCAGAAAAGGAGACAGTACTTCAGATAATATCTGCCAAAGGCGTTGGACTTTAATTAGATTGGCAGGGGTATGTGATGCTGACAAATAGTTCATAGAGAAGAGAGACTGAGATGGAATGAGTAGTCAAACATAAGTAAGTGAGTCTGGAAGGCAGGGAAAGCATAGACCATGCAAGAGACAAAGTGAGTTCAGCGAGAAGTCGGAGGAACAAGAATTAAGGGGAGATAATACACTCTGGTCTCCATGGCAATCACATCTCTCTAAAGGCTGCACAGGTTCTGTTTCTTTTTGAACAGCCATCATCAAATCATTCAAATAATCAATTAAATAGATTATATGCTCTGCCAATAGGGACAATGCTACAGTAACAAAAATAAATAAAGACTAGGAAGATAGAACAGGCGACTAAATTAAAATGGGGGTGGAGAGAGAAATAATACATTCTAGTCTCTTAGTGCCCACCTCTCTCTCTAAAGGCCTTGTAGACACTGTTAATACTTTTGTTTAACTATGCACAGCTAAAAATGTGATAAAAGATCCTCCCTACTCCTCCCATTAGTATTCTTTAAACAAACACCTTCAGTGGAGGTTTCGTGTGCTGCATTATTGCAGGTGCTCAGTACAATTCTCTAAATTAGAAAAGGGTGGTGCTGTAAGACATTCAGAGGCTGAAACACAAGGAGAAGTTGGATTTCAGACAGCACTATGTGAGAAGTTATAGGCAGAGCAGGAGCCCAATCAATAGAAGATCACATCCATCTGGAAGCACTCCTCCTATCGCCACTTCAGCTAGGGGAAATGTTTGAGGCTTTTATATTTTAAGAGGTGGTCACTGAAATGAGCTATCTCTTCCAACCAAATCCGCATCTATGGAGCAGGACAGGGATGGCACAAGTGACTGTGGCTTTTAACCTCTTAATCAGCATTCAGAATAATAGGGTGGTTATGGTAGAGGATTTTAACTTTCCAAACATCGACTGGGACTGCCACAGTGTTGGGGGTTTAGATGGAGAGGAATTTGTTAAGTGCGTACAAGAAAATTTTCTGATTCAGTATGTGGATGTACCTACGAGAGAAGGTGCAAAACTTGACCTACTCTTGGGAAGTAAGGCAGGGCAGGTGACTGAACGGGGCTCCTCAAAGATCAGCCAGACAGCTTTTGTGTGGAACCGCAGAAAATGGGGGAGATACTAAACAAGTATTTTGCATCAGTATTTACTGTGGAAAAAGATATGGAAGATATAGACTGTAGAGAAATAGATAATGACACTTTGCAAAATGTCCAAATTACAGAGAAGCAAGTGCTGGATGTCTTGAAACACATAAAGGTGGATAAGTCCCCAGGACCTGATCAAGTGTACCCAAGAACTCTGTTGGAAGCTAAAGAAGTGATTTCTGGGTCTCTTGCTGAGATATTTGTATCATCGATAGTCACAGGTGAGGTGCCAGAAGACTGGAGGTTGGCTAACATTGTACCACTGTTTAAGAAGGGTGGTAAGGACAAGCCAAGGAACTATAGGCCAGTGAGCCTGATGTTGGTGGTGGGCAAATTCTTGGAGGGAATCCTGAGAGACAGGATGTACATGTATTTGGAAAGGCAAGGACTGATTAGGGATGGTTGACATGGCTTTTTGCATGGGAAATCATGTCTCACGAACTTGATTGAGGTTTTTGAAGAAGTAGCAAAGAGGATTTGTGATGGCAGAGCGGCAGACGTGATCAATATGGACTTCAGAAAGGCGTTCGACAAGGTTTCCCATGGCTGACTGGTTAGCAAGGTTAGATCTCATGGAATACAGGGAGAACTAGCCATTTGGATACACAACTGGCTCGAAGGTAGAAGACAGAGGGTGGTATTGGAGGGTTGTTTTTCAGACTGGAGGTCTGTGACTAGTGGAGTGCCACAAGGATCGGTGCTGGGTCCACTACTTCTCGTCATTTATATAAATGATTTGGATGTGAGCATGAGAGGTATAGTTAGTAAGTTTGCAGATGACACCAAAATTGGAGGTGTAGTGGACAACGAAGGTTACCTCAGATTACAACAGGATCTTGATCAGATGGGCCAATGGGCTGAGAAGTGGCAGATGGAGTTTAATTTAGATAAATGTGAGGTGCTGCACTTAGGGAAAGCAAATCTTAGCAGGACTTACACACTTAATGGTAAGGCCTTAGGGAGTGTTGCTGAACAAAGAGACCTTGGAGTGCAAGTTTGTAGCCCCTTGAATGTAAAGTTGGAGGTAGATAGGATAGTGAAGAAGGCATTTGGTATCTTTCCAAACCAAGGAACTTATTATTGACTTTCAGCGGGATGTTACTCATGTCCCCCTACACATTAACAGTACAGAGGTGAAATGAGTGGAGAGAGTCAAGCTCCTGGGAGTGGTCATCCACAACAAGCTTTCTTGGACTCTTTGTGTAGATGCACTGGTTACAAAGGCCCAACAACATCTCTTCTTCCTCAGGCAGCTGAGGAAATTTGGCATGATGGCAAATACCCTTGCCAACTTTTACAGATGCGTCATTGAGAGCATATCATTAACTGGTATAGCAACTGTGCCATTCAAAATCAGATACGGTTACAGAGAGTGGTGAACTCGGCCTGGACAATCACAAAGGCCACCCTCCCATCTATCGAATCTATCTATCAGGCCCACTGTCAAGGAATGGCCACCAGCATTCTCAAAGATCAATCCTACCCAGGCAATGGTTTTCTACAACCTCTACCATCGGGGAGAAGGTACAGGAGCCTGAACACATGCACCAGCCAGTTTTGAAACAGTTTCTACCCTACTGTTGTTAGAATACTGAATAGACTCACAAACTCTTAACATTTGCCTGTAACTGTGTTTTTGTTTTTGCCACTGTTTACCTATTATTTACTTATCTTTGTTACTTAACTCTGTGACCTGCCTATAAGCTTTTCACTGTGCCTTGGTACACATGACAATAAGTTCAATTCAGTTCCTTTCCTTTCCTTTCCTTTCCTTTACTTTACTTTACTTGTCAGAGTATTGGGTCCAGGATTTGGGAGGTCATGTTGCAGCTGTGCAGGACTTTATTTAGGCCATTTTTAGAATATTGCATGCAATTCTTGTCTCCTTCCTATCAGAATGGTATTGTGAAACTTGAAAGGGTTCAGAAAAGATTTACAAGGATGTTGCCAGAGTTGGAGGATTTGAGCTATAGGGAGACACTGAATAGCAGGGCTGTTTTCCCTGGAGCGTCGGTAGCTGAGGGGTGACCTTATGGAGGTTTATAAAATCATGAGGGGTGTGGATAAGATAAATAGACAAAGTCTTTTGCCTGGGGGAGCCCAGAACTAGGTTTAGGATGAGAGGGAAAAGATATAAAAGAGACCTAAGGGGCAACGTTTTCAAGTAGAGGGTATGTGTATGGAATGTGCTGCCAGAGGAAGTGATGGAGGCTGGTACAATTGCAACATTTAAAAGGCATCCGGATGGATATATGAATAGAAAAGGTTTGCAGAGATATGGGCTGTGTGCTGGCAAGTGGGACTAGATTAGGTTGGGATATATGGTTAGCATAAATGAGTTGGACCATAGTGTCTATTTCTGTGCTGTACATCTCTATGACTCTAGAACTCTATTCATGGCTATGCTAATTTCTCTCTTAGTTTCCCATATTAACTTTTATAACAGGGAGGGCACTGAGGTCCTATATGTAAAACAGGACATTTATTGTTTTCTCTCTAAACAGAGAGAGAGAAGCAGCAGGAATGAGTAGCTTGTTTTTCCCTTCATGGTAGTAGACTTCCCATTGATATAGTGAGACAGACAGGTTGTTAGACAGCACATCCCAACAGGGTGATGTACTGGGATCACAAAGGATTCCACTCTGAACATGCTGTTGGTGTGTAACCATACACAGAGCAACATGTCGGTGAATGTTCATTATACTGGCACCAATTATGATGTTATATCCTGCACTATGCAACCAACCCCATTATCTGCAAGCGATCAAAACAAGTCAGAAGGTGACTGCTTGATGACAGGGTTATTCTTTCTATAGACGTGGTCTTCAGATTCTTCTCTGCTCGATATGGACATCACTTCTGTGACAAAAACCAAGCTGCAACCAAGAACATTGTGCATCAAATAATTGGCATTTTGAAGCAATATTTCCTTCTGGGCCTACTCACAGACTGTTTCTAAAACAAGTGATGGCTGCTGTGTCCTACACAACCTCCAAATCACGAGCACACCACCCTGGTTCCCAGCTCATTACCAGTATCTCAAAAGGAAGAAAAGGAGCGACAGAAGGAAGAGAGGAGGCATCCTAGATATCCCTGTCATTCTGCATGGAGCATTTCATCAGTTTCCAGTTCCCCTGAAACATCCTCATGTCACAACTGCTCCAGTATTCCTCCAGTCATCATCTTCCTGTTATGGACCATCACAGAGCCCTTTTGTTCAACTCCCGAAATAAAATACATCACAAGCAGCCATGATATAAAACCTTTATCTGACAGTAGTTCTCATAATATGTACAAAATTAAATGTCATCGTTTTGCATTCCCTTATGTCCCATGATCCTGCACAGCACGACCCAATCGGCTGCTGTATGACTGGTGGTAAGCTGTTGATTTTCAATCCTATTATTGATGATTGTCCCATTACTAGAATGGCTGAAGTGATGGGTATGTGGTGCATTGAACAGTGGGAGAAATTGATGGTGCAGTGCAGAGAAGATGGCATGTGAAGATGCACTCGCTGGCATTTACCAGTTGTGAAATGTAATTGAAGTTTATTTTTAACATTGCAGCCAGTTTCCCAGGGTTACTACATTGACATTGCAGCTATCAATTTTCACTTCTTTTGGACCGATGCCTTCAGTGCTGCAGTGGGAATCCCGGGAGCCCAGTGGCTGGCCTGTTGCTCCATTATCCATCATGGGTGGCACAGTAGCTCAGTGGTTAGCACTGATGCCTCACAGTGCCAAGGACTGGGTATGATTCCACCCTCAGGTGACTGTGTCGAATTTACACATTCTCCCTATGTCTGTGTGGGTTTCCTGCAGGAACTCTGGTTTCCTCCCACAGTCCTAAGAAGCGCAGGTTAGGTGGACTGGCCATGCTAAATTGCTATACTGTCCAGGGATGTGCAGACTAGGTGGATTAGCTACAGGAAATGCAGGGTTACAGAGATCGTGGGTTTGGATGGGATGTTTTTCACAGGGTTGATGTATACTTGATGGGCCAAATGGCTTGCTTCCACATTGTCGGGATTCTATGATGATTCACCTTTCCTCCTTTTAAGAAACACTTTCAGAAACATTTCCATCACCTGCTTCGTCTGGAATGCACCTTCCATTTTAGAGGTGCTGGTTAGCTTTAAGAAGTATAGACTAGCCTCAACTGGTCTTGCATGAATTCAGGCCATTGTTGAGCATACTGCAAAATAACAGGTTACCTTGAGCTGTTACCTTCTGTTATGGAGATAGGCTAACAGCACAAAGATTGTGTCTTGTGTTTACCACTTGCATCACTTTAATCACGAGAGGGGGGGACACAGTAGCTCAGTGGTTAGCACTGCTGTCTCATAGTGCCAGGGACCTGGGTTTCATTCCCGCCTCAGGCAACTGTCTGTGTGGAGTTTGCATGTTCTCCCTGTGTCTGTGTGGGTTTCCTCTGGGTGTTCTGGTTTCCTCCCACAGTCCAAAAGATGTGCAGGTTAGGTGAATTGGCCATGCTAAATTGCCCGTAGTGTTAGGTGTAGGGGAATGGGTCTGGGTGGGTTGCTCTTTGGAGGGTTGGTGTGGACTTGAAGGGCCAAAGGGCCTGTTTCCACACTGTAGGGAATCTAATCTAATCTATCATGATCCCTGTACCTATTAATGGGCAATATCGAACTACTAGCCTGTTATCACATTAATATTTCTGGGACATTGCTGTGTGAACATTGGCATTTTGTTTCTGATAGTCCATTAGTTACTGCACTTCGAAAGTACTTGATTGGGTGTAAGTTGCCTTGGAATTTTCACTGATCCTGACAGATTCTTGCAGATCATCAACTTGAACTGCTTATCGCAGAAATTTCTCCTTAACCCTTCCCTCTGCTTCTTAATTCCCAACCAATCACCAATCCATAACAGTTCCTCCAGTTCTATTCACACCCATTGTTATCTGTGCTTTTTAAGACCATAAGAGAAATTAGGCCATTTAGTCCATCGAGTCTGCTCCACCATTCAATCATGGCTGATAAGTTTCTAAACACCATTCTTCTGCTTTCTCCCTGTAACCCTTGATCCCCTTGATACTCAAGAGCCAATCTCAATTTTAAATATCTTCAACGACCTGGCCTCAACAGCCGTCTGTGTCAATGGATTCCATAAATTCACCACTCTCTGGCTGAAGAAGTTTCTCCTTATCTCCGTTCCAAAAGATCTTCCCTTTACCATAAGGCTATGCCCTCAGGTCCTAGTCTCCCCTACCAATGGAAACACCTTCTCAACATCCAACCTGTCCAGTCCATTCAGTATTCTGTATGCTTCAATTAGATTCCCCTTCATCCTTCTAAACTCTATCGAGTATAAACCCACAGTATTCCCCGTCTCTCTCTCTCTCTCTCTCTCTCTCTCTCAATGCATAACTTCGATATTCTTATAAAAAGCTCCCTAACAAATGCAGGTCATAATCTAAGGGGTTAAATCCAATTGTGTGGCTACTGAGATGCAGTACGTGTCGTCACAGGCAATGACGCAAAGTCATCTGTTATTGTTCACTGTAACATCTCATGGCAAGATAAGGCTACAGTAAAATGTTGCCTGAATACCATTTGTTTTTTCCCTCCCTCAGACTCTGTAATTATTCTTAGGCAATATCAATTGTCATTTTTTAAAGATTACTTTCAAGGAAAACATTTGACAGAATTATTCAAACATACCCATGCTGCCTCTTTGATATCTCACCCTTGTTCATGGTACTCAGTCCCTCTGATTTTGATTTTTATGATTGTAGTATATTTAAATGAATGATTAATTGGCAGTCTATTTTTAAAACTCTTCCAACTTTCGATGACATTTTTTAATTCACTTGTGACACATAGACATCACTAGTTGGCCAGTATTTATTTCCTGTCCCTAGTTGCTCTTGAGGAGATGGCAGTGAGCTGCTTTCTTGAACTGCTGCAGTCCATGTGCTGGAGAGACAGAGTACCATGAGGGAGGGAAATTATTGTCTTGACCCAGCAACAGTGAAGGAGCAATGATATATTTCCAAGTCAGGATAGTGAGTGGCTTTGAAGGGAACTTGCAGATTGTGGCATTCCCTTGTATTTGCTGCACTGGTCCTTCTAGATTGAAGTGGTCTTAGGATCGGAAGATCGAGAGTGTGATACTGGAAAAGCACAGCAGGTCAGGCAGCATCTGAGGAGCAGGAAAATTGACATTTCAGGCAAAAGCACTTCATCAGGAAAGGCTTTTGCCCGAAACATTGATTTCCCTGCTCCTCGGATGCAAAATTACCTGCTGTGCTTTTTAGCACCACACTCTTGACTCTAATCTCCAGCATCTGCAGTCCTCACATTCGCCTTCGGTTTGGAAGGTGTTGTCTCAGGGTCTGAGGTGAATTTCTGAACTGAAGACCTGTCCAAGCTACCAAAAAGGACTTGCACCTTGTGCACAGCAAATTATGTATTTTGCATTTCACACGTATTTACTTTAATTCAATATGATAAATTACCTCATACTCTCCAGGAAGACAAATTAACTGTTGAGCAGGGACTCAAAACTCACTTTCTGAAACCCTGACAGAACAGTTTTGATTTTTCCTTCTCTTGGAGGGAAATGGGAAATGGACCAAATGGGAAGGGAAAATAATTAGTTGAATTGATACTGATTCACTTCCTGCTGCCTGATCAATCTGTTTGAAAAGGTCCACTACCACTTTTTGCCCTTAATTGGCCAAGTAATGGCTTTTGAGAAAACTGATTGCTTTCCTGACAGGAAAAATAATGCAGCCTGCATACTGGAGTTGGGGAAGGTTTCATTTGTCCCAGTCTGGAAGCTTTTACTCAGTGAGATTGATAGATTTCAGAACTGCTCAGTTGGATCCTCAAAACATCGTGGAATCATTATCTACATGCATTCAGGAAGCATCTATGTAAGACTCACCTCAGTGCAGTGGCTGGCTAAAGTGGTAGTCAGGAGATTTAATACAGGAATGGCACATTCAGCCAAAACACTCAAGTTTAAAGGTGAGTTGGTTTAAACATGATTCCCTTTTGCCAATTACTGTACATAATTTTGAAGCTAACACAAAATAAAAAAAAATCACTTTTCTCCACTTTCCCCTCCTCCACAGTGGGATCAATTTAATGAGAACAGCATATGAGGCAGCCAGGCATATGCGTAAAATTGCTATTACTATTGTTCAGCCACTTGTTGGCTGTGACATGTCATTTTTTTTAATGTGACTCATCTCATGAATGCTAACAAGCTTCAAGAGGTTAATCTAACTACATACATCAAGGCATGATTTAACCATTGGAACTCTGAATATCATTTACAGCTTTCATGATTAAGATGCCATGAGCATCTGCAACAAAAGTTATGCACATTTTTGATGCTTCATTTTATTAGGTAGAATTTTGTAATGGAGACACAGATCATTTCTTCAGGATGAATGTCTTCTGTGTACACCAAGGAAGTCAAATGTATATTCCATGAAAATCTGACCAAAATTTGCTCAGAACAAAAATGAAATACTTAGCTATCGACTATTGCTGAAGGCGGCATGGAGTTAGAACACCTGATCAATGTGAATAATTTGGTTAAAAATATGATCTTGAAAGGCAGAAACCATTTTTTTTTGAGTATTCTTATAGAAGCGCTGATATTTTATGCTGAGTATATTAAGATTTTACCTGCAGTAATATTCACTGGAGAATAATATAGGAATTGATGTAAGGTACATACACTATGTCTGAATGCCCAAGTAAATTATGTTTCAAAACTGTTGTTTGCCTAAAACACAGCCCAATCTCCTGAAAATAAGATAGATTAGCTTCCCTACAGCGTGGAAATAGGCTCTTCGGCCCAACCAGTCCACACCAACCCTCTGAAGAGTAACCTGGTTCCCTCTGACTAATGCACCTAACTTTACGGGCAATTTAGCATGGCCAATTCACTGGCACATCTTTGGACTGTGGGAGGAAACCAGAGCACCTGGAGGAAACCCACACAGACACAGGGAGAACATGCAAACTCCACACGGACAATCGCCCAAGGCTGGAATCAAACCTGGGATCCTGGCGCTAGAGGCAGCAGTACGAACAACTGAGCCACCCTGTCACCCCATAGAGAGAGACCTTAAATCTTCTTTGGCTCCTGATCATTTCTTCCACCTTAAAGTATCCTCTCCAGTGGGATAAAAGAATATAAGTGTACATGATTGTGAAATATATTCAGTGTTATCTGAAATAATGTCAGCATTATTAATCACATTTTTAGCTTCTGTAAATGTGTTTTTTAGACATGTTACAAGCAGGTGAGGACATATCTTGATCCGTCTCTTTTTAACCCCTCTCAGCTAGTTGCAACATCTCCTTTTGTTTTTCTCCCTTACCACTCAGTAATCATGTTCCAATTAAACTTAATTGATCAGATCAAATGTAAAGGAGAGGTAATTTCAAGATTTATGAAAAAGTTGGAAAATACAATATCAAACTCACAATAGAAGACAGATAATGAACATTGAAGGTTCCAGGGATATGTATATTTGGCACAATGCTAAATTGTCCATAGTGTGGTGTTCAGGGATGTATAGGTTAGGTGCACTAGTCAGGGGTAAATGTAGAGTAATAGGGTAAGGGAATGGGTTTGGATGGGATCCTCTTCGAAGGTTCGGTGTGGACTTGTTGGGCCGAAGGGCCTGTTTTCACACTGTAGGGATTCTATGATTCTATGATAAAAGTAATTGCAGTCTACAGATTATCAGAGACTTTGAGTTGAAAGCATGAAGCCTAAGTCCCAACTGCTTAACTGGTGTCCTATTTCCTCAGGAATAGCAATGCTTTGAAGGTATGTGTGATCTCTCAGTTGGTTTTCTCAGTAGCTTTTTTTATTAAAAACCAAAAAGACTGCAGATCTGGAAATCAGAAACCAAAACAGAAATTGTTGGAAAAGCTCAGCAGATCTGGCAATGTCTGTGGAGGGAAATCAAAGTTAAAATTTGGGGTCCAGTGACCCTTCCTCAGAACCTTCCTCAGCTTTTTCATTTACTATTTTCTGAGATTGAAATTGTGATTAAATAAGAGCGAAAGAAGAGTTTCTATTGGCCCTATTATTATCAGGCTGGGTTGCTTTTCTCCTTCATCCTTTTACTTACTGAAAACAAGCTATGAAATGATGACTCCTTTGTATATTCTAAGTATAACTCAATTATCTTTCTCAAACTGAACACTGCAGATAATGTCTCATCTTCAATTTATGATGTTATTTGTACAAGTGTGTGCAAAGCAAGAGAGAGAGAGTCTTGTGGTCACCCCACTGAGTTTTAATGCATCCTGATTCAAATGGTAATTCTGAGACTGTTTCATATTTTCAACCTGAGTTGCCTGGGCTTATGAGGTGATTGGGGAAGCCATTTTAGGCCAGCAGTTTTCTTTCTTCAATTTTTAGTCCATGAAAATCTCTTAAATAATGAAAACGGAATATTTTAACTACATTTTTACTTATAGACTTTTTTTGAATGAGTGGTATGAACAGTATTTTTAAATAATTGAAATAGGTTGCATTAGAAATATTTATAACCAAAGCAGTTCATAGCAATTCACTGGAATCATTAATTGAGCTAAATATTAATAAAACAGTAACACAGTATTTTTGGACAGGGAATTTTGATAAATCTTTAGAGCTCCTCAATTTTGAAGGTTTGAACTTTGGACTAACCTTGTTCCAATGTTAACACATTAGTAAGAAATATTTGTGTATCATTTTGATGGGAACATGAATTCATTTTGGCTCTGTTCCAAATGTATTTGAATGCATTTAAGCTTCCAGTCATTAACTGAAACTGTTCCAAAGCCAGTAAACATTTTGTGGAGATGTATACTGCGAGTACCATATTTTACTTCATATTACCTGAATTGATGAAGTAGATGACTCTAAACAAGCATACACATGTGATTCTGGCCTATTTTTCTGCAGCAGTATTTACCTATGAAAATTGTTATTAAGTAGCAAAAGGAAAAGTTTGAAATTTTGCTCTACAATTCATGGCAGAAGAGTACCTACCTAGCATGTGAGCTGTGAAAACAATTTCTAAAATAATCCAAGGTTTCCAATTAAAACTATTTTACTCAAGCAGTTTCCAATAAAAGGATTTTCGAAATGTGTTATTTGTCCTCCTGATAGACATTTTGCTGACTAGCAGCCAAAATTTTCACAAGGCAAGACATGCAGGAGATGATGCTTACCTTATTTCACAGTCCAGTAAAAATCACACCTTTAAAATAAATTGACTTCACACTCAAAGAAATATTAAATACATCCTATATTATTCCTAGGAGTAGTAAAGAAAGAAGAAAATCATGTATTTATACAGTGGTTTAATATGATCACAAAATAATCAAAGACCTGTACAACCAATTAATTAATTTTCAACTGTGCTCATTGACTTTTTCGCAGGGAAGTACAACATCCAATTTGCATACCAGGAATTCCAAATTAAATAATTGAACTGTTAATCTGCATTAACCTTTGTTAATGGTCCCGAGATTGCCAGAATATCATCATTCATACATAGTGTTGTGCAGTTTTTCACCCTCATTTGAACCACAGAAGTAAGCAGCTGAGACTCAATGTTTCACTGAAGAGCCACCAAAAATGAAGTATTCCATTAGATTCCCTACAGTGTGGAAACAGGCCCTTTGGCCCAACAAGTCCACACAAACCCTCCGAAGTGTAACCCATTTCCTTCGGACTAATGCACTTAACACTATGGGAAAGGGAAGGGAAATAGGCAAAAGCCTATTATAGGCAAAAGCCATTAATAGGCAAAAGCCCTTCATCAGGAATAGAGACAGGGTGCCTGCACAGTGGAGAGATAAATGAGAGGGGGGTGGGGGTGGGGAGAAAGTAGCATAGAGTACAATAGGTGAATGGGGCTGGGGATGGAGGCGATCAGTCAGAGATGAGGTTGGGGGAAGGTAGCAAAGAATACAATGGGTGAAGGGGGGTGGGGATGAAGGTGATAAGTCAGAGAGGAGGGTGGAGTGGATAGGTGGAAAAGAAGGTTGGAACTGGGGTGAGGTGGAGGAAGGAGAAATGAGGAAACTGGTGAAGTCCACATTGATGCCCTGGGATTGAAGTGTTCCGAGGCGGAAGATGAGGCGTTCTTCCTCCAGGTGTCAGGTGGTGAGAGAGCAGCAGTGGAGGAGGCCAGGATCTGCATGTCCTCAGCAGAGTGGGAGGAGGAGTTGAAATGTTGGGCCACGGGGCAGTGGGGTTGATTGGTGCAGGTGTCCTGGAGATGTTCCCTAAAGCGCTCTGCTAGGAGGCATCCAGCCTCCCCAATGTAGAGGAGACCGCATCGGGAGCAACGGATACAATAAATGATATTGGTGGATGTGCAGGTAAAACGTTGATGGATGTGGAAGGCTCCTTTAGGGCCTTGGATGGAGGTGAGAGAGGAGGTGTGGGCGCAGGATTTGCAATTCCTGCAGTGGCAGGGGAAGGTGCCAGGAAGTGAGGGTGGTATGTTGGGGGAGGAGGGGGCGTGAACCTGACCAGGTAGTCACAGAGGGAATGATCTTTGTGGAAAGCGGAAAGGGGTGGGGAGGGAAATATATCCCTGGTGGTGGGGTCCGTGTGGAAGTGGCAGAAATGTCGTCGGTTGATGTGGTTTATGCGAACGTTGGTAGGGTGGAAGGTGAGCACAGGGGGGTTCTGTCCTTGTTACGGTTGGAGGGGTGGGGTTTGAGGGCAGAGGTGCGGGATGTGGACGAGATGCATTGGAGGGCATCTTTAACTACGTGGGAAGGAAAATTGCAGTCTCTAAAGAAGGAGGCCGACTGGTGTGTTCTGTCGTGGAACTAGTCCTCCTGGGAGCAGATACAGTGGAGGCAGAGGAATTGGGCATTTTTGCAAGTGGAAGGATGGGAGGAGGTGTAATCCAGGTAGCTGTGGGAGTCGGTGGGTTTGTAAAAAATGTCAGTGTCAAGTCAGTCGTCATTAATGGAGATGGAGAGGTCCAGAAAGGGGAAGGAGATGGCAGAGATGGTTCAGGTGAATTTAAGGTCAGGGTGGAATGTGTTGGTGAAGTTGATGAATTGTTCAACCTCCTCGCGGGAGCATGAGGTGGCGCCAATGCAGTCATCAATGTAGCGGAGGAAGAGGTGGGGAGTGGTGCTGGTGTAACTACGGAAGATGGACTGTTCTACATAGTCGAAAAAGAGACAGGCACAGCTGGGCCCATACGGGTGCCCATGGCTACCCCTTTCATCTGGAGGAAGTGGGAGGATTTGAAAGAGAAATTGTTGAGGGTGAGGACAAGTTCAGCCAAACGAATGAGAGTGTTGTTGGAAGGGTACGATTGGGGACGTTGGGAGAGGAAAAAATTGAGGGCTTGGAGGCCCTGGTCATGGCGGATGGAGGTGTAAAGGGGTTGGATATCCATGGTGAAGATGAAGTGTTGTTGGCCGGGGAAACGGAAGTCTTGCAGGAGGTGGAGGGTGTGGGTGGTGTCTCGAACATATGTGGGAAGTTTCTGGACTAGGGGGGATAGGACAGTATCGAGGTAGGTAGAGATGAGATCAGTGGGGCAGGAGCATGCTGAGACAATGGGTCGGCCAGGGTGGTCAGACTTGTGGATCTTGGGAACGAGGTAGAATCGGGCAGTGCGGGGTTCCCGGACTATGAGGATGGAAGCTGTGGGTGGGAGATCTCCTGAGGTAATGAGGTTATGTACGGTCTGGGACATGATGGTTTGGAAATAGGGGTGGGGTCATGGTCGAGGGGACAGTAGGAGACAGTGTCTTCAAGTTGGCGTCAGGCTTCAGTGGTGTAGAGGTCAGTGTGCCAAATTACCACTGCATCACCTTTATCTGCTGGTTTGATGGTGAGGTTGGGATTGGAGCAGAGAGAGTGGAGGGCTGTGCGTTGTGAGGGTGAGAGGTTGGAGTGGGGGAGGGAGGTAGACAGATTGAGACGGTTAATGTCCCGGCGGCAGTTGGAAATGAAGAGATTAAGGGCGGGTAATAAGCCAGCACGTGGGGTCCAGGTGGATGGAGTGTGCTGGAGGTGGGCAAAGGGGTCCAAAGGCTGCCAGTCCATCAGTCATAGCTGAAGTCAGTGAATGTATACCGACAAAGCAATCTCTAGTATAAAGAAGGTAACAGTGCAAAGTGAGGGAGCACTAAGATACCAAGGTAAGAGTCATAAAATGTGGCTTGTGCAGATGCATAAAGTATGCGGCCTCCACTTATAAAAGAAACAAGATTGAGAGAGCATAGGAAGTGCTGATGAAGCAAGGGTGATGTGAGGCAAAAAACCTTTATCTCACAGCGAGGTATTAGGATATGGAATGCACTCCCTGGAAATGTGGTGAAGTTAAGTTCAATTGAGACAATCAACAGGGCATTGGATTTTTTGCTTGGATAGTAATGGTGTGCATGGATATGGAGAAAGGGCATGTAATTGGCACTAAACAATAAAGTTGAAGTAAATAATGTAGCTGGTACAGGCACAATGGACTAAGTGGCCTCTTCAATGTTGTAATTCTGTGAAGTATATATCCCTGGATGCAAAGCAACGTGGCAGTAGTATGGAAATTGTAAGTGTCCCTGAGCTCCAAAGGTTGAAGTGGTGTGTGGCGATCACCATGATCTGATGAGGTTCGTGTTTTACCGGTACCCACTTGCGTGGATGAAGAGTCAAGCAGAATGGTGGCCATGGAGTATGCAGCCTGTTATTTTGAAGATGTAGTTCCAGGATGGCTGGGACAAGCACTCTGAGTTTCAGCCACCAGGGAACTGCCGTGTCAAACATTGACAATTAAACCATTGAGTTTCTCAATGGAGGAGAGCTGGTACTGGAACATATATGTATGTAAAGCAAGTGAAGCAATTTGATGCAAGTGCTTGGAAATGAGGTAGTCAGCACTTACCTACAAGAGTGAACTCACCATTTAAAGTTTGAGGTAAAAATCAGAAAAAAAATCTTCAATATGGAGAATCCAATCTTTTCATTCTCATGGTTTTTTTCCACCTTTTCATCATTGCTCATGTGACACCAAGGAAATGAAAATTCTAGGCTATGGGTAGGAGAATATCTCAACTCTACCCGATAGATACAAAAGCATAAATATATAAATTAGACTGAATCAAATCGCAGGCACAAATGTTTAAGAGAAAATTTCATTCAAAGCACCTTCTTCTGAAATTTTATCTTTAAATTGAGATGAACAGTGCATTGTAGAGCTCCAGCCTCATTTAAATTTTGTTCTCAGAAAATATTGGTGTACCATTATATAGAAAATGAAAATTTCAGAACTCTCACTTGCTGATCAATTTATAGTGTAGGTTACTGCATTACAGTGGCTAATACAAATCAATCCTCTGGGAAGGGCTTATATTTACCAGAATGTAAGCCTAATGCTTAAAATTGTATATATTTCTTAAAAAAAAAACTTAAGGTAGGTTCCACATAAATCAAAGCCACTTAAGCAATATCCAGGATTATATTGTTATATATCTTTAGATCAATCTGTTTATAATTTATAGTTACTTATCCATGTGTAGAAGAAACTAACTTTATAGGATACGATGCTTCAAGAAAAATCTATCAATGAAACCTATTGTTTCAATTTTGTTCATAGATGCTTTAATATCTGTTTTAAAATATTTGTTTTTAAGGTGCCTATGCATGATGTATTCATGCAAAACCTTCTGTTCCGTAGAATAGATCAACTAGGCTGATGCAGGAGTGTGGCCATGCTGTGAGAATGTGAATTAAATTGATTAGGGAGACCACGACCATCCTCTCTATATAAGATACAACTATCTCTCCTTCCAAGTTCATTGAACCTCAGAGAATCCAAATAAGAGACTTTCAGCTTGCAAGCATATTTATACAATTACTGACTTGTGACAGCCTGCATAAAAAGGATGCATAAAGTGTGGTTCTACTTAAACCAGCTGATATTTACATATGCCAATGTGAAATCTTCTTTTGTCACTTCTTTAAATCACTTGTTATCTCAATTATCTATCTGACTAGATTAAAGCTCTAGAGATGAATGTATCCGTTACAAGGAATGAATTTTGACAAACTCCATTATGATCTCTAAAACAGTATTCATAGTGATAAGCAGAGCAATACAAATCAGAGTGTGATCCTTTAGTAGTGAGAACATTAGCCTAACCTTCCTAATTTCTTCCCATAATCTGACCCTCAGCACCCTGGTATTTATTTTAGTGAATCTCCCCTTCCTTTCAAAGTCAATATATCTTTTCTAAA
The DNA here is from genome assembly GCF_047496795.1 of Chiloscyllium punctatum. Classification (NCBI taxonomy): domain Eukaryota; kingdom Metazoa; phylum Chordata; class Chondrichthyes; order Orectolobiformes; family Hemiscylliidae; genus Chiloscyllium; species Chiloscyllium punctatum. Next base: position 41,328,263 of record NC_092764.1, read on the forward strand.
ATTGGGAGCCAGCTCTGTACACTGTATTCTGGGTGTAGTCTAATCACAGCTATATCAAAACTTCCTTCCATTTATGTTCTATCCCTCTGCTTTTAAAAGCTAATATTCAATGCCTTTATTACTTTTTTTATACCTGACTTACATTTTGATGTTCTATGATGTACGAACCCACAAAACACTTTGAAAACAGGTTTCGTCTCAATCCAAACTGTCTTTTAGACTTTCCTTTGGGCTTCCCACTGACTCTCCACTGTGTACATTAGTTCTATTCCAGATCAATCAATTCACCGCTTCACAGAAAAGGGTAGATCTCTCTGCAAAATGCCCCTATCTCCATGTGAGACTCACACATATTGCATGACCCCCAACCTCACAGCTTAATTCAAACTGGCATGGAAGAGAGCTGACTTTGAAGTGTTAGACCCAGAATTAACTCCAATCCTAGTACTTCAACACCAAGTTCTTAAACTTGTCAAATACCTGCTTAATTCTTGGTTTGACCATTTCACTATACAGGTTGCCAATGTAAATCAATATGTTGCAATGTGATACTAAATTACATTGTTGTTCAATAAATACTCTGTCAGGCTCACAGTGCAATGCTAATGTATTTTTCTAAACCAATTACCTAAAGAGCATTAATCAACAAGGTCACAACCACCATATTCTGTGCATCTACTCATCTCAGCATCAATCAAATTTTGACTTCTCCGAATAGTGCTAAAGGAAGAAACTGTGCTTTGCAAACTGAAAACATGATTCATTGTAACTGCTATTAAAAATGACCTTGAATCACAGTTCTCTAATTCTTTCTTTTTGGACTTGTTACTGGGAGTTCTATCTCTTTTAAAGAATAATGGCACAACAGTTGCAATTCAGAATTCCTTCATCCCAACTTATTGTGTTAGTTTACTATCTTTGTTGTTCATGTTTTTCACAATTGATTTACATGTTGAAAGGAAATCTATTCAAAGCAGAAGGTTGGAAATTAAATTGATACAATGTGGCTTGAGCCACAGTACAATACTAGATGGAATACTTGTAATAATTTGCATGGTCACTTGCACCACCGGTGATGGCAGCAGGAGTTAGAGCCTGACATAGTCAATCGAACATCACTATCAAATCTCCTCTCAATCTTCTCTTCTCCGAGGAAATAAGTCCTACATTTCCATTTTACATAAGTTTGTCATCCCTGGAATCATTCTCGTGGATCTTTTCTGCACTCTCTAAAGCCATCACATCCTTCCTATAGTGTGCACCCAGAACTGGGCATAATACTCCCATAGAGGCCAAACAGTGCCTTCTACAAGATTGACATCACTTCCTTGCTTTTGCATTCTGCTTCCATTAATACTTCTTTACTTTCAACTTGGCATGCATTTTTTCTGGTCGTGCCACCATCCCATATTCTTTCCAGGTTGGACTGTATTCTTCTCATAGATCACAATGCTCCCACACTTTTTATCATCTGAAAATGTTGACATTGTGCTTTGTACATCAAGGCATAGGTCATTTATACATAGGGAAGGGAAGGCTCTTAATACTGATTTCTGGAAACTAATTTATAAACCTTCCTACAGTTTGAAAAGCATTCACTAACCATTATTCTCTATCTCCTATCCCTCTGATAAATTTTTATCCATGCTGCTATATGAGCTCTAAGTTTGGTCACAAGTCTGTTATGCAGTTCTTTATTGAATGACTTGATTGTTCATGTGCACCATGTTAAGTGTATTTCTCCCATCAACTCTTTTGGCTGCGCCATCAAAACCTCAAAAAAGTTAATTGAACATCATCTGTTCCAAGTAAGTCCACACTAGTTTTATTTAATCAATTCATGTTAGCTTAATAATTAGTTTTGTGCTAAATTATTATTTTTAAAAGCTTCTCCAACACTAATGTTATACTGACTGATCTGTAGTTGCTAGTCTTGCCTTTTTTGAACAAGGATAGTAACAAGAGCAGTGTGCTTTTCCTTGGTAAAAACAGTTTCAAGGTATTAACTTAATATATCAATCAAGCTCCCTTTCTCCATGCATAATTCCTCTTTTTGGTCCCTTGGGATCATAAAAAATAGGACCAGGATTAGGTTAGCTTTCCTTTTCAGATTGTCACCACCATTCAAATCAGATTGTGACTGAGTGGATTATCTTTCTGTCTGTGCCCCATAACCCTCCCTCCCATGGTCAAACAAAATCTGTTTCACTCACCCTTAAACATATTCAATGACGTGAATGTCTGAGGAAGAGAATTTCAAATACGGACAATGCTCTGAGAGAAGAATATTTTCACCAATTTCAACTTAAACAGAAAGGGTCTTTCTGCTTTTTGAAATGTGCCCCTAGTTCTACATTCCTGACAAAGGGACAATATCAAACATTCTAAGTCTGAGCATGTACTTCACTATTTAATTACTATGTTAGTCTTTTTTTTTCTCTTGAGTAATGTAAGATATTTTATTATACGCTCTGGTTAGTTATAGGTTAGATTAATAGTTGAATTTTGTTTTCTCCTTTTTTTAATCTCTTCTTTTTATTTGAAAAGTTTTGGTTATTATTTATTTAATATTTAATTGTATATTAATGTTTGTATTTATGTTTTTTATTTTGTAAGTTTGTAAAAACATGTTAAATTTTCAATAAAAATATCTATTAAAGAAAAACATTCTAAGAAGAGTGTATTATGGCTCCAGACAGTACAATCCATGAAGTACATGAACTCTGCACAATTATTTCAAGTTTACTCCCTCAACTGTCAAGAAAAGCAAGACCAAAGATCTTATAGAAACACCACCGCCTGCAAGATTCTCCCATTCCTCTCCATCAGTTGTCATCACTATTCTTGCATGATTATCTCAACAATATTCTGGATTTACCCATCAGAGCTTATTCCAGCAGCACGACATGAGGACTGCAGGAGATCAATATGTATGCTGATAATTAATTGGGCTTCTAATTCCTTCAGTTGACATTGAAGCCTAGCAATAGTGTTAAACAAATTAATGATTTGATAGCAATTTCTGTTCAGTTTGAATGATACAGAATACAATCTTGCATTATAACACCCATGCACTTTTTAGGGTATGCAATGTGAAGAAGGAAACAAAAATCCCACATCTATATTACTTTAGCAAAAATAATCTGCAATCGTCTATGTTGGATGTCTCAGGATAATGGAAATGTTCCCATATAGAATGTTTTTAGGAAATTAAGAAAGGAGTATAGCCAAATACTGTAAAATCAGAAAGCTGTCTCAGGAGCTAACATCCTAGCTCTCCAAACAGAAATGCTCTGATTATAACACCATAAGATAAAGGAGCAGAAATTGATCATTGGAGTCTGCTCCATCCTTCAATTATGACATGGCACTTTCCTGTCTTTTCCTCATAACACCTTTATGATCGCAACATGTAATAGCCATAGAGACAAACACACAAACATGCAGAGAATAGAAAGATACAGACCATGTGCAGGCAGATGGCGATTAGTTTGGAATGGTAACATATTCGGCACAGATATGGTGGGCTGAAGGGTTTGTTCCTGTGCCATATGTTCTATGTTCTATAAACTTTAATTTCCTAACCATTTAAAAATCTTTTTCAGCTTTGAATGTATTTAAGACTCCGCCCTTATTAGTCTTCTGCAGTAAACAATTCCACACATTCACTACTCTCTGAGAAAAAAATCTCCTCAGTGCTTTCTTAAATAAGTTACTTCATCCTCTGGGATTATACCCTCTGGCCCTAGACTATCTGCCAAGGGAGCAACCTTTCTGCAATTACCTTGTCAAACCTCCTAAGGAACTTACTTGTGTCAATAAGGTCACCTTGCATTTTTTCTAAACAGGTCCAAGCTACTCAATTGCTCCTCATAAGAAACTTCTTCTAAGCTTGTGATTAATCTTCTCTGGAGTCCCTCCAATGCCAGTTTATCTTTACTTTGATAAAGGGACGAAAACTGTTCATGGTGCTCTGGGTATGATTGAACTATTGCTTTGTATAAATTTCAGGAAGACTTCTTTTTATACTCCATTTCCTTTGAAATAAAGACAAATATCTAATTTACATTCCCTATTATCCTTTGAATCTTGATGCTAGTTTTTTTTGTGATTCATGCATGAGGACCCCCAAATCCCTCTGTGCTGCTGCCGTCTCAGATACTTCTCAACTCAAAAAAGTTTCAGCTCCTTTACTATTCCTACCAAAGTACATAACCTCACATTTTCCCACATGATATTCCATCTACCAAGTTTTATTTCCCATTTAGTTAACTTGTGAATATCTCTCTATAGACGATATGTGTCATCCTCACAACTTGTTTTCCCACAACAGTTTGCCATCCACAAACATGATAATATATTAACGTCTTCTTTCAGCTTATTCACATATGCTGTAAATAATTGGGACCTCAGCATTTTAAACCCAACCCCCTCCCGCCCACCCCACCCCTCTCTGTCTTCTATTAGTTAGCAAAGCCTTTATTCATGCAATTATACTACCCTTAACACCATGGTGTCTTATTAACTAGCAGTAACAATTCAATATCTTATCAATTGTCTTTTAGAAATTCAAATGTATATCAGCTATCAGTTCCCCTGTACCTATAAAACCATAAAACATAGGCAACGAGGTAGGCTGTTCAACCCGTCAAGCCTGCTCCCCAATTCAAACAGGTTAAGACTAATCTGATACTCTATCAAGCTCTTAAAAATCTTTTATGTTTCCAGAAGGTCACTTCTCATTCTTCTGAACTGCAATAAGTACGGACCCAACCTGCTCAAACTCTCTTCATAAGAAAATCCCCCTATACCTGAGATCAGCTGAGTGAAATGTCCTTCAATTGCATGCAATGCCAGTGTCTGTTCCCTTAAATGAGAGAACCAAAACGTGTTCACAGTATCCTAGGTGTGGTCTAAATAACACTTTGTATAGTTTAGTAGAACTTACCTAATTTTATACTGTACTCAATTTCCTTCAAAACAAAGGTCAATATTCAATGTGCCTTCCTGATGATCTGTTGAATTTGGATGCTAGATTTTTGTGTTTTATATGCAAAGTCTCCCAAACCTGTCCATACTATCGCATTTTTTTCTATTTAAATAATATTCAGCTTCTCTATCCTTCCTGTCAAAGTGCGCAACCGCACATTTTCCCACATTACATTCAGTGTGAGACCAAGATTTTGCCCACTCACTTAACCTGCCTATATCTCATTGTACTTTTTTTCCTTTATCTATCTTAGTCCCATCATATAATAATGAGATGTGACTATTGTGGTCACTATGTCCAAAATGGACCCCTGTAGCTATTTCATCTAACTGTCCAGCTTTGCTGTCTCAGACTAAATCTAGACCATCTTCACTGGTCTTGTGGTGTGTCAACTAGAATGCACCTCAGGAAATTTGTGCTTTATGTGCTTTTAAACTGATTGTCTCCCACTTGGTACTTGAATATTTAAAATTGCCAACTATCATTGCCATATTGTTTTTGTACTCATATTGTTTTGGACTTATAATTGTACTGACATATCTTCTCCAACTCTCTCCCACTATTAGGGACTCTTGTTGTACAAACTTAATGAAGCTGTTCTTTTTTCTGTTTCTGAGTTCATTCTATACGGCTTCAGTTAGTAAATCACCCCTCCTCACAGTTATGATTGATACTTTAACCAATTATGCCAAGCATCCCACCTTTTTGATCCTTTGGTCTCTTCCTACCTGAAAACTTTATACAGGAATGCTGAGCTGCCAACCTTATGCCTCTTTAAGCCATCCACTGAGCTCCATTTGCAGAGGGAAGTCAAATTCTCATTTTGCCAGTTGTTACTGATGAAGTCTTCTTTTCTCAAGGGAAGTTTTTACACAGTGGCTCAGTGGTTAGCACTGCTGCCTCATAGCACTAAGGACCAATGTTCGATTCCACCCTCAGATGACAACTTTTGTGGAGTATTGCAGGTTCTCCCCATGTCTGTGTGGGTTTCCTCTGGGTGCTCTGGTTTTCTACCACAGTCCACCAATGTGCAAGAAAGGTGGATAGGCCATGCTAAATTCCAAATGAAAGGCTCTTGCCCAAAACATAGATTCTCCTGCTCCTTGGATGTTGCCTGACCTGCTGTGGTTTTCCAGCACCACACTCTCGACTCTGATCTCCAGCATCTGCAGTCCTCACTTTTTCCATGCTAAATTACCCAGTAGTATCCAGGGGTGTGTTGGCTATGTGGATAGGGGTGGGTGGGTGGTAGGTCTGGGTAGGATGCTCTTCAGAGGATCAGTGTGTCTTAATGAGCCGATTGACCTGCTTCCATACTCTAAAGAGTCTATGATCCTAGCTGTCAGACTTCTGCTGAAGTCATGTGAATGTCTGAATAATCAGAATGCTGGTTGATGATCAGTCAGTGTTAACTGATAGGCAAATCTGACTGAATACCATTACACAAGACAGACCAGGCAACATGTCAGGATAGGATATGAGGAGATTTGTGGCTGAGCAGGCACATCTCCAATAGATGTTCCTGCAAGACAACAATCTGGTTCAGGGAATTGGAGCTGGTGTATAAGTTAGAAGGAGTTTGAAATATAGAGAAGGGGGAGTATACAATTACACCTCAGAGGAAACCAAAGGGGAAAGTGTGATTTGTCTGCAGCAGAGTTCATTAAAGCAAGTAGAAACAGAAAACGAGAAACAGGAACTACTGGAGAAACTCAGCGGGTGGAAACGTTGACTTTGTTCTTCTCCCTGCAGATGCTGCCAGACTGGTTGAATTTCTCCAACACTTCCTATTTTTGTTTCAGATTTCTAGCATCTCTAGTCCTTTGTTTTATGTTGCCACAGAGACAGGCACATGCCCTATGCATGACAACAATATAGTTTCTCCCATGTCACGATAAGGATGCTGGCTGTAGAGTAGATGGAGAAACATGGGAAACATCTCTGATATTCAGTATCATTTTAAAATGCTCTGGAATTATCTTCTGGAGTTCTGATATTTGCGAACACTTGGATACATTTTAAATCCACACATTGCTTCAACTTCTAGGAGTGTTCCTGTCTGCTTGTTTGGCATCTATTGCGAAAGCATTGCAAGGTTTGCACTGGGTGTGGTCACCTCTGGAAGGCACAGGTAATGAAGCTGACCAGATAAAGTGTCTCTGGAGAACAGGTTAAGGGAGGTGGTAATTCTAACAGCCACTAAAACTGCATGACTCCCTGGTTGAGCAAGCAGTGTCCCAAGCATTAACAATGTGTATTAGCCTCCTCATGCACTGCACCTCAGAGAAATCCAAGGAGCATGACTATTGATTGACAGGCTGCCCAAGTCATGTAAAGACTCTGTGAGTCCACTATGGCTGCTTTCTTCGCATAGACTTTTTCTAACAGGCTTCTTTCTAAGTGAACTGGAAGCTTAGAGTTTAGAAATAAACTACATAAAACAGCACAGGTCCGAATAATCTGCTTGCCGATGTGAAGTCCCTTTACATTTAGTATCAGTCATGAAACCAATCCAGTGGCTCTGTCATTTCATGGGACTTCTGATTTAAGTAGTTAAAACCATGATGGACATCAGAGAACTTCAAGCAAATCTTATTTATGAAGAACCCTCCTCTTTATGGCATGTCTATCGGCTCCAGAATTAAAATGATCACCGGTGGGTTTCCAATGGGAACAGGACAGTATGGAAAGTCATGCTATTTTAACTAGCCACCCACCCAATGCCAGTCAGGTTAAAGACAGAATCCAGCTTAGCAATCAGGTTTATATGTTCCTCATAACCTAATAGATAGTCAATTCAGAGTTTCATTTCTATGATATGAGTAGTTGTCAGTTCCTGAATCTCAGGTTATTTATGATAAAGTTTGGAGTCAGTCAAAAGGAAACTGCACATTTACAATCAGCTGTGGTTCCACTATACCTCATGTTTGATGAGATTGCTTGTGATATATCCTAGACAAGGTTCTATTGAAATTCGAGGGTTTTTTTTGTTTCAAATGAAGCTCTGAGGCAGATTTCTAATCAAGGTAAAAAGCTTTATTTTATTCATTCTCATATAATTTTCTCCATCAAATATATAGTAATTAAGTTTACTGTGCATCTTCACATATATCTTGAAAAATTATCTAAAATGCCTTGGCTGCATAATTACAAAGTTAGTGATTAGAATTTAAGTCATCACCCATTTGAAAAACAAATCACTTAACAGACTTTTCAAATTGCTTTTCATTTTAAGGAAATCTTTTTTAATGTTGTGGCGTTCAACTTCAAAGTAATAAAAAAAGTGAGACTGATAATTCTGGCTCAGGGCAAAGGCACAGTCTCGGTGCATTGAGTGCTGGCTGCATTAGGATCCCAACAGGCTGATCCCAACAAATCATAATGCAAGGTCAGTAGATTAACATCGTTACCCAGCAATTCCAGCTTATAACATGCAGGACTGGATTTTCCAAGGAGTGACCATCTCACACAGATTCTGTTCATTGATTTTTATGAAAGAAGGATGTTCTGCATTTTATTCTGCTAAGGGGTCCCTTAGAAAAGCAGAGGTGTACTTCAATTCTGAGAGTTCCTTCATAGTATATGACTGTCAGAGCAAGGCAAACCATGTCCCATTTTGACAGCAGTCAACTGCCGTATTTTGATATTTGAAGGTCCTTAAAGTGGATGGGATTCGAGGTACCATTTTTTGGGTAGGTCTAGATGGTTATAAGAACTTGGGCCTGGTGGAGTTGGGGATGGTGAGTGTCAGTTCTTGTAGGGGCAGCAGGACGGTTCTGTCCAGTGGTGGTGGCCATGAGAATATGGAAGGTGTTAGAGACTGGTTCTGGGGTGCATAAGTGATCTATAGGAAAGTGTAGTTAATTTAAGAATGTACTTAATAATCTAACTTTTCCTGAATAATTATTTTTCTTCATTTTACTGGCATTCCACTAGTTACATCTTTCCAACCTGAGGAAGACCCATTCATCTTGACTGACTGCCTTCTGTGTGTTAATCAATTCTCAGTCCATCCCGATAACATCTATCTATTGTAATATCTATTTATTTGGCATCTTACTAAATACTTTCTGGATATCCAAGGACACTCTTTCTTCCCCTATATCAACTTAGCTTGTTATATCCTCAAAGAATTCTAGCAAAGAGTCAAACATTTCTCCCTTTACACAAAATCATGTTGATTCTATTTGATTGTGTTAGACTTTTTGAAATGTCTATCTATTTTCTTCCCTGAAAATGAATTCTAGCTTTACCAGACTGACTAATATTGGGCTAGCTGTCCTATAGTTTGTTGCTTTCTCCCTCCTTCTCTTTTTCAACAGGAATGTCACATTAGCAGATTTTCAACCTGGTGTAACAGTTCTGGAATCCAGTGATTTCTGGAATGTGTAGCTATGCAGCCACATCCTTTCAATCCTTGCGTGTAGGTTATTAAGCCCTGACAAGTTATCTGTCTTTTGTCCCAATAGAAGGAATTCCAGAGCTTAGGGTTCACATTGTGGTTCTGAAGAACAAGTCACTACTATTAAGCTAAAGGAAGAGAAGCGTAATGCATTAGACGTGAGTGCTGGAGAACAGAGCATTCTCATTGAAAAATGGAACTTGAGAAGGGATGACGTTGGTTATATTGCACTAAGGAAAACTAACAAATGTTAACAAAGCTGCAGGCAGCCATGACCGAATATTACTTGTACCTTCACAATAGACGTGGCAGTCAGAGAACAGCACAACAAAGTGAACAGATCTTGCAATATCCTACCATAATCATTGAGAAAAAATGACAGTTTTAATAATGAGGGGCTGGATTTTGCCAGAAATTGGCTAAATGTCAATTTTGGGGAGGTTCATAGATGCCCAGAGAGCAAAGTGGCAAAGTGAAATTGCCAGGTAACTGCTATGATGTTTATGTTGGGAATCGTCACTATCTGGTTTCTATCTGGTGAGTGGAAAATGGCATATAATTGAGGTGATTTTATATAATAATGAGGATGTTGATGCATACTAATACATGCAAATAAGCCTCTTGCCACTCACTGGTGAGAGACTCATCTTTCTATTCAATGCTTAGTTGGAAAAAGAGACCTTAGGCTGTTAATGTTGAGAACCTCTGTGCTACCCATATCATGTGATTTTCCCAAATTTCTTGCCAATGGCCATGATGTTCAGGGAAGATTCTACCCAAGCTTTTGGCAGACTGCGAGTCAATGTATGCCAGCGAGTATGGGGTGAGATGAAATAAGTTGTTTTGTCAGGTTTATTTATTCTTACAAAGTCAACTCAATGGCTGCTCACAGAAATGATGCAGGAACTTGCCCATCATTTTTCATTTTATAAGGATAGACATGCTAATTCTCTTCTCTCCACAATAACTTTGCCATAATAGAGTGCTGCACATTGAACCAAATACTGTGCACTAGGCCAGCTGCATATTCATACATCTATCTAAGGAAATGAATTCTCTGACACCTTATTACAATGTTTTCCTTTCATATATGTTTGTATATAAAAAGGAAAGAGGAGGCAGTGTTTTCAGACAAGATCATCACAAAAGGTCATTACAGTTATTTCCCTTGCCTCACTATACAGAGTTGACCATCAGTGTTATAAGTTTGGAGGGAAACGGAGCTGGGGAGGGGTGAATTTTGAAATGCTTTTAATGTTTGTGCTTAGTATCTTTTGTTCAGCTTGGTTTTCCTTAACCTTCACTCACTCATTGGCCCTCATTGTACATCAATGCAATACCATGAGGTAGATTCATAAAGAGCTGCCTATGTCCGTGATGAAACTTTGTTGAACCAACCCCAGTCTCCCTCCATAGCCTTCCATGTTCCCTTTAAAATAATTATCCAATTTTCTCTTAAAATTTAATAGCATTTGTCTCAAGCATTTCTGTGGCAAATCACCAAATGTTCTAATTAAGAACCATCTGTATAAATACATTTTTGCTCGCATCATTCCAGGCTCTCTTCATAATCAATTTAAAATGATGACTTTCTGATGATGATTCCTTATCAGAATGACAGCATTTTCTCTACAGTCTCTATCAAAACTTTAATTTCAATTCATGTCTTTTTTAAAAAAAATCCATTAAATCTCCTCTGATTAATCTTTTCTGCTTGAATGGAAGTAGATGCACTATCTCAAATCTCACTTCATCATTATAAATTTTCTATTTCCAGCATCCTCAGTAAGGGTCAAATATTGACACCCTTAGCCCATGACACAATTTTGTTTATTTGGTATAGTATGCATTAAAAAAAACTGTGATTAAAGCCTTTGCTATATTCTCTCTGATTATTGTCATTAACTTAAGGTGTGCATGGAAAAGTATCTCACACATTTTTTGTTCATTCATGCTTCTGAAATAATTCCTCTTTTTATAATAGTTGGATCATTAATTGTTCCACATTTTTTTTGAATGCCCTTAATTTCACAGTCACTTTTAAATACATTAGATAGGTTGATTACTTGATACATCTATGAATAAAGGTCTCATTTATGAACCTACTAAACTTGAATCTGTTTTCAGCCCTTGTCATCTTTTTCAGTTTATGATTTATTACCTTAGTTGAAAGTCCCCTTTGATAAATCTTCTCTAGGCTTGCATAATCAAAGGAGAACAATCCAAGCTCTTCTAGTTTCTTCACATCGCTGAAGTGCCTCATTTGCAGCATTATTCTAACTGATATCCTCTACATCCTCTTCAATTCCTTGAAACCTTTCCAGAAGTGTGGTGCCTGAATTCATATGTAAGCGGCTCAATATTGGCTCCAGGATATATCATGGTCGAAGGCTCCAGACATTATGTGGAATCTCAAAAGCAAATTTAGACCTCACCTGTCTGTGACACGTTAATGCAATCACATAATGGTCATTTTGCATCTGGGTTTGAGATTGATTTTGCAATAGTCAGCATAGTGTGGTCCTGTATGTCCAAAGCTCAAACCCAAAATTTAAAGGGACAATTCTATGATGGAATCTGGAAGAGGTGAGGGTTTGAAGCAGGAGATGAAGTTTCAGAATGGTCAAAGTTTGTAGTCCACTTCAGTGACAGCTTCCTTGACATATGATGTAGTTACAAACTTTACAAAGTGATGAGGACATCAGGAAACAGGACAACATTTGTTTATTTGATATATTTTACAGAGAGCCAGCCTTATCACTATAAAGTATAAAACGAACTCTGATGGGTGTGCAGATAAATGCAATATTTTTAGAAAACATTATGACATTCATATTACAATTCTCTGTCTTGGTATCCGTTAATATCTGTTGTTTCCCATAGTGTTTAAAGACATTGTCTGCATTTCACATAAGACTGCCTTTACCGACTGATCATTTGTAGCCTTCCTTCATATATCTGTGGTTCCCAGCTATTTTTACAATATGACTGAAGGTTTAACCTTTAACAAACTGCAACTGATTTCCTTCATCCTCATCTTTACTAGGTTTATGTCTTACAGTCACCTTCACTGAATATACTGCATTCATTGGACGAACACCAGCCATTATACTTGTTCATAGATCTAAATACTCCCTATTGCTGGAGAACAGAGCATAAACCCAAGAGAGTAGTGATCCTCTAAAATCCCAAATTTGACAACTGCTGAGAAGGAAGCACTGGAGTACCGTGAGGTTTTTGAGATTCCGACCATTGGAGGTGTGTACCTTCCAGCTACTTGGTAATGCAGTCAAATGTAATCCGCACATCTTTCAAACTAAGACTAATGTCGGTTTGAGTTCAGCGGTGAGTGAATCATCTTCATAATGAGAGGTGGAAGTATCCAAACTTTAATTCAGTTTTTAACTCTGATACAACATACAGTAGCATATGTCTTAACTCAAGAATGATGAATCTTCAGAGCTTCTTCTGGATTTTGCAGATTCCTCTGGAGTTTGTTGTGTCAAAGGAGTCATGCTGATTGTGGGCCAGGTCAATACTCTCCCATCAGTAGGACCAGTTAGACAGGCAATTGGGTTTTCACCTAATGACTGCCACATCACCAGACAGCTCGAACAGATATTCATGTCATGGACACAAGTGGAGAGTGAAGCCTTCACCCCCTCCAAGTCCTTTACAGCACGATCCAAATGCTGTACCTCAATGACAGTTGATGAAAAGTACACTTCTTGTCAGGAAATAGAGTGCACACTGTACTAACAAACCTTCAATGCATATTACTGTGATTGCACAGAGAATGGAGAAGTCCATCTCAGCCACGAATGGGTAGAGTTAAAAGTCACACAACACCAGGTTATTATCCAACAGGTTTATTTGGAAGTACTAGCTTTCAGAGCGCTGCTCCTTCTTCAGGTAGCTGTGGAGCAAGATCATATGACATAGAATGTATCGCACAAGATCATAGTGTCATACAACTGATACAATATATTGAACAAACCTAGATTGTCTTAACAGCAACCTAGGTTTGTTCAATATACCATATCAGTTGTATGACACTAAGACTTAACAGAAATCTAGGTTTGTACAATCTATCATATCAGTTGGACGATAACCTGTTGTCATGTGATTTTTACCTTTGTCCACCCCAGTCCAACACTGGCACCTCCTCCTCATGAATGAGTTTAGAACAGGATCCAAATCACAAAAGTGTTAAGCTGCTCAAGGAGGCCATTTGGTCCATTGTGTCTGCATTGTCTCTCCAAATGTGCTTTATGAATTAATGCCATTCTCCTATCATTTCCTTGTACCATTGGAGATGTGGAGGTGCCAGTGTCGTTCTGTAGTAGGCAAAGGTAAAAATCACACTACACCATGTTACAGGCCATCAGATTTATTTGAAAGTTCAAGCTTTCAGAGTGCCGCTCCTTCATCTGGTAGCTAGTGGGGCAGGATCATAGGACATGGAATTTCTAGTAAAAGGTCAAAGTGTCATACAACTGATGCAATGTATTGAACAAACTTGGATTGCTGTTAAGTCTTTAATCACTGAGAACGGGCTTGCAGGTTTCAGTTGATTAATATGTGAACCCCAGAATTTCTTTCAAGTCACAACACTGCGATAACTTTTATCAGTATTTTTAAAAGAAGATTTCATCTCAACTTAGACAATGCATTAAAAGTGTGAGGTTAGAGTTTGTCTGTATCCCAACCTAGAGTCAGACTAGTTCTATTTCCAAAGTAGGCATTTATAAAATGTCACATTGACTGACTGCCTACAAATTGTGTGTTCTTTGAACAAAATAGGATGTATCTGCAAACACAACTTTGCAAATGCTAATGCACCCCATAGACGTGTATGTGTGTGTCTGTGTGTGTGTATATGTGTGAGAGAGCAAGAGAAAGAGAGAGAGAGTTTATGTGTGGGGCGAGCAGTAGGGATGGAGGGGGAAGTGAGGGAGAAATTGTGTGAGTGTGTGTGTGTGTGTGTGTGTGTGTGTGTGTGTGTGTGTGTGAGAGAGAGAGAGAGAGAGAGACAAAGAGAGAGATCGAGTGTATGGTCACCTGTCGTGTGACATGAACCGAAGATCCCGGTTGAGGCCATCCTCATGGATACCAAACTTGGCCATCAACCTCTACTCGGCCTCTCTGCATTGGTGCATATCCTGAAGTTGGCCTTGGAGGATGTTCACCCAAAGATCCAAGGTCAAATGTCCTTGACCACTGAAGTGTTCCCCTGTTGTCATAACATCTGCTTGGTTTGCCAATATATCATGCCTCGGGCACCCTTGCCTACAATGTTGAAAGACTAAGACATACAGAGCAGCAAAACCCAATGAAACGCCAGAGGTTTGGGGATTTTCTTTTCGGACCCAGATGTGGATGATTAAAAAGCTAATAAAAGAGGATAACATTCATTATGAAATGAGGAAGAGTTAGCAAATAGTCATGCAGGAGTGGTGCCTAAAACATTGTTGGGAAAATGGATTCCGCATAACCATCAGCTGGGTACTGCTGTTGTCCACTGTAAGCCATCTCAGAACGTCCAAAACTGAAGAGGAGATAACTTTCCCAGGTCCACCTGCACCTTGCGTACCATCTCTGAGTGGTGACTAGGAACCCACAGAGGATGCATTGTTATTGTACTCCCCAGAACTGTGCATTAGTGGAGAGACTTTGTGAGTTCGCATTTGAGATTTGGTCCTGGAGTTTAGATATGCAATGTATCCTTACGTGGTCACACTAGTCATGGAAGCGTTGCAGCAGTGACAAGGCAAAGTGGGACGAGGTATTTCGACCTCCCTCAACATGTTCCTTCTCCTCCAAGAGGCTCTAAGTTGCCATCTAGCTCTAATTAGGTGTATTTTCTTTCATGGAGAAAGTGAGGACTGCAGATGCTGGAGATCAGAGCTGAAAATGTGTTGCTGGAACAGTGCAGCAGGTCAGGCAGCATCTAAGGAGCAGGAGAATCGACGTTTCGGGCATGCTGGAAACGTCGATTCTCCTGCTCCTTGGATGCTGCCTGACCTGCTGCGCTTTTCCAGCAACACATTTTCAGCCCCATATTTTCTTTCATGTAGACATGAACATGATATGACAAAACCAACAGTGTTAGGTAATATCAGCAATTTTAATGCAACCACTGTAACAATAGCGAAACCACTAAATCAAGATGTCGACGCCCAAGTCCAGACATCGATAACCCATTATGGTATCAATGTGTTATAGTAACTCACTGAATCTGCAGCCTTTTTGACAATCAGGCCTGTGTACCATATCACTCCATCATCCTGCCATCTGCCCTGCATCCACACCATTCACACCTTCATCAACAGCATCATCTCCCCTTCTGCATCCTCCAAGGAGACATCTGGCTCCTCCATCCCCAAATGGCTCAGCAGATCGCAATAATTCTGGACCATCATTCTCAGTTTGATGGTCTGCACATCCAATTACTTTATCTACTGTGTCCGTTGCTCTGAATGTGGTCTCCTCTACTCTGGGGAGATAGGATTTCAACTTATGGAACGTTTCAGAGAACAACTCTGGGACATCCGCACCAAACAATCCCACTGCCCTGTAGCCGACCACTTCAGCTCCCCCTCCCACTCTGCCAAGGACACGCAAGTCTTGAGCCTCCTCCCTCATCACATCCTCACCACTCAACACCTGGAGGAAGAATGCCTCATCTTACGCTTAAGGACCTTCCAACCACATGATATGAAAGTCAATTTCACCAGTTTCCTCATCTCCCCTCTCCCATCCTATCCCAGAACCAAACCTCCAACTCGGCACCATCTTCTTGAATTTCTCCCACCTGTCCATCTTCCTTCCCACCTATCCACTCCCCTGTCAGCTCCAAACTATCACCATCAGGCCCCATCTGCATTCACCTGTTTCCTTCCTAGCTACCCTCCCTCGCCAGCCCCACCCCTCCTATTTATCTCTCAGTCCTCTTGGGCACCCCCCACATTTTCCTGGTGAAGAGCATAAGCCCAAAATGTCAACTCTCCTGCTCTTTGGATGCTGCCTGACCTGCTGTGCTTTTTCCAGCACCACACTTTTTGCCTCTGATCTTCAGCATCTGCAGTCCTCACCTTCTCCTGGTCTGTTCTGTTACCATCCTTGTTGAGGCATTGTACCTGCCTTTGGCTGCACTTTGTGAGCACCACATTGATGCCGTTACCCTGGACTCCATGTCTTCTGTGGGTTTCTCCTGTCCCCCAAGAGACAAGATGGCAATTAATGAGGGTGAGCAAACTCTTGAAGTACCTTAGAACGAATGGGGATGTGTGAATCAAGTGAGCTCCGAGTGTAGCATGCATATGACTGAAAGATTTGTGTTAGTGTGAGCATAAACCAGCGGTGCATTGGTAAAGTGAAGTGATTCTCTTTTGCTGACAGCTGCTGGCTGATCCCTTGGACTTTTAGCATCACATGTCAATTGCCTCTTGGACCTATGCAGATCCAGTGATGGCAGCAAATCCCACTGCTCTAGCTCCTGGGGTCTATCATAAACTCACAAGATTATATGCTTTTTCGAACAGGGTTTTGTTGTCCTTTCTGATTCATTTGCGATTGACTGCCTGTGAGATACCATCCATCTCCCAACGGAACCCTGGAAAGACCCACTGGAGAGGAAATTCCACATTACACAGACTTCTATGGTCAGTGGATTGCCTCCTAATCCTTTAGTTTTCCTGGTGGAGCTAGGATATGTGAGTGACAGCAGCCAGCTCTTTCTGACACTGCCTGTCTGACAAATCCAGTGAGCTACTCTGCCTGCGGTACCTTCGACGGTACACCATTGCTCACCATTGCATTGGCTCCAATTGGCAGCATCCCTGTATTGCCCGATCCTCTGCTTCATGATCAACCCCATCCTCGAGGATCACAGCCAAAATCATTTACGCACCTATATGCATCCTGGAGCGATGACTGTGGAAGTGGAAGCCATAACTGGTCAGCCTTCCTCACTCATTATTGAGTTTTCTCCACTCAATTCTCAGTGCGACACTCTTCTTTTGACCTTAGACAAGTTCTATCCACCCTGTTGTGAACCATTAGCATCCCTCAGGAATCTTGAACATCCACTGGAGCACTGGCACATCGTCCTCATAATCTTCAACCTACAATACATCATCTTGGCACATCCTCTTTCACTATTGAACTTCTTGCAGTTAACAAAAGTTCTCAGGACCTCAGGAATAACCTTCCTGTCACGATCCCTTCTCTCTCCATCATCATTCTGAACCTGTGGTGTTACGGCATCAAAGTTCCCTACAAGATCCAGTTTCTCCCTCTGTCTGGGTATGGGATACTGGACCTGTCACCTGTCTCCCTCCTTCATTTAGCAGTAGCTCTACTGTTGAACCTGCTAGATCACAGTTGAAGGATCCCCATAGCTCAGGTTACACTCTGACTGCAGTCAGAGGTGAGAATATACTGACCATGGTTCCCATCCATTCAGGTGTCCTTTTAGTCAGCCAATTGGGCTCACTCTAGACAACTCTCCTCCCACTCTAAGAAATCACAGAGTGAGTGTTTTCAAGAGACATTTAAAACATAGCAGGGGTCACATTCCTGAGCCATTTTATCTTTTTTGCCTTGCCTCCTGTCATCTGTCAACATCCCTCCATATCCCAGGGGACACCTAAAATCATGATTCATTCATCCTCCTACCCTCACACCCCTGGTTAAACATGACACTATAACTATCACTCTTAACTTACCTCCTCTCCCTTCTGACTCTACACCCATTACTGTCCCCATGCTGAAACCATCCCTCTTTCATGAACTGCTTGCTGTTTGATCCCATAATCCCTTACCATGAGACTATCCAATACCTGACTGTGATCATGACCTATCACTCTCCTGTATCCCACAACCTCCTCTCATGATGACTCTGCTGCCCAGTGTCCTCAGTCCAGCCCCCAGGGTATCACATGGTCAAAACCAATGCTGCCTTTAGGACAATCTCGATCTGACCATCCCTGTGCTGAAAACACCTGGACCACACCCCCCCCCCCCCACCAACATCAGGACCACCACACCTACATCTTCCCTCCGCTGCATACCTCTGCATCCTTGCCTTACCCCCTGGCTTGGACAGTTCCCTCCCTCCCCCTAACCCTCCCTGACTTGGGTAGCCCTGCCCCCTGTCCACTAGACAGCAGCCTCACTCTCCCTTTCCACCAACAGTCCCACCTCATTGCCTTTTGATTACCACTCGATCTCAACCATTAACTGTCATTGATCAGGGGACTCAACTCATCATCAAGCTACCAAGATGCTAATATCCTGGTTTGGTCCCACTGTCAGGAAGCTGTTTTTTGACCTCCCACACAATTACATTTCCCCACATGCCAAGATTCTTGCTCCCGAGAACAGCACAAGATTTCTCTGGGATTGTGCATTTTTGACAATCTTATTATCCAAACTGTTCTGAAGTGTAAGAGTTCATTCAGAGAATTATGTCAAGTAGATTTCAGAACTTTGGATTCTTTCAAAAGCTGAACTTAATTTAATTGCAGAAAAACTTTAGAGGGATCACAATCCAAAACATGCTTATACTGCCAAAATATATGGATGAAAAATCATCTTCTAGATAGAAGCTGAGCCATCGATTTTCCTGGAATGTTTTTTGTAATTTTGGTTTAGGAGTGGCATTGAGCCATTTTTTTTCACCTAAGCAAATTTGCACACAACCAAGTTTGCAAGTTTTATGCTGAGCTATCACTTTGTACACACTCAGCTTCCTGTCATATTCACTGAAACCCTCTGTGACCTTTTGTATCAAATCTGCTCTATTCAATCCTCTCTCTATTGGTACAACTTCATGTTTGCAGGCATTTTGTCTTCCATTTCAGAAGTCCACAACTGGCAATGTTCAAGAGTGGTAATACATGAGTGGGCCTCCATGCCATTCGAACCAAGAGAACAGCATTTCCACAGTGAATATTGGTGGCAACAATGCAAATTGGTCAGGTCAGAACACCAGTGACAGAAAAAGGACGCCAGGACCAGTGGGTTTATAAAGCATTATTTCTGATGGTCAAAAATGATTCAGGGTCCAAATAACAGGAAGGGGGGCAGGTAGAACAAAATCTGGGTGAGATCTATCAGAATGGGCTAACATGGAGGCAGGCACAGAAGGAAAATTATTCACATAAAACAGCAAGTGAAGCAGCACAGACTTTTGAGAAAAGAAAAATGAATTTGCCCAAAATGCATTTCATGTCTCACTAACAACCATTTTATAGTAAGTGTAGTCATGATGTGTAGACAAACGTAGCAATATATTTATGTACAATGAGATCATACAAACAAAAATAAGATAAACATTCATATATTCTGTTGGTTGAAGGATTAATCTTGATGAGGACACCAGAAGAATTTCCCTATTTATCTTTGAAAATTACCACACAATCTTTTACATCTTCTGTTTCCAGCAGGAAGTGCCTTAGCTTGACATCTCATCCAAAGTATAACATGTCTATTGTTCCCTGAATTATGTGTTCAAGCTTCTGGCATGAACCAAAACCCACAATTTTCTAACAGTCAAGAACATTTTCACTAAAGTTAGTGCTTAAAAGAAAGAGCAGCGATGACAAAACACAAGAAAAACAAAGATGCTTACTGAGCTGGTGCAGAGAGATCAGAAATTGTGTATGCAGTTCTACACTTTCATTGTTTAATTTGGGCAAACCCTATTTAGAAATTGCAATGAGGACATAAGAACCTTACAAATGGGTGTAGATGGTTTAGGAGAGTAGGCCAAAATGTGGCAGGGAGTTTAACTTGGATAAGTGTGAGGTCATGCATTTGGGTAGAAAAAATGGGAAGGTGACCTATTACCTTAATGGGAAGAAACTTTGGAGTGCTCCAATGCAGAGGGATCTAGGTGGACTCATTCATGAGTCACAGAAAACTACCATGCAGGTACAGCAGACAATAAAGAAAATGAATGGAATGTTGGCTTTTATAGCCAAAGGAACAGAATATAAAGCTAAGGAAGTTTTGTTGCAATCATGAGACTGCACCTGGAGTATTGTGCACAGTTTTGTCCCCTTATTTGAGGAAAGATGTAGTGGTATTGGAGTTCAGAGGAGGTTCACTAGATTGATCCTCAAGGATGAACTGTTGGGGCTTAAGCTGTCTGGAATTTGGAAGAATGAGGGCATATCAAATTGAGCTTTTCAAGATGATAAACGGTATGGATAAAATAGACGTAGAGTGGATGCTTCCTCTTGTGGGGCATTCTAGGACAAGGGGTCATAATCTTAGAATAAGAGATAACAAATTTAAAACAGAGTTGAGGAGAACTACTTCTCCCTAAGGGTTGTGAATTTGTGGAATTAGCTACCTGGAATTGCTGTGGGTGCTGGGACAGTGAGTAAATTTAAGGACGAGTTAGACAGATTTTTAATTGATAATGGGTTGAAGGAGAGAAGGCAGGAAAATGGGGGTGAGGAGTATATCAGCCATGATGGAATGGCAGCACAGACTCGATGGGCCAAATGGCCGCCTTCTACTCCTATATCGTATGAATTTATGAACTTATAATTCATAACAGGAAAACTGGACACAAATAATGAAACACAGCAAGACAGCAATTGTCAAAAATATGAACATTAAAATATCAATCTTAGCAAAAAACAGGTAAAGTTATCAAGCTCCTTAATATATTTTAGGTTGAATGACGTACAGTTGGAGCCATTTGCATTGCTCTTTTCAGGAGCGATTAAGTAGAAATTGGCTGTGTTGGTGAGCTGAGGTTAATCCCCATCACCTATATTTTCCTTCATTCTGTGCGTTAATTCTATTCACCTTCAGGTAAGGTTGCAGAGGGGAATTCTTTCCCACATGTCGACTAACAATCCTAAAAATGAAATCAGGACAGAATTTAATGCTGTCCCCCTTGCTAAGGTGCATTGAGTCAGTGGAAGAGAGATAAGTGGGATCCCTGATACCTTGCCATCTTCACCCAGGTTATACAATAATGGAAATACCTGGGTGACCCTTAAGTAATTAATGCCCACTTAAGGACTTCACTGCTCCTCCAATGATACTTATCAACAACTAGCAAGGGACTCATCATGTGGGGTGTTGACAAGCAAATAATGGCACATTAGCTTGCAATTCCCAGGAGTGTTCAAAAGCATTCAGAGCTCGATCCAGGCAGCAGTCTTCAGAAATGAGGGAACCCAGTGAAAAGCACAGTTTGCCCTTGCTGCCAACCTCTTCATCCCACAGTTCCCTCACCCACCTGCCATCTCTCATCTGCACCTAGATCCCTCCTCACTCCTGTGCCTTCAGACACTACAGTAATAGCAGCTGCCATCACCTTCTCAGTGACAGAGGTCCAAAAGATCTCTGATTGGTTGGCATTCTTCAAAGGGCAGGATCTTAGCCCTTGGTGTCATTGATTAGTGAACCACTGTTAATGTCCTTTCTTAAACATGGTTACATGGGGCTTCCACTGGCCCTTTAGTTGGTAGCCCCATTGCCATAATTAAATCCTGTCCTAGGGCTTGTACCTTCTCTTATGTGACAAAGTGGCTGGGACGTTTAATCAAGTCGGATGGTGGCGGATTTGGATTCTACTGTCTTTCCACCTCTATTTCGATTAAGTTGGTGGCAGTAAGATTTGTGAATAGCCTCCGACCCCTCACGTAAGTGATCACTAAATGCACAGTAAATTGTTTCATCACATTGCTGTGAATGTGAACCCGGCCACAGTCATAGAATCATAGTCATAGAGATGTACAGCATGGAAACAGACCCTTCAGTTCAACCCGTCCGTGCGGACCAGATATCCCAACCCAATCTAGTCCCACCTGCCAGCGACCGGCCCATATCCCTCCAAACCCTTCCTATTCATATACCCATCCAAATGCCTTTTAAATGTTACAATTGTACCAGTCTCCACCACTTCCTCTGGCAGGTCATTCCATACACATACCACCCTCTGCATGAAAAAGTTGCCTCATAGGTTTCTTTTATATCTTTCCCCTCTCACCATAAACCTATATTGTCTAGTTCTGGACTCCCCCACCCCACCCCCACCCTATTTATCCTATCCATGCCCCTCGTAATTTTGTAAACCTCTATAACGTCACCCCTCGGCCTCCGACGCTCCAGGGAAAACAGCCCCAGCCAGTTCTTTTCTGAACCCTTTCAAGTTTCACAGCATCCTTCCTTGCATGCAATATTCTAACAGTGGCCTAACAATGTCCTGTACAGCCACATTTATCTGAATTAAACTCCATCCACCACTTCTTGACCCATTGGCCCATCTGATCAAGATCCTGTTGTAATCTGTGGTAACATTCTACGCTGTCCACTACACCTCAAATTTTGGTGTCATCTGCAAACTTACTAATTGTACCTCTCATGCTAACATTCAAATCATTTATGTAAATGACAAAAAGTAGTGGACCCAGCACCGATCCTTGTGGCACTCCACTGGTCACAGACCTCCAGTCTGAAAAACAACCCTCCAATACCACCCTCTGTCTTCTACCTTTGTGCCAGTTCTGTATCCAAATGGCTAGTTCGTCCTGTATTCCGTGAAATTTAACCTTGCTAATCAGTCTCCCATGGGGAACCTTGTCGAACGCCTTACTGAAGTCCATATAGATCATGTCTATCACTCTGTCCTCATCAATCCTCTTTGTTACTTCTTCAAAAAACTCAATTAATTTTGTGAGACATGATTTTCCACACACAAAGCCATGTTGACTATCCCTAATTAGTCCTTGCCTTTCCAAATACATGTACATCCTGTCCCTCAGGATTCCCTCCAACAACTTGCCCACCACCGACATCAGGCTCACTGGCCTATAGTTCCTTGGCTTGTCCTTACCGCCCTTCTTAAACAGTAGCATCGCATTAGCCAACCTCCAGTCTTCTAGCACCTCACCTGTGACTATTGATGATACAAATATCTCAGCAAGAGGCTCAGCAATCACTTCCCTAGCTTCCCACAGAGTTCCTGGGTACACCTGATCAGATCCTAGGGATTTATCCACCTTTACCAGTTTCAAGACATTCAGCACTACCTCCTGTGTAATCTGGACATTTTTGCAATGTGTCACCATCTACTTTCTTAATCTTCCATATCCTTTTCCACAGTAAATACTGATGTAAAATACTCCTTTAGTATCTCCCCCATTTTCTGCAGCTCCACACAAAGGCCGCCTTGCTGATCTTTGAGGGGCCCTATTCTCTCCCTAGTTATCCTTTTGTCCTTAATGTATTTGTAAAAACCCTTTGGATTCTCCTTAATTCTATTTGCCAAAGCTATCTCATGTCCCCTTTATGCCCTCCTGATTTCCTTCTTAAGTATACTCCTACTTCCTTTATACTCTTCCGAGGATTCACTCGATCTGTCTATACCTTACATATGCTTCCTTCTTTTTCTTAAACAAACCCTCAATTTCTTTAGTCATCCAACATTCCCTACACCTACCAGCCTTTCCTTTCACCCTAACAGGAATATACGTTCTCTGGAATCTCGTCATCACATTTCTGAAGGCTTCCCATTTTCCAGCCATCCCTTTACCTGCGAACATCTGCCCCAATCAGTGTTTGAAAGTTCTTGCCTAATACCGTCAAAATTGGCCTTTCTCCAATTTAGAACTTCAACTTTTAGATCTGGTCTATCCTTTTCCAACACTATTTAAAATCTAATAGAATTATGGTCGCTGGCCCCAAAGTGCCCCCCCACTGACACCTCAGTCACCTGCCCCCTGCCTTATTTCCCAAGAGTTGGTCAAGTTTTACACATTCTCTAGTAGGTACATCCACATACTGAATCAGAAAATTGTCTTATACACACTTAACAAATTCCTCTCCATCTAAACCCTTAACACTATGGCAGTCCCAGTCATTGTTTGGAAAGTTAAAATCCCCTACCATAACCCCTCTATTATTCTTACAGATAGCTGAGATCTCCTTACAAGTTTGTTTCTCAATTTCCCTCTGACTATTAGGGGGTCTATAATACAATCCCAATAAGATGATCATCCCTTTCTTATTTCTCAGTTCCACCCAAATAACTTCCCTGGATGTATTTCCTGGAATATCCTCCCTCAGCATAGCTGTAATGCTATCCCTTATCAAAAAACGTCACTCCCCTCCTAACTTGCCTCCCTTTCTATCCTTCCTGTAGCATTTGTATCCTGGAACATTAAGCTGCCAGTCCTGCCCATCCCTGAGCCATGTTTCTGTAATTGCTATGATATTCCAGTCTCATGTTCCTAACCATGCCCTGAGTTCATCTACCTCCCCTGTTAGGCCCCTTGCATTGAAATAAATGCAGTTTAATTTATTAGTCCCACCTTGTCCCTGGCTGCCCTGAGTGTTTGACTTGCTTCTGTTCTCAACTGTACCTGTCTCAGATTGATCTCTTTCCTCACTATCTCCCTGGGTCCCACCCCTGCCCCCCCCCCCTTACAAATTTAAATCCTCCTGAGCAGCTCTAGCAAATCTCTCTGCCAGCATATTAGTTCTCTTCCAATTTAGGTGCAAACCGTCCTTCTTGTACAGGTCACTTCTACCCCAAAAGAGATTCCAATGATCCAAAAATGTGAATCCTTCTCCCATACACCAGCTCTTCAGCCATGCATTCACCTGCTCTATCCTCCTATTCCTGCCCTCACTAGCTCGTAACACCAGGAGTAATCCAGATATTACTACTCTTGAATAATTTATATTCTTGCCTAACTCTCTGTAATCTCCCTTCAGAATATCAACCTTTTCCCTTCCTATGTCATTGGTTCCAATGTAGACAATGACCTCTCGCTGGGTCCTCTCCCCCTTGAGAACATTCTGCCCCCTCTCTGAGACATCGTTGATCCTGGCATCAGAGAAGCCACAGAAACGTCTGTCTGTACCTCCAACTAGAGAGTCCCCTAATGCAATTGATCTCTTGGAAACCGACTTTCCCCTCATTGCATGACAGCCAGTCTCAATATCAGAAAATCTATCACCCCCTAAATTTTCCAATTGGGCATACTTATTTGAAATGGGCATAGCCACATAAGGCTCCTGCACTAGGTGCCTACCTCTCTTACCTTTCCTGGAGTTAACCCATCTATGTGACTGTATCTGAGACTTTCCCCCCTTCTTATAACTGCCATCCATCACATACTGTTGCTGTTGCAAATTCCTCACTGCTTTCAACTGTCTCTCCAACCAATCCATTCAATCTGATAACATTCACAACCAGCAGCATTTATTGCAGATATAATCCACAGTAACCCTTAAACTCCCTTTAAACTCCCACATCTGACAAGACGCGCATATCACTCTACTAAAGGCCATTTTTGCTCCTTCACGTTCTACAGACCCAGAAAATAACACCATCTTATTCCTCTACAAAATACTGTCCCAGGTTAGATTAATAGTTATGGCTTCTATTTTAAGTTTAATCAAGAGACATATTTCAAAAAACATATAATCAAGAAAGAACCCACTCTACTCACTACTGCAGACTTTTCTGTATGTCCCACTTAAAAACAATACACTTATCTGTTTCTGTGTTGTGAACTTCACCCAAACAGTTCCTCCAAGATCAGTTGTGAATTTCACTGTTAGTTAATTTTCTCAAATGCACTCTGATGTGCAGCGATACATGAATTCAAGCAGCAAAGGCAGTAACTGTGCAGATTCACTGCTGTATCAGTTTCTTTCTCTCTATCTCCTGCACTGACCTCACCATGTGCTTCCTTTGTCTGTTCTTCTCTCTTTTAAAACTGCTGATGTTTTGACTTCTTTTTTTCCGAAGTTCCAAAACAATGCAACAGTATATAAAACAGTAATTGCTGCTCCTGGAATTCAAGGAAATCACCTCAAACACCTAAAAAACCTCAAAAAAGGAGCAGCTATTACAGCCAGATATTTTTCCCATGCTGCTTCTGGGGCACACCATTTGGAAAGTGCACAAGCATGTTTGTTTGCTGAAAGTCGGCATTCGTTCTTGTTCTCAATACCACCCCCTTGCTCATCACCATATATAACACACACACACACACACACCAATAGCCTAACCTCCTTCTCACCACCTCCCTTCTAGATTCAACACCTTAGTCGGGTATAATACTAGCAGCAGCCACTATTTCGCTGAAACATAAAAAACAAAGCAAAGAAAGAACTGTAGATGCTGGAAATCTGGAGCAAGACCAAAAGTTGTCAGAGAAACTGCCATCTGGGCAGCACGGTGGCTCAGTGGTTAGCACTGTTGCCTCACAACACCAGGGACCTGCGTTCAAATCCAGCCTTGGGCAGCTGTCTGTGTGGAGTTTATGCATTCGCCCTGTGTCTGCGTGGGTTTCCTGTGGGTGTTCCGGTTTCCTCCCACAATCCAAAAACAATTAGGTGAATTAGCTGTGCTAAATTCCCTGCAGTGTACAGGTTAGGTGCATGAGTCATGTATAAATGTAGGGGAATGAGTTTGAGTGGGATACTCTTCAGAGGGGTCAATGTGGACTTACTGGCCCAAAGGGGCCTGATTCCACACAGTAGGGATTCTAATTCTAAAACTCAACAGGACTGGCAACATCTGTGGGGAGAAAAACAAAGTTAATGTTTCAAGTCCAGAGGTCAGAAAGGTTCATTGGTTTTAGCTGCCACATTGATTGTCCAGTAGCACTCACAGGAAAAATCTTTTTTTTCCATCCCTCTCCAGGTCATTCCTGGGGAAAGTCTTGTTGCTGACCTGTTAAATTCTTGATCGGACTCAAGATTGACTTTGAGATGAAGTGACATAGGGCAACAAGCAGAGGCTGAGTGCCCCATCATCTCCATGAGATTTTGCCTCTGGTTTATCATTTGCTACAGAATTATGGCTTAATCCTAAACTATTTTCACCAATGGTATTGGTTTTAAGAGATGGTTTTGATGTAGTTTTCCCACTTGAATATTTATTAGGAACCGTATAATCTGTCTTGTTTATAGATGTTTTCTAATCAACCTATTCAGTGATATTATTACAGACCATGGGAGCAGATGAGCTTTGAACCCAGATCCCCTGGCTCAGAGGTAGGGCCACTACCACTACACCACAAGAATCCTAACTTTGGGCACTGATTTTGGCATGATGGGTGTTTTGAATCAACCTCCGAGAAGCAGGAGAGTTAACATTTCGGGCATAAGCCCTTCATCAGTTATGTCCTGATGAAGGGCTTATGCCTGAAACATCGATTCTCCTGCTCCTCGGATGCTGCCTGACTGGCTGTGCTTTTCCAACACCACACTTTTTGACTCTGATCTCCAGCATCTGCAGTCCTCACTTTCTCCTCCTGTTTTTAATCTAGCAATGTTATTACACACTCCTGGAGCAGCTGAGACTTGAACTCAGGCATCTTTTCCCAGAGGTCGGGCATTACCACTATACTACAGGACCATTACTTTGTGCTATCTATATTTTCTGTTATACTTATATTGTCTACTCTTCTTTAAGATTTGGTGACACAGAAAAGATATACAATTGTGTATCTAGAGTCATACAGGTGTACAGCATGGCAACAATTCCTTCATCCAACCCATCTAATCCAATCAAATATCCGATATTAATCTAGTCCTATTTGCCAGCATATGGCACATATCCCTCTAAACCCTTCCTATTCACATACCCATCCAAATGCCTTTTAAGTATCATAATTGTACCAGCTGCCATCACTTCCTCTGGCAATTCATTCCATGCACGCACTATCCTCTGTGTGAAAAATAGTAGGTCCCTTTTAAATCTTTTCCCTCTCACCTTAAACCTATGCCCTCTAGTTTTGGACTCCCCTATCCTGGGGAGCAAACCTTGACTATTTACTCTATCCATGCTCCTCTGATTTCATAAACTACTGCAAGGTCATCCCTCAGCCTCCGATATTCCGGAGAAAACAGCCCCAGCCTAGTCAGCCTCTCCCTATAGCTCAAATCCTCCAACCCTGACTACATCCATGTGAATCTTTTCTTAACCCTTTCAAGTTACACAACATCTTTCCTGCAGCAGGGAGACCAGAATTGCACACAGTATTCCATAACTGGCCTAACCAAGATCTTGTACTCAATGCACTGACCAATAAAGGCAAGCATACCAAATGTCTTCTTCACTACCCTGTCTACCCACTACTCCACTTTCAAAGAAATATGAGCCTGCACTCCAAGGTCTCTTTATTCGGCAACACTCCCCAGGAACTTTCCATTAAGTGTATAAGTCCTGTTCTGGTTTGCCTTTCCAACATATAGTAACTCACATTTATCTAAATTAAACTCCACCTGCCACTCCTCGGCAGATCAGCCCATCTGATCATGATCTCATTGTATTCTAAGGTAACCTTCATCACTGTCGATTACAACTCCAATTTGAGTGTCGTCAATAAATGTACGAACTATCCCTCCTATGTTCACATCCAAATCATTTATTAAATGACGAAAAGCAGTGGACCTTGCACCGATCTTGTGGCATACCGCTGGTCACAAGCATCCAGTCAGAAAAGCAACCCTTTCTGTATTCCCTTTGATCTAACATTGTTAACCAATCTATCATGCGGAACCTTGTTGAACACCTTACTGAAGTCCATCAAGTTCACGCCCATCGCTCTGCCTTCATCAATCTTCTTCATCACTTCTTCAAAAGATTCACTCGAGTTACTAAGACACAATTTCCCATGCACAACGCCATGTTGACTACCCCTAATCAGTCCCTGTCTTTCCAAATACATGTAAATCCTGTTCCTCAGCATACCCTCCAACAACTTGCCTACCACCAATGTCAGGCTCACCAGTCTATAGCTCTCTGCCTTTTCCCTACCACCTTTCTTAAATAATGGCACCACGTTAGCCAACCTCCAGCTTTCTGGCACCTCAACCATGGCCACCGAATGATACAAATATCACACCAAGGGGCGCACCAATTACTTCCCTAGCTTCCCAAAGAGTTCTAGGGTGGCCCTGATCAAGTCCTGGGGATTAATCCGTCTTTATGCATTTTAAGATGTCCAGCACCTCCCCCTCTGTAATATGGATACTTCTCAAGATACTGCTATTTAATTCCCTCGGTTCTCTAGCTTCCATAACATTCTCCACAGTAAACACTGATGCAAAATACTTGTTCAGTATCTCAACATTTTCCTACAGTTCCACATATACATACTTTATTGTATCTTTTTTTCCACCACTAGGAAAACCCCATGTGGCCAATTGAACATTATCAAGTAAATCCAGTTACCTGTGCTGTCTTTTTTTAAAAAAATTAACCCATTTTTCTAATCAACCTGCTCAGAGATGTTACTACTACGTCTGGAGTAGGCAGGGCTTGGACCCACATCTCTCAGTTCAAGGGTAAGGACACTACCACTGCACCACAAGAGGGCTGTCTGTATTGTCTATACACTGACTATTTAACAGTCTAAACATGTGAACCAATTATTTCACAAATTACTTTTCAGTCAAGCTATCAACCACTTGAACCACAAGGAAAATGTGAAACTCTTAACAACAGAAGAAGCAATAGATACATGTGAGACATACTCTAATGTCATTGTAATGTAATATAGTTAACTTGAGATGGAAAAAAATTATTAGTTATATTTCGCTGAGTTTGTAAGTGTCTAAAAAAGATACCTTCTATTAACAGTTCTGCTTCAGCTTCAGTTTGAGGCTGCTATTGTCTTGCCTGGGTTTTGTTGTAATATTGATTTGTTTCCCATTGTGTTTGATTGAATCTGTGACTCTGTCAACCTTGTCTCATCCTTAAAAGAAATATGTTATTGATGTACTCTTAGGAAGGTAATTAGAACTGATCATGAATCTTCACACATCCAAACGGAAGCCCATTAAGATTGCATCTCAGATTGCTTATACTTTCAATTTTTTTTATATAGCGACACAAGATTCCACTTTAGCAGATGCTCTGCTCAACCAATTAAATAATGTATATAGTAAAATGTACCTCACCACTGTGGGTTCCAAATAAATTTAGAGCCTGAGAAACTACCCAGATGTTTGAAAAGTTTGAGGGTCAGGTAGGCAACAAACATGCCATGCTATGCTTAAGAACATGAAAGCATCAGAAATAGGCTCAGTGGCACACCTACCACGCCTATTTTAGCATTCAACAAGATCCTGATTAATCTTCCACTTCAACCTCGCTTTTCCTCCTCCCCGCACTCCCCCCCCAACACTACCCACCCCCCCCCCCCCCCCCCACCCACCCCCACCCTATACCCCTTGATTAGCTTAATGTCCAAAATATACTGAATGACTGAGTACCCACAACCCTCTGGGGTAGAGAATTCCAAACTTCACAATTCTCTGAGTAAAGAAAATCGCCTCATCTCAAACCTGACCGTATGACCTCTAGTTGTACACTCTCCAGTGAGTGGAAAATGTGCCCCAACATCAATGTTCCTGACCCTCTGAGAATTTTATACGTTAAGTTTATTTAACTCAATATTCCCTCATAAAACAATGGATTCCTTGAATTGAGCTGATTCATTCTATCTCCTCAAATTGAATTAGGTTCTTTCTGAAGTTGCTGTGCCTGCCAGTTTCACTTAGTTATTGAGGATAGCCATCTCCTGAGTTCTGAGTGCCATCTGTACAGAGTTATCTGCTACATGTATACAGATAATCATGTTTGTGGACGTGCTTACAGAACCTCATGGATTCCTAGTGCAGGAAAAGATAGAACAATTCTATCTTGCCTTTTGTCATTTGCTGCTCAAAGGCACTGTTTGACATATCTCCCCAGGTAGTTCTTTCTTGTACTGAGATCGACATGCCAAGTTTCCTAAAGTTCACCTTCAAAAAGTTGTTCAACCTTAATCTCAATTTACTTCTCGAGCAGTGTTTAAGTTTCAGTTGTGATTGTATCACAATCGTAGAAATTTAATCATCAGTGATCCATGTTATCTGATGATGAGTGCTTCAATTCCAAACATTTTGTTCAGCATTGGCACTCTATCCTTGCATTTGATTCTCATGAACTTCCAAAAAAATCTGCGTGAAACCTGTTCAACTGCTTAATGTGTCTGATGTAGGCTTCACATGCACCTAGGAGGATGGAAATTACCATACCTTTGCACATGACCCATCTTGTTTCATTTTTGTTGATGTTTCATGTTTGCTTCCTCCACAGCCTCATGTGTAAAGGAGCAAACACTGAGCTTGTTCTAACAATTCTATTTGCCACTTTATTATCAATACAGACATTTATAGAGATTGTGCTTCCGTGTTAGATATGGTTATCCATTGGTTAACCATAATTGTACATAGTATCCTATGTATGATATCATCAAACCTTGATGAAATTACAGCAAGGCTTCTTGTGTCAATTCCCTTGCAATAAAGGAAAAAAAGGTGAACCTGCCATTTGCTTTCCTAATTGCTTACCTGCATGTTAACTTTCTGTGATTCATGTGAAAGGACACACAATGAATACTGACATTTATTAGTTCTAACCTTTTAGAAATTATTTTGTTTTCTATTCTTTCTAATAAAATGGATAACTTCATATTTCTTCACATTTTACTGTATTCACCATCTTTTTAATCTTCTCCCTTAACATGACGATTTCACTTTACAACTTCTTTGTTTGGTCCCCATAGTTTACCATTTTTCATCAGCAAACATGGACGCATTACACTCAATCCTCTATCTTTACTGAATGCTTATGCTTGGCAGAGAGTGTCATTGAAGTATTGTCAGGTGGTATTCATAACTGACAAACTACATGACATCATCCAACAGAAGTGAGATTCAAATCAATCTTTCTATCCATTGTCCAATTATCAAGGGACAGATACCCAAACTATACCTTTCCTGCTCCAGATAATGAGATTGCTTCTCAGTTTTTGTCTTGAAAGGACATCTGAAAATTTTCTCCCAGATGGTTCTTTAGTTAAGTGGCAAAAATTTGCCCTTTATCAAAGCTTGCAATGTCTACATAGAGACTAGCCTCCATGTGCGTCCTTGGTCGGATAACGGGATTCCTAATGAAAATACAAAGATATCTTGACTGTTATTCTATGCCTGAGTGTCTTCTGGCAAACTGTTGAAGATTTTCTTTCAATAAGAAAAATGGGAAGGGTGGTGAAAGAGATAGAGAGAGAGCTAATATAACATGTTTAACTTTTTTTTAAAATAGTTGTTCTCGGACATAATGTAGACAGTCATTAAAGCTCTTCTGGCACAGTGGTAGTGTCCCTACCTCAGAATCTGGAGACGTTCAAGACCCACCTGCTCCAGATGTGTATAATAACATTTGTGAATAAGTTGGTTAGAAAACAGACAGCCAATACATACAGATTAACCTCCTATTCCCCAATCTCTGTGTATTCAGTTGATCCAATATCTACTCTTAACTCTTTAATTGGCATACCATGTTTCTCTGTCTCTCTTTCTCTATTAACTAACTTTTCCACTTAACTAAAGAACCATCTTGAAGAAACATCCAGATGTCCTTTCAAGACACAATCGTGTCTATTATTACTTAAGACATTTCGGCATGTTTACATTATGTAGTTACGGACACTTGTAATACTTCTATAAGATGTTAATGCTTAATCATTATCTTCCTCACGCTCTCTTCTCAATTCCTTAGTTAAAATAAGTCCTAAATTAGGTGTTTACATGCATACTGAATATACTGTTTTGGAACCAGTGTTGAGTGGCCTAATTGTTAAATGTATCAATGGAGACAGCTCATAAAGTGGCTGAACCTTATTTTTAATATTTATTTGTAAGGACAGGATTGCACAATGTATATCTGACATGTCTCCTCTCTCCACATAATTGGATTCACCTATTCTCATCCAAATCATGAAGTTTATGGATTTTGAATGAGTTCAAGTCAGATCCTGTTTCTGTCAGATTACACATGAGTTGACCAATTCTCCCTCATATCCAACTCTTTCATCTGCCTTGGAGCAGCAGTTTCATACCCACAGCCAGTTAATTGCATGTAAGTAAAGCTGAGGTCTTCAAATATACTTGCTGCTGTGATAGTGGCAATGGGCAGATGACTGATGTACGCCAACTACTGGCTGCCTAATGTTAACATCCTTTTCTCCTTTGGTCTTGATTTTGAAGATTGCTGAGCTCGTTATAACAAAGAACAGATATTGTATGTAAACATATTCGATTATTAATTAAAGATGGAAATGTTTTTAACTCATTTTCATTTTTTTTTCTGTACTGGAGCAGAACAGTAGGTTGGGATTTATAACTTTGTGTTTTATGCCCTAATTTTTCTTCTTTTTAAAAGGAATACAAAATCCCACTTATTTGCTAATGAAGTTTACTAGAGGTGGAAGTGCTTGCCTCTGCCAGAACTTTCTGGAATTTCTGCCACTACTGCTACATATAAAGCCCAGCTGTACATTAGGTCAATAGCTGCCAGTGATGAGTAACCTTTCTCAGCACATCTAGTAGAAGAGGCACGAGAAAGAAAGGTTTCTGAGGCAATTAAGTGGCTCTGGTGGCACTTAATTAGAAATAGAATCTCAAATTTATAGATATATTGCTACTCTACCTTATCACTTATGTGATCGAATTTTATTGTAAGTATTGGTTCATTGGCAAGTGAAGTCTGACTGGTGGAGGCATAACCATGGTGCTTGTTTTTTCCAAAAGGAAAAGTAAGTGTCCAACATTAGATGCAAATTTGTAATTGGACATCCTGTGTGTGTTATGAATTTAGCTCCATTGTCAGTTGGGCTTGCTGTGTGGCACACTTGTCCATATAGTAATGTAGAGGAAAAGAACAAAGAAATTGCATCTGTTTCAACCTAACAAAATAGGCACTATCCATTCTCTGGTTCATTTCTGAAGGTAATGCCTTGACCAGTCAGAGTCAACTGCCTTATCAATACTTAAACAAAACTTTGCAGTTAACTGTCAGTCATTATCTGACTGGGACATTCTCAATGGCAATACCTCTACCAACCAGAGTCCGCTTGCCAGCCAACTAGCCCACGCTTCACACACAGAACAAAATTTCTTCCTTTTTACTTTGGTATTCTTGTGATTGTGCTGATGAGTGCAAGACAAAAACCTTCAACTAAAAATTGCTTTTTAAGCATTAGTCAAGTTCTAAAGATAGTGGGAGTAATTTGGCCAA
The DNA here is from genome assembly GCF_047496795.1 of Chiloscyllium punctatum. Classification (NCBI taxonomy): domain Eukaryota; kingdom Metazoa; phylum Chordata; class Chondrichthyes; order Orectolobiformes; family Hemiscylliidae; genus Chiloscyllium; species Chiloscyllium punctatum. The sequence goes on from NC_092764.1 coordinate 41,362,775, forward strand.
TAGCCTGATTAAGGAGATAGGCTTTAAAGATCATCTTAGATGCATCAGATGCATCAAAGTATCACTACCAATTAGCCCCTAAGTAGCTGAGCACAGCAAATACTGTTGGCATTCACAGCAAGTTTAGTAAATCTTTAGTAAATGGCCTTTTAGTTCACCATCATCAGAAACATTCTAATATCAACTGAAATGGAGGCACTTACAAATGATACACACCCCGAAAAATAACTACATGTTTTTAACATGAAAGTAGCAGAAGTGGGCACAGTAAATATTTTTGTGCTTTTACCCACTTTTTGACACTGAAACTGAGTTCATTATGATCTCATGAAGTGATGTAGTGGGTGTAGATTTTCAGTTAAAATTTTAGAATATACACTGGTGTAAATGTAGTGTGTTCGCACCACCGAGATTAAAAATTTCAGCCTGTTTATTGATGGTATTAAATATTGATCATACAGGATTTTCAGATTTGTTTTTCAATAACATGACAGTTTACCGGCAGCAGAAATAAATAAAATGCATATGGATTTTCTTTAGCTAAATTGGAAAGAATGTTCGCATATAGATCGCATGCTGACCTGTTCCATTTTCTTTCAAAGTACTTAGTGCAAGCATAGTTTTTCTATTAATGGAAGATAAATGGGATGTGTAAGTGCACTTGTGATTAGTGGAAGTGTTGGCATTATTAAAAAAATGTTAGACTGTTTTGAAAGTGAGTTTGAATTTATTCAAGATCTACATAAATCATAAAACTGTTTCTTTGCAAAGAAACATATTGAATTATTTTAAAATAATGTCACTATATTGAACACTTTGATTTTCATTTATGTGCCTCATGTTCCCTTTTATTGGTTATCCATGTCCCCATCCTTAAATTTCCTTTCAAAATAGTTTACATACTCACCTAAAACTATCAAAAATAGCTCTTGTAAGTTGGTTGAGATGTACAAGTGTTGAGTCATTAACTTTCCTTACGTAATTGTTGACAATGTTTAAATAACACTGAACAATATGTGCCTTACAGATATTGAACCAAAATTTACATGCTATAGATATTCATTCTCTATTTCCCAAGTGAAAAGATTGATAATAAACAAGATGAGATAACATACAATAGTTCATAAAACCTTTATCTATTTTGGCAAATTTTAACCAAATTAGTATTTCCTGAAATTGAACTCTTTCTTTAAAATTTACATATTGGTTCCTGTTGATTGTAATGATTTTAATATGACTTGAGTGCCAAGATGTCCATGAGTTCTGTCACAGTTTAAGGGTATGGGATAGACCATTTCGGACTGTGATGAAGAGAAATTTCTTCACCCAAAGAGTGGTGAGCCTGTGGAAATCTCGGCAACAGGAAGTAATTAAGACCGAAACATTGAATATTTTCAAGAAGGAGGTAGGCATCGTTCATATAACTAAGTAATCAAAGGTGTAGAGATTAGATTACTTACAGTGTGGAAACAGGCCCTTCAGCCCAACAAGTCCACACTGACCCTCCGAAGAGGAGCAACCCACCCAGACCCAATCACCCCACATTATGGGCAATTTAGCTGGCCAATTCACCTAACCTGCACATCGTTGGACTGTGGGAGGAAACCGGAGCACACCCATGCAGACATGGGGAGAATGTGCAAACTCCACACAGACAGTTACCTGAAGCTGGAATTGAACCTGGGTCTCTGGTACTCTGAGGCAGCAGTGCTAACCATTGTGCCACCATGCCACTTCACAGGAAAATGGAAATAACATTCTGATTTGGCTAATCAACCATGAGCATATTGAATGACAGAGCAGGCTTGAAGGGCTGAATGGCCATCTCCTGCTCCTGTTTTCGATGTTTCTATCTCGTGTATGCTTCTATTTTGTCCAGCTGATTGCAATTCACATTTCTTCAATGTCTTAAGATTTTACAAGATTTTGTGACACATTGAGTTTCTGTCTGTTTTCCGTTTTTCTGCCACTATGTTATTTCTTCTCTTTGCTAGTTTACAGGTTATCCCAATGTGCTGACATTATTTTTCATCTTACATTATTTTAGAGGAGGTTGGTAATTTTGCAAGGAACAGATCATTTATCTTTCAAGCAGTGTTAAAGCTTCAGTAAGTCACTTGCTGATTAAATGACAATCCACCGTGGAAACAGCTCTGATTATTAAAATTTCTACAAGAAACTTGTGGTCCAGAACATAGTCAAAAATGAATTAGGCAGTGACTAGAGATGCAAAATCAGTTACACCATGTGACTTTGACATACTACTCTCCCTGAGAATGACTTTATAGAGCATTAATGGAGTGTGTCAGCTGTGACAGCAGAAAAGGAATGTATCCCAAGGGAATGAAAACAACGATTTTTGTAATAAAATGGGAGACAACTATTATACAGTGATTCTTAGAATAAAAATAGCATCAAGTGAATATTATCAGAGTTTTGTTGCATACGCATCAACAGCGACCATTGCTGGAAGAACTTTGAAGAAAACATAAGGTGATGACAACAAGATTAAGCTGTGAGGGAGCTCTCTGGTGCTGTCTGTCACAGGTAACAATGAAAGCCCTGGTAAAGGTCAACAGTCTCCTCCATATTCTGGATTAGTGGTGCTGGAAGAGCACAGCAGTTCAGGCAGCATCCAAGTAGCTTCAAAATCGACGTTTCAGGCAAAAGCCCTTCATCAGGAATAAAGGCAGTGAGTCTGAAGCGTGGAGAGATAAGCTAGAGGAGGGTGGGGGTGGGGAGAAAGCAGCATAGAGTACAATGGGTGAGTGGGGGAGGGGATGAAGATGATAGGTCAAGGAGGAGAGGGTGGAGTGGATAGGTGGAAAAGAAGATAGGCAGGTAGGACAAGTCCGGACAAGTCATGGGGACAGTTACTGAGCTGAAAGTTTAGAACTAGGGTGAGGTGGGGGAAGGGGAAATGAGGAAACTGTTGAAGTCCACATCATGAGCTGAAAAATGTGTTGCTGGAAAAGCGCAGCAGGTCATGCAGCATCCAAAGAGCAGGAGAATCGACGTTTCGGGCATAAGCCCAACATCAGGCTTATGCCCGAAACGTCAATTCTCCTGCTCCTTGTATGCTGCCTGACCTGCTGTGCTTTTCCAGCAACACATTTTTCAGCTCTAATCTCCAGCATCTGCAGTCCTCACTTTCTCCTTCACATCATGAACCTAGATAAAGGCATTCGATTGGGAAAGTAACAGATCCTTCTTCACCTTGAACTAAGGCTGTTTGCAGATTAATTCATGAACCAAAGTGTTTGTACTTGGCCATTCTACATTTGTTACCTAATTTTCTATGTTGTGACTAGAAGGCCCATGGTTTATGGTGCTCTCTTGTGCCAGGGAAAAGACCGGGCTTACAATAGAATGTGCTGATTTGAAGAAAATTACATTTGAGATCAACCGATTGCGCTCGCTTGATCAGCTCCAAATTCTATCCTCTGCCACACGGTGGGCAGGTTCAGAAAGAAAATTGTAAAACCTTAACATACAGCTATAGAGCTGCTGCAGCAGAAAACTCCTCCAATTCTAGGGCATTAGGCAGATTTCTGAAACATGAGATTACTGTACAGAGTTGAAATGTCCTTGTGATCATGGATAAAGCACAGGGAGATTGTTTTTAAAAAATGTATTATGGCACAGAAAGAGGCAAGTTTAATTTTTGAAATTAAACAGAGGCAGAACTGAATTTTACCAGAAGTCAAAATTTTCTATCCATGCCAATATGTTACCCCCAACACCAAGAGCTTGTCTTGTTCATAATAACCTTTGATATGTTACCTTATAAATGTTCTGGAAATTGAACCTGAATTTTTTAAAGTATCTTAACCATAATATTTCATTGTCAAGTGGTGACAGATGAAAGAGCAAAGAACTAGTTGGTGAAATAGTTGCAGGGTTGCTCAGTGGTTAACAATGAGGTTTCACATCACCAGGGACCCGGGTTTAATTCCAGTCTCGGGCGACTGTGTGGATGTTTGCATATTCTCCCCCTGTCTGTGTGGGTTCCCGGTGGGATTTTCAGTTTCCTCCGACAGTCCAAAATGTGCAGGTTAGTGGTTTGGCCATGGGAAATGCAGGGTTATAGGGTAAGGCGGGGATCTGATTGAAAGTGAGGACCGCAGATGCTGAACAGCAGAGTTAAAAAATATGGCGCTGGAAAAGCACAGCCGGTCAGGCAGCATCCGAGGAGCAGGTGAGTCGACATTTCAAGCATAAGATCTTCATTAGAAATGGGTGGGATGCTTTTCAGAGGCTCAAAGGGCCAAATGGCCTGATTCCACACTGAAGGAATTCTATGATATCCACTGGTTTCCCTTTATCTTCAGCACTAGTTTATTCTTCAAGGCATTGCAATAAATTAATTAAACATGATATCCCTTTAACAATACCATGTTGGCTCGACCTGATTCCTTTAAACTTCTCCAAGTGCTCTGTTATAGTACCTTAATCATAACTTCTGACATTTTCCCTAAGACCGATATTAAGTTAACTGGCTTTCTGCTTCCTCCCTTAATGACTGAAGGATTATTCAGCTTTTTTTCAATCTAAAGGAACTTTGACCAAAGGTCGGCAGGTCTGGCAACATCCATGAAGGGAAATCAGAGTTAACGTATCGGGTCCAGTTACCCTTCCCCAGAACTGCTGAGCTTTTCCAGCAAATTCTGTTTTTGTTTCTGATTTACAGCATCTTTCAGTTTTTACCTTGAGCAAATCTCATGTGTTTTGTAAATTAAAAACCAATACAACAAAAGTTTCACCAACAACAAAAAACAGAAATTGTTGGAAAAGCTCAGCAGGTTTGGCAACATCTGTGGAGGGAAATCAGAGTTAATGTTTCAGGTCCAGTGACCCTTTCCCAACACTCAACAAAAACTGCGATTTTATTCTATTCTATGAACTCTGATTTGTTTCTGATTTACAGCATCCACAGTTCTTTAGGTTTTTATTAACTATTTCACCAACTATTTCATCCAACACCACTTGTAGTTTGCAATATTATGGCAAAGACACTTAAAATAAAACATTCAGGATAAAAAGTACAGTAACACAGCTCTTAACAGTTGTTTTTGAAAGCAATCAGAAATAATCAAAATAAACCAATACCACACTTCAAAAAAAGTGTACATATTTTATACAAAACTTGTGACACTTTTAAAACTCCACTATCCAAACAATTTCCATTAAACAATTGTGTAATTTACATTATTTTGTATATTTGTTAGTATTTGTAGAAGCAGCAATAGTCTTCATAAATTTGCAAAAATAAATTGTTTCATCATATTGATTTTCAAACTTTAAGGGCATTTCTTGCCTTCACATGTCGACGATATCATCTATGTTTAAATAACTTACCATAGCACAATAAGATACATAAGTAGGACATAAAAAGGATTGTTATAGGTTTCTTAAGTTTCAATCAGGAGCAATACAATAATTACTGACTTCCATGAATTCCTGGTAACCTTTCAATTTGTGATTCTTTACCTTAGGATCTGCAAAGTCCATTGATTATGAACACAATTAACTTATGATGGGATCATAAACTATTATTTGGAAATACTTAACAGGTTTTAGTAAGATAATTATGTAAAGGCACAAGATATCACAAAACAGTGACAATCAGTTGTAAAACTAAAAAGCAAACTAAAATAGGTGTACCAATCCATTCATTCTTTATATCGCCTACTTTGAATTCAGAATGAGTTTTACTGCTGAAAGACTAATAAATGTCTCCTGGAAATGATTCTTTTATGTCAGAGTATGCATCAATTCATAATGACAGGACTATTGGAGCTTGAAATTCAAAGTTGGTAGATATACTATAGTTCATCACCTGTGGTGTTTTGTAATTTTCAATCTGGAGAAGTTTGAGTTCTTTGTTACAGCCTTTTCTTTACTTTGCATCTCCCACTCTAATTATTTTTGATTTGATTATATTCCCAACAGTGTGGAAACAGGCCCTTTGGCCCAACAAGTCCACACTGGCCCACCAAAGATTACCCACCCAGACCCACTTCCCTCAGAGTAATGCACCTTACACGATGGGCAATTCAGCACAGCCAATTCACCTGAACTGCGCATCTTTGGACTTTGGGAGGAAAATCCACGCAGATATGGGGAGAACATGCAAACTCCACACGGACAGTCACCCAAGGCCAAAATTGAACCTGGGCCCCTGACGCTGTGAAACAGCAGTGCTAACCACTGAGCCACCATGCCACCCCTACTTATAGTTAATTCTACTGTTTCTATTTGTTTTCCCCCTAGAATATGGGGAAACACAATTCAAAATTTAACTATAAAGTAACTAAAAGTATAATACTCAAGCTTAGCTGCAAAGAATCCAAACCGTTTATGTTGGAAGTACTCAGCTTCAAGGAGAGAGAGAGTTTGTCAGTGATTTTTCCAGCCTTAAACGATATACAAGCAGATGATGGAATCTGGTAGTGTTTGAACAGTGTGGGCTATGTGAGATTTGTGTGGAACCACACAAGATGTTTGGCGAGGCCTATCTTCACATTGAAGGCAACTCATTAAGTCTGGAGGTAAAACGTCTGTCATGTGGTAGAACAACTTTCTCACAAGACAGAGCGAATTTGCTAATCAAAGGGCATTTTAGCTTGTTAAACATTTTATTAGCTCCACAACTCATCACATTAGCTTTTTATCTAACCTAACACATCTAACAAGTTGGATGTTGAAAATTCTTGACATGAAAATCAAAGCGGGTACCAAAGGACCTCCACAATGGACACCGGGCAACAACATCCATTGAGTTTGAGAGGGTGATTCACATGTACCTATATCCCATCATTACCCAATATCAGCTTACTTATATGCAGTTTCCATTTCTCACATGTGCTAGAGAGAAAGTGGACAGTGATAATTTCTGATTTAAAGTGAGGGATGATTCCAGACAGCTCCTTCTTACCTTCATATTGGCAGCAGTTCCCAACCTCTCAGGCTAATCTCCGTGGGAAACCTGTGACCCATCCACAGAGGTTGGCATCAGGCATTCACCAGCCTTACCATATCCCTGTGACTCATCTCCAATTCTCTGAGAACACAGTTCTCCACTGTAGTACTGTACGCTGACACCTTACATTATAATAGTGCTGCGAGGGCACTTTATGCACAGTGACAGGCATCTGTCTCATGCATCAGAGCAAGAGGAAAGTCAGGGCTTTTCACTTACTTTCTTCAAACTTACTCACTTCAACTTGGATGTTCACAGCATCTCTGCCTTGCCTTGCCTTGTTGTTTCACACTTTGCCATCTCACACAGAAATTAAAGGCACACAGAACTTTTGTTTTGCTTCTCCATTTTCACATAGACTCAAAGCCAGGCAGCTTGTCATACATCTCATAAGTTATTAGTCAAGGACGTGGATGTCTTGCTGCACGGCATCGTTCTACTTGAAACTTCCTGTCTACAGTTTGTGCCAGCAGTTTAAGTGGCAAGCATGCTGCACATGTTTCTGTGACATGGTTATGTCTCAAAGTCTAAGGAAAGTGGTCCTCAATCAAATCATGGAGAACTGATATTAGTCAGGGGGTCTCACCACAGTCAGTCATGACAGTGTTGAAGTCAGTCCCCAGGGGCTTACAAATAGTGAATTACTGCTTGGGTTTGTCAGCATCAGGTGTTCCATAACTTTATAGGACAGGCGATGGGCTATAGCCAATTCAGAAGGGTGGGCCACTGTCAACCCTGACAGTCTATTCACTGAAAGTGTAAGTGTATTATCAGGGGAGCATCACAGTGGCAGAAAAGTTGAAGAAGTCAAATACAGGGACTGGAGGAAGAATGCTGGGATGCAGAGGAGACAATAATTGTCAGCATATAAGTGTGGGAGATAATAATGCATTGGAGGACATGGGTTACTGTGGGAAGGGGTGTCACCCTGATTCATAATGGTTGGCATGGTTAAGCTGTAGGCCTGTAAAAAGGCCAGGGGGTAATGGTTGAAGGGGAAGACTTAAATGAAAGAGATAAGTGTGAATGTGTGGAAGCTCAGAACTCATGAGCTTGACAAGCAGTGCGAAGAAGAAAGGAGCATGAATATCTGATCTGGGGTGTGGTGGCATCGAGATTATCAGGCTGAATCAGCAAGTCATTCTGTGAAATACAACCTGCTTTTTATCTCATCTGTATTGTAATTGAGCAATGGAAATGAAAGATTGTTGTGACCATCCCAAGTGTGCAGATTAGGTGTTCCTTTTGTGTCTGAGCACAGGGACTGTATTTGTGAGGGATGTCATGCTCTTCAAAGGGCTATTGCATCTGTCAGCCATTTACTCAGTACAAGTTGAAGACATTTGAAATCATGGAATCCTTTGACCGACTGAGTTGGATACAATCCTGGCCACATGCATCAGTCAGGGCAGATTGATCTTAGTCATCTCAGTGAAGTAGAAGTAATTAATGGAGGCCTTTAAAGTGTTACCTGTGGGCCACAATTCATAAAGAAATGAGGGAGGAGCCAAAGCCACAGCAAGCCCAGTGGACGCCAAATGGCTTTCATGTGAAGAACCCTACAGCAGAAGACCCCTCAGAATGGAGATACGGTACAGGAGTCCCAAAGTTTATAATCCTCAATGCTATTCCAGGCAGATGAGTGAGGTGCATTGTTATCAAAGACTAAGGACAATGTCAATGTTGGAGCAATACTTGCAATCTGAAAGTATGGGTGACAGCTGCGTTAAGATTTTATGTATTCTGGATTAGTGGTGCTGGAAGAGCACAGCAGTTCAGGCAGCATCCAAGTAGCTTCATGTAGCTGACTGCTTCCAAATTTTCCCCCAAGTTGTGTTTCCCCCCAACTTACCCCAGTTCCAACCTTCCAGCCCAGCACCACCCTCATGACCTGTCCCATCTGTCCATCTTCCTTCCCACCTATCTGCAGCACCCTTCCCTCTGACCTACCACCTTTACCCCCACCTCCATCCACCTACTGCACTCCCAGCTACCTTTCCCCCAGCCCTGCTCCCCTCCCATTTATCTCTCCAGCCCCAAGGCTCCCAGTCTCATTCCTGATGAAGGACTTTTGCCTGAAACATTGATTTTCCTGCTCCTTGGATGCTGCCTGACCTGCTGCGCTTTTCCAGCACAACCTTGACTCCCCTCTCCTCTCCACAAACCTATCAAAACTGTTACTGGCATAGTTTATACCAGATCAACAGCGCCCCTGCCCTCACCAATCTCATTTCCCTGTTATGATGTCAGCAATGCAGGAGTAGGCTTTGCCAAAATAGCAGACCATTTTAGTTCTCTTCTCCACTTCCACTCTAATCTCCCAATTTCCAACCTCTCACACAAATGAATGTCAAAGTAAACACAAGAGACAGCAACTCAATTAGGTTCTTTACAGCATTCCTGACTCAGCACTGAACTTAACAATTTTAGATCATTCTACTGCCTCATTTGTTCACAGCTATTAGCTGTTGATGTTAATTCTAATTTATTCTATCCATTTATACCTCACTGAGACTATATTTAATTTTCTCTTTCTACTTCCATCTCACCTTACACTTATATAGACCTTCCCTTTCATTTTTCCCCTATCTCTTACTTCTCCCACCTCTGTACATGTTTAAAATCACGATCTTCTCCTAGTTCTGTCAAAAGTTTATCAACGTAAATTCGTAACTGTTTCTCTCACCACAAGCATGACCTTATCTTGCTATTTATTTCCATCACATTGGGCTTTTACTTTTGATTTTCTGCATCTGCAGTATTTTATTTCGTTCTTTTGCTGCAGAAGAATCAAAACAACTAAAATCTCTTCAAAAATCACGACACATTTAGAGATCGAATGTTTTTGTAATATACGTTTAGACATGAAAGGCAGTAGATGTGTCTGTGTGACAGGTAAATTTTGCAATGAGAAAATTCTATTGAGGTGTCAGCTTGCAGTATGAGATAATGGTTCGGATCTTCTGTGAAGTGACAATCACTGTCAACTTGCTGATCTGCTCTTATATTTTCTGTGCCATGATAGAACTGCCCATTTTTAGCTGGGTTTCCCGAACAGAGCTTCTTAATTATTTTGTAGCGGTTGTCCAACAAAGATCTGCAATGTAGCAATAGGGAAGACAAGGCATGCTGCCTTCTTGTAGAACCAGCTGCCGTAAGGGAAGCTTCAATGTCCATTGTAAATGCTAATGAATGGGTTAGAGGAATGAATGATAGCGAAGGGGTGAACGGAAGAGTGGTTGGACAGGATGGAATGCTGAGCGTGGGAAATGGGTAGCTGGGTGGGGTACCTGAGTTGGGAGGGGAAGTGTGAGGTGGCAGATGAGTATAGTGACAAATTAATAGGATGGCAAGTGGCTAGTGCGACAGGTTGGTCAGCAGGGTAGCAGGTTCAGGTTGGTGGATGGGTGAGTGAATAGGTGGATTGGGTTAGTCATGTCAGGAAGAGTTACCACCCAGGGGCTGGCCAGACTGGGGGAGGTCAGGGGCCAATGAGCACTCAGGTGATGGGGTGAGTCAGGTTGAGTTGGAGCAGTTTGTGGCTCCAGGGGTCTGTTTTAAGTTAACCTGGGATTAAACAAACATCTTCCTGTCTAACAATTCAGGAAAATAAATCAAACTATCTGAAGTCCGCGACATGAATTTGGAGTTGGAGACTTTTTAGTTGGGACTTTGGGAGCAGGAGAATTGCCAGTCAGATATTTAACCTTCGCAGGTAATTTCTCCAAGGTTTGAGGTCTTCCACATTGTCCCAATGCATATCTTGGATTGTAAGTCTATCTCCAACAATATAGAAGATTCAAGTTATTGTTGTTTGCCTGAATACAGAGAGCATAATGTTCATACTGCATTTCATAAATTGTAGACAGATCATTAGTAGTGGTATTTGTTCATGGTTAATCGATTATTGTTTTAGGATGCCTGCTCGGCAAATGACACAGGCTATCAGCTTATAGGGAATGTGTGTGGGTCCAAAGTCTGAAAGCAATATAGAATGTAAACTGAGGTCATGACTACAGAGTCAGAGAGTCATACAGCACAAATACAAAACTCTTGGTCCAACTCATCCAAGTGGACCAGAAATCCCAAACTGACATGTTTCCATTTGCCAGCAATTAGCCCATATCCCTCTGGATCCTTCCTACTCAGACACCCATCCTGAAGCCTTTTAAATGTTATAATTGTACCAGCCTCCACCACTTCCATACATACAGCTCATTCCCTACATGCACTACCAAATATATGTGAAAAAGTTAACCCTCAGGTCTTTTTAAATTGTTCCCTTTTCACCTTAAACCTAAACCCTCTAGTTTTGGACTCCCCTATGCTTTGAGAAAGACTTTCACTATCCACCATATTCATGCCCTGCATGTTTTTATCAACCTCTTTAATGTCACCCCTCAGTGTCTCAAAAAAACCCAACCCTAACTCAAACGCTCCAGTCCTGGCAACATCCTTGTAAGTCTTTTCTGCACCCTCTCAAGTTTAACAACATCCTTCCTATGAAAGGATAACCAGAATTGTGAGCTGTTTTTCAAAGGTCATTTCACCAATGTCTTGTACAGCCACAACATATCATCCCAACTCCTATACTCAATGTTCTGACCAATGAATGCAAATGTGCCAAATTCCTTTTTCACCACCCCATCCACCTACCACAGAAATAAATAAACTCAGGATACAATTTCCTTCCAACAACAGACTTTAAAAACAAATTTTAAAGAATGATCAGAGCAGTTAAAAGAAAAGCTTATTCAGTAGAAAGGAAGACATAACTTCATCAACTTCACGACAGCTACCATTTAGAGAAACCCAAAAGATCTAAAACCAGCATCCATGTCTTCATTTTAACAATTAATTTATGAAATGTGAACAGCACAGACAAGTTATTTTTGCCCTTCCTTATTGCTCTCGAGAACATTTGGCTAGACTAGAACAGAATTGACTGGATTGGAATAGAATAGAAATTTATTATCACATGTACTTTTACATAAAAAATACAAACATGGTGAACTGCTTTAGAAGTGGCCACACCATGACACTTATACTAATGATAATAAGTCATACATAATAATAAAAAAAGTAAAACATAGTGGAGGTTATTACTAGACTAAATTCCTTGAGCAATCTGTAACTTTGGCAGAAGTTCACTAGAACAAACAGACACTAGGTTTGTATTTGGTTATACTGGAATAGGATCTCATGCCAAGCTTTTCAAAAAATCCTTTTGGGAAAAAGGTACCACCTAATGTGACAAAGGAAATTGTCAAAGATAGCTAGGACTCAGAGCACTCTAATTTATTAAGGGATCTATTTTATCATCAATGTTAGGAACAAGATGCATACTGACTGAACAGCTGGTAGTTGTAGGACCCATTTGCAAGTACAGGTCAAGATTATTGCTTGAACTACCAATGAATTAATAACTTCTTAAAGGCTACCTCTTTGAATAAGGCACAGGATTCAGTTAATTTGCTCAGGAGATCACAAAAACACTCCCATCTCTAAGATCCCTAATCAACATACCTTTAACTGTCAGTGGGAGACTCTGTAGCACTTTGTAGTCATCCAATGTTATTTACATGCCACTGACCCAGTGAGACCAGAGCTGTGATACGCACCTAATGTATTTTCACAACCTGTCACAGTACTGAAATTTGCTGTGGCAATTTATTTATTCTGGCAATGAGGATTTTAGAAATGAATTAAAATCAGATTGTATAACTTTTATTTATTTACTGCAATAGCAGAGAATGAGATTTTGACAGATTTTGCAAGGGATTTTAAAGTATCAATCTCTAATTGAACCGGTTCAAAATGTAGGCTCTAAATTGATGTCGAACAAATTTAGTGATCAGGAATTATTGACAGGAAAGCCAGGCAAACTCTGGCTAGCACCTGGGTTAAGCAGAACACCAGGCTCGCTCTCTATCTTTTGTAGCTGGGAAGATATTGTTAACAAATTCAAGGGGAATTGGCAAGGTTTAAAATAATCATTTTTAATGTAAAGGTGTAAGTTCAGGGAATTTCCAATATTCATTTTTAGCAGGTGAATATTTCAAGCTGGGAATGAAAATTCAGAACAAAAACAGAAATTGCTGAAAATACTCAGGAGTTTAGCCTGCATCTCAGGAGAGAGAAGCAGAGCGAATGGTCATGGTGGCGTCAAATGATGCAACAGGGTGATAAAGGTCTTAAAACTATTATATTAAAGGTGAAAACATTTGAATAATCCATTCACATCCTACTTTCCATATATCTAAGCACCTCATCCTCTCTGGCCAGAAAGCTAGCTGACAAGCACATGACAAGTTGTAAACTTTTCACATCATTGACCATTCTTAAATTCTCATGGCGTTTCAACAAGAATGTCAGAGAAAAGCCATGGCTAAAGAATCCACACTGTGACATTTTAAATCTAAACCGGAATAAGGTGGGTGAACTTGGAGCATAGGTTGGTACCTGGGACTTTGATGTTATGGCCATTTCAGAGACATGGATAGAGCAAGGACAGGAATGGTTGTTGCAGGTTCCAGGATTTAGATGTTTCAGTAAGAACAGAGAAGATAGTAAAAGAGGAGGAGGTGTGGCATTGTTAGTCAAAGACAGTATTACGGTGGCAGAAAGGATGTTTGAGGACTCGTCTACTGAGGTATATGGGCTGAGGTTAGAAACAAGGAAGGAGAGGTCAACCTGTTAGGAGTTTTCTATTAGCCTCTGAATAGTCCCAGAGATGTAGAGGAAAGGATAGCAAAGATTATTCTGGATAGGAGCGAGAATAACAGGGCAGTTGTTATGGGGGACTTTAACTTTCCAAATATTGACTGGAAGTACTATAGTTTGAATACTTTAGATGGGTCAGTTTTTATCCAATGTGTGCAGGAGTATTTCCTAATAAAGTATGGAGACAGGCAAACAGGGGGTGAGGCCACATTGGATTTGGTACTGGGTAAAGAACCCGGCCAGGTGTTAGATTTGGAGATAGGTGAGCACTTTGGTGATAGTGAGCACAATTCGGTTATGTTTACTTTAACGATGAAAAGGAATAGGTATATAATGCAGAGCAAAAGTTATAGATGGGGGAAAGACAATTATGTTGCAATTAGACAAGATTTAGAGTGCATAGGATGGGGAAGGAAACTGGAGGAGATGAGCACAATTGAAATGTGGAGCTTATTCAAGGAACAGCTACTGCGGGTCCTTGATCAGTATGTACCTGTCGGGCAGGGAAGAAGTGGTCCAGTGAGGGAGCTGTGGTTTACTAAAGAAGTTGAATCTCTTGTCAAGAGGGCTTATTTTAGAAGGAGACATGAAGGCTCAGTTAGAGCGCTTGAGAGTTACAAGTTAGCCAGGACAGACCGAAAGGGACAGCTCAGAAGAACCAGAAGGTGACATGAGAAGCCATTGGCACATAGGATCTAGGAAAACCATAAAGCATTCTATAGATATATCACAAATAAAAGAATGACTAGAGTAACATTCAGGCTAATCAAGGACAGTATGGGGAAGTTGTGCGTGGAATCCGAGGAGTTGGGGAAGCTCTAAATGAAACATTTTCATCAGTATTCACACTGGAAGAGGACAATGTTGTCAAGGTGAATACTAAGATACAGGCTACTAGACCAGACAGGATTGAGGTGCACAAGGAGGAGGTTTTATCAATTCTGGAAGTTTGAAAATAGATAAATCCCCTGGGCCGTATGGAATTTATCCTCGGATTCTCTGGGAAGCCAAGGAGGAGATTGCAGAGCCTTTGGCTTTGATCTTTATGTCATCATTGTCTACAGGAATAGTGCCAGAAGATTGGACGATAGCAAATGTTGTCCCCTTATTCAAGAAGGGGAGTAGAGGCAACCCTGGTAATTATAGACCAGTGAGCCATACTTTGGTTGTGGGTATAGTGTTGTAAAGAGTTATTGAGAGCTAGGATTTATTTTCATTAGAAAAGAATCAGTTGATTAGCGATAGTAAGCACACTTGTATGAAGGGTAGGTCATGCCTCACAAACTTTATTGAGTTCTTTGAGAAGGTGACCAAACAGGTGTATGAGAGTAAAGCTTTTGATGTGGTGTATATGAATATCAGTAAGGTCCCCCACAGCAGGCTATTGCACGAAATACGGAGGTATGAGATTGAGGGTGATATAGTGGTTTGGATCAGAAATTGGCTAGCTGATGGCTAGGGTGGTGGTTGATGGGAAATGTTCATCGTGGAGTTCAGTTGCTAGTAGTGTACCGCTAGGATCTATTTTGAGGCTACTGTTGTCTGTCATTTTTATAAATGACCCAGATGTGGACGTAGAAGGATGGGTTAGTAAATTTGTGAATGACACTGAGGGTGTGGAGTTGTGGATAGTGCTGAAGAATGTTATAGGTTACAGAGGGATATAGACAAGCTGCAGAGCTGGGCTGAAAGATGGAAATGTAATTTAATGCAGAAAAGTATGAGATGATTTACTTTGGAAGGAGTAACAGGAATAAAGAGTACTGGGCTAATGATAAGATTCCTAGTAGTGTCGATGAGCAGAGAGATCTCGGTGTCCGTGTACATAAATCCCTGAAAGTTGCCACCCAGATTGATAAGTTTGTTAAGAAGGCATACGCTGTGTTAGCTTTTATTAGTAGAGGGATTGAGTTTCAGAGCCGTGTGGTCATATTGTGGCTGTACAAAACTCTGGTGCGGCTGCATTTGAAATATCATGTACAGTTCTGATCACTGCATTATAGGAAGGACATGGAAATGTTGGAAAGTGATCAGTGGAGATTTACTAGGATGCTGCTTGGTATAGAGGGAAGATCTTATGAGGAAAGGCTGAGGGACTTGAGGCTGTATTTCTTAGAGATAAGAAGGTTGAAAGGTGACTTAATTGAGACATATAAGATAATCAGAGGGTTAGATAGAGTGGACAGGGAGAGCCTTTTTCCTTGGATGGTGATGGCAAGCATGAGGGGACATAGCTTTAAACTGAGGGATGATAGATATAGGACAGATGTCAGTGGTAGTTTCTTTACTCAGAGAGTTGTAGGGGCATGGAAAGCCCTGCCTGCAATGCTAGTAGACTCGCTAACTTTAAGGGCATTGAAATAGTCATTGGATAAACATATGGTTGAAAATGGAATTGTGTAGGATATCTGGGCTTCAGATTGGTTTCACACGTCGGCGCAACATCGAGAGCCCAAGGGCCTGTACTGCGCTGTGATGTTCTATATTCTAATGTACACTTGGACAAGGAAACATATGCAAGTGAACTATGAGGTTTTTTTAGAGACTGGGTTTGCATCAAATAACCCTATTGTCACTACAGGTTAGCATCATCTCCATCTTGACCAAAGCAGATCAAGTGGTTCCTCAATACCAATGTTTATGATGACAATACTAAGTCGAACATGAGATATTCACTCGTGAGAAGATCAGGATATTTTGAGGACAGTGATTCTGAGGAAACATCTCCTTTTCTGATAATCAACCATGATGCAGAATATTTTGCCACAACCTCAAATTTGTAGATCTAACTATAGTCATCAGAGACTTGATTATGCCAAAGACTATTTCTGTCCTGAGAGAAAATGGACAAGCTGAATGTTAGGAAATGGCAATGTCTGTGTTTTTTGTTTAGGATAGTAAACTTAAAGCAAACAAATGTAGTGGTCAACTGTTCTCTGTTTGATTGTGTCAGTGTTTACTTTATCGATGTTCGTTGTTGGCTGTTTAAACTTAGACATGGATCAAGAAAAACGAAATAACCCGTAAAAGTGGTGGAAACTAATGCCTAAAGCTTGGAGTAGACATTTTAAAGCACTGCAATTAAAGCCAATTACATAACCAGAAATTGGCATTGTCTCTGGGTTAGGAAATGTACAATTTTTAAAAGAGTAATGGCCATTCATATGTTCTAGATGTGTGCGTTCTTTAAGGGATTATCTGATTGAATGTGGGAGAAGCCATCTTTTGAATTATAGAGTCATAAAATCTCAAAAGTGTGGAACTATGTGAAAATACTATGGTTTTAAGAGAAGTATTTTGTCCTGGTATGTTTGGAGAGGTTTTGAGTCAGAGGTGAATAGCAGTCTCCTCCACTCTAATAAAGCAAACAGCTTGTTGAGCCTTGGTTTTTTTTCAAAAGGTTGGAACAAGAGAAGCAGCTTGAATGGGTGGAGTCAGGCTCACACAGAATCAGGGTTTTAGTTTAGCTTTCAGTTGTTGCTGGTAGTTTTGCAGCTGATTGTCAAAGCTGCTACATCTGAAAGCTTGGGTCCCTTTCCTGCTGCCAGAATTGTATGTGAGACAATTTATTTTTTCAGAAAATGCCTTTGCCAAGGATGTGTTTATGGGATTTTACTAAATTGGAACAGTTATATTTTTTGGTAGCTAAATAATCTATTAGTCTGTTAAGGTTTCCAATTGAGTTAAGTTATTCCAATTCTCCTTTCTTTGGTTTATATTTTAAATATAGGGTAAGATTACAGTGAGTAAGAATACATCTGGAACATAGCACCTTAGACTTGTCTTGAAGTAAGAAAACGTAGGGACTAGGCTAACTCCTTGATATATTTGAAGGAGGTTTGACCTGATCTATAACAACTGACAAGAAGAGTTTTGACAAGCAAACAAGTACAGTTTATTGAACCTCTGCATTATTTTCAGGTTGTAAGAAATGGCTCTAAATTACTACAAAGACTGTTGAGAGGACCAACTCCCAACAAAATCCCAAGTTGTTTTTCCAAAATGTCCACAGGAGATTATTGCAGTGGACAGTGCTTATTGCACTCAATCAACTATTAACTCTAACAGTTCCTTCTAGACTCATGGACAACATGAATGGTTGTGAGGTAATGATAATTTTCTTCCTAACAGACACTTGACTTTTGGTATGTCATTTTTTTAACTAAGTGACTTATAATTAAATTGACAGATAGTATTGTTCACAAGCAATTCATTAAAGTACTTCAGTTCACCTGGCTTCCTTTTCTTACCTGCCTATCACTGTTTTCATTTAATTTTTTAAACAATTTCCAACATATTGTATTCAATTGCAGCTGTATTAAGTTGCTGAATCTCTGAAAACATCAATTTCATCTGAAAAAGATTTCACAGCACTTGAAAATGGGTCTTGTTCTCTGGCATTAGCCCAGTTATGGTTGATGAACATTTTGAACGCCAACAAAAGTTTTACCCCAAATATTAGAATCGGTTTAAATCATTTAAAGATAGCTTTTTATCCATCAGTTAATTAGATATTGAAAGTAAATTCTACAGCCTTATTTAAAAATGGTAAACATAACATATGGATTAGTATAAAAGAACCAAACACGAAGGTCAATTTCAACATTCATCAATCTGTAATATCAACTCTTTTCCTACAGACACAATTGCTGCACAATCTGTTAACCATTTGCAGCATTGTCTGCTTTTATTTCAGGTTTCCAATGAATACAATGCTTTAATTTTCTCTTTAAACTCAGAAGGTCCTAGAATCAACCCTCAGTCTATGTTACAACCAGCAAACAATTTTATTCTCTCTAATGGAGAATAAGAATAACTAATAATGATAACCTTTAGATCAGATGGAAAAGGATATTTGTCAAAACTTGTCTTTTTTGATTAGACTATCCTGAAGTACAAGACAGCACAGATCAGGTAACATTAAGCTGGAAGAAAGGAGAATGCTACAGACTCTAAGAAAATTGTGAATATCCCAACATTGGAAGCGCAACATTGCTTCCATTTGAGCTAATCAGTAGTAGTTGGCATTCAGTTCAATGTACTGCAAAAACAAAGTAAAAACTGGGAACTCGTACATTCAGTACATCAGATAAAAGTCAACAGTTTGTGCAAAATCACCTTCTTGTCAATACTATCACAATGCCATGTGGTGTGTACAGAAGAACCTTGATTATCTGAATGAGATAGGTGGGCACTATTTCATTCAGATAATTGATTATTTGGATAATCAATTTTACGTTAAACAAGGGAAGCCATACTGATCTAACACTATATTCTACCGGAGAATTTGTTTAAATCTATAATGTTAATGAGTCTGCTATTTAAACAAACTAATCTCTGCAGACAGCAAATTGCAGGTTAAAATGAGAAGGACTTACCATCACATAAATACTGTACATCAAATCCCAGCATTAAACAAGGTCCTGAACAGCTTCTACGATCACAAGAGCACTTGTCAGTTTCTGGGAACTCAGTCTCGCAATAGAAAGACAGAAGCACCGCCTCGTATGTGTATTTACATTCTCGGCCATTTTGTTTTTAATGAACTGGCCAGTAAAGTGACAGGAATACCCTGTACTATAAAACACTTACATTTGCAAAGGGCTGTGTAACAACCCTTACCTAAAAAATATCCAGTCACTGATGCTTCTTAAACTGCTTATGTTTCTTTGGTTTTGCCAACATTTTCACATGTTCTTCAGTCCAGGTAAATTGATTACACTTACCTCTTTGATGTAACGCTTTTGTTGGACCTTGAAACCTTCGGGTAATCCAAAATTCGGATAATTGATAGTCGGATAAATTGAGGTTTCTCCGTACCTAAACTTATTAGCTAGAGCCTTAGAAGTACAAGGCAATGGGATAATTCAACCACACTACTGAAGGTGTGGAATCCATGTAAGCCAGAGCTGGTAAGGACAACAGTTTTCCTTCTCAAAACTAAATTTGTGAGCTAGACTTTTTTGCTTACAATAATCAACAATGGTTACATTGCCATCATTAGACTTTTAATTCCGGAACTTAAAATAAATGAATTCAAATTTCATTTTCTGCCATGGTGGGATTTAAAACTTGGTTCCTGGGATTTTGCCTGGGTGTCTGGGTTACTTTTCCATCAACAATGGCACTATGCCATTGCCTCCTTCAGTTGTGACCTGCATTGAAACCAAATGTGAGGAGACATCTTACAGCCCTTATTGGTTCCATTGAATGATATTGCATTGTTAATACACCAGACATCATGGCATGATATTCTGACATCTACCTTTGAAATGAGTAGAGCCCCACAGCCTCAGAGATCCATCACTGGAAATTCTGCATTAGGAAGCGGCTCCAGATCCAAGGGAGGTTGGTGCTAGTCCTGGGCTTTCAGATGTATTTAAGATTGTCATTGAGATGTACAGCACGGAAACAGACCCTTTGGTCCAAACTTGTCCATACTCACCAAATATCCTATCCTAATCTAGTCCCATTTGCTAGCACTTGACCCATATCCCTCTAAACCCTGGATCGGGAGAGAGAGGGAGAGAGAGAAAGAGAGAAAGAGAGAATCTGCCCTTTCAGCAATCTAAAGGGTTCATGTCTATAACTTATTGAAATACCCAGGAGCCAATCTGTTAGTTGTTGTCAGCCTTTTGTATCCACAATTGATCATATCTCCACAAACCATTCAGAAACCTGCTATTAGCCAAATCTCACTTTATATGCATACACCAGAGCCAAGTCATTTCCTCCAGTGTGAACATGGCTTACAATGAATTTCAGTAAATTACTTCTTGAAAGTGCAACAATTCCTTCCTCTGTCCTTTGTTATAAAACAGTCTTAATTCCCCCTAAGCAAAACCACAAAACATTAATTCTGCTATCTCCCCACAGATGCTGCCAGGCCTGCTGAGGCTTCCCAACGATTTCTGTTTTGGGTCTTATTTTTGAATTCAGTCCACAATAAAAAATAAACCAAAGAGATGTGTTCTTTACAAGATGTATACTGCTCAATCCTTTTGGCACACATAGACTAGTAGATTGTATGTGTTGTCGCAATAATGAGAACCTATTCCTCACAATATCTAACAGTATCTATGTAAGGTAGCATTCTATATGAGATAATGGTGTGGGTGTTTTATTGGCGAGAATGTAAAACGAGTGGTTCCTGCAGTTTGTGTCAATTGCAACTTTAACAACTAAGATGAATATTAACAGCCCACATGAAACAACATGTGCTTCATGTTAATATAATATTATCCTTATTACATTGTTGATCATTCCAGTTATTAAGTGATATAATTTTCATTACAGGGTAATCTTCTAAAATTGCCATACAACTTTTGATTAGTAAGATTCATTTGTGATGTTGATTAATTTGGTCAAGATCATGGCCAGAATACTTGGTTGCACAGGAGGCAAATGCTTGAGTCCTGGATGTAAGGTTATTTGATTAAGATGTCTTTCTCCATTCTGAAGAAGGATTAGATTAGATTAGATTGGATTATTTACAGTGTGGAAATAGGCCCTTCGGCCCAACAAGTCCACACCGCCCTGCCGAAGCGCAACCCACCTATACCCCTACATTTACCCTTTACCTAACACTACGGGCAATTTAGCATGGCCAATTCACCTGACGTGCACATCTTTGGACTGTGGGAGGAAACCGGAGCACCCGGAGGAAACCCACGCAGACACGGGGAGAACGTGCAAACTCTACACAGTAAGGGTCACTGGACTGGAAACATTAACTCTGCTTTCTCTCTGCAGATGCTGCCAGACCTATTGAGTTATCCCAGCAATTTCTATTTGTATTTCTGACTTCCAGCATCAGCAGTTCTTTGTTTTTTAATACTGTTGCTTAACGTATATTAGGAGAAAGTGAGGACTGCAGATGTTGGAGATCAGAGCTGAAAAATGTATTGCTGGAAAAGCGCAGCAGGTCAGGCAGCATCCAAGGAGCAGGAGAATCGACGTTTCGGGCATAAGCCCTTCTTCAGGAATAACATATATTGTCTGGCTAATTGGTCTTGAGAAAATGTGGTTGGTGCTTTTTAGAATTGTGGTAGTCAGGGGTTGGTAAAAAGGGGGTTATGAGATTTTGAAGGTATGGTGGTATGGAGCTCTCCAAAGTTTATGTCTATGGTGATTTGAATGACCTGAACATTGTAATTAGCCATCTTCTAAACCTCTGCACCAGCTCTACTCTTCTTTGGAAATAAACAGACAGTATTAAATGTAACTGTTTAGAAAACTTCATATATTGAACACCTCTCTCGAAGACTTAAAGGTTAGCAGTTTATTCAGAGTCAATATAACTGTTATAAAGTCATAGGGTCATTGAGATGTACAGCACGGAAACAGACCCTTTGGTCCAAACTTGTCCATAATGACCAAATATCCTATCCTAATCTAGTCCCATTTGCTAGCACTTGACCCATATCCCTCTAAACCCTTCCTATTCGTATACCCATCCAGATGCCTTTTAAATGTTATAATTGGACTTGCCTGCACCACTTCCTCTGACAGCTCATTCCATACATACACCACCCTCTGTGTAAAAGCGTTGCCCCTTAATTCTCTTTTTCCCCCTCTCACCCTACACCTATGCCCTCGAGTGCTGGACTCCCCTACCCCATGGAAACGATCTTGTCTATTCACACTATCCACGCTCCTCATGATTTATTAAGGTCACCCCTCAGCCACTGACACTTCAAGGAAAACAGCCCCAGTCTATTCAGTCTCTCCCTATAGCTCAAAACCTCCAATGCTGGCAACGTCCTTGTAAATCTTTTCTGAACCCTTTCAAGTTTCACAGCATCCTTCCGTTAGGAAGGAGATCAGAACTGCAAGCAGTATTCCAAAAGCAGCCTAACCAATGTCCTGTACAGTTGCAACATTACCTCCCAACAGGAATACTGAAGAAGGGCTTTTGCCCGAAACGTCGATTTTCCTGCTCCTCGGATGCTGCCTGGCCTGCTGTGCTTTTCCAGCACCACTCTAATCTAGACTTAGGTTTCCAGCATCTGCAGTCCTTGTTTTTACCTTCTTCACCAATCTATCTATCTGCGACTCCACTTTCAGAGAGCCATGAACCTGCATTGGTCTCTTTGTTCAGCAATACTCCCTAATACCTTACCATTAAGTATATAAGTCCTACTCTAATTTGTCTTTCCAAAATGCAGCACCTTACATTTATGTAAATTAAACTCTACCTGCCACTCCCCAGCCCACTGTCCCATCTGATCAAGATCCCATTGTACTTGGAGGTAACCTTCTTCACTGTCCACTACAGCTCTAATTTTGGCGTCATCTGCAACTTACTAACTATACCTCCTATGTTCACATCCAAATCATTTCTATAAATGATGAAAAGCAGTTCTCACCATTTACTGCAGGTAATAACATCTTGCACCTTCAACCTTTACAAACCAAGCTACCTCTGCAGATAGAATTCAGAACATATCCCTTTGGCCTTCCATTTTACCATAAGTTTAGGTGACTGCCCAAAATATAACAATCCTATAAATTTTATATTTGTAATGTTATCCTTATTACATTGCTGATCATTCCAGTTATTAGATAACACAATAATTTTATTATAGGGTAAACTAAAACTGCTATACAACTCTTGTGTTATTCTTACGCTGTGCTTAGTGCTCCCTGAATACCGATGCCTGATGTAATGATTTATATACATTCTGAAGCTGTTAAAGAGGGCTGCAAGTTGAACATAATTCCAAAACTTACAAATTTACTGCCATTGCTGCTGTCTAATGGACTGCAGCTGGATGGTAAGCTTAAATAGAAACACCATCAATTTTATATCTACTCAAACCACTCAATTGTCTTCATCAAAATTGTACTGTGCATTCTGCTAGCCATTTTGCTTCTCATTGTATTTCCATGCATCTGAGCTGTCTGTGATTTAAAAAGCAATAATATTTGGAATATTACAAGATAGATATATTTATCACTGCATTGCAAATTTTAAAAATATAACAGAGCAGAATTTTTTTTTGTTAATTGTTAAAATAAACAGCACTTCACCATGTCATTCCACAAAACTAAATGTCTAATAAGTTGCATTTTAAGGAAAACAGTAATATGCAAGTTGCTAATATTATACCTTTGTCAGTTATTTGCATTTTTTTTCCGGCTTTCCTCTTCATTCTACTATTCTGGAGCCTTTGATACATGCTGGGGTATGGTTCAAATTGTGTTTTTTAAAAATCTGGGAGCTATCTTTTGTGGTTTTGGCTTTGTAAAAGCATTGACCGAGAAATTTGGTCTGAAGCATTGATAATTACAATTTTAAATGGCCCACTGAGTTCACGATATGGTAGCCAGGAGGTGGGCGCATTTCTGGTTGGAGGTGCATAACCTACTTTATTGAAAAAGATGGATGTGCTGATGGCTGGAGATGGCCAAATAATATATTGAAATTAACATTCCATACATTCTATACAGCTTGTTTTAGACCAGGCTAGACCTCCTCAAAATATTTTAAGAATGTAGCCTGGACCCTAACATTGCTAGTTGTTTTAAGCAGGTGTAAAGTGGATATTCCAAGAGAGATGCAGCCGGCCCAACCACTTAGTTTTAAACAAAACAGAATTTATTTTCAAGATTACTCAATGAAACACAAACAAAAAAGAACAGAATATTGAATAACTTAACCTATCTGAAAATCCAACAGATTATCTCAACTTAATGATGCTGTTTCAAATACTTACAATAATCCTTTGGCAAAAAAAAAAGAAAAATCAAACACAAGATCTTACAGGAGAGATATCAGAGAGAGAGAGATGGCAGAGACATTCAGCATGGAATACCTTCTTCCATGCAGCTGTTTCTTTCATCAGCTTAAACTGAACAGCTAGACTGCTAAAACCAAACCAGAGAAAAGTTGAACTGGGAGAACTGACCACTTCTCTTTCATTGTACAAATGTTTTTTTTTGCCTGTAGTGTTAGGTGAAGGAGTAAATGTAGGAGAATGGGTCTGGGTGGGTTGCACTTTGGTGGACTTGTTGGGCCAAAGGGCCTGTTTCCACACTATAAGTAATCTAAAAAAAAGAACTTGAAAGCCTTTTTTTCTGAGGTAGTATCTGTTAGCTATAATCATATTGGCCCTAAAACCTATCCAAGCCAGACTTCTCAACAACTCTGCCTTTTGAAAAACACGAAAGAGAACATAACCTTGTTAAAGGAGCAGCATCATCATATGCTTTTGGTTAGCCCAGGGTTGGATTGCCATGCTTATCTCACATGGCACAACAAGCCAGATGGCGCCTTACTTCACACAGTCTGTGCCTCTAACACATGTAGGCCTTGGCAACTGGCTAATCATTCTAAATCTGGGCATGCTAGACACTGTATACAGCTCACAGAGATGTTGAGTGTAATTGAAATGAAGAGCAAATTGTAAATTGGTGGTCCTTCAATTTTCATTACATTTGTTCTCCTTGATATTTGTAAGCCATTTTGATCTGAAATTATACCTTGTTAATGTAATAATGATTTGGACCGGGCTTCTTAGAAAAGTTTATATTACAATTTATTGGTTTCTATTCATTCCTATTTTCATAGGCATATGCAAGATAATATTTTTTTAAAATTTAAATATAACATTGCATGTTATTTAACAGTTTATGAAAATGTGACATGGAAATACAAACATCAGCAGCAATACCTATTTGCCTTCAGGAACCTCGAAGGAAGAGGACAGAGTCTCAGAGGCTGAGGGACGAGATCCTTACTCCATGCTAGCAACAGTATGGATACACATACCTTGATGGATATTCAGGTTTTTGCTGTAATGGGGAGTCAGACTAATGAAAACACATAGGTAAAAACAATGACTGCAGATGCTGGAAACCAGATTCTGGATTAGTGGTGCTGGAAAAGCACAGCAGTTCAGGCAGCATCCAAGGAGCAGTAAAATCGATGTTTCAGGCAAAAGCCCTTCATCAGGAATACAGGCAGAGTGCCTGAAGGGTGGAGAGATAAATGAGAGGAGGGTGGGTGTGGGGTGAAAGTAGCATAGAGTACAATAGGTAAATGGGGGTGGGGATGAAGGTGATAGGTCAGAGAGGAGGGTGGAGTGGATAGGTGGGAAGGAAGATAGGCAGGTAGGACAAGTCATGGGGACAGTGCTGAGCTGGAAGTTTGGAACTGGGGTGAGGTGGGGGAAGGGGAAATGAGGAAACTATTGAAGTCCACATTGATGCCCTGGGGTTGAAGTGTTCCAAGGCGGAAGATGAGGTGTTCTTCCTCCAGGCATCGGGTGTTCATGGAGGCCCTGGGCCTCCTTCACTGCCACTCCCTCACCACCAGACGCCTGGAGGAAGAACGCCTCATCTTCCGCCTCGGAACACTTCACCCCCAGGGCATCAATGTGGACTTCAATAGTTTCCTCATTTCCCCTTCCCCCACCTCACCCCAGTTCCAAACTTGCAGCTCAGCACTGTCCCCATGACTTGTCCTACCTGCCTATCTTCTTTTCCACCTATCCACTCCACCCTCCCAACCTATCACTTTCATCCCCTGCCCCACTCACTTATTGTACTCTATGCTACTTTCTCCCCAGCCCCACCCTCCTCTCATTTATCTCTCCACCCTTCAGGCTCTCTGCCTGTATTCCTGATGAAGGGCTTTGACCCGAAATGTCGATTTTACTGCTCCTCGGATGCTGCCTGAACTGCTGCGCTTTTCCAGCACCACTAATCCAGAATGATGAAAACACATGGCAGTCTCAAGACCAGTCGTCAGTGATTAAGATGGAATAGGCCTCTGGCACCTAAAGGAGTTTTGGAGGTGACTTCTGAGCTCTAGTCTGACAACAAACCTTTGGAGTCATCTGTCAGGTGTCCATCCAGTATGAGCTTTGCAGAGATGTGGCATAGCTTCCAGAGGGGTGTACACCATGTGGACAGTGGAGACAGTTTCCCTTTGTTCACATTCCAGCTGCACATTAAGGACGTCATATCTTTTCCTGTATCCACTACAGAATTGCATGCAGTTTTAGCAGCTAACATGTCACAGATTGATGTCATTGTCTTCTTGGATAGCTGGAGTGATCAAGGCACAATCAGGCTGTCATCTATAAATATGTCAGCCTCCTGATTTGATTTGATATATTGTAGTCATGTGTACCTAAGCACAGTGTAAAGTTTTGTTGGCGAGCATTACCAGGAGATCATAGTAAGGAAAAGCATACATATCATATGACACTTAGACGGTGAGGCACACAGGTTACAACTGCACAGCAGGTGCGCAAAGCAAGATCTACATTATTTGAAGTTAGAGAATTTGTTCATCAGTCTAATAACGGCTGGGAAGAAGCTGTTCTTGAACCTGATGGTGCGTGTGTTCAAGCTTCTGTATCTTCTGTCTCACTGATCCTTGGCCAACTGCTTTCCTCCACCTCACAAGCAGGAACCTCCCACTACAACATTCAATTTGGAATTAGGAAGATTAATGTTCAGCACAAATGCTGCACTTCCCAATGTTGGCTGAAAACAGATCCCTTCCTTCAGGAAAAACATCCAAGTAGTGTTAAAGTGAATGAAGAGCCAAATTCTAGGCTGTAACAGGGTGTCTCAATCCTGTCCTGCTAATTGTCCCACTTGCAGGCTTTCACTCACTAAACAGGTTTCCTAATTGGGGCAGCGGAACAGTTGTTAGCACTACTGCCTCACAGTGTCAGGGACCCGGGTTTGATTCCCACCTTGGATGACTGTCTGTCGGTTTGCACATTTTCCCCATATCTGCGTGGGTTTCCTCCCATAGTCCAAAGATGTGCAGGTCAGGTGACTTGGCCGTGCTAAATTGCCCATACTGATAGGTGTATTAGTAGGTGGTAAACATAAGGAAGGGGAATGGGTCTGGGTGGGTTTGGAGGGTTGGTGTGGACTTGTTGGGCCAAATGGCCTGTTTCTATAAAGTAGGAAATCTAATCTAAGCAGAATCTACTCACCACTGTATGGCACTGGCAACACAACATTGTGGTCAATTGACTTGTAAATAAGCTTAAATACTTGTCAATTACATTTTTAAAAATGAGCTGCCAATGTTAGCATTTGTCTGAGTTTGCTATGATGGGACACTGGTGAGTTAACCTTGGATATGGGACCCAAAGTGATTCTGCCAGATTTTATACATACATGGGGTAGCAACAGCCCCAATTCCTAAGCAAGCACATCAAAGAAATATATGTCAATTGTTCCCAACTTTACTGACCAAAAAGTTAGCATGAATTTTGGAAAGGGCAAGCTATTAATCATCTGGTGATGTAAGTACTTTGGCACATGTTTCTACATTAAAGGTGCAAATAAATGCAGGTTTGTAATTATCAAGTTGCACATAGTAGTTGGTAGCTGCCGTTAGATTGCAACTTTTTTGGGGAAGTGGGAATTGTTGGCTAAAATAATTCCACAGAGGCCAGTATCCCATCACCAAGTCACCCTTTATTTACACATAGAGTCATAGAGGTGTACAGCATGGAAACAGACCCTTCGGTCCAACCCGTCCATGCTAACCAGATATCCCAACCCAATCTCCCACCTGCCAGCACCCAGCCCATATCCCTCCAAACCCTTCGTATTCATATACCCATCCAAATGCCTCTTAAATGTTGCAATTGTACCAGCCTCTACCACATCCTCTGGCAGCTCATTCATACCCGTACCACCCTCTATGTGAAAAAGTTGCCCCTTAGGTGTCTTTTATATCTTTCCCCTCTCACCCTAAACCTCTAGTTCTGGACTCCCCAACCCCAGGGAAAAAACTTTGCCTATTTACCCTATCCATGCCCCATGGAAGAGTTCTTGACACTGATCCAGCTCCCTCAGAGCCAGCTCTCAGAGTGAACAGAACTTCTGACATTCCTGTTTCTATCTGTCAGCCAGGGCTCCCTCATTGGACCAGATTAACAGCTCAAGTCAAGGAATTCATATTCTTTGAAATCCATCTAGCTGATCTCATAACAATCATTAGGCTGGCAAAGCCAACATTCATCCAACCATTCTCATGGAGAAAGTGTTGGGTGAGCTGTTGTCTTGGACTACTGCATTCCAAGTGCCATAGGGGTGTCACCAATGCTGTTCAGAAGTGAGTTCCACTGTCTTGATACAGGGACTTGTCAAAAAGCAATATAGTTCCTAGCATGGTTCCTTCTAAGCTGACCAGCAGATACTATGCTCGCTAATCGGAATCTCATTGCACTGACCTCAAAGGTTTGCATAGTGTAAGAAAAAAAAAGGAGAACACAGTTCGTCGTCAGGATGGTTGTGGCTGTGAAAGTAGTGTTCCTCCTACATTGTTGAGGTCACGGGTTTACAAATTCCTGTTGGAGGCATTGGTAAGTTCCTGCGATAATCTTGTAGACAGTACATTCTGTTGTTTCTGTGCATTGGTGGGGAAAGAAGTGAATATTGAAGGTGGTGGATACCAATCCAGCAGACTGCTTTTGTTTTTAATAATTTGGCTTGGAATTTCCTGAAAATTTCTGCTGAAACAACATCGCAATGCAATTTTCAGCATAAAAGATTGAGAAAGTTTAATTGTACATGACCCTGGTATGTAATGTTCCATACAAATTTCTTTGATATATTAGAATAATTGCACAAAGTCACAACTGAAATCCTTTGTCATATATTTACAAAGTTCCATGCCCTATTTAAAAGTGCTGTTCAACATTTTTAAAAAATTTATTGATGACGTGTGCATCCCTACCAAGGCCAGAATTTACTGTTCATTATTAATTGCCTTTGAGAAAGTACTGCTGTGCCACCTTTTTATCTACTGCAGTCTTTATGATTCACCATACATTGTGATATATAAGACCCCAAAATTAATGAGTTTTCACAAGCTTTGCTTATAAGTTGACTCCCTGTGCAACCCAGAAGAGAAAGTGAGGAATGCAAATGTTGGAGATCAGAATCAAAGAGTGTGGTGCTGGAAAAGCACAGCCGGTCAGGCAGCATCTGAGGAGCAGGAGAATTGACGTTTTGAGTATAAGCCCCTCATCAGGAATGAGGCTTGTGGCCTAAGGGGGTTGAGAGATAAATGGGAGGTGGGAGTGCAACCCTGTCATGCTACACTGACATTAGAGTCAGCTTCAATTTCTTTAACCCCACAAATACATTCTGTGATTACCAGTAACACTTAACTGGACGTAAAGGATCAGTAAGTGATGAGGAGTGTGTTGCGAAGGTGAGTGGAAGTTGAAGGCACATCCACAATCTGCGTCAGAAACACATAACATTACAAAATGGTGATCACCCACAAACAAACCAATGAATCCTATCGTTTTCAGGCTGCAAGCCAACCTGATTTTGTGCAGGGATTTTTCTAGATGCCAACATAAAATGTATACAGTACCATTGGGAATTATCTGAATTTACACTAGTTTTAAAGATCTACAATATATTTGCTGAATGTATTATGATGGCTTTGGAATTATTGTATTACAAATCAAAATGCGCTTCCATTATTGCATTTTTTTTAAACAGGTTATGTTAAAATTCAGGTCAAGGTATTTATTTATTCTCAGGCATGATCAGAGATTTTCAAAGCCTGTATAGTTACAATAAAGTACATGACAGAGCTTTGGTTTCCATGGGAAATAAATTCAGGACATACTTGTGCTCAATGCCACTTCGCGCTTAATTTTTTTTCAATAAGCTCTTAGTCTCGTACAACTCAAATATAATGATCTTTTTGATCATGTTGAGTCATCAGGGATGGACTATCATCACTTTGCATATGTAAAGAAGGACCTCAGCAATTCTAGGTGGGCTGCCATCTGTTTAGTACAGCCAGATTAAATTTCAGTGGACAGCATTCTTGGTGGATTTCTGATAAGTAGATAACTTGGGCAATTCTAAAAATCACACAACACCAGGTTATAGTCCAACAGGCTTATTTGGAAGCATTAGCTTTCAGACTGCTGCTCCTTCATCAGGTGGTCAGCCCAATGGTTAGCACTGCTACCTCACAGCACCAGGGACTTGGGTTCAATTCCAGCCTTCGGTGACTGTCTGTGTGGAGTTTGCACATTCTCCCCATGTTTGCGTGGACTTCCTCCAGGTACTCCGGTTGCTCCCACAGTCTAAAGCTGTACAGGTTAGGTCAATTGGCCTTGCTCAATTGTCCACAGTGTTGGATGCATTAATCAGAGCGACATGGTTCTGGGTGGGTTACTCTTTAGAGGTTTGGTGTGGACATGTTGGGCTGAAGGGCCTGTTTCCACACTGTAGGAATCTAATCATATTAAACCTGTCGGTCTGTAACCTGGTGTTGTGTGACTGTTAATTTTGTGCACCCCAATCCAATACCGGCTTCTCCAAATCTTGGGCAATTTTAACTTTGTTCCCACTGGACAAGTAAGAAAAGCACAAGCCCCTTGTCTTGCAGTAATTATGCTTTTTTTTTTTGCAGACGCAAGTTGGCATAGAAGGAAGAATGACGCGTTCTCCAACAATTTGATACTCCCTGAATGACTCCTTCATGTTGATTTCCAGGTCTCAATTAATCTGGGCATTCATGAGTATCAGCAGGAGGTGGCAGTCTTGATTAGACAGTGACAACAGCAACATCCAGAAACCATAAGGAACAGCAACATTGGGAGAGATAGAGCATGAAGGATGGTAATGATACACAGTCAGTTGTTTGTGATGGTGAATATTTTAGAGAGGCAGCAAGAAAGTCAAAACATTAACAAATTAAGCTCATTAGTCTCCAGTTGATATGAAGAAAATATTCAAAATAAATTGTGAAATTGTGTGTGCACTGGGAGGAGAAAAAGGTAAATTCAATTCTCAAAAATGCAACTATGCTATTGTAAGCAGAAGAAAACAGGTTTCAGTAAACAATGAAAGCAGCCGACCTCAACTTTTCTAAGTTTCTTCAATCCGGAGACAGTCTGCTAGGTGAAGCATTTCATTCCATATTGGAGAGACAGCAAAATAGCAGATGTTATCTCCCCCATTGCTCAAACTTGTCACAGCAAGGCACATTTTATTTGGAAAAAGACTGGATAGTTCTCAATGCTTAGTTTTCGTGATGGAAGACACTCAGAGAAGCATCTGAGCATGTGAAAAACAAAATGAGATGTGATCTTATTGAAACGTAATATTCTGAAGGGGCTTGACAGGGTAGTGCTGAAAGGATGTTTCCCCCTCATGGGATAATCTCAAACTGAGGAGCACAGTTTCAAAATAAAAGCTCTCCTTTGTAAGATGGTGAGAATGTTAGTGTTTGGAATTCTGCCCACCTCTGTTTAATAAGGTTTGGGTGACTGAATAGGTTCAAGGCAGAGTTAGATATATATTTTGTTAACAAGGGTGTCAAAGAATTTGGATGTGGGGGTGAGGAGTGTGGTTGCGTTAAGGCAATATAAAATGCCCCGTTATCTTCTTTACTGACAGAACAGCTTAAGGGACTGAATGGCCCACTCCTACCCCTTTTTCTTATGTCCTCATATTCTTATGTTCCTACGTTCTCATAGCAAGGAATGTTCTGATACACTATAAAAGGAAACCAAATATTTTCTAAAGTACAAGACAAGCAAAAATTATCAAAATCTGCTTGCTGAAGGAAGAATGTTGAGCAACTGTGACTATAAAATCAATAATAAAAGGATCTGGATTAAATATAAATGGTGGCAACGGCTTCACAAATTATTGGGAGCAAACAATATCAAAGCTCTCTCACTAAAATACCTTGTATCTATTTTCAAAACGCACAAGTGATATTTTTGCATTTAAATCTAATCTTTTATTGCCGTTTTGCCGAAAAGATATTTGGAAAAAATCGTACAAGAAAGGTGAGTTTCAAAGAAAATCTATAAATAAGCATTTGAATGGCAAATATTCTTTGTCAAACTAATAGCTTACAATTTTAATACACCCCAGAATGTATAGTCACATTCTGAGAGTGGACTGATGGAGAATTGTCCATTTATCTACATGACAGATGAAATTTTGAAGATGGAGCACTTGACTATCTTCACATGCCTTTGTATTAATGGAGTTTTCACTAGTTGTTCAACCTGGTTTACATCCTGCAGGACCTGCCAACACTGCTTAACGGACAACAATGCTTGAAAATGAATCCTGAGAGAAGATAAATATGTCTTTCATCAAAGCAGGTCAATTTAACTGTCTCCAGTGTGCCTGGGCATCAGAACTGCTCCAATAATGTGGCTAAAAATCATCAGGCATGTTGCACAGTGTGAATATTTCACTGTTGAGTGAACTGTGCTTCAGAATTAAGTTATCACTTGCATTAATGCTTGCTATTACTCTCAATAGTAGTAGCTGGGGAATGGAATGCTGTAACTACTTACATGATGACACAAATTAATCTCTAATTATGGGATTAGTCGGAGGAAAATAAGGCAGTGGTTAAAATATTCAAAGTATAAAAAACTGTATGAGATAATGGTTTGAAATTTCCAACCCTCTCCCCTTCCCCTCTGAGTAGAAAGGAATGTAAATTGGGGAGAATAGGGAAGAGGGGGTACCTTTGAGAAGTTAAGAAAAGTGATTCCCCAAAGGCTGTGTTTGAAACTTTCGTGCAGGTTTCCTTTTGAATTTCAGGATCAACGTCTTTGCTTTGTTTTTGTGGACTGCTTTCTTTCACCTCAGAGAACCATCCACTTCCTATTTGAAGACCATGATTGAATCGGACTCCACAGCATCAGGCAGTGCATTCCCAAACACACTGCATACATCATCTTTTCCTCATTATAGCTATTGGCCATTATTGCCATCTCTTCAAATTGTGTCCTCTGAATGTTGCCCCTTCCGCAAATGGGAATAGTTTTTCCCAATTTGTCAGGGTAATCCTCATTTTGATAAAATTGCTTCCTAATCTTCCCTAAGAAGAACAACCTCCAGTTCCTCCAACTTGTCCATATCCTGAGGTCTCCTACCCCAGGAAACATTTTTGGAAATCATTTCTTCACTGTCCACATCCAGAGTAACCTGCAGTGAATTTTTACTTTGCCCCAACCAACTCCAAATTCCACAAATGGAAACAAAATAAAGGCCCAGACAGGAGGGAAGATGTCTTATTCAATTTGATAGCAGTCACTTGATGAAGCTTATTGTCTTTGGTTGTCAGGCATAAAAGATAATGGGTAAATAGATAGATATTTGGTTGCTATTTTGTTCTGCACTGCAATGCCTGAGAGAGCTAGAACATTATATGAAAAATGAACATCTTCTGAGTTTTATCGTTGCTGCTGGGTTCATTGCTCAAAGCTTGAAGTTGTTGCTTTTTTGGGGATAAATCCATTTACTTTAAAAAAAAAGTTAAGATAAACTTCTTAAATAATCATGTAACCATTATACAACAAAAACAGACCAGCAAAGCCCTAGTGTTGTCATCCGCCTGGACTGTATTATCTGATTTCAACCACTACTGTTCGCTAGGCAATACAATTAAACTCCTGACATAAAGAGGAGGGAATCAACCAAACTCCCCATTTGTGATTAGTCTGGAAAGTCTGATTTCAGAATTCTTGAAGCTTGTTCTCAGCCTAATGCAGCCAACTCCATGTGTTCTAACACTTCTACTCGGTTCATGCCTGCCATCCCCTCTCTTCACAACCGGCACCAGGATAGCTTTTCCAAATGTTCCCATAAGCCCTAATTGTAAATCTTGTGTGCTGTCATCTTCTGAAGCTCAGTGGTTCTGAGACTGTGTCTGTTGCTTTCCAACCTTCATACATCAGGACACATCTGCTCTTCCCTTTTTTTTGACTTAGGCGTTTGTTACACTGTGTCCTGGCTGTCTATTACATTGCGTCTTGGTTGGCATGGTAGCTCAGTGGTTAACACTGCTGCCTCTCAGTGCCAGGGACCTGGGTTTGATTCCACCCTTGTTGAGTCTGTGCAGAGTTTACACATTCTCCTAATGTCTGTGTGGGTTTCCTCCAATAGTCCAAAAAAAACACAGGTTAAGTCAATTTGCCCTGTTAAATTTCACATAGTGTTCAGGGCTGTGTGAATTAAATATATAATTGCAGGGTTATGGGGATTTGGTGGGATACTCTTTGAAGGGTTGCATGGACTCGATAGGCCAAATAGCCTCTTTCCACACTGTATGGCTTCAATGATTGTTGGCTGTCTATCACACTGTAACCTGGCTGGCTGTCACACTGTATGTTGCTTCTGAATAACTGTGCAGCCACACCCTTCAGACCGGGAAAATGGAAGGGGATCTGTGTTTGGAGGAGCAGGACCAACAACAAGGGAAAGACAGAGTCTGTGATTGGGTGACCATCTCCTGACCAATTCTGCATCTCACTCTCATTGTCCCTTCAATGGGGATAACCTTACTTGAACTTTACATCTCATCATTATGTTTTTGTTGGCTATTTTTGAAGTTTCCAAGGTCAATTGGGTGGCACGGTGGCACAGTGGTTAGCACTGCTGCCTCACAGCACCAGAGACCTAGGTTCAATTCCCACCTCAGGCGACTGACTGTATGGAGTTTGCACATTCTCCCCGTGTCTGCGTGGGTTTCCTTCGGGTGTTACGGTTTCCTTGCACAGTCCAAAAATGTGCAGGTTAGGTGAACTGGCCATGCTAAATTGCCTATACTGTTAGGTGAAGGGGTAAATGTAGGGGAATGGGTTTGGGGGGGTTGCGCTTCAGCGGGTCGGTGTGGACTTGTTGGGCTGAAGGACCTATTTCCACACTGTAAGTAATCTACTCCATGAAATAAGTCTGAGCTAATGGCATGACCCAAAACACAAAACTGCTTCAAATTTAATCAGCAATATCAATCCCTCTCAATTTGGTTGATGAGGGCAGTGGAAAATTGTCAAGATGATGCAGTATAAACAATATCCTCAACATAATTTGTTCAACATTCTTTGAAAAGAATCTGTTTGCCCAATTCCCAAGAGGTCTGCTAGGTTAAACTGGACCATTCTGTAACATTATAGGAGGAAAGTGTCCTCGGGTCCTTTCATTGTGATCAAACAGCTGCCATTTCAGGCAGCATGAAATCACACAACTGGTCCTCCGTATCCCTTGGGACTAGTTTTCTCATCCTGGGTCTTACACTCAGACAGTCTATATTCCTGACACTCACTGACAACATTGTCTTTTCAGTTACCAAGCAGCTGAACAAAACTGGCAAGCCTCCCTCATATGCCAGGAGAAAACGCATTTTGTTTAAACAAAAATAAGTGAACAAATTTTAGAGAATGTGTTGGGCCAGAATTTATGTCCAAAGATGTGAGGCAAATGGCACTGACTCTCATTTATGTGCAAATCACACAGCTAATTCACATGGGGGCAAACACAAAGATCTGGAAGTTGTATACAATTTGCAGTACAGAAATAAACCAGTCTAACACTTTTATTGTACTGCTGATGTTTCACACAGACCCCTCCCACTTCACTTCACCTCGCCTTATCAGTAAATCCTTTTATCTCTTTTACCCTCAATGGTGGCACAGTGGCTCAGTGGTTAGTACTGCTGCTTCATGTTTGCCAGAGAGATAGGTTCGATTCCAGTTTCAGGTGACTGTCTGTGTGGAATCTGCACATTCTCCCTGTGGCATGGGTTTCCTCCCACACTCCAAAGATGTACAGGTTTTTGGTCATTCTAAATTGCCCATATTGTTTAGGGTTGTGTAGGCTAGGTACATTAGTCAGGGGAAATGTGGAGTAATAGGGTTGGAGAATGGATCAGGAGGGGATACTCTTCGAAGGGTCAGTGTGGACTTGTTGAGCAAAATGGTCTGTTTCCACACTGGAGGGATTCTGTAATAGTATACCTCTGATATTCACCTCATATTTTCCATGTGATTGCAAGTTTGACAATCTCAGCACTCTCAGTGAAACAGTTTCCATGAACACTGATTGGATTTCCTAGTGACTAGAAGCATTCATGGCAAGAAAACAGAATTAACATTTTTAGTCAAGTGCCCCAGCTTCTGTAGAAGAATATAAAACAAAGAACTGGAGATCTGAAACACACAAAAACTGAGGTTGCTGGAGAAACTCAGTGGATCTGGCAGCATCAATGCAGAGAAAACAGAGATAATGCTTTGAATCCAGTGACCTTTCCATTGCCAGACCTGTTGAGTTTCTCCAGCAATTTCAGTTACTCTTTGTTTGAGATCTCTACCATCCACAGCTCTTTGTTATATATATTTAGTGATTAAATTGGCTATAAATTCAATCCAGCTCATAGATAATGAGAAGCAATGTTGCATTATCCATCCATTATACAGACCGCTTATTATTTAATCTCACAGAATACAATGGAACTGAATACCTAGCACTGAATAAAACAGGCACTGTTCAGATGTCGGGGTCGAGAGTGTGGTGCTGGAAAAGCATAGCAGGTCAGGCAGCCTCCAAGGAGCAGAAGAATCGACATTTCGGGCATCAGGAAACTGATGAAGGGCTTTTGCCTGACTTCACTCTCGACTCCAGCATCTGCAGTCCTCACTTTCTCTTCCACTGTTCTGATGCCACGCATTTTTAGGCACTGATTGAGATAAATTACTACCCCCTTTATATGTTTAACCCTCAGTACTGATCTTATTTCCATCTTACCCTACAAAACTCTATCATTATGAACTTGAGCTTGTAGATTCCATTTCTCCCCTGGTCCACTTAGATTTGTATGTCCTGACTTTACATGTGCCACGTGGGAGAGATTTGAATGAGTTGAAATCTCATCTTAACTTATGTTTTGGGAAATACAAACCTCCTTATTCCTCCTACTTACAAGTGTATGGCTTACACACAAACACTCCATGCCTCTTGTTAATCATTCAAAGGATAAATGAACCAGAAATAAAAATACTGAAAAGGAATGCAAAGGTCTCATTGCAAAACTCTCCACAAGTGCTTTGATCATAACAGTTTTTTTGTCAGTTATCCGTTAAACTCTGAAACTGTGTCCTATAAGATCAAACATGTGAACTGATTAAAGATTATGCAGTATTCATAGCTGAAGGTTTGAGTCACACAGTCCTGCCATTAGTTTCCCACAGCAGCATCTTGCTATTTGATCACCATTCAAACATTTTGAATGATGCGAAGTTCTAAACTCACCACAGATGGTTAGGCTTTATCTATCATAGGCTATTTCTAACAGCGTGACATGTCCTATTTGCCTTCAAACCACCTCTCTGGCATTGAAAATTTACTTCTATAAATCAGGAGTCTCATTCCTTCAGGTTTTTATGTTTTAACAATTTAAAAACATTAAATCAAGTTTGATTCCACGTTTTTTTTCTTTTTCTCTTGTTTTCACTCTTAATTCAATCTTGCATTCTCTCATTTTATTTCACTTTCTGCACCCTTTTTGACATTGGATTCACTTTTTCTATTTACGTTCACTAAAACAGACCCTTCAATCCGGTTGCTGAGACAATACACAGTTGATTGTCCTGTTCAAACAGACCTCTTTGTGAAGAGTTCCACATCATTTCCATCTCACACATCCAGCATCGTCAAGTGCCAAGTCTCATGGAACTTAAATAGCAAGGGCAAGATATTTGCCAGTGACAGTAAATTCTGGCACTATTTTTCCCCTATCAAGATACAGATTCTTCATATAAAGATTCTCAGCTTGTTGTTTGAGACTATCAACACAGAGCAATTTTTAAAAATGCGTTAACTACAATAAAAAGGGCTTCACATAAATATGTCGACAATTTTTGCTTTCAAAGAGATGGTGGATAATTTTCAAGGTCTTTAGAATTGATAATGTCAATGGCAAAGAAAGACGCAATGAGTAGAGTTAATGTGCGAAAGATTTTAGTCACACTCAGATTCCTGCTTCAAGTTTGTAGTGGTAAGTGCAGGGAGGAACACAAAGTATTGCATTGACAAATCCCACAGCCTCAGATGATTAGGATCAGCTGGTTCTCTTGTTAGTGAAATACTTTGTGTCTAATCTAAATTATGCAAAACAGAAAGGGATGCACAAAGGCCTCATTAACATTATGACATCACATTGCAAGCTAATATCCTCACAATAACAGGACTATATTAGGAAACAAATCTGTTTCATTTGTTAGTGATGAACAAAGCTGATAAAAGCTGAATATTTAGATTTATCATGCATTTCCATTTTCGGAAGTCTGACTGTTCACATCAAATATTAAATCTTTCTATGATATGAAGAAATATAGCTCAAAATCAAAAATAAGCAATGATGTTTATTAGCCTTGTCAAGAAAATTATTTGTGATGGAGATAAGTTCTGCTTCATTCAGGAAGCAGTCCCATGAGATTCAATTTATAGCAATAGTTATGCAGATTTTAACCTTAATGCAACTGAGCAAAAGTAATTTTGAGGATAGATTCAAAATAGAAATTTATCTTATGGAAATTTTATAATGGCTTTCCTTATGTTAATAATTGTCTGTCATGGTGCATTGATGAATCAGTTGAATCACACAAAATGTACCTTGAAAAGTAAAATTGCCTGACATTTTTCTAAGTATTTATTGTCCTACAATTTAAAATGAATTAAAAAGAAACAAACTAGAATTTTTAAAAATAACATGATTAAATTTACTCATTGATTTATCTTTTATATCTTTCTATATCTCTATTAATGCTGCATTTTGCTAGAGGAGAACACCTTCATACTCTCATATTATGAAAAAATGTCCAATGGTGCACTTTGAATAGCCTATTCTGAAAAGTTAGGGTGTAGAGGTCTTTGTCTCTCATCTTTTTAGCAGGGCATGGACTAAGGTTCACTCTTCAGCTACTCCTGTCCTCTGCAATCTTTTCCATCCTATACAGAAGGTTTTAACTTACTATCATTCCCATTTAGCTGGCTCAGTCATTATCTTCATTAGAACACAATTGTGCAGAATGACCTGCAAGTAACAGAATAGATCAATTTCCAGAAGTTCTTTAAGCTTCAGAAAGCTTCAGGGAAGCACAAATTGTTAGATGTTATGTTTGCCAAACTCCCTGACATAAATGCAAGGAGAAGAGACGGGAACAAACCACTGATTCCAGTGATTCGATGTTAATTCTCTACCACTGAGGCAGGCTTGTGTCCAAATGGCAAAGGTTTCTTATTTCACTGCACCAAGACCAAGATTCAAGTTATGACTGCCCTTCTTGACAACAGACTGGGGCACCATGCATCAACCTGTCTGGAAAGGAAGTGTGAAGACTACATAATAAATAGCTACATCAAGGGCTTGAAATTTGTTAGGATGAACATGTGAGAACACAATAGGCAGAAAAGAAAGTTGTAATGAAGCAGCAAAATGGTAAATAACTAATAAGAATACATAACTTGCTTGGCTGCAACAAAGGAAACAGTAATATGCTGCATGAGCCTCCTGTGAGAGTTTGAGATTGTTAACAGCTCAGCAAAATTGAATTGGAGTGTGGACATAGTTCCTATTGCTAACGATGTAGCCTGAAAGTGATGGGAATGTTTGGGGTAGTGTTTGCAGGGTGTGTAAATTAGCAAGTTCCGACATTGAAAAAGAAACACAAACAATAAATTGTTCTTTCCTTGGCTGATCAATGTACTTCACACAGTGAAGTCCATGGGTAAGACTGCCTGCGTCCATCTCTTAAAGGATGTCCACTCAGGTTGACCTAAGAGCTGTGGTCTTGGTGGAAGGTAGGCTGCACTAATAGCTTTGGATTATTTTAGGAGATATTGATACCCTTTCTTGAGACTGTGCCTATGTTTAATTTTACGTCTAAAGGTTAAATCCATATCTCAACTTAAAAGGGTACATCTTCTGTTCAGGATTGCTGTCTCTTC
Source organism: Chiloscyllium punctatum (assembly GCF_047496795.1). Classification (NCBI taxonomy): domain Eukaryota; kingdom Metazoa; phylum Chordata; class Chondrichthyes; order Orectolobiformes; family Hemiscylliidae; genus Chiloscyllium; species Chiloscyllium punctatum. The sequence continues at coordinate 41,403,252 of NC_092764.1, forward strand.
TTCTGACCATGGACACTAGGAAATATCTGTATCACTTAGTTGCTCACCCTGAAACCTTGTGTGTTGCACACTAGTGAGAAGGTAATGCAGCCTGACTGACAAAATGGCCTGAGCCTATTGTGCATTATCACTGACAAACATCAGACCATCAAACTCATCAGACATTAAATCAACTCCCAGTGGTAAAAGCACATTAAATGCGCAATTTGGGGACTTTATTAGATTTAACACCAGAATAATTTCACCCCTGACACCTCCAATGCTTATGTTGGTCTAAATCCAGAGTTCATTTATCAAAATGTATTCAGAAGAGTGATCTGGCAGGGTTTAATAAAATATTAAATTACTGTGAACATGAGACCTGTCAATGCAGGCAATGGAAACTTTTTTGCTGATCAGTTTACAGCAGTTTGCAAACAGTACAGACCTGATTGGAACAGCATTACCAACAACATGACCTTGAAAAAGAAATGCTGATGCTTGTCAAAGGTTGATTTTTTTCTTAGCTTTGTAGAGCTACAACACAACATGAATGTGTCATTTTGAAGGGGGAATGCATAGATGTATTGGATTTCTTATAGCTCTGAGTGAATGGTTTGACCTGCTGTGAGTGATTATTATGCCAGCATTGTTTAGTGTATCGCTGATATGTGAAGAAGTGATATTTGGCCCAGCTTTTCTATCAATCTATTTTTTAAACGCAATGGCTCATGACAACATGATGACAGACAAAACAGAAGTTCAAATATTTGTGCATTTCACTTCCTTCCAAGTAGAGTTTCATGTTTAGCAGCATTATGCTTCATAAAGTTTATTTAGCAATAACAACAATTTGCGTTCAATTTGTTATTTTGGCAATATCTTTAATATAATAAAACTTCCAATACACTTCACAGGAGGGAGATTTCCCACTGAGTTACTTCAGAAAATACCAGGGCTGATGATCAAAATGCCTGCTCAAAGAAGTAGGAGAGAGAGCAGAGAGGTTTAGAAAGGGAATTCCAGAGCTTAGGAGCAGCAGCTGAAGGATTTGTCAATAATGGTGGAAGGGTGCTCAAGAGGTCAGATTTAAGGAACACCGGTATCATTAAAGCAGTGCAACAGTCCAAATGGTTCAAAGGGGTAATATCAAATAAAATATTGCACGGAGCCACATTCAAAAGATTGGGACATCTGATCAAATATTAAGGTATTGCTGAAAGTAGATGAGAAAGAAAGTGAAGGAGAAGCTTCGGGATAGAATTCCAGAGCTAAAGATTTAGCAGCTGAAGGCAGTGATTAAAACCAGTAATCCATAAGAGGCCAACATTAGAAGAAACCAATGATCTCAGAAGTGCTTCATAATGTCTTTGGAGCTTGCAGAGATAGAAAAGGGCAAGGTCATGGAGGATTTGAATACAAGATGAGAGTTTCATCTTGATGTGGAAGTTCACTTCACTCAAAACACAATATGATTTCAAGGCAGATTTGGATATAATATTTGGGCAAAAGGGATCAAAAGATATGGAGGAAAAGCTGGAATAGCCAATTGAATTGGATGATCAGCCATCATCATGACGGGTTGGGGAGCAGACTCAGAGGGGTGGGCCAATTGTCTGCTCCTACTCCTATTTTTCTATGTTTTTGTGATATGTTGCAACAAGAAAATTAAAAGGACTAGCCATGATCTGTGCTTAACTATAATCATCCTCATTCCACTACTGCCTTGCAATTTGCCATCTTTTCACCCCTTGATTACACTGCCATGGAAGTTCAAATGATGGCCACAGACAGTGTTATCCTAACCCTCAGGACTGAACCATTGCAATAAGTGAAATAGCCTACTAAATGAAGCAGCAAAACTTCAATCAATTACTCCTCAGTGAAGACCTGCAGTGATTATGGATTCCTTCACAATGCCCTCCTCCTTCTCAATCTTTAACTTCCTATTCCTCCTCTCTCCTCGGGAGTCTTCCTCAATCTTTATCTGCAGAAAACCCCATCAGACCACCAATGACTGAAATAGAACTGTATGCAAGAGCTCCCCAGAACCAGCCAGAATTTCCTTTTCAGTCACATTACTTTATTAAATGCAGTTATTCATTTGGAAAAGGCTCAAACTAATTAGCAGCATAAGATGACAATCAGAGAGGTCCCAAATTTAATATTGTAGGCAGTACACTTCTCATCTCAAAATAAGCAAATATTCATCTCATTATGCCCATGGGAGTCCATTTTACATCTGTAAAATGAGCATAATGTGACTTAATTTGGGAGGCCTAGATTTTCTTACAACCATCATGTGATTGACCAGATGTGCCACAGTATCCTTTAAATAGATCTGCTCAGCATTCAGTTCCATCTACAAAACAAGTCATGGTAATCCTGCATCTGGTTACGTTAGAAGAATATGTTGTATATGCAATAAGTTAAACCTTTAATGCATGACTTGTGTTGTTGCATTAATTGGGAATTGTTGTATTGTTGAGAATATAATGTCAAGAAAACTTACTGAGACAAGGATTAGAATTCCTACAGTGTGGAAATAGGCCTTTCAGCCCAACATGTACACACTGACTCTCTGAAGAGTAACTCACCCAGACACATTCCTTGACTAATGCACCTAATCTACACATCCCTAAACATAATGGGCAACTTAGCATGGCCAACTCACCTAACATGCACATTTTTGGATTGTGGGATGAAACTCACGCAGACACAGGGAGAACATGCAAACTCCACACAGTCACCTGAGGCTGGAATGGAACCCGGTTCCCTGGTGCTGTGAGGGAGCAATGCTAACCAATGAGCCACCGTGCCACCCTAATTATTGCTGGTAAAGGATAATAATAATATCAATTCTCACTATCAATGCAAGATTTACTTGTAAATATCAGTATAAACATTTACCATTGCATATTTGCTTTACTCCAGTATACAAATTAACTGTATCCAGAAATTCTTAGGCACTGGAGGCATACTACATCTAATGAGTTAATCAAGCTCCTCTTCCCATTTTTGAAAGATTCACATGACCATGTAGAACTTCAGTTTCACACCATAACGCTGAGCCGAGCTACAATAAGATGCTTTTTTCATCCCATGCATTTGAGAAATGAGCTGTCATTTAAAAGCAGTCATCTAAATTGACTATAGAAAGCCCACAATACAAAAAATTGCATATATTTCAACAGCAGAGTTATTCCACACTTATGATTAAACTAATTCTTCCATTGACCTTTGGTTGAACATATTGGTTGAAGTCATGCAAAATGCTGTTCAAGTATTTTAACTTGACCTATTCACTGCTAACTTATTCTGTGTAAATTGCTAACATAACATCTCACAGAAGACTCAAATTTGCATTGCCTTAATTTTTGAAGCTGGCAAATTCTCACAGGTTTTGTGCATAGCGAAAAGTGATGACTGAGAACTCATTTGATAAGTTTTAACTCCCCAAACAATGCTAAAGAGATTGAAGACAAAAATTAAGCTAACCGACCTTTTGCCATTTCATTAATTAGGGAACAGATTGAATCTAGATCACAAGAGTTGTAATTGTCAGAGTCATTGTGAATGACTTACCGATCAGCATACCACTTAATGGTCTTTTAACTTGAAAAGACAGTTAATAACAAGTTATTCTGGATGTAATTGTGGGAAAGCCACCAAGCAGGATAATTCAATATTGAATATTATCTGTAACATAATATAAACATTAGCAAGAAGAGTAAAAAGTGTTAAAGTCACAATTGCTACTGTTCAATTATATATGTCAGTGGAAATATTTCATCCATAATCATATACAGTAGTCAGCAGGAGTTTCTGCCAGGCTGTGTTGGGTTTTCAGGTCAATTCACCCAATATCAACAAATGCAAAAGATCAAAGAATCAAAGCAAACTATTGTAGTGAAAATTGAGTTTGTTAGCTTTTGTGCTGGTTTAAATTGCAATAAAAGCCAGCCCAACCAAAACTAAAAAGCAGACGGTCAGCTCTAGTTAATCACCGGTGCAAGCTACTACAGATTGTTCTGAGCAAATGTTTCTGTGCAGTTTTGAAAGCAACATTCAGCTATTTAACATTGTGTTATTCATTGGTAATGAGTTAGATATTCTGTTTAAAAATGCGAGGAAAACTACTTCTAGCTGCATTACTCAAATTGCACAAGATGACTGATTTTAACTATATCAAACAATTTGTTTAAATGTCTATATTCCGAAATGACGCTCAATTATTCTGACTTTTATGGCATTTGGAAAAAGAATTGGAAAATTTCAAATGCGATGGAAAAGAAACATGACAAATTAAAAACATAATTCTCAAATGTTGTGCAAATTTGGTTCAGTTCTTTTCTGAAGTATGGCTATCATTTGCTGCACTGGCACTTATTGCGAATTCTTACTTACCCTTGACAAATTGGTGGCGAGCTGTTTTCTTGAGCCACTGCAGTCCATTTGGTGTAGGTGCACCCACAATCCTGTTCGAGAGGTAGTTCCAGGATTTTGACCTAGTGAAACTGAAGGAAGTTTGTTTCCAAGTCAGGATGGTGAGTGACTTGGAGGGGACCCTGCAGATAGTGGGGTTCCTTTGTATTTGCTGCATTGCCTTCTGGATGATAGTGGTCATAGGTTTGGAAAGTATTATCTAAGGTGGCTTGGTGAATATCTATAGTGCAACTTGGAGATAGTGTTACTGAGTGTGGGTAGTGGAGGGAGTTAATGTTTCAAGGTGTGGTGCCAAACAAATGGACTGCTTTGAAATAGATGGTGTCAAGCTTCTTGAGTTTTGTTGGAGCTGCACCCATCCAGTCAAGCTGAGAATATTCTATCATATTCCTGACTTGCACCTTGTAGATGGTGGACAAACTTCAGGAACCAGAAGATGAGTTACTCACTGCAGAGTTCCTAGCCTTTGACCTGTTCTTGTAGCCATTGTAATTGTATGCCAAGTCCAGTCAGTTTCTAGTCAATGGTAATCCCCAGGATATTGACAGTGGGGGATTCAGTGGGGTCACTTATCAGCTCAAACCTAGATATTGTCCAGGTCTTAATACATTTGGACATTGATCGCTTCAGTTGTGGAGTTGTGAATGGTACCAACATTGTGCAACTATCAGCAAACATCCACACTTTTGACCTTATGACGGAGGAAAGGTCATTGATGAAGGAGCTGAAGATTCTTTAGCCAAGGACACTACCCTGAGGAATTCTTGCAGAAATGTTGTGGAGCTGAGATGACTGACCTCAAAAACTACAGCTAATTTTCTTTGTGCCAGATATGACTGTGATCAGCAGGGAGTTTACCTCCGATTCCCATTGACTCCAATTTTGCCAAGGCTCCTTGGTGCACACTTTGTCAAATGTAGCCTTGATGTTAAGGGCTGTCGCTTTCACCTCAACTCTGGAATTCAGCTCTTTTGGCCATGTTTGAACCAAGGCTGCAATGAAATCAGAAGCTGAGTGTCCCGGTGGAACCTAACCTGGAACTCAATGAGCAGTTTGTTCTTAAATGAAGTGAAAGTGAGGACTGCAGATGCTGGAGATCAGACTCAAGATTAGAGTGGTACTGGAAAAGCACGACAGGTCAGGCAGCATCTGAAGAGCAGGAAAATCGGCGTTTCGGGCAAAAGCCCTTCATCAGGAAATCTCTGTTCTTAAGTGAGTGCTGCTTGATAACACTTTTGATGACACCTTGCATCACTTTACCCTGATAACTGAGAGTAGTCTGAGGAACACTAATTAGCTGGGCTAGATTGTGCATTGTGTACAAAACATACCTGAGTAATTTTCCATATTGTTTAACAGATGCCAATGTTGTAGCTATACTAGAATAGCTTGGCCAGCGTGGAGGAGAATTCTGGAGCACCAGCTGTCAGTATTATGACTGGAATGTTGTCAGGACCTATAGCATTTACAGTTCCCAGTGTCACCAACTGGTCTTGACATCACATTGAGAGCATCAAAAAGGTTGACAACTGGCATCTGTGATCATGGGTCAATTTTTTGGATCTTTGTATACTGTGGAAGTTAGCTCTGGTGGTTGTCACTGTGGAGTACAAGCCAAACCTGTACCACATATGAAAACTGCAAAAGCAGCTTACACCTGACGACCATGCTCTTACCCTCAGTCAGAAGGGTGTGTCACTTCCACATTCCCCTTTCTCATTCAGCTAGGTTTCTCTGGTATGGATCAGTAGGCTAAAATAAAGTGGATGTATAAAGTGCAGTTGGAACAGGGTGTAAACCTCGAAGTTTGATAAGGGAGTGTGGTGTGGAGTGGAGGCACATACCTTTTCTTTGTTTTTTCTAACTTTGTCAGCCTCAACCAGTGTGAGAGTTGAAAATCAATGAGAGAGGACAGCAAATCAATAGAAGTTCAGTTCTATGAAGCACACCACCTTCAAACCTTCAGATAAAACTCAAAGGTAGCATCACAATGACATGGTTAACTGATTTTTTGCTAATTATTTACCCACTTACCTTATTCTTTTAAAGACCAGGAGATTTATTGGTAATTGTAAGATATGATGAGGATTAGTAAAATTTACAGGTGATGATGAATCTTATTCAAAGTGGCAGCGTTTATTAGTTATCAATAAATTTTAAAAATTATTTAATTATAGCACAATAAATATTGCAGGGAAAATGATGCATTGTGACTGCAGGATGTGAGATATACTGGATGCCAGTAGGATCCAGGTCAAATGCAACTATGGTAATTTTTGCAGCATGAGGAATTTCAGTTTGGAGTTTGTCTTGTCAGCTGAGCTGCAGGCATTGTTGCATCAGTGAGTGGGAAAATCATCTGGGAATTTTATTCCAAGAAGTGGTCATGTCCTTTGGGATAGGGCCTTCTGATATGCTCAGTGGTCAGAAAAAGGGGTGTGTTACTGTGCATGAAGCAGGTAAGGTGACCCAAGAGATCAAGGCATATTGTGATTCCTAACGTTCAAGGCTTGGCCGCACATGGATCACTGTCACTCCTGTTGTTCCAAAACTGGGGTGCACTGGACACGGTGCTGCTCCTTGTATTCCAGTGCTGTGGATGACTTTCTGCAACATTGTGAAGCTTGATGCTTTGCTATTTATTTTGATGGTGATTGTGAGTTTCATTATCTCACTCTTCATTGTCAGGGGGATGAGCAGTCGTTACAAATCAAGCAACACCAGGTTATAGTCCAACAGGTTTACTTACAAAGGCAAACTTTCATAGCGCTGCCCCTTCGTCAGGTAGCTAGTTCATCAGGAAAATGTAAAGGTGCACAAGGCAAATGGGAAATTAGCTACCTGATGAAGGAGCAGTGCTCCGAGAGCTAGTGCTTCCAAACATACCTGTTGGACTATAACCTGATATTGTGTGATTTTTGTCCACCCCAGTCCAATACCGGCTCCTCCACAGATGAGCAGTAGTCATTGTCCGTCTGGATAAGCATCTTCGCAATTTGACTCTATATTAGTCAGAACTTTTACTCCTTTTCTAGATTTTCTTTTGTTAACATCCTTTTTCAACAATGGGCAAGCTTCTGGTTACCTCACTATATTGATTCCTGTTCTGTGGACTGTATATATTAGTGTAAAACTCCCTTCCCTTGCTATTTGTCCTTTCCTCTCTTTCAGTGTCTCTCTCTCTCTCTCTCTCTCACCTTGCTTATAGTATTTTCACTGCAGGCCTTGATGAGAAGAGGGTTGCTTGCATCATGAGTTGGATATCTTTACTGTTCCTTCCTTATGCACTGCCTTAACCCTTGTCGCCTGTACGTAATGGAAGCTATGTGTTAGATAGGCTCTTTAAAAAATAACCACACAAATTGCGGTCATAAAATACAAATTTAACAATCACTCAACACCAGGTTATAGTCCAACAGGTTTATTTGGAAGCATTAGCTTTTGGAACGCTGCTTCTTCATCAGGTGGTTGAAGGAGGAACGCTCCGAAAGCTAGTGCTTCCAAATAAACCTGTTGGGCTATAACCTGGTGTTGTGTGATTTTTAACTTTGTACACCCCAGTCCAATACTGGCATCTCCAAATCATAAAATACAGGATTGCAAAGTGAGTAAGTGCATTCACTCACCTTTTTAGTCCTTTCAGAAGCAATGCTATGATTGCTTTGCAGTTAGTTGCCACATACTAAGAATGATCACAGGTTGGCCATTCACCGGGTTTCCCGTTTACCTCATGAACATTTTCCAGGGAGTGGCACTTGCTTTACCTTTTCTGTGAATACCTGTAGAAACTTTAGATCCATTAAGATGTTTAAATGAGATATCAAGATATCCACTCCTGGGAATATCCTGTAAACCTGAAGGTATCCACATCTTGAAATCCACAGCAGTTTAACAGAATTCTTTCATTAAAGTAAGATGAATCCATATGGTGCCCTCATCGATATTGTTTACTTTCACCATGACAGTGTTGCACATTCCTCACTCAGCATTCGCATATTCTTTCCTGCTACTCTGACCTGCTTTTTCTGCTGTGGGTGAGATCAAAGCCACACAGAATTCCACCAATCACTGAGAAGATTGCATGTTCCAAGTGTATCAAACTGAAGTGAGGATTGAGATCAACTTAATGAAAGGCTGAAGAGCAAATCTTTGTCAAAACCAACAGATAAAACAGATCTTACACTTAGATCTGAGGCAAATTGTTTAGAAGATGGAAAGAAATGCTAAAAGCTAAGAGCTTTCATTTGGAGCTGGTCAGATGAAACGGATGAATGTAGAGATACAGATCTCAGCCATCAAGGCAATCCAAATCCTAGTGGGAACTCTAAATCTTAAAGAGTAACATGAGACTTTATAGCCATCTCTGCAGCATATAGCTGTTTAGACTCTGGAGAGCATCAAGTAAAATAATTGTTGGCAATAGATGAAGCATTTTGGGGAGAAGAGAAAAGATTATTTCATGGCCAGATAAATATTCAAAATATTTCCAACAAAATTGATGTTTCATAATGATCCAGACAAGATAATGATTTGCTTACAATATAATTTTTATTAGCATACTAAACATCTTACACTTTGTGATCACTTTTATTAACTGATGAAAATATACGTAGTTTCTAAAGGGCTGACTACTAGCTCTTTGTTCAAATATTTTGTATGATTTTTGTTTTCAAAATTTGAAATCATGTTTAGTCCTACACTGCTTTTTCCAACTTCACATCTTAACTCCTAATAATCTGAATTTCCAACAGGTCCCATCCCTTCAGCTTTATCTCCCTCTTTTATGTTCGAACATGTTGTTCCCAACTCTGAAACTTTCTGATTGAATCCATTCAGTCTGGTCTCCATTGTCCCCAGGGCACTGAAACAGCCTTTAACACTTGCCTCCTCCATAAGATGGATCTAGGATTTATTTTTAAATCAGATAAATTAATGCAAATAAATTTATTAAGAGGAAAGTATTATTTATTGGAACAAGTAGCCTAAAACTGAAAAGTTGTTTTCAAAGAAGCCTGGTTTCAGAGAGCGATGATGGAGCTTTTGGGTAAAGAGAATATTATCATAGCCAACATGCTACTGTAATCCCTGAAGTATTTCTGACGTGCAAATTTCTGACAGTTCTAGCAGTATACATAGGAGCAGCCTAAGGCCACAAATTAGATGTCAGATACAATTGTTTTATTCAGGTCTGGTTCAAAACCACCATTCATTTCAGCCACAGCTATTCTATATAACTATCATCAGTAAGCTATTCCAAGACAGAAGCTATTCAATAAAATATGAATAGATAATCCTTGCTTGATATCAATATATTATCCATTTTAATATTGATTTATAAATAAATCCAACTCAAGTCAATCAATGTAAATACCCTTTAATAATATACAAATCAATTGCTTAAGTTGACTTTTTTTGAACTGCTTTGCTCACCATAAGTAATTGAATTTTAATGACAGCCTGTTTCCTTTGGTGCTAATGACTCCAAAAGTATTAGCAGCTAATAATTCCAAAGAGCTTGACATGGTTGATATTTTTTTCCGTAGAAAACATGATAGCTTATAGAGAGGTTTATACCCATTTGAAAATGCAACTTTACTCAGAATAGATCAAGTTAAAGATACTAAACAGCTAGATTTTCTATCACACAATCAAAACAAATAAGCAGTTCCATTTAGTGGATTAACTTATTCAAAATGATCCAACATTTATAAATATTCTCAGCACATCTTTGAATATTCTTTATTTTGTATTCAAATCATGTAGCTATCTATAATCTTGCAAAGCAATTGTCTATAAAAATATATATTAAAATGGAAAACTCTTAAACAATTCAGCAGTGGTAAATGTCATTGCTTTACCATGAGGCACAAATAGAAAGAGAGAAACCTTCCAAGAGGTGTCCTCCAGCTTACAAATTCTCACTTAAGTTCAATTGTTGTTTTTATATAAGTGTGTGGATTTTGTATCATCATCTATATTTATTGCTATTTGTTCTTTCTACGTCTATCCAGAAGTTTCTGTTGCTCAATTTCTACCAATAATGCTTTAAGACTAGCTGAGCAATCCTGACACACTGAATAGCTAGTAATTAGGTAGCAAGTTTTACAGACCAATTTGGAAGCAATCTCAAATTCATCTCATGCAGTGGATAAAAATGTATCACTGACACCCCAGTCCCCACTGAATCAATTGAAGTTAAAGGTGAAATCTTCCGGAAGTGATGAGGTTGTTAGTAGCAGGACAAGAGGTGAGTAAGACTTTGTTCTGGTGTGGCATAGCTGGCTATACATGATTACGTGACAGGCAACAAGCAATTTTTATCTGCTTTGATTAAATTCAAACTAGACAAGTCAACTCTAATTGGTTGGGTTATTATCAAGGGGCTGGGACCATGAATATAGGAACAAAATTAGACCATTTGGCCAATTGAGTCTGCTTCACCATTCAATCATGGCTGATATGTTTCTCAACTCCATTCTTCTACCTTCTCCCATAACCATTGATTCCCCTTACTAATCAAGAACCTAGTTATCGCTGTCTTATATACACTAAATGACTTACCTTCCACAGCCCTCTATGGCAACGAGTTCCAAACATTAACCATCCGTGGATGAATATCTTCCTCACTGCAGTTCTAAAGGGTTGTCCCTTCAATCTGAGGCTGTGCCCTCAGGTCTTAGTCTTTCCTGCTCATGGAAGCATTTTCTCCATGTCCACTCTATCCAGGCTCCTCAGTATTTTGTAAGCTTCTATCGCAATCCTATCCCTCTCAACATTCTAAAGTCTATCGACTACGGATTCAAAGTCCTCATTCGTTCCTCATACAACAAGCCATTCATCCCCAGGATTATTCTTGTAAACCTCCTCTGGACTGCCTCCAAGGCCAGGACATCCTTCCTTAGACACACTACCCAAAACTGCTCAGAATATCCCAAATGCAACAGAAATTGACAGTATATATATATTATTTTACTCCACAAAAAAAGTCTTTCAAGTTATTTACACCTACAAAGAACAGGACCTTCTGTTCTTTTCTAGTATGTGTAAAAGAATCAAACTTTGAGTAACTGATTTTCTTAAATTCACTTTCCAGTATAATCCTTAGAGTAGGCAGTGTTATTTAGTAAATATTGTCACATAGGGAAATTACAATTACTTTGTTCTGAGTTTTGCTGACATGTGATGGTTGTGCATGAGTGGCATATTGCAGATAGTCAAAGGGTTATATTGTTTGACCTGAATGGTAAGTTGTTAGAAAATAGAATCTACATACCAAATATTCTACTGACACTGAACCCCATCCCACATTAATCATTTGTGTAATAAGCAGAACACCTTTGTGACTTGGTAGCAACATCCTGTTTGTGGAAAATCTCATATTCCCTGATTTTATTTTTTCCTTTTTTATATCTAGAAGTGCTCTTACACACATTTTCTTCCAATCACCAGATTCCCATGGTAATTTTCCATTTATTAACAACCACGAATAAACCACCCATGTTTTTCAATTGAATATTTTTCATGCAAAGCCTAATGAAGGATCAACGGTAAGGGAGAGGTAGAGAGAGGGGGAAGGGAATGCATCAAAATGGAGTTGGAAGGGGAGACAAAGCACTCTACCTCTGTGGTGCCTGCCTCTTTATAAAGGCATTGCGAATATTGGTGGCCACCACAGTGTTCAGTGAAAGTAACAGCATAGCACAATTAGCTTCACTTATTTCTTAAACATTTGAGACACCTTTCTCTTTTGGGGAAATCTAGGCATATCCAATGGTCTTTGCCCTTTCTGTCGGTTTGTGCATATGTGGTGCGCAATAGCTTGATCAGAGTAGATATTATCAAGCAGGGTAGTTTTGATACAACCTTCACTCATATCAAGTTTAAGAAGTTAGAGGTGTTAGGGCCCTGTTCATGAAGATATAGCAACGGCTGGGCCTAGAAGGGATCCCATGGCAACGCCATCTATTTGGGGATACACAATGTCATTGAAATTAAATTAAAGCAAGTAACTAAGTTAGTTTTCTTGTGGCTCAGTTCTGATGAGTGCAAAATGAGAACCTTTGACTTCAATATCTCAACATTTTAGCAATGTTTAAGAAAACAGACAATACTGCAACCACTGTATATCCTTTTCTTCTATCAATAACAAAAGTGTTTGTGATCATTCAGTATCCTGAGGGGCTTTGCAATAACTTCCATCCAGTCTTCTAATTCTGTGAAGTAAATTTTGCTTAATGGCAGTTCCAGGAAACCGGTATTCACATGGAACATGCCCCAGTTGTTATCACATCCTGACTTTGTAATCAGTGTACTGACAGCAATCCCACGGAATTTTAAAGGCCTGGCAAAGGTGGACTAGCAAATGGATGCAACCGGTGAACCCTATGTCCTTGGGAAATTGGCAATATCAAGGAAGTCTTACCTGGATGTCTGTCATTGCAGCTCAGTGTCAATTTTGTGTAATAGATTATAACCTTAGCAGTTCCTTTTTAGTCTTAAACTGCATTTTTGCCTAAGGAATGGCTCATTTCTGTCAAATTCTCTGCAGCATGTAGGAACAAACCAGGAGCATAAAGATTAGGAGTGGATGTCATGGTTGAGCTAAAAGTAAAGCTGTGCTCATGCAGCATTGGTCTTCCCATTTAATGATGTAACTCAACACCCAGCTCCCCACAGAACTACATATTTTGCAAGCACTCCTACAAGGGTAGATTGGTCATGGAAAAATAAATATGCTCCTGTGTTTGAGTCTGGTGCTAGGGGCTGGTCAAGTTCTGCAGTGTCTGTGTTGGTTTGCCCATATCTATTAAATATAAACAGATCTTTGCATTGCTATTATGTATGAGCTGTGCAGTATTTGCTACTGTGCCCTTATTTTAACTCCAGTTCCACAGACAAGCAGTGATAGGATAGTTTACTAAACATTAGCAGAGGACAACACCAATGAAATCAATTATGCTACAAATTGACCTTCAGAAGTGTACTTTTGGTTTTTTTTCCAAAAAGAAGCTATGGTTTTGGTTGCAGCGTGTCTGTAGTGCCATTTGGGTCAGCAATATAGAAGGCCTTCTAAATAGCAGGCATGATGCTTCAGACTATGTCTGGTGCAGACTTGAGACAGCCTGGATATGTACTGCAACACAGTCAGGCTTGGTGGCTGATAGGCTGGCAAAGGGACACTGATGGAGATGGTGATGATCGGAGCAAAAATGCTGGAATTCTGAGGACAACAGGTTTGTGCATCAGGGATCATCTACTGGCAACTTGTAGCTAGGGTAGAGAACTGTCTCACATCCTCTTTCCAATGTTAATAAGATTGACTTTCAGTCATCTGTGGTGGAGGATGCACAACACATAAGATTCAGCACAGTGACTCCTGTCTTTCATGTTAAGGTGTAGCTGATTAGATCACAGTAACTGCATACAGGTTACATTGACACTTAGGGATATAATCTATTTTTAATACAAAGTAGAGAAGATATTGTGTCTCCATCATCAGACCTTACCAGAATCCAACAGGTCTTCCACCCAGAGCCTGTGTGACACTATGAGACTGGGAGGAGTGAAGTATATTCAAGGATTACCTGAAACACCAACAAACATTCCCTTACCAGGACACCCCAGCAATCTGTTGAAGTCTTGATTGCCAAAGTGCAGAGTGAGCTTCCGTAGCTCTTTAAGCATGGAGATTTGAAACCTTGATGTCAGCAGTCTGAGTCCACAAGCAACAAGCATGCAATGGACGTTAATGTCTCAGACACAGAGTTGAGTCTGAAAGTGTTCATGTGGAGTTGACCATTGCTCCCATTCTGCAAAGGAAAGGCTCCAAACTCCATGCAAGCCCCTGTACCAGACTCATCCATTCTCCCACTGAGAGTGGCAAGTCCTGCCAATTGACACAAGAATCTTGGTGCACATGTTCAGCTGAATTCCCCTGTATGTTCATCCCATCGAAGCCCAGAATGACAGCAGACCTCACTTGCAATGTCCTGCTCCAATGAGCTGACAAGCAACTTATCCTTTTCCTTCGGCTTAGTTAGGGATCCCTCTTCACCGAAAGATGTACCAAATGCTGATTTCAGCTCTGTGCCAATCTGTCAGCAGTGTACAGTGCCAGCATCTGAGCTGGTGACAGACCAACTGATAGGATGTCTTCAGCGGAGCTGTATCTGAAACCATTAGTTCACAGGGAGAAGGTGGAAGTGAATGAAACCAAGTAGATTGAGAAACAAGAATTTCATGGTTATGTGATATACAGCTTATACTTACTGGAGGGAAAGTTAGAGTGAGGTAGGATTTGAGAAAAGTCATTTGGTAGGATTAAGCTATTATCCTGAATTTCTCAGTGGTCTTTGTGATAGCTGGTCCCATGATGCTGAACACAGACTCCTCCAGAGAGTTCAGTCTTTTGGTCTCTCTCCTTCTGTCACACACACACAAACACACCTCCTACTATGAGCCACCCTGTCCTACAAGAGAGAGGGAAGAATGCACTGTATTTATGTGATATGCCTTCCACAGCTGAATAGCTGGAGGTGCATGGAATCAGTGCAATGCAGTTGTGACCCTGGTAACATTGGCCATTTTTGCAGTTGAAGTGAGTGCCTGAATATTCGGAATAAGGCTCGTATTCCAGAGACTGCTGAGTGATCAGGGTATTGAGCAGTGAGAGACGTTGGTGACTTGACAAGCAAGAGATTCATGTTAAGATGCTTTACTGCTGCTCGGCCTCCTGTTTGAGCATTCAGTTCACCAGCAGCAAAGTTGCACTTGGCTGAACACCGCAATCACAGAAATGAAGAGGTGGCACAATGTTTGCATGCTGCTGTTCAACAGAACCAAACAGGGTCTGTTTGGAAGTCACAACCCTTCTACTCAAACATGAGCAGACTGACTTTTAGAGCCTTTGTTCTGATTTGGAGCTGGAAGGTAGTGATACGTTCACAAACAGTTGCTAGTACCAACTTTCTTTTAATGCCAAAAGCAATTATCATTTGTTTCAAAGTAGAACACAGAATCCAAGACCTGGAATAAGAAGCAATAAAATTAAGATTCTATTGCTTTGATCTGTGGAATAAAACATGTACACAACAAAAGAAAGAGGTCCTTTCATCCCTGTGTGTTTTACTTCAAACTGAGCTATCAAAATTCATTTCAATTCATGTTCTCTCACTGCATTATTAACAATAGGGACGCTGAGTTTTAATAATGCTCAGACCCAGAGAATTGTTAACATTTGAGGAAAACAAATCTTTCAAAATGTCTAAACATTACGAAGAAAAAGGCTTTTTATCATCATATGATGTTGAAACTGTGTTGATAAGTGACAGAAAAATCCTTACAATTGATGTGCATTTTCTGAATCAGGTTAAAATATCCATCAATTATATTTTGCATTCAGCGATAAAGATTGCAAATGACAAATATCTTTATTTCTATCAATTTTTAAATGTCGACGTTGAAACGGATGAAGAATTCATCAGTAATACACAACAAGGTGGAAAACTTTAGTGACTACTAGCAAGAAGAGATGAACCACTGGGTTAGATTTAATGCATCTTATTAACAGACCTATAAACTTGGTTATAATGTAATTACTAAGCATATGGAGATTAACAATACCTATAAATAAGCCACATATAAAAATGGTTTCAGCACAAAAAAATGAATTGTTAATGTGCTAGTAAAAACATTAACAACATAACAAAAGCTGACAGCATTGTGGTCTCCTTAAATTCCAGAAAAACAAAATGTCCTGAAAGGGACATGGACATCACAAGCTTCTACTAATCAACAAATGTTAGGGTTTATCAACTTAGCATGATGTGTTAGTTCCGCAATATGTACACTATTAATTAAAATTAGTTTCAAGCAGAAAAAAAATGACAAAATGAACCTTTATTTGGGACAGATATATAGACTAAAAATGGTTAATACTTACTTCTGATTGATTAGAGTTGTTGCTAGCTGAAGTAATTGAGGGGATTAGTGGTGCACGAGAGGGAAATAGCATTTTAGCATATAATCAATTACCTTTGACCACTTGTGTGACACTGTTTTACTTCTTGCTGCAATGTGGGCAAGTGCACGAGAAAGGCACCTAGCATTGACTGGTACTGCATCTCAAGGTATGGCTGGTAGGCCTCCTGGCCCTGTAAGGTAGACAGCATTTATTATGTTCTCCACCCACTGCATCTGGGTTTCCACAGCAGCAGGTGCCACAGTGGTTCATTGGTTAGCACTGCTGTCTTACAGCACCAGGGACCCAGATTCAATTCCAGCCTCAGGCTGTGTGGAGTTTCCACATTTCCTCCATGCCTGTGTGAGCTTCCTCCAGGTACTCCAGTTTCCTCCTGCAAACCAAAGATGTGCAAGTGCGGTGGATTGACTCTTAGTGTCCAAGGGTATTCAGGCTAGGTGGGTTAGCCATGGGAAATATGGGGTTAAAGGGTAGGGGGTGATAGGCATCAGTGGGATGCTCTTCAGAGGGTCAGTGTGGACTCGAAGGTCTGTTTCCAAACTGTAGGGAGTCCATAGTTCTATGAGCAGCATTGGAAGGACTTGGATCCTGCCCTAACTGATGGGGAAAGTGCATAAACCCAAGCCATTCATTCCAAGGCAGAGATGCTGTGAGCATCCAAGAAGGCTCAGAGTGAGTGAGCACTACGTCAACAAGTGAAGACCCTGGAGATACAGCCTGGTCCAGTCCATGAGCTAAGTGTTTGTTCCTGTGTGCACAGTAACCTTCCTGCAGTTGACAATGAAATTGCCAGTAAAAGTCAAGGTCTAAATTAAAGTGTAGAAATATCATGTACAGACATCAGAGGTATGCTTGGAGGCTGGCATATATCAAATGCCAATGTTCATGGATGTGGCCAATGTGGTTGGTGACCATTGAATGTGCCCTGGGACGTTTGTGCCCAGCATCCAATGTGAAGATGCTTTAGAGTTGAGCAATGAGTTAAAGTCATTAAGTAATAGCTCTAATACCATGTCAAGAATTGTCAGCATCTGGATTGTTGCGCAAATTTAGTCAGATCAAGAGTTTTATCTTAACAAGGCAAATAGTGCCATTCAGAACATGTTTAACAAACTACAATCCAACTTAACTGGCAGATCACCATTGCAATGAATAAACTCATTTCATCATTTGACAAATGCATAAGAGATGCAATGAGTTTCTCCTGACATCAATATTGGTCTCAAAGGACTTCTCACACAAGTCTGCCACAAACCTCAGTATAGCCTATGTTGCTCAGGCTCCTCTAAGGTTTCTCCCATAGTTTTTAAATTATTGGGCCATATGAAATCAAAGAGTCATTTGATGCTTGAAATGAATATCACCAAAGACCACATAGATAGGTAAAATTGATAGAGCCCTTTAAACCTTACAAATGTCATTATTTTGAATTGCACTTTTTTTTGCATAAAGTTGTTGGGTCTGAAAGAATCAACATTGGTGTACACTGAGACTACCCAATGAGCTACTGTCATGTGGATTTGGAGAGTGAACAGCTAAGGATTTCAAAGGAATAAGACCTACCATCTGGATATTCTTCGTAATCTCTGTGAAAAATGTCTATCATTTCAATATGACACTTATCTGCCTGCTATCATGTAATAAGCTACCACTCTTGTTAGAATTCCAACTGGCTTTCCTTGATCACACCAGACCAAGCGCACCTTGTTGATGCCTACCAAGAAAGAGGACGGTGGCAGCAAATCTATCAGATTGTTTATTCTGTGGCACAAGCTATGGGAGTGAGAATTCTTCTTACAGTACTTTTGTTTAAAAATCTCACAGCCCAGTGACAAAAGAACTCCCATGATCCTATATGGGAAACATTGGCAAGAGAGGACTAATTAAGTTCGCCAAGCATGACACTCTGTAGTTTTTGACTCTCATCATGAATAGCAATCATTTAACACATACTGTGAGAAAGTACTTCTCTTAATGCAAGTTAATGAAAATCTAACGCACAATTTGTAGTGCTGATCATCATCATTATCCTAAGGGTTAATACAATTCTAAAAATGGTTATCTGTTTACAAGAAACCAATTTTCATGCATTTTAATAGGAATGAATAAGCATAAAGGTAGAAGTGAAATTAACTCATTACAAGCAAGGAGAGGAAGATCAGTTTGAACTCAGTAGTGGGGTGTCAGGAGTATGAGAAGCACAGACATGACAAAGCAGGGTTACAGCAAGAGCCATACAAAACATTTCAACTGAAACATGGTAAAACAGCATGAGTGGAAAGTCTGGAGGATGGGGAACACTGTGGGAGTTGCTGTAAGGATTAAAGCAGAAATACAGCAGCAGTGGAGAGAGATGAACAGCACCAGCAGCAAAAGAATCACAGAGTTGCCGAGCCAACTTGCAGAATAAGATGTGTTATCAAGAGGAAAGTCACAGGTAAACAGTTTATAGCCATCTAACTAGATCAGTAATTAGTTTACAAAAAAAAGGTAAATTGATTAAACATTAATTATTTTTCTTTATTTATTCAACCATTTTACATAAGAATGGCAAGGCATGTGCAACAATAGTGTTATGTCATATGGGATCTGCAGAGAGCATCATCATCTTAAATAACTATATCTGCATTAAGTTGCTGCTTTTTGAGAAATTTCTGCCTCCAGGTATTGAGTTGCAGTGCCACATGCCAGCATTTGCAAGTCATCAGATAGGGGGGCAGTTACCTGGACACTTTGACCCAGGAGTGTGATGAGCTCCACACTTTGCAAAAAGTTTATATTTGTGAAATATCCCCTTATCCCAAGGTGAAACTATATTAAACTAGTTTTTGGGAAGAAATTGTGGTTGTGGTTCCCAGCTGCGAGATTACTTTTGAGAATTGAGCCTGGCATATTGATGTTGCTATGAATTTCAGTTTGTAGTGTGCAGAGCAAATACGGACAGAACTAGTGAGCAAGAAAAGAAGTAAATCCCTCTAAGACAACGATTAGTCTTCTATTTGGTGATAAGAAGAAAACACAGAACCCCTGTTATTGTGAATCAAAAGTGCATGCTACCAGAAACGGACTGAAATCTGAAAGTGTTGTGAATGGCTCAGGCTCACGAAAGTTCTGAGCATTTGCTTCAGGAGTGATCAAACTATGAACCAAGTTGTTGTTGGTTTATTTGAAAAGGAACTCCGGCAAGTGACGCCATTGTAACTGCCATGAC
The DNA here is from genome assembly GCF_047496795.1 of Chiloscyllium punctatum. Taxonomy (NCBI): domain Eukaryota; kingdom Metazoa; phylum Chordata; class Chondrichthyes; order Orectolobiformes; family Hemiscylliidae; genus Chiloscyllium; species Chiloscyllium punctatum. The sequence continues at coordinate 41,422,868 of NC_092764.1, forward strand.
GCAAAGAAGACAGTGTGTAGAGGTGAGAGTTGCCAGTGTTAGTGGTTCCAGTGACCCCAGATGGAACAAATCCACTGGCAATAGTGACTTGAGGACCACATCCCATAATGGGGAAAAGTGAGAGATCCTATAGTTCCAGGAGCAGAGTTTGAAAACGTTTGAGATTGTATGTGATGTCACATTTGTGCTGAGGCTGATACTGAGACAGTTGTCACAGTTCCATTTCTTGTATTGGCTGAAGAGAACAGCAATGTTCCTCTTCTAATACTTGAAATTTCCTGTGGATTTCTTCAAGGGGACTTGCTAGGTCTTTGTGGTATCTTGAATTATTTGCTATTCCTTGTCTTTCCCTATTGGTGTCTTCCATGGAATTGCATGCACCACATTTTCACTTTGAGCCTAAGGAGTTTGTCCTCAATTTGCTGAAGATTTCTTCTAAAGTAGGTGGACTTTTCACTTCAATTTGTTGATTAGTTTGGACTTTCTCGTTCAGCCTCAGTTATTCAAATATTGGTGAAATCAACATATTGACTTCCCCAATTGCGTTACCAGAAGATTCCTTCTTGCTTGATGGACTATCAATGACAGTTGTTAAGGATTCTATCCTTATAAGACGGAAACATTAGATATACTATTTGAACTGTTCTCTTTCTAGTCACTTCCACATATAATGAGAGACTTAGATTTGCAATAATAAGTTGTTCACTGTGTTGAGTTTCAATCTGCCTCAATTCCATTGCAAGTGTTTCAGTTGAGTTCAGTGGGGTATACTGTTCAATTACAGCCTTTACATTTACCTTTCTTCACCACATATGTTGGTACTTGGATTCAAACTCTTCAATTTTATTGGCAGTGGAAAATATTTTCACCAACCTCTTATCGTCACCATGTTCTCTCTCATTATAGCATGAAACTATTTTCTTATTCCAAAGTAATTAATCTCAGGGAAGTCTGCTTTTTTGTTTAGGTTCTGCTTTATGTTTACAGAGCCCTGTAATGTTATCCATTGGCTGAACCTTGATCTTTTAATGTTGAAACAAAGAAATAGAGAATGTTATTACACCTCCATGCAAACTCAAGGCTGTGGAAATTTCAGACCAAATAAGAAACAGAACAACTTAACACACTGCTTTATTCTTTGGGACAGGTAGCAGACCCTGCTATTAACAGACATGCAGTTAAAGAAGTAATGCATACTTTTGATGATGACTTAAAAGCATTTTCACAACTATTTAATTTAAAGAACAAATAATTTTTGTGGAAAAAATAAGGTTGGACAAGCGAATATGTTCTCTGAAACAGCTGTTGACAAATTCGTCAATAATTATTTACGTTATCACAGTCTTGTGAATATGGAACATTATAACCACAAGCTTATAGACACAATATTTCAAATTCATCTCTTTCACGTCTTTTGCAACTGGAGATCTCATAATGCAGAAGTCTGTCCAGTCTGTATTAGAAGCTGAAATTTAGAAGATTCATCAAAATATATGAGGAACTGAAGGGCATGTTTACTTCAGACATCAATCGAACCTGTCAACTTCATAAAGTAGAAAACTCCAAATAATCACATGACAAACCAATGTGAAATGAATTTGAATCTTTTGATGATATGGTTCAAAGTTTAAGATGTGGTGGCAACAAAGAACAAATGCAACGAAACAATGTGTAGCATTGTCCAGTTATTTTTGCAAGAAAATGTGGGCAATTTCAAAAAAGAAATGTGCAAAAACCAGAACAATCCTGAAATGACAGAAACAATATTGGTTATATCCACAAAGAAACTGAAACTTTACACTGCCCAAGGCCCCAAAAACACCTCATAGGTGAAGCAGTATTTTACTTGTACTGCTTTCAATCCAGTCTACTGCATTCTCCATGCTCTCTCATCTCACAGTGCAGCATTTGGGTTATTCACAAAGAAACCCTGGCATTACTCTTAACTTAATTCATTAATCAGCAAAGTCCTGTATGGTTGCAATTACATGCCTTGTTAATCGTTGACTTGCTATAAAAAATTATAATCTCGGCAAATCTTCTTCCTATCCACTTGGGTTTGATTTCTTCCTTATTCTGTTGAATTAGACATTACTGGAGAAATATGTCACAGAATATTTCAGAGAGACACAAGATGAAACAGACACCAAGCTAACGAAACAGATGCAAGTATTATAAAGAAAATATAAGGTATTCAATGGAATTTTTTATTACTATTCATTCAAAGTTTGGGGTGTTGCTGGTTAAGCATTTTTATTGTCTGTCCTCAGTTACCCAGGCGGCGGTTAAGGGTCAACCACAACGCTGTGGGTTAGGAGGCAAACTAGATAAGGATAGTGGATTTCCTTCCCTAAGGGACATTAGTGAACCAGATGGGGTTTTTTTTTACCAACAATCTTCAGTAGTTTTAAAGTCATCACTTAACACTCAATTCCAAATTTTTATTGAATTCAAATTCTACCATCTGCCATGGCAGGATTTGAATCCAATTCTCCAGAATCTTACCTAGGTCTCAGGATTCATAGTCTACCAATAATACCGCCAGGCTGTTGTATCTTTATAAGACCTAAAAAAACACACAATTGTATGAGTAATAATTAATCATAAAACTGGATACGGCGTCATTAAAATGTTAGAGTGGTAAAGTTCAATAAATGCTTTCTCATAGAAAGAGAATAATGAATGAGTTATTGGTAATAAAGCAAAGTAGGACAACTAATGGTTGGCACATGTGAAAGTCAGGGAAAATAACAATTAGAAATTTATTTAGGCTCTCCAAGCAAAGAGAATAATTTATTAAGAATCATTTGATCAAATACAATGTGCACCAAAGCAAAGGGATGTTTTCCAATTATGTTTTGTTTGAATTGCTGGAATTTGAAGTGTTAAAGTAACAAAAGGAAGCAAAAGTCAAGAAACTGGTTTAGAATTGTTTCTAATGTTACTAATAAATTCCAGAATAATGTAACCTCCAATCTAATACTTAGACATTCATAAGTGATGGAGACATTTGAAAGCTAGAAATATTTTGCATACTTGTGACTACTGTTACAACTGACATAGGAGGAGTGCACTGTCTTTTTCTAGTACCCCTACTATTAGGGCTCACAAGATTAATGTAATTATTTACCCTGCTTCTGATACGGTTAATTGTATGCACTCTCTTTGTTAAACCTAGAATGAAATCATCCCTTAATCAGATTTCTTGCTTTTTACTTATTCATTTATGGGATGTCACCTTCACTGACTGGCCATCAATTATTATCCATTCCTGGTTGCACTTGAGAAGGTGCTGGTGTGCTGTCTCCTTGAACTGAGGGTTGTCCCACAATGCAGTTAGGGAGGCAATTCCAGGTTTTGGTCCAGTGACACTGAAATATTGGCGATACGTTTGCAAGTCAGGATGGTGTGTTGTTTGGAGGTGGTGGTATTCCAATGTATGCGCTAGCCTTTTCTTTATAGATGGTATTGATTGCAGACAGCGCACATTGAAGATTGTACATGCTCCTGTTATTGAACATAGGTGGTGGAGGGAGTGGATGTTTGTGGATGTGGTGTCAATCAAAGGGGCTGTTTTGTCCTGGGTGTTGTTGAGCTTCTTGAGTGTTGTTGGAGTTGCACCCATCCAGGCAAGTGGAAAGTATTCAGCCACACCCATGACTTGTACATTGGATGCCAACAGAATTTCTTTAAAGATAATGAATGAACATTGTTAATGTTTGTGATGCAGTAACTGTGTTTGTTTACCTGGAAAAATTAATCAATGGCACTAGAAGTTTGGTCAAGTGACTACAATGGTATTTTTGGCTAGAGAGTGCAGACACACCAACTGTTTCCTAGTCAGAGGTAGGTACACCCTCCTCAGCTTGACCCTCTACAGGGCTAAGGATGATAGACAAGGGTAAAGTGGAATTCCCAGCCACCTGTGGAGTGTTCTCAGAGGAGGCATCTAATGGGCATGTGTCTGATTCTGCCTCCTCTGAGCACCAATGAAGCGCACCTCTGTGTGTGGATCCAGCAGGCTCTGAGACCAAATGACCTGGCTGTCCATATCAGCTGTCAAGCTACCCATGGATATTGCCAAACAGTCACATACCTAAGGCATCATGGTCCCAAATGGTGTTGTTGCCGCTGCAGTCCTGCAACTTAGTGTCAGGTTACCCAGTGCCCTCTGACAAATCTGCCTGTTGGTCCTGTACCTGCTTCTGCATGCCAGTGAAGTCCTTGCTTGGCTGGTCCCCTCTTACCTGGGGCTGAGCAAGTGCCTGGTCTCCAGCAGTCCTCCGAGCGCTAGTGGATCTGAGCCATTTTTTCCATGGCCAGCTGTGAAGACATGGCAGTGAGCTACTCATCAGGAAGTGCTCCCATTTGGTATCTACCTAACTAACATACCCACCATGGTGTCGGTACCTGAGCTGGTGGACAGTACAGGAGGCAGACTCTGTGACATCTATGCTCGACTTCTCAGAGGTGGTGGAGACATGTCTTGTGGGATACTCAGTCCCCTTGACAATGGAGATCATGGACATCCACCAGTAAGAGGTAAAAGAGATAATGATACAATTACAGGATAGAATTGTGACATGCTGAAAATGTGTTGCTGGAAAAGCGCAGCAGGTCAGGCAGCATCCAAGGAGCAGGAGAATCGACGTTTCGGGCGTCAGCCCTTCTTCAGCCCTTCTCCTCGAAGAATTGTGACATGGTTTACATTAATGCACAGTGGAGGTAATGCGAGAGTGGTACAACAATGATCTCACTCCGTTTGGTTGCCAGGACATAGAAGATTCTGCATCACTACAGAAGTGGTCCTGGTCTCCGCTGCCCAAGTCCAAAGTCTTCCCATCATAGTGCGGGTGAGAGGATGAATATCTCACACCGCACCAACTGTCCTGGCCCTTTCAGTTCTGTTCTGGAAGAAAGGGAGGGATTCTGTGGAAGGGAACAGCCCAACATTTGCTGCTGATACTGCAGGTTGGAGAAAGTTGGTAAGGTGTCCTGAGTGAGTAAATAGGTAGCACAGAGTGCTTCCTATGTTAGTAAGGGGGGGATTTGTGATGACAATACCTGGTGAGGGAAGATGTTGCATGTGATAGAGAGAGAGCAATAGAGCATGGACCATAGATGGAGATGGGTTCAATAGCAGAGATTAGATTAGATTTCCTACAGTCTGGAAACAGGCCCTTTGGCCCAACAAGTCCACACTGACCCTCCAAAGTGTAACCCACCCAGACCCATTCTCCTACCCTATATTTACACCTGACAAATGCACCTAACACTATGGACAATTTAGCATGGCCAATTCACCTGAGCTGCACATCTTTGTGGGAGGAAACCGGAGCACCTAGAGGAAACCCACGCAGACACGGGGAGAATGTGCAAACTCTACACAGCTGCCCAAGGTGAGATTGAGTATGAAGGGACAGAAAGCCAATGGTAGCACATACCTTTGCAGTGCAGAGAAGATCATTCACCTTTTTCTTTCTTTGCTGATGCTCCTCTGAGCTGTGGACACTGCACTGATTTTAGTGATAATATCTAACCAGGTTGGCAAGGTCTGGTGGCATGGCCTCCTCTGGTGATCCTCTGGGAAGGAAGGGCTTTTCTTTATATCGACTGAACCACCAAGACCTCCAGGACCCTGTCCATAAAGTGGGGAGATAACTTCCCCTTCTCAGCTATGTCTGGGGTGACTGTCAACTCCAGACTCCAGCACTTGACCAGGTACACTTGACCAGGCTTTTCAAATATGGCACCAATGGCAGTGAGGCTGAGATACCCTGGGAAGATGAGCAGTGGCAAGTACATCTGGCTCCTGCAGGCAGGAGATTCAAGTTAGCATCAGGTAAGGAAGTGCATATGAGTATGGTTGGTAGATTGTGAGATGGGTTTAGATCAATTGCAAAGGAAACCCATGGAAAGGAACCCATCTATGAAACCCTGTAAAGATGACACTGCCAAGTATAATTAGATTCAGCTTAAGAAAACTTGTGAATGTTGTTCATAGATAGCTCAATAATTATTAAATTGGCAAGTATATCCTTTTCAAACAAAAAAGCATCCGCTGCATTCAAACAAACAGAAGGAAAAGAGAGAAGATATGTGTCTCCTTCTATCTGATCATTAAAGTGTCTTTTGGAGCAAAGCAATTTAAACTCTTCTTGATATCTTAATTTCCTCCTGTCTTCCGTTCGCTTCTGTTATTTTAAAGTTTTTTTTGATTCCTAACATAAAATCTCCATTCTAATCTTTTTTCTTAAAATTATATCACTAGGAATTTTTCATTATGCATCCTTTTTCCATTGTGTCATCATTTGTTAGCAGTTTGAATTGCAAAAGTTGACTGTAGGGGACAGTCTTTCAGCCAATTAAGTGCCCTACGTAGAAGACTTTGTACTGTTGGAACAGGCAATTGCTGAAACCATAAGCTCTCAGTTCCAATCATATCTTATTAAGTGAAACCTTCCCTGAGGGTTTTGTTTTCTCTGGAGAGGCTTGCAGGCTCTGGAAAGCTAACATTACATTAAAAGCAATGTTTTTTTCCTGAAGAGCCTTCGAATGGTATAAATAGGGCATTATCTCATAAATGGTATACTTTTCATATCTTCCCAAACAGTACCATTGAAGAGTTTCCAAAATTATTTTTCTGTGTGACAATGGCCTTTTATCATAATAGGCTTTAAACAGTGGAACATCTTTATTTTAAATCTGATTATTAATCAAATGAAGGAAATAAATTGACTATAAAATTGATAGGTGCAGGTGCAGGGATTCCTTCATGTGATTAGCTTATGGTAAGAGTCAGAGATGGGTTAAGTAAAGGTGACAGCACAATGGACATTGGAAGCTGGAATTCTGATTCTTACTTTCACTTCCTTGACTTCATTGTTTCCAATTCTGAGCTTAATAAGTCCACCATTACTGACTCCTGGCATCATGTCGACTACATCTCCTCACACCCTGTTTCCTGCAAGGATTCTATTCCATTCTCTCGATTTGCCTGTCTCCATCATATTTGTTACAATGATGCCACCATACACTGGGCTGCTTCTGACTTGATCTCATTTTTCCACAACCAAGGATTCACCCCACAGTGCCTTCAGCTGGAACTGGTCCTTCTGTACTCACCCCTTCCCTTCCTTCCCATAACAATGATAGGGTTCCCACTTGCCTGCACTTCCCACCCTACCAGTCGTGGCATTCAAGAGACCATTCACCATAATTTCCGACAGCCCCAGCAAGATGCCACCACCAAACACATATTCTCCTTCCCTTATTATAGACAAATCCAGTCCCCCTCAAAATATTTTAAGAAGGTAGCCCAGACACTAACGTTTACTTATTTAAAGGTAGATGTGAAATGTCATGTTTCAGATGCTTTGCGGTGCGACTATTTGATGTTAAGCAAAGTTTAGTGAAACACTATGGGTAAAACCCAAACAAAAGAAAGAGGAATTTAGAATAACCTAAATATTGGAAACGTAACCAAATAATAGAGACAGTACCTATTACTAACTAACTGTTCCAATATAGTGGCATCCCATAAATACAGCTCTTGGTGAAAAGACAAATCCAGACACAGATTCTCACATGCAGTTCTTCAATCCAGGAGGAAAACACAGGGAAAGTAGCAGCTAGGAGACGTTCACTGCAGCTTTCAAGTATTTTGAGACGCCAAAGCTTCTTATTAAAACTAAACCAAAAAACTAAAAGAAACTGGAAAACCAGGATTGTGAGAGCTGGCTACACCCAGGCTGCTTCTATTGATTAGATTAGATTACTTACAGTGTGGAAACAGGCCCTTCGGCCCAACAAGTCCACACCGCCCCGCCGAAGCGTAACCCACCCATACCCCTACATCTACATCTACCCCTTACCTAACACTACGGGCAATTTAGCGTGGCCAATTCACCTGACCTGCACATCTTTGGACTGTGGGAGGAAACCGGAGCACCCGGAGGAAACCCACGCAGACACGGGGAGAACGTGCAAACTCCACACAGTCAGTCGCCTGAGGCGGGAATTGAACCCGGGTCTCTGGCGCTGTGAGGCAGCAGTGCTAACCACTGTGCCACCGTGCCGCCCATTGTTACAATTTTAAAAATAAACCCAAGGCCACACAAATTGTCTACTGCCTTAGAGAAGCTCGGCACGTCTGCCATTCAAAAACACACCAGGATAGTATAACTTATTAAAGTGACAGCATCATCACACCCTCCACTGTCAGAATTCCACAGGGGTTTCTCCCTCTAGTCCCCTTCACTGTAACTCCCAATACTTCCTCACTCTCCCATGGCACCATCCCACGCAATTGCAGAAGTTGTTACACTTGCTCATTCACCAGTTTCTTTCTCATCCAAGGGCTCAAACACAACTTTCAGCAGAAGCAGTGTTATACTTATGCTTCTTTTAATGTGGTCTGCTTCTATTGCTGCTCACAGCATGGTCTCCTTATACTGGTGAGACCAAATGCATATTGAGTGACTGCTTTATGGTACACACTTCACTGTCCATAGTGATGATCCTGATGTTGCAATTGGTTGCCATGACAATTAAATCCCCTTGCTCCAAACTACCCTTTCCATCCAGGGTCTGCTGCAATGTTGTAATGAAACACAACCCAAAGTGGAGGAACAACCCCTCATTTTCTCCCTAGGCACTTTACATCCTCTTGGTCTCAATATCAAAATCCACAACTTCAAAGCCTGATCATGTGGTTCTGTTTTCTATGTTTCTTACATTCTGTCCCTCCCCACAGCCTCGACTTGTTTGTGTCCTGTTTACTTCACTCATCGTAGACAGGACCCATTCTCTCCCTTTTACACCTTAACTTAGGTTCATTTTACTTTTTGTTTTCTCTTTCACCATCATTAACAATTCCTCTGTCTTTTAAACTGGGCCTCTACAATATCTTTCCTTTTGCCACTCCTTCACCTGTCAAAAGTATTAAAAGGAAACATTTTCCAACCCGTTTATGTTCTGAAGAAGAGTTGTATCGGAGTCAGAACATGAACCTCTCCTTCCACAGATGCTGCCAAACCTGCTGATCTTCTCAGGGGTGGAGTGGAAGCTTAATGGTTAGCATTGCTACCTCACAGGGACCTGGATTTGATGCCACCCTCAGGCGACTGCCTGCATGGAGGTTGCACATTCTTCCTGTGTCTGTGTGGGTTTCCTCCGGGTGCTCCGACTTCGTCCCACAGTCCAAAGATGTGCAGCTTAGGTGGATTAGCCATGGGAAATGCAGGGTTGCAGGGATAGGGTAAGGAGTGTGCCTGTGAGGGATGCTATTCGGAGGATCATTGTGGACTCGTAAGGATTCTTCTGTTCTATGATTTCTCCAGCATTCTCTGTTTTTGTTTCAGATTTCCACATTTGCAGTAGTTTGCTTTGCTCAGCATCATAACTGAATATATCAGAAAACTATATATATATTTTATGTTATCTAGACTCACCTGTACAGGTTCACTTGTTATTGTAAATAATTCCATTTAACCTTTCCAAAAAAAATGTGTGTATATTGTCTTCAATAGAGTTTGTCGTGGAGTGTCCCACATTGTGTGTTAATACAATACTGTAAGTTAGTTGGCCAGTCAGTCTGCTATGGGCCTGCAAGCTGCACAAAAAAATCAGTTGATTTGTTGTGTGATCTGCTTCATAGATTGTAATGTGGTTTATTCTTTTAAAAAACAATCCCACATTAGTACTTAATCCCAGATGAATGATTAATTATTATCTCATTATCACGAACATGACTTTAACCCAACATGGGGCCACCAGAGGTAATGTGCACTTTGGCAGGAAAATGTGCTGTACGCTGGAAGTTTCTGCAGCAGAGTCTTTGACTTACAAGAAATTACATGTCTTCTGTGTAGTCAAGGTCAGTGAATATATCTTCAAATGCACCATCACCTCAACTGGGCACTAGCTCAGTGGCTGCACAATTCATCATAGCTGCACCAATCAGCTTATTAGCACTCCATCCATCATTCTCTATCTCATACCTTACTTTTATAGCTTCACTTCACCTTCAGATGTGTAAAATGTTTGCAAGCCTCGCACCTGTATCTTAAAACTTACACACTCTGTCAGGCCATGTCAGCCTCACCAAACAACACAAGTTACCAACTCATAGACACATACATTTTCTTCAGTCTTTGGGGATAATGTAGAATACAATCAGATAGGACATCATATAATCAGTGGGGCATAGGTATGGCTTCATGGCCTTACTGTTATGGGTAACATTGTTCCCAACATGTCTCTGGCTGAGGCTGTGTCCAGTGAGGGGTAGGAAACATCATAGATAACAGTATGCTCAGATCTAATGTTGTTGCACACATCCCCCTTTGCCCTCATCCCAAAACCTCTTCTGATGATGCAAGCACACTCCTCTCAGTCTCACCATAATTCCACCCTTATGCCTTTCTCCTTTCAGATGTCCAAAGCCTTCAATCTACCATGTGATGGTCAAACAGGAAAAGGTCAAATAAGAGCATCAGATTGAAAAGAAAACAGCTTCACTCACTCTCACACTTATAGCTCAGTAGTTAACATTACTTGTAAAGCAGAGTTAAGATGAAGGGTCATCACATGGTATGACAGGATATGAATGGCCTACTGTCAGCCAAGGGTAAAGCCGACGTGTTTATAGCCATGTTCTCCTGTAGCATATCAGATGAGCAGTTCAATGGGACAAACACCAGTTGAAAGTTGCCTCATAAGTGCAATTAAATATTTGTTGTATTGCTTGGCTTTTGGGAAATGTCAATAAATATGGAGGAGTTTAACATCAACTCAGCACAGGCTTTGGGAAAAAAAGGGCTTATTCTTTCAATATAGGAGTGGTCATCTTCACCTGTCAAAAAAGCAGCGCTCTGAAAGCTTATGATTTCAAATAAACCTGTTGGACTATAACCAGGTGTCATGTGACTTCTGCTTGAGGGAGTGGTAGTGGTCCTAGGGAGCACAAGCTCTGTCTCAGGATGACAGCTCATGTTCATCAGCAGATGTAGTTACTATTGTGTGTCCATCAGCCCAGAGCATAGCTACCTATGTCAGGATAGTCAAAACTGAAACCAAGCCTTCTGTAGCTCCTGAGAACATTTTGCTATCAACCAAGTTTAACTGCAGTCAGCCACACTGATTGTTAGCAGGCAGGGTGCAGCCACTGGGATTGTGCTCAAAGGAGCATGAGAAAAAACAAACACTTGTACAAAAGAGACACAAAGTGAATGCAGAAACTGATTAGTTGATATTTGTACCCAACATGACAAGGTGTGCTTTATGATTTGGGATGGATATTTGCTCTGCGCTGGCATTTCTTTAAGTATTATGGCAAAAAGGATGCTGTGACAGTTAGTAACAGAGGGAAGGTAAAGTATGGGACTGTTTAGCACTGGGGAATTGGCATTGTGTTTGTTAAGGCCACACATAATTTTATCTTAAACATCTCAAATAGAAAGAGCATTACTATGATGATACTATGGCTTTAAGATGTGTATTTTGTCCTTTTTCTTATGAAGAAAGGTTGAGATAGAGGTCCCGAACAGTCTTTTCCAATGCCAATAAAGTAAACAGCTTGTGAGGCCTTGGGTGTTTTATTTAAAGTTGGAACAATAGAAGCAGCCTGAATGGGTGAGGTCATGCTCCCACAAAACCAGGATTAGTTTCAGTTTTTCCATTTTAGCCTTCAGTAACAGTTGTTAAGATCTTGAAGCTGGAAGTAGAAGCTCTTGTTCCTCTCTCTGGTACAGCTAAAAGCTGGGGTTCTCTTCCTACTGCTCGAATTACATATGAGATGATCTACTTTACTGAATTTGTCTTTGCCAAGGCTGTGTTTATGAAATTTTATGGAACTATTTATTAATGTGTGCATAGTGTGCATATATTTTGTTAAGCATTTTGACAGAGTTACAGTTAAGTCAATTATTTTAATTTTATTTTGTCTGTATTTTAGTTATAGTGTATGGATCAAGTGGGCTTTGTTTCAAGTACTGGTAGTTTGACCAATCGAATTGCAGCTGGAATGCCTTACACTTACCTTTAAAAGAAAACATTAGGGTCTAGACTATCTTCATAATATTGTTTAATCAGATTTGTTCTGGTCCATAACATTACCCATTTCTTATCTTCTCATCTGTCTTCTGGGTGCTCTGGTTTCCTGCTACAGTCCAAAGATGTGTAAGTTAGGTGAATTGGCCATACTAAATTGTCCCTAGTATCTGGGCATGTGCAGGCTAGGTGGATTAGCCATTGTAAATGTAGGGTTACAGGTATAGGTGGGGTGCTGGGTCTGGGTGGGATACTGTTCAGAGGGTTCTTATGGACTCAATTGGTGGAATAGCCTCTTTCCTCGGTGTGGGAATTTGATGGCTCCATTCATCCTTAGCTGTTTAGGGTATATCTCATGGCCAAGGTCTGTCTTGAAATGGCACGGGCTACAGGGCTCCCCCTAAGTGGTCTCCTGGAGTAGAAGTATTGTTTAAGAAATGTACTCAGTCACATTTTGTGCGGCATCATGACCTCAGTATTTGTGTATACTGTCCCATGTGTGTGGATTGTGTGCCAGAGTCCTGAGCCACTTGTCTCCAGGTAGCCCATGTTACTCGGTATCCACTCTAAGTTTTGCTTTGATGACTCAAATCCAGATGGAAGATTGGATGATCACAGATTGAAGGTAGTGGGTGCTTTCCAGTATGGAAATTCACAATGAGCTAAGTATGGTCTCACAGCAGCTGGATCATTGTGGTATGTCTCAGAAATGTGTGCAAAACAATGTCTGTACAGACATAAGCACCCTTCACTATTTGCTAACCTACAATTCCAACAAAGTGCCTCTGCATCTACACTAACTCCCTGTCAAGTTGATATCTACATCTGTCCACATGAGAAGTGTGTGCCCAAGTAGATGGCATCCTTTTGGACACAAAATGGCAACAACAGCACTGACAATACAGAGAACATGCGACTGATTTATGTTGCTTTGATTTTTGCATCACTTATGTTTACAAATAAAGCAATGGTCAGCAATGAAATGTTCATTAAGAAACTGAAGTATTTTAAGATTCATAATTCATATGTTCATCTAACTCACTAAAGAGAATGACTGGCACTGTTAACCTCCACGGATACAGAGAAATTCTAAAAATTAATGAATCCTTTACTTTCAAAAGAGGTCAGACAATGGACTTGGGGAATTATCACCAGTTAGCCATTTATAATGCGAAAATCTTGGAGGCCATTATAAAGGTGTAATTTAAAACTATCAGTGAGAGCAAAGGCGATAAATTCAAGCCAACATGGGTTTACAAAAAATAGGTCATACAGCAAATTAATTAGAATTCCTACAGATCATAGCAGAGTTCATCGATAAAGGGTAATACAGGCTTTCAGATGGATCTGATAAGGTCCTTCTCGAGAGAGTTATGACCGAAGAGAAACTTCATGAAATCAAGGAGCTGGTAATAGTTTGAATAATTGGCTATATAATGATAGGATAGTTATGGATAATTATAGTTCTAATTGGACAGCCATGGTTAATGAAAGCTTCCTGAGATGGATTCTGGGCTGACTATTTCCAAGGACTGATCATTATGGGCCTGATTTTATAGTCAGTGGCAAACAAACCAGCTTCAACTGTGAAAATTGAGTAGTATGGAGATAACAGATTGACAAACAGCAAGAGAAAATATGCAAAATTGAAACAGTTATATTTCCTGCATTTCATGAATTACAAGGAGAATTTAAAGTTTTTAAATATAACATTAATCATACTGGAGCTAATGCATCTGTCACACTGAAATGGTTTGTGAATCCAGTGTGACTACCCTGGTACAAATAACCTTTTGCATACTAGAAGGTAGGAAAAGCTGTTTTGTAGCATATTTTCAAGAAGCATTCACAGGATGAGGAAAAAGATTATGCCCTCTATACCCAGTAATAAACCTTCACAGGAAATGGACTCTCTGTGATTATGGTATTTAATATATTGGATCTGGAAGAAGTAACTGGATATTTCCTCAGTCCTAGGCTGAAAGTGTGCTAGATTCCCAAGCAGAAAAAAGTGACAATCGAGCTGCAATCCCAACAAGGTTGGCAGCAATGCAGGAACATCTTTTAGAAAATTCCCAGCCATTGTCTATTTGAACATATAACATAGCTTCCATGTCCTTGTCCTTGTTATCATTGCATTACAGGCTGTATCCTTCTCCATACCACCAGTGGATGTGAGTGGGATGATGAGGAACAGGAAGCCTTAGTGCTGTATTCCACTGTAAATGAGAGTGGACAATAATAAGTCTGCCACCCATGCCTGGCTGAGTTTATTTAAATGATACTTTAATTACAATAATTAATTATTTAACTTATCTCTATCATTGATATGTAGATAAAAAAATTGATTGCAACAAACATACTGGTGTAAAGGGAAGCTATTCAGATTGGAGGAATGTAGAAAGGGAGAATTCACAAGAATCAGTATTGGCAGTCCTGTTACTCAAAACTTATCTTACTGATTTAGGCTGAATACCAGAATTTACCGATGACTAAAACAAAACTGGGAGTTAGGAAAAATGTAATTTGTAAAATAATACAAAAAAAATTAGAAAATATTTAGACTGAGTAGTTAGACTTTAAAAAATAGGAACTGAATAGGGGAGAAGATCCATAGAGACACTGAATATAGAGTTCAAAACTAATGAATAGGATGCTGCAAGAAGAATTTAGAAACATTGAAGGAAGTGCAAAAACAAAATCACAAAAATGGTGCAAGCAAGAGATTGGAGAATTCAGGAAAGTTTAGACAGATTGAAGAATTCTTCTTTAGAGCAATGCTGATCTGATTTTTAAAGTGAGCTTTTGGTTACTCAGGGTTGCTGCAGAGAGAAGGTTTCAACTTGTGGGAGAATCCAAAGGACAAAATGTAAAAAGATAGATAGGAGGTGGTCTGGGCAAATTCCTTAGTCTGTTTCAAAAGAAAATGGAAGAGTATAGAATATAAAATAAATTTTAAAATATGAAGTTAAAATGAGAAGGATGGAATCAAAAGGGACTTTAATGCTGCATAAACAATATTGCAGAATATTTGGACCGAATGGCTGTTTTGTATAATTTCTTCTGTGCAGTTCTATGTGATTCCTCACAGACACTGACCATCAGAAACACTGTGGCCTGAAGTTTCCAGGCTAACGTTGATGGGTAGTGAAGGGGACACTATGCTGCTTTTTTTATATAACACTAGTTTGTCACATAAGCGTGAGGTACCAGCCAGATCCATTTTTCAGAGTGGTGTCAGGGGACTTGCTTAAAGGGATGAAGTGAACCCACTAGGTGGTCAAAAAGAAGAAATTTTGTCTTAAACAAGATGTAGATAGTGATCAGGTACAAGTCACATTAATAAGATAAGACAGTGTTACAAAGACAATGAAAAGATCCACATGACAGTTTTATCTTCTTTCAGATCCAAATCTATTCTGACCTTTCCCACTAAAGTCTTTAGTACATTATTGGATTTGGTGCAACTTTAAGCAATCTTTAGCATTAACCATTTCACAATCAGATGCAACATCAATTCTCAAACATTTTTCCCCATAATTTATATTTATGCAGTCATCCATATACTTGCTTTCACCACTGTTCCATTTGCGCCCAAAGTCTCTGACTTAGAAATGCAGGCAGTCTGGATGTTTCACAATTCTTCTAGAATGTATTCCCTTCAGACCTGAAATATCAGAGGGTCTTTAGCTTGAAGGCTGTTGACCTTGATTTTGTCCCAGATCCTGTGAGATCTGTAAAGTCTCACTTCACTGGATGACCATTTATCTTTTGAGTCCTTTACGCAGGATATTGTTTGAGACAAATCTAACAATTGGTCCATTTCCTCAGCCAAAGGACACTTAGTCTTCCACCTTTCCTTCCCAGGGGAATGTTTTGTTACTGAAGCAGATAATTGGCTGATAACATTATCTGGGCAATCTTCAATCTTATGAACTTCTTTCATTAAAGAGGCTTCCCTTTTTTTGTAGTATCCTGGATTACTGAGCCTACCAACTTATTTTTGAAAGTGTCCTTGACCCTTATGCCAAGTAACTTCTTCTTAACCATGTCCTCAATCTATGGACAATTGTTATCCCAGTTCCTTTGTGACATTATTGGAGTTTTATGCAGACTTTAATCAAACTATGTTGGTAAATTGTTATTCTGAATCTGTCAGGAAACTTGTGCTGAAATATGTAGACTCTAATTCAACTTATTCATTAGATTGAATGCTTGCATTTGCTCCTTTTGCTTTTTTTTAACTGGTGAACTTAAGATGTTCAATTTATTGATTTTAGGGGTTTGTGATCACAGTTATCAAAAATGGGCTGCTGACAGTATGTAGCAATTATCTGATGTTTATTAAATTTGTTAGGAAGCAGCAGTTGAGATATGATACATTAGTTAATTAGGTAAAGAAGGGAAGAATGCAGACATAATAGATGAGAATGCTTCACTGATTCTGAAATCAGAGTAGAGCAGAGGAATAGGAGAGTACTCACTCCCATCCCATCCCAGATATCTTGCAGTTTTTTGTGGTAGTCTTTGGTGGCAACTGTCTTTAATCTTTATTTAGGCTGATGTAACAGAACTCTTAATCTTCCTTCAAGATGGTGGTGGCTTGTTTCACAACTCTTGCTTGTATTCCTTTCTATCCCGAATGATATATATTATTTTGGGGCTGGTTGTCACAAATGTGTCAATCAATTCTCTGAATCCTTTAGATTAATGACCATGGGACAACTAATCAAGACATTGGATTGTCCCTTTGACCATCTCCATTTAAGGTTAGCTTTCATTCCTTCTAACAAAAAAACCTTATTACTTTCTAAAACACCCTACTCATAAAAGAGCAATGTGGTGCCTGATAAAGCTTTTATTGATGCAAGAAGGCTAGTTATTACTGTAAAGTGATTAGCTGGAATCTCATGCAATAGAGAAAATACCAAATATGGAATATGGACTTAAAATAAGCTCAAGGGAGACCCCATTCCCAGCAAATCCCCAGTCATGCTATTTGAGGAATACTGTTTACTAAGCATGATCTCTGTCTCTCGCGCCAGTATTGCTTCCTTAGCAAATGAAGAAATGAAATGTTCTTTTTGAACTTGTGATCTGATCATTTGACATCAAAATTGAATCTGCCATAATGACTTGTTTTTCAGGCTGTGTTATTGTCTGAACAACTTTAGTTAAAAATTAGTCAATGAGCTCAGGTGGGTTACACTGCTCATTATATTTCTCATCAGTTTTGTATTCTTGCAAACTTTACTGGTTTTGTCATTTGAACTCACTTTAATGTTGATAGAGTTAGAAGACATATCTGCCAAAACTGTGTAGACACATATTTTCATCAAGTTGACCATATAGAATCCCTACAGCATGGTAGCAGGCCATTTGGCCCATCAAGTCCACACCGACCCTCCAAAGAGCATCCCACCCAGATCCATTCTTTCCCTATAACTCTGCATTTCCCATGGCTAATCCACCCAGCCTGCACATCCCTGTACAGTATGGGCAATTTAGCATGGCCAATCTACTTAATCTGCACATTTTTGGACAGTAGGATGGAACCGGAGCACCTGGAGGAAGCCCACACAGACTCAGGGAGAATGTGCAAATTTCACACAAATAGACACCTGAGAGTGGAGTTGAACCCTGCTCTCGGCTGCTGTGAGGCAGCAGTGCTAACCATGGAGCCACTGTGCTGCATATAGAATTGTGCTCTAATACCAACACATAGGTAATCTCAATAGATGCTTTCATCTTTTTTGTTTCCACCATGATTCGAGGAAATCTAATGATATCTTCTACTGGCTCTTCCTTGGCCAGTTGTTTGATCAATAACTAACATTTCATTGACTTGTGCTTTCATAACTGACGGTTCCTTGACCAGTTGTTGCATGACAGGCGTCTCTTTCAGCAGGCTTGGCAGAACTGCCTGTCTTTGACCTGTTCATTGTCACTTATGAGTAATTGAGTTTCTTCTGCGATATAAGTAAGGTCAAGTCACACATTTGTGCTCAAGAATAAGAATTGCTGATTGTGAAATATGTATACATTTTCCACGCTTTGACAACCCTTGAGTTGCAACCTCTCTTGGAATATAACTGTGGCCTTTAAATCAACACCTCTTGGACCATGTAGCCTCAGTTTCTTCACTCATGATTTGTTAACATACGACGCTCAGCAGTACATCAAACTTAAAATGAGTGAGATGCCTGTGGACATAAACCATTTCATGCCAAAATGAATTGCTTGGTTCACCAAATCCTCTAAAGAATACATTGGAAGTATTTTCTATTGCAGGTTGCTTTATCTAATTTACATATTTCTGTGTTATTTGATTTCCTGTTGCTCACGGTAACTGTGTCGTGCATCAGCACATGTTCTCAAAGTTATCTTGTTTGACAAATACTGTGTTCCTTATAGATAGCTGGCCTGTTTGTGTCTGTAAGGTTTCCAAAATCTGCTCTTGGTAACTGCTGTCTGACTTATTCTTTGTGTCAGTATCTCTAGTGTGTCTTTAGGGTTTTTATGTCTTCTGAACTGATGAGGATCCTGCTGCTCTATTATGATTTTGTTGATCTCCTTCCAGGATTCCTTTGTGATACTTTCTGATTTCTGCCTCCAACACTCTCTGAATGGCTTTCTTCAAAACCAAATCTGAATTGTACTGTCAAAACTCTAACAAAGACTCATTGGTAATTCCAAGAACAATACTATCTCTTATGAATTCTGACTTTAAGGTCCATATGCACATTATGAAATAATCTATAAAATTCCCTGGATTCTTAGTTATTCTGTTATATTGCAGTTTTATTTGTTCTTGATCAGACTAATTTTATGATCATTTGGTCTATCTCTAAAATTAAATCTGCTTGGCAATGTTACTTCTCCTGTCATTTAATCCTAATGCAACTATTTGTTCATCTTACTTCAAAGATTTTCAATTCTCCTGTATCTAAGTGTTGTTTTCTTTACCTTGTCGTAAGTTTTCAGTTTTGCAGCATTCAAACTGCTGTGTTCTCTTTGCCAGGAAGATTAAATCTGCCATATTTCAATGTTGATTGAATTTCCATGTCTTAAACCTGGCATTTGAGTGGCATGAATTTCACTCGCCACTTGTTACCCCAAAACTGGATATTGTCCAGATATTGTTGCATTTGAACATAGATTGCTTCAGTATTTGAGGTGTCGCGAATACTGGAATTGTCCTACCTTTTATATATGGGATATTCCTGGGCAATTGTTCACATTATAAGGTATATGCCAATGTTGTAACTGTCCTGGAAGAGCTTAGCTAAGGGAGTGGCAAATTCTGGAGCACAGGTCCTCAGGACTATTGCCAGAATATTGCCAGGGCCCATAGCTTTTTCAATAGCCAATGCTTCCAACCGTTTCTTGATAACACATGAAGTGAATCGAATTGGTTGAAGATTGGTATCTGTAATGCTGGGGACCACTGGAGGAGGCTGAGATGGTTCATCCATTTGGCACTTATGGCTGAACATTGCTGCAAATGTTGGGCTCTTCCATCATTGAATGTGGGGATATTTGTGGAGCCTCCTCCTGTATTGAATAAACTTGCTAATTGTTTGCCTTTTGCAGCCTAATAACCAGTTCTGTTTGCTTCCTTTGCTTTAGACAATACATCCTGTTTCCTGTCACCTTAAAGTTGAATCCAGTTTATTTAACAGCCTCGCGGGATGATTCATGCAGTTCATGGCATTTGTAATATTGCCTGTGGGATACAATTTTAATAAAGACTCACATTTACTTTAACAGCTCCACTGAATGAATACCAGTTTCTGCACTTTTATGGATTCTGCTGTCTTCAGTCATGACTTCATTAATGGATCTCTCACTCTTACAACAGCCTCAATAGTCTCTATTTCCTTCTTCTGTTAGACTTTGCCATCTTTGGCTCCAATGTAGCCACTTCATCACTTTAATTCAGGCTTTGCAACATTCTTGGTGCTGCAACCTCAGTTTAATTTATTTCTGTGTCCTTTGAATTCCCCTGCTTTGGCCATACCTCACCATGTCCCTTTGATAGGGTGGCTTATTTTGAACTGTAAGTACTTCCTTTTTTTCACTTCTGGCCTTTTCAGCATGAATGAGCATTTTAAAGTTTTCCCCTTCCTCATCAGGGATATAACCTTCACTCACAGAACCTCCAAGGTCCACTTGCTTTCTCTGGCTGAACGTTTAATTGGTTCTGCTCCTACAGTTAATCAGTACTTGATGTCATCTTTTAACTGTCAGGTATGACTAATGTACCAGCTCTGTAGAACTTCTAATGTACATTTGCTTCTGCCCTTCTCTTACTGGATCCAAAGGTCTTTATACTTTGACTATAGATTCCACCTTACAAAATCTTAGTGTGCACTTGACTGCCGTAGACTGTCTGCCCAAATTGCTCTTAAAGCTGCAACTGGAAATCTGAAAATCTGTACAGCAAAATTGAACTCCAATTCACAGAGCTGCCTATCATGTGGTAGTGCAGCTAGATTACCTTCAGATGGCTACCATTGACAACAAATTGTATTAGCATGCGATGCCAAAGTCAAGCATCCACAAGTCAACTGTTCAACTATACCCATTCCACTATCTGCTCTTTATGAATGACACAGAGAAACCGATCAACATATCTTTGAACTTTTACTTATTTTATTTATTTTAAGTCTAGCTAGATTGGTTTTTTTTTTAAAAAACCAGTACATTTGATCTCAGAGAAAGGCATTCTTGAGGGAAGGACTATTTTTAAAGGAACTTTGTTCCGACCTACTGAGGTAGCAGGTAAGTAAAAGAGGAGAGCTCGTTCATCCTTCCTAGGATTTAACAGATTGGGGTATATTTTTTTAAACCCTAATGATTTGTGGAACCTCACCAGGTCATAACATTCAGAGATTAATTGATCTTAAGTCCTCAAGATCCAAGGCTGTTCTATGTTTCCTCAATCAAGTTCTAATGATATCATCATATTAGGTTCTGTTTAATGCAGTCTTCAACAGAACCCTTTCCAAATTGATACCTCATACGCCATGATTCTTCATTCACTGGAGAATTTTGTTTAACTCGTGGTTCTATACAAGAAGGATGAAGACTTTAGAGAGGATGCAGAAAAAAAATGATTCCAAGGATGCGGCACTTCAGATCATTTGACTGGAGAAACTACAGTTGTTCTCCTTTAGAGAAGAGAAAGTGAGAGAATATTTGATAGAGCTGTTCAAAAATCATGGGGTGGGGTGTGGTCTGGACAATGCAAAGAGAAAGAAACCTTTCTCATTGGCAGAAAGATATAGAACTAGCGGACACTGATTCAAGATGATCAAAAGGATATGAGGAAAATCATTTTTTCACAGTAAGTGTAATGATCAGGATGCACTACCTGAGATCATAGTGGAGACTTATATAATTACAGCTTTCAAAAGACAGCTATATTACTATTCAAAACAAAAATGTTTGCAAGGTCAAGGGGAAACCATGCAGAATGGAGACTGTTACATAATTCTATCACCTGGAACAGCAGAGATTTCATGGGCTGAATGGTCTACTTCTACCCTAGAGGGAGGAAATGGTCTATCTAGTGGTGTTATCACTAGATTATTAATCCTGAGCCCAGGTTCGGATTTCACCCAATTTAAAAAAATCTGGAATTAAGAATCCATTGTTGATGGCCGGAAAACCCCATCTGCTTCACTAATGCCCTTTAGGTAAGGAAACATGTTAACTAGTAAGGAAGATTGGGGACAATATTCCATCCTCACTAACACTCAACACTGGATTCCCCTCCCAGAGGTGTATATTCAACCCCTACTGTACTCACTGTATACCCATGACTGCGTCGTCAAACACCAGATTAATACCATTTACAGGTTCGCTGATGACACAACCATAGTTGGTCAAATTTCAGGTGGCAATGAAACAGACTACAGAAGAGAGGTGGAAGACCTGGAAAAATGGTGCACAGAGAACAGCCTAGCTCTCAATACAGGCAAAACCAAGGAACTCATTATTGACTTTCGGGTGATGTTACTCATGCCCCCCTACACATTAACAGCACAGAGGTGGAACAAGTGGAGAGTGTCAAGCTCTTGAAGTGGTCATCAACAAGTTTTCTTGGACTCTTCATGTGGACGCACTGGTTACAAAGGCCCAACAACATCTCTTCTTCCTCAGAAGGCTGAGAAAATTTGGCATGATGGCGAATACCCTTGCCAACTTTTATAGGTGCGCCATCGAGAGCATTTTGTCTGGGTATATCACTATCTGGTATGGCAACTGTACCATTCAAGATCAGAGACGGTTACAGAGAGTGGTGAACTCAGCCTGGACAATCACAAAGACCAACCTCCCATCTATAGATTCCATCTACCAGGCCCACTGTCAAGGAAAGGCTGGCAGCATTCTCAAAGATCCACCCCACCCTGGCAATGCTTTTCTATAAACTCTAACATCAGGGAGAAGATACAGAAGCCTGAACATACGCCATAGCCAGTTTCAAAACAGTTTCTACCTTACTGTTGTTAGAATGCTGAATGGACTCACAAACTCTTAGCATTCACCTGTACCTGTGTTTTTTTTTGTTTTTGCCACTGTTTGCCTACTATTTACTTATCTATGCTATTTAACGGTGATCTGCCTGTATTACTCACAAGACAAAGCGTTTCACTGTGCCTCAGCACAGGTGACAATAAATTCAATTCAATTCAATTCAACTGCCATCCTTACCTTCTCTGGCCTACATGTGACTCCACATCCACAGCAACGTGATTGACTTTTAACTTTGCATTTATAGATGAGCAACAAATGTTGGTGTAGCCAGTGACTCCCTCATCCTATGAATGAATTAAGAACAAAATAACCATTCTATTATTCTACCACAATCTTTCTGTGACAGCTTTGTCCTTCAAGATCTGCCAAGATCAGTGAGTTGTAATCCTCATGGCATCCTTGTTACTCTGTCCCTAGTCCAATGTAATGTTTAACATCAAGGAATAGGAATGCTTCATCTGAGCAAGATTGGTTGGTGTGGATTGGAGGTTTTCTTGTCTATGTTTGGGGATGTTTTAGAGTCTAGAATTAATATTATGGCCTCTCTGGGTCACATCCACTTCCACCCAACAGCAAGACATTGCACATAATCTACATGCTAAGTAGCCTATCCTGCATGACAATCATGACACACATGACAATCCTAGACCAAACCACCAGAAATATTTTATAATCTGTATACAGATCAGTAACTTTTACTTTTAAGTCAACTAAGTGTGAAATCCATGGGACTTAAAAAGAGAATAAAGTGACATGATTCCACAGTTTTGAGCAACCAACAACAATCGATAAAAACAATATTACATACAATCCATAATACATGTACAACTTATATTCTAATACCCAGAATTAATGTTGCATAAAAATTGATAATAGACTTGTGACTGGAACTCCACAGCACACATTAAATAGCAAGTGTCAGCAAGACAAATCCCATGGATTTTTTAGCAATTCCCTTCAATATTGATGACATGGTTGATCATAAAATCTTATTAAACTTCACGAGGGATTATAGTTTTTCAGTTTTGCTGATCTAGTTTTGAAACTTCGACTCAAGGACCATTTAAAGTCACAGAGTCATACAGCACAGAAACAGACCCTTTGGCCCAATTTGTTCATGCCAACCAGATTTCCTAAACTGAATTAGTCCCATTTGTCTGTTTTTGGTCCTTCAAATCTTTCTTATTCATGTACCTGTCCAAATGTCTTTTAAATGTTGCAGTTGTACTTACCTCTACCACTTCCTATGGCAGCTCCTTCCATTTACACACTACCCTCTGTATGAAAAAGTTTCCCCTCAGGTCCCTTTTGAATATTTCCCCTCTCACCTCAAACCTATTCACTTTAATTTCGGACTCCCCTACCCTGGGGAAAAGACTTTGACTATTCACGTATCCATGCCCCTCATAATTTTAAAAACCTCTATAAGGTCACCCATCAGCCTTCAACACTCCAGAGAAAAATCTTTCAGTCTATCCAGCCTCTCCTTATAACTCATACACTCCAGTCTTGGTAACGTCCTTGTAAATCTTATTTATTTGAATCCTCTCCAGTTTAATAACATCCTTCCTACAGCAGGGCAACCAGAATTGCATGCAATACTTCAAATGTGGCCTTACCAATGTCTTGTACAGTTGTAACATAGAATTCCACCTCCTCAGCTCAGTGCTCAATGCTTGGTCCCGAATGCCTTGGTTCCTCAGTGACTGCTCCCATTCGAGTTGACCACCCTCCTTTTCTGGGTTTGTGCTTCCCTGGTCTCCAAAACTGCACTCCAGTACCCATTCACAAGTATAATTCCACCTCTTCACTGAGAGAAAGCTTCACTAAGCTAAAATTGCCCTTGAGTTTTTTTTCCCCTAAACTTTAATCTTGCTCAGTTGCATCTAGAAAATACTACTTGTGAACCTTGTGAACTTTCAGCTGTTCTGAACTTTTAGTGGCACAGCTTGTTTTGAGCTATGCCCCCCCCCCCCCCCCCCAACCCCCATCGCCACCCCCACAGCTCAGAACTCCCATGGGTGCTTGTTGCATGCAGAGCTGTTCAAATGCTCTAGGACTTAGCTCTGAGCCCTTATTACATAAAACCCATCTTGTTCAACTGCCTTTAGCAGCACGGTTAACAGCAGAACTGTGTCACGTGATTTCAGCTTCTGTCCTTGATTGTCTCCTTTGGCAAATTGGTAACCTCTGAACTTGTATTCAGTGACCCCCAAATTGTCCTATTGAAAATCTTGTCATAAGCCCCTTCCAAATTATGGGCAGAACTGAATATTGCTATGTAGCAATTCTTGAGGTTACCTGTTTTTAAAATATAACCAGCCACCGATTGCAGGAATGTTCAAGCCAAAACAAGGATACAGATGGATCATTTCATCACACAGGACTTATTGAGGGATTAAATTCAAATGTTATCCATTTGCTTGCTGTGGCTTAGTCAAAGTTGTAACTCATTAGGCTATCAAAGAGGTGGAAACCTTTTATTCGTCACATTCCTTGTTGCATAATTTTGCAAATCAATTTGAATTAGCCAAACGAAATATGGTCTGATACCTTAACACATGCATAAAGCCTTGTTGAAGACCAGCTGGGGGATTGACAGAAGTAGTTATGCTAAGGTTGTCATAAATGGATTATGATGTGAACTAATTGCCTGCTGGCACTGTAATAGTTTATAACATTGAGGCCACTGTTTGGTTTTTGATGCTATTGTGATTTCTTTCTGATGAATTGCAAAGTGGACCAGAGCAAAAGAAAAAAGCATTTGAACTGGAGGTGAGATTTCAGCAAGTGTGTGGTGAAATTGGACATGGTGAACACCAAACATAGGCCACAACTGTATGGGACCAAAGTGACTTTAAAGATGATTTCAAATACTTAAAATCATTGCACACTCAATGACAACAGAAAATGGAAAGCTCTTTAATTTTCCTTGAAAAGGTTTGGCAGGCCACCTGATTTTAAAGAGATTGTACTCCCAGGAGCACATGTTCAACAAATTTAGTCAGAAACGTCAGATCTGTCATGATTCAATGCATGAAGAGCTTCAATGATTTTGGGAGTACAAAAGGGTCGTTTTCAAGTTGACAAGATGTAACATGTGCAGTGCCACACAGATTAATGTTAGACCGCAACAATTTACAATTATACCAATGATTTGCATTAAAGTACTGAAGGTATTGTTTCTAAATGTGCTGATGGTAGAATGCTAGTTTGGAAACCAACTTATAATCAAGACATACTTGCCCACATGATACTCCATCTACCAGGCCTATGCCCTCTCACTTAACCTATCTACTTCCTTTTGCAGAATCCTTATATCTTGATTAAGTATGAATCAAGTATGAACTTGCCCACTCTGCAGGGCGAATGGAAACGCAGCATATTATTTAAATGGAGAATGGTTGCAGAAGTCTGAGTTGTAAAGACATTTGAGTGTGCTGATACATGAATCACGAAGTTGCTATACAAGTACAGGACTAATTAAAAAGGCAAATGAATGGTGTGTTTCATAGTTGTACAAGGCATTGGTGAGATTGCATCGAGAGTACAACTTGCAGTTTTGATCTCCTTATTTAAGGAAGTTATAATTGCCTTAGAAGCAGTTCAGAGAAAGTTCCCTCTGGCAGGGTAAGCAGGCAAAGTCCTTTGTTTCTGTAGTGACAACACTCCAAGCTAAAGAAATCTATTTCATTTCCCTTTATTTCCCTTGTTGTAAGTGGATGTTTGTAATCAATAAGCAAGAGCCTTTATATGTGTGATGCAGACTCCCTGTGATGCCTGCAAGCAAGTGAAAGTAGCTAGTGGAGAAAGATTAAGAAGCAACAGATCCTAACAAGCCAAAAGGAGCTTCTTAGTAATTGTTGTGGACAGAGACCATTGAACTGCATTCCCCAGTCTCTCCCTTTTTCTGCACTTGTAACTATTCTATGATTCTATGAGAATACACCAGTTTCCAACATCCATCTGACTGCTGCTCTTAAATATATAGCTGAAACGGCAGTACCAATAATGTTTGTAAAAGAAAGGATTATAGTGGCTAAGAATATCCATGCTTATCTCCATATTCTTGATCGATCAGAAAACAATCTCCCATTGGAGGATCCAATACCATCTTTGCCTTTTCTTGAGGAGCTGTTTCAGTTGTAGTTGCCAGATAAAGTCTTTGCCAACTGGAAAAGATCTTAGCTTTTGTTTGGTGTATCTTCCATTGGTGCATTATTGTTGACAAGGTGTTGCAAGAAGTGATTAGATTTCTTAGAAAATTCACACATGTTGTTGAAGTTCTAAATATTTTAAAACAGCCTGGACTCTCTGGTAATGCTCCTCTGCTGTCTCGGTGTGCATCAATCTGTTCCATGTGCCATCACATAAACTCTACGGAGTATTGGACATTATTGCTGAGTGACTGAGGAATCTTCAATGGCAGTCTTTTCAAGAAAACATCTTTCAAGTTGTGTCACAAAAAATGTGACAAGCAATCTTGATTGCTCATCTAATGGCATCTGCCAGAGCCCATTGTTGGTGTCAAGTTTAGTGAAGGCTCTCTTTTAGATAATTTGTTAAATTCTAATCTATAGTAGACATGGTGTGGAACATGCTTGCCTTGTTAAAATGTGTAAGGCAAACATAAATACTGATGGGCCTGTTGGGTTATTGTGTAGTAATTATGCCGATGCATCATTTGATTGCTCTCATCACCAGGAAAATGATACTCATTCTTGTCACTTACTCATGTTGCTTCTGAACTTGTTTCATCAAAGGATGTGGAATACCCCTGGCTGTGTAGGGGCATAACAGCTTAACAACTTTCTTTATCATGATGCTTTATGTAATATTAAGTCTCCCTAATCCTATGATAATTTGTGCTCTGCCTCTTTTCAGAAGCCTTTACTCCTAATATGTCCAACTTCTGACAATTATTGATACTGATGTATTGTTATGATCACAGCTGATGATAACACATGTCAGATCCCTGCATGAAAACTGGCTTGAAAGATTGTGAGTTTAATTTTTGAAGTCGGTTACTGTTTTGTTGGTCACTTAAATTATACTCATGAGGCTGCTGGTGATCTTTTAAAAAATAACACAAGTTTATTATGCAATATTTTTTAAAAAGTGAAAGTTTCAAAAGATTTTATCATAATCAGCAAAGCATAGTTTCAATCTTTTTCTGACCAATATCCTTTGTAGATATTCAATTCCACTGAAGTGTAACTCCTATCTTAACTTTTCAATTTCTTACTTCACTGACTTTCTAGCTTTGATGACCTAGAGACATCTTTCCCATTCTGATGGCTAAAATCTCCTTTTAGTTCTGATAGCTTTAATACGTGAAAAAGTCAGATATAGCATTCTTTTCAATAAATGGGTACTGTTTGTGCCTGTGAGGTTTCCTTGTTCAACTACTTGGATATTGGCTCTTGGTATATGATGGGTGACTGACTCTCAGTACTGGCTTACCATACATGTATGTCTTGAGGGTTTTTGTACCTTAAAGACTAAATGGATTCTGTTGCTGTCCAGTGATAAAGTTGTCCCTCTCCTCTCAGGATTTCTCTGTGGTGCTTTCTAATTTTTGCTTCCAGCACTATAACTTAATATAATTTTATTCAAATTCAAATCTTAGATTGTAATAAATCTAACCAAGACTCATCAGCTATTCCAATAATAATTTTGCCTCTTATGATTTCTGATTTCAAAGCTTCATGGTCCAATTTCTCAACTAATCTGCAGAGGTATTTAACAAAATTACCTAGTGATTTCCTGAATGCTGAGCTCTTGTCGTAAAGTGTGATCTTTCAATGGTTTTAATTTTATAGCATTAAAGTAAATGTTCAAATCTCATAGAAGTTCAACAAAAATATCTATACCTTATTTCATACCTTGCAAATTCTAATATAATTCGCTGAATTCCAAATGAATATGTTTATGCATTCTTCTTTTGATTTAATATTTAGCTTGAAGGCAATTCTGCATTTTAAGAACTGTTTTCTCCAAGATGTCCAGTTCTATGTTCTAATTGGTTCAACTCTGAAATTTACTGCTACCATTTCTTCGTACTTTAACAACTTGAATTCTGCAATGTATCTCTGCTATGACATTCACCTTGCTTTAAAGGTTTTTATTTCGAAGTGAAATAATGCTGTTTTTCTGTAGTAATATACCGGCAGAGTTTCATGATCTTTGGCAGTCAATATGGAAGATATTCACCCTCTGTGGCTAAAATGAAAGGCTTCTATTTTTTACAATGAAATAAATAATTCCCTCTTTAATTGCTTTACTGAATGAATGCCAATGTTTGCAGCTGCAACGTATATCCTCATTGTCTTTGTGGTTTTTCTGACATGGTTCGTCATGTCTTCAGTTCTGCTAATAATTCCTGTTGCCTCAAGTTTTAATGGAGATTATTTTTGTCTTTAGTGGTTTCACTGAATGAACCTGGGTGTCTGCAACATTAATAAATTCTTCCAGTTTTTAACATTGTTTCAATTGCAAATCTTTTGTTGGTGTTGTGGCCTCTTACTTCATGCTTCAATTAGATTTCTCAATTGTCCGTGTGTTATTTTATTTCTGACTTTAAGATGGTCCCAGCACCATGGCCCCATTTTTAAGTAACTTAGTGGTTTTTGATTTCATTTACTGTACCCATACACTATGATGAATCACTCACTCTGAGCTTCTTCTGGTCTTCTCAGCCAGTCAGTCTGCTGTGACTTTTAAAGCTTTCCTCTTCACTCAAGGAAATTGAGATGTCTGGTCAATGCTGAGAAGATGTTTCTACTCATGGGAGAGTTAAGGGTAAGAGGGTATTATCTCAGAATGGTAAGGCACAAATTTAAGTGTGAACAGAAGAGTAATTTTTTTCTCTCACAGCATTGTGAGCCTTTAGAATTTTACTTGTTACAGAGAACTGTTGAGGTAGAGTCCTCATGTATTTTTCATGGTCAGAAGGGGAATCAAGGGTTTTGTGATTTGGTGCTTTGATTTTAGAGGTATGTTTTGTCATGGTTTCTTTTAGAGAGAGATTTGAGGACAAGTGCCAAGCGGTCTATGAGAAGATGAACAACTTGTGAGGCCTTGGGTTAATTTTCAGTTGGAACAATAAAAACAGCCTGAGTGGGTGTGGTCAATCTTTCACAGATCCAGGATTTTGAGTTAGCTTTCAGCAGTTGTTGCTGGGATCTCAGTAGGGTTGGAAGGCAGTGAATCTCTCCCAGCTGCGACACCCCCCCACCCCACACACACACACACACACACACACCCCTCTCAGGGCAGCTGCTGCATGTATCTCTTTCTTGCTGATAGGATTGCACTTGAGATAATCAGTTTCCATGAATTTGCCTTTTTCCCATGTGTGTTTTTATGGGATATTATCATTGTAACAGTTACTATTTAGTAGTAAAATAATCTGTCTTCTGTTAAGTTTTCCAATAGAATGTGGTTATTCCAAGTTCCTCTTTCATTTGTTGTATTTTAACTAAAATGAATAAATTGAGTTTTGCTTAACATCAAGTGGTTTTACCCATTGAATTGTATCTGGAACACAGCATTTCATACTTACCTTTGACATAAGAAAAAGTTAGGGTCTGGGCCACCTTCTCAATATATTTTGAGGGGTCTGGTCTGGTGCATAACATGGGAAATTAGAGGTCAGGAGTATCAGATGAGGCTTGATTCTATGAATGGCAGAACAGGCTCAAGGGCCAAATGACTAACTCCTGTTTTTATTTCTTATGGCCTTTATGTTCTTTGTATATGTCAGTTATGACTGGTATTCCAACTCCCTGTGGCTTCCATCTCACACTTACTTCTTCACTTCTGTTCTCAGATCTGAAATGCTTTCAACATTAACAGTAGGTTTTATCTTGTTACATATTGCCACTGTTGTTCTTCAGGAATTTTCTGGACTGTTTAGCTCTTCCAGCCTCTGACTGTCTCCAGAAACTGTTTGCTTTCAGCTGCGACTAGCAAATTCTCCTCAGTTCACTAAGATGTCCAATTTTTCAGTTTACGTTTACTTTTATTGTGGTGCAGCTAAACCAAATTCCAATCTGCACCACTGGTCACCAAGTTGTATGATGAATCCTCATCACTGCTCAACAATTTAGATGAACTATCTGAACTATTTGACACTGTAAAGGCTAATTTTCTGCCACAATTATCATTTTTGTTTGGCATCTATAGGATCTGCTTTGTCTAGTGTTGCAGAGGAAAACTACTACATTTTCAAATGAGAAGAATCTTAAACAAAATGCAGTATATTGCAGTTTATTACATGATAGAACCAGGTACATTGGCATGATTGACATTGTTACTAAGACTATGAGGAGTTCTAGATGATATGTCTACCTCTTTGTGATGGCAATTATTCTTTCCACCATGTTCTTATGACATTGTTATACTGGGCGAAGTTAATGCATTAATCATTAACCCTTTCCGAGCCAAAAACATTATACAAAACCACTTTAGTTGGGGTTTCTAAGCCATATCCAACCAAAATCCCCATATACCTTCAATTTAATATTCATCTTCATTTCTTCATTTCTTAGAGTAGTGTTCCTAATCTCTTATGTCCACTGCTGCAAAGGTAATGCTGTCAGCTAATCTGATCCCACTGGAAACTAACTATGGCTGCTCCTGGCATCTTATCACTGTCGGCCAGCTGATTATCAAGCCCAGAAAGAAAAATAGGTAAAACTTACAAATGACATCCGATTGTTTTGTATCTTCAGAACAGTGTTCCAGGATGACCATTATATTAATTTTTTTACAGGCTTTTCCCTCCAGATTAAATGCCAACTGACTTGTAATATGATACAGTAATCCATCGCCCCCCCCCAAAAAAAATCCACATATTGATGATGATCATTGTATTTCTCGAGTTGCACTACCAAATGGAAATGGAATCAGCCTGAGACCCAAAGAACAGATTCGGTGTAGAACCTAGACACTGAGTACATTCAGAAAAGTCACTTTTCCTGCCCTCCAAAACCCAGGATATTTGTACTGCTAACAGACCTTACAGTATAATTACTGTCTGTATGAAAGGGCCTCAAAGTGTAATAGCTGTTATATTTTTTAACTCTAATTTTTTCACTTTGTCATTTAGCAATCATGAATGATTTTGCGGCTCACATAAATTACTGTTGAGTACTTTTACAGGGTGCACACTAATAAATTAGACCAAATTTCTTCTAGTTGTATATTTCAATAGTTCAACTAATTAATCTGGAAAAGAAAGTCACAAAAGGCACACAATTATTTTAAGATAGAAGAATAGGAATCCTATTATCCAAATATTCTAAAATTATGCAAAGATCTAAAGGCGCAATTGGATCTTTCTAAGCAAGAATAGGAATAATTAAAATAAATACCATGTCTCCTGCATGTTACATTAATCAAACTAGTAGAGCTCTAATAATACAGAGACTGATCTAATAATTCTGCACTCTTGCTGTTACTGTACCTGCAAAGCTGAACATAGCAGTCTTTGAAATAAAAACTTCAAAACTTCAAATAGTTCATACTTTAATTATTTAGCAAATTTTTATTCATATAATAAAAACCGAAGGAAGCTTCAAGCTTCAAAAGGTAAAACAAATCATATACATTTATTCACAAATACAGAAAAGTTTCACAATTATTTACTCTATTGGAATAATATTTCTCATTTATGCTGTTCAATGACTTACTTGGATGCATACCTTCTCATTAGCAACCTTGCTGTTCTACTCTTTAAGACGGACAATAAAAGACAGTCCTAGGTAGAACATTTAGGAAGAGAATTAGCCTCCTCCAATTATACCTAACATCCATATTGTGCAAAATTAGCCTCTGCTTTTATGTATTCATACTCTACCAATGGATAAGATAGCACTGTCTCCATTTTCCTTTTGTTCCTTCTGTCCATGAAACCCCCAGTGATGTGCATCACAGCAAACTTAAACATCAGTGGAGTACTGGCTGAATATACAGGGCACAAACTGTTCATTTCCAGCATCTTTCAAATGTCAGAAACTTTAGGCAATACTTGGGCACAAATTCAGCTGTTCCACAACAATTCCACATACAGACAGTTACATTATACTGAAACTCATCATACTGGAAAGAAGGAACAGTCCATTTCAGAGAGACTAATTTGATGAAACAAGCTTTCAATTTCAAATTTAAGGCATGTAAATAGTAAAGACAACATTCCCAATTAACTCTTCTAGCTATTCAAAATGCTACTGGCCAAAATGTGGCAGCCCAATGATTTAGAAACCTTGACAATTCACTAAGTTCAACTGTGTACAGGCTACAGACTCACTTAAATATTCCACATTTGCTTCAACTTTCAAAATAATCATGGACCTCAGTTGCCCAATGATTAGCCATCGCTACTGGCAAAGCTTAAGGAATTGTTGTGCCTTGGGGATAGCACCCCTTCCACTCATTCAGAAGCTCTGGGTTAGAGTGTCACCTCAGGATTTGATGGCCCAAGAAAATACATTCATACCACAGCCAAACAAATTGCTTATCAAGCTGCAATTCCTTCCAACACACACTCATGTCATTCCTGCAGCCATGTGATGGACAACTTGTTGGAGCTTTTCCTATCACTATCCATAACTCAAGACTACAACTTACATGATAAAGTGCATGTAGCCACCACAACTCGGAGTCCCTGAGTGATCTGTAACACGTGGCCACACTGGACAAACCAAAATTGCCTTACCCTTATTAATACCCTTAAACACACTTTGTAACGGACTATTCTGAAGACAAATCATATCCACAGATGTTGCCAGACCTGCTGAGTTTCTCCAGTACTTTCCAGTTTTATTTCTGGCAAAGGTTACTAGGGAGTGATATGCATAGAAACACCTGGATGAGACCTGTACCTTTCTGATGGTCTGTGGGGGCTACATTGGCCCAACTCTTAATCTAACCTGAAACACATATTCTGAATGAGTTCTTAGCTTAAGCAGTTTCAGAACCCAGCATGGGAGATCAACTTTCCCCCAATGTCTTTGGGCAACTTAGCTGAAACGTTTCAGAGAACCAACAATGCTGTTACCTCCAGAAAACATCTTCATTCCAGACTCCACTAATAATTTATTGTAGAAATAACATTCTCTTTCTTTCTACATTTCCTGACTGCAGAGACTTATTTCTATTCTCTGCACTGTAGATGAGTTTATAGTGTGACAGTAGCAGTGTTGAAGATTTAGATTTTTATGTCACTGAACCTGTTTTGATCTTGTGCTGCATATGTTTCTATCCCCCTCCCCACCCACCCCCACCCTCCCATTCCCTGCCCCCCTCCCCCCCCCCCCCCCCCACCATTAAACTCAACCATATGACAAGTATTGACTTTCTCCACAGCTACACTTTCAATGGTTGCTCTCCTGCTGTGGTGCTGTTTGTTGGTCTCTCACAATTTCTTGTCACTTTTCTCATCTTAAGTCAAAGCAAAATAATTGCTGGGGACAAGCAGCAGGGTTTTCAGAACCCATCAAGGAGAAAGTTGTGTCATTATTTTGTATACACAAGTTTCATCTGAAATAAGTCTTTGGAGAGTTCTTTTAATCTTTTCTCCCTGTTGCTTTCTATCTCAGTTTAATTTTATAGAACTCCCCAATGTCAATAGGTCCCACAGTAATACATCATCTCACAGTAATGCTGGCCTATAGCAGAATGCAGCATTAATTATATTACAATCGACATAGAGTACTGGAGGTACTGGAAATCTGATACAATAAAAGGAAAATAGTGGAAGTATTCTATAGGTCAGGTAGCATCAATGGAGAGACAAACAGAGGTTAGAATTTTCCCCTTTCTGATATGCTCTGAGTAATGGTGAGAAAGGTGGGAAAATATGGTGAAAAGAAAACATCTGACTCCCAACATCGGGAAAACTGTTTTCAATTTCCCTCACTGAATGATAACTTTAGGATCTTGACATTGAGCAGTGACTACCTTAATTCCATTCATTTTCATATCATTAAAACCCTAGCTTGTCTTATTTAAAACCCAGTTCACCTCTCCTTTACTGAGAAATTAGATGGTGAAAATTCCCTCAGTGTAGATCAGCGTGGGTAGCTGCCAGCTGCAATTTGATGCATAGGGGTCTTGGCCAAAATGTAACAGCTTGTCCTAAATTACCTTACAACATGGCCCAGAGCCTATGGTTCCAACAGGGGCATGCATGGGAACTTCCAAATTCATGGCTCTGGGGGTAAAGTGGACTCTTTAATAATTATAAAATGGGGCTCAGGCAAACCAGTGAATGGAGCCATTACCTCCTTGCTGGTGCTGCTGAGCAATGCAGAACTGATGGTCTCCAATGGACCAGTAGATCTCTGCAGTTGGAATTCAACCCCCAGGGTCTTTGGGCCTGGAAACGATTCAATAACCTTTTGTCTGGTTAAATGTTTGATTGGTCTTAGATATACAGCATTATCACAGTCAGTGGGCAATGCATCAGGCACTTACATTAAATATCACCCATTGACTTCATGACTCGGTTGCTAAGATTTTCAATTGTAGATTGGGAACCTTCTTCTGGATTAGATCTGAGTCCAGACACCAAATGATACATTCTAGACAGATGCACTGAGACTTTTTAAGGCTCACAGGCAATTAATAGCAGAAAGTGAAGAATTAAAGTCAATGCATCATTAATTTAAAATGGCTACAGTTGACTGGATAATCAGCAGCCACAGCTCTTAGAGAGAGCCATTATGGATCTATGTCGGATCTTTCCTGTGTTCCATTAGAAATTATTTCTACCTGACTTCCCACTAAAAGTATTGATCAATTCTAGTTGTGTTCTATAAGTGGCTAAACCCAACAAAAACATTTGCAGCCAACGTGCAGCCTCAAATATTCAGAAATTGTCCTTCTTATAATGGCAGCCCTTTTCATAATCATTATTTAGATTTATGATGTATTTTATAAATTAGGTAGAGTGATTTTTTTTTAGAAATTCTTAACCTTTAGAAATAATAATCCCCAGACATTAGATTTTATCCAGCGTACATTTTGTCTACTGGCAGAATACTATTTCTCCAGAAAATATAATGATTCTCTTGGAGATAATTAGACCTAGATGTCACTTTGCCATTACTAACAGGACATTCCAT
Organism: Chiloscyllium punctatum; assembly: GCF_047496795.1. Classification (NCBI taxonomy): domain Eukaryota; kingdom Metazoa; phylum Chordata; class Chondrichthyes; order Orectolobiformes; family Hemiscylliidae; genus Chiloscyllium; species Chiloscyllium punctatum. The sequence goes on from NC_092764.1 coordinate 41,458,591, forward strand.
CCTCTAGTTTGCACATATGTCTAGTCAGCCACTACCTGTTTCAGCATTCTTCCTCAGAATTATTTTCAACAGAACATTCTGGCGTCTAAAAGCCTATCTGATCACCTGAGGGATTTTTCAAAAAGTCAAGAAAATTCAAAATATTTTAGCAACTACTGAACAGAAGTGCCCAGACATATCATACTGCTTAACATCTGACCATGTACTAGTTTATATACCTGTCCTAAAACAACTGCTTGTGAATAAAAATGAGACAGCTTATTGGAAAGGAATCTATGCAACTTTTTGAAGCTCAATAAGTCAACGAGTGACAGTCACTTGTCAATTTGTGTTAATATTACCTGTCTTCCTCCAAATTTAGTTTAGGTATAGGTCACTCAATATCAAATGAATACGTTAAAACTGAATAGATTTCTTGAAACACCGCAGTTGTTTCAGAATGGAGCTCTCTTCTTGCCTCCTTTTCTTGTCACATTAATTTCAGCTTTTTTTTCTATGAGGTATAAAGAAAGTCCATATCCCTCAGTTGATACTTTGCAAAATTCTTGAGCTATTAAGCTTTTCTGGAATGACAGAATCATAGAGCTGTCCTGCACAGAAAGAGGTCATTGAGACAATCATGTCAGCACTGGCTCTTTCAAAAGGCAATCTATTTTCACTCAATCACTCTCATGATTTTTTTCCCCGTCCCATCATTGTTTTTGTCCTTCAAGTATTTTTCCAATTCTTTGCTGTTGAACCTGCATCCATCACTCTAAAAGACAGTGCATTTCAAATTTCAACTGGTCAATATTTAAATAGACTTTCCTCATGTTGCCTCTGATTCTTTTGTGAAGGGGTCTGGGACTGTGAGTTCAACCAAGAAAACATATTTAAAGAGAGCATAAAATGGAACAGTATGACAAAATATTAAATTGGCTCTTGCACAAGTTCAAAAAAGCAGATAAAATGGTTATTTCCACAACAAGGAATTGGCTAAATGTCACTTTTGGTGAGTTTTATGAAGAATTTCAATAAGCCCTAATGAGTTTACTCACAGTCTTCCTGAACTCACTTCATTACTTTTACACCATGCCCCTGTGGTGCCCTGCTCATTATATTCCTAGCTCTGGTACCATCTTTTAACCCAATCCTGAACCCAGCCAAGCACTTGTCTTCAGCTGCCCTGCAGAATTCATTTTATTTCCTTAACGTTATTGCACCCCTTGTCAAAAAGGACCCCACATCCCTTGGTTTGCTAATTGGTGCTGAGCATATCACTGTCCATGGAGCATGCCCTGAGATTTCATAACTAGTCGAGGTTCACAGGAGCAAGTGATGAGTTGGATTTGCCAGATAAAGTCACCATAGTCCTACTGGACCACAGGGCTGCTGTTTCATTAGACAGAGAGAGAGAGAGAGAGACAACTGGTGATGGTTTAACTTAAGGGTTACCATACGTCAGGTGAGGGAAGAGGTTGAAAAGGAGAATTCTTCAATGGGAGCCTCAGCCAGAGCAGGAATTGAACCTAACCTGTTGGCATCACTCTGCATCATAAATCAGCTGTCCAGCCAACTGAGCCAGCTGGACTCCATTTGCCAGGTGCCACTCTGACTTTCACATTGGGAATTTTTGCTGTTTAATTTTTATCTTGATTTGGAGAATGGGGAACTGAATACTAATGAGGTGAGATGATATCATATTGAGGTTGTTAATACATGCAAATGCACCTTTTACTGCTCACTAGTGACAATCTCATTTTACCAGTCAACATTTTTTAGGTAAATGGGACATTTTCTTCACAATATCAGGAAGCTCCTCACTGTCAGTCCCATGTAATTCTCCCAACTTTCTTGTCAATGGCATGTCTTGGACTGCCTGAGAAGATTCCACATAATCAAATAACATTCCTTTAGAAACTTTTGGTCAAGTTATCATTTATCCTGAACAGATCCAATTTCTACTCCAAAAAACAATCAGTAGAGTCATAGAGTCATAGAGATGTGACTCCAATTCATCCATGCCGACCAGATATCCCAACCCAATCTAGTCCCCCCTGGTAGCACCCGGTCCATATCCCTCCAAACCCTTCCTATTCATATACCCATCCAGATGTCTTTTAATGTTGCAACTGTACTGCACTTACTTAAAATAGTTTGACAACTACTTGAGTGATTAGCTACATGACTCTGCATTAGATGTACCTACTGTTAAGCTGTATGGAAGAGGGCACTGACTGAATAGGCAATAATTTAGTTACTTTATCTGGAAGAGCAATTGACAAACTCATACAAATTACTTAATATGCTTTTCAGACTGCAACTTAGTAGACTCCCAGCTGAAGAGAGTGGCCCAGTATTACCAGTTTATCAGAAATAAATTAACATAAGAGTATCAATTGCGCGTAACTGTGTTCATTAATTTGAGTAACAGCAGCTTAGTTGACTGTTACTTAATTTATGATAGCACTGGTCAATCTGAATTTATCTCATGCAAGAGCACTGCAACTTTTCTCACTTCTGCATATCCTCCTTTCGTAAGTCCCTTTGTTTTCACTCCCATCACAGTAAATATCAGCTCTGGAGAAATAGCAACATTCAAGCAATAAAAAGGTTCTGTCAAAGCAGATTTGAGACAGTGGGTGGTATTTAATGCAAGCAATGGGATCTCGCCTGTAGGTTGGACATCTGGTGAATTTGCCCCTTTTCAGGAAGTTCCACAATCTAAAGTTCCTGTTGAGTGGACAGTGGCCCAGAGAGCTTGTGGCCCTCAGAAGTAAGATTTGTGCACACAAATGCGAGGTATTGACCATTTCCAATAAGAGCCAATCTAGCCGTCGCCACGTGACATTTAATGGCATTCATTTTTTATTAATGAATCACCCACTATCAACATTATGAGGTTAACATTGAGTAGAAACTGAACTGGAATAGCTATAAAAAATACAATAGCTACAAGAGGAGGTCACTGGCTGGGAAACCTGCAGTGACTAACTCAACTCTTGGCTCACCAAAGCCTGTCTGACTAGGTGCAACTCCAACAACATTCAAAGAGCTTCGCACTATCCAGGACAAAGTAATTCATTTGATTGGCACCACATCCTGTTGCTTTGAGCTACCTCATTGCCCTCATGGTTAAATTTGCTTGCTGGAGGAAGGAACTCATCCAGAAACTAACTTTGGACTCTGTGTTCTTATGCAGAAACCAGGAAATTAATGAAACCAGACAACACCGTGAAAGGACTATGTAAATTATTGCACAGTATGAGTTTTTCTCTATCAAGTGCTGCTAATTGCACAAAATTGGACATTCTAAATTGACCCACAGCTGGAGAAATGAGGCCTGACAGAAAATTGGCCAAACTAAATTAAACTACAGCCAGCAGCTTTCAGCTTCAGAGAACAGTGAAAGCCAAGATCAAAGAGATTACAAAGATTTAGGTGGAACCAATTACAATCGGTCTCAGGATTGTGATTTGGAGAAGTTTCCGCCAGATAGTCAGGCACCTTAACTTCCAGCAAGTGCCTAGGGCTGTATACTTTACACCTCATCAATATAGTTACATAAAGAGTGTTGGTATGACCCCATTAGATGAATTGGACCCAGCTCATGACCCCTTTAGCTGAAGGCCATAGAAAATTCTGGAATGAGGGGAATAAAAACACCCACATGGAAAACTTTTGCTCTAACCCTACTTTTTTTTTCAGGTAATTACCTCATTCCCTTTTGAATGTCTCAGTTGAACCTGCCTCCACCACACTCTCAGGCAGTGCAATCCCATTCCTAATCACACATGACATTGGAACCATTTTCTTTGTTCTCACTGTTGATTCTTTTGTCAATCACATAAACTCGGCAGCTTCTTGTTTTGCAAGCAGCATTCCAAGCAGCAGGAACAGTTTTCTTTATCTATTATACCCAGAATGACTTTGAATGCCCCAGTCAAATATCCTCTTAATCTTCATGCCTTGTTGGACAGGAATTTTAAAGAGAAGTCAGAATTCCATGTTCAGTAGCACAAATTGATCTTTATTTGGAGATTCTCTACCACATATGTGGGATAAGCCAGAGACCACTCTTTCATGTGGGGCCTAGTGCCCTTTTAATTACAACTCAGATTGGGAGTCAGTGACCCTGTACCTTTCCTAATAAAGTTCTGGATACTTATATGCACAACATTACAGGTTACAAGGAATATTGATATTAGTGCTTGCCACATCCCTCCGACCTACACATTCAGTCCTGTGAATACATGATCACTATTGAACAACATAATGATCCACCTTCAGTCCTCCCATCATCTCGTGATGTTTACCAGGTCCCCTATCACCTGTCCTTGGGCTCTTATGATTACTGACCATATTCCAATATCCATTGTTATGTCCCTTTCTAGACAATTGCTATATACTTGCTTTTTATAAGTGACTTTTCAAATTCAGTCATACAATTCATGTCTTAGTACGGAAGATTTAAAAAGGTATTAATTTCTAGCAGTTGTTCCAATATTTGTAATAGCAACTCTAATATACAGTTATTTATAAAATTATACACCATTACATGTAATACATTGATTTTGTGACAGCTAACAATTCCAACTTGCAAAGCAGCAGTTGTTTATTTTCTTGAGGTCGTAGTGACCCTGTTTCAAAATTGGTTCTGCCCCCTCATTTGTCTCTTGGTACACTTATGAGGTTGTCTTGTACATACCTTCTTGTTATGCTAATCTTCTTGCTTCTTGACGAAGAAATAAAGGTGTTTACCGAATCTACATCCAAGAAATTTAACTCTCCAATATCTAATACATTTCAACTCCTATTCTTGCATGAATATGTTTCTACTCTAATGTGGAATTATAAGCATTAGAAAGCCTAATTTCAAGTCAGTCAAGCTTTCCCTTTTTATTTCAGATAAAAATCAGAAATCTCAATCACATGGTTTTCATATGAGCTACATTATCAGAATCTTATTGTTTGCATTCTGGTCCCATCTTATTAAAGTTCAGAGGCATTTTGTTGTTTGTCTGTGAAGGCCATAATTTGAACTATATGAAATGTTACATCAGCGATAATTTCCTTTGATTGTCTGTGTCAATTAAAAAGAAAACCCTTATTCAGCCATGGGCAACTCTAACACTCCTCCAAGGGAAACAGGTCCAGCTTCTCCAGCTAGTTCACACAACTGCAATTCCTCATCCCTGAAGCCCAAAGAAACTCGGTGTGGGATGACATGGCATTGATTAGGAGACATACATTGAAGATGAGAAGGGGAAAACTCAAAGTAGATGTGAGGGGCAAAGTTTTTTTATACAGAGTATGGTAGGAGTGTCGATGCGCTGCCAGAGGTGGTGGAGGAAGCGATACAATAAGGATATTTAAAATGCTTTTCGAAAGGCACATGAATATGCAAGGAATGGCTCAATGGTTAGCACTGCTGCCTCACCGCACCAGGGATCTGGGTTCAATACCAGCCTCGGGCAACTCTCTGTGTGGAGTTTGCACAATCTCCCCGTGCCTGCGTGGGTTTCCTCCAGGTGCTCCGGTTTCCTCCCACAGTCCAAAGATGTGCAGGTTAGGTGAATTGGCCATGCTAAATTGCCCATAGTGTTCAGGGATGAGTAGGTTAGCTGCATTAGTTAAGGGTAATAGCGGGGTAGGAGAATGGGTCTAGGTGGGTTGGTCTTTGGAGGTTTGGTGTGGACTTGTTGGGTCAAAGGACTTGTTTCCACACTGTAGGGATTTTAAGTTTTAAGAATGGAAGGATATGAACCAAGGACAGGCAGAAGGGATTGGTTTAATTTGGCATTATGTTCGTCATAATATCATGGGCCGAAGGATTAATTCCTGTGCTGTGCAGTCCTACCTTCTATGTTCATTGCCATAACAAATAATACACCATGCTGGAGGCAAAACCTACATCAATGTGGTCAGCTGTAGACAACACCACTTGTGATCTTTCTGACATTAGCAAAGGTACAAGGAAGGTAAATGGAAAAGGTAAAACCTACAAGGTTCTGTCAGAAAAGTTGGAGAGTAATTGTGAAAAGTTGTTGAAATGCTCCTTTGAATCAGAGTTGCAAATTTGGCAATTTGGCGATTTGTTCATCTCCATACTCTTTTTCTCTTGGCGAATGGCATGGAGTATAAGATAATGTTTAGCTTGATAAAAAGAAACATGATAGGTTTTTTCTATGGCCACCTCCGAATCCTGGAGCAGAAGCTCAAAGCTTTCCTAGCTCAGAGTCAGCAATGCCACCAACAAGATCTTCCTACTTCTTAATGATGTTTGCTGTTCTGTTTCTGAGAAGTTGCATAATATTGATATCCAAGACTCAGGAGGCATAGAATACGTTAGCAAAATGCAGGAGATGGGGACAATTGAAAAGTGGAGCTGGTTTAAGGAACAGATATTGCATATCTTTGATAAGTATGTCCCTGTCAGATTGGGAGCAAGTGATAAGGTAAGGGAACGATGGTTTACTAAAGAAATTGTATCTCTTGCTAAGCAGAAGAGGGGGGCATACATGACATTGAAGTGAGATAGGTCAGGTGAGGCAATGGAGAGTTACATATTAGCTAGGAAGGATTTAAAGAGAGAATTAAGAAGAGCAAGGAGGGGACATGATCAGTCTTTAGCAGGTAGAATAAAGGAGACCTCTAAAGCTTTCCATAGATATGTGAGGAATAAAAGGATGACCAGGGTAGGAATAGGCCCAGTCAAAGGCAGAAGTGGGAAGTTGTATGTGGACCCTGTGGAGATCAGAGAGGTGCTAGATGAATATTTCTCATCTGTTTTCACTCAGGAAAAGGAGGATATTGTAGAGGCGAAGACTGAGATATGGGATATTAGAGTAGAAATGATTGAGGTTAGTCAGGAGGAGGTGGTATCAATTCTAGAAGGTGTGAAAATAGATAAATACCCTGCGCCGGATGGGATTTTTCCAAGAGTTCTCTGGTAAACTAGGGAAGAGATGGCCAAGTCTTTAGCTTTAATCATTGAGTCGCCATTGTCTATAGGTTTAGTACCAGACCACTGGAGGATTGCAAATGTTGTGCCCTTATTCATGAAGGGCAGTAGAGATGGCCCAGGTAATTATAGACCAGTGAGCCTTATGTCTGTTGTAGGAAAGGTTTTGGAAAGGATTATAAGAGATAGGATTTATAATCATTTAGCAAGCAACAATTTGATTGGAAATAGTCAACATGGATTTGTGAAGGGCAGGTTGTGTCTCACAATCCTCAATGAGTTTTTTGAGAAGGTGACCAAGCATGTAGATGAGGGTAGGGAAGTTGACGTGGCATACATGGACTTCAGTAAAGCCTTTGATAAGGTTTCACATGGTAGGTTTTTGGTGAAAAAGTGTAGGCATGGGATTAAAAGTGAGTTAACAGTTTGGATTAGAAATCAGCTTTCTGTAAGAAGGCAATGAGTGGTGTTTGAAGGAAAATATTCAGCTTGAAGTCCAGTTACTACTGATGTGCCACAAGGATCTGTTTTGGGACCACTGCTGTTTGTATTTCTTTAAATGATTTGGAAGCAGGCATAGATGGATGGGTTAGTAAGTTTGCAGATGACACTAAAGTTGGTGGAGTGGTGGACATTGTGGAAGAATGTTGCAGGTTGCAGGGGGACATGGATAAACTGCAGAATTGGGCTGAAAGGTGGCAAATGGATTTTAATGCAGATAAAAGGGAGGTGATTCATTTTGGGAAGAATAGCAGGGAAGGCAGAATACTGGGTCAGTGGAAAGATTTTTGGTAGTGTGGATGTGCAGAGGGATCTTGGTGTCCATGCACATAGATCCCTGAAAGTTGCCACCCACGTAGATAGTGCCATTAAGAAGGCATACTGTGTGTTAGGTTTTATTGAGTTCCAGAGGCGTAATATCATGTTGCAACTGTACAAAATGCTAGTGCGGCCCTCACTTGGAATATTGTGTCCAGTTCTTGTCACCCCATTAAAGGAAACATATGGAAGCATTGGAAAAGGTGCAGAGGAGATTTACCAGGATGTTGCCTGGTCTGGAGGGAAGGTCTTATGAGGAAAGGCTGAGGGACTTGGGTCTGTTCTTGTTGGAGAGAAGAAGGCTAAGGGGGATTTAATAGAGACATGCTAAATGATTAGAGGATTAGACAGGGTAAACAGTGAGAGTCTTTTTCTGAGGATGGTGACATCTCTTTGCATAAGGGGGCAGCGCTGCAAATTGAGGGGTGATAGATTTAAGACAGATGTCAAAGGCAGGTTCTTTACTCAGAGAGTGGTAAGGGCATGGAATGCCCTGCCTGCTGATGCAATCAACTCAGCCACATTAGGGACAATTAAACAATCCTTAGATAAGCATATGGATAATGATGGGATAGTGTAGGGTGATGGGCTTAGATTAGTTCTCAGGTTGAAGCAACATTGAGGGCTGAAGCGTCTATTCTGCACTGTATTGTTCTATGTTCTATGTTCAACATATAAGTGGTCTTCACATTGTTCAAACCAACATACTGGCACTGGAAGGAAATGTTAGCTTGATATGACATTGGATTCCTGATCATAAAATCTAATTAGTATTTCTTCAAATGGACCATCACTTTATTGTCTCTTAATTGATGGAACATGAAATCAAATAGCCTTGAAATTGGATATTTTGGATATTAGCATATAAGCATGTGTCATGTTCACGTGAAATTTATTTGGGCACAATTTTAAAATAGGTGTTTTTACTAATGAGCCAGATCATAAATCTAATTGATTCAAATTAATTTTTACTTGGCCTGTGGCATACTTCTAAACATATTTAATTGACTGATCCCACATTAAACCTGAAAATTGTCTATTTACTAAAATCAATTACACTAATGCCCTTCACATATATTTTATCAATTATATATCATGTTTGTAATATCCTTGTCACTAAAATTTGTAATAGCTAACTTTCTAAATCATTGGTTAGATTTGTTAACTTGCTTTCTGTAAATGAAATGATATTATGTTCTTAACCTGAAAGAGAGAGACCGGTTACTAATACCTAGGATTAGCTTCTCAAATACCTTATCTGTTGCAATCAATTTCACATTTTCAGAAGCTGCTTCTTGCTCTACACAAAGCCAACTACAAATGTCTTGTAAATTCCCATGCTTCAGTTATTGCTGAAGCAAACATTGTGAAGACTTAGAAAAATATTGCCTAGTTTGGGAAAAAAGTTAATTAAGTTATTGGGAATTTCATTTAAGTAATTTCATTAAGTCTATTTAAATATAAAGTAATTTATTTTGAATAAAATTTGAATGAGATTATTTGTTTTTCTTTGTTAAAACCACAAATGTTTCTTAATTTTGAAATATAATTTCTCTTGGGCCAATTTTGACTGTGCTCACCCATTAGATACTGATCAGATATCAGTTAAAATGTTTGTACTGATTTAACATTGCTGATACTGCGGTCTTCTTGGAATTGTAATTTATCCTGCTTTTCCGAAGAGACGCAAGGAACATCACTAAAAAGGAAGTAAACTTCTTTTTTTAATGTACAGATGCAGATTGGGTTCTGAGATCATCATCAGGGTTCAACTAGATTTTAACTCAGGAGCTGTTAGAGGAAGTGCTAAGGGCTTCCCTTTGCTTCATCACAGTGCGTTAAAGTAGTTATAAACATGTTGATTTAAAAGTATACCTTATGATGCCATTGGCCTGTTCCATAATAAGATTCCGTAAACTCTTCTTTTGCAAAGTCATTTCTTGTGCTCTTCTTATTAAATAACTTTGGAAATTATGTCAGTAAATTACATCTATTGGCTGTCCTTTATCTACTATGCTTGTTACATCCTGAAAATACTGCACTAAGTTTTCCCCTTCGTGAAATCATGCTGATTCTGACTGGTCATATTACAATTTTCTAATGCCATTATTATCCTCCCTCAAAGTTGATTCAGGCATTTAGTTGATGCCTGATATCAATCTAATGGGGTCGAGGTTCCTGCTTTCTCTTTCCAACCTGACTTGAATTGCAGAATCAAATTTTTCAACTTACACACATTGGGATTGTTCCAGAATCTGGGTGTTTTTAGCAGATTATAACCAAAGCACCCATGTCTGTGCAACAGGAGAAAGTGAGGACTGCAAAATTCTGGAATTCCCTCATTAATATCATTGTGGGTCACCCCACAGCAGGGTGATTGCAGCAGTTTAAGAAGATAGCTCACTATCGCCTTCTCATGGGCAACTAGGGAAGGGCAATAAATGCTGACCAGCCAGCGACACCCACATCCCATGAATGAATGTATTAAGTAATTTCTTACAAGTACATGGTCAATTCACTTAAGTGTATCTATGCTAATTGCTTCATCTACTCCTTGTGGTAGCAGGTTAATCACTCTTATTAAAATCAAAATGTTTTTCTTAAATTCCACTTTGGTTTTATTTATAACTATTCAATATTTAGAGAAATCATTCACTTGATACTTGTTTCTTTAACAAACTTTGTGAAGCTTTGGCACATTTGATACAGCTGTAACTAGTGTTTGCTAAAAATAGTATGAGCTTTGTGTGAGGAAAATTATGTCACACAAACTTGATTGAGTTTTTTGAGAAAGTGACCAAAAAGATTGATGAAGGCAGGGCAGTGGATGTTGTTTACTTAGATTTTAGTAAAACCTTCAACAAGGTTCCACATGGTAGACTAATGAGTAAAGTTAGGTCTCATGGGTTTCGGGGACCTTGCCAAATGGTTACATATTTGGCTTAATGGCAAGAGACAGAGTAGTGGTGGAGGGTTACTTTTCAGACTGGAGGCCTGAGACCAGTGGTGTTCCCCAGGGATTGGTTCTTGGTCCTGTTTTGTTTATCATTTATATAAATGATTTGGATGAGAATATAGAAGGCGTGGTCAGGAAGTTTGTGGACAACATGACAATTGGTGGCATAGCAGACACTAAAGAAGGTTTTCTCAGATTACAAAGGAAACTTCATCAAATGGGTTAATGGGCTGAAAATGGCAGAGTTCAATCTGGATAAATGTGAGATATTGAATTTTGGTACTACAAACAAGGGTAGGGTTTATACAATTCATGGTAGGACCTTGGATAGTGTTGTCAGACAGAGGTACCTCAGGGTTCAGGTACATAATGTTTGTGTCACAAATAGATAAGGTGGTGCCTTCATTGCTCAGTCCTTTGATGTAGGAGTCAGGATATCATGTTAAGAGTCATAGGATCATGGAGATGGATAGCATGGAAGTGGACTCTTCAGTCTAACTTGTACATGCTGACCAGATATCCCAACCTAATCTAGTCCCACTTGCAAGCGCCCGGCCCATATCCTTCCAAACCCATCCTATTCATATACCCATCCGGATGCCTTTTAAATATTGCAATTGTACTAGCCTCCAGCATTTCCTCTGGCAGCTCATTCCATACATGCACCACACTCTGCACAAAAACATTGCCCCTTACGTCTCTTTTGTATCTTTCCCGTCTCGCCCTAAACCTATGCCCTCTAGGTCTGGACATTCCCAACCCAGGGAAAAGAGTTTGTCTATTTATCCTATCCATGCCCTTCATGATTTTATGTCTCTATAACATCATCCCTCAGAATCTGATGCTCCAGGCAAAACAGACCCAGCCTATTCAACATCTCCCTATAGTTCAAAACCTCCAACCCTGACAACATCCTTCTAAGCCTTTTCTGAACCCTTTCAAGTTTCACAACATCTTTCTGATAGAAAGGAAACCAGAATTGCACACAATATTCCAACAGTGGCCTAACCAACATCCTGTACAGCTACAGCATGACCTCCCAACCGCTTACTCAATACTTTGACTAATAAAGGAACACATAATAAATGCCTTCTTCACTATCCTATCTACCTGCAACTCCACTTTCAACCTGCACTCCAAGGTGTCTTTGTTCAGCAACACTCTCTCGGACCTTGCCATTAAGTGTAAAAGTTCTGCTAAGATTTGCTTTCCCAAAATGCAACACCTCTCACTTATCTAGATTAAACTCCATCTGCCATTCCTCAACCCATTAGCCCATCTAATCAAGATCCTGTTGTAATCTGAGGTAATACTCTTCACTATCCACTACACCTCCAATTTTGGTGTTATCTGCAAAATTACTAACTGTACCTCTTATGCTTGCATCCAACTCATTTATGTAAATGACAAAAAGTATAGGAGCCAGCACCAATCCATGTGGCACCCCACTGGTCACAGGCCTCCAGTCTGAAAAACAACCCTCTCCCACCACCCTCTGTCTTTTACCTTTGAGCCAATGGGCTAAAGAGTGGCAGATTCTATGAGATCTAGCTTGTCGAACGCCTTACTGAAATCCATATAGATCACGTCCACTGCTCTGCCCTCATCAATCCTCTTTGTAACTTCTTCAAAAAACTCAATCAATTTCATAAGGCATGATTTCCCGTGCACAAAATCATGTTGACTATCCCGAATCAGTCCTTGCCTTTCCAAATACATGTAAATCCTTTCCCTCAGGATTCCCTCCAACAACTTGCCCACCACTGGCATCAGTCTATAGTTCCCTGGCTTGTCCGTACTACCTGTCTTAAACAGTGGCACCATGTTAGGCATCCTCCAGTCTTCCAGCAGCTCACCTGTAACTATCAACATTACAAATACTCAGCAAGAGGCCCAGCAATCACTTCCCTAGCTTCCCGCAGAGTTCTAGGGTACATCTGATCAGGTCCTGGGGATTTATCCACCTTTATGTGTTTCAAAACATCCAGCAATTCCTCCTCTGTAATATGGACATTTTTCAAGCTGAAGTTGCACAGGGAATTGGGGAGGCCTCTTCTGAAATACTGTATCCAGTTCTGTTTGCCCAGCTATCGGAAGGCCATTATCAAGCTGGGGAGGGTTCAAATGGGATTTCCCAGAATGTTGCCAGGTATGGATGGTTTGAGTTATGAAGAAAGGCTGGATAGGCTGGGACCTTTTTTCACTGGAGCATAGTAGGTTGAGAGGTGACCTGATAGAAGAAAATATAATCATGGGAGGTAAGATAGAGTTAATAGTAATTGCCTTTTTCCCAAGGATTTGGGATTCCTGTACTTGAGGCACATTTTTAAGGGTAGAAGAGAAGACACAAGGGGCACATATATTACACAGAGGGTGGTTCACTTGTGGAATGAACTTCTTGAGGAAGTGGTGGATGTGGGTACAATAACAATATTTAAAGGACATTTGGATAAGTGAATGAGGAGGAAAGGTTTGGAGGGATATGGGCCAGGAGCAGGCAGATGGGAGTAGTTTAATTTGGGATTATGTTTGGCATGGACTGTTGGACTGAAGGGTTTGTTTCTAGTGTCTGCCCTATTCTAATGCTTTTGACACTATGACTCTCTAAGTATATATTTCTCACTTAACTGCAAAGGACAATCTTTATTTTCCCTGTTGAAAATGAAGAAAACCTTGAATAACATTGTAGAAAAATGCTATGGAAAACTTCAAAGACAATAGGGTTTGAGTGAGAAATACAATCTATCTTTAGAGCATTCTGTGAAGCATTAATAACACTGATATGAAACAGAATTGCTTCTTTAATAAGCATAGGATTAAAGCTCATAACTCTGTTGGCTTTGTAATGGCATCAATATGTGTTTCTCAAAATACGAATTAAAGAGGAGATTAATAATGTTAGTAAGCCTTGGGTTTAATGAAAATCAGTGTTGATTTCTCAGAAATTACTTCATTAAATCATTGTAACAAATATTTGTGACCTAAATGGGTTTGAAATTCACTGCACGTTAGTAAACAGAAAGTAGCTCAAGTGACGTTCAAAGATAAATAACAAGCAATCTGTATACCCTTTTGAGTATCTCCATTATATTTGATGTTCAGTTGTGTAATGTGGTGGCAGGTATTTCTTCCTTCATGGCCTAACCAGCATTTTATAAATTTCCAGCTTTAACTTTCTGCTCTTTTGTTTTATATGTTGGCAAATAAGGGCAAGTATCCCTCATGCCTCTTATCTATCTGCTCAACTGCTTCCAGGAATCTGTGAATATGCACAGATATCCAGTACTTTCTGGGGTCTTATCACTCATAAAATAACCCTGTTTTTCAATAGCTTTCCACAAGTACATTACCTCACACACATGTGGTCACAATCCTATTGCATTGAAGCAAGGATTCTGTCCTCATAGTGGTTAAGCAAATGAATGTTTGGTACCCAACCACACAGCTTGTCCCTCTCTACCCTATTGTAATGTATTTTCCCCTACTAGAAGACAAAGAGAGGGATTGAATGAGGTTAAAGTGTCAGACATGGCAGTTAGGATTGGTGCAGGTGGGGGTAAGGTGTTAAGGTACGACAAGCGAGTGAATCGGAAGGATAGAGGACAGAAAGAGTGAGTAAGGTAAAAACAATGACTGCAGATGCTGAAAATCAAATACTGGATTAGTGGTGCTGGAAGAGCACAGCAGTTCAGGCAGCATCCAACGAGCAGCGAAATCAACGTTTCGGGCAAAAGCCCTTAGTCTAGGGTAATGGAGTGGGAGAGAGTGCTTGAGGGAAGATGCTGTATGAAATAGTGAGATTTGTAGAACATGAACCTTGATGAGAGCTAGATACAGGAGCAGAGCTGCAGTGAGTGTGAAGGAGCAGAGCGAAGATGATGGTGCTTACTCCTTTGGAATGCAGAAGGGAATTAACCTGCAATGCTGGCCATTTGTTGCACCTGTGGATACCATACGGATCTGGATGACAACTTCAGACCAGGCTTACATGGTCTGGTAATCTCCTCTGGCTCCGCACCTCCTCATGCGCCTAAACTGTGAAGTTCAACTGGTGTTTTGCAACATTTGAACTGAAGAACAGCTGAGCTTTAAGTATGATGCCAGTGATGGGAAACCCGGTTAGCCCCAGCAAGGGGAAGTATCTCTGGTGCTGCTGAGATTGTGGAGCAGCACAATCTTAATTAGGTGAGCACTTGTTAGATTTCAAGTAGAGAAACCCTCCCCAAAATTGACATTTAGTAACTATTTTGTGAAATGCAGCCTAGATTCACTGCTGGGAGATGGTTGACTTTGTGGCATGCTTGATGGTCCTGTAATGAACTTACTCTGTTCACCTCAAATATTGAGATTATTTGATGACTGAATCTCCATTTAGATCTAATCAGATGATTGTTTCTCCTGCTATAGAGTTCAACTGATAGGCTCTGAGATTGGCTTTCAGGATATCTTTGGATCTAAGTTTGGCACTTCTGTGGTGCAGTGGTTTCCTGCCTTTGATCAGTTGGAATCCTCCATGTGAGCCATATGATGAACACAGCAATGCTGAACTCTGATCAGCACGGGTCTCAATACCAGGACTGTGGCATCTTGCAAGAACTTTGGTGTTCGGGATTTTGTTCTGCACTTGATGTTGTGGAAGGATCTTAAGTGGCAAAGGTAGAATGCATCAAGTTGCTTGATGTGATTCTGGAAGGTCATCCCATAGCCATACCGAGTGCTGGAAGAACCACTGCCAGGTGGATTTTGATTGTTGTTTGGAACAATCTTCTAAAGCTTCTGAGTCAGTCTGCTCGATTCTCAGCTTGTTTCTTTGAGTTTAAGAGCAATTTCATCGTGCAATGTGGTGTTATTGTAAGACATCCAGCTGCTTGTTTGAGCTGAATGGGAAAAGATTTGTACATCGGTCACCACAGATTGAAAGGTTTGCAGAAGTCATAACATTTATACATTTGTTAACATGTTTTAAATAGACATTTTAGAATGTAACAATTATAGTTAACCAGGTATATCACTCTGAGTCAAGATTAGAGTGGTGCTGGAAAAGCACAACAGGTCAGGCAGCATCCAAGGGACAGGAAAATCGACGTTTCGGGCAAAAGCCCTTCATCAGGAAGGGTTGTGCTTTTCCAGCACCACTCTAATCTTGGCTCTAATCTCCAGCATCTGCAGTATCCAAATCTGCCTATATCACTCTGACTGCCTCTACATGTTAATATTTTAATTTAAATTTCATAGCGATATTTACATTGAGTTGTTGTGCACATTTGTCATTCTGAGCTGGAACATTCTACCAAATGTTCAAATTGGTGGAAATGTTTGCATCATTTGTATTAGGTTGCTTGGAATATATATTTTTAGAGTCATATATTGTAATTAAATACATTGCAATGCTTACTAAAACGTTTGTGCCAAGTAAAGGATGCAATTGATATTTATAAAGGATGAGAGTTGCTCATCAGCATTTAAATGAAGGAAAATTTTACATTTATATATGAACTATCTCGGTTGCCAGAGAAGTTGCAAAGTAACATTGCAACTTTAAGCTATATGGAAACTCCTTTTAAATTATTATTCTCATCAGAAGATTTGTCACACCAACCCATCAAAGGATTTCTACAGGGAAGGTCCATGAAGGCTTAGCATGAACACTAAACAGTCAATCATAATATGAGCCATATAAATTCCTGCAAAGACATTATGTGTGCACAGTAGATATGTGTGCACAGGACATTAGCTTGAAATTACTGAGAGGAATGATCACAAATGAACATTTAATGTACTTCTATTAAACTCCTTTCACTATTCTTCTCAAAAAGGCATTAATTCACTTAAAATAAACTTTTGTTAAAATACAAAAAGAGGAAGTTGTTATGAGAATGTTAAGCATTTGTCTAAGGATCCAGCATTTGGTTATTTGTCAGAATAACTTGTTAACTGATATGGTTGTGAAAAATAAATGTACACTCTTATTTTTAAAAATTATGTAATATTTATTTTGTGCCTCTGGTGATATTGAGATGTCCTACTTTTTGGTCAATATTTAATGCATTTGTCAGATGAGTTAAACTCATTCTGGAACTAATAATGTAGCCCAGTCTAACTGGATAACAGTTTTGTATACTTTTCAATCCTTTAGAATCTAGGAGATAGATTGAAAATGAATCTTAAATTCTTTAGTTTTATGATAATGTATTTTAAACAGGTTTATGAACTTTACCAGTAAAATGATATGGAGGTGCTGATATTGAACTGGGTTTGCAAGATCAGAAGTCACACAATACCAGGTTATAGTCCAACAGGCTTATTTGAAATCACAAGCTTTTGGAGCTCTGCTCCCTCATCTGGTGAAGTCACCTAACAAAGGAGCAACGCTCCAAAGGCTTGTTATTTCAAATAAACCTGTTGGATTATAACATGGTGTCATGTGACTTCTAATGTTAAATATCACACAGAGTGAAATAACGATCAGAACAAAGGGGATTATGTAACAGCGACAGACTTTCAAACTGCAAAAAACTGCTGTAGAAAATCATGAGTTTTATCAGAATGGAAACATTCGTCATTAAGTTGATATAAAATTAGTTTGTCAGGGGCAGAGGTGTTCCTCAGAAGTGTTTTTGACAAGGTACACCATTAAAAAGTCCAGGCCCACTTGATTAATAACAAATAACTTTTCACATTAGTATTCTCATGTGAAAGGGCAAGTTCTTGTCAGTTGTTTGATTTCTAATTGATTGCAGCCTTTAGAGGCCTTCAACAATATAAACTGTTGTGAAGCATAGAATCACTGATCACAGTTTCAGGATTTCCACATTGAACTGCACAAGTGCAGACTTCAGAAGTTGCTGTCAGTTTCACAGGAATAATTTTGCCACAAAATTTAGTTCACTCTGTTGTTGACAAATTTACCTGGGAATCTACTGCATGCCAGTTACTTGCTAAGCAAAAAAAAACTAACTATGGTAGATGCCATTGGTAGCCCAAATGACTGAAAAGTTTAAGCAAGAAACTTCAACATACTCAACCTTGATCCCAAGATGAGCTTCCAATCATAAAATTATGCCATGACTAAGATCCACCTCCACCTAAGATTACCAACGTCAGTACATTATCTGGTGTCACTCTAAAAGCTGTCAGAGGAAGTGGTGGAGGCTGGTACAATTGCATTTGGATGGGTATATGAATAGGAAGGGTTTGGAAGGATATGGACCAGGTGCTGGCAAGTGGGACTAGATTGGGTTGGGATATCTGATCAGCATGGATAGGTTGGACTGAAGGGTCTGATTCCATGTTGTACATCTCTATGACTCTATGACTCAGTCTGTCTCATCTCATTTACCACTGAGATGCTCCTCCATATTATTTTCTCTAGACATGACAACCCCTCAAAACCCCTGCCGTCCATAAACTTGAAACTCTTCAAAACTCTGCTGTCCATGCCCAAACACATCCCAAATCCTGTTCACTCTTCACTCCAATGCACTGTGATCCAAACGTTGATTAAACAATACCCTAACTTAGAAATTCTCATTCTTTCAACTCCCTCTCTAAGTAATCAATACTCTGAAGTATCTGTGCTTTCCTTAATCTGAACTTTTGAGCATCCCTGATTTTAATTATACCAGATCATCAGTGGCCATACACCAGCTGTCAAGGTCCTCCAGAGCTCCTCTCTGTGTCACTCTTAACTTTCTCTTCTTTTTTGGTTTGGGACTTTGAATTAAGGTCAATAGTTGAACTTTGAACAGCAGCTTATTTTAAAGGAGAAAAGAATAAAGACTGATGTTTGCTTTTGGGGACTAGCCGAGAAAATAATGCAACTTAATGACGATTCTAAAGATACTGAAAATGAGGATTGCAATGCTCTGTGCTAACAGCTAGTTGGATGTTGAATTGGTTAATCAAGGGAGCACTAGTGCTAACCAGTCAACAACAGAGAATAGTGATTGAAAAATGAATTTTAAAAAAACTATTCTGATTGTGTTTTGGAAGGCAGTGTGATTTTTGGGTGCTCCAGAGACTGCTGTTGTGTTTTCCCCCTCTCCAGTTATTCTCCAGTTATTGACTTGCTGAAAGTTCGAAGAAAAGAATCCCAATCTATAAAGAATAGATAAAAGTCTCCAGAGGTCTACAGAATCTGTTTGCATTGACTGGTGACTCCAGAATTCAAGGTAGTTATACAGTATCTGTAATATAACCCAACATCCAAGAATTTCATGAAGCTATGAAATGGTATTCACTATTTCAATAGTCATCAAATTGGGAAATTATGATTCTTTTATTTTATTTATTTTTAATTTATCTCTTAACTGTGTCTGCCTGTCCGCCAGTTTGCGAATGGGGTTTCCGATCAAAGAATTTTGTGTGTAGTTCTGGTCTCCTTCCTATTGGAAGGGTGTTGCAAAACTTGAAAGGGTTCAAAAAACAGTTACAAGGATATTGCTAGGGTTGGTGGTTTTGAGCTAAAGGGAGAGGCTGAATAGGCAGGTTTTCCCTGGAGTGTCAGAGGCTGAGGGATGACCTTATAGAGGTTTATAAAATTATGAGAGGCATGGATAGGGTAAATAAACAAGATCTTTTCCCTGGGATGGGGAAGTCCATAACTAGAGGGCATGGGTTTAGGGTAAGAGGAGAATGATTTAAAAGGCACCTGAGAGGAAAGTTTTTCATGCAAAAGGTGGTGTGTGATAGAATGAGCTGCCACAGAAATGTTGGAGACTGGTACAATTACAACATTTAAAAGGCATCTGGATGGGTACTTAAATAGGAAGAGTTTAGAGGGATATGAGCCAAATGTTGGCAAATGGGGCGAGATTAAGTTAGGATATCTGGTCGGCATGGATGAGTTGCACCGAAGGGTCTGCTTCCATGCTGTACATCTCTAAGATTCTATGACTGTAAGTTTGGGCTTAGATCATAAATTGAATTAGATTGCCTTGTAGTTTATCTACTTTCTGCTAAAGTTACTTTCTTAATAATAAATTGTTAATTTTTGTTTAAGTTATAAAGCAGGTGTCCAAAATCTGTTATTTGTCAAGTCTTGTTGGAATCAGTAGAACAATGTTAAGGTCAATAAATGTTTTAATTTCACCATGTTGCAAATCCAGTGACAATGAGGCTGATTTGGTTTGGCTTGCTGTCCTTGTCTCATAACAGTTCTACATTTTGGAATCTCTTCATTGAATTTCTGCATCTCTGTATTTTGTTTTCTTCTTTTAAGACATCACTTAAAGCTTTCCTCTTTGACCATCATTGATCTACTTCTCTCATTGCTTCTCATGTGACTTAGTGTCAAATTCTGTTCTATAATGCTCCTGTGAAATGCCTTGAATATTTTCATTTGTACTACAGCCTTGGTGACATAAAACATTTCTTTTAACAGCAAAATTTCAGCACCAGTTATTCCTGTGCAATGTATTACTGGTTTCCATGCATTCTCCTGAACTATTCTGGAAGCCTCAGTATCCACGGACAGTTCTTCTATAACGCAATGGTTGTGTTCTTGTGCAATTCCGCGTTATAGAAAAATCTTGTTTGAGAAACAGTGCTTAAAGTGTTGGTGATGAAATCAAATTACAGCCAACACACATTTTAAAAGTTCATGGTTTGTAAACAGTGTCCACAATTCATCAATCGCATTACAGCAAATTAGCATTAACAAAATGCACATTATAGCAGAAAGAATTTATTAATTCATCATTATGACAAGCTATGTCTCGACACTGTGATCAGGAAGGTGAGAGTTATTTGTGCTGAGTACAATATTCCCCTGTATACAATATGGGAAACCCATATGTAGAGTTTGTCTAACAAAGATTGAACCTAAATTTCTGTATTATCTACTAACTAGTGAATTTTCTCTGGCAGGAGGAAGCAACACAGTCTCCCTGGATCAATTTGCTTCAATTTGGTAACCCGGATTTAACATTGCAGGTAGGCTGATTTAGATTCCCAATGACCTGATAGCTGAACCAAACATGTTTTCTGCATTACCATAGTGGTTACACTTCAAAGTACTTAATTGGCTGCAAAGGGCTTTGTTATGTCCTGAGGTTATGAAAGGCGCTTGCATACAAATGCAAGTTTTGCTTATTTTTCTGTGGATTTATTTTCATTGATTTCCAGAATCAATATTTTTATTTAGTCTTATTCAATTGTTTTAGTCCTTGTACGATATAGATCTTACTTCATCCTACAAAAAATTCGAGAAAAAGCTGTGTTGTTAACGTCTGCCTTTTATTCTGAAAATTACAGCAGATGCCTTGAAAAATAGTGACAAGTGGCTCTTCTCTTGGTTTTGGCTGAGAGTTTAAAAAGTATTTGCTGGTGAATTAAGCAGTCAATGAGCACCAGATATTTTAAATTTATGGTATCAATGATTAATTTGCTGTGACTGTGAAGTCTATTTATAGCAGAACGTGCATCTGCAAAGCCTATCTGCACTATGTCATTGCAGTCATTAAACCAAACCATGTGACAAAAACGATTCAAATAATGCAGGCATACATCTTGAAAGAATAGTTCTTTGTAAAGGATACATCAAACACAACTCCAAGGAATGAGTGGAAGTAACTTTATTTAAAGGACTAGCTAAAAACTAAACAATGGCAAAATCCTGGAGAATCTAAATGCTAAGTAAGAGCAATGCACCTACAAATCATTCTTCTGAGTTTTACTCTCAACCATGTGTTGTGTGGTTCTCATTATTATCAGCATGTTTCCCGCCAAAGGTTACGATTCCAACTTGAAGACAGTGTTCACCTTCAAGTCACAGATCATCCTGACTGCTTTACTGTCACTGCATCAAAATCGTGGAATGCCTTTCCAACAGTAGAGTGAGTGCATGTACAGCACAATGACAGTAGTGGTTCAAGAAGAAAGCTCATCACTAAAGGCAGTTAGGGATGGACAATAAATGATGGTGTAGTCAATGATGCTATATCCCATGAAAGAACTTATCTTAAAAAGTCAGTGTCAAGGCAAAAAACCACTGAACATCTACTTTATTTGCGATGTGATTCATGAATACTTATGAAAACATAGACCAATCATGTCTGTTTGGGGAAACATTAGTGATCTATGGGACCTAAATGTCCTCAAAATTGCATTTGTTTTCAAAAGTGATTTTTATTTGATTCCCCGAAACTCATGTGTATACTGCTGACCATAAGGACTGTATTTCCATGAGCCAAACAATCACTATTCCAGTGTACATGAATCCTGCAGAATTTCCGTCATAGCAAACACTGAAGGAATTTCGTGGCCGAATTTTTCACTGGGCAATTTCTCTATACCTGGAACCCTGTAAAAGTCAGCATTTAAATTGGAGAATTTGGTGGGTTCTGATGAAATTTAGTAACTAGTTACTCGGGAAAGGTTATACTGTTAAGTACATAGTCTAAGGCTTGTGTAACTATTCAACTCATCCTGGCCAGTGAACCGGATATCCCCTTCTCTCTCTCTGCAACTGACCACTTTCCACTTGCCACCAGACTCAAAACACTTCCCAGTACCACTGGACTTGATCTCCCTTTCTCTGGTCTGCACTCATCACCCCCTTTTCCCCACTGCTAGACACGCTTCCCCTTTCCCTTGCTTCCAGACCCACCACCTTCCCTCACACCAAAATCAATATCCACCCTCCCCATCTCTTGCCAGGCTCAATTTCTCCCATGCACCCTGGCCTACCATAAACACATAATCATTTACTTGACCCCCTTGCCACCTTTCACCCTGGCACCTTATCCACTTGGCATTCTTCTTCCTTCCCATTTGACATCCTTCTAATTCTTTGCATCCTCTCCCCATCCCGCTGGCACCCTCTTGCCCCTTCTCAGCAGCATCCTCTTGAAACAGCACCCTACTTACTTGACTCCATATTAGGGTACCTAGCTGGTACCCTAACCAACTGACATTCTTCTTGCTTGGCATCTTCTCCCCAACTCAATTCCCATTAACTATCTGTCAACTTACCCTTCTACATTATCACTAGCATCTCGTTTGGTTTATGTACCAACCATTTGACAGCAGCTTTCAGGACGCAGCAGCTGACAGTGAAATGTAGGCATAGTTTGCCTTCCCGCAATTGTTTTTCACAACGAAAGAAATGTCAGCATGAAAGTATAGCTTTCCTTTTCAGAAGGATCCCTGATCAGAATCTTTTATCAGAAAAGTGAAGTTCCCTCGTTTCATAAAAAGGAAGGGACAGTTGGAAATCCGTGTGTGGTTGCCATCCCTCAGAAAATGTAACCCAAGATCTTCCATGAACCAATGCAATCAGACAGTGTTTTAGAATTTAAGTTTTTAAAGAAATTATACAAAAGCTTTCATTGATGTATTTATGGAAACATTGAAAATAAGTGCAGGAGTAGGCCATTAGGCCCTTCAAGTCTGTACTACCATTCAATATGATCATGTTGATCATGCAATTCCAGTATCCCGTTCCTACTTTCTCTTTGTACCCCTTGAATGATGACCTGTTACTGTTTGATTAACACAGCTCCAAATAGATATTGTAGTGATCATAACAAGAGTAGCCAGCTGGACTCCATAGAAAATGGGTTCACTGATAGGGGCTGTTAATGCCCTCCAATTAGGGAGCTCTGGCTGACATATTAAAAGGGTGAATATCAATGATACTGACATTCTGGTATCTGACTCTGTATGTGGCACTACTAAGCCCATGGACTGTTCAAGTGGAAATAAAGGATGAATGTGTGATGACATCTCAGCCTCTGTGGAGTTATTTCAAGTATGATGCTAAAATTAAGCATTTATAGCCCACATTCCTGTGGGCAACTTATTTTTAAAGAACTAAATTGAGTTTATCAGGTGAGCCTTTGAGATGATGAGGGTCTCACCTGGTGCCCACTGAGCCAGCAAAAAACCTGAGCCAGCAAAAAACCTGCATAGTCACCTTTGAGCAAGGTCAGCTGAGTCACCAGCCAGTCAGGCAGGTGATAGGCCACTAAAGGGCTTTCCACAGGATCAGGGCCCCAGGCAGGAAACTCTGCCCACTCAGCCAATCCCAGACCAGCTTCTTTTGCACAGCAACATCACCAGAACAATAATAGCTTAATCTTTAAAACCTTCTCAAAGGCTGGAAAACAAGTAATGTGAAACTTCAGAATAACCTTCTCCTTACTTGTACATATACATTTAACTATTTTTATTAGTGTTTTTTCTTCAAGTAATTTTTTTCCTCTGAGAAAGTTGCTGTCACAGTAATTCATGTAATAGTTTCATTTGTGTTTGTGGTGGCTTTTGTACTTATCTTTTATTGTAGACAGTTCTTTCCCACTCGTGGGAGATAGACAAATGGGTGATTAAAAAAACAACAAAAGCTGAAGAAAGGTAGAAAGGACAACCTTGTGATGATGACTTAGCTCGACAGGGTTAAAAAGATGTGTATTTTTGCTTTGAACATTTACAAAAACTAATTATTTTCCAACTGGGTGTGACAAGTTAAGAGCTGAGACCATTTTGAATGCTTGAATGCTGAGGGTTTCTTTTTATAGTCAAACATTGAGCTCTTCTGAACCTTGCAATAACTGCCTTAAGATATGAGAAATACACAAGACAAACCTGGGGGAGAGGTAAATGCCTGACAACAATCCCTGATGAGAGGTGACTGGATAAATAAATGTGCGACTCGTGTCAGACATCCTGAAGTGAGTGGCAACAACATGAATGGCATACCTCACATTATAAACATCAGAGGTTCAAGAGAATACATATGAGTATCGGAGTGGTCTGGACACCCACTGATGTTGCAAAAAGGTTTAAGTTGATTGTTTGACCCATTGAGGATGGAGTTGAAAAGGGTGGCGCTGGAAAAGCACAGCCAGTCAGGCAGCATCCGAGGAGCAGGAGAATCAACGTTTCAAGCGTGAGCTCTTCATCAGGACCTTTTCACATGGGAACATCAATTTTCAGTCTTGTGAGCCTTGGGAGGAACGTTACATAAACGCATTAGAAATTATCGATAGAGGAATTTGATTACATTACATATTTGTTGTTGAAAGTGACCGTAAGATTAGAATTCTGAGGAGACACTGCCCAGGCAAAAGAGGGGGAATAGTGGAAATTCATCATAGAGATTCGTTCAAGTAGATTGTGAGCATTTTACAAATTCTGTTCATAAATCTATTCATAATCTCTTTATAAACCACAAAAAATGTGCTAACTCAACTTGTTTTGAATATAACTATTTCTTGAAATTTCTCAAACTTTTGTGCTAGTGTGGCTTACTACATCAGGCAATTGGACTGAAACAACCAAATCAACTTAACAGATAGCTCAGGTAATGGGGCATTGGCCATCTCATGAGTTTAATGACCAATCTCTCCAACCAGCTGAATGGTGCAGCAACATTCATGCCACTGGTTTGAGAGAGCACTTTGATGTGTCTTCTATTGCATTTAATACTTCACTTTAATGTTTTCAAATGTTATGTAATTGACTGCTTATGTAATTTGGATGAGGAAATATTTTTTCACTCAAAGGGTCATCATTCTGAGGAATTCTCAACTCCAGAAAGCTGTGGAAGTCAAGTCACTGAATATATTCAATAAAAAGAGAGAGGCATTTTTAGATTTCAAAGGCATTAGGGGATATGAGAGAAAGTGGGAACATGACATTGAGACAGAGGTTCAGTCATGATCCTATTGAATGGTGGAGCAGGCTTGATGGACCTCCTCCTGCTCATTGTTTCTTTCTTTCTATGACCACTTACCAGCTCGTGAGGTAATTTGCTAGTAAGGATAATTGATAAACATCTAGAAATACTTTTGAAGCTCACTGGATGTAAATACATTAAACAATGGGAATCATCAGGCCTGGATCATCTGTTTTTGTGGAATTGAAATCTTTCTGTAGGTTAGTGAGAATTCTGCCCCCCATAAAGATGGGCCCTGACCCCAGTAGATATTCCATTCCTTGGATCATGTATGAATTGTACAAGCTCTCTCTAGGCACTGGAGTATTAACTGCTCACATGATGTGGTCACCATGCCTCTCCTATTCTCACGCCCCAACTCACCCTTCACAGTCACCACCTTTCCTGCCTTGCCATATTGTCGCTTCTCTCCCAATTACCATCTATCTCCTTTGCCACTTCCCTCCCACACACTGCCTCTGCCTCTCTCACCTTCCCTCACACTCACTGTCTCTCCCACCTCATTGCATCGCTCCCATTTGCTGTCTCTCCCGCTTATCACTTCCCTCCCAAACTCTCCCACTTGCCACTTGTCTCCATCTCACTGCTTCCTTCACAATCCTCCTATCCACCTTTTCTCCTGCTTGCTAAGCACCAGTAAGTGGGAGGTTTCAGGATAGATGTGGCAAGGAGAGAGATGGAACAAATGGGAGGATTACAGCAAGTAGGCATGGTGAAGGGAACAGTATGTTATTGATGGGGGGGTGGGAGAGTTAGTAAGTTGGGGCGGCACGGGGGCTCAGCAGTT
This sequence comes from Chiloscyllium punctatum, assembly GCF_047496795.1. Taxonomy (NCBI): domain Eukaryota; kingdom Metazoa; phylum Chordata; class Chondrichthyes; order Orectolobiformes; family Hemiscylliidae; genus Chiloscyllium; species Chiloscyllium punctatum. Next base: position 41,484,773 of record NC_092764.1, read on the forward strand.
AGCACTGCTGCCTCACTGCACCAGGGTTCTGGGTTCGATTCCCGCCAGTCTGTGTGGAGTTTGCACATTCTCCCTGTGTCTGCGTGGGTCTCCTCCGGGGGCTCCGGTTTCCTCCCACAATCCAAAGATGTGCAGGTCAGGTGAATTGGCCATGCTAAATTGCCCACAGTGTTAGGAGAAAGTGAGGACTGCAGATGCTGGAGACCAGAGTTGAAAAATTTGGTACTGGAAAAACACAGCAGGCCAAACAGCATCCGAGGAGCAGGTGAATCGACATTTCGGGCATAAGCCCTTCTTCAGGAATGAGGCTGCCCACAGTGTTAGTCAGGGGTAAATATAGGGTAGGGGAATGGGTTTGGGTGGGTTTCTCTTCGGAGGGGCGGTGTGGACTTGTTGGGCCAAAGGGCCTGCTTCCACACTGTAGAGAATCTAAAATCAAAAATGCAATTAGCTGGACTGATGAGAAGGATGTAAATTATTAGGGTTTGCTAAGTTATTGAAACTTGGTCATGAGAAGCATAAAGAAAGCATAAAGTTTTATTTCATGCATCGATCCATCAATCCAAATCAAGAATTTTATTTCCTATGTCAAGCAAGTGGAGAATTTTGTTTAATGTCTCAAGGAATAGATACAAGTTAGTTTCTAAAGGGCAACTGAAAAATGATTTGCAGATGCCATGTTGGACTGGGTGTACAAAGATAAAAATCACACAACACCAGGTTATAGTCCAACAGGTTTAATTGGAAGCACTAGCTTTCGGAGCAACACTCCTTCATCAGGTGGTTGCGGCCATCCAAAAGCTAGTGTGCTTCCAATGAAACCTTTTGGACTATAACCTGGTGTTGTGTGATTTTTAACTGAAAAGTGTGTGGTGGTAAGTTTCTCTTCATTTAGTTTCATGTAAAATTATTTTAATTATGTTAATTTTCCCTGATTTAATATTGTTTATTCCAAATCTCTGCTAACTTTTTGAAAATAAATTGTAAATAATATATTACATTATTTTTGTTTCTACTGGTGATGGACATTCACACTTTGGTATTAGTGCACATAACAATTCGCACTCCACACAGACAGAAACAATTAAGAGAGATCATTGGCCTCCACCAGATGTTATCTGCTTGTGGGAAGGAGGATTGAGATTGGATATATTGTTTGAAGTGGAATGGCCAGAGGTCTCTACGACTCATCATTAACGTTATTGAAGCAATCTAACTAAATTGTTACCTGCAGTTAAAATTAAAGGCGAAATTCTTGCAGTCGTAAGACCATAAGACATAGGAGCAGAAATGAGGCCATTTAGCCTATCAAGTCTGCTCAATCATGGCTGCTAAGTTTCTCAACCCCATTCTCCCACTTTCTCCCTGTGACGGTTGATCCCCTTGATACTATAGAACCTATCCATCTCCATCTTAAATATACTCAATGACCTGGCCTTCACAGCTTTCTGTGGCAGTGAATTCCATAGATTCACTACTCTCTGGCTGAAGAAGTTTCCCTTTATCTCTGTTCTAAAAGGTCTTCCCTTTACTCCAAGGCTGTGCCTTCAGGTCCTAATCTCCCCTATCAATGGAAACTTCTTCCCAACATCTACTCTGTCCAGGCCATTAAGTTTCAATTAGATCCCCCTCTTCTTTCTACACTCCATTGAATATAAACCCAGAGTCCTCAAACCTTCCTCATATGTTAAGCTTTTCATGCCTGGAACCATGCTTTTCCAGGGCCAATACATCTTTCCTGAGATATGGGGCCCAGAACTACGCACAATACTCCAAATGTGGTCTGACCAGACCCTTATAGAGCCTCAGAAGTACATCCCTGCTTTTATATTTTGGTTATCTCAAAATAAATGCTTTCATTACATTTGCTTTCCTAACTACTGCCTCAACCTGCAAGTTTACCTTGAGAGATTCCTGGACTAGAACTCCCAAGTATCTTTGCACTCAGACCTCTAAATTTTCTCCCCATTCAGAAAATAGTCCATGCTTCTATGCTTCTGATTTCACACTTTCCCACATTGTATTCCAGCTGCCACTTGTTTGGCCATTCTCCTAACCTGTCCAAATCCTTCAGCAGCCTCCCCACCTCCTCAATACTACCTGTCCCTCTAACTAGTTGCAGAAGAGAATGCAAAGTTTATTGGATGGTGTGTCTGTGATACAGAATAATAGTAATAACACAGGTTCAGTTCCTTCACTGGGGACGTTACCATGAAGGACTCTCCTTCTCAACCTCTCCCTTCACCTGAGGCCTACTGACCCTCAGGTTAAACCACCACTAGTTGTCTGTCTATAGCTCTATTCCTGGGAAGACTATATGACTTTATCTTTTTCATATGACTATGTCTCTGGGTGCTGGTTTGCACAGTAGGAGGCTCTGAGATCTGTTGTTCAGCCCTTAAGGTGATAACAGTATGTTTGGGCAGGGCAATTGATGTTTCTTTTGGAAGCTGGCATGGGGCAAATGTCGTGGTTCTTGGCATGGAGTGAATGTAGGTTCCTTGATCTGCCTTGGCTCAGATTCCATTTCCTTCAACATTGTAATAGAGAGCAGCAAATATGATAATGGCAGAAATGGGTTTAACTTTCGATTTAAGCTAAACCTGTTGTCTTCATATTGAAATACTGGCCAGGAGTATTTCTAAAATGTAGGTGTCTGCAAATATACTGTCCTTGAGGATGCTTGATGGTCTCTGAGTAAGATGCTTTTATTTCTAAAGTAGTGTTGCATTCCTTTACTCTATAAAGTACGTTCTCAAACATAACTTTCGAATGTAGTGTTTACAACCACTGTCTCCAAATGTTCATTCTAGACTGGTGTCTTCTCTCTTACTGATATCAGAGTCAAGTGTACAATTATAGCATCATGATTTACATGAATCCCATTGTACTACAGTAACCAGCAGGAGGGAGTCACTCCTGCCACCATTGGCCCGAGGAAGGAATTTGAGGCAGCTGCTTGTCGATGCCCAGTGTGTGTGCTCAGCAGATCGTCTTTCTGGAGTTTCCAATGTCAAGGGCAGACTGGGAGACTGTGCTCTGAGCTGGGAATGGGCTATGGATTCAACAACAGCTGCTTTAAATGGACACTCTCTGGTTCCACTGGGATCCCAAGCGTAGCAAGCCAATTCTAAACAAGAACAGTAACACGACATAATTATGTTTATTTACATGTATGAAAGAATGCACCCCCTCCTGTTTGTGTTGGAGCTTTGAACCTTGCTCTCCAAATTAGCTCAACTGCTTCTGCCTCACTATCAAAATTCCATGTCATCATATCTGCTGTCATCTTTCGGAATATGTCTATCTGGAAAGTAGCATTACTCCCTAAACATGGTGATACTGGACACTGAGGTTGACAAGACATCCCTGATATCCTGTGACAGATAACATTGCTCCACTATTTGTATGTTATTCAAATACTCCAGTAATATTGAATATATTGTTTGTCTCATTTCTTCCAACAGAAAATGGCTTGACATAACAAAGAGCACTCAGAGCAGCTTAAAAGCAATTTCCTCCTTACATCAGTTGTAGTTTTGTTGGTTTCCTGGAGATCTAGCAGAAAATGTGCCATTAGGACTCATCAATAATTTTTCTTTAAGGTATTTTGACAGTTTATTAGGAGCTAGCTTTCAGGTTAACAAGACAGGGCATTTTGTAAATTGGTAAAAGAAATACTTGATGGGGGAATAAAAGCTGTATTTTAGAAACCTCATCCTGGTAGTAATAAATGTTTACTGAAGTAAAATACTGTTGGACCATCTCACTGCTTCACAGAAAAACATGAAAAGATAATCATTACTCAGGTGGATATAAAAGGATACAGTTTTGGATTTTGCTGGAACATAGTCACACTGAGTCTCTTCTCCATCTCCTGCAGAGCAAGCAGACCAAATGATGGATTAGCTGTTGTTTGGCTGAACATTAAATGTCTTTTTCATTCAATTGAATTTTTGTTAGAGGCAATAAGCACATTTATCATTGGTTATTCTGCCGTCTCTTCTTTCTATGTTTTAATAGAATGTTCACAGGAAAACTACTCCAAGTGATTCTTCAAATTGAGTGACCAGTACATGCCACAGTTGTTGGGAAAAATCCATAAATAGTTGAGACGGTGTTTAATTCAACTGCAATATTTTTTAGTCAATTTATTGATTACTTCATAAGCAATTATTAAAGAATCCTTTTCAAATCTTGTAGTTTAGTATACAAAACTCTCCAGGAACTTTTTTTTATAAGATGTAGGCATCACTAGCAAGGCAAATGTTTATTCTCCATCCCTTGCGAAGATGATAATGAGCTGCTTTGAATAGCAGCAATCTATGAAGGAATAATAGTAGTATAAATTTCAAATCAAGATGGTGTGTGACCTGGAACATAACTTGCAGCTAATTGTGTTCCCACACATCCGTTGTCCTCCTTCTGGGTGGTTGAGGTGGAGAATTTAGCATGTTCTGTCCAAAATATCTTGGTATATTTCCACAGCACACACTGGAAATGGAGCACACTGCAATACGGTGAGTTGGTGAATGTTTAAGCTGGTTGATTGACTGTTACTTAAGCTATCTGCTTTGTCCTGGGCGGAATTGACATTTTTGTATGTTATTTGAGCTACACTCATCCAGGTTAGGAGAGCAAATTCTATCACACTATTCACTTTCTAGGAGTAAATAGTGAAAACTGTTTGGAGAGTCAAATTAATTGCCACAAAATGCCCTGCTTCTGATGCATTCTTTCATGAAGCTTTATGTGGTCAGTCCAAAGAAGATTCTGATCAATTATATTGATAGTGTGCGCTTCAGAGATGTGAATGCTTTGGATAGCAAGATTGTCTCTTGTTGCAGATGGTTATTACCTGGTGTTGTATCTGCTACAATGAAAACTATTACTTGCTTGTAGTTGGCATATTTGTTGCTACAAATCTTTTTTCTTGACTGGGTCTAAGGGTTTACCTAGTCTCCATAGATGGAGGAAAACCATTGGTGAGTCTTGATGAAAACACACTCCTGTCTTAAGCAAGTTTTATTTATTGCATCATAACAATCAGGTACAAGTAAGTTAGATATTGTTACTAAGAAATATGAGATTTAAGATATAAGTCTTCACATCACAAAAGATCCAAAAATGTTGTGCTTTTCCCCTGCCAGACCCTTATGACATCATCAGGTTGGGTGGAACTTAGTTCAATTCCCAAAATTAACCCTTTCAAAGCAATTATCTTATAAAATATTTGATACTTGCTACTTGCCATATATTAGTCCAAACTTGAATATTGTCCAGATCTTGCTGCGTGAAAGCATAACTGTTTCATTATCTGTTATAAGCATTGATGGAAACTATAATCTGTTAAATTAGGGTATTCAAAACTAAGTTCATAAGTGGCCAAAGGGTGGGGTGGGCTGTGGGGTGCGGAGGAGGGGTGGGGGGGGGGGGGGGGGACGACAGCGGCACGGTGGCTCAGTGGTTAGCACTGTTGCCTCACAGCACCAGGGTCCCAGGTTCGATTCCAGCCTCGGGCAACTGTTCTGTGTGGAGTTTGCCCATTCACCCTGTGTTTGTGTGGGTTTCCTCTGGGTGTTCCAGTTTTCTCCCACAGTCCAAAGATGTGCAGGTTAGGTAAATTGGCCATGCTAAATTGCCCGGAGTGTTAGGTGCATTTGTCAGAGGGAAATGGGTGGGTCATTCTTCAGAGGGTCGGTGTGGACTTGTTGGGCCGAAGGGCCTGTTTCCACACTGTAGGAAATCTAGTAAGAATGGCCCAGACTTCCAGCATTCTTTAATGCTGGTTGAGGGGCCTTTGTCCTCACTGAATTTTGTATCATTGGACAGTTTGCCTAATTTGAGCAAGCTGCTTTCCCAAGCACAAGGAGAATGGTAAAGGGGTGTAGCACCATAAATACAGCCTGTACAGAACAAACATGGGGGTTCGATGAGGGGGAAGGTGGTGCAGCTTCACTTTCACTTTCAAAAGAGTAGAGGCGTCTTTACTTTGAGTTTCAAAGAGTAGAGGAAGGCTTACTCTCTACCTAACCCAGTGCTGTTACTGTCCTGGGAAAGTTTGACGGGGACAGGTGTGAGGGAGCTTTAATTCCAGTTTAATAAAGAAAGCTTTATTCTGTATCGAACTGCATGCTGTGCCTGTCCGGAGAGTATTTGATGGAGATAGTGTTGAGACAGTTTACTTTTAGTTCACTTTCAGTTTAAAAGAGTAGGGGAAGCTTAACTTTGTATCAAACCCCATGCTGTCCCTGTCCTGGGAGTATTTGATAAGGATTATACTGAGAGAGCTTTACTTGCCATTCAGAACAGTAGAGGAAGCTTGAATTTCAGTTTAACATAGTAGTGGGAGCTTTATACAATATAAAAAAAGCACAGGAACATACCTCTCTGCCTGCCAAGCCTGTACAATTCCAATCCTTGTTTAGAGGATTATTGCCCAGGCACAGTTTCCAACACTCTGTTCACCTGTTCATGTCTATTGAGATATGCCTTAAACATTGCTAATGTGCCTGTTTCCATCACCTTCACTGGTAGTGCTTTCCAGGAACCTATCACTATCTATGTAAAAACATTTCACTACACTTCACCCCTAAACATTTCCCCTCTCACCTTGAACCTGCACCCTCATGTAGTTGACCTTTTCACCCTGGGAAAAAGGCCTTTGAGTTCTCCACCCTATCTATGCCTCTCATAATTTTGCCTATCAGGTCGTCCCTCAGTTTCTGAGTTTTCAATGAAAACAATCCAAGTTTATCCCACCTCTCCTCATAACTAAAACCCTCCAGACCAGGCAAAATCCTGGCAAACCTTCTCAGGCCACAGTCCAAAGTATCTCCACCCTTCTGGTAGTCTGGTGACCAGAACTGCACACAATACTCTAATCTGTATCTAACCCTGAGCTGTCCCTGACCTCAGAGTGTTTGAGGGGGGTGATTTTAAGAAAACTTCACTTTCAGTTTAAAAGAGTAGAAGGAGTTTTACTCTGTGTCTAACCCTGTATTGTACCTGCCTTAATTTTCTGATGGGCAATAGTGTGGAGGGAGCTTTAGTGTGGAGGAACCTCAGGCTGTGTTTGGCCTGGGAGTGAGTGACTGGAGTAGTGTTGAGGGAGCTTCACTTTCATGTCCAAAAGAGCAGAATGAACTTTACCCTGTATTAAACCCCCATGTGGTTCCTGTCCCAGGAGTGTTTGATGGGGATGGTGTCATGTGCACTTTACTTTCAATTTAGAAGGCTGACTGAAGTTTTACTCTATAACTAACCCTATATTGTCTCCATCCTGGGAGTTTTTGACAAGAGTCAATGTCAAGGAGCTGTACTTATAGTTTAAAAGAGTAGTGGAAGCATTAATCTGTAACGAACCCTGTGTTGTATCTGTACCGGGAGTGTTTGGTGGGGACAGTGTCAGGAGAGCTTTACTTTCAGTTTAAAAAGCAGAATAATTGTGGTAGGAGGTGGCCAATCACAGGAATCCACTACCTCAGTACCTTGTAGAAGGGAGTAAGTGAAAATGGCATGCTGCACAATAAGAAAGGGTGCTGAATGAAAGCAGATTAACGGGTTCCCAATCACTGGAAGCAAATGGTTGCACCATAAGTGCAGCATTCAGCCCCTGCCATGTTACCACATCACCACTGTAGCCTGAAAAGCACTAACCTCTTGCTTCTCAAACACAAAATTTCTAAAATTTCTCTATTTAATTAGCTGCTGAATGTTCACTTGCACAATTCAACCATGTTTTCTGACAAATTCACTGTAGCACTCCTACGATTTATATAGAGATATATATAGTGTTGCTCATCCTTTCAAACCAGAAACAATGCAAGCTCCTCACTGAGGTGACTTGTTCAAGCGAGAAGAATACAATTTTCATCAATAAAGAGCCAGCACTAGCACTGAACAAATGAACAACTGTCTGCTCAACTGTTATGAACAGTAGCCCCTCCAAATAACAGTCTGCTTTCTACTGAACGTCTGCAATTACTTGGAGTACATCTTTGGCAAACAGATATTCCTTTTCATTATATGAAGATGAGGAGGCATATGCCAGATAAAAGGAGGACTAGGCACAACACTTCATGGTCCAGTAAATACTTTAGTCACACAATCATTACCCAAATGCATCTAGTTCAGGAGTATTAGAGACTAGAGACAGAAACAAAAAGCAGGTCAAACAGTGAAGACACATAATTGGTAATGAAAGTACATGTATAAATTCTGGATATAGGACTAAACAGGCAGCTGCTGGGTACTTTAACTATGGACATATACCCTGTACTTTGTACTGGCTCTGTGTCAAGATGTGATCATTATTCAGCAGAAAGCTTTCCAGGAGCTCTTTAAAACATCCTTTGCGTTCCCTTCACAACATTTAATTAGCCAATAGCAATATTACTCTGGCGTCTGTGTTAGAATGAAAGAGCATCTTGTGCAAGATGGTCAAAAGGGTTGATACATCTTGCTCATGAACACAATATGGAGGAGATCTTGGGTTCCAGTTTTTCATTTATAGCCTTCAGAGGCTTGAAGATCAGTTGCACAATGCGATAAAGGAAAGCTTTATACTTAATGTTGATCAAACGTTTGACCTAAAAGGTCCTTAGTCACCTTCTTATGGTGTAATTCAGTTCTCAAAATCACTTAAGTGCAGAAAAAGGCCTTTTGGCTTATTTGGTCTTACCAATCCTCTGAAGAGCATCCCACCAGAGTCACATTCCTACTCTATCCCCATAACCCCACATTTTCCATAACTAATCCACTCTGCACATGCTTGGACACTACTGGCAATTTAGCATGGTCAATCCACCTAACCTGCACGTAAGACCATCAGACATAGGAACAGAAATTAGGCCATTCAAACCAATGAATCCCCTCTGCTATTCCCCCGCTTTCTCCCCATAACCCTTGATCTCTTTGATACCTGGTCTACAGCCTTCTGTGGCAATGGATTCCATAGATTCACCACTCTCTGGCTGAAGAAGTTTCTCCTATCTCCATTCTAAAACGTCTTCCCTTTACTCCAAGGCTGCGCCCTCAGATCCTAGTCTCTCCTACTATGGAAACATCTTCTCAACACCTATTCTGTCCAGGCCATTCATATTCTGTAAGTTTCAATTAGATCTCCCCTCATCCTTCTAAACTTCATTGAGTATCAACCTAGAGTCCTCAAACATTCCTCATATGTTAAGTGTTTTATTCCTGGCACCTTTCCAGGGCTAGTACATCCTTCTTGAGATATGGGGCCCAAAACCTTGCACAATATTTCAAATGTGGTCTGACCAGAGCTTTATAGAGCCTCAGAGGTACCTCCCTGCTTTTATATTCGAGACCACTTAAAATAAATGCAAACATTGCATTTGCCTTTCTAACTATTGACTCAACCTGCAAATTTACCTTGAGAGAATCCTGGACTAGAACTCTCAAGTCCCTTTGCACTTCAAGCTTCTGAATTTTCTCCCCCTTTAGAAAATAGTCCATGCCTCTAATCTTCCACCAAAGTGCAAGACCTCACAGTTTCCCATGTGTGTTCTATCTGCCATTTCTTTACCCACTCTCCTCACCTGTCCAAATCCTTCTGCAATCTCCCCACATCCTCAATGTTACGGGTCCCTCTACCTATCTTTGTATCATCTGCAAACTTAGTCAGAATGCTCTCAGTTCCATCATCTAGATCATTAATGTACAAAGTGAAAAGTTGTGGTTCCAACACTGAGACTTGAGGAACACCAACTGTCACCAGTTGCCATCCTGAGAAGGACCCTTTTATCCTCATTCTCTGCTTTCTGCCAGACAGCCAAGCTTCCATGCTAGCACCCTGCCTCTGACACCATGGGCCCTTATCTTACTCAGTAGCCTCCTGTGCAGCATGTTGTGAAAGGCCTTCTTGAAGTCCAGGTAGATAACATCCATTGGCTCTCCTTGGTCTAACCTGCTCATTACCTCCTCAAAGAATTCCATCAGATTTGTTTCCCTTGATGAAACCATGCTGGCTTTGCCATATTTTACCATACACATCCAAGTATTCAGAAATCTCATCCTTCACAATGGATTCCAGGACCTTACCCACAACCAAGGTCAGGCTTATTAGTCTGTAATTTTCCATCTTTTGCCTTACTCCCTTCTTAAACAGGGGTGTCATGTTAGTGATTTTTCAGTCCTCTGGGACCCTTCCTGAATCTAGTGATTCCTGAAAGATCACCACTAACACCTCCACGATTTCTTCAGCTCGCTCCCTTTGAACTCTGAGGTGTAGTCCATCTTGGCCAGGTGATTTAACCGACTTCAGGCCATTCAGTTTTTCTAGCACCTACTCCTTAGTGATGGCCACCATACATGGCTCTGTCCCTCACTATCTTGAATTTTTGGGATATTACTCATGTCTTCAGTTCCTCCGCCATTTCTTTGTTCCCCACTATTATCTCCCCAGCATCATTTTCCAGCAGCTCAATGTCCACTTTTGCCTCTCTTTTGTCCTTTAGATGTATCTAAAAAAATCTTACAAACTTCCATTATATTACTGGCTCACTTACTCTCATATTTAATGTTCTCCCTCCTTATTTCTTTTTTTGTTGACTTCTGGACTGTGGGAGGAAACTCACGCAGACACAGGGAGAATATACAAACTCCACACAGACAGTCGCCTAAGGCTGGAATCAAACTTATGTCCCTGATGTTGTGAGGCAGCTTTGTACATTATTCATCAGCTTCTCATGGGAAGTTCCATGGGCATAGATCACACGTGCCCCAAATCTATGACATTGACATGTGATATGTGCCAACCTCTAAGAACCACCATGGTATGTCTCTGTTCTTTCATGGTGCCTTTGCCTAGGGGACCACCAGCAACTATCACTATAGTGCTGCAGCAAGAACTCAGGGGCATACACTCAGCTCATAGACTCGACCAGGCTGCATCCGCAGACTCTTACTCTCATAGTGCCCACCCCTCTGAGCTTAACTGGATTCTCACAACATCCTGCCTTGCCTTTGCAAACTATCCCCCTCAGTCACAGATATCAGGCCCACAGCAGTACTGTATTGCCTTGCTGTTTAGTGCAGACTCAAAGTCAGGAAGACTGCGATGGCTGTCTGCAATCTAATCAAGGGGTCATGGGTCTCAGCATGGGAATGCTCTGTTACCAGCCCATGGCCTTGGACATGATCAGTCATGCAGTCATGGAGCCACTTGGGGCAGGTAGGGTCAGAAACCTCTGTACATAAGGGGCCAAGAATGCAAATGGTGGGCAGCACACTACCCACTTTACTCTTTCTGCCCCAGTGGGGCTGTATCCTTATGGAATGAAAGAGAGGCTGGTATTATCAGAACGAAAGTGGGTGGCACAGCTGTTACTGTAGAGGGAAGGATAGCAAAGATGATCCTAGGTAGGAGCGAGAGTGGCAGGGTAGTTGTTATGGGGGCCTTTAACTTTCCAAATATTGACTGTGAATACTATAGTTGCAGCACTTTAGATGGGTCAGTTTTTATCCACTGTGTGCAGGAGGGATTCCTGACACAAGAGACAAGGCCACATTGGATTTGGTACTGGGTAATGAACCCAGCCAGGTTGTTAGATTTGGAGGTAGGTGAGCACTTTGGTGATATAACAATTCAGTTATATTTACTTTAGCAATGGAAATGGATTGGTATACCACAGGGCAAGAATTATAACTAGGGGAAAGGCAATTACATGTGAATAGGCAAGATTTGGAATGCATAGCATGGGAAAGGAAACTGCAGGGGATGGGTACAATCGAAATGTGGAGCTTATTCAGGGGACAGCTACTGCGGGTCCTTGATAAGGAGGTATCTGTCAGGCAGAGAAGTTGTCGAGAGCAGGAGCCGTGGTTTACTAAGGAAATTGACTCTCTTGTCAAGAGGAAGAAGAAGGCTTATGTTAGGATGAGACATGAAGGCTCAGTTAGGGCACTTAAGAGTTACAGGTTAGCCAGGAAAGATCGAAAGAGAGAGCTAAGAAGAGCTAGGAGGGGACATGAGAAGTCTTTGGTGGATAGGATCACATAAAACCCTAAGGCCTTCTATAGCTATATCAGGAATAAAAGAATGACTAGAGTAAGATTAGGGCCAATCAAGGATAGTAGTAAAAAGTTCTGCGTGGAGTCCGAGAAGATGGGGAAGCATTAAATGAATATTTTTTGTCAGTATTCACAATATTGTTGAGGAGAATACTGAGATACAGGCTACTAAACTAGATGGGATTGAGGTTCACAAGGAGGAGATGTTAGCAATTTTGGAAAATGTAAAAATAGGTAAGTCCCTAGCCAGGATGGGATTTATCCAAGGATTTTCTGGAAAGCCAGGGAGGAGATTGGAGAGCCTTTGGCTTTGATCTTTATGTCATCATTGTCAACAGGAGTAGTGCCAGAAGACTGGAGGATAGCAAATATTGTTCCCTTGTTCAAGAAGGGGAGGAGAGACAACCCTGGTAATTATAGACAGGTGAGCTTTAATTCCGTTATGGGTAAAGTGTTGGAAAAGGTTACAAGAGATAGAATTTAGAATTATCTAGAAAGGAATAAGTTGGTTAGGGATAGTCAACATGGTTTTGTGAAGGGTAGGTCGTGCCTCACAAACCTTATTGAGTTCTTTGAGAAGGTAACCAAATAGGTGGATGAGGGAAAAGCAGTTGATGTGGTGTATCTGGATTTCAGTAAGGTGTTTGATAAGGTTCCCCACAGTAGGCTATTGCACAAAATATGGAAGCATGGGATTGAGGGTGATTGAGTGGTTTAGATCAGAAACTGGCTAGCTGAAAGAAGACTGAGGGTGATGGTTGATGGAAAACCTTCATCCTTGAGTTCAGTTACTAGTGATGCACTGCTATGATCTATTTTGGGTCCACTGCTGTTTGTCATTGTTATAAGCAACCTGGATGAGGGCGTAGAAGAGTGGGCCAGAAAATTTGCTGATGACTCTAAGGTCAGTAGAGTTGTGAATAGTGACGAAGGATGTTGTAGGTTACAGAGGGACATAGATAAGCTGCAGAGCTGGGCTGAAAGGTTGCAAATGGAGTTTAATGTGGAACAGTGTGAAGTGATTCACTTTGGAAGGAGTAACAGGAATAAAGAGTACTGGGCTAATGGTAAGATTCTTGATAGTGTGGATGAGCAGAGAGATCTCGGTGTTCATGTACATAGACCCCTGAAAGTTGCCACCCAGGTTGATCAGGTTGTTAAGAAGGCAAACGGTGTGTTAGCTTTTATTGGTAGAGGGTCTGAGTTTCAGAGCCATGAGGTCATGCTGCAGCTGTACAAAACTCTGGTGCGGCTGCACTTGGAGTATTGCATACAGTTCTGGTCATCACATTATCGGAAGGATGTGGAAGCATTGGAAAGGGTTCAGGGGAGAGTTACTTGGAAGTTGCCTGATATGGAGGGAAAGTTATATGAGGAAAGGCTGAGGATCTTCAGGCTGTTTACCTTGCAGAAAAGAAGCTTGCGAGTCACAGAGTCATAGAGATGTCTAATACGGAAACAGACCCTTCGGTCCAACCTGTCTATGCCGACCAGATATCCCAACCCAATCTAGTCCCACCTGCCAGCATCTGGCCCATATCCCACCAAACCCTTCTTATTCACATACCCAACCAGATGCCTTTTAAATGTTGCAATTGTACCAGCCTCTACCAGTTCCTCTGGCAGCTCATTCCATATACATACCACCCTCTGAGTGAAAAAAATTACTCCTTCAGTCTCTTTTATATCTTTCCCTCTTACCTTAAACCTATGCCCTCTAGTTCAGGACTCCCCTACACCATCAAAAAGACTTTGTCCATTTATCCTATTCATGCCCCTCATGATTTTATAAGCCTCTATAAGGTCAACCCTCAGCCTCCGATGCTCCAGGGAAAACAGCCCTAGTCTATTCAACCTCTCCCTATGGTTCAAATCCTCCAACCCTCAAAATGGGAATGGTAGCCAAGAAACACAAGACTGAAGAGGAGCCTGAAGCCTGAGGTGGAGATGCATGGGTCAAATACATGGCAGAAGTGAAGAAGTACAAAGCACATCAGTGCAGTGATGATGACAAAACCCGGCCTATTGTTAAATAGCCAGATTTGCAAGCTTATGCAGTCAAGGACTGTATTATATTTTACAACTGTTAAGATCAAGTCCTCCACCCAATGCCCTCACTGTATAAGATTGTTTTTCTTTTGACATTCTTGTAAATTTTTTCTGAACCCTTTCAAGTTTCACAACATCCTTTCAATATAAAGGAGACCAGAATTTCACGCAATATTCCAACAGTGACCTAACCAATGTCCTATACAGCCGCAACATGACCTCCCAACTCCTGTACTCAATACTCTGACCAATAAAGGAAAGCATACCAAATGCCTTCTTCACTATCCTATGTACCTGCGACTCCACTTTCAAGGAGCTATGAACCTGCACTCCAAGGTCTCTTTGTTCAGCAACACTCCCTGGGACCTTACCATTAATTATATAAGTCCTGCTAAGATTTGTTTTCCCAAAATGCAGCACTTGACATTTATCTGAATTAAATTCCATCTGCCACTTCTCAGCCCTTTTGCTTATCTGATCAAGATCCTGTTGTAACCTAAGGTAACCTTCTTCACTGTCCACTACAACTCCAATTTTGGTGTCATCAGCAAACTTACTAACTACACCTCTTATGCTCACATCCAGATCATTTATATAAACGATGAAAAGTAGTGGACCCAGCACCGATCCTTGTGGCACTCCATTGGTCACAGGCCTCCAGTCTGAAAAACATCCTTCCACCACCACCCTCTGTCTTCTACCTTTGAGCTAATTTTGTATCCAAATGGCGAGGTGTCCCTGTATTCCACGAGATCTAACCTTGCTCACCAGTCTCCCATGGGGAATCCTTTTGAATGCCTTACTGAAGTCCAAATAGATCATATCTACAGCTTTGCCCTCATCAATCTTCTTTGTTACTTCTTCACAAAACTCAATCAAGTTTGTGAGACATGATTTCCCATGCATAAAGCCATGTTGACTATCCCGAATCAGTCCTTGCCTTTCCAAATATATGTACATCCTGTCCCTCAGGATTCCCTCCAACAACTTCCCCACCACTAACGTCAGGCTTACTGGTCTATAGTTCCCTGGCTTGTCCTTACCACCTTTCTTAAACAGTGGCACCATGTGAGCCAACCTCCAGTCTTCCAGCACCTTACCTGTGACTATCGAGGATACAAATATCTCTGTAAGAGGCCCAGCAATCACTTCCCCAGCTTTCCACAGAGTTCTAGGGTACACCTGATCAGGTCCTGGGGATTTATCCACTTTTATGTGTTTCAAGATATCCAGCACTTCCTCCTTTGTAATAAGGACATTTTTCAAGATGTCACCATCTATTTCCCTATATTCTCTATCTTCCAAGTCCTTTTCCACAGCAAACCCTATCGCAGAATACTCGTTTAGTATCTGCCCCATCTCTTGCGGCTGCGCACAAAGGCCGCCTTGCTGATCTTTGAGGGGCCCTATTCTCTCCCTAGTTACTCTTTTGAACTTATTGTATGTGTAAAAACCCTTTGGAATCTCCTTAACTCTATTTGTCAAAGCTATCTCATGACCCCTTTTTGCCCTCCTGATTTCTCTCTTAAGTATATTCCTGCTGCCTTTATACTCTTCCAAGGATTTACTCGATCTATCCTGTCTTTACCTGATATATGCTTCCTTCTGTTTCTTAACCAAGTCTTCAATTTCTTTCGTCATCCAGTATTCCCTAAACCTACCAGCCTTTCTTTTCACCCTAACAGGAATATATTTTCTCTGGACTCTCGTTATCTCATTTTTGAAGGTGTTCCATTTTCCAGCCATCCTTTTACCTGCGAACATCTGTGCCAAATCAGCTTTGACTTAATTGAGGCATATAAGATAATCAGAGGGTTAGATTGTTGGACAGTGAGAGCCTTTTTCCTCGGATGGTGATGGCCAGCACGAGTGGGCATAACTTTAAATTGAGGGGTGATAGATATAGGACAGACTTCAGAGGTAGTTTCTTTACTCAGAGAGTAATAGGGGCATGGAACACTTTGCCTGCAACAGTAGTAGACTCACCAACTTTAAGGGCATTTAAATGGTCATGGGATAAACATATGGATGAAAATGGAATAGTGTAGGTTAGGTGGGCTTCAGATTGTCGGCACAACATCGAGGGCTGAAGGGCCTGTACTGTGCCGAATGTTCTCTGTATGTTCTATGTTGGTGCAGGTGGGGAGGTGTCCTGAGCAAGCTTGTTGGCAGTGCAGCAGGCATGCAGGGTTAGTCATTTCAGGGATTGTGGTGGAGTGAGGAAAGCTGATTTTGGCAATAGTGAAAGCAGTAGAGCCTTCCTGACAGGTGGGTACAATCACAAAGATAGAGTGAATATGAATGGTAGTATTTAAGTTGGCAGGGTGACGTTCTCCCTACAGTGCTCTGCCTTTCTCCAGATGGCTAAGACTGCATTGACCTCAGTGAGCAACCCCAGAACAGACTGTCATGGTTTGGTGCCATGGCCTCCTTTGCTAATCTTTGGGGAAGAAGATGTTCCACCTGTACATCAGTTTGTCCTGGTACCTGCCACAAAGTGGGATTGCACATTTTTCTTGTCTGCCATGTCTCAGACACATACCAGGAACTGTGCAGGACAGCTCTGTACTGATAGTGCTTGTACAGGTGCACAATAGGATTTTAAAGATGGCACCAGTGTTCGGGATGTCCATCAATTCTGGGGTCTCCCGGCAATGGTGAATTTCTCCAGGAACAGTGCATGCTAAGATGGAAATAGAATCAGGCGAGGAGGGCAGGAATTTTGTAAGATATAATGGGAAAACTCACTTGACCTTGTAGCAAAAAAAACTGCACCAAACTATTCCTCAACGAGCAGTTAGCCAATAAAAGGAAGATTCAGCCCAAAGTTATTGTGTAGCATATTGTTAACCGTTCAAGAGCCATCGTAATCCCCTGTACTTGTGATAACACAGCTATCTGGTCGAAGAGTTAGGCATTCCCTAGTTGTCTCCTGCATTCCATAGGGTAAACTGTAAACGTCTTGGCCTGGTAAATAATCCTGTAGATATATGTAAGCTACTAAAGAAAGTTTAAATAATTTATGTTAATTCAATTTGGTTTACCTCATTTAATTAAATGCTTAAAGGTGACCTTTCAAACTATATAATTTAGACACTGCAAGTGCGACAGAGGTATATCATCAGACAAGACAAGAACATGGAGCTGATAAATACTGTCAGGGTTTGTTACATATAATCAAGTGCAACACTCATCTAACAACTAAAACTAATTTACATAACAAACAAAATTCACGAAAGTTATACTTAACAGAAATACAAGACAGACTTCAAATTAGATCAAAAAGCCAACTCATTCATCTTTCTTCCTCAAGACAAAATACCTCACCTTTGGAAAATTGGCTGATTAATTGTCTCTGACAGCTGATAAAATCTGGTGAGAAGTGCCGAACTAATTATCCTCTCCTTAGATCAATCTAAACTCCAGTAAGGTCAGCCATTGCTTCACTACCCTGAGTTATGTGGAGACATTCTTCACATGTGGGCATAACATCACACTCAAAATTGTTACGGTATATTTCCTTTGGTGTTAACCCTGCCTCCCCCCTTAATTAAAAAATTGTTGTTAAAATCCAATTTCCTAATGTATTGCTTAATTTGATTGGATCTTGCTATCCATAAATGATTTGTCACTCTAAGACAATGAAACAATATTCATCTCCTTTTAAATTCAACAGTATCTCACTCATTATTAAGTCTGTGTTCTCAGTGCAAGGATGGTCCTGGTAGATAAGAATTAGCTGGAGGAGACTTGTCCTTACCCATTCTTGTAACTTATTTATTTCTCCCAGTGCTTTTAAAAATGCACAATTTTTATTAATGAGTTTTAATAACAGTAAAATAAAAATACAGCCATTATTCACTAATGATGATCAATTACTTAATCTTACGTTACAGAATAATTGAAGTACTTCTAATGCTGTTGCTGGCTGCTGCTCATTTAATTTTTCAATGATTGGGGATTGTTAAGTATTGAACAATAGAAATGAAGCAGTGTTATTCACAAAGTAGTGTTTAAACGTTATTGGATAAGGAAAATAAATGTATTTATAATGAATGAAAATAGCAGATTAATTAAATCTTATACTAAAGTATAAAACTGAAAAATATTCTCAAGTTCATCCATTTGCAAATGAAATACATTGATCTATCACTAGCTAGCTATCCCTTTCTAAAATAGGAAAACATAACTTTCCAATTTAAACAGTATAATTCATAAATAGCCTTAAGTCCTTAATAATACAAATACAGACAAATCAATCAACACAAACAGTTAGACTTCAACGAGCATGTTTAATATTATTTTAATATTAAGTCCACAATTCCATCAACGTCTCTTGTTTCCAAGATCAGGTTTTATTTTTGTGAAGTTTATATTCCATTGTTGAATTGTACAGAAGCCTTTATTGGAGAAATCAATTCCTTCCATCCAATCAGCCAGATGTTCAAGTAATGGAGGAATACAGTATCCTAATCCAATAGCAAGCTTGTACATTTGTTCCTTCAGATATCATAAATAACAGTATTTCATAAGTAAATTGATTAATCTCTTTAGACCTATTACAGCTCAAAATTATTCTAAATTCATTAAAATTTTAATATTTGTCAAAATTTCTTATTTCTATTAATTGTCTTTACAAAAAAATCCAAAAGTACAAATGCTGAGTAGAGTTTAAAACACCGTTACTAACTTCAAATGGCTAAGAATCAAGCTAGTAAAGGCATATCACCTGATGAATCATTTTCTTTTCAAATATTGTTTTGGGCTCCTGGTCGCTTAATACTTTTCTCTCCCATTTTAATTTGTAACAATTTTTTTTTCAATTTTTTTCTTCATTATTACAAGGAACAATAACAAAATAGTTCCCATTGTTTTGTAAGCTTCTTTCAATATGTATTATCCAATACTACATTATTGTAAAATTTGCAACCATACAATCAGTTTTCAATTCACACAACTGAATGTTTAAAAATTAAATCTGCTGAGCATATGTAGGTGTGTTTTTTTAAAAATCTGGAATCTGTAACAATTCAACAATTCTATGATTTGGTGAATTAAAGACTCCCACATACAATGAACATTTCAACGAACTAAGTTTCATTGTGCACTATTGAGATATCCACATTTATAACAATTAACCTTAAAACTCCCAATTTAGTTTTTAAATTGCACATATTCCAAACCAAACAGATTATTTTTTGGGCACTTCCAGCTGGATCCCTACCACTTATCTCTGACAAGCTAAGCTTTGGGCGGCATGGTGGCTAGCACTGCTGCCTCAGAGTGCCAGAGGCCCGGGTTCAATTGCCCACTCAGGCAACTGTTTGTGTGGAGTTTGCACATTCTCCCTGTGTCTGCATGGGTTTCCTCCAGGTGCTCCGGTTTCCTCCCAGTCCAAAAATGAGTAGGTTAGGTGAATTGGCCAGCTAAATTGCCTGTAGTGTTAGGTGAAGGGGTAAATGTAGGGAAATGGGTCTGGGTGGGTTGCTCTTCGGAGGGTCGGTGTGGACTTGTTGGGCCAAAGGGCCTGTTTCCACACTGTTAATAATCTAGTCATTCACTCAATCTCTTAAAAGGGCAATGCAACCCATTAAACTGACAAAAGCTGTACGACTCAGTTTCTAAGTTCTAACAGACTCAGCAATCACATTAATATTGCTCCATAAAGATTTTTTAAAAATAAAAGCAGTCTAATCAGACCACATGGCTGCTTTCTCATTAGAGAGAGACAACTGTTGGTGTTTTAAGCTGATTGTCATCATACCCCAGTCAAGGGGAAAGGTTGAGAAGGAGAATCCTTCATAGCAACCTCAGCAGGTGCAAGAATTGAATCCATATTGTTGGCCATCACACTGGATCGCAAACCAACTGCCCAGTCAACTGAGCTAACCAACCCCTGTGAAGATATATATATACACAAATAACAAAATAGAACGAGAAGCAATTTTAAATACCGAAATGAAAACCAGTCAACAAAAGATGATAGACATAAAAACTGCTGCATTCACATACAGACAGGCTTTTTACAGTGTTTAACCTATTCCTTCTCCTTCACATCTTTTTAAAATTCAAGTCTGAGTGACCCTTTCCTTTGTCCATTTTCAGGACATCATCCCCTCTGCTGGTGTTTCTCGACTCTCTAATGCAGATTTCTATATCAGCATGGGAAAGAGGAGCAGTTTAATCTACTCCGTCATCACACTGTACTGTACATCTCCAGATGCATGCTGTACCATTGCTTGCATCATTGCTGAAGAAGGAGCTGATTTGGCACTCTTAATTATTAGTCATAGGCTGCAGCCCTGCAGTTAATTTTGGATCTGGTACACTCTCAGTGGATGTTTGGAGATAAATAGACATAGACATAAACAAATGGACATAGCTGAAACTGAATTTGGGGTTGGCATTTGCGTAGTCACAAGTATCAGTGTGCTTGGATATGCTGGGGCTGATGGAAAGAAGGCTGTTTGAGCTGGTGCAGTGGCAACAACATAAGCTGCTATTGGAACGCTCTGTAGGTTCAGGCATTGAACAGGATCAGCTCATTCCTCATTTTCCCAATTTTGACTGCATGAGTGTAGGAGGTTTCTACTCTTCCCATTTTTCTAATGTCATTTTGTCTTTTCTTTCCACATGCAGTGATAATTGCCATCTGATATGTTATTATTCCTTCTAACTCACTCATCTTTTCATGACAAAGAGAAGGGTCTGCTTTATAGAATCCATATACTTTTATTTTTAATACCCCCCTAGTGTGCCCTAAATAACCAGTTATGCAATGTTTCTCTTACCGATTCTTCCAGTTACGTTTATAATAATTCACTTTTTTGGAAACTGTATACTGACTTTTTTCTGTTTTTTAATCTCTCAATGGTTTCATTACGCAACTTCATTTGAGAATTTGTTCAGTTATTTTAAGGTCTTGATCTTGGCATCTCTACTACTCTTTTTATTGCTTGACATCTATTGTTCTAAATCAAGAATTATTTTTCAAATATTTTTATTTGGAAACTATTTTTGTTTATGTTAACAGCAATTTATAATTCAAAGATGTCTTGATCAACTCTCTACCTGTCAAATTCATTAGGTTATAACTTATTGCATCATATGATGCATAATTCTTTGCACTAAACCTCAGAAGACTATAACTTTCGGAGCATGACTAAAGGAGCTTAGATCATTTTGCATTTTTTTTCACTCACCCAGTTAAAGGTTTCAAATTAATCTCTTCAAACTTTACAGTTTAAGCATTTATACTTAACAGAGATTCATTCAGTGGGATGTGTACATTCCTAGCTAGGCCAATATTTATTGTCCAGCCTTGAGAAATGATGTTAAACTACCTTCTTGAACTATCAAAATTCACTTTATGTAGGTGTCCCAAAATTAGGAATCGTCCTTCCATGAAACAAAATACCTCAATTTTCACACAGATAAAATGCCCTAACTGAAAACTCTTAAAATCCAGGCAGATGTCCTGGACTAACTATCTTCATTTTAGATCAACCAGAACCTAAAAGCTGATTTGGGCCATTGCTGCACTAGCTCAGTTATCTTGGGAACCTTGATGCACATACGTACAGCCTGGTGCTCAAGTCTTTATTTTACAGTCCCTTTTAGATTAACTTCCCTTCATTAGTAATTCCTGTTGAAATACAATTTGCTAATAATGTTTAATTTAATTGGATTATTCAATGTGTACATGATCTCTCATTCTAAGACAATGTATCTCATAATATTCATCTCATTTTAAATTGACTATTATATCATTCATTACTAAGTCTGAGTTCTTAATGCAAGGACATTTCTTGCTGATATGATTTAGCTTCAGGAGTCTTGTCTCTTTCAATCTCTCAGGCTGTTTGTTTCTCACAGTGCTTTTAAAAGTACAAAGTTATTCTGACATATTAGTAAAATTAATATAAATGCAGTAATTCACTAATGAATATTAATTCAGAATGAATATTAATTCAAATACAGTATAAATAAGGTGTTTCTAATACTGTAGCTGGATGTTGTTCATAATTTAGTTTGCAAGTGTTTTGTGATGTTAAGTGTGGCACAATAAAACCTGGAGCATTGTTATTCACGAAAGTCATAGTCTCCTGAGGTTTAGTGCAAAGAATTATGCATCATATGATGCATTTTGGCCCAAGACTAGCAAAATGTGTACGTTTTTAAAAAGTTTTTAAAGCGATCAGATTAAGTGAATTTTAACCCTAATCTAACATTCAAAATTACTTATATAAGTGGCTTCTCTGGTTGTTTCCTGATTTCCACTAGATAAGTTGTAAGTATCTTGTAGACAGCCTGGCAAGTTAACAAAAGCAGAAATTGCTGGAGAAACTCAGCAGATCTGGCAGCATCTGTGGGAAATAATGCAGAGTTAAAGTTTTGAGCTTGGTGACTCTCCATCAGAATAGTTCTAATGAAGAATCACCGGACATCAGAAGATTAACTCTGTTTTCTCCCAAAAGATGCTGCCAGACCTGTTGAGTTTCTCTAGCAATTTCTGTTTTTGTTTCAGATCTCCAGCAATGCTTCATTTTATTTTAATGTTGCAGGTTACCTGCTGGATGCATTAGTGTAAAGGTGCCTGTTTTACCTCACACAACAGGATTAACAAAATGCTGTTAGTTCATTTTTAACTTTCAATGTGCTGGTGGCTTTAACCTAAACAGACAAGACAAACACTAGACTCATCACCATCTGCAGGCTCCAATATATGGAACAAGAATGTCATGTTGCCTCTGTTGATGATAAAAGTATGGGTATCTTGACATTCCCGAGTAATTTTGCCACATAATTCCTCCACTTCTTTCAGATTGGTATCAGATACCTGCTATGCCAATGCAGCAGCTTTTATCCCTCTTCAGAAATTTCTATCCTCCCCCCAAATCAAAGGCTGCAGCAGTGGGAACAGCAGGAATGCTGCTGTAGGTGGCTCTGAAGGAAAATGGCAACAAGTAAGCAGAGAAGCATTAGTTCTATAGTCATGATTTGGAGATGCCGGTGTTGGACTGGGGTGTACAAAGTTAAAAATCACACAACACCAAGTTATAGTCCAACAGGTTTAATTGGAAGCGCACTAGCTTTCGGAGCATTGCTTTGATCCAGTATTGCCTTGATCCAAATCCTTGGCAAATGGTTAAGATATATCACAAATTATATTCTAAATCTAGAATGGGACACATGTACATTCATTCAAGACCATTCATTTGGAGTTGGCAGTACTGTACACAAAATGTTGCATTCAAATCTTAAAAAGCTCCTGGAAAATAAGGATTGCAGTACTGAGATCAAATCTATGCTGTGAGTAGGAAGGAGACAGCTACCTAACCATGTCATTCAGAACAGAGAGCAAACTCTGTGTCTCTGGCACCAATCTAATCCACACTGAACAACCACTGCCCGTCCAGGTATCTGAGTTACTCCATAAACATATATTTTTCAGTCATAGTCTGGAGCGACGGATAATGTTAGTCTCCAATTCCTATGTATTAGATCACTGATTAGCAACATCTCCAGCTCTTACCACCTGCCTTTGCGATATGACTTAAGCATGGACAAATGGATTTTCAACCTGTTTGTTCAAAACACATGTTCCATAGCCTTCAAATCCTGACGTGGGCCTCGAATGCAGAGCTTTTGGTTCAGAGGATTAAGCTCTAGAACTGTACTATATATATCCTCCACAGTCTATAAGCTAATGTGAGAGTCTTGGGCAAGTGAGAGATCCTCCAGTTCACAAATCGTACATCAAAAAATAGATCTAATGTATACCTACTTCCTCATACTCAAAGTTCTTTTTACAATATAATATTCTGGATGTTGTCTTAGAAGCCACTGTCCCAGAATGTCAAGTTTTTCTGTACAATGAAATCTATTGTTTAACATTATTCTGTGCACTTGCATAGTCCAGATTTGTTACATGCATCACACACACAAAGATGAGCAATAGAAAGCAATCCTTAGGAATACTAACTTGAAGAGAGACTTTCAGTGTCCATCCCAAATGGAGACTTTGAGAAAAATATGACTAGAAGCTGAATACGGAAATCAAAATGTATGATACAGGTATTTGCATGCCCTGTTGGTTAAGATTTTGCTGTGAATGACAAACACCACTACTGATTGTTCACCTGCTAATAGCTTTTGTTTTAAACTTTGCATAACAAGTCATTGCCAGCAGGACATCTGGGTTGTGAGACTCATTCTGTCGGGTGACAATGGGACATGATAATATGGAGGAAGTTTATGCAGTGTGCAAATTAGAATAGTGAATTTAATATCACATCGGTTCAACAAAGAAGAAAAGGAAGATTGGACCAAGAGAGAGAAATCAAAGGGACAAAAAATGTATTTTTAAAAATTTCCAACTACAATTAAAACTCAGATTACAATGGGATTGTGATCCAGGTGGGCCAATGGGCTGAGAAGTGGCAGATGGAGTTTAATTCAGATAAATGGGCGGTGCTGCATTTTGGGAAAGCAAATCTTAGCAGGACTTATACACTGAATGATAAGGTCCTAGGGAGTGTTGCTGAACTGAGACCTTGGAGTGCAGGTTCATAGCTCCTTGAAAGGGGAGCCACAGTAGATAGAATAATGAAGAAGGCATTTGGTATGCTTGCCTTTATTGGTCAGAGTACTGAGTACAGGATTTGGAGGTCATGTTGCGGCTGTACAGGTCATTGGTTAGGCCACTGTTGGAATATTGCATGTAATTCTGGTCTCCTTCCTATTGGAAAGATGTTGTGAAACTTGAAAGGGTTCAGAAAAGATTTACAAGGATGTTGCTAGGGTTGGAGGATTTGAGCTATATGAAGAGATTGAATAGGCTAGGACTGTTTTCCCTGGAGCGTCGGAGGCTGATGGGTGACCTTATAGAGGTTTATAAAATCATGAGGGGTATGGATAGGTTAAATAGACAAAGTATTTTCCCTGGGGTTGGGGAGTCCAGAACTAGAGGGCATAGGTTTAGGGTGAGAGGGGAAAGATATAAAAGAGACCTAGGGGGCAACTTTTTCACTCAGAGGGTGGTACATGTATGGAATGAGCTGCCAGAGGATGTGGTGGAGGCTAGTACAATTGCAACATTTAGGAGGCATTTGGATGGGCATATGAATCGGAGAGGTTTGGAGGGATATGGGCCAGTTGCTGGCAGATGGAACTAGATTGGGTTGGGATATCTAGTCGGCATGGACGGGTTGGACTGAAGGGTCTGTTTCTGTGCTGTACATCTCTATGACTCTAAATACCGATGGAATGATAATTTCATTAGAGTTCATTTCAGAGTCAGTGAAATTGTCTGGCAACCCAGGATATTGTGAAAGAGGCTGATAATATTAGATCAAATGGGGAGGCTAATAAAGTTGCCAGAAAAGTATAAACCTGAGAATTTGGGAAATTTTAACATCAGGAAAGGAGGACCAAGAAACTGATCAAGAAAGAGAGAGTAGGATATGATTGTGAGATAGCAAAAAATATGAAAATAGTTTTTGCTTGTAAAAATAAAACAAAAATTTAGAAGTCCATTATAGGCAGAGACAGGAGAGTACATAATAGGACAAGGAAAAATGCCAGAGAATCTAAATAAGTGTTTTGTGTCCTGTTTACAAAAGAAAGCACAATAAATCTCCCTGAAATACTTAAGATTCAAGGGTCTAGTGAGAGCGTAAACTAAAAAAAAATGTTTTAGTAAAGAAGTAGTATTTGAGAAATTGATGATTCTGAAAGTTGGCAATTCCCAAGGTTGTAATGACCTTCATCCTAGTGATACCAACAGAAATAATGGATGCATTGATGTATAGCTTTCATAATGATGTCAATTTTATAATATCATCTGCAGATTGGAAGTTCACAAATGTAACCCCACCATTTATTAAAGGAGGAAGAGAGAAAACAGGGACCGACAGTCCTGTTAGTCTGATATTAGCATTATGGAAAATATGAGAATTTTTTTAAAAAGTCGTTTCTGGAATGTGGATATCACTGACTAGGTCAACATTTGTTGTTTATCCTTTATTGCCCTGGAATGCTGTGACTTGCTCAACCATTTCACAGAGCAGTTAAGAGTGAACTCAATTATTGTGGGTCTGGCATTGTGTATCGGCCAGACCAGGTATGACAGCAGATTTATTTCACTAAAAAAACATAAGTGATCCAGATGGATTTTTACAACAATGTAAATGGCCATCATTAGGCTTTATGTTCCATGTTTTTGAATTCAAACTTCACCATCTGCCATGTTAGGATTCAAACACATGTGTCCAGAGCATTAGAACCTGGAATTCTGAATTACTAGTTCAATAACATTACCACTACATCACTGTCATGCCTATTGCAATCCATTATAAAGGATGTGATTACTGGATATTTAGAAAAGAATTGTCTGGTTGCACAGTGTCAACATGGATTTATGAGGGGGAATCATGTTTGACAAATGCGGTAGAGCATTTCGATTGTGTTAATAACAGAGTCAATAAGATGGAACCAGTGGATGTGGTCTATTTGGATTTTCAGAAGGTATTTAATAAAGTTGTATACAGGTGGTTAGTAATCAAAACTAATGCACATGGTATTGCAGAGAATATTGTTAGCATGGCTTGAGGATTGATTAAGAAGCTAAAAGCAGAGAGTAGGTTTTTTTTTAATTCATAGTGGGATTGAGGTATTGCTGGCAGGGTCTTTCTCATGTTAACAGACTTTTACCAATCGAATAGTACAAGGATCAATCATCGGGCTGCAGCTTTTTTCAAATCAGTATTAAAGACTTCCTTGTTAGTAGCACTTTTTCATGAATGTTTCACTTTTTATTTATTTCCATTTATGATCCCAAAATATCTTTTCTAATTTCATGAATGCGCCTGTCTTTGAGTTATTGGATGAATTTGTTTCTGATCCAATTTGTTGTTTTCCATTGAGGCATTATGCCCCCTTTCTTGCAGATCTAGCTGCAGCACAATCAGAATAGGAAGTACTGAAGAGAATAATGAGAGTTAAGCCACCTGAATTGATTTGTTATTGTCATCTTTCACAGCATTATACAGAAAGAGTCATAGAGTCATACAGCACAGAAACAGGCCCTACGGTCCAACCAATCCATGCTGACCATAATCCCATTTTAAAGTAGTCCCATCCATCTGTGCTTGGCCCATATCCCTCTAAACATTTCTTAGTCACGTACTTATCTAAATAAATTTTAAACGTAACTGTACCCACATCCGCCTCTTCCTTGGAAAGTTCATTTCTCACTCTCTGTGTAAAAGAAATTTCCCTTCATGTCATTCTTAGATCTTTCTCGTCTCACCTTAAAAACACCCGCTCTAGTCTTGAAATTCCACACCGCACCTGCCATTCACCTTCACCCCTCATGATTTTATAAACCCCTATCTTTCCTCAAACCTCTCAGCATCCATTATTTCTTCCTGTATACTGCATCTGATCATGTTTTAGTCATTATGGGGCTAGTATATCACTGGCACATGTGACTTCTTGCCTTTATCATTCCTCACCACTACCCAAATTGTTTTCATGCCTTCTTGTTACCTGAACTTTTGCAATCCCCCTCCTTAGAGCTAATGCCATCAGAATCAATCCATCACCACCTTCCTAGCTCTCTGTCCTTCATAAATGCCATGACTCTTTCAATATTCAGGTCCCAGTCTATATCATCCTACAGCCATGTCTCTACATTCATAATGATCCTCTCAATAAACACTCTAATAGAATTAGAATCTGTGTTTCAACCAAACAAGCTTTTCAGACTCCTACTCCCACTGTAGTCTGCATTGATCAGGTGATTCTGT
This sequence comes from Chiloscyllium punctatum, assembly GCF_047496795.1. Classification (NCBI taxonomy): domain Eukaryota; kingdom Metazoa; phylum Chordata; class Chondrichthyes; order Orectolobiformes; family Hemiscylliidae; genus Chiloscyllium; species Chiloscyllium punctatum. Next base: position 41,512,669 of record NC_092764.1, read on the forward strand.
TCTTTATATACTCACAGTAGGTAATTTCATTGCATTGGCATTGCAAAGGCAGGAAACTCACAGCTGCTATATCACTGACTCATTTGCATTCACCCAAGTGAGATCAGTGAGGACACGCAGTCGTGGAAATGATTAAATACAGAAATGAGGACATGGAAAACAGTTTCATTTTGCAAACTGAGCCCGAATGATCATCCTGCAAAAACAAATTCCTACATGAGAAATTCACCTTTAATATACATTATTAGATTAGATTACTTACAGTGTGGAAACAGGCCTGTCAGCCCAACAAGTCCACACCAACCCTCCAAAGAGCAACCCACCCCCCTACACCTAACACTATGGACAATTTAGCATGGCCAATTCACCTAACCTGCACATTTTTGGAGTGTGGGAAGAAACCGGAGCACCCAAAGGAAACCCACACAGACACAGGGAGAATGTGCAAATTCCACACGGACAGTTGCCCGAGGTGGGAATTGAACCCGGGTCTCTGGCACTGTGAGGCAGCAGTGTTAACCACTGTGCCACCCTAATCATTCATATCTCAAGTTTATGCAGATAATGTATGTTGAGATCTTCTAATTTTAAGTGCTTTGCTGCTCACTGTGTGCTTTTATCCCTAGGTCGTTATCTTCCAAACTTGCACAAGTCAAAGATTGCTCAACTTTTATCAATTAGTGAATGTAAAAGTTTTATCGCATGAAAAATCTAATGAAGATTTATTCATGCTCCTTTAAGACTTAAGTCTCATGCATTGCAATCAATTTTGTCATTTCTTCAAGGAGACATTTCTTAATAACATCAAAATCCATCAGGCATTACATAAGAATAAATGTCAATAAGAACATAGGACTATACCAAGTGAATATATCAGCCTAAGCTAGTATAAGATATTTTAAACTCTTTTGTTATTGTGATTTAAGTAACACATAGTTAAGCCATTTTTTAAAAAATCAATTGAGCTAATCTGTTAACTTGGATAGAGTCGGAACTTATATTTACCATGAACTACAGCTAATTATAGTAAATCTATCCTAATATTATATCATATAAGATAACTAAGCTGACCCAGTATAATGTTTGTATTAAAAATACAAATAGTTCACAGAGAGATATTGATAGGTTATGTAAATTGGCAAGAAGTTGGTGACTGGAGTATCATGCGGGTAAATGTCAAGTTGTTCATTTGGAAGAGAGAACAAAAGAACATAATATTAAAATAGAGAAAAGCTACAGAAGACTGCAACATAAAGGACTTGCGGATACTTAGAGAGTCCTACAGCGTGGAAACAGGCACTTTGGCCCAAACTAGTCCATGCCAACCAAAATGTCCGCTCACACTAATCCCATTTCCTGACACTTGGCCCATATCCTTCTAATCCTTTCTTATCCATGTATTTGTTCAAATGCCTTTTAAATGTTATTAATGTACCCAATTCAACCACTTCTGCTGACAGTTCATTCCATGTGCGTAACACCCTTTGTGTAAAAAACTTGCCCCTCAGGTTTCCTTTATTCTTTCCTCTCTAACCAATGCACTCTAGTCCTTGATTCCCCAAACTTGGAAAAAAGACTGAGTGCATTGACCCTATCCATGACTCTCATAATCTTTTACACCTCTATAAGGTCCCCCTCTGTCTCCTATGCTCTAAAGAAAAATGTTCCTCCATATAACTCAGACCATTTAGTCCAGGCAACATCCTTGTGAATTTCTTCTGCACTCTTCCCAGTTTAATAACATTCTTCCAATAACAAGGTGACCAAAACTGAACACACTACTCCAAGTGTGGCCTCACCAACATCCTGTACAACTACAACATAATTTCCCAACTCCTATACTGATTACACCAACCCTGACTGATGAAGGCCAGTGTGCCAAAAGCCTTCTTCACTGCCCTATCTACCTGTGACTCCACTTTCAGAGAACAGTAAACCTGAACTCTAAGATCCCCCGTTCCATCACACTCCTTAACACCCTACCATTCACCATGAACTCTGACCTTGATTTGACTTTCCAAAATGCAAGACCTCACAATTATCTATATTAAACTCCATTTGCCATTTCTTGGTCCACTTCCCCAGCTGATCATAGTCCTGCTGCAAATTCTGATAACATCATCAAACTTATTAATCATGCCTTGTACATTCTCACCCAAATCATTAATAAAGATAACAAATAGTAATGGGCCCAGCACTGATCTCTGAGGCACGCCAATAGTCACAGGCCTCCAGTCCAACAAGTATTCTTGTACAATTACCCTCTGGTTCCTGCCATCAATTTTAGATTAGATTAGATTACTTAGTGTGGAAACAGGCCCTTCGGCCCAACAAGTCCACACCGACCCTCCGAAGAGCAACCCACCCAGACCCATTCCCCTACATTTACCCCTTCACCTAACACTATGGGCAATTTAGTATGGCCAATTCACCTAATCTGCACATTTTTGGACTGTGGGAGGAAACCAGAGCATCCGGAGGAAACCCACACAGACACGGGGAGAATGTACAAACTCCACATAGACAGCCTGAGGTGGGAATTGAACCCGGGTCTCTGGCACTATGAGGCAGTAGTGCTAACCACTGAGCCACCATGCCGCCATCAAGCCAAATTTGTATTCAATTTGCCAGCTCACCCTGGATTCCATGTGATCTAACCTTCCAGAGCAGCCTACCATGTGGAATCTTACCAAAGACCTTACCGAAATCCATATAGACTACATCTACCACACTGCCCTCATCAACCTTCCTGATCACTTCATCAAAACTTTAAATAACACTGATTTTGGTTTTTAATAACACTGATTTCGTTAACCAACTAACTTGTTTTGAAAGCACTATGCTTCAGTGATAATGCTTGGGCAAATAATTCCATATTGTAACCATTCATTGGCAAAGAGTTTAGCTTTAATTATGAACCAAATCTAAAATAATGTTAAATGAGGGTAGTTGTTACCATCTCATTGACGAGTGACATCACACCTTAAATGATAATCAATGTTCGATATAACATTTTTATTCTTCCCTAGATACTGCATAACTTTTGTGTATTTATAACATTTTCTGTGTTTTCTTCTTTTAGATATTGTGTGTTCTGCAGTATTTTGCTTTCAATCTTAAATACTCTGTCTATTGTGGTTACTAAGAAACAAGGAAAGTTGTGCAAAGTCAAAAGACTGATCTCTTGTGTACAAAGTTAAAAATCACACGACACCAGGTTATTGTCCAACAGGTTTAATTGGAAGCACTAGCTTTCAGAGTGCTGCTCCTTCATCAGGTGTTTGTGGAGTACATAATTGTAAGACACAGAATTTATAGCAAAAGTTTACAGTGTGATGTAACTGAAATTATACATTGAAAAATACCTTGATTATTTGTTAAGTCTCTCATCTGTTAGAACGACCATGTTAGTTTCACAGAGTTAGACCCCTTTACACTCACAACCCCCACCCCCACCCCCCCACACACACACACACACACGTTCACACACACACACACACTCACACAGACTTAGACCCCTTTATATACACACACACTCTCTCTCACAGACACTCACAACCCCCCACCTCAGACACACACACACACACACAGGCACTCCTACAGACACATATACTCCCACACTCACCCATGCACCCTCTCACAGACTTAGACCCCTTTACATTCAAACACACACATATACATTGTCTCTCACAGACACTCACAATCCCCCACCCCAGACACATACACACACACACACAAAACAACATTTTAGATTAGAATCAGTTTAAACATTTTGGCACAGACAACAGAACACAGGGGGCCAACACCTGCAACATATTACCAAGACTGACACCAATTGTTAAAGTTAACCTGAGAATGTAACTTTTTAAAAAGGTTTTGTGATTTACATATGAAAGAAGTGAAACTAACATGGTCGTTCTAACAGATGAGAGACTTAACAAACAATCAAGGTATTTTTCAATGTATAATTTCAGTTACATCAAACTGTAAACTTTTGCTATAAATTCTGCATCTTACAGTTGTGTCCTCCACAACCACCTGATGAAGGAGCAGCGCTATGAAAGCTAGTGCTTCCAATTAAACCTGTTGGACTATAATCTGGTGTCATGGGATTTTTAACTTTGTCCACCCCAGTCCAACACCAGCATATACAAATCATGATTTTTTGTGTGAAAGGTTTGAATTGTGAGGAAGAATTAGAAAGACTTGAGCACATTAGCCTGGTTAATATGCATCTAGAAGCATGTAAAATGTTTATGCAGTAAATTAGTAAATCCAGAATATTACTTTAAACTGGCCACACATCCAATGTTCCATGTTATACTGTGCAGTTGTGCAAAAAATTCAAAAACATATTGCAGGGCTTAGTCTGGGACAAATAAAGCCTTGTGTGGCCATGCAAAATAAAAATGTAAAGCCGCAATAGGCTAAAAAGCAACCATGCACCACAATTAAAATTTAAAGTGAAAAGACTCCACATATTTTCTTGAAATTCTTATGTATAAATCTCCAGGGAGGGGAGGTTTACTCAGTTGTTTTATCCATGTGGACGAATGTCCAGCTAATACTCTTCATTTGCATTTGAAGGAAGGTTCCAGACAGAAAGTGGCATTTGCGGCTCTTAATTTCAGCCTTCAGGAGAAACGTAGACTGAAAATATGAACTAATTAGATATTATATTGTATTATTTCTGAGTTGTAACTTCTAACAAGCTTCTTCAAGGGGAAACATGGGAGTGCAACAACAGACAAATCTTATCACACATAAAGGAAGTGGGATGATACTTAAGTGCTCTATCAGTGAAATTGTGAATGAAACACAGAAAGCTAGCACAGAAGTGCAGCAGGTAATCAGGAAGGCTAATGGAATGTTGCCCCTTATTTCAAGGGGTTGGAATATCAGAGTAGGGACATCTTACTGCAACTGTACAAGGTGCTGGTGAAACCTCATCTGAAGTACTATGAAATGTTTTGGAACCCTTATATAAGGAAAGATTTCATTGGACGCTGTTCAGAGAACATTCACTAGGATAATCCCAGATATGGACCAGTTGTCACATCAATAAACATTAAACAGGTGAGCACTCTATTCTTTGGCATTTATAAGAATGAGAGGTGATCACATTGAAATGGAAAACATTCTTAAGTAGCTTGACAGAATAAATGCGAAGAGGATGTTTCTCCTCATGGGACAGTCAGGGACCAGAGGACATAGTCTCAGAATAAAGGGAGGCCAATTTAAGACTGAGATAAGGATGAAGTTCTTGCCAAAGGGAGCTGCAGGGGCACATTCTTTGTGTATATTTAAAACTGAAATAAATGGATTAATGATCAGTAGAGGAATCGGGGGTTACAGCGAAAGGGCAAGAAAGTGGAATTGAGGAATGTCGGATCAGACATGATCCTACTGAATGACAGCACAGGCTTGAGAGGTTGAATGGTCTACTCTTATTCCTGTTTCTTATTGTGTTTTTATTTTGTTCACGCATGTATCACTGACAAAGTGGTGAACCTTGTTCTTGAACCATTCCAGGTTGATATAGACTCTTAGATTAGTAACTTATATCATTTATAAAATGTTAAAGTCGTAGAAGTAATCAATTTAATCCAATGAATCTTTATTTTGTTTTTATTTGTAGAATGCATACACCATTAGCAAGGTGAGCATTTGTTGTCCTTAATTACCTTTAAACTGAGTAGCTTGCTAGGCCAGTTCGGAGGATGGTTAAGGTTAAACCACGTTGCTGTAGTTGGCATATGAGGACAATATACTTCCTTAAAGATGTTAGTGAAGCAGGTAGACCTTTATGACCATTGATATTAGTTTCATGGTCACTATCATTAAGACTAGCTTTTTATTCCAGATTTATCAACTGAATTTAAATTCCACTCAGATTTGTGAGCATTAGCCCTAGTCTTTAGATTACTAGTACAGTAAAATTCCTATCATGCCGATATCACCCTCCAGCATAACTGATGCTTTTGCATAAAACATTTAATCTAAACCCATTTTCCAGTTTGTTCCCCATGGCTTTTAATAACACTGTTTTCGTTAATCACCTAATTTGTTTTGAAAGCACTGTGTTTTCAGTGATAGCTTTGGCAGATAATTCTTCACTGTAACCATTCATTGGCAAAGATTTTGGCTTTAATTATGAACCAAATTAAAAATAACATTAAACAAGGGTACTTGATATCATCCCATTGATCATTGATATTGCGCCTTAACTAATGTCAATGCTGGATATAACAGTTTTATTTGCCCCAGATACTGTCTGACCTTTGTATATTTACAGCATTTTCTGTTTTTTTCTTTTTAATGTTCTGTGTTCTGCAATATTTTGCTTTCACTCTTAAATATTATGTCCATTGTGGTCACTAAGAAGCAAGAAAAGCTGTGCAGGGAAGTCAAAAGACTGATCTCTTGTGTTAAAGCTTTGAATTGAGAGGAAGAGTTGAAAAGACTTGAGCTTTTTAGCCTGGATAACGTGCATCGAAAAGGCATACAAGATGTTTATTTTGTAGAATAGTAAATCCAGAATATTACTTTAAATTGCCCCACATCCAATGTTGTTTACTATCCAGTGCAGTTCTACAGAAGTTTCAAAACTATATTGCAGGGTTTACTTTGGGACAAATAAAGCCTTGTGTGGCCACACAAAGTAAAAATGTAAAACCACAATATCCTAAAAAGCAGCAATGCACCATAATTAAATTTTAAAGTGAAAAAACTCCACATATTTTCTTAAAGTTCTTATGTATGAATCTCCAATGAGGGCAATATCATTCTATTCCTGATGAAGGACTCAGTTGTTATATCCCCATGGACACATGTCCAGCTAAAACTCTTCACTTGCATTTGAAGAATGATTGGTTCAACAAGGTTCCAGACAGAAACTGGCATTTGCGGCTCTGTATTCCAACCCTCAGGAGAAACGTAGATTGAAAATATGAACTAACTAGGTATACAGTATACCATTTCTGAGTTGTAATTTCTGAGAAGCTACTTGAAGGGGAAACGTGTGAGTGTGACAACAGACAAATCTTACCATACATAGAAGGAATGGAATGATACTGAGGTGCTTTATCAAAGCGTTTGAAAGGTTGAAATCACTACAATAAATACTAACAAGCTCCAGTGTAACTCATTGCTTATGTTACAACCAGACTCCAAGCGAAGTTTTGCAAGTTATTAAGCTTCCAAGCAAAGAAAGATGAACTTTTCATTTATTATGCCCCCTCCATTGGTTGCAACAAAGTTAGTTTGAAAGGGATCATTCCCTTGTGGATGCCTTTCTCCCAGACTGTATGAATTTATGTTTTAAAAGAAATCAAATAATATGTTTTTGTTTAGTTAACAAAAGAATCAGTCTATTAGTTTCTAAACATAAAAAGAAACGGTGATGTAACACACATACACACAGTTTAAGAATAAGAAGTGAATCCAAAAAAGAAACAAGTTAAAAGATATATGGATCAGTCTATCTGGGTAGTTCATGAAAAGTAGATTGTGGAATTTTAATAATTCAATAGTGAATTTCGGGATTCTTGTAAGTTGGTTGAAATCCTTTTGGTCCCGTTTCCTTTAGACAATGGTTGGCTAGCAACACTCAGAACCAGAAATTCCTTCTTATTTTGTTTCCTTCTGACTAGCTTTTTGGCTAATTAACTACTAGTACTCAGAGTGACAGAACCCTTTTATCAGCATTATTGGGTGGCGTTTCAACTGTTACCTTCACAACACATTAGCACTCATATCCAGGCTAATCTGAACCTACATGAAGCTTAAGGTCATTAGAACGCTTCCTTCCACTAACACACACAGAGTACAGGTGCAGGCATTTTTAACCCCCTTTTTGTGTAATCTTGGAAGGGCAAAATCCAACAATTTCTGTAAGAGATGTATTTCTGCTGAGAGAAGGGAACAAGATAGTCAGCCATATTGGCATCTCCTCCTCTTAAGTCTCGTTTCTCTGTTGGAAGTTTCCTTGACACCCTACAGGACTTTGTCACAAAGCAAATAAATTTACATCCATAGTCTTTGTTCTTAGCAATAATATTCATTTTAAAATACACATCTCAAAACTAAAAGTTAAGGTTATCTTTTATATTTTGGGATTATGATTTATTTTCATGAAACCTAAACCTTGCGAAAGTAATACAGTACAGGGTTTCAACTTTACTCTGTGGAGGTATAGTTATTAATCAAGACATTCCATGTGTTTCATCACGATTGAACATAACACATTTGCATAACGTATTACAAAGTGATTCATGCACCATCAGCTACAATGAAGTGCTTTATTCAAAATCATAAATGTGTTATAATTTTGAAATTTTCCACCAAATTTGTTGACAATCAAGTTGCTCTTTCCCTGAGGATTTGCTTTTTATCACAGTAGCATATAAAGGTCTTTATGAGCTAGAAATGCTAAGTATAGCTTGGTATTTCATGTGCTGATATTTATGTACGCATCAGAACTGCCACAGTCTCTATGCAGTTTGTCAAAAATACAGATATTTCAAACTTCTTGGATTATTTATACATTAGTTCAAGGTGGAATGATTAAAGACAAAATTTATATTGAAATGTTCAACTTTAACACACTTACTGCTACAAAGAAAGTAAAATATAAGAATATTGTCCCCTGTTCATGATGTTATCATATACAAGATACATAATTTTACAGTTTTATATCAAACCTTAAATAGATAAAGTATCGTGGCAATAGAAATGTAAAATGTTGCACATCAACACTAATACATCTCTAAGTGTAGTGTTGTAGCTCCACTCCCTGTTTTCAATCCACATTGAAAGAGACATGCTTCTTGTGTGTTTTTTTCAATTTGTGGCATTTGGCACTGTGGGTTGATCTCAAATCAAATCAACTTGTAAAGACCGATAAGGATCATTGTTTGCCATCTGCTTTCAGACCACAATACGTTATTGCTTGTGAACCCTGTGAAAGGGGTCTCTGAGTTCTAATTTTTCAAGAAATCAACAAAAGTCAGAGACAAATCTAACCCTATTCTCTCAATAAGATCTTATTTAACCATCCAAAGGGAATAAAGATACCTCAGGCTCACAGGACAATCTAAAAATGTTTTTTGAAAGATTCTGTCAGAGCTGGAGAGAAAGATATGGGTGATTTAGCAGAGCATGGTACGGAATTGCTTTGCTTATTAAATATCAATGAAAAGTCATGCAATTTGGGTATAGCACATCACTGCTAAAATGTGCATTAAAACTGAAAGCTACTCTCTCTCAGCAGCTTTGACATTTTATAAATCTGTGCAGTTCTTTACTTAAAAATGTGATTTCTGAATTAATTCATACTGGTCACATATCACACAGAGTTGACTCTTATGAATATAAAATACAAACAGCCTACTCAACAACAGCAATTCCCCACTATCTGCTGGCAACTTATGGAATCATTTTGGACAGCTTCGAGCAGATTGCCCTGTCACAAACCACTTCTAGTCAGGCCATTTTATTATTCTAGTAAACAAAGTGCTGAAGCTCAAATATTCAGTCGATGAATGTGTGTAAATAACTCATTGCACAGAAATTTACCGCTGAAGATATTGTTTCAGAGTATGGTCAATATAAGCTAAACTTACATGAGGAATGAGTTGTGCATTCTTGCAGGTCCCAGAGAAAAAGAAAGTATTTTAGTGATGAATGCTCACAGAAAGAAGCTAATGTACCTTATTTGTTGATCACAAAATGGGGAACGTATATTGCACAAGAATTGCTGAGGATGATTGGGAGATGGCTTCATTGTATTCATCATAAAAGTGAAAAGAACATGAAAGAGATATCAAACGAAAATTGATATAATCTGCAAATTTCCGAACTATTCCTCCTATATGTGAATGTAGGAGGTATGGTTAGCAAATTTGCAGATGACACCAAAATTAGTGGTGTCCTGGGCAGTGAAGAACACTATCTCTGAATACAAGAGGACTATGATCAGATTGGCTGGTTGGCTGAGGAGCCAAAGAGTAACAGATGGAGTTTGATTTAGATAAATATGAGGCATTTCGATAAGATAATTCAGGGCAGGTCCTATAAGCTTAATGGTAGGGGAGTGTTGCCAAACAAAGAGACCTTGGAGTGCAGCACATAGTTCCTTGACGGTGAAGCTACAGGTAGATAGGATAGTGAAGAAGGTGTTCAGTATGCTTATCTTTATTGGTCAGGGCATTGAGTATGGCAATTGGTCGGTCATGTTGCAGCTATACAGGACATTGGTTAGGCCACTTTTGCAATACTGCATTCAATTCTGATCTCTCTACTATAGGAATGATGTTGTTAAACTTGAAAGGTTTCAGAAAAGATTTACAAGATATTGCCAGGGTTGGAAGGTTTGAACTATAAGGAGAGGCCGAATAGGCTGGCATTATTATCCCTGGAACGCCAGATGCTAAGGGAAGACCTTATAGAGTATTATAAAATCATGAGACCCATTGATAAGGTGAATAGACAAGCTCTTTTTCCCAGGATAGGTGAGTCCAAAACTACAGGCCATAGGTTTAAGGTGAAAGGGATAAAATTTAAAAGGGACCTGAGTGATAACTTTTTCACACAGAGGTTGGTGTGTACATAGAATGAGCTGCCAGAGGAAGTGGTGGAGGCTGATACAATTGCAACATTTAAGAGGCACCTGGATGGGTATATGAATATGAAGTGGTCAGAGGCAAATGAGCCAAATGCTGGCAAATGGAACTAGATTCATTTCAGACATCTGGCCGGCGTGAATGAGTTGGACCGAAGGATTTGTTTCTGTGCCGTACAACTCTCTGACTCTATGAAATGCAATAGACAACTCATTACATGCCCCACTGCCATTTTAAATGTGAATCAATTTTATAGACGTTTTTCGTTCTTTGTAAGTATAGCATTTGATTCACACGTTGGATATGTCTTCAAACCAGATATCTAAACAGACCTTCTAATTAAATTGTATCTATAAAATATATTTATTTTTCCACACATTAAACTCTGACTAATATGGGGGGTGATTATTGATTTGGTTTCTTCTCAGTTTCTCAAAAGTGAACCCCAGACATTTATTCTGTAGATTCTAGTACCGTAGCAATTATAGGTTCACAACTTTATGTCCTTTTAAACATATCTAGTATAAAAGTTTTGATGATTTCAAAACAAAAAAAATGATTTGTGATTTTATTTTAAATAATGGAATTACTGATGTTTTGGTAAGGTTCATTCTGAATGGGATTTCTCTGCTAATATCAAAGTGTTGTTGTGACTTTGATCCTCCCCTATCATTAGCTATGTGTGAAGTCAACTATGACGTAATACTGATTTGTCATTAACAATTTGTCATTAACAATACAATGTTGTGCCAGTAACACTGTTATTTAGGGTTGCACATTACTTCAGGCATGGAGCATGGAATTATCAACTCTTGTGGCCATAATTTCTTTTTTACCTTCCCTGTGCTCTATTGCTCAAAAGAAGCTGTTGGAATATAGTATTCCTAACTCTAGCTTCATTGTTTTTCTAAGATGGCTAACTGGCAGATGAGAGACTATCACCAATATGTGAAATTGTCATACATGTTTGAATTAGAATAGAGATACAAAGCTCTTGATGTTGAATCAGTTGCCTGGTTTTGGTGACTTTAATTAAATTTATTTTGAGTGTATACAACTTCAATTATTCCACACAGGCTTACTGGAATTTGCCTCAATCTGTGGTCAGGTTACTGCTGCAACAATTTTAGCTCCATTCTTTAAAAAAACACAATGTTTTACTTGAGAAAAGGTACCTGGTATAGCAATCAAAAGTTTGATAGTCCATACGTATTACTGTTGTAACATCTCCCAACCATTAAGAACTAATATAAACTACATTTTACCTTTTTGTTTGCAATGAATATCCCATAACAAGATAATATGAAATAACAATATAAAGATTGGGAGGACAACACCTGCATATTCCATGTTCACTATTTTTGTATTGATCTGTCTTCAAAAACTGCTGCCATATTTATTCCATGGGCTGTGCCATCCACCCACATTTTAACTCTTCATTGCGCACTTCTGTAATCCACATACGGAATTAAGGCTTTTATAAATTAAATCTCCAGGCAATTAGTGATGTAAGTATGAAATTTGCCTCTTGTAAGAGATTTGACTTGCAACTTCCTCCTCTCTTTCATTTAATTGGCAACAAACTGATTTGATTGGTTGGGTTTTGAGTTTTTGGTTCTGTTCCTTGGATCTCCCAGTGGGGAATTAGTTTTAGCACAGTGGTATGCTTTTGGTGGCCTCCATTCATGATGTCTGCTATAGATTGCATTGCCTTTCCTTTTTCTGGGGTAAGGATTCTCCCCTAACCTGTCCCACTTTTCATAGAACACTACTGTCATCAGATTGATGTTCAGAAACATAAGCCTCTCTTATGGTTCTTCTCCTAAATGAGGCTTCACCTTCACTTTCTCTTGGCCTCTCCAAGAATTCCTCTGGTGTCCTGTAACTTTACAATGAAGGTATTTATTAAACTGTGCTCTGGATCTGGCCAGTTATCTCTTGTCACTTTCCCAAACCCTTTCTTTTTATGGCTACTGGCCTTTCTGATATTGCTGGCTATTCTTCACACTTCAAAGTTTAAGTTAGCCACTCCAGGAGTCACATGTTTTACTGATAGTTCAGACCTCTGAACCTCTTTTGAATCCCAGCCACTTCCTGCTAAGTTAATTCAAATGGCCCTACTAAGCCATTCCGAACCTCATGCATTTTATTGCCCCCTGTGTGGTGGCTCAACTCTTTATTGTCTCAGATTATTTCATACTTTCCATTCTCTGATCTGCTTCTTTCTGATTGAGGGATATATTTTGCTACCCAACAAATTGTTCCCCAATAAGATACTAAAACAATTGTTTGATCCCAAATGGAGTATTGTTTAGTTATGTGCATAAACTTTAGGAAGGGTGTAAACACATTCAGAGCACAGGAAAAGTTTGGAAATGGCTCCAGGATGAGAACCTTCAGTTCCAGTGATGAATTGGAGATG